>NC_082694.2:43912500-45297467 GCF_949987515.2 Delphinus delphis | reverse complement strand
TGTATGAGAGTCTCTAGGTTCATCCATGTCTCTACAAATGACCCAATTTCTTTCCTTTTTATGGCTGAGTAATATTCCATTGTGTATATATATATATACCAAAACTTCCTTATCCATTCATCTGTCGACGGGCATTTAGGTTGCTTCCATGACCTGGCTATTGTAAATAGTGCTACAATGAATATTGGGGTGCATGTGTCTTTTTTTTTTTTTTTTTTTGCATGTGTCTTTTTGAATTATGGTTTTCTCTGGGTATATGCCCAGTAGTGGGATTACTGTGTCATATGGTACTTCTATTTTTAGTTTTTTAAGGAACCCCCATACTGTTCTCCATAGTGGCTGTATCAATTTACATTCCCACCAACAGTGCAAGAGGGTTCCCTTTTCTCCACACCTTCTCCAGCATTTGTTGTTTGTAGATTTTCTGATGATGCCCATTTTAACTGGTGTGAGGTGATACCTCATTGTAGTTTTGATTTGTATTTCTCTTATAATTAGTGATGCTGAGGAGCTTTTCATGTGCTTCTTTGCCATCTGTATGTCTTCTTTGGAGAAATGTCCATTTAGGTCTTCTGCCCATTTTTGGATTGGGTTGTTTGTTTTCTTAATATTGAGCTGCATGAGCAGTTTATATATTTTGGAGATTAATCCTTTGTCCATTGATTCATTTACAAATATTTTCTCCGATTCAGAGGGTTGTCTTATCATCTTGTTTGTAGTTGCCTTTGCTTTGCAAAAGGTTTTAAGCTTTATTAGGTCCCATTTGTTTATTTTTGTTTTTATTTCCATTACTCTAGGAGGTGGATCAAAAAAGATCTTGATGTGACTTATGTCGAAGAGTGTTCTTCCTATGTTTTCCTCTAAGGGTTTTATAGTGCCTGGTCTCACATTTAGGTCTCTAATCCATTTTGACTTTATTTTTGTGTATGGTGTTAGGGAGCATTCTAATTTCATTCTTTTTCATGTAGCTGCCCAGTTTTCCCAGCACCACTTACTGAAGAGGCTGTCTTTTCTCCATTATATATCTTTGTTTCCTTTGGCATAGATTAGTTGACCATAGGTGTGTGGTTTTATCTCTGGGCTTTCTATCCTGTTCCATTGATCTATGTTTCTGTTTTTGTGCCAGTACCATATTGTCTTGACTACTATAGCTTTATAGTATAGTCTGAAGTCAGGGAGTTGATTCCTCCAGCTCCGTTTTTTTCCCTCAAGACCGTTTTGGCTATTCGGGGTCTTTTGTGTCTCCATACAAATTTTAAGATTTTTTTGTTCTAGTTCTGTAAAAGATGCCATTGGTAATTTGATAGGGATTTCATTGAATCTCTAGATTGCTTTGGGTAGTATAGTCATTTTCACAATATTGATTATTCCAATCCAAGAACATGGTATATCTCTCCATCTCTTTGTGTCACTTGTGATTTCTTTCATCAGTGTCCTATAGTTTTCTGAGTACCGGTCTTTTACCTCTTTAGGTAGGTTTATTCCTAGGTATTTTATTCTTTTTGTTGCAAAATAGGAGTGTTTCCTTAATTTCATTTTCAGATTTTTCATCATTAGTGTATAGGAATGCAAGAGATTTCTGTGCATTAATTTTGTGTCCTGCAACTTTACCAAATTCATTGATTAGCTCTAGTAGTTTTCTGGTGGCATCTTTAGGACTCTCTGTGTATAGTATCATGTCATCTGCAAACAGTGACCTTTTTACTTCTTCTTTTCCAATTTGTATTCGTTTTATTTCTTTTTCTTCTCTGATTGCCGTGGCTAGGACTTCCAAAACTATGTTGAATAAGAGTGGCGAGAGTGGACATCCTTGTCTGTTCCTGATCTTAGAGGAAATGCTTTCAGTTTTTCACCATTGAGAATAATGTTTCCTGTGGGTTTGTCATATATGGCCTTTATTATGTTGAGGTAGATGCCCTCTATGCCTACTTTCTGGAGAGTTTTTCTCATAAATGGGTGTTGAATTTTGTCAAAAGCTTTGTCTGCATCTATTGAGATGATCATATAGTTTTTCTTCTTCAGTTTGTTAATATGGTGTATCACATTGATTGATTTGCATATATTGAAGAATCCTTGCATCTCTGGGATAAATCCCACTTGATCATGGTGTATGATCCTTTTAATGTGTTGTTGGATATTGTTTGCTAGTATTTTGTTGAGAATTTTTACATCTATGTTCATCAGTGATATTGATCTGTAATTTTCTTTTTTTGTGGTATCTCTGTTTGGTTTTGGTATCAGGGTGATGGTGGCCTCAGAGAATGAGTTTGGGAGTGTTCCTTCCTCTGCATTTTTTGGAAGATATTGAGAAGAATGTGTGTTAGCTCTTCAGAATTCACCTGTGAAGCAATCTGGTCCTGGACTTTTTTTTGTTGGAAGATTTTAAATCACAGTTTCAATTTCATTACTTGTGATTGGTCCTCTCCCTCTTTTTCTTGTTGAGTTTGGCTAATGGTTCATCAATTTTGTTTATCTTCTCAAAGAACAAGCTTTTAGTTTTATTGATCTTTGCTATTGTTTTCTTTGTTTCTATTTCATTTATTTCTGCTCTGATCTTTATGATTTCTTTCCTTCTGCTAACTTTGTGTTTTGTTTGTTTTTCTTTCTCTACTTCCTTTAGGTGTAAGGTTAGATTGTTTGAGATTTTTCTTGTTTCTTGATGTAGGTTTGTATTGCTATAAACTTCCCACTTAGAACTGCTTTTGTTGCATCCCATAGGTTTTGGATCGTCGTGTTTTCATTGTCATTTGTCTCTAGGTATTTTTTGATTTCCTCTTTGATTTCTTCAGTGATCTCTTGGTTATTTAGCAACGTATTGTTTAGCCTCCATGTGTTTCTGTTTTTTATGTTTTTGTTCCTGTAATTGATTTCTAATCTCATAGCTCTGTGGTCAGAAAAGATGCTTGGTATGATTTCAATTTTTTTAAATTTACTGAGGCTTGATTTGTGACCCAAGAAGTGATCTATCCTGGAGAATGTTCTATGTGCACTTGAGAAGAAAGTGTAATCTGCTGTTTGTTTATGGAATGTCCTATAAATATCAATTTAGTCTATCTGGTCTATTGTGTCATTTAAATCGTGTGTTTCCTTATTTATTTTCTGTTTGGATGATCTGTCAATTGGTGTAAGTGAGGTTTTAAAGTCCCCAACTATTACTGTGTTACTGTCGATTTCCTCTTTTATAGCTGTTAACAGTTGCCTTATGTATTGAGGTGCTCCTATGTTGGGTACACATATATTTACAATTGTTATATCTTCTTCTTGGATTGATCCCCTGATCATTATGTAGTGACCTTCCTTGTCTCTTGTAACATTCTTTATTTTTAAAGTCTATTTTATCTGACACGAGTATTGCTACTCCAGGTTTCTTTTGATTTCCATTTGCATGGAATATCTTTTTCCATCCCCTCACTTTCAGTCTGTATGTGTCCCTAGGTCTGATGTGGGTCTCTTGTAGACAGCATATATATGGGTCTTGTTTTTGTATCCATTCAGCGAGCCTGTGTCTTTTGGTTGGAGCATTTAATCCATTTACATTTAAGGTAGTTATCGATATGTATGTTCCTATTACCATTTTGTTAATTGTTTGGGGTTTGTTTTTGTCAGTCCTTTTCTTCCCTTGTGTTTCCCACTTAGAGAAGTTCCTTTAGCATTTGTTGTAGAGCTGGTTTGGTGGTGCTGAATCCTCTTAGTTTTTGCTTGTCTATAAAGCTTTTGATTTCTCCATCGAATCTGAATGAGATCCTTGCCGAGTAGAGTAATCTTGGTTGTAGGTTCTTCCCTTTCATCACTTTAAATTTGTCATGCCACTCCTTTCTGGCTTGTAGAGTTTCTGCTGAGAAATCAGCTGTTAACCTTATGGGAGTTCCCTTGTATGTTATTTGTTGTATTTCCCTTGCTGCTTTCAGTAATTTTTCTTTGTCTTTAATTTTTGCCAATTTGATTACTATGTGTCTCAGTGTGTTTCTCCTTGGTTTATCCTGTATGGGACTCTCTGCGCTTCCTTGACTTGGGTGACTATTTCCTTTCTCATGTTAGTGAAGTTTTCGACTATAATCTCTTCAGATATTTTCTCGGGTCCTTTCTCTCTCTCTTCTCCTTCTAGGACCTCTATAATGTGAATGTTATTGCATTTAATGTTGTCCCAGAGGTCCCTTATGCTGTCTTCATTTATTTTCATTCGTTTTTCTTTATTCTGTTCACAGCAGTGAACTCCACCATTCTGTCTTCCAGCTCACTTATCCATACTTCTGCCTCAGTTATTCTGCTATTGCTTCCTTCTAGTGTAGTTTTCATTTCAGTTATTGTATTGTTCATCTCTGTTTGTTTGTTCTTTAATTTTTCTAGGTGTTTGTTAAATATTTCTTGCATCTTCTCCATCTTTACCTCCATTCTTTTTCCGAGGTCCTGCACCATCTTCACTATTATTATTCTGAATTCTTTTTCTGGAAGGTTGCCTATCTCCACTTCATTTAGTTGTTTTTCTGGGGTTTTACCTTGTTCCTTCATCCAGTATATAGCCCTCTGCCTTTTCATCTTGTCTATCTTTCTGTGAATGTGGTTTTTGCTCCACTAGCTACAGGATTGTAGTTCTTCTTGCTTCTGCTGTCTGCCCTCTGGTGGATGAGGCTATCTAAGAGGCTTGTGCAAGTTTCCTGATGGGAGGGACTGGTGGTGGGTCTATGTACACGATTTTTTTTTTTTTTTTGCGGTATGCGAGCCCCTCACTGTTGTGGCCTCTCCCGTTGCGGAGCACAGGCTCTGGATGCGCAGGCTCGGCGGCCATGGCTCACGGGCCCAGCTGCTCCGTGGCATGTGGGATCTTCCCGGACTGGGGCACGAACCAGTGTCCCCTGCATCGGCAGGCAGACTCTCAACCACTGCGCCACCAGGGAAGCCCCAATGTGTACACGAATACACGAATTTTAAAGCTGCTGATATCTTAATTACAAGTGCATTTTAACAACCCTGCATTTTTTAACTCCCCTGCCACCATGATTACTCATTTTTGACATAATACTTTACATCTTTTTCTTTTGTGTATCCATTAACTACTTATTGTGGATAAAGTTGTATGTGGTTGTATGTGGTTTACTTACTACTTCTACTGGATATTTGCCTTTACCAGTGAGAAATAAAAAGAAGGAAGAAGTAAAACTGTGTGTTTACAGATGACATGATCTTGTATGTAGATAATCCAAAGGAATCTATAAATAACTGTTAGAGCTAATGAACAAGTTCAGCAAGTTTGTAGGATACAAATGTAATATACAGAAATCAACTATATTTCTGTACACTAGCAATGAGCAATCAAAAAGTAATTTTAGAAAAATAAATCCATTTACAATAAAATCAAAAAAGAATACTTAGGAATGGAAATAACAAAAGAAGCACAAAATTTGTACTCTGAAAACTATAAAACATTGTTGAAAAGAATTAAAGAAGACCTAAATACATGAAAAGACATCCATGTTCATAGATCAGAAGATTTAATATTGTTAAAATGGCAGTACTTTACAAATGGATCTAGAAATCCAATCCAATCCCTTTCAAAATCCCTGCTGTTTGTTAAAAATGATAATTGAAGTTGATCCTAAAGTTCATGTAGTAATGCAATGGATCAAAACAATCTTGAAAAAGGACAAAGTTGAAGCATTCACATTTTCTGGTTTCTAGACTTACTACAAAGCTACATTAATCAAGAGAGTGGGGTACTGGCAAAAGGCTAGACATATAGATCAATGGAATGAAATTGAGATTTTATAAATAAACTCTTACATTTATGGTTGATTGAATTTTAAAAATTAATTAATTAATTAATTTTGGCTGTTCCAGGTCTTAGTTGTGGCATGTGGGACGTTCTTTGTTGCATGCAGGATCTTTAGTTGTGGCATGCAGACTTCTTAGTTGTGGCATGCAAACTCTTAGTTGTCACATGTAGGGTTCTTAGTTGTGACATGCATGCAGGATCTAGTTCCCTGACCAGGGGTCGAACTCAGACCCCCTGCGTTAGGAGCGTGGAGTCTTACCCACTGGACCACCTGGGAAGTCCCTAAGGTTGGTTGAATTTTGAGAAGTCTCCCAAGATAATTCCATGGAGAAAGAATATTCTTTTTAACAAATGATGCTGGGACAATTAGATATTGACATACCTCACACCATATACACAAATTAATCCAAAATGGATCAAAGACCTAACTATCACAGCAAAAAGTATAAAACTCTTAGAATAAAATAAACAAGTGTGAAAATTTATGACATTGGAATAGGCAGTGGTTTCTTAGATATGACAACAAAAGCATAAGCAAGAAATTTTAAAGAATACATTGGATTTCATAAAAATTAAAAACATTTGTGCTTCAAAAGACTACATCAAGAAATTGTAAAGACAACTTTTGGATTGGGAGAAAAATTTTGTAAACCTTATGTCTGATAAGGAATTTGTATTTAGTATATGTAAAGAACTTTTACAACTCAAAAATAAAAAGAAAAATAACCCAAATAAAAGTGGGCAAAAGATCATAATAGACATTTGTGTAAAGTAGTTGTACAGATGGCCAATAAACACATGAAAAGCTGCTTGATGTCATTAGCTATCAAGAAAACGAAAATCAAAACCACAGTGGGATCCAATTTAACACCCACTAGGATGACTATAATCAAAATGACTGTCAATAACAATTGCTGGTGTGGATGTGGAGAAATTGGAACCCTCATACATAGCCAGTGGGAATGTAAAATGGTACAACTATATCTATATCTGTATTAGTCAGGATTTTCCAAAGAAACAGAACCAATGGAATGTGTATATCTCTCTATATTTATTATTAAGAATTGGCTCACATGATTACAGAGTCTGGAAAATCCAAAACCTACAGGGATGGGCAGAAATTGCTGTCCAAGTCTGAAGGTCTCTGCTATATAATTCCCTCTTGTTTGGAGAGGTCAGTCTTTTGTTCCACCCAGGCCTTCAACTGACTGGATGAGGCCCACCCACATTATGGAGGGTAATCTGCTTTACTCAAAGTCCATCAATTTAAATTTGAATCTCATCCAAAAAATACCCCCATAGAAACATCCAGAGTAATATTTGACCATATATTTCAGCATCATGGCTCAGTCAAGTTGACACATAAATGTTTCACAAAGGCCTATTTTTTCCCAGTTTCTCCTTGGTCCAAGAGACTGGATAACTTTAGGGAATGGCATTATTAATTTGCCTAAAAAGCACTTCTATATATAGCTTGCTGTGCACAATAAAAGTACCATGGACAGTATGAGCCTGACAGACTAATTAGGCTATTAATAGAGTTAATAATGGGGTGAAAAAAATAATTCCTAGTAACAAACTGACATAATATCTACCTCTAGAAGTTTTCTTTTTCCTAAACTTCTGACACAACTATAGGTTTTAAAATGTTATTCATGTTGACATTTCTTTTTAGTAACATTTATATTTTGTGAGTTCCTTGTAGCAGATAGTGTGAGTTTTACACTTTTAAAAGTGTTTTGATTTTAGATTTAACATTGCTTCTTCAACATTCACTAGAACCCAGAAATGAAAATGTTCCCATCTGCAAAATTATACATTTGAACACAAGTTAAAGAGAGGACTAGAAGCTAGGTCTCCTGGCGCTCAGTCCCATGCTCTATTTAAATGATCTACCTAACCAGTAGTGTACTTAAAAGATCAAAAATGACTTTCATACCTCAGAGATATCATGGGTTTGGTTCCAGACAACTGTATTAAAGTGAATATTGCAATAAAGCAAGTCACACAAATTTTTTGGTTTCCTAATGCATATAAAAGTTATGTTTACACTATATTGTAGTATATTAAGTGTGCAATAGACATGCCTAAAAAAATACATGCATTAAATAAAAAATACATTATTGCTAAAAAATGCTAACTATCATCTAAGCCTTCAGCAAGTTGTAGTAGTAACATCGAAGATTGTTGATCACAGATCACTGTAACAAATATAATAATAATGAAAAAGTTAGAAATATTGTGAGAATTACCAAAATGTGACACAAAGAAATGAAGTGAGCACATGCTGTTGGAAAAATGGTGCCAATAGATTTACTCAATTCAGGGCTGCCACCAACCTTCAATTTGCAAAAAAAATGCATTATCTGAAAAGTGCTATAAAATGAGGTATGCCTTATATTGAATATAGAAAATATTAATTAGTCAAGAAATTTAGTAGATTTTTAGGTAGAAACTCAATTGGAGGATTTAAATTAAATTAAATTTTATTTATTATTTAAAAAAATTTTACAATATTATTTTATTTCTAAATTATACAATATTTCATTAATTTTATTAAGATTGTATTGTTTTATAAACATACTTAAATTTTATTTTTTATAATTTACAACAGATCCCTAGTAGCAGCACCCCATGCTTGTCTTTTGTAAAGCAATTTCCCAATTTTTTTTTTTTTTTTTTTTTGCGATACGTGGGCCTGTCACTGTTGTGGCCTCTGCCGTTTCGGAGCAGAGCACAGGCTCTGGACGCGCAGATTCAGCGGCCACGGCTCACGGGCCCAGCCGCTCCGCGGCATGTGGGATCTTCCCAGACCGGGGCACGAACCCATGTCCCCTGCATCGGCAGGCGAACTCTCAACCACTGTGCCACCAGGGAAGCCGCAATTTCCCAATTTTTGAGTTCTTAATGTTAATTTGTACTACAGGGAACTGAAATATGTATTCAGGTATCTTTTTTCCAGGATGGTTATCATGCAATATATTTTTGACACCTTGTATTTCAGAGAATATCAATGTGAAGATTTCAAATACATTTAATTTAATTTTTCAGAGCCAGCAGGAAAAAGACCAGATTTCCTTGGAGAAGGGACTTTGAAGAACTGGTGGGCCTGGAGATGGGCAAGGAGAGAGAGAAAGAGGGTACATCAGGCATCTGGCTAGGCCTGGAGTGGAGGTGGGGCACAGACCAGGATCTCTTACAAGTGATCAAATATGGCTTCCATGAAGTGTGAGTAAGTAAGCAGAGGGTAAGTAAGATAGTGCTTAGCAGTTGCCTATACTGAGTCTTGAAATTTCTCTTAGTAATTTCGCCTTTGTGAGCATGAAGATTTAACTATTTCTGATTAACTCTAAACCTGAACCTTCATTTTCATGGTCTTCAATTTAAGTGTTATTTGGAAATAAAACAGTATTTGAAGACACACTGACTAAAAGTGAAGGGATGGAAAAAGATGTTCCATGCAAATGGAAACCAAAAGTAAGCTAGGGTAGTTATACTCATATCAGACAAAATAGACTTTATTTATTTATTTTAAAATACATTTATTTATATATTTTAAAATAAATTTATTATTTATTTATTTCAAATAAGTCTATTCATTTATTTAAATTTTATTTATTTATTTATTTTTGGCTGCATTGAGTCTTCGTTGCGGTGCATGGGCTCCTCATTGTGGTGGCTTCTCTTGTTTGTGGAGCATGGGCTCTAGGCTTGTGGGCTTCAGTAGTTGCAGCTTGTGGGCTCAGTAGTTGTGGCTCATGGGCTCTAGAGCGCAGGCTCAGTAGTTGTGGCGCATGGGCTTAGTTGCTCCGTGGCATGTGGGATCTTCCTGGACCAGGGCTCGAACCCGTGTCCCCTGCATTGGCAGGTGGATTCTTAACCACTGTGCCACCAGGGAAGCCCCTATTTATTTATTTTTAAACAAACCTATTTATTTATTTTTAAATAAATCTATTTATTTTTAAATAAGTCTATTTATCTATTTTTAAATAAATTTATTTGTTTATTTATTTTTGGCTTTATTGGGTCTTCATTGCTGTGCGTGGGCTTTCTCTAGCTGTGATGAGTGGGGAGCTACTCTTCACTGTGGTGTGCGGGCTTCTCATTGCGGTGGCTTCTCTTGTTGCGGAGCATGGGCTCTAGGCACATGGGCTTCAGTAGCTGTGGCACACGGGCTCAGTAGTTGTGGTTTACAGGCTCTAGGGAGCCCGCTTAGAAGTTGCGGTGCATGGGCTTAGTTGCTCTGTGGCATGTTGGATCTTCCAGACCAGAGCTAAAACCTGTGTCCCCTGCATTGGCAGGTGGATTCTTAACCACTGCGCCACCAGATAAGTCCCAAAATAGACTTTAAAACAAAGACTGTAATAAGAAAAAAGAGCATTACATAATCGTAAAGGGATCAATTCAATAAGAGGATGTAACATTTGTAAATATTTTTGCACCCAATATGGTAGCTCTAAATATATAAAGCAAATATTAACAAACCTAAAGGGAGAAATAGATAGCAATAGAATAATAGTAGGGAACTTTAATATCCCACTCATATCAATAGATACATCATCTAGACAGAATAGCAATAGGAAACATCAGCCTTAAACAACTCACTAGATCATATGAACTTAACAGATATGTACAGAACATTCCATCCAAAAGCAACAGAATAAACATTTTTCTCATGTGCATGGAACATTCAGGAGATCATATTTTGGCCTCAAAACAAGTCTTAACAAATTTATGTAGACTGAAATCATATGAAGCATCTTTTCTTATCACTATAATATGAAACTAGAAATCAACTACAAGAAGAAAACTAGAAAATTCACAAATATGTGGGGATTAAACAGCATGCTACTGAATAACCAATGGGTCAATAAAGAAATCAAAAGAGAAATTTAAAATTACCTTGGGACAAATGAAAATGGAAGGACAACATACCAAAGTTCATGGGATGCAGCAAAAGCAGTTCTAAGAGGGAAGTTCACAGCAATAAACACCTACATCAAGAAATAAGAAAGTTCTCTGAACAACCTAACTTTATACCCAAAGAACTAGAAAAAGAAGAACAAATGAAGTCCAAAGTTAGAGGAAGGAAGGAAATAACAAAAATCAGATCAGAAATAAATGAAATACAAGAAGTCCCCTACGTACGAACCTGCAAGGTGCAAACTTTCAAAGATGTAAACATGTGTTTGCATGTACAATCATGTAAGTTAGTTTGAGTGTCTGGTGTACATTGTCATGTGTGTTCATCCTCTACAAATGGTTGTGCTTTTGTGTACTTTACACAGTACTGTAGTACAGTATCTTTATTTCAAGCCCAGATGTCCAGAAGCAAGCGTAAATGCAGCAGTGATGTAGCTGGTACTGCTAAGAAGCGCCAAGCGATAACAATTGAAAGAAAAGTGAATATAACTGAGAGAGTGGAGCAAGGTGAAAAGATGGTAGACATCGCTTGTTCTTATAAAGTGAATCTTTCAACCATTGGCACGATTCTAAAGAACAAGGACAAAGATCATGGAACATGTGAAGTCTCCTGTGCCAATGATGTAGACAATAATATTGAAGAAGCCTGGAAAAGTGATGGAGGAGATGGAGAAATTTCTCAGGTTTTGGATCAGGATGAGGATCAGCATCAGCATCAAGACCTGCTCAGCTTAATGCTGACTCAAGAGAAAGCTAAAAGGCTTTATGAAGACTTAAATAAGAAACATGGCGAAAAATCAGAGGGCGCATCTTTTAATGCCATCCGTGGCTGGTTTCATCGGTTCCAGGCTAGAGCCAACCTTCACAACGTAAAAGTAAGTGGCGAGGCAGTGAGTACAGATACAGTAGCTGCCTGGGAATTTCGTGAAACACTTTGAGAAATTATTGATGAAGGCACGTATTTACCCGAGCAGGTTTTTACTGTGGATGAGACAGGACTGTACTGGAGGAGGATGCCAGACCAAAGTTATATCAGTAAGGAGGAGAACTTGATGCCAGCCTATAAAGCAGCAAAGGATAGGCTAACTCTGTAGTTTGGTGGCAATGCTTCCGGCGATATGAAGCTGAAGCCTCAGTTTATCATTCAGAGAACCCAAGAGCCCTTAGAAACATAGTCAAGAGCTCTTTTCCTGAAAGTAACCCCAAAGCCTGGGTTACACAGGCCATTTTCCAGGACTGTTTTTTCCACCACTTTATCCCGGAGGTAGAGAAATATTGCTTGGAGAGGGACATCCCATTCAACATTCTTTTGCTGTTCGACAGTACTCCAGGCCACCCCCATTCATGGACGACTTTCATCCCAACACCAAAATGGTGCATCTGTCACCAAAACTACATCGCTCATGCAACCTATGGACTAGGGAGTTATAGCAACTTTGAAGAAATATTATTTTTTTAACATCTTTATTGGAGTATAATTGCTTCACAATGGTGTGTTAGTTTCTGTTGTATGACAAAGTGAATCAGATATATGTGTCTAAATATCCCCATATCTCCTACCTCTTGTGTCACCCTCCCACCCTCCCTATCCCATCCCTCTAGGTGGTCACAAAGCACCGAGCTGACCTCTGTGCTATGAGGCTGCTTCCCACTAGCTATCTATTTTACATTTGATACTGTATATATGTCCATGACACTCTCTCACTTCGTCCCAACTTACCCTTCCCCCTCCCCATGTTCTTAAGTTCACTCTCTACGTCTGCATCTTTATTCCTGTCCTGCCCCTAGGTTCTTCAGAACAATTTTTTTTCTTTTTTAAGATTCCATATATATGTGTTTGCATTCGGTATTTGTTTTTCTCTTTCTGACTTACTTCACTCTGTATGACAGACTCTAGGTCCATCCACCTTACTACAAATAATTCAATTTCGTTTCATTTTATGGCTTAGTAATATTCCATTGTATATATGTGCCACGTCTTCTTTATCCATTCATCTGTCGATGGACACTTAGGTTGCTTCCATGTACTGGCTAGTGTAAATAGGACTGCAGTGAATGTTGTGGTACATGACTGTTATTGAATTATGGTTTCCTCAGGGTATATGCCCAGTAGTGGGATTGCTGGGTCGTATGGTAGTTCTAGTTTTAGTTTTTTAAGGAACCTCCATACTATTCTCCATAGTGGCTTTATCAATTTACATTCCCACCAACAGTGCAAGAGGGTTCCCTTTTCTACACACCCTCTCCAGCATTTTTTGTTTCTAGATTTTTTGATGATGGCCATTCTGACTGGTGTGAGGTGATACCTCATTGTAGTTTTCATTTGCATTTCTCTAATGATTAGTGACATTGAGCATCCTTTCATGTGTTTATTGGCAATCTGTATATCTTCTTTGGAGAAATGTCTATTTAGGTCTTCTGCCCATTTTGGGGTTGGGTTCCTTGTTTTTTCGATAGTGAGCTGCATGAGCTGCTTGTATATTTTGGAGATTAATCCTTCGTCAGTTGCTTCATTTGCAAATATTGTCTCCCATTCTGAGCATTGTCTTTTGGTCTTGTTTATGCTTTCCTTTGCTGTGCAAAAGCTTTGAAGTTTCATTAGGTCCAATTTGTTTATTTTTGCTTTTATTTCCCTTTCTCTAGGAGGTGGGTCAAAAAGGATCTTGCTGTGATTTATGTAATAGAGTGTTTTGCCTATGTTTTCCTCGAAGGGGTTTATAGTGTCTGGCCTTACATTTATGTCTTTAATCCACTTTGAGTTTTTTCTTGTGTATGGTGTTAGGGAGTGTTCTAATTTCATTCTTTTACATGTAGCTGTCCAGTTTTCCCAGCACCACTTATTGAAGAGGCTGTCTTTTCTCCATTGTATATTCTTGCCTCCTTTATCAAAGATAAGGTGACCATATGTACATGTGTTTATCTCTGGGCTTTCCGTTTTTCTTTCTCAAGATTGCTTTGGCTATTCAGGGTCTTTTGTGTTTCCATACAAATTGTGAAATTTTTTGTTCAAACTCTGTGAAAAATGCCACTGGTAGTTTGATAGGGATTGCATTGAATCTGTAGATTGCTTTGGGTAGTATAGTCATTTCCACAATGTTGATGCTTCCAATCCAAGAACATGGTATATCTCTCCATCTATTTGTATCATCTTTAATTTCTTTCATCAGTGTCTTATAGTTTTCTGCATACAGGTGTTTTGTCTCCCTAGTAGGTTAGTAGGTTTATTCCTAGGTATTTTATTCTTTTTATTGCAGTGGTAAATGGGAATGTTTCCTTAATTTCTCTTCCAGATTTTTCATCATTAGTGTATAGAAATGCAAGAGATTTCTGTGCATTAATTTTATATCCTGCAACTTTAGCACATTCATTGATTAGCTCTAGTAGTTTTCTGGAGGCATCTTTAGGATTCTCTATGTGTAGTATCATGTCATCTGAAAACAGAGACAGTTTTACTTCTTCTTTTCCAATTAGGATTCCTTTATTTCTTTTTATTCTCTGATTGTTGTGGCTAAAACTTCCAAAAATATGTTGAATAACAGTGGTGAGAGTGGGCAACGTTGTCTTTTTCCTGATTTTAGTGGAAATGGTTTCAGTTTTTCACAATTGATAATGATGTTGGCTGTGGGTTTGTCATATATGGCCTTTATTATGTTGAGGAAAGTTCCTTCTATGCCTTCTTTCTAGAGGGTTTTTATAATAAATGTGTGTTGAATTTTGTCAGAAGCTTTTTCTGCATCTATTGAGATGATCATATGTTTTTTCTCCAATTTGTTTATATTGTTTATCACATTGACTGATTTGTGTATATTGAACAATACTTTATCCTGGGATAAACGCCAGTTGATCATGGTGTATGATCCTTTTAATGTGCTGTTGGATTCTGTTTGCTAGCATTTCATTGAGGATTTTTGCATCTATGTTCATCAGTGATATTGGCCTGTAGTTTTCTTTTTTTGTGACATCTTTGTCTGCTTTTGGTATCAGGGTGATGGTGGCCTCATAAAATGAGTTTGGGCGTGTTCGTCCCTGTGCTATATTTTGGAAGAGTTTGAGAAGAATAGGTGTTAGATCTTCTCTAAATGTTTGATAGAATTCGCCTGTGAAGCCCTCTGGTCTTGGGCTTTTGTTTGTTGGGAGATTTTTAATCACAGTTTCAATTTTGGTGCTTGTGATTGGTCTGTTTATATTTTCTATTTCTTCCTGGTTCGGTCTCGGAAGGTTGTGCTTTTCTAAGAATTTGTCCATTTCTTCCAGGTTGCCCAGTTTATTGGCATATAGTTGCTTGTAGTAATCTCCCATGATCCTTTGTATTTCTGCAGTGTCAGTTGTTACTTCTCCTTTTTCGTTTCTAATTCTATTGATTTGAGTCTTCTCCCTTTTTTCTTGATGAGTCTGGCTAAAGGTTTACCAATTTTGTTTATCTTCTCAAAGAACCACCTTTTAGTTTTATTGATCTTTGCTATCGTTTCCTTCATTTCTTTTTCATTTATTTCTGATCTGAACTTTATGATTTCTTTCCTTCTGCTAACTTTGGGATTTTTTTGTTCTTCTTTCTCTAATTGCTTTAGGTGTAGGTTTAGGTTGTTTATTTGAGATTTTTCTTGTTTCTTGAGGTAGGATTGGGTTGCTATAAATTTCTCTCTTAGAACTGCTTTTGCTGCATCCTGTAGGTTTTGGGTTGTCATGTTTTCATTGTCATTTGTTTCTAGGTATTTTTTGATTTCCTCTTTGATTTCTTCAGTGATCTCTTGATTATTTAGTAGTGTATTGTTTAGCCGCCATGTGTTTGTACTTTTTACAGATTTTTTCCTGTAATTGATACCTAGTCTTATAGCATTGTGGTCAGAAAAGATACTTGATATGATTTCAATTTTCTTAGACTTACCAAGGCTTGATTTGTGACCCAAGTTATGATCTATCCTGGAGAATGTTCCATGAGCACTTAAGAAGGAAGTGTATTCTGTTGTTTTTGAATGGAATGTCCTATAAACATCAATTTAGTCCATCTTGTTTAATTTATCATTTAAAGATTGTGTTTCCTTATTTATTTTCATTTTGCCTGCTCTGTTCACTGGTGAAAGTGGGGTGTTAAAGTCCTCTACTATTGTTGTGTTACTGTCGATTTCTGCTTTCATGGCTGTTAGCATTTGCCCTATATATTGAGGTGCTCCTATGTTGGGTGCATAAGTATTTACAATTGTTATATCTTCTTCTTGAATTGATCCCTTGATCTTTATGTAGTGTCCTTCTTTGTCTCTTGTAACAGTCTTTATTTTAAAGTCTATTTTGTCTGATATGAGAATTGCTACTCCAGCTTTCTTTTGATTTCCATTTGCATGGAATATCTTTTTCCATCCCCTCACTTTCAGTCTGTATATGTCCCTAGGTCTGAAGTGGGTTTCTTGTAGACAGCATATATATGGGTCTTGTTTTTGTATCCATTCAGCCAGTCTATGTCTTTTGGTTGGATGATTAATCCATTTACATTTAAGGTAATTATCGATATGTATGTTCCTATTACCATTTTCTTAATTGTTTTGGGTTTGTTATTGTAGGTCTTTTCCTTCTCTTGTGTTTCCTGCCTTTAGCATTTGTTGTAAAGCTGGTTTGGTGGTGCCGGATTCTCTTAGCTTTTGCTTGTCTGTAAAGATTTTAATATCTCCATCAAATCTGAATGAGATCCTTGCTGGGTAGGGTAATCTTGGTTGTAGGTTTTTCCCTTTCATCAGTTTAAATTTGTTCTGCCACTCCCTTTTGCCTTGCAGAGTTTCTGCTGAGAAATCAGCTGTTAACCTTATGGTGATTCCCTTGTGTGTTATTTGTTGCTTTCCCTTGCTCCTTTTAATATTTTTTCTCTGTATTTAATTTTTGATAGTTTGATTAATATGTGTCTTGGTGTGTTTCTCCTTGGATTTGTCCTGGCTGGGACTCTCTGCACTTCCTGGAGTTGTTTGACTATTTCCTTTCCTTAGGGAAGTTTTCAACTATAATCTCTTCAAATATTTTCTCTGACCCTTTCTTTTTCTCTTCTTCTTCGGGGACCCCTATAATTCAAATGTTGGTGCATTGAATGCTCTCCCAGAGGTCTCTGAGACTGTCCTCAATTCTTCACATTCCTTTTTCTTTATTCTGCTCTGTGGTAGTTATTCCCACTATTTTATCTTCCAGGTCACTTATCCGTTCTTCTGCCTCAGTTATTCTGCTATATTCCTTCTAGAGAATTTTTAATTTCATTTATTGTGTTGTTCATCATTGTTTGTTTGCTCTTTAGTTCTTCTAGGTCCTTGTTAAATGTTTCTTGTATTTTCTCCATTCTATTTCCAAAATTTTGGATCATCTTTGCTATCATTACTCTGAATTCTTTTTCAGATAGACTGCCTATTTCCTCATCACTTGTTTAGTCTGGCGGATTTTTACCTTACTCCTTCATCTGCTGTGTATTTCTCTGTCTTCTCATTTTGCTTAAGTTACTGTGTTTGGGGTCTTAGTTTCCCAGGCTGCTGTTCATAGTTCCTGTTATTTTTGGTGTCTGCCCCCAGTGGGTAAGGTTGGTTCAGTGCATTGTGTAGTCTTCCCCCTGGAGGGAACTGGTGCCTGTGTTCTGGTGGATGATGCTGTATCTTGTCTTTCTGGTGGGCAAGACTGTGTCCTGTGGTGTGTTTTGGGGTGTCTGTGAACTTATTATGATTTTTGGCACCTCTCTGCTAATGGGTGGGGTTGTGTTCCTGTCTTGCTAGTTGTTTGGTATGAGGTGTCCAGCACTGTAGCTTGCTGGTCGTTGAGTGGAACTGGGTCTCAGCATTTAGAGGGAGATCTCTGGGAGACCTTTTGCCATTTGATATTACAGGGGCCAGGAGGTCTCTGGTGGTCCAATGTCCTGAATTCAGCTCTCCCACCCAAGAGGTTCAGGCCTGACACCCGGCCAGAATACCAAGACCCTGTTAACCACATGGCTCAGAAGAAAAGAGAGAAAAATTAAAAAGAAAGAAAAATAAATAAATAAAATAAAGTTATTAAAATAAAAAACATTATTAAAAAATTAAAAGTAATAAAAAATAAAGGAAAAGAAAGAGAGAAGAGAGCAACCAAACCAATAAACAAATCCACCTATTATAACAAGCAGTAAAAACTGTACTGGAAAACAAAACAAAACAAAGAAGTGGACAGAAAGAACCCTAGGACAGATGGTAAAAGCAAAGCTTTTGGGAAGTCTGAGGTCTTCTGCCAACTTTCAGTAAGTGTTCTGTAGGAGTTGTTCCACTTGTAGATGTATTTTTGAAATATTTTGGGGGAAGAAGGTGATCTCCACATCTTACTCCTCCACCATCTTGAAGGTCCTCCAAGAAATATTATTTACATCACACTTTTTGTCAGGCAGTAAAGGCGAGTGACAAATCAGGAACAGCCTTGTGACAATTTTGGAAGGACTGTAATATCTACAAGGCCATAAAAACATTGATTCTGCTTGGAGTGAGGTTACAGCCATCACCATGAATGGGGTTTGGAAGAAACTTTTCCTGAAGTTTGTTCACGATTTTTGTGGATTTGAGAAGGTGGATGAAGAGTCCAAAGAGGTCTTCAGCAACTTAGTGACCCTCAGCAAGAAGCTGGGACTAGGTCTGCAAGAGGATGGCTTTATTGAACTCCATGCTGTGTAACATGAGGAGCTTACTAATGAAGACCTGATGGAATTGGAGGACCAGAGAAAGGACAAAGAGAGTGAAGAAGAAGAAGAAGTAACTGAAGAACCGAAGAGAGTCACGACACAGGAAATGGCAAGGGAATTTTCTTTATTTGAGGAGGCACTGTTAGTCTTTGAGGCCCAGTACCTGAATGTGGAATGGTACACAAAGGTTGCAGCAGCCATTCAGAATGCAATCCAGTGCTACCGTGTCATCTATGATGGGAAAAAAAGAGCTACTACCCAGACATCACTGGATCATTTTTTCAAGAAGGTAAACAGAATTGAATCCAGCAAGGAACCAGAACCTGTGCCATCAACTTTAGGTGTGAGTGAAATTGCAGCTTGCCTTCCATCTCCCATTGCTGACAATCCTTCAGCTCTACCATCTCCCAAGTCCTCTCCCTCTTTTAGTCAGTAAGTCTTCTTGCCTGTTGACTCAAATGCCAACCCCTGTATGCCAGCTCCTGTACTGTACCACTGTACTTTTCAATGTACTGTACTGTAAGATTAAAAATATTTTCTTTATTTTTTTGTTTTTTATGTATTATTTGTGTGAAAAGTATGATAAACCTATTACAGTACAGTACTATATAGCCAGTTATCTTAGTTGGGTACCTAGGCTAATTTTGTTGGACTTACAAAGAAATTGGACTTACAAATGCACCTTTGGAATGAAACACGTTCATTTATAGGCGACTTACTGTAGAGACTGAAAAGACAATAGAAAAGATTAATGAAAGCAACAGCTGGTTCTTTGAAAAGATAAACAAAATTGACAAGCCTTTAGCTAGACTCATCAAGAAAAAAGAGAGAGGACTCAAATAAATAAAATCAGAAATGAAAGATGAGACATTACAACTGGTAACAAAGAAATACAAAGTATTATAAGTGACTACTATGAACAATTATACACCAACAAATTCGACAACCTAGAAGAAGTGGATAAATTTCTAGAAACATACAACCTTCCAAGACTGAATCATGAAGAAATAGAAAATCTGAATAGCTTGATTACTAGGATGATTTTGAATCAGTAATCAAAAACTTCCCAAAAAACAAAAGTCCAGGACCAGACAGCTTAACAGATGAATTCTACGAAACATTCAAAGAAGAATTAATACCAATCCTTCTCAAACTCTTCCAAAACACAGAAGATGAGGGAACTCTTCCAAACTCATTTTATGAGACCAGCATTGCCTTAATACCAAAACCAGACAAGGACACCACAAGAAAAGGAAAATACAGGCCAATATCCCTGATGAACATAGATGCGAAAATTCTCAACAAAATTTTAGCAAACCAAATTCAACAATACATTAAAAGGATCATACACCATAATCAAGTGAAATTTATTCCATGGATGCAAGGATGGTCTAGTATCCATAAATCAATTAATGTGATACACCACATTAATAAAAGGAAGGATAAAAATGATCATCAATATATTCAGAAAAAGCATTTAACAAAATTCAACATCGATGTATGATAAAAACTCTCAACAAACTGGTTATAGAGGCAACGTATAGAGGCAACACAATATAGGCCATATATGGTAAGCCCACAGATAACATCATACTCAACAGTGAAAAGCTGAAAGCTTTTCCTCTAAGATCAGGAACAAGACAAGGATGCCCACCTTGCACTTCCATTCAACATAGTGTTGGAAGTCTGAGCCACAGCACTGAGGAGGAAAAAGTTATAAAAAGCATTCAAATTGGAAGGGAAGAAGTAAAACTGTCACTATTTGCAAATGACTTGATATTATATATAAAAAACCATAAAGACTACACCAAAAACCTGTGGGAACAAATGAAGGAATTCAGTAAAGTTGCAGGATACAAAATCAGTATAAAAAATCAGTTTTGCTTCTATACATTAATAATGAACTATTAGAAAAAGGAATTAAGAAAACAATTTTATTTACAATTGCATCAAAACAGAATAAAATACCTAGGGATAAATTTAACCAGGGGTATGAAAAACCTGCACACTGAAAACTATGACATTGATGAAAGAAATAGAACCAACAATCCTAAAATTTGTATGGTACCACAAAAGATCTTGAATAACTAAAGCAATCTTGAGAAAGGAGAACAAACCTGGAGGCATGATGCTACTTTATTTCAAACTATATTACAAAGCTATAGTAATCAAAACAGATATTACTGGTATCAAAAACAGACACATAGATCAATAAAACAGAATAGAGAACCCAAAAATAAACCATGCATGTATGGTCAATTGATTTACAAAAAAGGAACTAAGAATATACAGTGGGGAAAGGACAGCCTCTTCAAGAAATGGTGTTGGGAAAACTGGACAACCACATGCAAAAGAATGAAAGTAGACTACTATATGACACCATACACAAAAATTAACTCTTACAGACTTGAACGTAAGACATAAAACTCTTAAAAGAAAACATAAGCAGTAAGTTCCTTGACATCAGTATTGGTGATGATTTTTTGGATCTGACTTCAAAAGCAAAGGCAACAAAGCAAAAATAAACAAGTGGGAGTACATCAAACTGAAAAGCTTCTACACAGCAAAGGAAATCATTAATAAAATGAAAAGGCAACCTATGGAATGAGAGAAAATATTTGCAAATCATATATCTGATAAGGGTTAATATCCAAAATATATAAAGAACTCATACAACTCAACATCAACAAAACAAAACAAAACAAAAACAATATGAGTAAAAAAATGGGCAGAGGATCTGAGCAGACATTTTTCCAAAGAAGACATACCAACAAGTATATGAAAAATGCTCACAACATCATTAATCGTCAAAGACATGCAAAGCAAAACCACAATGAGATATCACCTCATACCTGTTAGAATGGCTATCATCAAAAAGACAAGGAATAACAGGTGTTGGTGAGGATGTGGAGAAAAAGGAACACTTGCACCCTATTGGTGGGAACGTGAATTGGTGCAGCCATTATGGAAAACACTATGGAGGTTCCTCATGACCCAGCAATTTCATTTCCGGGTATTTGTCCGAAGAAAGCAAAACTACTAATTTGAAAAGATAGGTGCACTCCAGTGTTCATTGTAGCATTTACAACAGCCAAGATACAGAAGCAACCTAAGTGTCCCTTGATAGATGAATGGATAAAGAAGATGTGGTTTATATATACAATTGAATACTATTCAGATGTAAAAAAAGAATGAAATCTCGCCATTTACGACAACATGGATGAATCTAGAGGGTATTATGCTAAGTGAAATAAGTCAGACAGAAAAAGACAAATACCATATGATCTCACTTATATGCGGAATATAAAACAAACAAACAAGCTCATAGGTACAGGGAACAGATTGGTGGTTGCCTGAAGCAGGAAGTGCGGAATGGGTAAAATGGGTGAAAAGGGGGTGGTCAGAGGGTACAAACTTCCAGTTATAAAATACATGTCATGGGGATTTAATGTACAATATGATGCCTATAGTTAATAATATTGTATTGCATGTTTGAAAGTTGCTAAGAGAGTAGATGTTTAAAAGCCCTCATCAGAAGAAGAAAAACAAATTTTTAACTATGTATGGGGACAGATGTTAATTGGACTTATTGTAGTGATCATTTTGTGATATATACTAATATCATCTCATTATGTTACATACCTGAAACTAATATAATGTTATATGTTAATCAGACCTCAATCAAAACAAAACAAAACAAACCTGTATTTAATTTTATTAAGCACACACACATATATATAAATTAAGTTTTCAATAACACAACCTATCCTCACTTGCAGTTACATCTTTTTTTTGGCCGCCCAATGAGTATCTGTGCAATGAATGAATACAGAGGCTAAATGCAAAGCTAGGGATGGAGAATAAACCATTCTCAGTGCATGGAGCATGACTGATGGAAGTGGGCAAATAGTTACCAACAATTGCAAAACCAACCAATACAAGGAAGAGGGCTTCTGAGTAGAGGAAATGGCAGTTACACAGAGAAATGGCTTGTGAACTGAGTGTCAGAGTGTCCAGCAAAATGATCCTACAAGGCAAGCAGCCCTTTAAGGCACCTACAAAGTATAGAACAGGGGAATGATCGGAATAGAAAATTGGTTTATGTTCTGAGTAAACTAAGGCTCAGAAAGATTATGACTTGCCCAGGGTGTCAGGTAAATTAGCAGAGCTGGGAATAGAAACCAAGTCTTCTATCTCCTGGACTAATGTTCTTTCCATTGTACCACTTTACCTTCTTTAGAGACTAAGAGACGAAGTCATGAAATGCTAGACTCGGACTGTGTTCTATGCAAATCCCTCTTAGCCTACTGAAGTAGCAACTGTTGTGTTTTCTGTCTGATCTCTGACTTGGGGAAGTATGATCTCGACAAGAGAGCTGAGTGCTGATAGTAACACAGCAGGTCAAAGTGCATGCTTGTATCTGCTTCCTATTTATCACCTAGCTTGGAAGTAATCACTAATAACAATCCCTGGTTGAAAGTGAAAATTCAAGTATATACTTTAGGCCAATGCCTGTCATCTACTTTCTCAGTAAGAATCAATAGCTTCCTTAAATATATATATATATCCATACATAAATTTTTTTAACTTCTGTAGCTTTATTACCATCTGTACCAATCATCAGAAGCTATTCTCATACTATCTTGGATCATTTCTTCTGTTGCCATCTTGAACAGATATTTATTTATTTTAGCTATTTAAACATTTTCTACTTTAAAATTTTCATTAGTTTAAGAAATCTCAACAAGTGTTTTAAGTCATGATGTCAGAAACTGCATTTTGTGTCCCACTCCATGATGAGTATGCAGTTAGGCATGTGTTGTGTGTTTATTGAATAAGCGGAGACTTAAAAGTGGAATTTATTGAAGTTTCTAAATTCATTTTGTAGTAGTATTAGAATCAGATATCCCAAATCCAATTTTTTTAAATGAAGAGTCTGCTTCAATTAAGAGGATCCAGGAAGTATCTATTTCTTATTCATCTTTGTCATCCTGATATCTGACACTTGACACAGAATTGAGTCCATGGTATGTTCTAGGGAGATGGTTGTTGAATAAATGAATAAGCATCTTACCCTTCTCATATCTTCTCTCCACTGGACATGTATCATCTCCTCAGCATCATTTTTACCTTCACTGTGCACCAGCCAGAAGTTTTTGACAGGGGATTGACCCCGTTGCTATAATTCCATCCACCTTACTACACTGAGTTGTTCAGGTAATCCAATCCTAAGCCAATTTGATTCAGGAAGGGGCAAGTAACCAATTCAGGCTAATGAATGGGGGCCTCTGTTTCAGAAGGTTTCTCATTCTTTTGAGAGAACAGTGGAAAGTCAGCTGTCACTTTCCTTCTGAATAGAGTAGAATACAGAGGAAGCTTGGAACTCCTACAGCCATGTCATCACCATGAAGGAAGCAAGCATTAAGATGAAGCTGACATCATAGATGTCAAAGCAGAGGGATGGAATAAAAGAAAATCCTTGATGACATTGTTGAGTCTATATCAAGTGATACCCATCAAACTATCCTTGTATCTGGACCAGGCAGATCCAGGTCTAGGTTTGGAGTGGCTTGAAGCTTATACAATTTTGAGAGTTCTCTTGAAGAAAAGGAATACAAGATTACACATGCAGAATTAGGTACAAATGTGAATATTTAATTAGAATGAGAAAAGAAATCACACCAATCACAAATGTTGAAAAGCTGACAAATATCACAAATATTCCCAAATCTAAAAGAACAATATTTTTGTCTTATTACCTGTCTGACACACCTCTATGGAACTTTTTCCTCCTACTTTTTAGGATCCACTTTCTTTGATATCCTTTTCATAAGACAATGTGCTCTTCCTAAGACAATTGCATTAGAGATATTTTGTAATCTTGGGGAGAATCCAGTGTTGATCAAAATTGGTTTTGTTTTGTTTCAATAACTTAAAAGAGTTTATTTTGGTTTTATACCATATATATATTTTTGGCCATGCCCAGCTTGCGGGATCTCAGTTCCCTGACCAGGGATTGAACCTGGACCATGGCAGTGAAAGTCCAAAATCCTAACCACTAGGCCACCAGGGAACTCCCTATACCATATTTGTAATGACACACAAATTGTGCAGGTTTGTCAAATTTGGGAATCTCTCTATCACATTTCATACATGATTTATAAGATTTCAGGACATTGCAAGTTTTCTTGAGCAACGATACTCTTAAATTGTAAATCTCAAAGTGTAAAACTTAGTGCACTTTGAGTTGATCACATATAATTTCCAGTTGTCCTCAATGTCCTCTTTGTAGTGGCAGATTATGAATTTTATCTTATCCTCATTGATATCAGAATCTTGGGGGGCTTGCATATGTGTGGCTTCCCTCACTTCTGTTTATAGTACTGCTCTGGTTTGGGCCCTGTAAGCACAGGGATTCTGATCAATTCTTTCTCAAA
Organism: Delphinus delphis; assembly: GCF_949987515.2. Lineage (NCBI taxonomy): Eukaryota > Metazoa > Chordata > Mammalia > Artiodactyla > Delphinidae > Delphinus > Delphinus delphis. Next base: position 45,272,671 of record NC_082694.2, on the reverse strand, counting down.
TGATTCCCATCAAAAAGAAAAAAAAAAGCCTGGCATGGCACCTTTTAAATTATATATGCTGCATCATCAAGTATATACCTGACAGGAGAGGGTTTCTGTCTTGACTAGCTATCTGCTTACGCTTTCATTCCTCTGATTGTCTGATCAACGAGGTGGTTCCCCTGTCATGAGTCAGCTCAGTTGTTCATTCATCAGTGCTGGATTGACTGGCCACTCACTGTCTGCTGACTGGTGGTTGCCTGCTATCAGCTGGGGCAACAGGGATGATTAGGACCGTGTCTGTCATCTTCCAGGAAGCTTGCTTGGGCTTCTTCATGGGGCAGTCTCATTTCCAAGAGCCATAAGAGAGAGCAAGCTCTAATGCACAAGCAGTTTTCAAGTCTGCTTTCTTCTCGGATAGGACCACAAGAGCCTCACAAACCCTTTCCAATACTTGAGCCCTGCTCTGCTGCAGCCTGAAGCTGTTCTCCCTGAGTCCTAACCCCAATCCAAAAGGTGCATTACAGTAACTAGGTGGAGGGATATGAATTTAAAGGATCTCTAATGATGGAGCCAAAGTTGCAAATATAAATCAGTTTTCAGTCAGAATACATGATTTACACACATATACTTTTTTTTTTACAAATTTATTTATTTATGGCTTCATTGGGTCTTCGTTGCTGCATGTGGGCTTCTCATTGGTGACTTCTCTTGTTGCGAAGCATGGGCTCTAGGTGTGCAGGCTTCAGTAGTTGTGGCACGTGGGCTCAGTAGTTGTGGCTCGCGGACTCTAGAGCTCGGGCTCAGTAGTTGTGGCTCACGGGCTTAGTTGCTCCGTGGCATGTGGGATCGTCCCGGACCAGGGCTCGAACCTGTGTCCCCTGCATTGGCAGGCAGATTCTTAACCACTATCCTACCAAGGAAGCCCTACACTTCTTTATTTAAACCATTTTTCAAATTGAAGTTTAGTTAATTTACAGTGTTGATTTAGTTTCAGGTGTACAGCAAAGTGATTCAGTTATACATATATATATTCTTTTTCAGATTCTTTTCCATTATAAATTACTATAATATATTGAATATATTTCCCATGCTATATAGTAGGTCCTTGTTGTTTATCTGTTTTGTACATAGTAATGTGTATGTGTTAATCTCAAACTCCTTATTTATCTACCTCCTCTCTCCCGCTATCTATCCTCTTTGGTAACCATAGTTTGTTTTCTATGTCTGTGAGTCTATTTCTGTTTTGTAAATAAGTTCATTTGTATCATTCTTTTAGATTCCACATTTAAGTGATATCGTATAATATTTGTCTTTCTCCATCTGACTTACTTCACTTAGTATGATAATCTCTAGGTCCATCCATGTTGCTGCAAATGGCATTACTTCATTCTTTTTTATGGCTGAGTAATATTCCATTATATATATATATATATATATATATATATATATATATATATATATATATATACACACACACACACACACCACATCTTCTTTATGCATTCATATGTTGATGGGCATTTAGGTTGCTTCCATCTCTTGGCTATTGTAAATAGTGCTGCTATGAACATTGGGGTGCATGTATCTTTTCAAATTAGAGTTTTCTCTGGATATACACCCAGGAGTAGGATTGCAGGATCATATGGTAACTCTATTTTTGGTTTTTAAGGAAACTTCATACTGTTCTCCATAGTGCTGAACCAATTTACATTCCCACCAACAGTTTAGGAGGGTTCCCTTTACTCCTCACCCTCTCCAGCATTTATCATTTGTAGAGGTTTTTTTTTTTTAATTAATTAAGTTATTTTTTGGCTGCATTGGGTTTTTGTTGCTGTGCATTGGCATTCCCTAGTTGCGGCAAGCAGGGGCTACTCTTCAATGCGGTGCACAGGCTTCTCATTGCGGTGGCTTCTCTTGTTGTGGAGCACAAGCTTTAGGTGCACAGGCTTCAGTAGTTGTGGCTCGTGGGCTCTAGAGCACAGGCTCAGTAGTTGTGGCACATGGGCTTAGTTGTTCCACGGCATGTGGGATTTTCCCGGACCAGGGCTCGAACCCATAATCCCTGCACTGGCAGGTGGATTCTTAACCACTGCACCATCAGGAAAGTCCTATTTGTAGAGTTTTTAATGATGGCCATTCTGACTGGTGTGAGGTGATACCTCATTGTAGTTTTGATTTACATTTCTCTAATAATTAGTGATATTGAGCATTGTTTCATGTGCTTGTTGGCCATCAGTATGTCTTATTTGGAAAAAATTCTATTTAGATCTTCTGCCCATTTTTTGATTGGGTTGTTTACTTTTTTGATATTAAGCTATATGGGCTGTTTGTATATTTTGGAAATTAATCCCTTGTTGGAAGCATTGTTGGCAAATATTTTCTCCTAGTGCGTAGGTTGTCTTTTTATTTTATTTAATTTATTTTTTTATGTTTTTGCGGTATGCGGACCTCTCACTGTTGCGGCCTCTCCCATTGCAGAGCACAGGCTCCAGATGTGCAGGCTCAGTGGCCATGGCTCACGGGCCCAGCCGCTCTGCGGCATGTGGGATCTTCCTGGACCGGGGCACGAACCCGTGTCCCCTGCACCAGCAGGCAGACTCTCCACTGCACCACCAGGGAAGCCCTGTCTTTTTATTTTGTTTATGGTTTCCTTTGCTGTACAAAAGCTTTTAAACTTAATTAGGTCCCATTTGTTTATTTTTGTTTTTATTTCCATTCCTTTAGGAGGGAGATCCAAAAAAAAAATATTGCTGCAATTTATGTCAATGAGTGTTCTGCCTATATTTTCCTCTAGGAGTTTTATAGTATCTGGTCTTACATTTAGATCTTTAATCCATTTTGAGTTTATTTTTGTGTGTGGTGTTAGAGAATATTCTAATTTCATTCTTTTACATGTAGCTGTCCAGTTTTCCCAGCACCACTTATTGAAGGAGCTGTCTTTCTTTTCTCCATTGTATATTCTTGCCTCCTTTGTTGTAGATTAATTGACCACAAGTGTGTGGGTTTATTTCTGGGCTTTCTATTCTATTCCACTGATCTATATGCCTGTTTTTGTGCCAACACCATACTATTTTGATTACGGTAGCCTTGTAGTAAAGCCTAAAGTCAGAGAATGTGATTCCTCCAGCTTTGTTCTTTCTCAAGATTGTTTTGGCAGTTATGGGTCTTTTGCATTTCCATACAAATTTTACAAATTTTTGTTCTAGTTCTATGGAAAATGCCATTGGTAATTTGATAAGGATTGCACTGAATTGGTAGATTGCCTTGGGTAGTATGGTCACTTTAACAATATTGATTCTCCCAATCCAAGAATACAATATATCTTTTCATCTGTTTGTGTTGTCTTCAGTTTCTTTCATCAATGTCTTATACGTTTTAGAGTACAGGTATTTTGCCTCCTTAGGTAGGTTTATTCCTAGATATTTTATTCTTTTTGATGCGATGGTAAATGGGATTGTTTCTTTCATTTCTCTTTCTGATCTTTCATTTTTAGTGTATATAAATGCAAGATTTCTCTGTATTAATTTTGTATACAGCAACTTTACCAAATTCACTGGTAAATTCAGTCATTTACTGAGGAGCTCTAGTAATTTTTTGGTAGCATCTTCAGGATTTTTCTATGTATAGCATCATGTCATCTTCAAACAGTGACAGTTATACTTCTTCTTTTCCAATTTGGATTACTTTTATTTCTTTTTCTTCTCTGATTGCTGTGGCTAGGACTTCCAGAACTATGTTGAATAAAAGTGGTGAGAGTGGGCATTCTTTTTTTTTTTCTTCTTATTTATTTATTTTTAATTTTTGAATTTTATTTTACATACTTTTTTATACAGAGTGGCCATTCTTGTTCCAGTTCTTAGAGGAAATACTTTCAGCTTTTCACCATTGAGTATGATGTTAGCTGTGGGTTTGTCGTATATGGCCTTTATTATGTTGAGGTATGTTCCCTATATGCCCACTTTCTGTAGAGTTTTTATCATAAATGGATGTTGAATTTTATCAAAGGCTTTTTCTGTATTTATTGAGATAATCTTATGGTTTTTATTCTTCAATTTGTTAATGTGGTGTATCACCTTGATTGATTTGCAGATATTGAAAAATCCTTGCACCCCTGGAATAAATCCCATTTGATCATGGTGTATGATCCTTTTAATGTATTGTTGGAATCAGTTTGCTAGTATCTTGTTGAGGATTTTTGTATCTATGTTCATCAGTGATATTGGGCTGTAGTTCTCTTTTTTTGTGACATCGTTTTCTGGCTTTCATATCAGGGTGATGGTGGCCTCTTAGAATGAGTTTGGAAGTGTTCCTTCCTCTGCAACTATTTGGAATAGTTTGAGAAGGATAGGTGTTAACTGTTCTCTGAATGTTTGATAGAATTCACCTGTGAAGTCATCTGGTCCTGGACTTTTGTTTGTTGGAAATTTTTAAATTACTGATTCAATTTCAGTACTGGTAATTGGTCTGTTCGTATTTTCTATTGCTTCCTGGTTCAGTCTTGGGAGATTATACCTTTTTAGGAATTTGTCCATTTCTTCTAGGTTGTCCATTTTATTGGCGTATAGTTGCTCATAGTAGTCTCTTATGATCCTTTGTATTTCTGTGGTGTCAGTTGTAACTTCTCCTTTTTTATTCCTGATTTTATTGATTTGGGCCCTCTCCCTTTTTGATGAGTCTAGCTAAAGGTTTATCAATTTTGTTTATCTTTTCAAAGAAGCAGCTGTTAGTTTCATTGATCTTTTCTATTGTTTTTTAGTCTCTATTTCATTTATTTCTGTTCTGATCTTTATGATTTATTTCCTTCTGCTAACTTTGGGTTTTGTTTGTTCTTTCTCTAGTTGCTTTAGGTGTAAGATTAGGTTGTTTATTTGAGATTTTTCTGTTTCCTGAGATAAACTCTTATCACTATGAACTTCCCTCGTTTTTATTTTTTGGCTGTGCTGCGTGGCTTGTGGGATCTCAGTTCCCTGACCAGAGATTGAACCTGGGCCCTCAGCGGTGAAAGCACAGAGTCCTAACCACTGGACTGCCAGGGAATTCCCTATAAGCTTCCCTCTTAGAACTCCTTTAGCTGTGTCCCATAGGTTTTGGATTGTCATGTTTTCATTTTCATTTGTCTCTAGGTATTTTTTAATTTCCTGTTGATTTCTTCAGTTATCCATTGGTTGTTTAGTAGCATATTGTTTCACCTTTCTAGGTGAAATGTGCACTTGATGAATAAAGCTCTGCTACTGTGAAAAATACAAGAATTGTTTATATGCCAGCATCCTTAAAAGCCTGGAGAATATATCCATTTAAGGACTATCTATCCAAGGATTAGATCAAATCTTAATATTTGGTTTAGCTCTAATTTTATAAATAATGCAGATTTGACTTCCTTCTTATGGGTTGCTGGAAGTACAAGTAACAGTCACAATCATTTAAGAGAGAAGATTAATTACTCCTAACCATTTAATTGTATTAATTCCTAGGAAAGTAATACTACAAGAGTCAGCCAAAATGGGCTTCAGCTTCCAGGGCCTTCGCCACAGAGTCAGTTGCTTGCCTTGCACTGCCCTCTTCCTGTCATCTCTGTATACCTTGAGGGGTGGTATTCAGAGAATCCCTCATTGAGAAAATTTAAATATAGACAGTATATTTGATGATACTATTAAATTTATGTCAGTTTTCTTAGATGTGATCATGCTATTGTGATTATGTAAGTGAATGTTCTTATTCTTAGATGAGGCATGGGGAATATTTAGGGGTGAAATTTTCTGATGTGTGCAACTTGCTTTCAAAAAAACATAAATGGAGGGGGGCGGGGAAGAGAGAGAGAATGGCAGGGGGCAGGGGAGACAGGCAAATGCCGGAAAAGTTAACAATGATTTGATCTCAGTGAAGAATGCATGGCTATTAATTGTACTACTCTTTGCATTTTTTGGACAGTTTGAAAAATTTCAAAATAAGTGTTGTGAAAAAAATTATAAAAAGAATATGTAGTCCCTGACCTCTGGTGACTCTAGAAGTTTCTTTGAATTACTTCTCTATATTCTTCAGAACTGGAAGACTGACACTCATAAAGGCCTTTACACCAGGCATCTAGTGATCCAGCATTAGTTAGTTCAGGCATTGTACTTCTAAAAACTGGAAAATAAAGGGGCAAGAGAGTCAGCGATAGACAGGACTCTGGGTAGCAGAGGGGGATCCTGGGAAGGCTTTCATAGGTTCACTGGTCTCACAGGTGGACGTGGGAGGTGATGTTTAAGCACAAAGAATTATCCAAAGACGTAAGCTGTTTAGGAGGTTAATATATTTCTCTTTTCTATATTTTGCTGCATCATTAATTATCACTTTGGTCTGAGAACCCAATCTGTCTTCCTGGTTTCAAAGAGCAACTTGTCACATCTAAAAGCAGGAAGTGCCATCCTAGGAGTTTCTGATAGGAGAGACAGGGAGTGTGTGTGTGTGCATGCACGTGCGCACATGTGTGCACATGCATGAACATTTGTCAGACATTTGAAACAAGTGGACACTGCTTCAAGGGAGTGGGTGAAATCACTGTTTCCTAAACTATGTTTCCATTTTTTTTAAAAAGGATTTTTTGATCAAATAAGTTTGGAAACACTGCATATTATATTATCTTTTTCAGATTCAAAGCGCATTAGTTTATTAAAGATTCTAAGAAGAATTTAGTACAAGATTTTCCAAACTCACCAGGATATCTATATAACATTATGCTACAGGCACAATTATGCAAGTAGGAGAGCAACTGAAAACAATAATACAGTAATGTTTTCTAAGAAATTCTATTCTTTTAAATAAAAATCTAGAAATAATCATCTTCTTAGAAGCAGGCTTTGTACAGACTACATTATGTAAAGTACAGAAAGGAATGGCCATTTAGAGTTCTGGGAGCCAATGCGACTCTTCAACGAAAGTGAGGCATTTAAAAATAATGATATATCTGACTTAAGAATGCACACTTGTGCACATTTCAAGACACACATATTTTAGAAGTCAAAGTATATCTCTTTTATTTTCCATTGCTAAATATTCCTAATCTTACTGGCATTGACATGTTAATTTCATTCTTTAACACTTTTCTTTCTGCTATTTTCTCCCACTCCGTTATTGCTCCCAACTTTCCCTTTTTCAATGTAAGAATTTAATCTTACTAGTAATGTCACTTTAATATGTTCATGAAATCACCTAATAATTCAGCATTTTTTTCCCACTGAATTGAACTATCAAATGTTTGTACATCCATTCATCATTGCTTATTAACCTTGAATAGAACCACGTGATGGGAAATGTCAGGAATTTTCTTGGCATTCAAACCTATTTACGCTCTGCTCTCACCTTGCTTTGCCCCCATATTTCCTGCTATTCTTCTCCATGAACCTCTTTTGCACTCAAACTGGGCTACTTGGCATTCTTAAAAATGCAGTATTTTCTCCCTTTCTGCCTTTGCTAATGCAATTTTCTCCTGTTTGGAGTGTTCTTCCTCTTCCTCTTTGCCCTTTGCCCTTTGCCCTACCTACTCTTGCATCTTAAGGATCTTTCTCAACCTCCGCCATCTCCTCTTCTGTGTTGTCCTGGACCAGCCCAGTGTGCAAGTACTTCTTCCTCTGACTCTTGTGGAATCTACCAGCCTGTATCACTCAGGAGACATTCACTTGTTAACTTTTTGTGTGTATTTGCATGATTTCACCATCTAGATTTCAATATTTTGAAGGTAGGGGTTCTATTTTAGACATCTTGGTCTCCCTAACATTGCCTTGGACATAATGAGCACTGACATAATTTGCTGATTAATTTTAAATTGATTTTTATATTTTAAAATAGGCAGGCAAATTGTACTAATGTTTCTCAAAAGGTAACACCCAGAAGAGGCTGTCTGGAATTACTGAAAATACAAGTGTTATCATATACCCTGATTAAAATTTTCAGAGTAATTCAAAGGCATATTTATTGGATGAATGAATGAAAAAAGCAAACACTGAATATTGATTTAGTACATTTGTAATAGAACTATATTGGAGGATGGGGGAAAGAATGTGTGCATCAGTGTGGGGGACACAGAAAGAAAGCAGTATCTTTATCCTCCATAGTAGTGGGAAGTTAATGTTTAATTTCTAAAATGCAAAAATGTCAACAAAATAGCAGTGTAAATATATTATTTAGGATAATGAAGGTAAATAACAGAAGAGATAAAAAAGTGCACAAAATGGTTGCCTCTGTAGACCCTTATCTTTTTCCTTTAAACCTCCCTGGGAGTACATTTCAGGCTCCTGGTTTTAAATAGATACATTTCCAATTCTGGATCTCTTAGTTTTTCTTTCTTTCTATACCTTTAGGATGTGTCCAGCTTAAAACTTAAGTGTAAACAGCTTACAAGTTAATGATTTAAAAACTGAGCTCACCTCTCTCCCTTCTGTCATCCTGACAGTCTCCTACAGCTTCTGTATCACTCCCAAGGGCATCATTTGTTGTTCCTTTCCCATCTTTCTCTAGTCATTCAACATATATTTATTGAATGCCTACCATATTTCAGCCACTGTGCTAGACCTTGGACAGTAAGTAGTAGATGAGTGAGCCCTCGTTGACTGCATGATTCTTTCTCCAGTGTTCCTTCAGTGTGCCTGTTTTGTTTCAATTTTTGCGTCTCTTCCCTAAAACAGATTCACAGCTATTGATTCATTGTTCAGGAAGAACATTTAGAATTGTGCATTCTCAGGCTATGAACATAAAATCTTGGCAGTTATCTTGAGGTCAGGCTAGGGAATATGGGTCAGTCAGCACACATCAGTTAACACTATTGGGAAACAATGCGAAGTATATGCTCAGCCACTGATGGTGGGTCAGATGCATCATGCCCTGAACAACATTTGTATATTTCATTCATTCATTTGACAATTTTTGATTATCTACTGTTTCTAAGAACTGTGAAAGTAATACAATGCATTGGGATCACAACCGAATATAGTACAAAACCATTGCAATTTAAAAAATATATTTCAGCCAGTTGTGTGTGTAAGGCAAATAAGCAAACATAATGTCATAAGAGTCTTAATAAAGGTATGGAAGAATTGCAGTGTGACCATGGGGCGAGAAGCAGCCAATCCTACCTATCAGGAAGGGTCAAAGGTGGAGTGAAGTAAATCTCCAAAGAGAAGTAGAGTCTGCCAGGAGACACGCGGGACAAGAGGTAGAATGGGCAAAGGCATGAGGCATGAAGGGAGCTTGTTACCTTTGAGCAGCTACAAGTGACGAGCAGGTGCAGAGGGGAATGGAAGAGGAGTGAGTGGAGAAGTAGGAAAGAGCCAATTTGTGAAAAACCTTTACACTGAAAGAGTTTTAAGCAGGGAAATGGCATACTTCTTAAAAGATGTGGTGTAATGTGGATGGGAGGAGTGTGGGGGAGATTGGAGAAAGGAAGAGCAATTGGGAGGTTTTTGTAATAGTCCAGGTGAGAAATGATGAGCCCCTGAATAAGGATAGCGACTGTAGGGAGGGAGAATGAGGGTGAATTTAGAAGCTATTTAGGCGGTAGAATTTACAGAACTTGGTAGATTTAGAGGGTGAAGGAGGTAGAAGACCCGGAGATGAACCTAGTTTCCAGCACAGGAGCTTGATAGATGAAGGACAAAGAACGTGTGTATGAATGAAGCAAAAAAATCAGTTTAGTTTTGAAGATGTTGAACTTGCTGTGCTGAGGAATAGTGGGTTAGAGCTGTCTTACAGGCACTTGTTAAGTATGTGAGTTGTGAAGGAGAGAAGAGGAGGGAAAGGAACCACATCCCGGCAGGATTAATGGATGCCGATCATCAGGAGAGGATGAGATCTCAGCCTTGTTGTGGGGCAGAGAAGAGTATGTTTGGTACCCAGCTTATCTATCAGAGCATCGCTTCTTTCTCACCTGCCCAATTTTGACGGTAATGGACAAGTTTGCCAACCTAACCTGAGGAGGGCTTGGTAACCACAGACTTAGACTCCTCAGGAATGGAGATTAGGGTTCCCCCACCCCCACCCCAGCTAAGCCACCTAGACCAGCAGATGTGCTAGTTGAGGGTGAAGGGAATCTGAAATTGGTAGTAGAGGAGGGAAATAGTGAGTCTCAGATGTAGATTTGAGAGCATGTGCAGAGCAAGGGCTGTAATTTGGCTCACCAATGTTCTTGTAAGGTTCTCCAAACAAAGGAACCAAACAGAAATCTGGGGGGTTAATTCCAAATAGGGTGAATCTACTGTAAGAAGTAAGTGGATCTGAGCCATGTAGGGGGTGACCTGTGGTGGATGCCGTGGTGCTCTCCTCAGATTCCCATGCCAGGACTGACGCTCATTCTCCACATGTCAGAAGTATTGGCTGCTGGCAACTTATCTCCAAGTCCTTTTTCTGGAATTGATCTCAGCTGAGGAGAAGTACCTTGTCTAATTTTATGTTCCCCAACTTGTGTCCAATGACAGGTTGATTGTCAATGGTGGGGTACAAAGGCCCAGCCCTCTTGTCTCAATTCATGACAACTATGAAGGGCTTTCCCAGCCACAGAGCTCTGGGGATGGGCTGAGGCTTCTGTTGCAATTGCACAGGAGGTCACCTCCTCCTGCAGCTCAATCCTGCTGCTTTCACTCCTCCAGGGTTGTCCCTAAAGCCCCTGCCAACAAATCTCTGTCTCAGAGTCAAGTGTCCTAACCTAAGACATTAGGGCAATTCAGATGGCTAAGTCCTCCGCTTTTATGGGAGACAGCAGAGAACACCTAAAGGTGATAAGATCGATGCATGGAGGTGTAAACGTATTATCTAGAGTTACACAAAACAACCACCAGAAGAGCTAAAAATGAAAATGATGAAAAAGTATTGTCCTTATAAAGTGACTGGGGATTGATTAGGTGGGAGACTTTCTTTTCCTCCTAAGATTTTCTGAAGTACCTGATTTAATATCATTTGCTAAGAGTACTTTGATTCAAATCTAACTTTAACATAGAAGAAGACTCTTAGAAACAACTAACTATGGAGAGGTAGTGAAGGTAACGTTTGTATTTGGAGAATGTGACCTAGAGTTCAGACGCTGTCTGATGTAGGTCACTTATTCTTTCAGATCCCTAGCTTTCTCATCTGGTAAGTGGAAATAATAATGATATTGAAATAAAAAAACACTCAAGTGGTGACCTGGATGGGAGGGAAATCCAAAAGGGAGGGGATATATGTATCCATAGGGCTGGTTCACTTTGCTGTGCAGCAGGAGCTAGCACAACATTGTAAAGCAACTATACCCCAATAAAAAATAAAAATAAATAAATAAAAACCACTCAAGGTTATTGTAAATATGAATAAAATAATGAAAGTAAAAATGTTTAGTAAAGCTATAAAGAGCCATATTATATGAAGACAATAAAATGCATGTTAGAGTTACTAGAGATGTACAAGAAAACACAAAAAAAGCAGCTAATTCTAGCTGTGGATGAAGAAGACCTCATGAAAGCTGCTCACTTGAAGTTGGCCTGAAGAATAAAGGAGAATTTTGATAGGTAGGGAAGGAGGGAGATTTTTGTTTTAATTTTTAAAGTAATCTCTTTCAATTCTTTTTATCAAAGTAATCCATGGGTATAATTAAACAACCACAATTCAGAAGGGTTTATAATCTTCACCTTTTCCAAGTCTGTTCAAATGTTAAATTTTCAATGAGACCTTTCTGACCCTGTTATTTAAAACTGCAGTGCAGCCCTGGCCCCACTCCTGGTCCTTCTTACCCTGCTTTATTCTTTCCTCATAGCACTAATTCACTTCTAACATATCAAAATTTATTTATTATGTCTATGTCTATGTTTTATTGTCTCTTTTCCCTGACTGGAATGTGAGCCCCACTAAAAAAGAAATTTTGATCTGTTCTGTTCATATCCCCAAAGTACCTAAACAGTGCCTCACATTGTAGGGACTCAACAAATATTCATTAAATAAATGAAAAATATAAAACAGTCTTGACAGCACCACTGCTCCCCAAGCCCCATGCCACAATGCAGAGGCATCTGCTGTTTTAAAAAAATAAAACAAAAACAAAACAGTCTATTTTTTAAAATTTTTCAAACATACATAAAAGAAAGTATGGTACAGTGAACCCCATGAACCCAGCTTTTACAATTATCACCCTTTGGCCAGTCTTGTTTCTCTATTCCCCCTATATTTTAAGGGTAGGATGGATAGGCACTAAAGTATTTTAAAAGCAAATCCCAAACATCACGTCATTTTACCTAGAAACACTTCACTATGCTTCTAACTGCAAAAGATATTTTAAAATCTAATGTACATGCCAGTATCATACGTAACAAAATTAACAGTTTCTTATATCATCGTTTTCTATCCAGCTGATAATCAAATTTTTCTGATTGTTTCAAAAGTGTCCTAATAGGGATCCCAAATGAAGTCTCTACATTGAAGTCGATTGTTTTGTTTCCTAAGTGTGATTTACTCTGTAACTCACGTTTTCCCCCATGCCATTGATTTATTAGAGAATCTAGGTCAGCCATCTTGTAGAATGTCCTATATTCTGGACCTGACTGATTGCTTCCTCGTGGTGTCCTTTTAACTTGTTCTCCAGAGGTAACTACTTTTAGCAGTTTCTGTTTTTAGTTCTTTTTGTGATTACCTTGATATCTCTACACGTGTTGTTTCTTTTTTTTTTTTCTTCTTTCTTTTTTTTTTGCGGTACGCGGGCCTCTCACTGTTGTGGCCTCTCCCGTTGCGGAGCACAGGCTCCGGACACGCAGGCTCAGCGGCCATGGCTCACGGGCCCAGCCGCTCCGCGGCATGTGGGATCTTCCCGGACCGGGGCACGAACCCGTGTCCCCTGCATCGGCAGGCGGACTCTCAACCACTGCGCCACCAGGGAAGCCCTCTTTCTTTCTTTCTTTCTTTCTTCCTTTCTTTCTTTTTCATTAATAAACTTTATTTCTCAGAGCAGTTTTAGGTCAACAGAAAAGGTGAGAAAGTATAGAGAGCTCCCATCCACACCTCTGCGCCCACACAGCTTCTCCTATTATTAATGTCTTACACTGGTGTGGTACCTTTGTGGTTACAATAGATTAATGAATATTGATACATTATTATTAACTAAAGTCCATAGTTTATATCAGGGTTCACTCTTTGTATTATACAGGTCTATGGGTTTTGACAAATGTATAATGTCATGTTTTCACCATTATAGCATCATACAGAATAGTTCATTGCCGTAAAAATACCTTAGTTTCTACTTATTCATCTCTTTCTCCCTCCTCCAACTATGTGTAATTTTTAAGGCTTTTCAGGTCTATAGTCAAATTACTCTACAAAATGTTTGTATTCAAACACTAGCAGTGTGTGAGAATCCCTATTTTGGCAGATTATCAATAAAATTGGGTGTTACTATTTTCAATTTTAGGGTAATTGATATCTCATTTTTTTAGGGCAAATACAAGTAAGATATCATTGTGTTAGGACTCTTGCCTACAATGACAGAGAATTAATACAAGCGGGCTTAGGCAAAATACGAGATTTATTGCCTCATTCATCAGGATGTTGGCCTCAGGGTTGACTTGATTCAGGAACTCAGTTGATGTCAGAGAATGTGCCATCCTCATTGCTCTCCTATTACACACGGGCTTTTTCTAAAGAGTGAGATGTTGTTACAGGCAGCTCTGGGCTTACATCATTTCAGTCCAGGAGGTCTGGAGGAAAGAGAAATCTTTGTTCTCTTTGATTTAATTTTACAATAATCAGAGCTTATTTGATCTCCTTGATAGAAACCCAGCTTAAGTTGATTAAAGCAAAACATGTGAATATGTTGCCTCATGTAACTGAAAAGTCTAGGAAAGAGTGCTGCTTTCAGGAACAACTAGATCCAGGGACTCAGGCAATGCCATTAGGACTTGCTGTTTATCTCTCATCCCACTCTCTTTGTTGGCTTCATTCTCAGCAAACTTTCTCTGCCTGTTGAAAAAATGGTTCAGGCTTAAATGACTCAGAAGTCTCATGACTCTCAAAGACAGTACAGGTGTCCCTTGGTATCCAAGGAGGATTAGTTCCAGGACTCCCTGCAGGTAGCAAAATTGACGATATTCAAGTCCCTTATATAAAATGGTGCAGTATCGGCATATAATCTATGTGCCTCCTCCGGTGTATTTAAATCATCTCTAGATTACTTACAATACCTATTATAATGTAAATGCTGTGTAAATAGTTGCCTGCCTGCAGGAAATTCAAGTTTTGCTTTTTGGAACATCCTGGAATTTTTTTCTCCCAAATATCTGTGATCCACAGTTGGTTGAATCCCTGGGTGTGGAACTCAGTTGCTGAGGGCCGACTGTAGGCCGACTGTAGCTCATGTTTGATGTTTGAAGCAAAGATTCTAATGAAGACTTTGGTTGGCCTAGCTTGGATATTGTGTTCATCCCTGAGCCAATCATGGTGATGGGGGACGAGATAATCCGATCAGTTAGGACTGAGTCGTGTGTCACCCAGGCACAAGAACAGAGGAAGATATTAGCTCCAACAACAAAACCACAAGGACTCACAAGGGAGGCAGAGGATTTGTAAAAGAGAAAAAGGGAGGGTGGATGATACACCAACAGAAAGAACAGATGTCTATTACACGTGTCATCAGCTCTCCCAGAACCACAGAGTTGGGATTTAGGAGAATGATGTTTCATATCAAAAAAGGGGAGAAGGAATAATGCATAGATAAAAAGTGACAGATATCCACCAAATCATAGTTTTAAATTTGTATTCACTAATAAACTTTAGTTCATATATTTGTTGGCCATTTGTACTTGTTCTTTTATGAGTTTCCTGACCGTTTTGCTGTGAAGGCAGCACTTTTATCTCACTGATTTGCAGGAGTTCCTAACATACTGATGTTAAGCCTTTCCATTTATACATGCTGTGAATATTTCCCCCAGTTCATCATTTGTTTCTTAATTCTGTTATGTACCTTTTTACACAAATAAACAATTAAAAATTGCATATGGATCCACGCAATGGTTATTGTACTTTTTATTCATCCTAATTCCAGCACTAAATAGTTCTGTGACTTACTCTGATTTAGCTTCTGTGGCCCAGTTTCCTCATCTGTAAAATGAGCACTAACTTTTCTTCCTTTACTTATAACACTGTATGACTATCAAATAGCATTAATTTATTTCAAAGTATAGATCTCAACATAGTGGATATGAAATATAAGAGAACAACCCTCTGAGTCTATGCTGGCAGAGGATATTTAATGGTATCCCATAGGAAGTACCACGAGTGGTCCATTTACAGCTTGAAGTTACTCCTCTTGCCAGATAGAGCAGAATAAACTCTCTCCCCTTTCCCTAGCCAGCCAGGGCATGCAGCAGGCAGAGGAAGTGCTTTCAGCTACAGAGAACACAGATGCCAGAGCCTGCAGGTTAGAGAGAGAGTTACAGGGCTACAGGGCTAAGCTGAACAGACCAAGGCTGGCTCCAGATGGAACAAGAAAGCAGGTAGCAAGTCTTTCCTGAGTATAACTGTGGGGACAGTCCCTATTTGTGGTAAAGACTTGGCAGTAAAAATGAACTTTGAGCAGTTCCAAACATACAGATTAAGAACTCTCTGCAAGTAGAATTAGGATTCTGATACAAGATGCATCCTCACCCAGTCTGCTGTGGGACAAGAGTAGCTTGATGCATGGATGAGGATCAGCAGAGTCTTGGAGAACAGAATCAGGACTTGATGGGAAAGAAACTATTCCTTTGATCATAATGACCAAGAGTTTTCATACATTCCTTCATGAGGAAGAACTGGAAATTGTTATCAGATTCCCCTACTATATACCTTTGGTAGTTTATCACATATCTTTATTTTTAAATTAATGTATAGTAAAATATAGATACCACAAAAGGTGAGCTTAGTCATGCATGTTCCGTAAGTTTTTTTGTCATCTTTGTATAGAACTTTTCCATATATTGTCATAGAGAGATTTCTGAAGTGGTAGATTCTGGGGCCTGAGTGACAAACCAGAGAAACAGTTTCCTGTGCAGGCCACTGTGGCTTATTTTAGTTTGAGTATGTTGCACTTTATGAAAATCACTTTGAAAAGGAGAAACATTACATAAACACCATTTATCACAATCCCTTAGATCTGTGGTTCACAACCCTGGCTAAACATAAGAACTGTCTGTGGGGTTTTTAAGAAAATGCTGAAGTCTGGCCCAACCCCACATTAATTAAATTAAAATCTCTGGAGGTGGTAGAAAACGTTCCTCAAGTGATTATAACGTGCAGCTAGATTAAAAGGGCTGATAGGGCATTGCATAAAATGTGAGCTCTTAAAGTCAGGTATTAGAGAATATTTGCATACACAGTGTAATACGCCAAACTGAGGCATAATGCAAGCATTCCCTTCCGAAATAATTCAATGATTATTTCAGTGAACAATTCAAGCATTCCCTTCCGAAACCACACAATTCTTGGTATATTATCTAGTTGTCTCTGGAAGAATGTTTTTTCTCTATTCAGATATTTTTGAACGTTATTTTTTAAAATTCAGGTATCTTGCAGGTGTTGAGATGGTCTGAATTGACAATGGGGGTGAATAGAGGGCATTTTATAAGAGGGAAAAGTCATATGGAACTTGGATATATCCAATGAGATTTTATACTTTTTTAATTTTTTCTTACTTTCCCCAGGTTTGCGTTAAATTTATAATAATGCTCGTTTGCCTCTCCCTCTCTCTGTTGTACTTAACTGGCAAAACTCCAACTCTGGGCATATTTATTTATGCCTACACCTGTACATGTGAGAGCTTAAGTTTTGATTCTCTCAGAAGCAGACATTGAAATGAGGATTTGGGTTAAAAGAGTTTATTTGGGAAGTATAGATTATACTAGTTGAGAAATGGGGAAGTAACAAAGGAGGGAACACATCCAGTAGAAGATGTACTATTAAGCCAGCTACCCCAGTAGTTTCCATGGGGAAACTCTGGGGAACAGTGCAAAACACACACCTCAGAATTGTCTTACTTTGGCCTTCATTCAGCATCTCCTGAGAATCATTATTTGAAGCACTTTGGGCCTGTTGTGAGCCCAGGCAGTAGAGGTTTTGAAAGTTCTGGAATAAATAATTCTTAAGCACAGGGTTAGAGATTCTAACTGTTAGGAGTAGGCTAAGGCATATTGAAAGTCCAAGGGATAGGATGGCATTGTTGGTGGGGGGTGGAAGGAATCACACTGCTGAGCAGATTGGCATCAACAGAAATTCATCATTTTCCAACCTCAGATAAACATTTCACATAGCTGGTAATCCCACAATATTTTTCTCATAAGCTATACTCCTACTTAAAAAAAATCAATGTCTGATAACTGCCGTATCTGGATTACTTGTGGGTCTGTTTCTATTGTCGGTTTTTCTCTTGCTTTTCTGTCTTTTGGTCCTATTTCCTGATGATGAAATAAAATTTATATTTTAAGCAGGACAAGAAAATTCAAACATAAAGTTCTCTCTGTCTGTCTGTTTGGACCTCCTTCCTCTCTCCCTAGTGTGCAATGTGTATCTGAATTATACAGTAACCAAACCTCCTCAAAGATGGGAGTTCCTGGGCTTCCCTGGTGGCGCAGTGGTTGAGAGTCCGCCTGCCGATGCAGGGGACACGGGTTCGTGCCCCGGTCCAGGAAGATCCCGCATGCCATGGAGCGGCTGGGCCCGTGCACCATGGCCGCTGAGCCTGCGCATCCGGAGCCTGTGCTCCGCAATGGGAGAGGCCACAACAGTGAGAGGCCCGCATACCGCAAAAAAAAAAAAAAAAAAAAGATGGGAGTTCCTGCTCGATCATAAAGATACATTTTTTTCCCCCTTTCTTCTGACACTAGCAATGTAACTTCTTAAAAGATTGATTATTTCCCAAGTCTGTAGGGGTCATGGTGGCTTGCTGCTCTCTTTTTTTGTGCTTACCTGGACTATATATCTTTGGTGAACTTTAAGTAAGAGGTCAGTATGTCATTTTGATGTTTGAGCCTTTGTCTCAAAAATGTGTATGACCGTGCCTTCGATTTCTAATAGCTGGAACAGTTGTCAGAGCTGAGAGTCTGTCTCCTGGGTTATAATCCTCAGTTTTGCTCAAATAAAATCTTTTTTTATTCTTAACTTGATGGTTAATCAAATTTTCACCAAGACTAGCATGCCTGGTATTATTTTTAACTCCGATTTTTAAAAATTTGTTTGTTTATTTATTTATTTACTTATTTATATAGAGTCTGGTTGATGCTATCTTCCCCTAAAAGGATTTAACTTCCGTTTTGTCAGCAGTTAGAGTGGGGCCAGATCATATTGATGCTCTTGGGGATGGAGATAACTTTAGGCTGTTACAGGCTTTGTGAGAGTTGGTCTACTTTTACTTGCCCTTATTCCTAGAGTGTCTTAAGGAGTAGCCACAGAAATCTGGAGAGTTTATCAAGGCCCGTCTTCCTTGGTGGGCCCTAAACTATAATTTTTCTCTGCTCAGTACATGAAATCACCAAAAGCTCTGCTCATCATTTTAGCAGATGATTTCTGCTTGGTTTCTTGCCTTCTCACCATTGCACAGCTTGAGACCTGGTAAATGGCCTAAGGGCAAAAGCCACATCAAATGTAGGGCTCACTTCTCAAGTGTTGTCTGCGTTTGTTTCCCTGAAGTCTAATTTTTGTTTTCCTGGATCTGTGGGACTGCTGAGAGCTCTACTTTGCCATATCTGCTACAAGCTAGCAGTGGTTTTCATGGATTTTATTTTTTCCTTGAGGAGTTAGGCAAGGTCATCAGCTTAGAGAAGGAAGGACAATAAAGGAGGTGAGAGTGTTGAGGTAACTGAAGACAATGAAATACAGGCACTTGTTTATTGCACTTCACTTTATCTCACTTTGCAAATACTGTGTTTTTACAAATTGAAGTTTTGTGGCACCCAGGTGTTGAGCAAGTCTACTGGTGCCATTTTTCCAACACCATTATTATTTTTTTCTTCCAGTTTTATTGTGATACAATTGACATGCAGCACTGTATAAGTTTAAGGTGTACAGCATAATGATTTGACTTACGACTTGCACAATGAAATGATCACCGCAGTAAGTTTAGTGAACATCCATTATCTCATGTAGATACAACATGAAAAACATAGAGGGCTTCCCTGGTGGTGCAGTGGTTAAGAATCCACCTGCCAATGCAGGGGACATGGGCTCGAGACCTGGTCTGGGAAGATCCTACATGCTGCGGAGCAACTAAACCCATGCGCCACAACTACTAAGCCTGCACTCTAGAGCCTACAAGCCACAACTACTGAAGTCTGCACTGTACAGCCTGTGAGCCACAACTATTGAGCCCATGTGACACAACTACTGAAGCCCACGTGCCTAGAGCCCGTTGCTCTGCAACAAGAGAAGCCACCGCAATGAGAAGCCTGCACACCACAACTAGAGATAGCCCTCGCGCAGCAATGAAGACCCAATGCAGCCAAAAATAAATAAATTAATTAATTAATTTAAAAAAAACATTTTTTCCTTGTGATGAGAACTCCTAGTATTTACTCTCTTAATAATTTTCATATATAATGCATAGCAGTGTTAATTATATTTATCATGTTGTACATTACATCCCTAGTACTTATCCTATAACTGGAAGTTTATACCTTTTGACTACTTGCTTCCAATTCCCCTCTCCCCACCCCCCACATCTGGTAACCACAAATCTGATCTCTTTTTCTATGAGTTTGTTTGTTTGTTTGTTTTTGAAGTATAACTGACCTACCACACTATGTTAGTTCCTGGTACACAGCATAGTGATTCAATATTTCTATACATTTCAAAATGATCACCATGGTAAGTCTAGTTACCATCTGTTACCACACAATGATATTACTTAAGTTTTGAATATATTCCCCACACTGCACATTTCATACCTGTGATTCATTTATCTTGTAACTGAAAGGTTGTACCTCATAATCTCCCTCACCTATTTTTCTCCTCCCCTGCCCCCAGCAAACCACCTGTTTGTTCTCTGTACCTGTGATTTTGTTTCTGTTTAGTTATATTTGTCTATTTGTTTTGTTTCTTAGATTCTACATATAAGTGAAATCATAAAGTATTTGCCTTTGCCTGACATTTCACTTAACATAATACTCTCTAGGTCCATCCATGTTGTTGCAAATGTCAAGATTTTGTTCTTTTTTATGGCTGAGTAATATTCCATTGCATATTTATACCAGATCTTCTTTATCCATTCATCTGTTGATGGGCACTTAGGTTGCTTCCATATCTTGGCTGTTGTAAATAGTGCTGCAATGAACACGGGAGTGCATATATCTTTTTGAATCAGTGTTTTCATTTTCTTTGAATAAATACCCAGGGGTGGAATTGCTGGATTGTATGGTAGTTCTATTTTTAATTTTTCAAGGAGTTCATTTACATTTAAAGTAATATTTGATAGGTATTTATTCCGTTCTTCTTCTTTTGCTCTCTTCCCTTGTGATTTGATGACTATCTTTAGTGTTATGTTTGGATTCTTCTCTCTTTTTTGTGTGTGTATCTATTATTTTTGGTTTGTGGTTACCACAAGGTTTATATATAGCAATCTATATACATATGTGATTATTTTAAGTTGCTGATCTCTTAAATTCAAATGTATTTTAACAACCCTGAATTTTTACTACCCCCCACCATGATTACTGTTTTTAACATCATATTTTACATTCTTTTGTTTTGTGTATCCCTTAACTCTTTATTGTGGATATAGATAATTTTACTACTTTTGTCTTTTAACCTTCCTACTAGCTTTATTAAGTGGTTAATCTACTGCCTTTGTTGTATATTTGCCTTTAAAAATGAGATTTTACCTTTTGTAATTTTCGTATTTCTAGTTGTGACCTTTTCTTTTTCACATAGAGAAATCTGTTTAACATTTCTTGTAAAGCTGGTTTTGTGGTGCTAAACTCTTTTAGCTTTTGCTTGTCTGTAAAACTTGTGATCTCTCCTTCAAATCTCAATGAAAGCCTTGCCAGGTAGCATAATCTTGGTTGTAGGTTGTTTCCCTTTCATCATTTTAAATGTTTCATGCCACTCTCTTTTGTCTTGCAGAGTTTCTGCTGGTTGATCACTTTATGGGAGTTCCTTTGGGCATAGCCTTTTGCTTTTCCCTTGCTGCTTTTAATATTCTCTCTTTATCTTTAATGTTTGCCTTCTTAATTACAATGTGTCTTGATGTGGTCCTCTTTGGGTTGATCCTGTTTAGGACTCTCTTGCTTCCTGCGCCTGGATGTCTGTTTCCTTTCTCAGGTTAGGGAAGGTTTTCAGCTATTATGTATTCAGATATGTTCTCTGCCCCTTTCTCTCTCTTTTCTCCTTTTGAGACCTCTATAATGTAAACATTAGTGTGCTTGTTGTTTGTCCCAAAGTTCTCTTAAACTGACTTTATTTTTTTCTAATTCTTTTTTCTGGTCAGCTTGAGTGATTTCCACTACTCTGTCTTCCAGTTCACTGAGAGATTCCTCTGTATCACCTAATCTACTGTTGAGTCCTTCTAGTTTTTATTATTATTATTACTATTTTTTTTTGTGGTACGCAGGCCTCTCACTGTTGTGGCCTCTCCTGTTGCGGAGCACAGGCTCCGGACGCGCAGGCTCAGCGGCCATGGCTCACAGGCCCAGCTGCTCCGCGGCATGTGGGATCTTCCCGGACCGGGGCACGAACCTGTGTCCCCTGCATCGGCAGGCGGACTCTCAACCACTGCGCCACCAGGGAAGCCCAAAGCATATATATATATATATATATATATATATATATATATATATTTATTTGTATACTCTGGGAAACCAAAAAATTTGTGTGACTCAGTTTATTGCGATATTCACCTTACTGCAGTAGTCTGGAGTCCACACTATCTCTGAGGTATGCCTGTAGTCTTCAGAGAAAGTGAGAGAAGACTTTTGCTTCAGGTTAGCTTGTATCAGACCAAACACCAGCTGAGGATAGCTACCAAAACTGGGTAAAAGCCAAACCAAACCAAATATCCAGATATTTGAAGAATTGGAAAGGAGCTAAAGCATCCAGGACTTTATGTGACAAGATCTTGGGAGAGAATGGAAATGCACTGAAGTGAGCCAAACAGTTTACGCTGATGTTTCCCACTTTGGGAAATTTTCTGACTTGTAGTATGGGGCATAGAGCCTGAGCACCCTTCCCTGGCTTCCCACTATACTCAGAACAGAGACCAGCCTCTTTACCATGGCTTACGTAGCCCGGCACATATGCTTTATTCTTGCCTGGACTGACAGCCCTATTTAATGCCACCTTCCCCCTTTTTAATAATACTTCACCACAATGGCCTTTCAATTCTTCCTACTTGGGAAGCTCAGGCATTCTCCATCGTATCCCCTCTGCCTGGATTAAATTCTCCCACTTCCTTCCTAGCTCATTCCTTATACATTTTTCAGGTATTGCTTCTTCAGAGACCTTCCATGACAATCTCTCTATGCCCTATCCCACCCTGTCTCTGAATTAGAGACCACCTTCTCCCCAGCACCAACACATAGCACACAGTAAGCACTTGAGAGATACTTATTGAATGAGTGAATGAAAGACTACTTGAATGTAGTGTGGCATAGTGGAAACAACTCTGAATTTTACCTCAGAAGGTCAGATTCTAGATGGGGTCTCTTCCTGGGTGATCTTGGGCAGTCCCTTCAATGTTCTGAGGCTATTTCCTTGCCTCTGAAATACAGATGGCACCTGGCCTACATAATTCACAGGATTACTGTAAACATCAAACTGGAGTTCGTATAATTGTAAAATGCTACTGCAAATGTGAGTTAGTATACTATTCAGGAAATCACATATATTCAATCAGCAAAATATGTTTTAAGTGCTGAATTATTGACACTTTACTACATTCATCATCATTATCAACCTTTTTAAGACAAGATTTTATAAATGGTAGTGAAAAGTAAATAATTCTATATATTTATATAACAAGATGTCTCTGAAACACGTGATTTTTAAACAAGGTTAACTTTAAAGGATGCAGTAGATGAGTATACTGTAAACCATAACACTTAGTAGGAGTTCAACCAGCATTTACTGGATGACTTTTCTTGTAACTTCTGCTTTTCCTATACTATCCATATCTGATAGTAATTCACGGTCAAGATACTTTCATACTTAAGTAATCTGTTGAGTGAAGAGCCCTAACAAAACTTAAAAGGCTTATTATTTAAGGGTTTAGCACACACCTCAAAGGATTCTAGAAATGTGACACTGAAATGAAAGAGAACTTAGGTGGCACTAACAACACTCCTGGAAGATTGGAATAGCAGTCACATCCACATGACCTGCATTGCCTTGGATAGTTGGTAGGTGGCAGCAACAGACCAGAAATTATAGTTCATTTAACCAATCAGGGCATTGGAAGGTTTTTTTTTTAAATTAATTAATACACTTATTTATTTATTTTTGGCTGCGTTGGGTCTTCATTGCTGCGCGCTGGCTTTCTCTAGTTGCGGCAAGCGTGGTCTACTCTTTGTTGCAGTGCGTGGTCTTCTCATTGCCATGGCTTCTCTTGTTGCGGAGCACAGGCTCTAGGTGCACAGGCTTCAGTAATTGTGGCTTGCAGGCTCAGCAGTTGTGGCTCACGGGCTTCAGTAGTTGTGGTTCACGGCTCTAGAGTGCAAGCTCAGTAGTTGTGGCACACGGGCTTAGTCACTCTGCGGCATGTGGGATCTTCCCGGACCAGGGCTCGAACCCCTGTCCCCTGCATTGGCAGGCAGATTCTTAACCACTGCGCCACAAGGGAAGTCCCTTGGCTTGCTTTTTCTTACAGTCTTTATGCCTTCTGTTTGTAAGCACTGAAAAAAAATATTTTTTTTTGGCTGCACATTGCAGCTTGAGGGATCTTAGTTCCCCGACCAGGGATTGAACCTGGGCCTACAGCAGTCAAAGTGCGGAGTCCTAGCCACTGGACTGCCAGGGAATTCCCAGCACTGAAAATTTTAATGCTCCTTTATTGACAAGAGGAGGATGGCATATTTGAACTTTCATTCTGCTTAAACTTTGACCTACCCCTATTGTGAAGATTTTGCTCCCAGACATTGCATTTGGTCAAGGTTCAGTTACAAAAAAAACCCACCACCACCACCAACAAAAAAAACCCTTCTGGACAGTTAAAACAGAAATAGATTTAACACTGGGTATTAAATAGCTTATGGAGTTGTTGGGAGGACTAGTGAAAGAAAGAATCTCTGGGTCAGTGGTTCTCAACCTTAGCTTTGTGTCCCAAGCATCTGGGTTGTTCTTAAGAATATAGATTCTGGGGCTTCCCTGGTGGCGCAGTGGTTGAGAGTCCACCTGCCGATGCAGGGGACGCGGGTTCGTGCCCCGGTCCGGGAGGATCCCACATGCCGCGGAGCGGCTGGGCCCATGAGCCATGGCTGCTGAGCCTGCGCGTCCGGAGCCTGTGCTCCGCAACGGGAGAGGCCACAACAGTGAGAGGCCCGCGTACCGCTAAATAAATAAAAAAGAATATAGATTCTGGAATCCACTGCAGACATATTGAATCAAAACCTCAGGGCATGTGTATGTGTAGAATTAATAAGGTCCCCTGGTGATTTTAATATGTAGCCAGTGTTGAGAACCACTTTGAGGCTGAGGTTTCAGGATCAATTTCAAGCAGAACTGGGCTACCAAGGGAGCTAATGATTCTTCTGCAATCAGGAAACCATGTACTGAATTGGGAAACTGCTGGCTTTAAAACTATGTCTTTCCTGCCACCGTCAGGAAGCTGCCATGTTCTGGAAACTGCCACATCCTGGACGCTGCTACTCCAGAACCCGGTACATGACACTAATTAGTAAAATGCACGTCCTGCACCCTGCCTCTCAGTGCCAAGAGGCCGCAGTCATAGTGACCTCAGTTAATGCCACAGAAAAACTAAGCTCCTCCATTGTGCCTGTCATGGAACCAGCAGCAGAGGGCTCCGGCCTCAGTCACGCCCTCCCTCCACATTTAGCATGGTGTTTCTGATGGTGGATCCTCTATAACAGAAGGAATCCTAATTGCAAGGATGTAGCTTTAAACTTTCCAGCTCTACAGAATAGGAAAGCAAGCTAGAAGGAGATTGGAATGGATGTTGTATACCCATTCTGTGATCTAGCAAAGGCATCATGAAGTAGATGAGTTGTTTTAAATACTGGAGAAGCCTTGATGTCACACAAGCCCAGATCTAAGGGTAAATGTAATTCATACCTTTCAGGGAATAAGTGTGTGCGTGTGCATGTGCGTGTGCGTGTGCATGTGCGTGTGCATGTGTGTAGGTATGTACACTAAGGAGGAATCGGAAGGGATGTCTTCCCCTGACAGGCTCCTTGCTTCCATAGGAAAAGCAGACCTGAGACTGGCTCAACTCTGTAAGTCTGTGCTTGGGAGGGGTTAGGAGGGGAAGGGCATACGTTGCCTAATTTTTTGAGTTAGTGTCTGTTCCTTTCTCCTCTTCTCTATGTTGGAGCTATAGCACAGAGCCTGGGCACATTCTGTTTAAAACTTGGCTTTGCTATTTGTTGCCTTTGTGATGTGTCCAAGCAGCAGTATCTCTCATTTTGTCCCCTCTTTAGCTAATCTTAACTTTATCCTTCCCTCATCAAGACCTCTAGATGCATATTTCATGTTTTCTAAAGCACACAGTGCTAAGCATAATATTTTCCCATAGTTTCCTCGCTTCTGGATGTATTGTCATTCATTTTATATATTTTCTTCTTTTGGAAATGAACTATGTTTCCATAACACATTCTTTTCATTAATTGAGGTATAATTATATTTAATTATTTATTTGTGCTTCTTTATCCAGTTAAGATTTGCTTTAATGCTTTGAAAATCAACTGTTTAATCCTCTCTTAATGTGAGCATGACTTACAAGTTCACTAAAAATTTAAATCATGTCCCACATACTGAAATAGTTTAAAAATATTTTAAAATTAATAATGCTGTTCATGCACTACAGTGAGAAATTATTTTGAAATGTTATTATGTGAATATATAACAGGATATTAAAATGGACTTTTGAAAAGCAAACTTTTTATTTTAGGACAGTTTTAAATTTATGAAAGAATTATGAGGGACTTCCCTCGTGGTCCAGTGGGTAAGACTCCACATGCCCAATGCAGGGGGCCCAGGTTCAATCCCTGGTGGGGGAACTAGATCCCACATGCGTGCCGCAACTAAGAGCCTGCATGCTGCAACAAAAGATCTTACATGCTGCAACTAAAACATGCCGCAACTATTATGAAGCTAGTACAGAGAGTTTCTGTATATCCTACACTCAGTTTCCCCTATTATTAATGTCTTACATTAGTATGGTACATCATTTGTCACAGTTAATGAACGAACACTGAAACCTTACTATTAACTAAAGTTCATACTTTATTCAGATTTCATCAGTTTTTACCTAGTCCTTTTTCTGTTCCAGAATCCCATCCAGAATACACATTACATTTGGTCATCATGTCTCCTTTGGCTCCTCTTGGTTGTTTCTCAGGACATCCTTGTTTTTCTTGACCTTAATAGTTTTGAGTATTATTGGTCACATATTTTGCTGAATGAAATGGACCCTTTCATTTTAAATTTTATTTTAAAACTTTACATAAAAATTTCAAACATACACAAAATTAGAGAATAGTATAATGAATCCCCATGTACCCCTGATGCAGCTTCAATAACTATCTCCAATTTACTAAGCTTGTTCTATCTACACTGTCATACTCCCAACCCTGAGGGTTTTAAAGCAAGTCCCAAATATAACTTCATAGCATATAACTTCATAGCATAGCACACATATATTTCAGTACATACCTCTAACAGGTAAGGCCATTTTAAAAAATACACCCCCAATGAATAATCACACAACAAATTTAAAGATAATTCTGTAATATTTAATAGTCAACCTGTGGTCAAATTTCCCCAGTGGTCTCACAAATGTCTTGAACTTATAAATTCAAATCAGGATCCAAATGAGGTTTATATTGAATTCTGTTGATTTGAAAAATGGGACTTCTGTCTCAGTTTTAGCTGAGACCTGAGACTCAAAACAAATCAATAGTTATACCCACATTACAATCTGGGACGCTAAACTAGCTATGTTGTCCAAAACGGGTGTTTAAAACTGGTTTTAAAATCCTGAGCCCAACACCCTCCTCAGGCTCAAGAGGATTTCTTTGCGGAAAGTTGAGGGGAGCTGTGGCTTTTCCCTCTTTGCCCCTCTCCCACCATGGGAGAGAGAAACAGGGTGTTTTCCCTTCACTGCATGCCTAGTGAGAGGGTCTTTAAAAGAACCACTTTGGGAGCTTGGCTTTTACTCCTTGAAGCTAGAAGGGACTGGTATTTGACCCAGACCCGCGGCAAGTAAAAAGGACAGGCTGTGGCTGGAGATACCTGAATAAAGTCTACCAAGTGGAGCAGAAAGACGTGGCTGAATTCAGAGCAAACTGTGACTTCTATCAGTGGTAGGGCAGAAATATGAGTACCAACAATTAGATGTGATGGGAAGGAGGGATCTGGTCTTGTGGTCATTTTAAAAGAAATCCCTCCCATGCAGCCTTCTACCTGGGGGCTAGTCTCTCAGAGGAAACAGGTTTTTAATTTCAACCAGCAGTAACACAAAGCCAAAGTTATTGCTCAGGTTTCAAAATTAAAACTTTTCACCTAATTTAATCATGTATGTGAAGAGCTTGCTTACATCTGTTTGCATCAAAAGCCAAATAATCATATACTTATACAGTGTTGGTAATTACATGTTTAAATTGGTACAGCCCTTGGAAAAATGATTTGGTAATGTGTATCAGAAACAATACACACTTGTACCCTTTGATTTGGTATTCTAAATTCTACCCTAAATGATTTTTAAATATGGGAAAGAAGCTATATGAAGGAATATTTCCTTCACAATATTTTTTATGGTAGTGAAAAATTAGAGGCGACCTGAGTATGTAACAACAGGGACTTATTAGTAGGTAAACTTATGGTTATACCTACTTAATAGAGTATCATGAAATTACTAAAATATTCATTACAAAAAACTATAACATGGAAAAAGAAAGAATAAAAGTTGAATTTATACAATGATATTAACTACTTAAAACATATATATAAGAGAATACACAAAAAAGATAAAAGTTGTGTTAGGGTTATGGATTCTTCTATTTTTAAAAATTTCTCTAATTATGCACAAATGTTTTTGTTTAAAATTAGCTGAAGCATTAGCAACAACTGCTTAAAATTTTTAGTCTTAGAATCACATATATTGGCAATTCATGCTGAAATGGTACATAAAAATTTGTTTGCTAATTTCAGCTGTTGGCAGACACAGTCAATTTTTTAGCTAAGCAAATGTCAACTGTTGCCATTGCGCTTCTAAAATTACAATAAAGCTACATAATAACTGGCAGGAGTACTCTTGGGTAAATGTGGAGAAAAATCAAAGATTGATTAAAAAAAGGAAAATGTCAACCTTCCCAGTCAGTGACAAGATCTTTGATAGGCAGGGACAGGACCCAGTTTGAGATCTTACTTCTTGGAAGGCACAGTACTAGTGGGGAAGACAGTAAATAATTAGGATGAAATCTGGTAAGCACTTGCACAGGCAACTGAACAGGATATGGGAAGATCTGGGAACTGGAATAGGTATTCCAAATAAAGTAGATCCAAGAGCAAAGATTTTTTTAAAGTCAGGGTGTGTTCAGAGAGCTGAATAACTCAAAGTGTCTTGACAATAGGTTACCTATAACCTATAGGATGGGTAGAAGCAGGTAATAAGAGGTTAGTGGAGGCTGAAGACCCTCAGTTTTATTTGGAATGCAGTGTAGAGACTTTGAAGTCACTGAAAAGAATGACATAAGATCTATGTTGATTCTAGGGTCTGCATGCAGTGAACTGGAAGGGAGATGAGAGGAAGATGTAAGTTGTGAGGATTCTGCAATAAACCAGGATCTTCATTACATAAAATTACCGGATTAGCGCTTCCAGAATATATTTTACTGTAAATGATTTAACCACATTCCAAGCAAGTTTTAGATGATTTTTGGTGCTAATAGAATTGGCACATAATATTGAATCAGATTGCAGAGGATTATTTTAATTATATGGCCAGATGCAGAGAAATATGTAAAGATCTCGAAGCCAACAAATATGTTGAGAAAGGCAAATTCTCACAAGTAAAAGGATTTCGATTTCTAGAAGGCAGCAGGTTATCAATAGCTGTATACAGATTCTCTGGAGTTGTGGGTTGCTTTAACACTTCATAACAGCTCACCAGGAAGTAGTATTTTCTAAAGTATAAACTGCTTTAACCTTCTAGGCAATTGGGGGCATTGCTGAACAATGATCAAGATCATAAAAAAGCTATACGAGTTCACAGCAGACAAGATTTTTTGTTTCCATTAAAGTTCCTTGTTCCAGAATATATCACAATCCATTTAGAATATGGATTCAGGCCTAAAGCTTTTCTGACTCAATAGAAAAGAGGATGCAGATGTCACCTTAAGAACGGCTCAAAATCGCCTGACAGATTTGGCAGTTACCTAAACGTTTAATAAAAATTTACTCACTAACCAAATACTCTCAGTCACCGAGCTAGCAGGTCTTTCATTTCAAAAGAATCATTTTGGGGGTACCAAACTATTGACATCTGGGCCAAGCCTCCGCTTTTATTTAAATACAAACACTGGCAAAGAAGCGCAGCGGTTCGTTAAATCGCAGGGACTCGTAGCTGGCATCCCTCCCGGGAAGCGAGTCTGGTTCCACCACGGGGAAGGGGCAGGGAAAGGAGACCTCGGGCGCCAGGGACCTAGCGGGCTCTTTCTTCCAGGCGTCCCGGGCTGCCCTCACTACCAGTCCCCGCCGTCTCATTTGCCGCCTTCCGACGCGTGACCCCGGCGCGCTCGCGTCCCCGGCCGGTGACAGGCGCGAGGTGCGCCGAGCGGTCCCATGTGCGCCCTCCCTCTCGCGGCCGCTGCAGTCACCGCGCCCCGAATCCAGCTCCAGCTCCTCTGCCGAGGCCTCGCCGCCGCCATGTCTACCGCCAGGCCACTCAAATCCGTGGACTACGAAGTGTTCGGGAGAGTGCAGGGTAGGGGACCCCCTTACAGTGGGAGATCAAAGAGGTGTTGGGGAGGAAGAGTAGAAAGCTTCGGCAAGCACACCCCACCTTAAGGACGCCCTGCCCTGTAGCGGCTAGGACTTCCGCTCGGCCATGACACAGCAGCCATGGGTGGGAAGGAGGCGAAGGGCGCATGCGCAGAAGAGCTGGGGTGGGCGGGATGGGGGCGAGGGAGGAGAGCGGAGCCGGGGAAAGACTGGGAGAAGGAGGAACAGCCGGGCGCGGGGAGTGGGCCACTTAAGGGGGTCCGCGGAGTGCAGACTGAGAGGACAAAATGAAGTGGGGGAAGGAAAGAAGAGAGGGTCTTTGAACTAGTGGTCCCCGTTACTCACCACTGAACTACAGCGCTTGAGTTTAGGATGGACACCTAAGATGGTGTTTGAGGGTTCTCTTTGTAGGAGATTATACTTTTTTTTTTCCTGTATAGCTCCTGAAAGAATTATTAAGTTGTTATCTAATTTTTGTCTCATTATAAGTTTAAATCGTTGTAGAGGATGTCATGTCTGGCTTATTGTAACTATCGTTATTTCTAACTTAAAATGTTAAATCACTGAAATTTATCCAGTGGAATATAAATATGGTAGTGATTTACTATTTGCCATCATTCATTCAAAGCAAAGCTTTTTAACAGTGGGAAATTTTGCATCATACCTTTTCCTCTTTGAATTTGATTTCCGTTCCATTTTCCCCACAGAATTTTATCCTATTGTTATGCTTGAGCAGTTTCTAATTGGTCACCTACCAGACTTCTCTGCAATATGTATGTGCATATGTATGTGTATATATATACACACATACATATATTTTCTTAATTTCCTTTGACCATAAAGCTCTATTTATTTTTTTTTCTTTTGGCTTGAGTTACTATTGTGACTATTATTAGAATACACTTGATGAAAATAATATAAATACATTTAAAAGTGTGATAAACATTATTAAAATTTAAAAGGTAAATTTGTTTTGGAAATTTATTTCTTACAGGGAAAGCTGGAGGTTTCATGGAACATTGATTAAAGGGTTGAGTTATCTTTGTATTTTGGTATTCTAGAGGTTTTTACACTTTGGGGCAGTGTACCAGGATAAGAAAAAGGATGGGTGAGTGTATGCCTTTTGTAAAGAAATAGCTCTTTCTTTCAAAGGGTAACTGTGGGAAGGGAGGTAGGAAAGGAGAATCATGGCGTATTACAGGTGTCTCCTCAGACAAGTCAGTTTTAGGGGAAAAAAAAATATGGAAGTTCTAGATACAGAAATTGATTACTTAAAATTATTCATGCTTTGTACCCTTTAGAATGTCTTCGGTACACCCAGGGGTATGGTATTCTAGATTGAAAACTACCCCCAAAAGTCATTGAAACATGTATATAAAAATGAAAATGGTGGCAAAGATCATTTGACAAACTATTTGGTCTACTGGACAGAGACGGGAGTAGTTAAGGAGCGTGTGTGTGCACATGTGTGATGTTTACTGAGGGTGTACCATGTGCTGAGCATCCTACTATTATTTACTTAATCTTCATCACAATTTTGTAAGATATATGTCTTAGTACTGTTTTAACAATGATAAAATAGGTAGAGTGTCAGTAACTTGGACAAGCCGTTAGTCGACAAATGGGATTTGATCCTGCATCTCTCTAACTCTAAAACCTGCACTTTCCCATTAGATGAGGTTTTCTGATAACACATAATGTATTTCTATTAATTTTAGCTATGTAATTGCCATTAGATGAGGTTTTCTGATAACACATAATGTATTTCTATTAATTTTAGCTATGTAATTGCACTTTGTCCATATGGTGGTCACATGGTGTATGAAGATCAATTTGGGGCAACAGTATACATAATAGGAAAGAGAAATGTACGCTATATAAACAGTGGGGTTTAAAAATCAGCTTTAGGGGAATAACTGTTGTTTACAGTATGTTAAATGGAAGAGAGTACATGCATACTATTGATTTATCAAGGCCTAGTATGTGGGACAAATTCACAATCACATATTTGCACACATATACATCAACATTTGCTGAGAATCTAGGATGTGCCAAACTCTGTACTCATTTAATCGTCAACCCTATGACCTCAACCATTTTCCTCATTTAACAAATGGAGAATTTAAGGCATAGTGAAGTAACTTTCCCGTTACAGAGTGAGTTAAGTGGTGGCGCTGGGATTTGAACCTTGACAGTTTTATACCAGGGCCCATGCTCTTAATCAGTATATCCTACTGATCCTCCTCTCAATACCTTTTCCACCTTTATTTTGCCTTCCTCCGAACCTATGAACCGAACACATACATACACTGATGCAGGGCATTTGGACCTGGCCATCTATACACCATTCCAGATGATTCTGAGGATGTTTTTATGGTCTTTTAGGCTCCAAGGAAGTTTGACCTTGTCAGTAGGCAGTCAGCACATTCAAAACTGCAGCCTCTGACTCTCCCTCTGTTGCTTGCTGGCACTATCACCGTTGCTGTATATCAGTCTGCGTCTCTCTGTGTCTCACAGAACTGCTCACAATTTTTTAGTGGATTACCTAAGAAATAAATACAAACCACTAGCTTTTTGTCTGAGTCATAATGATAGTGTAGAAATAATTAACAATAAATGATAAAAAATTTTAATTTTATTTTAATAATGTAAAATGGAGAATGATTAAAGGGATCTTTAAAAGTGTGGAATAATAAAATCTTAGTGAATACTCACTTGTTAGAAATAACGGCTATGAAGGTAAATTTACAATGGAGGAAGCTATAATTAGGAACATTGAATATGGACAAGATATAGATTGATAAATAAAATTGTCATTAAAATATTTAAATGAAAAATATTCTTAATGAAAATTGCTTCAATGATATAAAAATTAATTTGGAAAATGATTTAACTGTCTTGTTCTGATGGAAAATTGATCAGTGAATTGAATTAGCTTGACGGAGCTTATGACAGAAAATATTTTCTAACCAAAAAACGGGGTATGCTGTTATATTTGTATTTAGAATGTTTGAATTTAAATCATCCTTGGTGCCATAATGGTAGTCAAAATGTTCTAGGGGTCAGATATACTCTGCCTTGTTCTCCAATACACACACCCTAATTTGCAAACAGATTGCATTTCAAGAACTAGTTTATAAATTGGTTGTTTGGAATTCAGGAAAATACATTTATAGAAATAATATTACAAATAGTGGATTTATTTCTCAGACCCTTCTGCAAAGTCCACTCATAGAGCTATAGGCTTGTTGACAGAAATAATCAATAAACAATCTATAATTGGAATAGAAAAGAGTTTTATTTCAGCCAAACTGAGGACTGTAGCTGGGGAGACAGTCTCTCAGGTAATTCTGAGGAACTGCTCTGGAGAAGCATGGTTTCCAGCACAGTTTTATATCTTCTCAGAACAAAGAACATCTAACAAATCAGCGATTCATTCCTTCAAGGTTTCAAAAAAACAGATCAGCATGTACACAGGGAGCCAGTATGTCCTTGGCACCTGGGAAGAGAGTCCTATCATCAAAGAAGTACCAGCATTGGCATCCCAGAAAGGGAGGCATTTAATCTTTATTTTTAACACGGACATTCTTTACTTCTGATTAAGGTGCCCTTTTCTTTAACAGTTAAAGCAGATGTACAGTGTTTGATAAGCCACAAACAGGCTGTTTTAGTTAGCATAAAAGTCAAGTTAATTCCTGGATAAGCCAGAATGACTTTCCCATCCCTCAATATGTGAACATTTCTTCCATCAGGCTGCTGCTGCTCTCCATTGCTGCTTCCTTCCCTCTATTTTTTTTAATAATTTTTTTGTTTGTTTTAGTACAGTTTTAGAATTATAGAAAAGTTAGAAAGATACTATAGAGAGTTCCTGTATACTCCACATCCGGTTTCCCCTACTGTAAACATCTTACATTAGTATGGTACATTTGTCACAACTGGTGAGCCAATATTGATACATTATTTTTAACTAAAGTCCATACTTTATTCAGATTTCCTTAGTTTTTACCTAAAGTCCTCTTCTGTTCAGGATTCGTCTAGGCTATCATATTACATTGAGTCATCTTGTCCCCTTAGACTCCTTTACACTGTGATAGTTTCTCAAACTTGCCTTGTTTTCCATGACCTTGGCTGTTTGGAGGAGTACTTTGATGCTAGGTACCTTGTAGAATGCTCCCATACTGGTATTGGTCTGGTATTTTTGTTGTAAGACTGAGGTTGTGGGTTATCAGGAAGAAGACCACAGAGGTACAGTGCCATTCCCACCAGCATATCAAGGGTACATGACTTATCACTGTTGAGGTTAACCTTGATCACCTGGCTGAGATAGTGTTTGTCCACTGTTAAGTTACTCTTTTTTTCCCCTCCCTTTCCATCCTCTACTTTATCTCCATATTCTCAAGAAGCTCCATGTTTTTTTTTCCCACCAACTTCTGTTACATTACGGGCTTTGGGATGAGGGATAGGGGAGTAGGGGACTGACCTCCTGGGTTTTTAGAGCATTTGTAACTATGGCATGGCTTATAATGTTCCTATAAATGTTTAATTACAATTACATCAAGAATAATCTGAAATTTTGAAAGAGAAATTGATTAAGCTGTGTATAGATGCTCTACCACCTCTCAGGTAAATACTGACAACACTTGTAGAAATGGACTGTGGCAATCTGTTGGTTTACCTGTGCGTTAGAAATTTAACAGTTTGTTTTTGATGGGATTGACTCAGATTTAGAATGGGAGTAACTTATTAGACTACAGAAATAAATAGCGATTTTCTTTAAGATTGCTTAAAATGAAAATTAGGATAATTACTAAATAGCTTTGTCAGACACCACATAATTTAGGTGTATACATTTTTCCTTACATAGACAGGTAAGTGGAAAGTTATGTATTAGAGGTTGAAAATTTTAGTACATTAAAGTCAAGAAATACGATTAACTCTAATTCCCTTTCTCATCTTTCTTCCTATAGCATTTCATTTGTAGTTCTGTTCTACTTCTTGTTTTTACTTCTCCAAATCCATCCTCCCTTTTTAAAAAAAATATTTATTTATTTATTTGGTTATACCGGGTCTCAGTTGTGGCACGTGGGATCTTTAGTTGTGGCATGTGGGATCTTTAGTTGTGGCATGTGGGATCTAGTTCCCTGGCCAGAGATCGAACCTGGGCCCCCTGCATTGGAAGCATGCAGTCTTGCCCACTGGACCACCAGGGAAGTCCCTCTCCTTTCAAATATAGTTATTTGTGTACACCTATCTGTGTCTCTCACTAGACAATAAGGACAGTATTGGGTGGGCCAAAAATGCCTTCGGTTTTTTAAGTAAAAATAAAAGACACATTTTTAAAATTTTTCACCAAGAACTTTATTGAACAAAGTATTCACCCTTTTGTTCCACTACCTTCTGCCATTTTTCAGGCAACTTCATGATTCCATCTTCCTAAAACTTTTTATCTTTTTGAGCAAAGAACTATTCCAGGTACCTTTTACAGTCTTCCAGGGAATTGAAATTTTTTCCATTAAGAGAATTTTATAAAGACTGAAATAAAGGGAAATCTGAAAGTGCAATGTCTGGTGAATACGGTGGATGAATCAGAACTTCCCAGCCAAGCTGTAAAGTTTTTGCTTGGTCGTCAAAGAAACATGCGGTCTTGCATTATCCTGATGGAAGATTATGCGTTTTCTGTTATAATTCTGGACACTTTTCGTCAGGTGCCACTTTCAGTTGGTCTAATTGGGAGCAGTACTTGTTGGAATTAATCGTTTCGTTTTCCAGAAGGAGCTCATGTTAGAGGACTCCCTTCCAATCCCACCATATACACAACATCACCTTCTTTGGATGAAGACCGGCCTTTGGTGTGGTTGGTGGTGGTTCATTTCGCTTGCCCCACGATCTCTTCCATTCCACATTGTTGTACAGTATCCACTTTTCATCGCCTGTCACAATTTGTTTTAAAAATGGAATGTTTTCATTACATTTAAGTAGAGAATCGCATGTGATTCTCAAGAAGGTTTTGAGGTTTGCCAGGTTTGCCTGCCATGTCAAGAAGGTTTTTTTCGCTTAACTTATGTGGAACCCAAACATCAAAGCGAATCACATAACCAAGCTGGGGCAAATGATTTTCAGTGCTTGATTTGGATATTTTGAGTGTGTCGGCTATCTCCCGCGTGGTATAACATTGATTGTTCTCAATTATTGTTTCAATTTGATCGCTATCAACTTCAACTGGTCTACAGGACTGTGGAGCATCGTCCTGCAAGAAATCTCCAGCACGAAACTTCGCAAACCACTTTTGACACGTTCGATCTGTCACAGCACCTTCTCCACACACCACACAAATCTTTTTCGGCATTTCAGTTGCGTTTTTACCTTTCTTGAAATAATAAAGCATAATATGCTAAAAATGTTGCTTTTTTTCTTTCATCTCCAATATTAAAATGGGTACACAAAAATTCACGAATTTTGATGTCTTTTTTTAAATGCTCACTGATATGACAAATGTCACATACAATCTAACAAAATTGTTTTGAATGAAGTTAAAGACAGCTAAGTGCTACTAGAGCCATCTTATGCAAAAAACTGAACTAACCTTTTGGCCCACCCAATATTTTAAAGGTTAAGCTAGCTTGTTTTTATATCCCCTACAGGCTGTGCTTCTGGTGGGAACTTCCAAAGTATCTCAAATTAAATTCAAGTGTTTGGGATAGTTGGCTTAGAGAAGAAACAGTAGTATATTTGCTGTTTCGACTATTTGAAAGATGCCATGGTGTGTGGCTCCAGGGGACAGATCCTGGATGGATGTTGGAAGGTTAAAGTGAGGCAGAATTTTATTCCATAGAAGGAAGGACTTTCTAACAATTAACGATGTTTAAAGTCATTAAGGGCTGCTTTGTAAGGTAGTGATTTGATGACATCCTGCATTCAAAATTGACACATGCAGTTTGATCCCAGGATGAAGGATTACAGGTTAATATGAAAATTTGATTTTACATGAAAGGATCCTGATGTTTAGAATTCATCATATGGTTTCTTTAAACATCAATACTTCTTTGTAGATTTAAAGTATGATTTGCTTTGCAAATATTCACCTCAGAGTTTCTCCCTGACACATCTTTTCACAAAGCAAGGTCCAGTTGCAGCTGACTGAGCCTTGATTGAGTGGCATATTTTGTTTGAGTCTCATAACTGAAGCGGCTGATGTCTGTCCCAGTTTCCAGAGCAGTGTGTCTGTAAAAAAAACTGCATGTGTCATATCAGCTTCCCTTCTCTTTAGCAAGCAGGGTGAAAGCAGTGTAGAGAGGCCACGGAAGCCCATGGAAGCAACTTCTCCAGTACAGGCCCTGTCCTGAGAGTGCTCAGTTCCAGTCAGTGCTACTCAACTGCAGAAAATCTGTGTTCACATTCACTTTGTTTGCTATATGGACCTCCCTCTGTTGCACAGAATGCTTCAGACTAGGGATGGGGACTCTCAGAAAGACTGAGAAAATTCCAGAGCTTTGAACAGTTAATTCCTGCATGGTTCACTGCGTCACAAAGTTAATGGGCTGGAGGTCCTGACAACTCTTGATACACATTCCTTCTAAGGCTTTAAAATATGGGTTGTGGTTGAGGGACCCAGTAAACAACACCCGTCTTCATTATGTGAGTTATTGACAAGTAAGACAATGAGTAAAGCAGAGTTTGGGGGATGTGTCTCAATCTTCGTAATAATCTGTACTGCAGAATTAAACACACCAACCCAGGCACCAGCAGGGCTCCCTCAACAGAACAGAAGGGATGATTCCTTTGAATAACTAGTTCCCAGAAGGAAGAAGAGGAAGCACCTGGACTGTGTATGTTTCTCCTCCCAAACTTAACCATTAGATAAGTCACTGCATGTCCCCAAGGAGTTAGGAACAGGTAGAGAGTGGCCAGGAGTGACACACTAGTGGATATTTCTCCCCGTTAAAGGAACTATCACATGGGCAAAGAAACTTTCTCTCCCAGAAATAAACAGTGACATCTAGAGGGAGCTCAACTATTTAGTTCTGGTTGTAGTACTTCAAGATGATCTGCAGAGCAGAGTTTTTTGGTGTGGAATGATAGGAGAAGTCAGGGATGTTGTATGGAGAGCAAATTGGGGAATGACTGTCCTTGTTCTACAGACAGAGAGAGGAAGGATGACGTCACAGTCCTGTTTCCTTTTTTGTGTGTGTGACATAAAAAAAATTGAGATCTAATTCACATAGTATTAAATTCACTCTTGTAACGTATTCAAACATACTAAATATAGTGTTTTTTACTGTATTCACAATGTTTTGCAGCTATCATCACTAATTTAGAATATTTCCATCACCCCAAAAAGAATCCCTGCCCCACAGTTCCCTTTATCAGTCATTCCCCATCCCCTACTTCCCCCATCCCTCAGGGATGTCGCTGCCAAGGTCTCTGTGATTTCCTTGGACTTTCCTTCATGGTTTCAAGATGGCTGCTATCGCTCCAATCATTACATTCACCCTACAGTCAGGAAGAGAGAGGGAACAAGGAGGAAACCCCTGGCTGAGACAGCCCCTGTCAAAGAGCTTTCTTGAAAGCTTCAACCAGTGATTTGGCTGAACCACTTGACATGGACCACCCCTTATAAGGAAGATCGATAAATATAGAAGAGCATGTTGCTGCCTCAAGTAAAATCAGAATTCTGTTAGAAAAGCAGAAGGGGAAAACGGATTTTGTGTAGGCAACTAACAGTGTCTGTCGCAGATATTCATATGTTAAATACATTTAACAGCATAGTAATTACATTTGGTAGTCTTTCCCAAGTAGTGATGCAAAAGGACATACTACAGAAAGACTTTGATCTCCCTGGTCTCAGTCTCAAGATATTTGGTTTATAGCCAAGACAACCTAAATTTCTGTTAAGTACATATTGAATCTTTCACATATGATTTATCTCAGTCTTATTTTTTTTTCCATTTATCACTGCTTAAAGCAATGGGCAACACTTGTATTATCTACCCAATTTGTCGAGCAGTATGAACTTAGCCTAAAATTAAGTCTCTTAAACTTAAAGGACAATCCTTTAGTTATACTGTTTTAAGATCTGTTTAATAAATGTGTGTGTGCCCTTACCATTCATAGTTACAAATACAGCCGCCATGTCCTGCTCTAGTCTTCTATCCCAAGTCCTCTAAGTTCTGTAAGACAACCAGTTTAACCATTTCTTTTTTCAGTTCTTATGGTTGTTAAGCCATTATTTATAAACAACATGCTCATATTAATATTTCCTGACTTGTCAACCTAGGCATTATGTAGTGACTTCTTGCTACCCTTTTTAGTATATGGTATATTATATATAAACACACACACACATACACACATCAAACTATATATTATCATTTAGATAAAGCAGTAAAGTTCTGCTAGAATCAACACAGAAGTCTTATGATTCTTTCCAGCTTTGAGTGCAGTAAATTTATCATCATCACTTTGAAATTAAACTTAAACTCTAATCAGTATGGTTGCATGTATATTTACAATGTTAATAATGAATTACTGCAGGACAGTAAAACAGTTCACTTAAATACTTATCAGCTGGTTTTTCCTTCACTCATTTATTCAACAACTATGTGCCAAGCTCTGGTCTAGGTGCTGGGGACACAGTGTTGAACAAGACAGAAAAAAAAAACACAAATAAATACCTAGTAATATCATATGGTAATCGGTTATGCATATCCAGGAAACATATAAGGATGCAGTGCTGTTTTAGATAAATTGGTCAGGGACTATTTCTCTATGGAGATGACATTGGTGCAGAGACATGAATGATGAGAAGGAGCCAGCAATGAGAAGATCAGGGGGAAGAGCAGTTCAGACAGAGGGAATAGTAAATGCAAAGGCCATGAGGCAGGAATATGCTTGGCATGTTGAGGGACACAAAGGAGAAAAATTTGGCTGGAATGGAATGAGCAGACAGGAGTCCTAAGAGATGAGACAGAGCATTAGAAAGGGGCCTGGAGGCTGTGGTAACCAGAACGTATTTTATTTTGAGTGTGATAGGGAGCCACCAGAGGGTTTTAAGCTGGGAAAGGAAGTGATTTGATTTTACTTAAGGAAAGAAAACCACCTTGGCTGCTTTATGGAGACTAGACTGTAGGAGGGCAGAACTAGACATAGGGAGACTAGTGAAGGGGGCCATTGCTGTGGATTAGTTGAGAGATTATGATAACTTGGACTAGGGTGTAAAAACATTTTTACCCATTTTTCTAGAAACAGTTGAAATAGAATTAAACTATTTTTTAGCAAGTCTTGAAAATGAAGTTTGGGGCTAGAAATTGGTAAAATGAGTGCAATGACATGGTTTTGAATATTTAACTATGCGTGGTATCCAAATAGGTCATGATCCTGATTTGGGGACTTTGCACATGCTCTTCCATCTTTAATGTTATTCCATTCTCATCATACTAATTTTTGCTCATCACTGAAGTATCAATGTCCCGTTTTCAATAAGCCTGCCCTAAAACTACCCAAGACTGGGTGGGTCATTTGTTTGTCCTGTGAACTCCCACTTGCATCCTGGTTTATACATCTTTCAACTCATAATTGTTCTATGTTTTATTTATTTTTAAAGTTCTATTTATTATTCTTTTTTCTTTTTTCCCCAGTTTTATTGAGATATAATTGCCATACAGTACTATATAAGTTGAAGGTGTACAGCATGATTTGACTTACATCATGAAATGATTATCACAATAAGTTTAGTGACTATCCATCATCTCATATAGATACAAAATAAAAGAAAAAGGAATAAATATTTTTCCTTGTGATGAGAACTCTTATGAGTTACTCTCTTCACAACTTTCATATGTAACATAAGCATAAGTTAATTTTATTTATCATGTTGCACATCACATCCCTAGTACTTATTGATCTTATAACTGGAAGTTTGTACCTGTTGTCTTCTACATTTTAATTGCCATTTTACTTGTCTATCTTCCTCACTATACTGTAAGCTCCTAGATGGCAGGACTGTCTTATTTACTCATCTCATTCTCTGCAGAATTAGACAATGAATATTTGTTAAGTGAATAATCAGAATGTCTAAAAGTGTGCTTATTTTTTAAAAAAATATTTATTTATATATTTGGTTGCACCAGGCCTTAGTTGCAGCATGTGGGCTCCTTAGTTGTGGCATGCGAACTCTTAGTTGCTGCATGCATGTGGGACCTAGTTCACTGACCAGGGATTGAACCCAGGCCCCCTGCATAGGGAGTGCAGAGTCTTATCCACTGCACCACCAGGGAAGTCCCTAGTGTGCTTATTAAATATATGAATTGTGAGGCTTCCCTGTTGGCACAGTGGTTGAGAGTCCGCCTGCCGATGCAGGGCACACGGGTTCGTGCCCCGGTCCGGGAAGATAGCACATGCCGTGGAGCGGCTGGGCCCGTGAGCCATGGCCGCTGAGCCTGCGCGGCCGGAGCCTGTGCTCCGCATCGGGAGAGGCCACAGCAGTGAGAGGCCCGCCTACCGCAAAAAAATATCTATATATATATATATCTATATATATCTATATATATATAGATATATATGAGTTGCCTGATTCTTAGATTATGTCTGTGTGAAAAGAACATTTCATTAGCAGACTGGAGTAGGTAATTTCCTTAACCCTGCAATGTATTGGATAACTCTTTTAAAAATTCCTCAAATCCTGTCACCTTAAGCAAATGGCCTTTTTGTCATCAGTAAATAGATGGTGGAAGGGCTGCTGGGAATTCATAAATGTTGAAAGGATGTTGCTCTTCACCGGGGTTGGAGTGGGGTGGAGTATGGTGGAGTGGGCAGCTTGTTGTTAACCGCCCTTTCTGGCAGCTCCGGTGTTTCTGGCAGTAAGTAGTAAGGGTGGAGGGAGCAACCTAAGTGACAGGCTGCCTGCTCTGCTCCAGCACCAAATCCAGTTAGAGTGCAGGACAGGGTTTTTTGTCTTTTCATTGTCCATGGTTTCTTTCAAGTAGCGCTGTTGACTTGTAAAATAGCTGAGGCAATATTGACATGCAAGTACATGATTTATTACCAACACGAATTTGAACAGCATGAATGAGAAATGCATCAGACCTGCAGTACCCTACAAGATTGGAGTTTTCCCCTTTGCGATGCAATTCTTCACCTGAAATATAAATCCTTTTCAAACCTTTCCCAGACCTTCCTTTAAGGTGGAGCCAACCATTGATTCTAAACTTTAGCGGGCATAAAAATCACCTGGAGAGCGTGTTAAAATTGGATTCCAAGATGCAACCTGCAGAG
Organism: Delphinus delphis; assembly: GCF_949987515.2. Classification (NCBI taxonomy): domain Eukaryota; kingdom Metazoa; phylum Chordata; class Mammalia; order Artiodactyla; family Delphinidae; genus Delphinus; species Delphinus delphis. The sequence goes on along the minus strand of NC_082694.2, from coordinate 45,230,305 downwards.
TTTCTGATTCTTTAGTGCTGGGGAGGAGCTTGACAATTTGATTTTCTAAAAACCTCTCAGGTGATGCTGGTGCCTCTGGTTCATGGACCGGTCTGAATAGGAAAGAGCTGGACTATATGTTTCCAATTTCTGTTTACTTCAGTTGCATGTGCTTTCTTTTCTTAATGCTAACATCATTTGGGGCTGTTCACTGTTGAGAAACTCAGAGGGGAATATGCACAATAGGCCTGGACCCAAACTTTCAACTCTGCTTAGTCAGTGTCTTCTGGGATCCCCTCACTCCAGGAAAAAATGACTGCACACTTCTCCACAGTTCTGCCTGTTTTGTCTCTTCTACATGGTCTGGTTAACCTGAAGTTTCTCTTGAATTTTCTGCCCATTCCTTTTATATCTACTGACTCATGTCTTTCCCTCCATCTATATAACAGATTACCTTTCTGGTTCTTCTTCAGATCAATACTCCTCACTCATCCTTCCCTCACATTTATAGGTATCTTTTTTTTTTTTTTCTGGTGCGCGGGCCTCTCACTGTTGTGGCCTCTCCTGTTGCAGAGCACAGGCTCCGGACGCGCAGGCTCAGTGGCCATGGCTCACGGGCCCAGCCGCTCTGCGGCATGTGGGATCTTCCCGGACCGGGACACGAACCCATGTCCCCTGCATTGGCAGGCGGACTCTCAACCACTGCGCCACCAGGGAAGCCCTATAGGTATCTTTTAAAATATTTTTTATAGCCCCATAAGAATTTCACTTGTGATACTATCCTGTCTTTTTTGCTCCACTACTCTTTTTTTCTTCGTATTCATTTGGTACCACAATACACTACCCTCAGGAAACAAATGATACTCCTTGTTATTACAAATCTGCTTACAAAACTACATAAAATTACCCAAGTCACGGATCTTGTCTTCTGTATCCTCTTAATCAGACTCAATTGCTGTTTGGAGAAGCAATATCTTTTGACCTCTCTGAGATTGATTTGATCTATCCCCTGTGATTTGCCTATTTTTTTTCTAATTTTTAAAAATTGAGGTATAATTTACATTCGGTAATATTCACCCTTTTTAGTATACAGTTCAATGAGTTTTGATAAATGCATACAGTCATGTAACCACCACCACTACCAGCACAACTGAGACATAAAACAGTCCAATCACCCCAAAAATTTCCCTCATGCTCCTTTTCAGCGCCCCACTCCTTCCCACTCCCGCCCTTGGCAATCACAGATCAGTTTTCTGTCCCTGTAGTTTTGCCTTTTCCAGAAAGTGGAATTAAAATAGTAATGTTTTATTACATTTAAACTTGAATTTAGTACTTGTATTTAAAGAAGACATTCTATTTATTTATTTAATTTATTTATTTTTGGCTGCGTTTGGTCTTCGTTGCTGCACATGGGCTTTCTCTAGTTGCGGCGAGCAGGGGCTACTCTTCGTTGCAGTGTGCGGGCTTCTCATTGCCATGGCTTTTCTTGTTGCAGAGCACGGGCTGTAGGCACATGGGCTTCAGTAGTTGTGGCACGCGGGCTTCAGTAGTTGTGGCTCACGGGCTCTAGAGTGCAGGCTCAGTAGTTGTGGTGTACGGGCTTAGTTGCTCCGTGGCAAGTGGGATCTTTCCAGATCAGGGCTTGAACCCGTGTCCCCTGCATTGGCAGGTGGACTTTTAACCACTGTGCCACCAGGGAAGCCCCTAAAGAAGACATTCTAAAAGCTGAGGGTGGGTAAGTTTTATGCCAGCACACTCAACTGTTCTTGTAGTAATTATTTTGTTTTATTTAGCATTTTAAAATAGAAGGAATATGCAGTTTGGCGTTTCATTATACTTTGGTTTCAGAATATTATTCTTTTTCTTCAAAAATAACCTTCCTTTTTCTCTTTTTGTTTTAAAAGAAAAGAATTTTTAAAAAACACTTTCTGAATGCATTCAGATATTAAAGGTTTTGTTCATTTCATTTACTTACTATTTAATAAACTAGATGAAAGCTAAGTCAGGAAATATATACTTTTTTTAAAGGTAGACAACCTGACATTTCTTTTCATCTTTCTCTTATACAGGTGTTTGCTTCAGGATGGTAAGTCACCAATCTGTTTATTATTTTTTGCCATCTCCCTCCCACCCCCACTGTTATTTAGTCACAGAGACAGAGCAGTTATCTACTTAGTGCTAATCTATTGCTAATTTCCTGTCCTTGACAGTGAATGAAGAAATATTTGTATTTCTTTCAAGTTACTGGTTGAGATTTTTATTAAGGATGTCTTTTAAAAGTAGTCTATTAAAAACATTACAACCTTCCTGGTTTTCCGTTAATATTTCTATGAATTTCGAAAGTACCTCTCTTGGGGTGATCCAATTAAACATTTTGATTAGGTATATTTAATACACAGTATGGGGTCTTCCACTTGTTCTGGATGGAAGAATCTCTCCAGTCAACGGTACATATCTTGAATTGCAAAATGAGAAAAGCCCATTGTTGCACAAGGAAGTGGTTCCTAGGTTTTTAAAGTTAAAACCCCTTGCTGCCTTTTAGATATTTATTTTAAAATATTTATTTTAAAATACTTTTAAAATATCAATTTTTAAAATATAGTACTCCTTTCTTAAAGTTAAACGTGGCATGTATTCTCACCTACTGTTTGAGCTGGGAATCACTAGCTAGGTCTCTGTTCCTAACCTCTAAGGGTTCTAACAGGTTCCCACAAGTCAAGTCTCTGCCTTTTGAGATAGTCGCATCCCCTGGAGTTCAGATTGTCTCCTTTTTCGCTGCTATCTGTGAAGGTGTGACATTTTCAGAACCCAGCCCTTCCAGCAATCCTAGCTATAATCATCTTGGTTTGCACTGCTTCATTTAGTTGGGGACGTGGAGTGTAGAGCTCTTGGTCACCCTGGGCTCCAAACAGGAGAAGAGCATGTTTCTAAAAAATGCTGGTATTCTGGCTCCACAAGAATTTTAGTGTGATGTAGTTAAAGTAATACAAAATAAAAATGTTTCTAGGTTTGCATGTGCTGGTAGCATAATTGAATTTGGAATCAGGAAAAGGAATTTTAAAAAACTATTACGAATAATAGGAGAAATAAATTTACTCATAGGCAATTATAACAATTGCGTGGCAAGTCCAGAGTCAACAGAGAACACTGGAATCTTTTAATCCAATTCTTTATGTTGATCATAACTGGATATTTTTGCTCAGTGATTAAGAATCTTGGAGTGATCATCATTTGAAACCCAGATTGACAGTGTAATTTAGCATTAGCCAGTTGTGAGGGCAATGCAACTGAGCTTTATGGATTCCAAAACACATCATGGAAATTCTTTTCTGAAATAATTCCCACCATCAGTTTATTTTCTCATAACGTGCTTGTCTTTACTGAATGTGGAATTTAGCACACACACAAAAAATACCATTTAAACGAAAGTTTTTGTAAATATAGGTATTACTATGGGTCAACTACACAATCTTTGGCATAGACTATATTTTAAAGTAATCAGCTTTTTTGTGACCATACCTTTTTGAATGTTAGAATCAAGTATGTTGTAAATTCAGACCTTTGATGTTGGACTTCGTCTCTCTTGTTTTCTCCTGAAACCAGTACACCGAAGATGAGGCAAGGAAAATAGGGGTGGTTGGCTGGGTGAAGAATACCAGCAAAGGCACTGTGACAGGCCAAGTGCAAGGCCCCGAAGATAAAGTCAATTCCATGTAAGTAATAAGACTAATAACACACTCATGCAACTTATGAACTTATTTCAATGTTTGGTTGTACAATAAGAATAGAATTGATGGACCAAATTTAGTTTGTAGATTATCACTAAACCAACATGCTTTTAGGCAGACCAGCAAAGAAATTTTCAGAGTTGAGAGTGGAATTTCTACGTCTAGGAATGGATTTCCCGCTTGGGCAGGCCCTCAGAAAGAGCAGTAGCATCACTCTCCAATCTGTATGAAATGGGTTCTGTTCAGTCTCCTCTAATATGAGGGAAACATCCAGGGTCAAGTGTTTCTCATCAGAAGTGGTTGTGACAGAAGCATAGTGCTTTAGGATGGTTCTTGAAGTTCTTAAAGAGCCTGCAAGGCAAAAAGTTGCCATTTCCTTTGTATTGTTTAAGTATCTTATTTATCTAATTGTAATTTTATTTTTACTGTCAATGAAAGTGTGTTTGATGAGCTGTATAGTTACCATGATATGAGTCCTTGCAGTGCAAAGGAGATCAGATTCAGTTGTAGGGAAAAAAGTGCCTTGTGTACACAGTGTCATTTTCAAAGACATTATCTTTTCAGCTTCCTAATTGCCACTGCTCTCTGTAGTCTTATTTTTTAAATAAAAATTGCCCCTATTTATCGAGCATTTGCAACATGTTAGGTAATGTGCTAAACACTTTACATGGATTGTCTCATTTAATCTTCACAACATGTCTTACGAGGTAGCTACTCATTAATACCCAATTTACTTTATTATTTGCAATTTATCTTTGTTTTCTTTACTTAATGTTTTCAGATTTCAAGAGCAATACTTTTTTACTTGTTGTAATAAGTGAAGTAATAAAACATAGAGAGGTATAAAAGCAAAGTTAGTAATCGGCCCCTCCTTTCTACTTCCTTCCCCTTTATGTAACCTGAGCCAGTGGCTTTGTGAATCCTATCCAAAGCTTTCTTTTTCACTTAAAAATACTTAATTGTACGTTTAAAATTAGGGTTTTGCATGCTTTTACTGAAATAGAATACTTCGTGCATATTTTTCTGTAACTAGTATTTTTTACTTTATGGCTGTTCAACAATCAAGAAATATATAAGTACCAATTCCTTATTTTTTCTAATTTCTTTATGTATAGGTACATATTTGCATTTGTGCATAAACCATACCGCAACCTGAAGAGTGGGGTCCAAAATTCAATTTCATAAAATGTGGGGTAACAGTTAATGGAAAAATTATCTTTTTCAGTAGAATGGTCACAAAATGCACAAATGAGAGGACTGTGAGCAACATTATACAGAACTAATAGTTCAGTGGATGAGAAAATGCCAGATGACTATGATATAGTTTGAGATTGGGGACCACATGGAGGATGGACGCTCATGCCAATCATGTTATACCCTAATCCATGTTGTAGCAAGTTTTTGATTAATTTCCTTAACATAATCATATCATAAATTCTGCCCATTTTTCCTTTCCAACCCCTGCACACCCTTCTTCCCTGCCATGCTGCCAGTCATCTGTGTTAGCAACCTGTGTGTGTTTCCTTCCATGTTTGTCTCCATGTTTGCCTTTACACAACACACACACACACACACACACGCTTGGGTGTACATATATTTGGGGGTTTTGTTCAATGTTTGCTTTTTAAAAATGGGATTGTGGTGTATGCACCTCTCTGCATCTCACTTTTATTTTATTTTATTTTTTTTAAATATAAATTTATTTATTTATTTATTTTTGGCTGTGTTGGGTCTTCGTTGCTGCGAGCAGGCTTTCGCTAGACCACTTTCACTGTGGCAGGCGGGGGCTACTGTTTGTTGCGGTGCGTGGTCTTCTCATTGCTGTGGCTTCTCTTGCTGTGGAGCACGGGTTCTAGGCATGTGTGCTCTGTAGTTGTGGCTCGTGGGCTTAGGTGCTCTGCAACATGTGGGATCTTCCAGACCAGGGCTCGAACCCGTGTCCCCTGCATTGGCAGACGGATTCTTAACCACTGCACCACCAGGGAAGTCCCTGCATTTCATTTTATCATTCAAAAATACATCCAGGAAAATCCCTCCAAGTCAAATGGTGTAACACTAATTCATTCTTTCTAATGGCTGCTTAATATTCTACAGTATAGATGTACCATTATTTATTACCTTATTGCTGGGAACTCATTTTGTTACTTTTTATTTTTTTCCACAATAAGAGCAATGATGCAATAAACATTTTATTGGTGATTTTATTTTTATGAGATAGATTTCTAGGAGTGTGATTTTGTTGGTTGAAGTGTCTTGCATACTTTTAATTTAAAAATATTTGCCTGACTGCTTTTCAGAACAGCTGTAAACAATTACATTTTTTTCTATTCATCCTGTTGGCAGTTGGTACTGTTGCACTCTCATTTTTCTTTTATCTGATTTGGTGTAGAGTGAGATATTATTTTTTTTTACTGTAGTTTGCATTTCTCTAATTGATAGTTAGTTGGAGCATCTTCATGCTATGTGGATTTGTTCTCATGGATTCCCTTTTCACATCCTTTACCAATTTTCTCACTGGATTGCTTGCCTCTTGCCAATTTTTAACAGCACTTTGTATACTGGTGATGACTACTAACTCATTATCTGTTATCTCTTTTCCAAGTATTCCCCAAATCTATCATTTGCCTATTAGTTTTGTTTATGGTAGCTTTTACAACATAAATTGTTTTTCATTTTTATAAACTTAGATATGGCTATCTTTTCTTTCTGGTTAAAAAACAGATTGTGTGTTGTTTCCTAGCTTTCCTTCTAACTTTTTGATGCTTTATTTATTACATTAGGCATCTACTCCATCTGGAATTTGTTTCTTATTTATAATATGAGATTGGAGACTATTTCCTACCAGATGGATAGGGAGTTGTGCCAGCACCATTTATTAAATAGTCACTCTTTCCCCATTGAATTGAGATATGTTTTTGTCAGTATATTAAAATCTCATATAAACTGGATTTTATTTCTGGCTTTTCTGTTCTGGTCCACTGATTGATATATCTATTCCTATACTAATACTCCATATTGATTTAACTACAGTGGCTTTATAGTATATTTTCTTTCATTATTCTTTTTCATTCACTTTTTTGCTTTCTTGGGCATTTATTTTCTCTCTAAACTTTAAGATAATTTTATCTATTTAATTGGAATAATATATTTTTTTAACTTCCCTAATTGTCTTACAAATATGTTTTTTTAAAAAAGAAAACTTTCTTTTTTAAAACAGTTTTAGAGTTACAGAAGAATTGTGACAATAGTACAGAGGGTTTCCGTATACTCCTCACCCTTTCCCCATTAACATTTTACATTAGTATGATACATATGTTACAATTAATGAACCAGTATTGATGTACTGGGTATTAAGTAAAGTCCATAGTTTGTTCAGATTTCCTCAGCTTTTACCTAATGTCTCTTTTCTCTTTTAGGAGCCCATATTTTAGTTGCTTTTTAATTGCACATTTTTATGACATAAGAGAATTGTTATTAAATCTTTCCATCTAAGAATATGGATATCTTTTCATTTGTTCAGATTTTAAAAATTATCCTTCAATGTGATTTTCTGGTTATCACCATCTAAGTTTTGTGCTTTTCTTGCAGAGTTTATTCCTAAGTATTTGCCTTAGTCAGTTTGGCTTCAGTAACAAAGCACCGTATAGACTGGGTGGTTTATAAACAACAGAAATTCTCAGAGTTATGGAGGATGGAAGTGCAAGATCAGGGTGCAAGCATGGTCAGGTTCTGGTGAGGGCCCTCTTCTGGGTTGCAGACTGTTGACTTCTCATTGTATTCTCCTATGGCACAAAGAGAGCTAGTTAGCTCTCTGGCCTGTTCTTATAAGGACACTAATCTCATTCATGAGAGTTCTATCCTCATGACCTAATTACCTCTCAAACACTCCACCTCCAAATACCATCACATTGGAGATGAAGTATCAAGCTATAAATTTGGGGAGGACCCAAACATTCATTCCGTAACAATATTTTATTGCTTTTTTTCACAATTATGTATGGAATATTTTTCCATTTTTGTTTCCGGGTATTTATGCTAGAATAAGGAAAGCCTAATGATGTTTGTATATTTATCTTATAGAGTTACCTTATCAAATATTCTCATTAATTGTACTAGATTTGATTGTTGTTTTTTTTGTAAACTATAGTCTATTAGATTTCCTAAGTATACAATTCTGTAGTTAGCCAAAATAGTGTCTCTTTTATCCAGTGTTTATTTCATTTGCTAGACCTCCTCACAGCAATGTTGAATAGTAATAGCCATAGCAAACATTCCTGTCTGGTTTCTGATTTTATTTGAAATGGCTTTATTTTTTCACCATGATGATGAAGAATGATGTTTGCTGTTGATTTTTGGTAAATAAACTTCATTACATTGAATTTCACTCTTGAATTCCTTGAATTAAGCTCTAGTTGGTCACAGTGTGTTATTCTCTTGAGTCATTGCTGAATACTGCTTCCCAATGTTTTATTTAGAAATTTTGCATCTGTACTTATACGTGAGATTATGGTTTCCTTTTTTTGGGGGGGGAGGGTTGTTACTGTATCAGGTTTTGGTGTTAAAAGTTCTGCTGGTTCATGAAATGTATTAGGAAGTTTCCCTTTTCATTCATTCTGGAATAATTTAAATAATACTGGGATTACTGTTCTTAGGTTAGCTGAAATAAGTTATGAAATCACTTGGTCTTGGTGCTTTCTTAATGATAGGCCTTTAATCGCCTTTCCAATCTGGTCTATTGTAATTGGTGTATTTGGGTTTGCCACTTGTTCCCAGATTCATTTATATTTTGCTAGGAAATTATCCAATTCTTTTTTGAAATTATCTACTTGTCCTAGGGTTTCAAATTTGTGGTTATAGATTTTATAGTTTTTAAAATCTCTTCTGTATCTGTGTTTATATCTCCTTTGAAAATTCCTAATCTTATATAGTTTTATTCTCTCCTCATTTTTCCTTAATCAGTCTCGGAAGAAATTTATCTATTTTATTGGTATATCTTAAAAGGCAGCTTTTGGATTTATTGATCATTTCTACTTTTTTGGTTTTCCATTCCTTAATTTCAACTTTTATCTTTATTAATTCCCTCTTTTTTATTTCTTTGCTGCTTGGTCTCTAAGTCTTCAACATGAGTGATAGTTGCCTTTAATTTTAGCCTTTTTACATTAAAGATGGTAATTTGGCATTTACCCTAAACACATCTTTTGAGTTCTTCCATAGGTTTTGGTAAAAAGTCTTCTTTTCATTGCTTTCTGGAGAGTTTGTATTTTCATGTTTTATTTCCTCTTTGAGCAAATATCCAATGGTATTCTGTGTATGTGTTTTTTAAGCTTCCAGTGGTTATGTTTTTTTAGTCACCTTTTATTACTTATTTCTATTTCTATTTAATGATGATCAGAGAATGGGGCCTAGAAGATCTCTACTTTGAAAAAATTGTTAAACCTTTCTGATGATGTGATTTATTTTGGCTAGATCAATTAGGATGGGTGATCCAATTAGGATGCTTTAGGTTGCAAGAAATAGAATATCTGTTAAAAGTAGCTTAATGAAGCGGCTGATTTTTCTCACTTTCCAAAAAACTGGGGCAGGTAGTTCCAGGGTTGGTCCAGTTGCTCCATTATATTAGGGTTCTGGGGTCAGTTTCTCTGGGACCCTCCTGACCTATCTGTTCTGCTTGCCTGCAAGTCCTTCACACCCTCACAGGGTCAATTCAAAGCAGGAAGAATGTGAGACTTTTTCCCTTCTCTTCTAAGAGAGGAAATTCTTAAAAGACCCTGGCAGATTGCTCTACAGGTTCCATTGGACAGAGCAAGGTCACAAGCCTATGCCCTGGCTTCAAGTGATATTAGGGAAGTATCTGGCATTTTTAGCTTTCCTTCTAACAAGTGGGATTTGGCATCAAGAAGGAAGAGAGAGAGAGGAATGGATGTTAGGGAGACACCCAATGATGTTTGCTGTAAAAGAGACCTGAAAGGAACATATGTTCTCTTTCTGAGGCATATGAGATTTCATCTCTCTCTCTCTCTCTCTCTCTCTCTCTCTATCTATCTATCTATCTACCTATCTGTCTTTGAATGTGTTGATTATGTTATTCCATTCCAGTATTTTTTGACAACTAAATCCATTTAATTATGAAAGAGGTGTATTTTGTTTTTGTTTTTTGGGTTTTTTTTGGCCATGCCGCACCACACCCAGCTTGTGGGATTTTAGTTCCCCGACCAGGGACTGAACCCAGACCCTCGGCAGGGAAAGCGTGGAGTCCAAACCACTGGACCGCCAGGGAATTCCCATGAAAGAGGTGTATTGAAGTCTTTCTGTATAACTGTATTTTCATCGTTATCATTGCAGTTTAATTTTTCTTTACATTTCTTGCTATTGTGTTGTTTGATACTACAGATATGACTTGTGTCATCTTCATAAACAGTGTCTTTTTTCATTACATAGTGTTTGTCTTTATACATTTTAATGCTTTTAAATCTAATTTATACCTTGCTACTCCCTCTTTCTTTTAAATTTACATTTCATTGGTATTTCTATGTTTACCTTTATATTTTTATCCACTCTTGATCATTTTAAGGGTGCTTTTAATAAACAACATAGAGCTATGTTTTGTTGTTTAACACATTTTGAAAGTTCTTCTCTTTTAATGTCAGAGTTCACTCTTTTCAAATTTAGTATAATAATTGGTTTGTACACAAACTTGGTTTCTTCATATTTAGTATAATAGTAGTTTGTAACAATTTTATTCTTCTATGTTACTTTACTATTATTACTTTTAGTTTTAATCATCAATACACTTTTTTTATAGTGAACTACAACACATATATAGAAAAATGCATAAGATATTAATGTGCAGGTTGATGAATTAGTATAAAGCAAAGATCTTTCTCCTGCAGTATCACCTTGGATCAAATGTCCATGGATCATATGCATGGGTCTGTTTTTCTGGATTCTCTGTTCTGTTTCATTGGTCTGTTTGTCTATCCTTGCACCACTACCATGCCATGTTAATTATTTTAGCTTTATCATAAGTCCTGGCATCCGGTAGACAAGTTATTCTAACTCTTTGTCAAGGTTGTGTTGGCCATTCCAGTACCTTCCATTACCAAGTAGATTTTAGATCAAGTTGTCAAGTTCCACGAAACAACCTGTTGACTTTTGACTGGGATTGCACTGAATGTAAAGATAAATTTAGGGAGAATTTATGTTATAAATGTGATAAATCTCTCATTTATTTTGTTCTTCTTGAACTCTCTCAATAGTATATTATAATTTTCTGCATAAAAGTCTTGCATATTTCCTCCCGAGGTATTTGATAGTTTTGATGCTATTATAAATGCTATCTTCTTAAGCATTTTTCCTGTTTATTGCTAATATATAGAAAATCAATTGAGTTTTGTGTATTGCCTTATTTCCAGTGACTTTGCTAGACTGACTTGTTGATTCTAATAATTTACATGAAGAATCTTTTGAATTTATTGTTTTGAATATTATCTGAGGATAATGAGAGTTTTATTTTTTCCTTTCCTATTCTTTCACCTTTTATTTCTTTTCCTTGCTTCACTACACTGATTAGGACTTTAAGTATTTAAATATTGTGCAGAGGTAGTAGTAATAATTGGCATCCATGTCTTGTTACTGATCTCAAACTTTCAACATTTTACTTTTAAATAGTATACTTGGTAAAAGTTTTTTTGTAGGTACTATTTATCAGATTATTAAAATTTCCTTCTACTTTTAAAATCACAAATGGATACTGCATCCTAACAAATACTTTTTCTATATCAATTAATATGATGATATGATTTTTCTCCTTTATTCTGTTATTGGGACAAATTATATTGATTGATATTCTAATATAATCAGTACTATATTCCTGAAATAAACTCAAATTAGTCATGACTGATTTTCCTTTTTATATATTGCTGGATATTGTTTGCTCACATTTCGTTTAAGATTCTCACATGTATGTTCACATGAGAGATGGGTCTGTAATTTTCCTTTCTTATAATGTCAAAGTTAAGTTATGTTTGTCTAGAATTTTTATAATATTGATATTATTCTGTAAATAGTAGAATTCATCACCAATTAATTCTGGGCCTGGAGTTTTCTTTGTCCCAATGTTTTAAATTACAGATTGAATTCCTTTAACACTTATAAGACTTTTCATATTTCCTTTTCCTTTTGTCAATTTTGGTAAGTTGTATTTAAAAAAAATTGTCCATATTTTCTAAATTTCCAATCTATCGGCATAAAATCTTATTATCTTTTTAATATTGCAGTATGAATTGTGCTGTTGACCTTTAATTTCTGACATTAGTTGTCTGGGCTTTTTTGTTTGTTTTTTTTCTCCCTAGGCCTTTATCAGTCAATATTCTTAGTCTTTCAAAGAATCAACCTCTGCCTTTGTTGATCCTTTCTATATATGATGTTTCCTGTTTCATTAATTTTGTTGTTATAATTTTGCTGCAATTATTTTCTTCCTTCAATTTTCTTAGTTAGTTTGTTGCTCTTTTTTCTAACTTTTTGAGATGGATGCTTAGTGAATTGATTTTTTAGCCTTTCTTTTTAAAATATATAGCATTTTTAAAGCCATTTTAAAAGCCAATTTGCTTTCTAAGCACTGTTTTATCTGTATCTCATAAGTTTTTATATACAGTTTAAAAAATTTTTTCAAGATATATTCTAATTTTCAGTGTAATTTTCTGTTTGACCTATCAATTATGTAGAAATATATTTATTAGTTTCTAAATATATCTAGCTTTCCTAGGTATCTTTTTGTTATTGATTTCTACCTAATTACCTTATAATCAGAGAACATCCTGTATATAATTTCAATCCTTTGAAGTTTGTTGAGACTGTTTTTATGGCCCAGTATATGATCATTTTTATAAAACTTCTCTATGCCTTACAAAGAATGTATATTCTGTAATCATTGGATATAGAGTTCTGTATGTTCATTAAATCAAATTTGCCATATCATATTATGTAAAACCCATACTGGGTTTGTTTTTGACTGCTTGTCCAGTTATGATTGTGGACTTGCTTCTTTTATTCTGGTAGATTTGTCAATTTTTTTCTATATATCTTTTGAGTCCATGTTATTTTTTTTTTTTTATTTTAAAATTTTTTTTGTGGTACGCGGGCCTCTCACCATTGTGGCCTCTCCCGTTGTGGAGCACAGGCTCCGGACACGCAGGCTCAGTGGCCATGGCTCATGGGCCCAGCCACTCTGCGGCATGTGGGATCTTCCCGGACCGGGGCACGAACCCGCGTCCCCTGCATCGGCAGGTGGACTCTCAACCACTGCGCCACCAGGGAAGCCCTTGAGTCCATGTTATTTGATGCATGCAAATTTAGACCTGTTGTAGTCTCCTGGTGACTTAAGCCTTCTATCATTGTAAAGTGTTTCTCTCTATCTTTAATAATGCTTTTTGTCTTAAAGTTACTTTATCTGATATTAATAGAGTTATACAAGCTTAATTCATGAATGTGTTTGAATAATTTCCCGTTGTTTCATTTTCAATGTTTCTTTCTCATTATGTTTTATATGTGTCCATTTTAAACAGCATATAGTTGGTTTTTTTTCTTTATGTAGTCATATAACCTTTGTTTTCAAATTAGACTGTTTAGTTCATTTAAGCTTAATGGAATTACTGGTATATTTAGAATTAAATTTATATCTTACTGTGTTCTTTCCACTTGTTTTATCAGTTCTATGTTTCCTCTTTCTAGCCTTCATTCGGATTGAATATTTTTTATTATTCTTTTTTTCTCTATTAGTTTAAAAGTTGTATATTCTTTTATTCTCTTACTAATGCTTTTCCTGGAGATACAACATACAACCATAACATATCAAAATTTGATATTAATTTAGGCCTTTATTCTTTTTTCCAACAATGCAAGATCTATAGCACCTTTTAAGGCCATTTATCTCCCTATTTACTTAGATGCTATAGTGGTGTATTTTAATGATCTATTTTAAAGTTCATAAGACATTATTTTTAAAAGTCAGTATTTGGCGGGTTTCCTATAGATTTGCCATTTTTGTTGCTCTTTTCCCTCCTAAATTCTCTGGGCTTCTGTGTAGGAATATTTCCATTCTGCCAAAAGAATGTTCTTTAGTATTTTCTTTAATTTGGGCCTGCTGGTGATGTGTTACCTGAGAACTGTGTTTCAGTTTTTGTCTCTGTGTGTTTTTATTTTACCTTCATTCTTGAAAAATATCTTTGTTGTGAGTAGAATTCTAACATGCCACTTATTTTTTTCAGTTCCTTATGGATACCATGAGAGTGTCTGGCATCCATTGCTTTGTTTGAAGCTGGCTGTTGGTTTTACTCTTTGCTTCTTTAAAGTAACTTAGCTGCATTTAAGACAGCAACGATAGTAAAATTGCCAGTTTATGATTTGCAATAATAAATATAACATTAAGCCTGTCAGGTTTAGGTGATTTTCTCCAGTAATATTTAGTTCTCTGGGTACAGATGCAGAGAAGGCAGGAGGTAGGGTTCATTCCAGAGCTGGTTGTTGCCAGCTACAAAAAGCAGAAGTGATAGAGCAGGGGCTTACGGATATTTACAAGGGTGTGAATAGAATGATGAATCCCGGAATCTAGTTTGGACAAGAAGAGAAATGAACTGGGAGGTAATTGACGGGCAGTGAGAAATGATTGCCTTATTCAGTTTTGGATCTAAGCATATGGAACAGCTGTCAGTACTGTTTTCTTGCACAATGCAATCCTAGAATCAGTGGAATCAGTATAAAGGAAGGGATGAAATGGGGGATGTGAAACATCCCTGATGTTGCTTAACCCACTGTGACTGATGATCCAGGGTAGATGGGCTCTTTCAAAAACTGACTTTTTCTGTGTCCAGTGGTTCTATAACTTAATCGGAGCATTGCTAAGTGGAAATTCCTCCAGGCGTTTGAAAGATTACTGAAATTTTGCCCATTTCTATGTTGTCATGATTTTCTTTCTTTCTTTCTTTCTTTTTTTTTTACTGCTTTTTACTATGGGATAGTCAAACATATACAGGACAATGAACCAACCCCACGTGTCTATTACCCAGTTTCAAAAACAATATCTGACAATCTTGTTTCACATATTCCTCCAACTTTTCTTTTGTTTTTGTTATTGTTAGACTTCTTGACGCAGATTTCCTGCATCATATTATTCACTGGTAGGTTACCTTGAAAGGTACGAAACAGCCAATGTTGGACAAAATTTTGAGCTATAAAACAGTAATTTCATATTGTTCAATCTAATACTTTACTATTTTTCTCTAAAAGAAACTCTATATACTTATCAATCTATTTTTCTAACCCCCACAGAAGATCTACCTCCAAATGTCAAAGTGCATCTCATAACCTATCAGTTATACTTTTCCCTGGAAGCTTGTCTTCCTCCCAGTCTGGGTCTAGACCTGATGAACAGCATTCATTCTGGTGTTTAGCCTCTTGCCCCTTTCCTGGAGCAGGTTTCTGTTTCCTCAATTACATGTTTTCATTCCCTTGATTTAGTCCCTTATTTTGTTGACACAATTCTCTGTAAGCTTCCCCCAAAAAGGTGCCTGAGAGACAAAAAGTTTCTATCCTTCATCTGCCTGCCTTCATCTGTCCTCATACTTGATTGTTGGAGCTGTAAAATTTTATGCCGAAAATTATCTTCCACTCAGGACTTTGAAGGCATAATTCCATGACTTGCTTTGCTGTTGAGAGATTTGATGTCATTCTCATACAAAGGTTTGGGAGCTATACCTGTTTGTTCCTCTCAGAAAGCTTTTTAGATGTTCAGTTTCTCCCTCTTTTTCTGCATTTTCAAAATCATCTGCCTTCATGCATGTTTTAATTTCACTTTAGATGTTGGGGTCTTGGAGGAGGAGAATTAATGTCTTCCTTTGACAATTTCTTTCTCTCTCTCTTCTTGGCTCTCCTCTTTTGAAATTTCTATGTCACCCTGATTGTCTAATTTTCAACTTTTCTCACCTAGTCCTCAAACTTTATTTTCTGGGAAATTGCCTCAACTTCATCTTCCAACCTTCCTTTAATTTTGTTTGTTTCTGCTGCAATATTTTGATTATTTCTACTTCATAGCACCTTGTTCTTATTCATTTTTTTCCCATATTTCTCTGAGGATAATGTGTTTTTCTTTTTGCTGTTTTCTTCTGCTTTTTGTGTTGTTTTTGTTTCCTCTAAGTTTTTTTTTTTCCTTTCACCCCTCCTTGCCTTTTCTTTTTTTCTGTTTGCTTTGCTTCTCTCTTTCATACCCAGGCTTTCCCTACAATCATATTTTCAGTGACTTACTCATAAATATGAACAGACAGCCAAGAATAAACAGCAATAAACAGACTTTTAAGGAAATTTTCCAACATGTAATAGTAAACTTGTTGGCTTGAGGAATGGTGGTGACTGATGGAGAGCTGGCTTTTTGTTGGGGAAGCTCCAAATGCTAAATCTGTAGGTCTTGTCTTCTGCAGTCCTTGGTGCCTCCAAATCCTGAGTCTACTGTGGGTTCCATGAGGTGAGCTGACTTGCATCTCATTGTTTTTGCTTCTGCAAGTACTTGGGTTGTAGCATCCTTTGTTTTTCTGTGTAGTTACTCCTCCATCTGCTTTCCTTCTAATTTGTTGAAATCTCTTGTTCATATTATAGTTTTGTATCCAGTAGGAATGTTTTCAGCTGCAGGTTAGTAGAAAACCATACTGAAAATGAATATGACAAATAGGAGTTCATTTTTCTCAGTAACAAGAAGTCTGGAGGTAGATGGTTACTGGCCTTGGTTAAGTAGCTCAGTGATATGAGTGCCAATGTCTCTGTGATTCTCTTGGCCTTTCCCTGATGGCCAAAATAATGAAAAGTGCAGCTGCACATAATATCCACTATTAAGTCAGGAAGAAGGCAGGAAAGGGTAAGGATTGTGTTGCATTTCCTGAACTTCCCAAAACAGATATCTCCTTATGTTTCACTGGCTCCTATAGAGTCATGTAGTTGCTCCTTGCTGCAAAGAAAACTGAGATATCAGTTTGACATATTGATGCCCTGAACAAAATTGGTGTTCTCTTGGCCAGGAAGAAGGGCAGGGGAATGGGTACTAGGTAGTTAATGAATGATGTCTGTTATATATTTCATATTCTGATGCTATCATTTGAATGGGGTTTCAGGTAAAAGGAAATGAACCTGCCATGTTTAATGGCACTGTAAAGATTAAGTGAGAAAATCCATGTGAAGCACTCAGCACAGTGTGTGGAACATAATGAATAATCAATAAACATTCCCTATCATGAGATGACCTAGGGTGTTCCATCTTTGCACATGTTGTTTTAGTGGCAGTTAGACTGTCCAGGTGAATGTGCCACTAGGCTCTTAGATATATGGGGCATCCCTGCAGTGAAACCGGGCTAGAGAAACAAATTTGGTTGTCATCAGTATGTGGATAGTGTTTGAAATCACATACATGGATGAGATTACCCAGGGAGAGCTTTTGTGATGACAAGCAAGCAGGAAGCAGACACCATGAGATTGTAAGTCAAACTCAACAAACATTATGAATTGGGATGTCATTACAAATAAAAATATTTATACTTTAAAGAATGAATTTATTCCTCTAGTATCTACTATGTACAATATACTGTTTAAGGTACTGAATTATCAAAAAAATTAAACTACGCTAAGTTACAGAAATGGGTTGTAAAGTCAGACCAAATGTGGTGCATTTATAGCTCTATAGATATGGACTTTTTTCTTCTAGTTATTAAAAACATTTTTTTTAGGATTCTATGACAATAAGTCATGGAAATTAGAGCTAAATTTCTTTAAAAACATGGATGTGGTTTCTTCCCAAGTTACTGAAATGTGGAATACAACAAGGAACATCATTTAGAGGTTGCCTGGCTATGACTGTAGCAGCCATGCTCTGTTCTTGCTAACAAGCCAGCAGCATCAAAGGACACACTGCAGATGTGTGTATGTTTTCTTCCCCTTTTGTGCTTCATTTTCTCTGAAAAAATAACTGATGGTTTTCTTTTGTAATTTGCAGTATATGATTCCAATTGTAGAGGTAAGTTCTGCCAACATTTTTTGATGTGTAGGAACCATTTTGAATTTATTGTTTTATTAAGCCTACTTTTATTTTCAAAATGAAACAAAAATATTTTCTATTTCTTGGTAATCATTTTAAATTAATGTATAGAGTTATGACACTGGGAATAAACCATTGGCTATATCTACACACAATATATTTTTCTTAAAGACTAAATGGTAATTTTGTCAAAACAAAACCCCCAGAAAACTAAAAACATTTGTATTTGGAGACAGTGAGCCAAATTCTAAAATTAAAATTCCATCTTGATTACTACATATTTTGAAAACCATATGTCATGTATCTGTACTCTGCACTTCAAAGGATAGTTATTGGACTGGAGTATGTATACAACAGGATGATCAGTTGGTCGCATAGTCTGGAAAACTATGTCATAACAGGAGGAATGCTTGAAGGCGTGGGGGATATTTAGACTGGAGAGAGTACTACTTGAGGGAATCATGATTGTTTACTTCAAGTATTTGAAGGGCTGATACATGTCAAAGGATAAATGTTCTCTTGTTTCAGAAGGCAATATTTTGTTTATAGCAATGGGTGAATTTGCTTATTTCAGTGCCCCCGACAAAGAATTTTCCTGTAAAGGTGTCTAATGTATCTAAAGGAATTTTATAAATAACTGGGAGGGGTCTATATCAGCGGTTGGCATACTGTGGCTTTCTGGCCAGACCTGGCCTACTTCCTGTTTTGTAAATAAAGGTTTATTGGAGCACAGTCATGCCCATTTGTTCCTGTTTTGTCTGCTGTTGCTTTTGAGCTACAATGGCAGAGTATTTGCAACAGAGACTGGATGGGCACAAAATCTAAACTGTTTACTGTCTGGCCTTTTACAGAAAAAATTTTCAGACTTCTGGTGTAGATAACAGTCAAAGGTGTTATAGACTATCTGACTCATTGGATAGTAAGTTAGTATAGGTGACCTCATAGATCCTGTCCATAAGATTCTATGGCTCTATACAGAGACAATATATATTTACTTAAAATGTGTTCATGGTCTGAGTCAGAAGTAGAATAGATGTATTCACCAACATAGTTGTATTTATCTCTTCCAAAGATAGCATTTGTATGAAATGTGAAATTTTAACAGCATTTTGCTTTACCTATGAAATGCCATTGTTTTAAATTTCCAGCTGTTACAGTAGTGGATTGGAATGAAGTAATGGATTTCATGAATAATTAGGTAGTGTCTTATTCAAAGTTATTTAATATTTGTAAAAATAAGTTTTCTCTGACAGACCATTAGTGGCATGAATTTCTGTTACCAGACTTGTTAGTTTTTCCTAACTTTTTCATCTGAGAATCTCAAAGCACTTTGCTAATATTTTTATACCTTATTCATTGAAGTCCTTCATACACAAATAGTGTTATTAAGAAAGTTCCGTTAGATGTTCTATTTGTGTGTATGTATGTGTGTGTGTGTGCATGTATGTTTTCCACTGGATGTTTTATGGAAATAGAGAAGACTTGGACAGTTTTCAGGAGAACAAAAATTCATTGAGGAGATGTAATTTTGGAAAAAAGTTTAGTATAACCTATTTGACGTAAATTACTCTAATGGAAAACTAGAAACTGAAAAATATCTATAGTAGAGTCGGAGATCTAATATCAGGTTTTAGACCTCAAATTCTAAGTCATTCAAAGTGAGAGAGTGGCATGGTCATATATACACTACCAAATGTAAAATAGATAGCTAGTGGGAAGCAGCTGCATAGCACAGGGAGATCAGCTAGGTGCTTTGTGACCACCTAGAGGGGTGGGATAGGGAGGGGGGGAGGGAGGGAGACACAAGAGGGAAGAGATATGGGAACATATGTATATGTATAACTGATTCACTTTGTTATAAAGCAGAAACTAACACACCATTGTAAAGCAATTATACTCCAATAAAAAAAAAATTCTAAGTCATTTATTTTCTTTTGGAATATAACATCTTTATTAAAAGTACTTAAATGCATGACTTTTGCTTTAAAGTTTACATTTTAAATATTTTAATTTAGTTAATCCTATTTAATAAAGTAAATGCATAATGCAACACATTTTTAAAAAAACTAATGGACTTTATTTTTTAGAGTGGTTTTAGATTTACAGAAAAATTGCGCAGAAAGTACAGAGTTCCCATATATCTGTCCCCAGCTCATTTCCTCTATTATTAATATCTTGCATGAGTGTGATACATTTGCTGCAGTTGATGAGCCAATATTGATCACTATTATTAACTAAAGCCCATAGTTTACATAGTTTACATTAGGGTTCATACTTCCACTGTCCCCCAAATCCCTTGTGCTCCATCTATTCATCCCTCCCTCCCTCTCCCATAACCCCTGGCAACTACTAATGTTTTTATTGTCTCCATAGTTTTGCCTTTTTCAGGATGTCATATAGCTGGAATCATACAGTATATAGCCTTTTCAGATAGGCTTCCTTCATTTAGAAATACGCCTTCAAGATTCCTCCATGTCTGTCCATGACTTCATAGTTTATTTCTTTTCTGTGTGTGTGTGCGTGTGCGTGTGTGTGTGATTTTGGAATTTATTTCAAAAACAGATTTTGGTTAGATGATAATTGTATAGTTTTAGTTTAAAAAGTTACAGGAACTTTTTTTAACATTTTTTTTTAAAGACTTTGCTATTTTTAGAACAATTTTAGGTTTATAATAAAATTGAGAGGAAGGCATAGAAATTTTCCTGCCTCCACACATGCATTGCCTCCCCCATTATCAACATCACTCACCAGAGTGGTATATATATATATATTTTTTTTACCAAGGGTGAACCTACATTGACACATCACAATTGTCCAAAGTCCATAGTGTACCTTGGGGCTCACTCTTGGTGTTGTACATTCTCTGGGTTTTGCTCATTTCTTTTAATTGCTGAGTAATAGTCCATTGTATAGTTATATTGCAGTTGGTTTATCCATTAACCTGTTGAAGAAGGTGCTTCCAAGTTTTATTTTTATTTATTTTAAAGTTAATCTACAATTTTAAAATGTGAACATAAAATATTTTTGAAAATATATCTCATATTTCCAAAATGAAACTCATTTCAGTCACCTCACTACAAAATAAATGTGGTAATTTTTTTTTTAGTTTGCAAAAGGTTTACATGGGTGTTCCAAAAATTCAAATGATACAGAATTGTATGGAGTAAGAGAGGTAACCCCTGCCTTTCCTCCTAATACCGCAGTCCTCCACATCTTTTTCCCTATGTGTATAAAAACGTGTATATATGTTAAAAAATTCATATAGCATAATATGGTATCTTTCATTGTAAAAAAAAACCCAACTATATATACCCATATAATTACATTTATCTCTATCATTTATAAAGATGGGATGATGCTGCACATATTGTTCTGAAACTTAAAAAAATTCCACAGTACTATGTATTGTCAATATATTTTCATGGCAGTAAATGTTCTTTTAAATCACTGCAGAGTATTCCATTGTATAGATAAATCATAATTTATTTAATCACTCATCTATTATTGGCCATTCAGGTCATTGCAGCTTTTTGCTATTATGAATCTCGTTACATGAGCATTCTTGTACATATGAATATGTATATATTTTTCATTTATTCCACACTTATTTATTTGGAACCTATTCTGTGTGCCAGGCACAGTCCAGTGCTGGGATTCAGCAGTGAGCCAGAGATGATGTTCAATTTCTTGTGTGGGGCTTCCCACAAAAAACACTAAATAAACTGGATATTTTCAGATAGTGGTAAATGCCATGAAGGGAGTGGTGGTTTTTTTACTTTAGATGGACTGGTCAGGGAAGAGCTTTCCAGGGAGGTGACATCTGAGCTGAGGGCTGCTTGGTGAAAAAGAGGCTGCCAGTGCCCTGAATCTGGGTGGAGGGAACAGCATGCAGGATGGAGAGCAGGCAATAAGAGTGCGTGTGTGCAGGGAACCTAAAAACAACTAACTGAAATCAGTCCACTTTTTATTACCATCATGTGCCACAATTCAGACCAATAAAATACTGCTCCCTGCTGCCGCCTCCACCATGACTCTGACATTAAGTGTTTGCTTTGCCCAGTATTTTTGAAGTGTTGATTCCTGGACATGAGTTAAAGGCTATGTGCATTTTAAATTTAAACTTGGTGATTCACTTTTAATTATAAAATCTATGAAGTATTTTTCAAATAAATGCTGAGTAAAATAAGGACTCATGGATGAAGTTTTGTTCTCCTTTGTAATTTGTAAGCAAGCAATTGGACTGATTTAGATAATTTAAGTGAATCAAGTCAATTATAAAAAAATTAAGAAATGGGGCTTCCCTGTTGGCGCAGTTGTTGAGAGTCCGCCTGCCGATGCAGGGGACACGGGTTCATGCCCCGGTCCGGGGGGATCCCACGTGCTGCGGAGCGGTTGGGCCTGTGAGCCATGGCCGCTGGGCCTGCGTGTCCAGAGCCTGTGCTCCGCAACGGGAGAGGCCTGCGTACCGCAAAAAAAAAAAAAAAAAAAAAAAAAAAAAAAATTAAGAAATGGAAATTAAATAACCCACAACCTGCTGCTTAAAATCAAATATGGATAATATTTCAATGCATAATAGAACTATTTCTGCCTCTCTTTTTTGCTGGGGTGATAACATCAAGCTCCTTGTGATTTTAAAAAATACTTAAAAATCAGGAAATTGTAGAGCTGACAGGCTCATCAAAGGTCACCTAATATTTTAACCCCCATAAGGCTCTAATGGAGCAAGCATCTCATCCAATCATGTAAAGCAGCATACTGAGTGGGTGGCGGGACTCAATTGCAGAACTGGGCCTCAAAAACAGTCATGAATTAGCCCCCTTATTGGATTAAATAGTTATAATAACCTATCATGATAATTTTTTCATTCGGTGAATATTTATTAGGTGTCTTTCCACATCCCTTCGCTAGATGCTGGGGGTACAAAGATGATTAAAGGTATTGTGAAAAGTCCAAACAGTCTAAGTGAGGGAAAAGGAAACAGGTGAATTCAGCATAGGATGGGAGGAACAAGGGTGGAGGCTGGGAATGGAGAGCTGGGCTGCACAGTGGAAGGTGCTCCCTCCTGCTTTGGGGAGCAGGCCAGGCCTTGCCTCTCTTTCTGGGCTCTTCTGCTGCTCTCCCTCTCATGGGCCTTTCAGTCCCCTCGCCACACCGTGCACTTCCTCTCTGAGGACTCTTGCGGAAGCTCTCCCCTCTGCCTGCTTTATCTGCAGTCCTCTCCCAACTCACCTGTTATCCCCTCTCACCATATGCTCTGCTTCTTCAAGTCACTTAGCACAGCTGTGTTGAAGAATTACTTGCTTATTATCTCCCACCTCCCTCCCCAGAGATTGCTATCAGCTGTAAGCAAGGGTATAAAGCGAGTGGCTCAAACGAGGGGGGGGGGGTTTGTTCTTCTCAGATGTAAAGGAGCCTGGAGGTCAGTGGATGTTGCGCTTGGCCAGCTGATCCTCAACGTCAGGACCTGGGTCTGTGGGATTTACTTGTTCTTTCCTTCGTGGCTGTAAAAGGACTGCTCCAACTTCCAACATTGCGACTACACTCAGAGCTGGAGGAAGGAATGGCTCTGGGTCTGTTCCCTTTTATCTGGGAAGCAAACTTTCCCACAAGCCTGCAGCACACTTCCATGTATATGCCATTGGCCATCTCTAGCTGAATCAGCATTCCCAGCCACTGGTAAGGAAGGTGAGTGTTTTGTGTTCTTTTATGAGATGGTCAGCCACCTAACTGAGGTAACCTCACTGAAGCTCAGGAAAAAAAAGCTTACTATGCTCACAGGTCCTAGAGACAGAAGGCATGGCATGCCATGCCGGGTCAAGGGGACAACACCAGGGGAGTCAGGATGGAGTGAGGGGAAGGGTTAGGCCAGAGCCTTTGTTGGGGTGTCTGTGGGGAAGGTAAGGCAAGGCAGGGCAGTGAACAGTTTAGGATTGGCTAGTAGGAATTATTCTGGAGGGCTTTGGACTATAGGGGTGGTCCCCAGTTGCCTAGAATCTGGCCCTGGGAAATTTAAAGGAGAGGACAGTTGCCTCCTGGGATGCAGGGCCCCATGAAGGAGGTAGGGCTCTGGATTGGTTAGTTTGCATATTAAAGGCAGGCTCAGGGCTGAGCTCTTTGCTGTCTCTAAGAATTGACAAGTGCCCAGGAAGGGCAGTCTCTCTCCAGCTAGAAAGGCTTTTTAAGATGTCAAACCCTCATAATATATAGAAAATAAAAATATGTATTATACAGTGAGGAGGGTAATGGTGGTGGGTTCACTGCTCAACAATGCCTACCACACATCTCAAGACTCCTGAAGGGAAGGGGTTGTCCTGTTTGTCCTTGAATTGCCCAATTGAGGCTGGGAAGGAGGCTTGGGGTCAAACTGTGAAAAGCCTTGCGTGTCATGTTAGTTGGTCTTGTCTTCTGTCAGTGTTGGGGAGTCACTGAAAAGTTTTAGGCCAGTAGTAGCACAGGATTTTGGGGGTTAGGATATTAACTTGGTAGCGTGGGCTAAGAACTAGAGGAAGAGAGCTTGGAATCAGGGAGACTAATTAAAAATGCCATACTGTGATTTGATAAAGTAGAGGGAAAATAATACAAGGAATTCAGAAAATCTAATTTTGAGGTCACCATCTAGAACAGTGATTCTCAAAGTATGACTCTGGACCAGTAGCATCAGCATTACTGGCAACTTGTTGGAAATGCAAATTCTTGGGCCCTTACGGAATCAGAAGCCCTGGGGGTGAGTCCAGCAATCTGTGTTTTAACAAGACTTCCAGGTGACTCTGAAGTACCTAAAGCTTAAGAACCACTAACTAGAATAATAGGCTTGGGGGTGGAAGAGAGCTAGGTGAGTCACTGATCCAAAGAAACCTATCTGCATATTAGAATCACCTGGGGAGCTTTTTCATGGCAACTAGGTTGGGCCCCCTAGTAGAACAACTAAATCGCAATCTCTGGGGTTGGGACCCAGGCATCAATTGCTTTCTATTGCTCCCAGATGTTTCCAATGTGCAATCAGGGCTGAGAACAACTGATCTTATTTAACCCTCATTGATGAGACAGCTCAGAGCTGGAAGGTGAGTTGCTCAAGTTCATACAGCAAGTTCAGGTAAGAATCCATTTTTTAAGCTTCTCCTTGATGCTTTAGACACTATCCCAACTTTTAAATAATTTGCTTTAAGACAATGGCTTCTAGATCATCCACAGTAACAAATATTACTGCCAAACTTTTAGAAGAAACATAGGTTACAGCATTATTAAGAACTCAGTTCTTTAGTTAACAATATTTCACACTTCAGAAAGTTATCCTTTTTATAAAGATTTCATAAAAATAGATATTTTCACCATAAGCAAAAAAGAGTATAGATAAGATATGGGTAAATAGTGCTCTGTTATTTGTATTTGTGTGTGTTAAGTAATAACACTTTCTTCCAACTCTAGGTGGAGCTCTTTGGTTTATACATACATATATTGTTTTATTTATAATTTTGAGAGTCTTAGTTTTAAAAAAGGAGGTATTTGAGATATTTTTAATTTAAAAGTTTATAAGACATTCGCAACATTGCTCTGCTTTCCTTTTCTTCTTGTTTTAGAGTCATAGATCTAAAAACTCATTTTTATTTCACTGCTTGACCAAAGAATCCAAATCCAGGCCTCAGAGAGTCATTTTCAAAACCATCTTAAATCTGTATTGTTTTCCCATAGTCGTTAACGAATGGAGTATGTTTCCTAGAGCTTTTGTTTTTTATAAGTCTCAGTGTTGAAATAGAATTTCTATAAGATGGGCTTCCTTTTCTGAATAATGTCAGTAAGAAAAAATCTGGGGGATAACATAGCTGTTGCTATAGTAATTTCTTCAACTATATTTACCCCATTGTGTACAAAGGAATGTTAACAGCTACCTTCCTGTAACATAAATGAAACATTTTGCTGCCACTTCTTTTGCTCTTTCCTCTTTGCTATCTCAGTATTCTCCCTTCTACTGGGAGTGCACTTGAAGCAAAGTTCCTAGAATATGCCTCATGTTAGTTTTAGGTGATGTGAGCCAGTGGTTGTGGTTCCCGGACCAGCAGCATCACCATTGGCATCACCTGGAAGTTGGTTAGAAATGCAGATTCTGGGGTCCCACCCCAGGCCTACTGAGTGAGAAACCTTGGGGGTGGGGTCCCGCAAGTGTCGAACCACTGGTATATGCTATTTTGAAAGGAGAGAAATCCTATAGTCACTGGCGCCTACATAAAAAAAAAACAAACCAAAAAACTCCTGTGCCATAATCTGTGCCCATTTTGGGGTTGCTCAAGGCTCTTAAAATCACCTAGGGACTTTGTTAAAAGGCAGAATTCTCATTCAGTAAGTTTGAGGTGGAGCCTGATACTCTGCATTTCTAACCCAAGCTCCCAAGTGATGTAGGTTTTGCTTATCCATGGAGCACATCTGGAGTATGGAGGATATTGACCAGACACATAGCACGTGTTAAGACCATACTCATGCCCACATATCAAAGTTACCTATGATTTCTGAGTATATATTTTTGGTTTAGTATATCTAAGGTCAATGAGTTTTTCCTTTTTAATCACGGTGGAAAGAGACAATTTCTGGAATATAGTGCTCATTTGTCTATAAAGTGACTCACCCTTATTAAGTGCTACAAGAGGGTTTGTTTGCCAGGTACTGTCTCTGAGGCCCTCTACTGTGTCAGAAGCAGGCACACTTGAGGAGTGCGTTAGTTTTTAATTGAGAAACTTATTCATGGCATGATGAAGCTAGAAAGAAAGTCCTGAAGTTAGGTGATGTTTTCAGACAAAAAGAAGTGGTTCACAAATGTTTGGAATCATTCATTTATGTTTTTTTTTTATTGACGTGCAGTTGAATTACAATGTTGTATTACTGCTGTACAGCAAAGTAACTCAGTTATACATATATATATATACATTCTTTTTCATAGCCTTTTCCATTATGGTTTATCACAAGATATTGAATATAGTTTCCTGTGCTGTACAGTACGACCTCGTTTTTTATCCATTCTGCATATACCAGTTTGCATCTGCTAATCCCAACCTCCCAATCTAACCCCTCTCACACCCCTCACCCCCTCGGCAACCATCATTCTCTTCTCTGTCCCTGTGGAATCATTGAGTGCTCCATATTTATTTAGCACCTGCCATGTGAAGCATTGTGCTAGGCACTTTGGGAAATTTAAAAAAAAGTCCTTAACACTGAGATTCTAATCTACTCAAGGAAACAAAACCTATGCCTGTGGAAGTTAATTACCAGTATAGAGAGCATGCTGTCCAATGGTAAAGAAGTGTGGTAGAACCTCAGGAGACCAAAAGATAGTTATTGGCTGAGGAGGTTAAAACTATGGAGTCTGATTTGGACTTTGGGGTGGGTAGAATTTAGATATTCAGAGCAGAGTGAAGGAGAGGACTCCATAAAAGACAGGGTGGTAGGGCCAGGATGCAACTTCCAGAAGTGAACCACATGGGAATACAGGAATAGTTCAGACTACATGGAGTTTAGACTTTCTTTCTGGGAGAGATTTTAAAAGTGAGCTGGAGCCAGATTATTTAGGATTTAACTGCCAGGTTTATGAGTTTAGACTTAACCCCTTGTGCAGCAAGGAGACATTGAAGACTTTGAGGTGTGTGTGTGTGTGTGTGTGAGAGAGAGAGAGAGAGAGAGAGAGAGAGAGAGAGAGAGAATGACCCAATCATAACGATGATTTAGAAAGAGTCATTAGTGGAATGTGCCGGGTTAATTGAGATGACAGACTGGAGGCAGAAATCCTTGTTGGAAGGCCATTGGCTTGGGTGCCCTTGGCAGTATGCATGAGAGAACAATGCAGAAAATAAGAGATTTGGCAAAGGGGCAATATAAACTGAAAATATCAATGGATTAAAGAGAAGTTAAGATGATTTGCTCAATATAAATGGAAACTAGGGGCTTTGCGACTATGTTTATTCTTTTGAAGTGCCCCTTGGGACAAACAGCCTTACTTTCCAACTAACAATCTTGGAGACACCGTATAGAAAAATTGGGTTAAATGGTTTTGCCTTTTTAATGGTTTGAAATTTATATACTTCACTCACATCTTTTTGGTTTTTTATCTCCCTATATGGTCCTCTGCGTTATTTTCTGCAATCAACAATATGTTTTGAATACCGCTAGTCATCACAAATTCCAAAGCTGGAATAGCATTGTTAGAAGTACTATCAAAATAATCATCCTAAAACTTGAGATCTAGAAGGGACCTGAGAAGTTATCTAGAATCATACACATGTACAAACTCTATCTCTCACATACTCTTACACTTCAGAGACAACAAAAGTTTTCTAGGACTTGAGGCAGAAGGAAACTACACTTAAAGGCAATGCCAAGTATCACCATGCCCTGTACATGATAAGACGGTTTGGAGCTGTGTCACATGATCACCAGTGCCTCAGGCAAGAGAGGAGGGTTGGTACCAGGAGAGCACTCTGAACAAAAGCGTTTCCCTCCTACTCTGCCCCATGGGAAAGCTGATGCACCTTGGACGCTGGATGAAGAAATCTTCTGGCAGGATATCCGGGTGGCTCTTTATCGACACTTACTGGCCATTTTGCAAAAGATTATAGCTCCCCAAATCCTTGGAACACATGTAAGAGCACTGAGTCTGAACTACCCAGCCTAAATTGTTATAGAAAACACAGTGTCTTAATATGCCAAAACACACTCACATGACCCTCTCTCCTGAGATGTTTGCCGCTTTACATTCCAGTTTAGACAGTCATCTGGCAAAAGTGCAGCCTGGTCCATTGGTCCAGTGATGCCTCATTGTTGATGCTCTTATCTGGGGACAGCCTCAATTATTGACATCATGCTGTTTGGTTGGCCAGGCAAAGAGACCCAAGGTATGTATATTCCATGTGGCCATGGTGTTGCCTTAGAGCATCCAAAGGACTGTAAGTCTTCAATACGTCAGTTGATGCATAGATTATTGCCTGTAGCCTGTAGGAAAGAATTCATTTATTCCATGAACATTGTGAAGTATCTGCTATATGTCAGGTAGAGTGCTGAGAACCGTGTACACAGAGATGAGTAATACAGTCTCTGCCTTCCATAACAATGGAAACTTAAATCAAGATTCTACAACAATTTGGCTTTTGTAGTCCCACCTCCCATACCACTCCCTCTCCTACCCTATTTGCACATTTACCACCCCAGTGCCCATGGTAATAGTGCCTATGGCAATATCTTCTGACAAAGCTGACAGATGCAGCTCATAAGCAGGGAGAGCAGCAGCCCCTCTTAAAAAAAAAACAAAAACTTTTGTTTTCTTAATGCTTCCAACATTTCCATTTGCTCTAGCTGTCACAAAAGCTAGATGGTAATCCTTACGTCCCTTCTTCATTACTACATCTATTGACCTGTGACCTTCTGCTTCCAGCTCTTGTTGAACACTGGATATATTTTTATGTATCACCACTCATTTCTTTACCAGTTCTTGTTACATTTTTGGATCTTGATTCAGCTATCTAACACACTCATTGTTTCTCCCAGATCATCAACTGAGAAATATTATAAATATCCTTTCTATATAATTGTCCAAATAATTATGACAATGTCGAACAGGGCAGGGCTCAGTAGCATGAGTTAGAAACTTCCCACCGCTTTCACATATATAGACATATTTGCACAGATAAAATGTCCGAAAGAATTAAATCATTATATTATAAAATTTTTCAAATGCATAGAAAAGTAAGGGAAGAGCACAGTGAACATCTACATCTAGATCTTACACTTGTAATATTTTTCCATATTTCTGTCACAAAAATAGACTGATTTCTTCTTCCCTAATTGGGACAAACCAGCTGTAAAAGACATTTGAGGTACTGATAGGGGACATTCGAATATGGCTTACGTATTAAAGAATATTAAGGAATTAGTGCTAAATTTGTTAGGTATGACAGTAACATCATGGTTATGTAGGAAAATGTCTTTATTTTTCAAAGCTGTGCTCTGAAATACTCGGGTGAAAAGTCACGATGTCCGTAATCTTATTTATAGTACTTAAGACTGGCATGAAAATCCAATGGGAAGAGAGTTGGGTAGGAGATATATAAAGAGTCAGAATAATGGCTTAATGGTCGTTGTCAGTCTATACCGATGAAATTGTTTTGAGTCTAGAATATTTTGATAAGTTCTAAATAAGAAACCAACTTAAAAAAATTACCATATAATGTGCAAAAAAGAAATCCTCATCCTGTTCCTGGGCCCCATGCCATCCCAGAACCTCACTCCATCCCATTTCTCCACTGCTGGTGTTATTGTGATTTATAATAAAAATTGTTTCTATATTTTGGTGTAGATTGCTCAAAACTGTTCTGTCAAAATGTTCACTTTGCCCCTTGGCTCCATCAGAACACGCCCCAGACAAAACCACTGTGTCAAATCTCCTACATCAGAATGTCCGTTAAAGGAAAAAAGCAAGACAGATGGTGATTTGGGGACCATAAAAAGTAATTGTATATTATCAAGGGAAGAGTTATTAATATAATTTTAGACACATTACTAGGATAATATTTAGACAGGTATAGAAGTCAACTATTGTTATATATTGGCTGAGTTATTTAAAAATATGTATATGGTAATCATTGAATTAAAGTAAGAGAAACTCAAGTTAATAAAGAGGAAGAGCTATGAAAATGAATATAAAGTATCTCTTGGCAAAGTATAAAATGGATAAGACACTACTAATGTAGAGGATGATTATTATAGGTAATACGTTAACTCTAGTCTGGGTGTGTCTATTAGAAATAAACTTTTATGTATTGCCATTTTGTGGATTAGCTAAGGATGATAAAGGCAAACTTTGTATTGCATACCAGAACCATAAATGCCATATAAAATGGTCAGCCAAGGTGACCAACATTGGTAAGATAAGCCAAAAGCTCTGTTTTTGGCAGCAGTTTCCATTCCTTTAAATTTGATTTGTAAAACTTGATTTTGCTGCTGAAGAGCCAAATAGGAATGTTACAGAATTTTTTTTTAACCTAAACTATTTTAGATGGTATTCTTTCTAAAGTATATTACACTCATCCCTTACTTTTTCTCCTTCTAATTGGAAGCTATTTAACAAAAGTTAACCTTCTCCTGATGATGATTTCTGTCTATACTTTCAGCAGTGAATCTCCCAGGGCCAGTTTACATGTGTAGCGCCATTTGTGCCAACACTAAAGGGCCACTGTGTCCTTGTGTCCCTGAATGTCATTCTTCTCTACTTTGTTTGGTGGGTCTGCCTGGTTTTTATCTGCTTCTGTGACTTTGGGGCCTGCCCATGAGAGCCTTCCACTTGCCAGCCCCAAAACCCCTACTTTAATGTCTAATCTATGGGCTTTACTGACATACATACACATATACTCCCCTTTCTTTGGCCCTCACATTAGAATACTCACTAAACTGTAGGAATTTAAGACCAGTAGGAATTTAAGACCAGCTATTATCTATCAGCTATACCCATGTTACCCTAGACATCTTGGACAAACAGCTCACAGAAAAGGTCCACAAAAATTATTAGGTTTTTTTCCCTAAATAAAAATATTGTCTTCTGTTTTTATGTTAATTTTGTTTTTTAAACAAAATAATATCTGCACATGCTTAAAAAGTCTAATAGTGCTAATATATATATATATATATATACACACACATATATATATATATTTTTTTTTGCGGTACGCGGACCTCTCACTGTTGTGGCCTCTCCCGTTGCGGAGCACAGGCTCTGGACACATGGCTCACGGGCCTAGCCGCTCTGCGGCATGTGGGATCTTCCCGGACCGGGGCACGAACCTGTGTCCCCTGCATCAGCAGGCGGACTCTCAACCACTGCACCACCAGGGAAGCCCGCTAAAATAGATTTTTTTAAAAAAAGGCAGGCACCCCTTTCCAACCCACCTCATCTCATTCCTCAATCACTGTTTTAGTGATTTCTTTGGGCATTCCTCCCAATTTCAAAATAATATACTCAAACTGGTATGTCTTAAACCATTAATTTTAGCTATTATCTATCGACTTTCTATTATGATAGGTGAAGTCATAACTCTTATAGTACTTATACCACATATTCCTTCCCTCATTTCCCCAGTATGGTTACATCTGACTTTTAGTTAAATGAATCAGCAGTCGGTTTTTATATTCTTAGCACTTTGTGTTCACCACTAAGCGAGGCAGTGTATTCCCCAAGAACATGACACTTACCAAGCTGCCCTTGCAGGTGCCTGTGACTTGCCTCCCCCTTCTCAGATTCTCTTAAAGCTTGGAAGTTGGGTGCAGCTGTTCATCTTCCTCCTCAGAAGACCCTGGCTCTAATCGTTCATTTCTCCTTTTAGAATTTGGTGATAATAATACTTGGTTGTCAACTCTGGGTACTAGGAAAACTTTTATTCCCAAATCCCTTTAAACTTTATTAAAACATTTTGTCGGAATAGACACAATCTCTTAGATGGTTGGAAGCATGTTCATATCTCTGGCTAGACTGTGAAGAGTCTTGAGAGCAGGGATTGTGAATGTGGCTTCACAAAAAGGAGGGAGGTTGAGAAAGAAAGGTTAGAATTTGGACAGGCAAAAAGAAGGAGAATATGCTTTATACTCTTGGTCTCCTGACCTATATATCTGAAGCCCTGGAGCTTCTGGAATGGAATGTAGTTAGGGAGTCAAAGGTGGGAGGAGGGTTCTCAGGGCTAACCTTTAACTGCCCCTCTTCTATAGCTTAATCATGGGGGGAGTGTTGGGAGCATGACAGGCTGAGCATATGATTTTTGAGGCTCCTGAATTGATCGTAGATTCCCAGTTTCCTGATGGTCTTCTTTCATGTCTGCTCTGTCTAGCCCCAAATATGGACATTTTCCTTTCATACAACTACTTAGGACTTTATATATGAGCTCAATTTTCAATCACATGCTCCTTCCTCGTACTGAAGATACTGAGTGGAATACAATGATGTTACAGAAGAATGACTTTACTGTTGTCTCTCTACTAAGTTTTAATTCCTAGTGACTGAAATTACTTTTATTTATTAAGTAAATTTAGGTGCCAGGAAATTATTATTTGCACAATTTCAGCAGACTATGGTGGCATTTATGGTTGTATAAGGCTTACAATGTGTTGTTGGTTGCAAAATGCGCTATCAACCTGTTTGAGAGCAACCCTGGCAATTTCTTTGTTCATGAAGGTCAATTTTCACTAATGAAAGAATCACAAACACAATTAACTGGGGAATTTAATTTTATTTCATATAAGAGAGGTTTTTTTACCCCTTAAATTAAGTAGGTCTAAGCTTCTTTGGAAGTTGTACTTGTCAGTTCTAGTTTTGGTTTCTTAGGAAATAAGTTAAAAACAGCTTTTTAAACCTTACTACATTTCTTTCTCCCCTTTTGAGAGGCTTGGTTTTCTTTAAAAAGGTACTGACTTCTTTGCTTGTACTAACAGGATTATCGATTTTAAACATTCATATTCCCGCCAACCATAGTCATTAAATATATATATAAATGCTCACAAAGGGAGAGCAGAAAAGTCAGGTGCTTTATGTAAAGCTTTTGAAGTTGCTCAGAGTGATCACGTGTTATTATTTGTGAACACATTTGTAACAACTGAAGTGACGGCCTGGGTTGAATTTCCTTCATGTCCCCGGATCATCGACCACACAACAGTGTGTATAACCCATGACAGTGAATGAGTGTGGAGACAAAGCTAGCTTCCCCACCCGGAGAAGGAGCAGTGTGAGAATGCGAGGAGGGGAGGGGGGGCGGGAATTGAACCGCGGTGATCTCTCAGCTCCTATGTCTCTAGTTTGTAGCTCATGGACCTGGCATGTTGCAAGGTTTATGTGTTACTTTGATTTCCACTCACTTACTCATATCTGTTTTGTTTTTTTTTTTTTTTTTTTGCGGTACGTGGGCCTCTCACTGTTGTGGCCTCTCCCATTGCGGAGCACAGGCTCCGGACGCGCAGGCTCAGCGGCCATGGCTCACGGGCCCAGCCGCTCCGTGGCATGTGGGATCTTCCCGGACCGGGGCACGAACCTGTGTCCCCTGCATCGGCAGGAGGACTCTCAACCACTGCGCCACCAGGGAAGCCCCTACTCATATCTTTTTTCAGATGCTTCAGAGATGAAAAGTGGGAGGAGAGATGGGAATTTTGCAGATAATTTGCTACCTCTTCTGGAGGTGTGAACTGAGGGAAATGGTAGAATCTCTGAGCCTGTCTGCCCTTTTGACACGGTCTTTTACATTGACCAAGTGGTTATGAACGACTCTTCAACTGCTGTCCCCACATTCCAGGGAGATTCTTATTGTCACTGACAATCTTTAGAAACAAGGGGAGCACATGAACTCTTGTATCACTCTTCCCTTGTTGTCCATACACCTGTCCCACTGGCCATCTTTTCACTTCCCTAATACTTAAAGCTTGAGGAGTCTCCGTCTTCACGTGGCTGTCTTCTTGTCATTCCGTTCCCCACTCAAATATCACTTCCTCAGAGAGGACCTTGTTGGACTCCATCTCAGTAGACCTGGTGTCAGTCCCTATCACATCATCCTTATTTTCCATAGCACTCACTGCCGTTGGGTATTTCTGTGTGTGTTTGTTCTCTGTCTCTCTCCAGAAACTAAGCTCATATGAGAACTGAGCCTATATCCTGACTTGCTCAGTGGTATATCCCATCAAGAGGAGAGGTTCAGCAAACTTCTTTTCTATAAAGGAGCAGATAGCAAATAGTTTAGGCTTCATGGGCCTAATAGTCTCATTCACAATTATTCAATTCTATCATCATAGTATAAACGCAGCCATAGATGATGCGTAAACTAATGAATGAAGCTGTGTTCCAATAAAGCTTTATTCATGGGGGCTTCCCTGGTGGGGCAGTGGTTGGGAGTCCGTCTGCCGATGAGGGGGACGCGGGTTTGTGCCCCGGTCTGGGAGGATCCCACATGCTGCGGAGCGGCTGGGCCCGTGGGCCACGGCCGCAGGGCCTGCGCGTCCGGAGCCTGTACTCCACAGCGGGAGAGGCCACAGCAGTGAGAGGCCCGCGTACCGCAAAAAAAAACAAAAAACAAAACTTTATTCATGGATGCTGAAATCTGAATTTCACATAACTTTTCCATGTCATGAACATTATTCCTTTTTCCTGACAGTTTTAATACATCAAAAACTGTGCTTAGCTGTGGGCTGTACAAAAACAGATGGCTGGCCAGATTTGGGCTGTAGCTCGTGGACTCCTGATGAGGAACACTGATTAGCCAGCAGTTACTACCAGCTGGTAATGAATTAACTAATAGAGTGAAAGAGAGGAATTATTATATGAAGAAATCAATATATTTACTCCTAAAAATAGAATGTGACAATATTCTTGAATCAGTAGATTGTTCCGAAAGGATAAGAATAATATCCTCTTTTGATGTCCCCTGTATTTGGCCTGGCTAGCGGAGTGCATGTTGCAAAATGAGCCTAAGCCAGTTTAGACATGCGTGACTCGTAGGTTCTTTTTGGTGAATAATAATAGCTATCAAGGAAGTGGTGTGTTTAGCTACTCTGTCACAGACTTGCTATCAGGTAATAATAAAAGCAGGTTTCAAGCAAAATTCAGGGACACAAAAGGCAATTATTAACCAAACATTTATTAGCAAGTGGCCCAAAGCAGTTCATTCAAACTTTCTGAAAACTCAGAGGAATCCTGCTGCTCTGTGGGATTCTTTTAAGTGCTTACACTGTATCTTGTATGCAAAACTCACTGAAGAAAGGCATGCCATCATGCAGTCAGAACTCCTCTGAAACCAGTAGCTAACTATGGGACCGATTAAAGAATCAAACCCCTAATGTTGTCTCTAATAGTACATGTTATGATTTGCTGGATTCTTATGTTTGTACAAGGATTGAAGGGTGTTTCTAAGTCATTCAAGCCGATCCACATATGTTGAATACTTTTAATTTCACCAGTGATAATATATATTTTGAACATAGGTTGACTAATAACTCACTAATTCACCAATAAAATCCCATTAATAAAATACCCTAATAGTTAGCAGAGTGTCATTTATTGATCTGAATGGTAGAAAGATTTGTAGAAGCTGCCCCTGGAATGTTGCCTGTTTTATGTAATGCCGGCTGTTCACTCTGCATTGTGATTCTTTATAGCAAGTTACCTGACCAACCCCAGCATTAAAAGTTAAACTAACCGGCTTGTACTTAACATCACACTAATAACACTGAAGTTATTAACAGACAATGTGTAACAGTAGCCTCTGACTTAAGCCCTTAATCCATGCTGTGGAATGTGTAGCCAAGGGCACCAACCTTCTCTCATATGTATCTGCAACACAGTGGGAATTATAAGAATTACAAGGGAAGAGAAAGTTTTGTTCTAAATCTTCTAGGAGTGTACAGATTACCAAAGAGCCAACACCTCTTACTTCCTTTTCTTTTTTTTTTTTTTACTGTAAATTTACTGATTATCAAATTAATATATTGTGATAGATTGCCAGTTGTCTCCTAATATATTTTAGAACATTTGGAACAACATAAAAGTATTAAAAAACCCAAAAAACAAAGCAGGAAAATAACTCAACCATCAGCCGTTAGTAACTGCTACCTTAGTGGACATTCCCTCCTGCCCCGCCCTCCCCACCCCAGCACACACACTCGCTTGGGGATGATGCACTCAGTCACTGAGTGCTGGCAGTGTAGCTGCTAATGGCTCTGCCTGATCTCGGATGACCTTGGCCTGCAGCGGCTTGAAGCAGGATTTCGGTTCCTCGGCCAGAGATTGAAGTGAGGCTGTGGCAGTGAGAGCACTGAATCCTAGCCACTAGACCACCAGGGACCAGTGGCCAGTGACAAGGCCCTGGCCCATCAGCTTTGTAGAAATAAATTTCCACAAGGAGAAAGTAGTGAAACCAGTAAAGTGTTTATTAGGAGGAAAAAGAGTACGTGTAAATAAACTCACACGGGCTGGCTCAGAGAGAGAGTCATGCCCTCATCGTAGTTTGAATCACTTATATGGGGCATTTCTTCTGAGTTTCCTTTGGGCAGTCATCTTGCTTTGCCTGGTTCTGAGTCCGTATTTGGTTTATCTCAGGGTCCTCCCATGTGTGTGCATGCATCTCTTAGCCAAGATGGATTCCAGTGAAGAGGCCTATGGGTAGGTTGACATGACTCCCTTTTTACCTCCAAGGAGCCTCTCTGCACGTGTATAGTTGGGAAGGTCTTGACCTCGAGAATGAGAAATATGTGGTCTCTTATCTGGGAAGGACTCATCTCCTCTTTATCTTGGAGTATCTGTCCAGAGGGGACAAACTCCAGATGCTCAGCCTAGGGCCCATCTGTCTCCTGCCTCATACCCAGGCATTGCCCTTGGCCTCATGGGGCAGCCTGCATTCAATAACTGGTTGTTCAGGGACTACCAAAGCCCTTCTTACTTCAATTCGGACAACTCTGAAGGGCCATCCCAGTTTCAGAGCTCCTTGTAGGAATGGCCAAGGCCTCTGTTATAACCGCATTAAAGTTTAACCTCTTCCTCTGCCCAACCTGCTTCTCTTCCACTCACAGCCACCGTTTCCAGGAGCACTCCACAACAGACTTCCCACATGCAAATCTTAGTCTGTTTTTTTTTAATGAATTCTTTAGTATTGTACACAATTCATATTTTCACGTTCATTTATACATTAACATGTTCAAAAGCTATTTTTTTTAAAACCTTTGTTGGAGCATCGTTGCTTTACATTGTTGTGTTAGTTTCTACTGTATAACAAAGTGAATCAGCTATACATATACATGTATCCCCATAGCCCCTCCTGCTTGCGTCTCCCTCTCACCCTCCCTATCCCACCCCTCTAGGTGGTCACAAAGCACCGAGCTGATCTCCCTGTGCTATGTGGCTGCTTCCCGCTAGCTATCTATTTTACATTTGGTAGTGTATATATGTCCATGCCACTCTCTCACTTCTTCCTAGCTTACCCTTCCCCCTCCCTGTGTCCTCAAGTCCATCTCTATGTCTGCGTCTCTATTCCTCTTCTGCCCCATGTTCTTCAGAAGCTTTTTTTTAGATTCTATATATATGTGTTAGCATACGGTATTTGTTATTCTCTTTCTGACTTCACTCTGAATGACAGACTCTAGGTCCATCCACCTCACTACAAATAACTCAGTTTCGTTTCTTTTTATGGCTGAGTAATATTCCATTGTATATATGTGCCACATCTTCTTTATCCGTTCATCTGTTGATAGACACTTAGGTTGCTTCCATGTCCTGACTATTGTAAATAGTGCTGCAGTGAACATTGTGGTACATGACTCTTTTTGAATTATGGTTTTCTCAGGGTATATGCCCAGTAGTGGGATTGCTGGGTCATATGGTAGTTCTATTTTTAGTATTTTAAGGAAACTCCATACTGTTCTCCATAGTGGCTGTATCACTTTACATTCCCACCAACGGTGCAAGAAGGTTCCCTTTTCTCCACACCCTCTCCAGCATTTATTGTTTGTACATTTTTGATGATGGCCATTCTTACTGGTGTGAGGTGATACATCGTTGTAGTTTTGATTTGCATTTCTCTAATAATTAGTGATGTTGAGCATCCTTTCATGTGTTTGTTGGCAATCTGTATCTCTTCTTTGGAGAAATGTCTATTTAGCTCTTCCACCCATTTTTTGATTGGGTTGTTTGTTTTTTGATATTGAACTTCATAAGCTGTTTGTGTATTTTGGAGATTAATCCCTTGTCAGTTGCTTCATTTGCAACTATTTTCTCCCATTCTGAGGGTTCTCTTTTCGTTTTGTTTATGGTTTCCTTTGCTGTGCAAAGGCTTTTAAGTTTAATTAGGTCCCATTTGTTTATTTTTGTTTTTATTTTCATTTCTCTAGGTGGTGGATCGAAAAAGATCTTGCTGTGATTTATGTCAGAGTGTTCTGCCTATGTTTTCCTCTAAGAGTTTTATGGTGTCTGGCCTTACATTTAGGTCTTTTATCCATTTTGAGTTTATTTTTGTGTGTGGTGTTAGGGAGTTTTAATTTCATTCTTTTACATGTAGTTGTCCAGTCTTTCCAGCACCACTTCTTGAAGAGACTGTCTTTTCTGCATTGTATATTCTTGCCGCCTTTGTCATAGATTAGGTGGCCATATGTGCATGGATTTACCTCTGGGCTTTCTATCCTGTTCCATTGATATTTCTGTTTTTGTGCCAGTACCATACTGTTTTGATTACTGTTACTTTGTAGTATAGTCTGAAGTCAGGGAGCCTGATTCCTCCAGCTCCATTCTTCTTTCTCAAGATTGCTTTTGCTATTGGGGGTCTTTTGTGTTGCCACACAAAGTGTAAAATTTTTTGTTCTAATTCTGTGAAAAATGCCCTTGGTAATTTGATAGTGATTGCATTGAATCTGTAGATTGCTTTGGGTAGTATAGTCATTTTCACAATATTGATTCTTCCAATGCAAGAACATGGTATATCTCTCCATCTGTTTGTATCATCTTTGATTTTTTTTTTAATTGGGGTATAGTTGTTTTCCAATGTTGTGTTAGCTTCTACTGTACAGCAAAGTGAAGTAAAGTTCCCTGTGCTGTATAGCAGGTTCTCATTAGTTATATCATCTTTGATTTCTTTCATCAGTATTGTATAGTTTTCTGAGTACAGGTCTTTTGCCTTCTTAGGTAGGTTTATTCCTAGGTATTTTATTCTTTTTGATGTGACAGTA
This sequence comes from Delphinus delphis, assembly GCF_949987515.2. Lineage (NCBI taxonomy): Eukaryota > Metazoa > Chordata > Mammalia > Artiodactyla > Delphinidae > Delphinus > Delphinus delphis. The sequence goes on along the minus strand of NC_082694.2, from coordinate 45,190,819 downwards.
AATGGGATTGTTTCCTTAATCTCTCTTTCTGATCTTTCATTGCTAGTGTATAGGAAGAGAGAAGTGTTTTTCAACCATCAACTTGGCAAAGATTAAAAAATACCATCACAACGTTGTGACTATTCTAAATGCCACTGAATTCTTCACTTTAAAATGGTTGACTTTATGTTATGTGAAATTCAACTAAACTTTGAAAGGGCGAAAAAAAGAATGATAATATCTAGTGTGGGAAGTATATGGGGAAATAGCCAGTCTCAGCCACTACAGTTTGTATTAAGAATTGGTATAAAAATTTCTGGAAGACAAACTAGCAGTATGTAGCAAAAAACCTTGAAAGTGTTTGTACCCTTTCTTTTCACTCTGTAATGCCACTTATAGGAATATATATCTAGGAAATAATTAGATGTGCTTAGATTTATGTACAAGCAAGTCATTTTTAATGGTGAAAATTACAATTAATTATAGTGTTCAGTCACAGAGAATTGGTTAAATTATTATATACATATAATGAAATGTTCATTCATTAAAAATCATATAACCAAGTAATATTTTTGAGATGCTACACTATGGAAGGAGGACGAAGGAACTGTTTAAATTTCAAATTATTTTTTAATCCATGGGGAAACATCTTAAAAGTCAGTCTTTGTTTCTGAATTCCAAAACCTCCTCTTTGTTTCTGGAGGAAAATGCGGCAGTCTGAGTGTATAGTTTTATTATAAGCCAAAATATAGGAGGGCTCTTGATCTGATGTACGCGTTCTTCCTGTCCCAAGGAAGGAAGGAAGCCTTTTAGGTCAGTCTGGGTACAAACAGCAGCAGGAGTTCAGACTGGAAAGTGTCTGTATTGCCCTCTTGTTAAAAATGTCAAAGAAGACGTGGGGTTTCTGAAAGCATAGGAGTGGTACTTGACTTCCCTGACCCAGTCCACACGGCTTCGGGGCACAGAGCGGTGTTGCTGGAGGGAGATGTCTGGGTGCATGGCTGGAGATGTGCCTTGCGGGGGCCTACAGCCTGTGCACACAGTGCTGGATGGTGGCTGTCTACAAAAAAGCTGAGGGAATAAGTAACAGAAAGAGACCTGAGGAGGGATGAGGAAGCTGTAGACCAGAAACAAAAAACAAGGTCCAAGGACTGGCATGTGCCCACCTAGTCCTGAAAGCAGCTGCTCTATAACAGGCAGTACTGCCTGGTGCCTGGTGAGCCAGAGGGTCAAGGGGCATCTCAGTGGAGGCTGGTGAGGACCCAGAGGGTCACACCTGGAGAAGAGACTTTCCACCCCTATCACCAGGATAGGACAAGCTCTCCCTTGCACTCAGATGCCATGTTGGGGGAAAAAGGAATGGAAAGGGTGCTTTTTGGAAGGGAAAAACACAGTCCTGATAGTCTGAACCTTAAAATGATAGCAATTACCTAAAACACTTAAAAATATTTTGAAAATATTTAAATGCCTCTTTTCAAAATGTTACTTACTTTAAAAAGTAACATTTCCCCCCCACCCTTTCTAGGGATGGGAGCTGTAAAGCAAGATGTGGTCTGGTACAGAAACTCAATAAAGTTATATATTTTTTCCATATCAGTTTGTATATTTTGATCTCATTGAAACCATAGTTTAAAAATGTTTAAGGAAACTAGAAGGTGCTCATTATATTTAAAAAGCAAGCAGTGAGATATAATGGGATTCTAATTTTCTAGAAAATAATATTTTCTATTATATACATAAACATTTAAACACATCAAAAAGCCTGGAAAGATGTACAGTTAAATATTAATAGTATTTCTGGATATAGAATTATTTTATGTGGTAATTTTCATATTTATAAGATGAACATATATTTCTTCTTAGAAAGAAATTATTTTTAAAAAACAAAGTGTAGAGCCTTGTTCACAAGTGTGGTCCATGGACAGCAGTGTCTGTATCACCTGGGATCATGTAAGAAATGCAGATTTTGGGGCCCCACTCTGACCTCCTGAATCAGCATCTTCATTTTAACCTGCTCCTTAGCCAGTATTTCCTATACAAGCAACACCGGCTCCTTTATTACAGTTACTTGCTCAGGTCACAACCTTGGTCATCCATGACTCCTCTGTTTCTTTGTCTTCCCATCACTAAATTCTCTTCTACTTTCAAAATATATCCAGAATCATCCCCCCACCATTTATCTTCTGGGACCATTGCAGAGCCGTCAGACTTGGCTTCTGCTTTTATCTGTGTCCCCAATAGTCTATCCTCTGCACAGCAGCCAAAGGGATCCTTTTGAGACACAAATTGGGTCTTGATTCTCCTCTGCTCAGAATAGTTCAGTGACTGCCCATCTCACTCAGAATAAAACCCAAAGTCCTTACCGTGTGTTTCAAGGCCCATGTAAGCTGGCCCCCTTCTCCACGGTACCATCATCTCTCTGATCTGATCTTCTGTTCCTGTCTCCCTTGCTCCACCCACTGCAGCCACAGTGGGCCCTCCTTGCTGTTTCTTGAGTATCCCAAGCACAGGCACTACCACTTAGGGTCTTTGCCCCTGTTGTTACCTGAGAGGCAGTAGAGCATAATGGTGGTGGTTAAGAGCAGGACTTTGGAGCCAAGCCCAATTCACCTCTGCTGTTTACTAGCTGTGTGACTTACACAAGTTACCTTAACTCTCTGAGCCTCAGTTTCCTCATCTGTAAAATGGGGATCATAATAGTATCTACACGCAGTTGTTAAGAGAATTAAATGAGTTTACCTGTAAAGCAGTTAGAATACTGACTGGCACAGGAGAAAGTGCTTCATGACTATTAACCATTATTATTCCCGCAGGTATGCAAATGACTCACTCCCTCATTTTATTAACATCTCTGCTCAAATGTGCCCTAGTTGAAGACTTCTCTGAATACCCTCCCTCCCCGCCATATCTCTCTGTCGGAATCTACTTCATTTTTCTTAGCACTAATCAATGTCTGAACATGTTTGTTAATTTGTTTGGTATTGATCTCTACCCACTAGAATGTGGGTTTCAATGAGAGCTGGCTATTGTTCTGGTTAATAGTGTCTGGCATGTGCAATTAAAGATATAAGACCTTAAATCTGTCAAATCTTGTTTGTATTTGAATCGAAGATTCCCAAATTTAAATCCAAGAACTAATCCTTGGAGAAATGAGACAAATTAGGATATACACTCACAGAATAAATAAATATGGCCTCCCTATAAATCAGTATAGGGAGGCCAGCTATTCTTGCTTGGGAAAGAACATTTTTTCTTAATCTGAAAGCATGTTTTTCCTCTTAGAGTGTCAAAATATTCTTTCTTTAATTAAATGCTTTAGATGCTAGATTATAGTTTAAAAATTTCCCTATTATTCCTATTTTTATGCTCTATTTTAAAATACTCCAATTATCCCTGTTTTAAATTTTAAAAAATTTGAACTATAAAAAGTTGTCAAACTTATGGTGCTTTTCAAAATTTTAAAAATATTGCCACTCTGTGAAATCCAAAAATCTGAGAATGGCTCAAAATAAAAATGTAGATAACATATCCAATTTTATTGATACAGAGTTCTAACTCCAGCAAAAACCTGGGAAGTTGTTTTATTAATCAAAAAACCTTGGTGCCATTTTATCCATTGTATTTTGCTGTTATTTAAAAAAAGAGGATTGGAATATTTTTTAAATGAAAGAAGAAATCTGGGTGTCAATTACTATGCCTTATTGTGAATAAAAGTATTAGGGATATGACTTAGGCATGAAACAAAAAATCTTCGCCATAAGCTACACTTGGCTTCAGGTTAAAAGACTTGGTTTTAGTTATTTTAAGAGCTATTGAGGTCTTTGCTGTCCTTAAAAGAAGGAAAAGTGTCTACATTCTCTGTTTATCAAATAATGCACACTTAAGCTTGACTATAACATAGAAGATAATAGCAGTATAGAAATAATAGGTACCATTTGCTGAATGCTTATGTATCCATTATAACATTAATATATTTATTATCTCATTTAATTCCAAGACTAGTTTTATAAAATGGTGATTATTAAACTTTAACTGTTGAGGAAACGGAAGTTTAGGGACAGTGAAGGAAATTGTTGAGACAGACATCATTTATAGATGGTAGGGCTGGGATGAGCTCCCAGGGCGGACTCTACCATGGGTCTGAATCATGTACATAATTCCTGAACTGGCACACACTTATCCCACACTGATAAGTGCTCAAAGAAAAAATGAAACTTTGTTTTCTCTTTGCTTTCTTTCAGGTGTGTTCTTGTTTTGCTTAAAAGGTCAAATTTTCATTTAATAATAATTATGTGGATTTAAACTAATGATAAAAATCAACCTTATATTTTTTAGCCTACAATATTGTCTGGAATGTAGCCTGGAATGATTGACAACTATTATCACACAAATACCACATTCTAGTGGAATAATGGCAGCAATTTGTGTGTTTTGTAATTAGGATATTATTGTCTTTGTATTTGCAAGTGATAAGCAATAATATATTAGAAAGTAGTTGACATTATGAATTGGGAGAAAATAGAAACATTCCCATTTTTGATTAAAGTTTGCTTTAAAATTATACAGTAAAATAATTCATTCATTTGGTTTTATTGGTACTTTGTTCAAAAAGATTTAAAAACCAGAGTTTTAAATAGGCATGATGTATGAATCCTCAAGACTGAAATCCTTCACCCCATCAGCATTTTCCTTGGGGAATGCTGTAAAATGGTGAAAAGACTTCCTGGACCCAATTCCAAAATGTATGTATGGAGGCTTCCCCACACCAACAAGCAATTCTCTGATGCCAGCAGAGTGTCTGAGAATTCAGCTCAATTCTGACACTATCTACTGGGATAGAATCAGGTTCCACAGGTAAAGGGCTCAGTCCCACAAGATCACCCTCCATTCCAGAGGCCAGTTGCAAGCCCAGGTTAGTACCTGTGCTTCTAACTGACTGGCTACAAACTGGAGGTTCCATTGATCTCCTCCAACTCAGTATGCCAATTGCAAGTCCAGGTTGTTACCAGTACTTCTGACCGACTAGCTATGAAACAGAGGTTCCCATGACCCCCTCCTCAGGTTTGATTTACTTTCCAGAAGGGCTCTCAGAACTCAGGAAAATCTGTTTACTCAATACATTACTGATTTATTATAAAAGGATATTAAAGGATACAAATCAATAGCCAGATGAAGAGATACACAGGGTGGGGGTCTCAAACAATGGCGATTCTGTCCTCATGGAGCTTGGGGCTGGGCATGGATGCACATGGAAGTGTTCTGGTTCCCCCACGTGGAAGCACTCTGAAAAAGGGCCAGAAAACTGTCCTTTTGAGTTTTTATGGAGGATTCATTATATAATCATGATTGGCTAAACTGTTAGGCAATGGTGATCAATTCAACCTCAAGCCCCTTTCCCCTCCTTGGATATCAGGGGATAGGACTGAAAGTTCCAACCCTCAAATCACGTGGTTAAGTCTCCTAGCAACCAGCTCCCACCCTGGGGGTGGGATCCAAAAGTTACCTTCATTAACATAAACCCAATTGTGATGGATGCTCCCATTGCTCTTATAGATCAGAAAATTCCTGGGGTTTTGGGAGTTGTGAGCCAGAAACTATGTATGAACACCAAATATATCTGAGAAATATGTTTTGGTCATCTGAATGACCAAATATATATATTTCTTATAAATCACAATATTGCAAATGGGTTTTAGTCAATTCTACAAGAAGGCATCAACAATTAGAAATGAAAAAAATTAACAGCACATTTTTATTGAGTTAAAGCTTTTGTTCAACCTAGCTTTTTATCCATGAGGCATGCTATTCAAATCTAAAAGCATTGATTGATATTTTCTTTTATCAGGAAGTTCATATAATATTATATGAGCACATAGTAAGTACAAATCATATTTGTAGAGTAGTAAGTACCATCAATATTAAAGAAACATTAAAGATTTAGTTTCTCAGCATTTAACTTAGTTTTTTCTTTCTATATCTTATCTATTTACAAGTTCTAACATTTTTTTCCTTCTTTTCTGTTGCTTTGTAACATTAAAATCAATTTCTAAGTGTAATTTTTGATATCCCTAGGTAGATATGAAAACTATTGAGGAATGAATTATCTTCTTCTTTTATACACCTTTACACCCAATTAAAGTGCTACCCATGCAGTGGATGGTCATTCAACTATGATGTTACTTAAAGTATAAATATTCAGTTGGTATCACTAGTGAAAACTCTAGGAGCCATTTTAGGATGTTTTGCTTTCTGGTAATGAATATTCAAGTGGAAGCAGGAAAAGTGAACCACATGCATTTGCCTGTTTTGGGGACCTCACCAAACTAAATCAGACTAGAGACCTCAGAACTCAGTGGCTAAACTATATCACTCTCTTCTTTTTATTTAAGTTTTCAGTGGCAGGTTTTTATCTTCACAAACAATGTGTGCATCGTCCTACAAGTTGGCATTTCTCTTCTGTTAGCCTTATTGGTTCCTCTGGGAATGTTGCTATTGTCAGGGGTGGAGTGTTAGGTTCTATAGTGCTTCTAACATATATCTTCTTGACATTTAGTCATCTTTCATGACTGGGGTTCACAGATTTAATTTCTTGAGTAAGTGTTAGGAATAAGTTTAGCCGTATGCTACATAAAACCCAAGTAATGGGCTTCCCTGGTGGTGCAGTGGTTGAGAGTCCACCTGCCGATGCAGGGGACACGGGTTCACGCCCGGTCCAGGAAGATCCCACATGCCATGGAGCGGCTAGGCCTGTGAGCCATGGCCATTGAGCCTGCACATCCGGAGCCTGTACTCTGCAACGGGAGAGGTCACAACAGTGAGAGGCCCGTGTACCGCAAAAAAAAAAACAAAAAAAAAAAAGAAGAAGAAGAAAAAAACACCCAAGTAATATTGGCTGAAAGAAATATTGCCTGTTTTTCTCTTATGTAAGAGAAGTCCTGAGAATGCAGTTAAGGCTCACATGGCAGTTCTCTAGTCACAAGGATCCAGACTCCATCTTCCACGTCTCCTCATAGTTGCACGGTGGCATCCACAGCTCCAGCTTTAGCATCCACAGTCCAGGCAGCAAGACGGAAGAAAGAAAAAAGGCAAAAGGGTGTGCTTCCCGGCTGGGTCAACTGCCTTAAAAGCGATTTCTTAGGAGCCCCATTCAGTGACTTGTGCCTCATTAGCCACAGGACAGATGGTAAATAAATTCTTTTAGCTGGGCATACTGCTGTGTCAATTAAAACTTGGGTTCTTTTACTACAGAAAAAGGGCTGAATGTGTATTATATGGGCATCTAGAAACTTCTGCCACACCTTGATATTTAACCCATTTTATTTTTAAGATTTGTCCTTTTTCTCCAACTGAGCCATGTTTCATATGGTTGTGTTTTTATGGTCAACATAAACAGACATTTTGTCAATTGTGTCTTGACATAACCTTTTGAAATAATCACGTCAGAAGAAGAAACTTATTTTTTAAAAAGCTTTGATTAATAACATTAAATAAACATTAAGCTCCTATCGTAATCAGGATATTGTACTAGACAAGCTTTCTCAACCATGGCACTATTGCATTTGGACAAGATAATTCTTTATTGTGGGGAGCTGTCCCTTGCTGTAGGAGGTTCAGCAGCATCCCTGTAGCCACTGCCAGTTGTGACAACCAAAGTTGTCTCCACACATTGCCACATGTCACCCGGGAGACAGTCAACCCCACTGAGAACCACTTTGCTGGAGGATAACCCCACATTTAATTGAATTGCCTGTTCGGTTTCCTGTAAAAGTATATCCCTGAGATTAAGTGTTACTTTAAGTGCCACTCACTCTCAGTGTTATGAACACAGTATTTGTTGAATTTTTATTGTGTGCCAGACACTGTGATGAGAACTTTACATATGTTACCTGATTTAATCCTTATAACAGCACTGCATTAGGAGAAAGTACTAATGATATTAGGTAGTATTATTGCCCTCATGTTAGAGATGGGAAAATGAGGCTTAAAGGTTATTTTAGCTGAATTCCCCTGAGAGCAGAGTCTGTGACCCAGGCTTGAGGGCCATTTATCTGGGACGTGATGGCAGGAAGCAGAGTGATGCAGAAGGGGGAGTGAAACAGGGAAGGAAGAAAAGTCAGTGAAGGGTTGATGCTGAGCCGGGATCTGTTACCACAGGGCCACGGGCACTATACCTCTGAGGACCCTCTGAAGAGCCATGAAGAATGCATCTCTGAATAATATCCCTCTCCTCACTCCATAGGTTGGGAAGAAGCTGGGAAACTTCTCCACTGACTCTCCCATTGGTTTTCCCCAGGGGGATTGAACCCCCTTCCCTTAACTGATAAAAGTGGTGAACAATGTTCACAAAGACCCAGCCACTTTTCCCATGGGGAGGATTAGTTTTCTATCCCTATGCAACAAATTACTACAAAAATTAATGTCTTAAAACAGCACCCATTTATTAATTCAGTGTTGTGGTCATATGTCTGACATGGTGTTGGGCTGCACCCTGCAGGCCTGTAAGTCCCGTACTTGCCCAGCCTTAAGACTGAAGTAAAAGCCTGGAATCAGTGACAGAGACATCAATAGTTTAATGGGTGGGGGAGCTGACATGCCTGAAGCAAGGTCCTGGAGCACTGTGAGCTACAGATGGTGGGCAGGACATGGGTCAGCAGGTGGAGGGAGGAGGTTACCAGTTATAGGGGGAATTGACATCATCAGGTTGGCTCATCAGTTACCAGGGAAACCAGAGGACCACACTCCCCAACACCCCTTTGATAAGCTATCATAGGTGAGATGTTCTCATCTAAAGATTAGAACGATCACTAGCTGGGGTTGGGGGTAAGTATGTAGGCACTTACTGATTAGGCTCTATGATTAAGAAGGAAGGTCAGTCATGTGAGTAGGGTGTAGGTGGAGTAGGGACTGGTTGAGCAGGGGATGTACAGAGAGCAAGAGAACAGCCATCTTGGGTGGCCTGATCATACACATGGCATTGCTGGGTTCTCTGCTCAGGGTAAGACTAAGCTGAAAACAAGGTGTTGACTGGACTGAGTTCTCATCAGAAGGCACTGGGGAAAAACCCACCTCCAAGCAGTTTCAAGTTGTTGGCAGAATTCAGTTTCCTGTGGTTGTAGGACTGGGGTTTCCACTTACTTGCTGGCTGTTTTCTGGGGGTAACTCTTTACTCCTAGGAGCCATGTGGTCCCCTCCATCTTTTTTTTTTTTTTTTTTTTTTTTGCGGTATGCGGGCTTCTCATTGTTGTGGCCTCTTCCATTGCAGAGCACAGGCTCCAGACGCGCAGGCTTAGCGGCCATGGCTCACGGGCCCAACCGCTCCACGGCATGTGGGGTCTTCCCAGACCGGGGCACGAACCCACGTCCCCTGCATTGGCAGGCGGACTCTCAACCACTGCGCCACCAGGGAAGCCCAGTCCCCTCCATCTTTAAGCCAGCAACCATGCATTGAATCCATTTTGTGCTTCAAATCTCTGACTTCCTCTTCTGCCATTTACAGAGAACAATTCAATGGTTTTTAGTATATTCACAAGATTGTACAACCATTATCTAATTCCAGAATATTTTCTTCACCCCATAAAGAAACCTTATATCCATTAGCAGTCACTCCCCCTTCCCTTGTACCCTCAACTCCTAGCAACCACTAACCTGCTTTCTGTCTCTATGGAATTGACTGTTCATATAAATGTTATCTTATAATATGTGGTCCTTTGGGACTGGCTTCTTTCACTTAGCATGTTTTCCAAGATTTATCCATGTTGTGGCATGTATCATTAACACTTCATTCTTTTTTATGGCTGAATAATATTCCATCCTATAAATATACCACATCTTGTTTATCCATTCATCACTGCTTGGACATTTAGATCACTTCTACTTTTTGGCTATATGAATAATAATGATTCATATTCACAGTTTTGTGTGGACATGTTTTTAGTTCTCTTGGGTATACTCCTAGGATTAGAATTGCTGTGTCCTTTGGTAACTCTATGTTGAACTTTTTGAGGAGTAGCAAGACTATTTCCCAAAGTGACCGCACCATTTTACAAAGCAGTGTATGAGATTTTTTTCTCCACATCCTCACCAATGCTTGTTATTGTATTTTTTTATTATATCAATAGCATCCTAGTGGGTATGTAGTGATATCTCATTGTGGTTTTGATTTGCATTTCCCTGATAGCTAATGATGTTGCACATTTTTCATGTGTTTATTAGCCATTTATATATACGCTTAGGAGAAATTTCTGTCCAAATCCTTTGACTATTTTTAAAATATTTGGGTTATTTGTCTATTTAATTGCTGAGTTGTTAGAGTTCTTTTTACATTCCACATACTAAACCCCTATCAGATATAGAATTTGCAAATATTTTCTCCCTTTCTATGGATTCCTTTCATTTTCTTGATGGTGTCTTTGTTGCACAGCAGTCTTTTAATTTGATGATGTTCATGTTTCTTTTGCTGCTCATGTGCTTGTTGTCATACATAAGAAATCTTGCTTAATCCAAAGTCATGAAAATTTACACCTATTTTTCCCTGAGTTTATATGTTAAGTTCTTATATTTAGGTCTTTAATTCATTGTGAGTTAATTTTTACATATGGTGTAAGGTTAGGGGTCCAACTTCATCCTTTTGCACTTAGATATCAGTTTGTCCCAGCACCATTTGTTAAAGAGACTATTCTTTCCTCATTAAATAATCTTGATACCTATGTAGAAAATCAAACCATAGATACATAGGCATATTTATGAACTTTCAATTCTATTCCATTGATCCATATATTTGTTCGTATGCCAGTACCACACAGTCTTGATTACTGGTTATAGTAAGTTTTGAAATCGGAAACTGTGAGTCTTCCAACTTTAGTCTTCTTTTTCAAGATATATTTGGCTATTTGTAGTTCCTTGCAATTCTGTATGAGTTTTAGGACCAGCTTGTCCATTTCTGCAAAAAAGAAAGTTGGAATTTTAATAGGGATTTCACTGAAACTGTATATCAATTTGAGAGTATTGACATCTTAACAATATTGTCTTGGAATTCATAAACATGGGATTTCTTTTCATTGATTTAGTTAGGTCTTCTTTAATTTCTTTCAACAATGTTTTGTAGTTTTGCACTTCTTTTGTTAAATTTATTCCGAAGTATTTTATTCCTTTTGATTCTGTTGTTAATAGAATTGTCTTCTTAATTTTGTTTTCAGATTCTTTCATTGCCAAGTATATAGAAATACAGTTGATTTTTGGATTTGATCTTACATCCTGCAACCTTGCTGAACCCATTTATTTGTTCTGATAGTTTTTTAGTGGATTTCTTATTGTCTATATACAGGATCATGTCATCTGCAAACAGAGATAGTTGTACTTCTTCCTTTCCAATCTGGGTGCCTTTTATTTCTATTTCGTGCATAATTGCCCTGGCTAGACCCTCCAGTACAAGGTTGAATAGAAGTAGTGAGGGCAGACATCTTGTCTTGTTCCTGATCTTAGGGGGAAGTCTTTCACCATTAAGTATAATGTTGGCTGTGGGTTTCTTGTAAATGTCTTTCATAAGGTTGAGAAAGTTCCTTTTTATTCCTAGTTTGTTGAGTGGTTTTTAGTCATGAAAGGGTGCAATATTTTGTCAAATGTTTTCTTTGCATCTGTTGAACTGGTCAGATGGTTGGCTTTTCCTTCTTTCTATTAATATGTATTAATTTTTTTATATGTTGAACATAGAGTATTCTTCCAATACTTTTTTCTTCATAAAAGGGTAAAAGAATGATTTGTTTTACAAGTCATTATAAGTCTGAAAATTTTCATTTCAGTTATGGATGATATCTTGCCTGGACATAAGGTTCTTGGAATACAGTTCTGTTTTCTTTAAAGTCTGTATACATCTTTCAGGTTCCGATGTGGTATAAGAAAGATTCAGTGGCAGTCTGTTTATTTTACCTTTGTAAGTACTCTTTTCTTGCTCTCTATGACTTGATTTTTACTCTCAAAGTTCAAAAACTTCATCATAATTTGTCAATTGTGTGTTCCCCCCTCCCCCCCACCCACCCATTATAACTGCCTGGCATTTGGTGAACTCCTTCAATCTGAAAATTCAATAATTTCTTCAGCACAGAAATTTTCCTATGTGATCATTGCTTCTTTTCTCTTTTTCTGAATGTCCTAGTATTTGCATATTAGACTTTCTGGATCTGTCTTACATGCCTCATATTTTTACCAATAATTTACATTTGTTTGTAATTTTTGCTTTATGATATGATAGTTCCTTTATTTCATTTTCCAGTTTTGGAAATTGGTTTGGTTTCCATTTTTTTAATTTAATTCCATTAAAAAAAATTTTTAATTTGGTTTCCATTTTTTTTCCCTCTTCTGGAATTTTAACCCCAGGTTTCATGTTTCTTTTAGCTCCTCCTCACCAAAATTTTTGTGGTTATTCTCTATGTGTAACATTCTCTGAAACATTCTTATTACCTTGTTATTGTTTCTTCCATTTACTTAGCATTTGTAGAAGGTGACTGTTCTGTCCATTCAGGTTTTCCTAGTTTGAACTGCTGCATAGTCCGTTAGATGTCTATGAAGTTTCTTTGCTTTCTTAGGTCAGGGGAGTGTGTTCTCCCAAACACCTGTAGAGGTGGTAGTGGGTGAAGTCTGTCGGGCCATAGTGGATATTGCCAATAACCTGCAGGAGCTGAGCTCAAAAACTGTGAGACAGCATCTGGGTGTAGAGAGGCTATTTTAGTCAAAGGCAAGATGAAGAACCAGAGGAAACTAGTCAGCGTTGAAGAGGTAACACCCAGTGAGAAGAAGACAGGCCATGTGAGGATCAGAAACCTGTTCTTGACAGGGAGGCCTGCTGTTTTTTATTGTCCTTGGTTTCTCACAAAACCTTTGTGTATCCTCTTATGATACCAGTTATGTATCTCCTTTTCCTACCCACTCCTACCATACACCCACGCTCCCCCCCTTTCTTGAGGTGGCTTGTGTTGATTTCTCTTCCCAGACCAGGCAGCAGTCACACCACTGTGGCTGTGAGATGCTTTCGTCTTCACACAGGGCTCGGGAGATGGTGGAGATCCATCTCTTCAACATTCTTTCTGTAGTGACTTAGACTTATCTCACCAGCTATCTCCTTTAGTAATCTCTTCCAAACAATTCCATTCCTTTCCTAAATCCCTTTTCTGAAATTCTCCTTCAGTTCCTGAAGTTTAACTCTCTTCTTAGAGCCTTTTATCTGTACAGATTTACTAAAGTATCTCACGTAATTGGGTCAGGGATACTCCTCTGCAGCTAATTTTGCATCTTTCACGTGATACAGTCTTTTCTTTAGGGTTAAATATGTATCAGTAATTATGAGTAATGTGCTAATCAAACAGAAATTCCCTTTTCGAGTATATTTTCTAGATATTTATGGTTATATTCTCTTTTACTAATTCATGTATTTACTGTTCTAATTTACTTCTTTATACTTGCCAGATTTTTGTTAAGTTCCCTCTCCTTGAAGGTATTTGGCTTTTAAGTTTGGGACCTTGGGCTCAAGATGTCATTGTAACTTATTTGCTTGCAAATATTTTTCTTAAATATTTATGATGGATAACATTGTGAATTAGAGGCACATGTCATGAACTGCAATTTAGATCTGTTATTTATTGTCATTGCTGGCTATGCTTAGAGAATGACTTTGAATTCTTTTCCTATTCACTGAAAAAGTTTTTTTTTTCAAGTCTTGTGATGTTTCTAAAATGTTTATATCCCAAACATGTTATTATATGTTTTCATTTAATTAGGTTGTCTGTCACTTTCCTAAAGGTATAATTAGTAAATTCTATCTCTATTGTTTTTGATTCAAAACTAATCTACTAAAAGGCACTTTGAAAACAGGATAATTTATCCTCCGTGCTTTGACAGACCTAAGACTTGTAGTTTTCACAAATGACATCCTTTATTTATATCAGGTGCCTATTAGTGTTATATAAATTCTCCATGATATTGGTGTCTCTTTGTTTCCTGAAACAGGTGTACCAATCCATTGAGTCCTTTTTGTGATCTTTTCCATAATTATAGAGTACGTGAAATTCAGTTACTCCAAAATATAATTTGGAAATGCAAACTAAATGTTCCCCGGTAGGGGGTGCAATCTGTTTTAAACTCTTAATATGTGTAATAAAAGCTATAAACCATAGGGGGAACATTCGTAGGCTTTCTCCACGTTAACTCAGGTTATTTGAAAACCTTGTATATTTTATGATAGCCAATGTTTTCCTCAAGTTATAAAATTTGCATAATGTTAGGATAAATGCAGTAAACTTACTCTTATGGTTTTGGGCATTCTTTGGGCAGCGTTCTTCAGAGAAGCAGAATCAATAGTATGTGTATATAGTATATTAATATATATATATGCACACAATACACATACACACACCATATATTGATATCCATATGTATATATGGATATGGAAAGAGAGAAAGAGTTTTATTATTGTGGGAGCTGGCAAATCTGAAATGTGTAGGGCAGGCTGGCTGACTGGAAATATCTAAGTTACAGGCTGGAGACAGAATTCCTTCTCTCGGAAACTTTAGTCTTTTCTTTTAAGGCCTTTAACTAATCAGATGAGGCTCACCCACATTATGGAGGATAATCTGCTTTACTTAAAGTCAACTGATTATAAATGTTAATCAAATCTAAAAAATAACTTCACAGCAACATTTAATCTAGTGTTTAACCAAACAACTGAGCACCGTAGTCTAGCCATGTTGACACATAAAATTAATCATCACTGACATCTTGCATACATTTTTGTCAGTGCAGGTATGAATCACGATTAAAGATAATGGTAGCTAGATTTTCTGGGGTAGCTTGGAGTCAATATTTAGTACAACTCTGCAGTAATAAAGATGCAAATGTACACTTTAGTACTCCAGAGTTGAGTGGGTGGAACATAAACCATAAACTGTCCTTTTTTTTAATTTAATTTTTATTTTATATTAGAGTATAGTTGATTTACAATATTGTATTAGTTTCAGGTGTACAGCAAAGTGATTCAGTTATGCACATATATATATGCATTCTTTTTTAGATTTTTTTCCCATATAGGTTATTACATAATATTGAATAGAGTTCCCTGTGCTATGTAGTAGGTCCTTGTTGATTATAAACCATCCTTCTTATCAGTTTGGACTTTTTCCATAATATTTTTTTTGGTAATCTATAATGGTATTGCTCCAGTTTTCCCTCTGAAACTTAACTTTCAAGTTCTTTGCGTACATTCAATATTGGGCATTTTTGAACACATAATTAGAATAGTGGCCAAAGTGTGGATTAGAGGGAGAAGGTTAATGAACTTGCTATCCTGTGGAATTTCTGAAATCCTAAAATTGTTACCACACAGAATGTTGCAGGACCTCACACATACCCATAAAATGTATCTTCTGGGCTACGTTCCTCATTTGGTTTGTGTAAGCTTCCAGCACAGGGAGATGTCAAGCTTACTTTTTCTTTGACCTTGCATAATTCAGTTGGAGGTCTTCTAGTTGCATTCACCCTCTAGTTTTTTTTTGACTCTAAGTTTTTGTCTACTGTAGTTCAATTCACATAAAAAATATTTTTAGTTATTTTTTCCCCTGCAGTCCTAAAGTGGTTTCTCCCTCTGTCCATCTGTCTCCTTCCTCTCTTCTCTCTTTTTCTCTTTCAGTTCTGATCCTGATGTTAATAATATACTGGCCTTAATCTTGGACTTCTTATTTTCAACTTATGTGACAGTCTTCATCTATATTGTTTTTCCTAAGGTTACTACAAGGTACTTTTAAAATCCTATAATGTTGAATGAAAGTGTAGTGTGTGTGTGTGTGTGTGTGTGTGTGTGTGTCTTTTTAATTGTTGGAGTTTAATCTCTAGATGACTTTCCATTAGTTTGGCATCATGTGACCCCCCCAGGGTTGGGCAGGAGATTAGTTTTTGTCCAGAATAGCAGGATACAACAGAAATGATTTTCTTAGCTCCAAAGCCTTCTTTGCTGCAGAAGCACAAATTGAAATAGTGGCTTAGTGATTGACTTAACTCATTAGATAGCCTGCTGATAAGAATTTATGTTTAGACTTCAGAGGGAAAGGAGAGGTTTTGTTTTGGTTTTTTTTTTGTTTTTTGTTTTTTTCAGGGCTTGCTATAGGTCCCAGTTACAGAGAACAGTAAAAAGAAAAAATGTGACTTTCATATAGTATTGAGCAATATTCCGTGTCATAAATCAAATTTTATAGAATTAGTCATTTGTCAGATTGTGTCCTTACACCCTATTGTGTGACTGTGTATGTGATTAGCTTTTACTTTGATTTCTCCATTATTAAAGAAAAATATTGAGGAAATTACAAAAACAAGTTTTGGGTTTTATTTATTAATTTTTTTGGCAAGCTCAGCTTTTTTAAGCTGTTTATTTTTGCAGATGTATTTCATAAGTTCTTAAGAATGAAGCTAGGAATGTTTGTTGGCTTCCAGGTTAGTACCACCCAGAAATTTTTAAAAAATCTGTTTTCTTAAAATATATTTTTTGTGGGGGACATAGGGGATCTTTTCATTTTTATGAACTAGTAGATTTGAGAAAATATATTTAAATGATGCATTTTAAATACTACTTTTGAATATACTGCTTATTTTCATTCCATATTGGCTTTTTGACTTCTTTGGGGTATTCATTATTTCATAGTTAATGATTTTTATGGAAAGGAGGTGAAAGTTACTCATGTTTTTATTTTCTCTGGAATATTTGAATGTACTGTTCGTGTCATTTTAGAATTGTTTCTTATCATCCAGAGAGCCTCCTACAGAGGTCAGTCTCCAAGGTTATTGATAATTGCTAGTAGATTGTGACTATTTGATCCATCAACAACTATACACTTCTTGTAGAGTATTTCTTATACAGTTAAAATAACTATATCAAGACATTGTTCTGAAGCACTTTGTTTGAACCAGACTGGAGTAAGCAGAGTTGAGAAAATGACCTTCATTTGGCAAACGTTTATTAAGCCTCCCAGTTGTGACAGGCTTTGACGCCATCCTGTCTCTACAGAAACTGACAGTTTAGACAAAAATGAAAGCAATTATATTCAGTATAGTGACTGTTATAGTATAGAGACTTTTCCTGAGGGTGTCCATTTCTGGCCATCTCCAGATGGCCTGCCACTTTGAGCTTTGAAGTTGGGGAACAAAGCAGAAGCAACAATGCAGAGCAGCTTACTTTGAAATAAAAAAAGTAAAATCTAAGCTGCTGTAGAGAAACATGGTGCTATGCTCTCTTTCTCTTAAATCCTAGATAAAATTAATATACATTATGAAGCAGAGTTCCTCAAGTTGAGAGATGTATCCCACCCTCTTGAAGAAAAATAAAATAAAATAAAATCCCTGTGAACTTCCAGTACTGACTGAAATTGTTATTATAATATTACTTAAATTACTCGTTTTACTAATTACTTATGTTAATTAGTATTCACAAACATAAAACTACATATTTTATGCTTATAACTTATTCTAAATAAAACCAAGACAAATGTACAAATTAAATAAGACTACAAAATCATTATAATTCAAATGAACATTACAATTCAATTTAAATCAACATGGATTTAATGGGATGGGTGACACTGATTTGCTGAAATAGCATTGATTTGGAGAATTATAGCAGAAAGATGTCACTCCAAGTCTAGTGTTGTGGTTCATCTGTTTTCTGTGTTTGGATTTTGATAATACTTACTCAGCCAATGCCTGTTTACATAAGTATGTTATTCAAACAATATTAATAACTTTACATCTCTGATTGGAACTTGGGCAAATCAAACCTCAGTGAATAGTCTTGAAACAGCACATTAAAGACATATCACTTGGCAACTCTGTAAAGCTTTATTACTGATACTTGGAGAAAAAGTTAGCCTAATTGATGTCTTCATTAAATAGGTATCCAGTGCAACTATTGCTAGGATCAGGGACAGAAAAACTCTTTTTGGAAAATTTAGACCATACTTATTTCCAATAAATTGATATGAGATGGCACAGTCAAAGATGATATTGGGCTCTCCCACCACTTTGTTTATATAGAGCCTTCCAGTCAGCTATCCCTAATGTTAATCAATGAACTCAGTTGCACATACAAACTACTGCATAAAAATCTTACAGCAATACACAGTTGCACGGGGTCATCCAAAAGATGCATACTATCTTTAAATTTCTTTTTAAAAGATGGTCGTCACCTAGAGGGGTGGGATAGGGAGGGTGGGAGGGAGGGAGATGCAAGAGGGAGGACATATGGGGATATATGTATATATATAGCTGATTCACTTTGTTATAAATCAGAAACTAACACACCATTGCAGAGCAATTATACTCCAATAAAGATGTTAAAAAAAAAGATGGTCGTAAAAATTAAAACAAATTTTTTTTAAAACATCGCCAAGAATTTGAAGACCTTTAATAATATATTCATAGATGTGAGCTTGAGAAATACTGCTATAGAGTACTCAGCAGTTCCTGATGGTGAAAAAAAAGACTTTCACATCCTGATTTCTATCTGTTTAAGTAAGTTGGTAAATAGTTTCTCTATTCTAGATCCATATTAAAGTATAGTATTACAATGATATTTAAATCTGATGTCCAGGACCTGACGTGAAATACAAAGAATTTAGGTATGTCCTAGGTTTTGAGACAAACCTAACTACTGTTAGCCCTTGTTCTGTGGAGGCTATGAGCATCCTGATCTACTTCGCTGGGGTGAAAGACTATGAAGAACAGCTTTGATGTCTTCTATAACCAGACCTGGCTATGGGCAGTTTTGTTATTTCTATGTTTGAGTGTAGAATTTTTATTTTACTTTGAGGACCATGATGTTCAATTTTCAGGTATTACTGGTTATATTTAATTCCTAAATATTATAATTGATTTACTTACTAAAGAATAAATTTAACTCTAGTCTCACCAGCTTTTTTCCCTACCCTTTCTGGGTTTCAGATATCTAAATGACATCTACCATTTCTCTGTGTATTGTATTACAGTGCTCTCTTTCTTCTCAACTTTAAAACTCATTATTTCCATCTCTACTTGATCAGAAAGGTAGGATAATCAGAGCTTGAAAATTTACTCAGAGCAAACCTGTATCTCTCATGATGCCAGGAATTCTGCTTTATTCCTTTTTTTTCTCTCATTTATTTTTAGCTAATTTATATCTGGCAGGATTTTAATCAGGGGCATAACGTGTTTACATTTGATAAGGGGATGATTGTAAGCTCCACCTACTGCCTGCTTTAGCGCTTGGCACATAGTAGGTACTCATTGTAGGTGAATGAAGGAATAAACAAAGGAAATGAATGAATTTGGTGTAGTGGTAGGGGTGATGGTGTGGCTGTATTAGATTTTTAGCAGGGCACATTTTAGATTGTTTTTCCATTTGAAGCTGGAGGCTTTGTCTTAACTGATTTTCATACTGCCTGAGCTTTTACTTATTTTTGGAGATGCAGGAACCTTTTGGAAAATTTGTTAATTTCTCTGGCTAATGACACTTAGGGTGAGCATGATCTTTGGATAACCATAGTGGATGGATTGCCTTTCACATTACAGGAAACAGTTGCCATAGATTACATATCAAACTGCACATAGAATTTCTACTTTGTTTCGCTTTTTAATTTTAGTTTGAGTTCATCTGTCATCCTGGAGCCTTAGATGTTATCTCCTTTTCCCTGAACTGCTGACTGAATGCATTTCTCTGTGCTTTACTGGGGCTGGAATAACCCAGTTATGATCATGCTAATAGTGGCCTGTCATGTAGGCCTTTACTCTCTACTTCCCTACTCCCAGAATCAAAATAGGAGTGAAAACACAAAAAGAGTACAAAGAAAATGGCTTTATTTCTGACACTGCACACACAGCTTATTTTATATGACCTTGGTGATAAGTATGAAAATGAGGACCGCAACTGCATTCTTCATTAGTCAATTCACCAATTGGGTTAGCAGATTTCCTTTTAAAAAGTAGTTGTGGGGCTTCCCTGGTGGCGCAGTGATTGAGAGTCCGCCTGCCGATGCAGGGGGCACGGGTTCGTGCCCGGGTCTGGGAGGAATCCACGTGCCGCAGAGCGGCTGGGCCCGTGAGCCATGGCCGCTGGGCCTGTGCGTCCGGAGCCTGTGCGTCCGGAGCCTGTGCTCCGCGGCAGGAGAGGCCGCGGCGGGGAGAGGCCCGCGTAGCGCAAAAAAAAAAAAAAAAAAAGTAGTTGTGTAGTTTGTAGCTGCACAGTAGCCAGATGCATTTGATAAATCAAGTTCATTTTGTTTTGACTAAAAGACTAAATATATTCCTGTACAAAAATATTAAAAAACTTTATGTACAGAAGAAAATTTGTCACCTATAATCCTACCACCTAGAAATAACCACATTTTAATAGAAGTTACCTTTTTTTTTTTGATGTGGACCATTTTTAAAGTCTTTCTTGAATTTGTTACAATATTGCTTCTGTTTTGTTTTTTTGGCTGTGAGGCATGTGGGATGTTAGCTCCCTGGTCAGGGATCGAACCCACACCCCCTGCATTAGAAGGTAAAGTCTCAACCACTGGATGGCCAGGGAAGTCTCAAAGCTACCTTTTTTTTTTTTTAATGTCTTGGCTATTTTCACCACAAGAATTTTAAAATATATCCTTTTTTTAAAACTTTTTCTAAACGTAAATTTATTTATTATAGATTTACTTTTAGAAAAATTAGAAGATACAGATCAAATAAAAAGAATACCCATTATAATACCATCTAGAGATAACTGCTATTAAGATTTTGTTATATATTCTTCCAGACTTTCAATTACATAATAAAATATGTAAATTTATGACTAGGTACATAATTTTTTATAAAAAGGAAGCACACCATACATACTTAGGTATAATTTTTTTTGCAAATATCTTTCCATGTCAGTAAATATATATATCCCCATGATCATTACTTTTGGCTATATGACATGCCATTTTTTTGATGTATAAAATAAATATATTTAGCAAAGTTCATGATGATTAAAAATTAGGCCATTAAAAAATTCCTTGATAATTGTTTATGGCAGAGTTTGTGCCATACATAATTCTTACATCTTTATGAATCCAATCTGTCAGTCTCATTATGGTTTCTGCTTTTGGGATCATGCTTAGGAATTCCTTACCAATACAAATATTTTAAAATTATTCAGCTCTGTGTTCTTCTAGTACTTTGGTGTTTTCTATTTTAAAACTAAAAACTTCAACCAATATAAAATTTATCTTACATATTACGGGACAGGAATCTACTTTATTTTTTTTCTAAAATGCTTAAATAATCTATCCCTCTGCTAATTTAAACAATGGATCTGTTCCTAGGCTTTAAAGTTTTGTTTCATTGATCAATTTCCATTTCTGTGCAAGATCCATACTATTTTAATTATTTTTTTAAATCCTATTTTTTTTTCCACACACACACACACACACACACACACACACACACACTGTATTTTATTTTTACAAGAGAGAAATAAACTGACACCAAGCATTGTAAATGGATGACCATAACAAAAGCAACAATGACTGCAATTACCAAACACAAAACACACTCATACTATGTCATAATATTGACATTCAGTCCAGTAATCCTCCACTGTAACAGCTCCTTTACTTTGCAGTGAAAATTGATTTGTATATTTTTTGCCTCTGAGTCCTTGTGGGATGTTTTTTTTAATTCAAACAGAAAGTCACAAAAATTATAATCATCCTCATCAGTTCACTCAGTCCCATGTAATTAATTATTTTTTTCATCTTGATCTTTTGTTAGCATTTTATGAGTTCATCAGTTTTCCATTAGCGTTCTGAAAATGCTATTCATTCAGTTCAGCAGTATAGTCAGTTACCAGAAACCTGTACTTGTCAGAGTCTTTTCCATGAATTCCTTGAAGATGAAACCCTTTTATAGGAACATTTTTGCAAAAGCATCAGAGTACACCCAGAACTGTCTGTAAATGACAAAAGACTTAAAAATGACCACAGTTAAAGATTTGATGAAAGTTCATAATAATGCAATTGACAAGGAAATTTAGTTATTTCTGAGATATACATTTTTAAGTAATAACTAGAATTATGACTTATAACATTATACCAGAACATATAAGATTTTTAGAAATTTCATGTAATGTCAGAAACATTTATATTAACATATTTCCATACAAATAACCCAAAGAAAGTTTAGTATTAGTTGTTTTTATTGTTTGTTTGTTTGTTTATACTGCAGGTTCTTGTTAGTCATCAATTTTACACACATCAGTGTATACATGTCAATCCCAATTGCCCAATTCAGCACACCACCATCCCCACCCCACAGCAGTTTTCCCCCTTGGTGTCCATACGTTTGTTCTCTACATCTGTGTCTCAACTTCTGCCCTGCAAACCAGTTCATCTGTACCATTTTTCTAGGTTCCACATACATGTGTTAATATACGATATTTGTTTTTCTCTTTCTGACTTACTTCACTCTGTATGACAGTCTCTAGATCCATCCATGTCTCAACAAATGACTCAATTTCGTTCCTTTTTATGGCTGAGTAATATTCCATTGTATATATGTACCACATCTTCTTTATCCGTTTGTCTGTCAATGGGCATTTAGGTTGCTTCCATGACCTGGCTATTGTAAATAGTGCTGCAATGAACTTTGGGGTGCATGTGTCTTTTTGAATTATGGTTTTCTCTGGGTATATGCCCAGTAGTGGGATTACTGGGTCATATGGTAATTCTATTTTTAGTATTTTAAGGACCCTCCATACTGTTCTCCATAGTGGCTGTATCACTTTATGTTCCCACCAACAGTGCAAGAGGGTTCCCTTTTCTCCACACCCTCTCCAGCATTTGTTGCTTGTAGATTTTCTGATGGTATCCATTCTAACTGGTGTGAGGTGATACCTCATTGTCGTTTTGATTGGCATTTCTCTAATAATGAGTGATGTTGAGCAACTTTTCATGTGCTTCTTGGCCATCTGTATGTCTTTTTTGGAGAAATGTCTATTTAGGTCTTCTGCCCATTTTTTGATTGGGTTGTTTGTTTTCTTAATATTGAGCTGCATGAGCTGTTTATATATTTTGGAGATTAATCCTTTGTCCGTGGATTCGTTTGCAAATATTTTCTCCCATTCTGAGGGTTGTCTTTTCGTCTTGCTTATGGTTTCCTTTGCTGTGCAAAAGCTTTGAAGTTTCATTAGGTCCCATTTGTTAATTTTTGTTTTTATTTCCATTACTCTAGGAGGTGGATCAAAAAAGATCTTGCTGTGATTTATGTCAAAGAGTGTTCCTCCCATGTTTTCCTTGAAGAGTTTTACTGGTCTTACATTAAGGCTTCTAATCGACTTTGAGTTTATTTTTGCATATGGTATTAGGGAGTGTTCTAATTTCATTCTTTTACATGTAGCTGTCCAGTTTTCCCAGCCCCACTTATTGAAGAGACTGTCTTTTCTCCATTGTACATCCTTGCCCCCTTTGTCATAGGTTAGTTGACCATAGGTGTGTGGGTTTATCTCTGGGCTTTCTGTCTTGTTCCATAGATCTATGTTTCTGTTTTTGTGCCAGTACCATATTTTCTTGATGACTGTAGCTTTGTAGTATAGTCTGAAGTCAGGGAGTCTGATTCCTCCATCTCCGTATTTTTCCCTCAAGACTGCTTTGGCTATTCGGGGTCTTTTGTGTCTCCATACAAATTTTAAGAATTTGTTCTAGTTCTGTAAAAAATGCATTGGTAATTTGATAGGGATTGCCCTGAATCTGTAGATTGCTTTGGGTAGTATAGTCATTTTCACAGTATTGATTCTTCCAATCCAAGAACATGGTATATCTCTCCATCTGTTTGTGTTACCTTTGATTTCTTTCATCAGTGTCTGATAGTTTTCTGCATACAGGTCTTTTCTCTCCCTAGGTAGGTTTATTCCTAGGTATTTTATTCTTTTTGTTGCAATGGTAAATGGGAGTGTATCCATAATTTCTCTTTCAGATTTTTCATCATTAGTGTATAGGAATGCAAGAGATTTCTGTGCATTAATTTTGTATCCTGCAACTTTACCAAATTCATTGATTAGCTCTAGTAGTTTTCTGGTGGCATTTTTAGGATTCTCTATATATAGTATCAAGGCATCTGCAAACAGTGACAGTTTTACTTCTTTTCCAATTTGTATTTCTTTTCCTTCTCTGATTGCTGTGACTATGACTTCCAAAACTATGTTGAATAATAGTGGTGAGAGTGGACATCCTTGTCTCATTCCTGATCTTAGAGGAAATGCTTTCAGTTTTTCACCATTGAGAATGATGTTTGCTGTGGATTTGTCATATTTGGCCTATTATGTTGAGGTAGGTTCCCTCTATGCCCACTTTCTGGAGAGTTTTTATCATAAATGGGTGTTGAATTTTGTCAAAAGCTTTTTTTGCATCTGTTGAGATGATCATATGGTTTTTCTTCTTCAATTTGTTAATATGATGTATCACATTGAATGATTTGCATATATTGAAGAATCCTTGCATCCCTGGGATAAATCCCACTTGATCATGGTGTATGATCCTTTTAATGTGTTGTTGCATTCTGTTTGCTAGTATTTTGTTGAGGATTTTTGCATCTATATTCATCAATGATATTGGTCTGTAATTTTCTTTTTTTGTAGTATCTTTGTCTGGTTTTAGTATCAGGGTGATGGTGGCATCATGGAATGAGTTTGGGAGTGTTCCTTCCTCTGCACATTTTTGGAAGAGTTTAAAAAGGATGGGTGTTAGCTCTTCTCTAAATATTTGATAGAATACACCTGTGAAGCCATCTGGTCCTGGACTTCTGTTTGTTGGAAGATTTTTAATCACAGTTTCAATTTCATTACTTGTGATTGGTCTGTTCATATTTTCTATTTCTTCCTGGTTCAGTCTTGGAAGGTTACACCTTTCTAAGAATCTGTCCATTTCTTCCAGGTTGTCCATTTCATTGGCATAGAGATGCTTGTAGTAGTCTCTTAGGATGCTTTGTATTTCTGTGGTGTCTGTTGTAACTTCTCCTTTTTCATTTCTAATTTTATTTGAGTCCTCTCCCTCTTGATGATTCTGGCTAATGGTTTATCAATTTTGTTTATCTTCTCAAAGAAACAGCTTTCAGTTTTATTGATATTTGCTATTGTTTTCTTTGTTTCTATTTCATTTATTTCTGCTCTGATCTTTATGATTTCTTTCCTTCTGCTAACTTTGGGTTTTGTTTGTTCTTCTTTCTCTAGTCCCTTTAGGTGTAAGGTTAGATTGTTTATTTGAGATTTTTCTTGTTCCTTGAGGTAGGCTCATATAGCTATAAACTTCCCTCTTAGAATTGCTTTTGCTGCATCCCATAGGTTTTGGATCGTCGTGTTTGCATTGTCATTTGTGTCTAGGTATTTTTTGAATTCCTCTTTGATTTCTTCAGTGATCTCTTGGTTATTTAGTAATGTATTGTTTAGCCTCCATGTGTTTGTGTTTTTTACGTTTTTTTCCCTGTAATTCACGTCTAATCTTGTAGCGTTGTGGTCGGAAAAGATGCTTGATATGATTTCAATTTTCTTAAATTTACTGAGGCTTGATTTGTGACCCAAGATGTGATCTATCCTGGAGAATGTTCCATGTGGACTTGAGAAGAAAGTGTAATCTGCTCTTTTTGGATGGAATGTCCTATAAATATCAATTAAATCTATCTGGTCTATTGTGTAATTTAAAGCTTCTGTTTCCTTAATTATTTTCATTTTGGATGATCTGTCCATTCATGTAAGTGAGGTGTTAAAGTCCCCAACTATTATTGTGTTACTGTCGATTTCCTCTTTTTTAGCCGTTAGCAATTGCCTTATGCATTGAGGTTCTCCTATGTTGGGTGCATATATATTTATAATTGTTATATCTTCTTCTTGGATTGATCCCTTGTTCATTATGCAGTGTCCTTCCTTGTCTCTTGTAACATTCTTTATTTTAAAGTTTATTTTATCTGATATGAGTATAGCTACTCCAGCTTTCTTTTGATTTCCATTTGCATGGAATATCTTTTTCCATGCCCTCACTTTCAGTCTGTATGTGTCCCTAGGTCTGAAGTGGGTCTCTTGTAGACAGCATATATATGGGTCTTGTTTTTGTATCCATTCAGCAAGTCTGTGTCTTTTGGTTGGAGCATTTAATCCATTCACGTTTAAGGTAATTATTGATATGAATGTTCCTCTGACCATTTTTTTAATTGTTTTGGGTTTGTTTTTGTAGGTCCTTTTCTTCTCTTGTGTTTCCCACTTAGAGAAGTTCCTTTAGCATTTGTTGTAGAGCTGGTTTGGTGGTGCTGAATTCTCTTAGCTTTTGCTTGTCTGTAAAGCTTTTAATTTCTCCATCTAATCTGAATGAGATCCTTGCCAGGTAGAGTAATCTTGGTTGTAGTTTCTTCCCTTTCATTACTTTAAGTATATCATGCTACTCCCTTCTGGCTTGTAGAGTTTCTGCTGAGAAATCAGCTGTTAACCTTATGGGAGTTCCCTTGTATGTTATTTGTCATTTTCCCCTTGCTGTTTTCAATAATTTTTCCTTGTCTTTAATTTTTGCCAATTTGATTACTATATGTCTCAGCATGTTTCTCCTTGGGTTTATCCTGTATGGGACTCTCTGTGCTTCCTGGACTTGGGTGGCTATTTCCTTTCCCATGTTAGGAAATTTTTCGACTTTCTCTCTCTCTTCTCCTTCTGGGGCCCCTATAATGGGAATGTTGTTGCATTTAATGTTGTCCCAGAGGTCTCTTAGGCTGTCTTCATTTCTTTTCATTCTTTTTTCTTTAGTCTGTTCCACAGCAGTGAATTCCACCATTCTGTCTTCCAGGTCACTTATTCGTTCTTCTGCCTCAGTTATTCTGGTATTGATTCCTTCTAGTGCATTTTTCATTTCAGTTATTGTATTGTTCATCTCTGTTTGTTTGTTATTTAATTATTCTAAGTCTTTGTTAAACATTTCTTGCATCTTCTCGATCTTTGCCTCCATTCCTTTTCCGAGGTCCTGGATCATCTTATCATTATTCTGAATTCTATTTCTGGAAGGTTGCCTATCTCCACTTCATTTAGTTGTTTTTCTGGGGTTTTATCTTGTTCCTTCATCCAGTATATAGCCCTCTGCCTTTTCATCTTGTCTATCTTTCTATGAATGTGGGTTTTATTCCACAGGCTGAAGGATTATATTTCTTCTTGCTTCTGCTGTCTGCCCTCTGGTCTATTTTAATTTTTGAGTGTCTTTAGTATGTGTCAGTTGATGTCTGCTTGAGCAAAACCTCTTAAAGTTTTTTGGCTAGTGTAACAGCTGGTCATCTTCCAGATAAATATGAGAATAATCTGTCAAGTTGCAAACATTTTTTGCAACTTGAATTTTTTATTAAAATTATGTTAAATGTAAAGATTAATTTGGGGAGATTGACATATTTATAATATCTTCTCATCAAATAATATATAGTATGTTGTCTGTAGTTAACAGTACTGTATTTTATAATTGAACATTGCTGAGAGAGTAATCTTAAATGTTCTTACCACACACACAAAATGGTAACAATATGAGGTGATGGATGTGTTAACTAACTTTATTGTGGTAATCATTGCACAATATATACATACACCAAATCATCATGTTGTATACCTTAAACTTACACAATGTTGTATGTCAATTATTTCTCAATAAATCTGGCAAAACATAAAATATATCTATTTATCTTATTATTTTTACTTCCTAATTATATTTTTAATTTTATTCATATAGCTTTAGCACATTTTTGTTAAGATGATTTCAAAATACTTTATCCTTTGTTGCAATTGTGAGTAAGAGCTTTTTCTCTTATTTTCTGAATATTGCTAGTGCAGATATATACGAATTGATTACATTTGTTTTAGCTTATTTTTAAAATTATTTATTCTACTAGATTTTTATTTTATTTTCCTGGGTTTTCCATTATTTAGATCTTATTTTCCTTTCTTGAACCATTGCATAGGTTCAAACCTACTCTAGAAAAGTGTTGAAAATTTTGATGATAGCAGTGCTTTCTTGACTTTTTCCTGACTTCAAAGGAAGGCTCCAGGTTATCAGTATCCAATAGAACTTTCTGTAACTCTGTGATAATTCTCCAATTGATCAATACATGTGGCCACTGAGCACTTAAAATGTTGCTAATGATATTGAAAAACTGTATTTTAATTTAATACAATTTTAATTAATTTAAATATAAACAGCCAGCAGGCTTTAGTAGGGCCAATAGAGGCTACTGTACTGGACAGCACAACTCTAGGTTTTCATTGTTAATTATGTTGAGTGTTTATTTCAGATGGGTTTTTAACTTGTTAAAGCCAGCTTAGAGTAAAGATGATGGGGTAAAAGTGAGATTATCATGTATAATAGATAATTGCCAAACACAAGCCTTTAGCAGATGTGAAAGAGAGTAGAGGATTGAATGATAGGTGGAGTGAGATGAGGGTTGAAGCAAAGCTTGTTTTCCATACGTTGATTTTGTTATTAACATAAGTGTGGTCCCAAATCCAACCCTTTACTACCCTCCAAAATATGTACTTTCTTCTATTTTCATTATTTCTATTAATATTGTCACCACGATCTTAGCCCAAAACCTTGTTATAACTTTTTTGATTTTTCTCTCTTCCTTGTGCCCTAAAACTCAAATATTCCTTCACCCCACCTCCATTTCCACGAGCCTACATCTTACCCATTCTTCAAGGTTTTCACAAGTGTACCTTCTGTATGAAATAACCCTTTCTTGATCTCATAAATTAAAAGTAGTTTTGGGCTTCTCTGGTGGTACCGTGGTTAAGAATACACCTGCCAATGCAGGGGACACAGGTTCGAGACCTGGTCCGGGAAGATCCCACGTGCCATGGAGCAACTAAGCCCATGCGCCACAACTACTGAGCCTGCGCTCCACAACTACTGAAGCCTGCACACCTAGAGCCTATGCTCCACAAGAGGAGCCACTGCAATGGGAAGACTGCACGCCGCAACTAAGAGTTGCCCCCACTCGCCACAACTAGAGAAAGCTCACACGCAGCAACGAAGAGCCAGTGCAGCCAAAAATAAATATAAATAAATAAATTTATTTTAAAAAAAGTCATTTTGTCTTCCTTGAAACTAGGATTTAATTTGTGCTTCCTTTTTATAGTGCTTAGTCCTGCACATTTCCTTATAGCTTTTAATGAACATATCTATGTCTATTGTATTGATATATTTTACAATTGATATTGTAAATATTATAGTACATATCCATTGTAAGCTCTTTGAGGAAATAATCCTTGACTGATTTACCTTTCTGTCCTGAAGGGTCCCTCTGCTGCTATGTTGCATAGCTATACATGCAGTCAGTAAATATTTATTAAATGAGTCACATCCAACTTGTATTAATCGTATGTTTTGTATGTCTTTTCTTCAATTGATAACTTTTGTAGAGCAAGGCTCATATGTATTTATTTTTGTAGTCTGCATACTAGCACAATGCTAAGCTTTGAATAATTGATAATTATTTAAAATCTTATTTATAAAAATAGTGTTAAGACATATCACTTAGAATTGCTGTTTGGCTGTATGTAATGGAAATCCAATTAGAGTAGCTTAACCAAACAGTTATTTTTCTCAAATAATAAGAAAGCTAGAGGTAGACAGTCTAGGACTGGTACAGTGGTGTCATGATATCATCAATGCCCCAGATTTTTTCTGTCCTTACATTATAGCTCTTGTCTTTGTGGTCATAGTAAGGCTCTTCCACCTCCAAGCATCATATTCATGTTTCTGTCCCTTTCTATCAGGAAAACAGTAACTTTTCTGGAGGTTTCTACAAATAGACTTCTGCTCATTTTAGTCAGAATGTGGGTCACATGGGCATTTTTCCACCTGCCAGGGGATTTTGGAAGGTGAGTATTTTTAAATAGGTACATTGCCATACAAGCAAAATTTGTATTCTTTTCATAAGGAAGAAAAGGAGAATGTATCTTGGATGGGTATGTATCTTGGATATGGAATTTACACGTAAAACCATTATAATCTACAAAGGGGTGATTAGATACATGTGACAGGTTCAACAATTCGAGACAATTATATGATAAATTACATATACACAGACAATAAATGCTTTCAAAGGTTAGAGGTAGAAGAGCTCCCTGGAAAATGGAGTTGACTAGGAAATCTTCAATGTAAGAGGTGGGAGTAGAACAGAGCCTTAAAAGATGGGTCAAATATTATACAGAGGTACTGGATGCCTATTTTGCAAGTGAGGAGTTACATGTTTAAAGTGTGTTTTTGAATTACTAAACCAGCTTAGCAATAATGCACTCATATCATAGGGCAATCGAAAATAAGTTGGGACAACGTAATGGAGGATTATGTATGCCACCAAGAAGAGTTTGGATTTGAGATTTGTTCAGATCAACAGATCTATTGGAGATTTCTTTTTTTTTTTTTACATCTTTATTGGGGTATAATTGTTTTACAGTGGTGTGTTAGTTTCTGCTTTATAACAAAGTGAATCAGTTATACATATACATATGTTCCCATATCTCTTCCCTCTTGCGTCTCCCTCCCTCCCACCCTCCCTATCCCACCCCTCCAGGCGGTCACAAAGCACCGAGCCGATATCCCTGTGCCATGCGGCTGCTTCCCACTAGCTATCTACCTTACGTTTGGTAGTGTATATGTGTCCATGCCTCTCTCTCGCTTTGTCACAGCTCACCCTTCCGGAGATTTCTGAAAAGAGGAATAATAAGGGAAAGTAGAATAGAAATGGTAACATGTTAGAGTTTAAAAGACTAATTCACAGATTAGTTCATTAAAATTAATATCAAATGCTGTACCTCCTATCCAGTAGTTAAGATAGTTCATAGCATTTTTCACCAAAGCAGCTGGTCCTAAGGGGTCTCCAATACCTAAAATGGATATTTAATACTATTTCACTTGAAGCCCCGAATGTAGAACAGTGGCACTCTAGAATTCAAATTTTCTATTCAACTTATTTTTTTTTATATTGCCAAGTAGTTCTTTGTTTCTGTTATCACCACAGGGATTAGAAATATTATGTCAGAATATTTTATCATATTAATACCCAAGTGTAATCTTTCTTAATTAAATCATTTCTCTAAACTTGCACTGAATAATTAATAAAATGATGATTGAAAACAGATTGGTGCTCCTTTGACTAAGTGTACTTTTTGTTGTCTGTTTTCTCAACCAAGAATTTTAAGTCTGTTGAAAATGCTTAAACTTCAAAGCACTTACGTTGAGCCAATGTTTTATTTTCCTTTTAAAATCAATCTTAATACATTTTGCAAAGTTTTTTTTTAAGATAATTGAGGTGTGTTAGAGCTTTCCCCAGATATACTTACAGATTTTTTAAATGACAGATATTTATTCTAAGAAATGACAGGTATTTATTTAACTGTAAATCTCACTAAATAGTATGGATTTCTTACCTTCTACTTTAATAATGATATCAATTACATTTGATGGTTTGACATAGCAGTTTGAGTAAATAGACTGATTTAATTGAAACGTGTAAAACATGCTTGAAATTATTTCCTATATAATTTTAAATGAACATCTGAAGCCTGAATTACCTCATTTATTTTGTAATTGGAATACCAGAAATTTCCACCTTCATTAGTGCTTCATCTGTCTCCTCATTAATTACCATAAGATCTTTACTTTTAGAGTCCCATTAATATGAATTTAACTCCATGTAGAAATACAGATATAATGCAATTACACCCAACTAGTTAAAATTTCAGCGTTCATTGTTGGGTACTTTTTGACTATTGTTCAGCTCCCATAATTATATATGACTAAATTATCAGCTCCCTGCTTTATTAGTTGAAAAATAATAGCATGTAACACCAATCGAGAGATTCTCGTGGTTAGTGGCCATTGCAAATTTTAAGTAAAATGCCTGATATGAAGCACTTTCTTTTTTACAAACCTGGTTGGTACTTCAAATAATCACAAAATGGAATGACCATAGAAGCCAAGGCTAACATTTGTTGAGGGCCTGGCCACACATGTGCTTGGCACTCATGTCACATATTCTTTCACAGCAAACCTGTCAGTCAGTAAACACATATATATTGAGCACTTGTTATATGCCAGATATTGCAAGATGTATTGTCCTATTTTTGTTGAATGAAGAAACAGGCTCAGAAAAGTTAAGTGACTAGATCTAATCTCACAGCTAGGAAAGGGCAGAGCTAGGATTTGACTCGAGGTCTGATTTCAGAGATCATACGATTATCATCATTGGGTTCTTCATGTTTGGAAGAGTGGAAATATGAGAAAAGATAGAATTTACAAACTGATTTCCCTAATATGTGTTGGTGTGCGATTCCTAATAATCATTTGCTGTATGACCCAGATATCACCTGGAATTGTCTCAGCATTTAGATATCTGTGTATAATTAGCTTAGACCCCGGTGGTTTTATAGCCTTTGGAAGCCTGAAGCTCTCCCCACAATTTCTAATTCCCAGGTCTTACACTCTTATGGTCCCCCTCCTGTGTTTGTCTGGTGGCCACCTCGATTTGCCATGTCAGTTGACATTTGCATGTCAATCTGGGTGTAAAGCTCCATCCTTTCACGTTTTTATAGCACATGCCTTCACCAAGCATTTTATGAGTATTGGGAAGGATCCCCTTACAAACCAAAAAGTCGTCCACCATCCCTTCCCTCTCAGCCTTGCCCCTTAATTGCAATGCCTTGCCTCTCTACCCAAATTCTTCTCCTTCTGTTTTGCAAAATAAGTTTACGTTTCCTTTGAAGCCAGGATATTCCAGGTCCCTGACAGCTTTGGGAGTCACATCTCTACCCCCAAGTTGGAGTGTCAGTGTGTGCCTTCCTTGTTTCTATCTCATTAAAAGCAAAAATCGTGAGATTCTCTTGGAAAACAGCAAAATTTGGAATTAGTCTCATCAGTCTGACAGCCCTCATTTAGCTCAGTTTTAATTTGAATTTCATGGAATTTTCAACATCAACAATTTTGTTCAACTAACCTTAAATGGTGAGAACTGAAAACATCTAATACAAGAAAGAGCTACTCTTCTTAGATTAGAAATAAAATACTTTACATAACTAAGAAAAAACCTATCTTTAGATTTTTACTTACTTCCTACCTCTTTCCAAAAATGTGATTTACAAAAATTACAGAATATATTTGGATGTAAGCTTTTTCTGTACTTTTTTACAGACCACTTTTTCTATTAGCTATTCAGAGTGAATTTCAGGAGTTTGAGAGCTTGGTTTGTTTATGAGCCCAGAATATAGAGGCTGGTATAAATTTAAATAGACTGAAGCACTTGGTTCTACAACACTGTGTTAGAAGTTGTTGAAGAACTGCTTTCTACTTCCGGATAAGCCCAGACTGTTTTCTCGTCTTACAGACGAGAAATTTGCCACTAAAATTTTAATTCCTGTCAGAATTATTTTATATGGAAGAAAGCTGAAAACACGTTGACCAAAAGAACTTTAATTCTCACTCATTTCTAATATAATTTTAATTGGTTCATCTTTAATTTAGGAAGCAATTTCTCTAGTAATTTGGCAAACATTAATTCCTTTAAGTCAAACCTTACTGAAGAAACTGCCTTAATGGTTTTTTGAAGAGCTCATGTTTTTTCATATTCCATGATTATACTGGCACTGTTTTTAATTTAACAAACATCATTTTCTTTATTAAACAAGGTATTGCTTTAGGATGTGTTTCTAACATGTAAGCAGTAATAACGGAGAGTAAGTGAAAGACGGGACAGATCCTGAATGTGAGGTGCCTTTGGAAGTGGGATGTCTCAAGAATATTGGTGTTAAGACCAGACTAACAGTGACAAAATCTTAATACTAAGATTGCAAAAAGAGCATTTTATCATTGTGTGACCTTGACCAAATTCTCTAACCTTCCTAAACTTTTCATTCCTTACGTGTTAAGTGGGGAGTATGTCTGCCTTACCTACCTCTGCCTTACCTACCTTACCTACCTCTTTTTGTTGTAAGCATTAAATGAAAACACTGGATGTGAAAGTACTTTGTATTGTGCAGAACCTACAGACATTAGGGATTATGTTTTGATTTTATTTTATTTTTTTATACAGCAGGTTCTTATTAATTATCTATTTTATACATATTAGTGTATATATGTCAATCCCAATCTCCCAGTTCATCCCACCACCACCACCACCACCACCACCCCACTTTCCCCGCTTGGTGTCCATACGTTTCTTTTCTACATCTCTGTCTCTATTTCTGCCCTGCAAACCAGATCATCTGTGCCATTTTTCTAGGTTCCACATATATGTGTTAATATACAGTATTTGTTTTTCTCTTTCGGACTTACTTCAATCTGTATGACAGTCTCTAGATCCATCCACGTCTCTACAAATGACTCAATTTCGTTCCTTTTTATGGCTGAGTAATATTCCATTGTATATATGGAATACATACCACAACTTCTTTATCCATTCATCTGTCGATGGGCATTTAGGTTGCTTCCATGTCCTGGCTATTGTAAATAGTGCTGCAGTGAACATTAGGGTGCATGTGTCTTTTTGAATTATGGTTTCCTATGGGTATATGCCCAGTAGTGGGATTGCTGGGTCATATGGTAATTCTATTTCTAGTTTTTTAAGGAACCTCCGTACTGTTCTCCATAGTGGCTGTATCAATTGACATTCCCACCAACAGTGCAAGAAAGTTCCCTTTTCTTGACACCCTCTCCAGCATTTGTTGTTTGTAGATTTTCTGATGATGCCCATTCTAACCGGTATGGATACCTCATTGTAGTTTGGATTTGCATTTCTCTGATAATTAGTGATGATGAGCAGCTTTTCATATGCCTCTTGGCCATCTGTATGTCTTCTTTGGAGAAATGTCTGTTTAGGTCTTCTGCCCATTTTTTGATTGGGTTGTTTGTTTTTTTAATATTGAGCTGCATGAGCTGTTTATATATTTTGGAGATTAATCCTTTGTCCATTGATTCATTTGCAAATATTTTCTCCCATTCTGAGGGTTCTCTTTTCACCTTGTTTATGGTTTCCTTTGCTGTGCAAAAGCTTTGAAGTTTCATTAGGTCCCATTTGTTTATTTTTGTTTTTATTTCCATTACTCTAGGAGGTGGGTCAAAAAAGATCTTGCTGTGATTTATGTCAAAGAGTGTTCTTCCTATGTTTTCCTCTAAGAGTTTTATAGTGTCTGGTCTTAATTTAGGTCTTTAATTCATTTTGAGTTTATTTTTGTGTATTGTATTAGGGAGTGTTCTAACTTCATTCTTTTACATGTACCTGTCCAGTTTTCCCAGCATCACTTATTGAAGAGACTGTCTTTTCTCCATTGTATATCCTTCCTTCCTTTGTCATACATTAGTTGACCGTAGGTGCGTGGGTTTATCTCTGGGTTTTCTATCCTGTTCTGCTGACCTATATTTCTGTTTTTGTGTCAGTACCATATTGTCTTGATTACTGTAGCTTTGTAGTACAGTCTGAAGTCAGGGAGTCTGATTCCTCCAGCTCCGTTTCTTCCCTCAGTAATTTCCACCTATTTGGGGTCTTGTGTGTCTCCATACAAATTTTAAGATTTTTTGTTCTAGTTCTGTAAAAACTGCCATTGGTAATTTGATAGGGATTGCATTAAATCTATAGATTGGTTTGCGTAGTATAGTCATTTTCACAATATTGATTCTCCCAATCCAAGAACATGATATATCTCTCCATCTGTTTGTGTCACCTTTGATTTCTTTCATCACTGTCTTATAGTTTCCTGAGTACACGTCTTTTAACTCCTTAGTAGGTTTATTCCTAAGTATTTTATTCTTTTCATTGCAATGGTGAATGGGATTGTTTCCTTAATTTCTCTTTCTGATCTTTCATTGTTAGTGTATAGGAATGCAAGATATTTCTGTGCATTAATTTTGTATCCTGCAACTTTACTGAATTCATTGATTAGCTCTAGAAGTTTTCTGGTAGCATCTTTAGGATTATCTAGTTATAGCATCATGTCATCTGCAAACAGTGACAATTTTACTTCTTTTCCAATTTGTATTCCTTTTAGTTCTTTTTCTTCTCTGATTTCCATGGCTAGGACTTCCAAAACTATGTTGAATAATAGTGGCGAGAGTGGACATCCTTGTCTCGTTCCTGATCTTAGAGGAAACGCTTTCAGCTTTTCACCATTGAGAATGATGTTTGCTGTGGGTTTGTCATATATGGCCTTTATTATGTGAGGTAGGTTCCCTCTATGCCCACTTTCTGGAGAGTTTTTTATCATAAATGGGTGTTGAATTTTGTCAAAAGCTTTTTCTGCATCTATTGAGATGATCATATGGTTTTTCTTCTTCAATTTGTTAATATGGTGTATCACATTGATTGATTTGCATATATTGAAGAATCCTTGCATCTCTGGGATAAATCCCACTTGATCATGGTGTATGATCCTTTTAATGTGTTGTTGGATTTTGTTTGCTAGTATTTTGTTGAGGATTTTTGCATCTATATTCATCAATGATATTGGTCTGTAATTTTCTTTTTTTGTAGTATCTTTGTCTGGTTTTGGTACCAGAGTGATGGTGGCATTACAGAATGAGTTTGGGAGCATTCCTTCCTCTGCAATTTTTGGAAGAGTTTGAGAAGGATGGGTGTTAGCTATTCTCTAAATGTTTGATAGAATTCACCTTTGAAGCCATCTGGTCCTGGACTTCTGTTTGTTGGAAGATTTTAATCACAGTTTCAATTTCATTACTTGTGATTGGTCTGTTCAAATTTTCCATTTCTTCCTGGTTCAGTTTTGGAAGGTTATACCTTTCTAAGAATTTGTCCATTTCTTCCAGGTTGTCCATTTTACTGGCACAGAGTTGCTTGTAGTAGTCTCTTATTATGATCAGTGGTGCCTGTTATGACTTCTCCTTTTTCATTCCTAATTTTATTGATTTGAGTCCTCTTCCTCTTTTTCTTGATGAGTCTGGCTAAAGGTTTATCAATTTTGTTAATCTTCTCAAAGAACCAGTTTTCAGTTTTATTGATCTTTGCTATTGTTTTCTTTGTTTCTATTTCATTTATTTCTGCTATGATTTTTATGATGTCTTTCCTTCTACTAACTTTGAGTTTTGTTTGTTCTTCTTTCTCTAGTTCCTTTTGGTGTAAGGTTAGGTTGTTTATTTGAGATTTTTCTTGTTTCTTGAGATAGGATTGTAGTACTATAAACTTCCCTCTTAGAACTGCTTTTGCTGCATCCCATAGGTTTTGGATCATCGTGTTTGCATTGTCATTTGTCTCTAGGTATTTTTTGAATTCCTCTTTGATTTCTTCAGTGATCTCTTGTTTATTTAGTAACGTTTTGTTTAGCCTCCATGTGTTTGTGTTTTTTACATTTTTTTCCCTGTAATTGATTCCTAATCTTATAGCGTTGTGGTTAGAAAAGGTGCTTGATATGATTTCAGTTTTCTTAAATTTACTGAGGCTTGATTTGTGACCCAATATGTGATTTATCCTGGAGAATGTTCCGTGTGCACTTGAGAAGAAAGTGGAATCTGCTGTTTGGGGATGGAATGTCCTGTAAACATCAGTTAAATCTACCTGGTCTATTGTGTCATTTAAAGCTTCTGTTTCCTTATTTATTTTCATTTTGGATGATCTGTCCATTCATGTAAGTGAGGTGTTAAAGTCCCCCACTATTACTGTGTTACTTTTGATTTCCTCTTTTAGAGCTGTTAGCAGTTGCCTTATGTATTGAGGTGTTCCTTTTTTTTTTTTTTTTTTTTAGCAATACGCGGGCCTCTCACTGTTGTAGCATTTCCCGTTGTGGAGCACAGGCTCCAGACGCACAGGCTCAGCGGCCATGGCTCACGGGCCCAGCCACTCCGTGGCATGTGGGATCTTCCCGGACTGGGGCATGAACCCGTGTCCATCGCATCGGCAGGTGGATTCTTAACCAGTGCACCAGCAGGGAAGCCCTTGGATTGATCCTTTGACCATTATGTATTGTCCTTCCTTGTGTCTTGTAACATTCTTTATTTTAAAGTCTATTTTATCTGATCTGAGTATTGCTACTCCAGCTTTCTTTTGATTTCCATTTGCATGGAATATCTTTTTCCATCCCCTCATTTTCAGTCTGTATGTGTCCCTAGGTCTGAAGTGGGTCTCTTGTAGACAGCATATGTATGGGTCTTGTTTTTGTATCCATTCAGCGAGCCTGTGTCTTTTGGTTGGAGCATTTAATCCATTCATGTTTGAGGTAATTATCAATATGTATGTTCCTATTACCATTTTCTTAATTTTCTTGGGTTTGTTTTTGTAGGTCCTTTTCTTCTCTTGTGTTTCCCACTTAGAGAAGTTCTGTTAGCATTTGTTGTAGTGCTGGTTTGGTGGTGCTGTATTCTCTTAGCTTTTGCTTGTGTGTAAAGCTTTTGATTTCTCCATCGAATCTGAATGAGATCCTTGCCGGGTAGAGCAATCTCAGTTGTAGGTTCTTCCCTTTCATCACTTTATATATATCATGTCACTGCCTTCTGGGTTTTAGAGTTTCTGCTGAGAGAAACTTATGGGAGTTCCCTTGTATGTTATTTGTCATTTTTCCCTTATTGCTTTTAATAATTTTTCTTTGTCTTTAATTTTTGTCAGCTTGATTACTATGTGTCTTGGCATGTTCTCCTGGGGTTTATCTTGCCTGGAACTCTCTGTGCTTCCTGGATTTAGGTGGCTATTTCTTTTCACATGTTTGAGAAATTTTTGACTATAATCTCTTCAAATATTTTCTTGGGCCCTTTCTGTCTCTCTCCTCCTTCTGGGACCCCTATAATGCGAATGTTGGTGTATTTAACGTTGTCCCAGAGCTCTCTGAGGCTATCTTCATTTCTTTTCATTGTTTTCTCTTTATTCTGTTCTGCAGCAGTGAATTCCACCATACTGTCTTCCAGGTCACTTATCCATTCTTCTGCCTCCATTAATCTGCTATTGATTCCTTCTAGTGTATTTTTCATTTCAGTTATTGTATTGTTCATCTCTCTTTGTTCTTTGATTCTTCTAGGTCTTTGTTAAACATGTTACATCTTCTTCATCTTTGCCTCCATTCTTTTCCCAAGATCCTGGATCATCTTCACTATCATTATCCTGAATTCCTTTTCTGGAAGGTTATGTATCTCCACTTCATTTAATTGTTTCTCTGGGGTTTTATCTTCTTCCTTCATCTGGTACATAGTCGTCTGCCTTTTCATTTTGTCTATATTTCTGTGAATGTGGTTTTCCTTCCACAGGCTGCAGGATTGTAGTTCTTCTTGCTTCTGCTGTCTGCCCTCTGCTGGTTGAGGCTATCTAAGAGGCTTGTTGCAAGCTTCCTGATGGGAGGGACTGGTGGTGGGTAGAGCTGGATGTTGCTCTGGTGGGCAGTGCCCAGTAAGACTTTAGTCCACTTGTCTGCTGATGGGTAGGGCTGAGTTCCCTTCCTGTTCGTTGTTTGGCCTGAGGTGTCCCAGCACTGGAGGCTACAGGCTCTTTGGTGGGGCTGTGGCAGACTCTGGGAGGGCTCATGCCAATGAGAACTTCCCAGAACTTCTGCTTCCAGTGTCCTTGTCCCAGCAGTGAGCCACTGCTGTCCCCCACCTCTGCAGGAGACCCTCCAACACTAGCAGGTAGGTCTGGTTCAGTCTCCTGTGGGGTCATTGCTCCTTCCCCCTAGGTCCTGATGCACACACTACTTTGTGTGTGCCCTCCACGAGTGGAGTCTCTGTTTCCCCCAGTGCTGTCAAAGTCCTGCAATCAAATCCCACTTCAAAGTCTGATTCTCTAGGAATTCCTCCTCCTGTTGCTGGAACCCCAGGTTGGGAAGCCTGACGTGGGACCCAGAACCTTTACTCCAGTCGGTGGACCTCTGTGGTATAATTGTTCTCCAGTTTGTGAGTCACCCACCCAGCAGTTATGGGATTTGATTTTATTGTGTTTGTACCCCTCCTACCATCTCACTGTGGCTTCTCCTTTGTCTTTGGATGTGGGGTATCTTTTTTGGTGAGTTTCAGTGTCTTCCTGTCAATGATC
This sequence comes from Delphinus delphis, assembly GCF_949987515.2. Classification (NCBI taxonomy): domain Eukaryota; kingdom Metazoa; phylum Chordata; class Mammalia; order Artiodactyla; family Delphinidae; genus Delphinus; species Delphinus delphis. Next base: position 45,150,798 of record NC_082694.2, on the reverse strand, counting down.
ATTCAGCAGTTAGTTGTGATTCTGGCGCTCTCACAAGAGGGAGTAAGCACAGGTCCTTCTACTCTGCCATCTTGAACCAATCTCCCATTAGTGATTATGTTTGTGGGGCAAAAGAGTTGGCAGGTGGAAGAGGAGAAATAGGGTTGCTATTATATTTTTTCTCCAGTATGTCTGGAAATGGATAGTCATCAAATCCTAAATGGTTGAAAGATTGCCAGGGAAGGGACTACCAGCCAGGGGGGAAGCAATGACAGGGCTTGTTAACTGGTCCTCATGAAAGCCAATTCCAATCATTTCAGGTAATATTTGAGTACCTACAGTGTACCATGTTAGTTATTAGGGATACACACTATGACAAGATAAAGTCCTTGCCTTCCAAAAATTTCCAGTCCAGCTGTGGACAGCACAGCTGTGCATCTCTAGCTGAACCGGAAGAAGGGCTGGGCAGAGTGTGATTGGAACAGAAAAGGAGCTGGTTGTTGTGACTGGGTCTTGCATGTTTTTTCCATCATTTGATAGGATGATTTGAAAATAATTTATATTTTTAACTCTTTAAATCACAAAGAAAGAAAAATACTAAGGGTGTTTTAAACGGTTACAAACAAAATCCTGTAATAACACTTTTTTTCTTTTAATAGATGAGGAGTGATAGGACTAGCTGCTTCTTTACAGTTTTGTCACATTTCAGATTTCTTGAATGCTCCTTTTAGGCTTCAGGGACATTATTGTCACCATGAGGTACAGCTGTTTTGCTTGTTTGTATTCTTCTTAAGGGACACTAAGTCTTTCGGCATCATTTTTATTTCATCTTTTGTATTCAAAAGTTTAATTGCTAGTGATCTTCATCTTTGACAGTGTCCACAGGAAATAAGTGGATATTACATTATTCATACTAATGAGGCTCCAATGACAAAGATTCCTCCCAATTAGCGGTAATTATTTTTGGTTCCGGAATTCCTTAAGGATTTTTTCTCCTACTTATTTCATTCTTAGACAAGTAATAAAATAGAACATTTTCTGAGTATAGAACAATGGGGGGATGGGGCATTCCAGAAGATGCCAAGTAATACAAGGAAGCTAACCTAGGATTAAAAACTCACTGCAGAAAATCCAGAGGCTGAGAGGGTGATGGGGGAGGGGAGGGGGAATTTGATGTTGAATTAAATTCTCTACTGTATCTAATTAATGTTTTATTTCAGTAGAGTTGTCACTTTGGTGAGTACTTTAACTTAAATATTTAGAGAAAATTGGAAAGTTTGTGAGAAAATGAAGTCTTGTATAAACACAGTGATCTTAATTGTTTACATTTACTGCAGAAATCCCTGAGTCACATCAGTGTGACCCAAGTACTCACCATCACCATTAATTCACAGGGTATCCTGGATGCTTTGGGAGATGGTAGCCACGTTCAGTATTCAAGACCAAAAATATTTAAATACCCAAGTCAGTAAAAACCGATTATCCTGGATAAGTCTGGAGCCGTCATTTAAAGATGTTCAGTGCCTGGAGTTTTTATATGCATTGGTGAGGCCTCAGTTTCCTCTAACAGATAATCTGCTGTTATTACTGGATGTAGGCAGTAATAAAGGGCAGAGTCAGGAAGGACAAAGAGTTTACAGTACAGAATTTTCAATAACGTGTTGATGTCAGGAAAAGAGTAGAGCCATTTCTGATAAGAAGGAAGTGTTAATTTTAAATAGCTGTGAATGTACTTTCTGTGATCTTCTCCTGAAAAGTAACAGCAGGGTAATTCATAGGCCGCAGGTCACAAGATGAGCTTGAGTAATCGATCCCTCAGTGAAACCAAAGAGAGGAGAAGTAAATACTGGAGGAGGTGACAGAGTTCAGCCCGGGAATGGAACACAGAGTCTTTTATGATTCCATGTTCTTGCCCCAGGTTGACATTTGGCAGTGGCCACTTCCCTCCTCTAAGCCCTTGCCACTCCCTTACAGTGAATCAACACTTATCAGTAACTATGAATGCACAGGATAAAAATTACTCCTAAATTAGTTTCAGAAATGACATAGAAATTTTTTTTATATTGGCTAAAACTGTATACATTTTTTTAGATTGGCTAAAACTATATGTGTGTATATATATATATAGCATATATATGTATCTATCCTTTTTCTTTCTTTTTCCTTTTTTTAAAAAATAAATTATTTATTTATTTTGCGCTGGGTCTTAGTTGTGGCACATGGGATCTTCCTTTCAACATGTGGGATCTTTAGTTGCGGCATGTGGGAGCTTTTTTTAGTTGCGGCATGCGGACTTCTTAGTTGGGGCATGTGGACTCTTAGTTGCAGCACATATGAGGGATCTAGTTCCCCAACCAGGGATCGAACCCAGGCCCCCTGCATTGGGAGAGTGGAGTCTTACTCACTGAACCACCAGGGAAATCCCTCTATTCTTTTTCAAATTCTTTTCCCATTTAGGTTATTAAAGAATATTGAGCAACATCCCCTGTGCTATACAGTAGGTCCGTGTTGGTTATCAGTTTTAAATATAGCAGTGTGTACATGCCAATCTCAAACTCCCAATCTATCCCTCCCCCTTCCCTTTCCCCTAGGTAACCATAAATTCGTTATTAGCGATAACGAATAAGCGATATTGTATGATACTTGTCTTTCTATGTCTGACTTACTTCACTTAGTATGATACTCTACAGGTCCATCCATGTTGCTGCAAATGGCATTATTTCATTCTTTTTAATGGCTGAGTAATATTCAATTGTATATATGTACCACATCTTCTTATCCATTCATCTGTCGATGGACATTGACATGTCTTGACTATTGTAAACAGTGCTGCAATGAGCATTGGGGTGCATGTATCCTTTCGAACCATGTTTTTCTCTGGATATATGCCTAGGAGGGGAATTGCTGAATCATATGGTAGCTCTATTTTTAGTTTCTAAAAGAGCCTCCATACTGTTCTCTATAGTGGCTGTACCAATTTACATTCCCACCAACAGTGTAAGAGGGTTCCCTTTTCTCCACACCCTTTCCAGCATTTATTGTTTGTAGATGTTTCGATGATGGCCATTCTGACTGGTGTGAGGTGATGTCTCATTGTAGTTTGGGTTTGCATTTCTCTAATAATTAGAGATGTTGAGCATCTTTTCATGTGCCTCTTGGCCATCTGTATATCTTTTTTGGAGAAATGTCTGTTTAGGTTTTCTGCCCTTTTTTTTTTTTTTTTTGGCCACACTGTGTGGCTTGTGGGATCCTAGTTCCCCGACCAGGGATCGAACCAAGGCCCATGGCAGTGAAAGCACTGAGTCCTAACCACTGGACTGCCAGGGAATTCCCAGTCTTCTGCCCATTTGTTGATTGGGTTGTTTGTTCTTTTTTATATTGAGCCACATGGGCTGCTTGTAAATCTTGGAGACTAATCCCTTGTTGGTTGCATCATTTGCAAATATTTTCTCCCATTCTGTGGGTTGTCTTTTCATTTTGTTTATGGTTTCCTTTGCTGTACAAAAGCTTTTGAGTTTAATTAGGTCCCATTTGTTTATTTTTGCTTTTATTCCCATTATTCTAGGAGATGGCTGGGAAAAGATATTGCTGTGATTTATGTCAAAGAGTGTTCTGCCTATGTTTTCCTCTAAGAGTTTTATAGTATCAGTTCTTACACTTAGGTCTTTAATCCATTTTGAGTTTATTTTTGTGTATGGTGTTAAAGAATGTTCTAGTTTCATTTTTTTTTACATGTAGCTGTCCAGTTTTCCCAGCACCACTTACTGAAGAGACTGTCTTTCCTCTATTGTACAGTCTTGCCTCCTTTGTTGTAGATTAATTGACCATTGGTGCGAGGGTTTATTTCTGGGCTTTCTATCCTGTTCCATTGATATATGTTTCTGTTTTTGTGCCAGTATCATACTCTTTTGATGACTGTAGCTTCGTAATATAGTCTGAAGTCAGGAAGCCTGATTTCTCCAACCAGGTTGTTCTTTCTGAAGATTACTTTGGTTATTTGGGGTCTTTTGTGTCTCCATACAAATTTTAAGACTTTTTGTTCTAGTTCTGTGAAAAAAGGCCATTGGTAATTTGATAAGGATTGCATTGAATCTGTAGATTGCCTTGGGTAGTATAGTCATTTTGACAATATTGATTCTTCCAATCCAAGAACATGGTATATCTTTTCATCTGTTTTTGTTATGTTCAGTTTCTTTCATCAGTGTCTTATAGTTTTTGGATTACAGGTCTTTTGTCTCGTTACATAGGTTTATTCCTAGGTATTTTATTCTTTTTGATGTGATGGTAGATGGGGTTGTTTCTTTAATTTCTCTTTGTGATCTTTCATTGTTAGTGTATAGAAATGCAAGAGATTTCTGTGTATTAATTTTGTATGCTGCAACTTTACCAAATTCATTGATGAGCTCTAGTAGTTTTCTGGTAGCATCTTTAGGATTTTCTATGAATAGTATCATGTTGTCTGCAAACAGTGACAGTTTTATGTCTTTTCCAATTTGGATTCCTTTTCTTTTTCTTCTCTGATTGCCATGGCTAGGACTTCCGAAACTATGTTGAATAAAAGTGGCGAGAGTGGACATCCTTGTGCTGTTCCTGATTTTAGAGGAAATGCTTTTAATTTTTCACTGTTGAGAATGATATTAGCTGTAGGTTTGTCATATATAGCCTTTATTATGTTCCCTCTATGCCCACTGACATTGAGAATTATACAGCATTCCTACTACCCCAGCTAACTCTTAGGAGTACACTCATTTTGATCCTTAAAGAAATGTGATACAATTTTTCTACACTGATTGAGAATTTTTATCAATACATTTTGCTGGAATAATGATAAGCTGCCTGAGTCTGTGAAATTGGGTAAGAGCTTGTTATTTTGGTGAAGGCATATGTATTTTGAAGATCTGTCTTCAAGCCACTAGGTACAAATATTGAATGTGGTTTGAATTTGGAAGTTGAGTGCTTCATGGTTTCAGATTGGACCACTATTGTTAGGATACATTCACTTTTAAATCCAGTCTTAATACCTGTGTGTGTTTAGAGTATCTTTTTTCAAAGAATAAGTAACAATCCTCCCCCAGACCCCCACCCCGGGGAAGTTTACCTAAGTGCTAGGTGTTTAGGGACTGGGGATTTTGTTTGATTCTTCTTTAGGAGTTTGGAGTAAATCCTTTTTTCTATCTTTCATTTCTTTTATTTGACTTAAATAAATAGAATATGCACAGTAATTCTGGCTCCCCTGCTTCTGAAGCTGTCACACATGTAACATTCTTTGTGATAAAGCCTTAAAATATCATGAATAAATAGTGATATTTTAAAACTTTATTAACCTAAGGTGTTGTTATGTGTATGAATAGTGGTACCAACATTGCATAGAATAAGAACAGAATCATGTAAATGGATGTTATATCATTTAAGCTTTATTCTTATTCACACTTTATAAAAATTCCAAAAATATTTGGGACTATGAAATGAGATGCAAAGTTACACACATGACTATTTTCAGATTTCACCTCTGAGCTCACAGCTTAGAAATTCCAGGATTGAGGATCTCAGTGGCCTTGTAGGAATGGAACAGGCTGGTACTCAAAGCTGCCACCATTTTGGTCTGATTTTGCAAAACTTCCAAATCATCTGCTCAGAAAGCTTAGCTGCTTAGCTGAAACCCCAGCTGCTCTTCAAGATAAGCCATGATGACAGAGTGGCTATACAAGTAGCATCTCATAGATAGAGAAGCATGGACAAGCTCAGGCTGGTTGAACAATAGCTCCTTCCTCTTTGGAAAGAAAGGAAGATAGATGGAAATAATGAATTTCAGTGCCTTATTACTTTCTTTTGGGAAAGTGATCACATTTACTATAAATTAGGAAGGAGGAATTTACATAAAGTATGGAACAGGTCAGAAATGAGTAGACATATGGGATCAGGCAGTTCTCCAGCATTAAGCAAGGACTAAAGATAGTAATACAGACTATAATTCTGTAAATGGGTAGATAAAAACCATAATAATAACAGCAACAGCTAACATTTAAGGAGTGTTCAATACTTATTAGACACAGTAGTATGTATTGTCTATAGGTTATTTGTGTGCAAGGCAGGTGCTATCTTTATCCCTGATTTGGAGATGAAGAAATCAAGGTACACAGAAATTAAGAATCTTACTCAAGGTCATTTGTAGCTCTGCTAGCTTTTAGACCCAGGGTACCTGATTGCAGAAACCATACTCTTAAACAGTATGCCATACTGCCTCCCATGAATTTGATAGTAGATTCATAGTCCATCCATTGGTGGTGTTAATGGGGGAGGGGATGGCGCGGATTGGTGGAATATGGCCCTAACAGAGGCAGAGTTCTAGATCAGCAGTTCCCAACCTTTTTGACATCAGGGATTAGTTTCATGGAAGACAGTTTTTCCGCGGACAGGGGAAGCTTGGCTCGCTCGCCTGCTGCTCACCTCCTGCTGTGTGGCCCGATTCCTAACAGGCTGGGGACCAGTCCTGGTCCATGGCCCAGGGGTTGGGGACCCCTGTTCTAGATTGTTCAGGAAGTGCTACAAATACCTTAAATATCAAGGTAATCCTAAAAAAAAAAAAAAAAAAAAAAAAAAAAAAGGTCCATTCCAACAGACATTGGGTATTGTGGGAGTCTCCCTTTAAGTATTAGGGACCCAAAACAAGGAGATTGAGACTTCACAGTGAGAAACCCAGCCATGGGAAACTGGGATACAAAGCAAGGAACTCAGTCATGGTAGACTGGAGTAAAAATAAGAGGAACAGTAATTCAGGGCAGAGGCAGGAAGATCTTGACAGAGGATTTCTTCTGTTATCTCCCCTGCTGAGGGTGGAGTTGGTCCCAGAGTCAGATGCATAGCTGTGAGTCTGGTTAATTTAATATATTCAGCTCAGAGGGAAAGAGAAGCAGGGGCATGGAGCCAGGTAGGCCACTACAAATTAACCCAACTGGGTTAGAGTTCCAGGCAAGAGGCTAATTTTACTAACATTACTTCTCCACCACGGCAGCCCCTGCTTCTATGGGAGATGGTGGGAAGTTGTGTGGCAGTGACATTTAAATACCCAAGGACTGTGGAACAGGGAGATGAATTTTCATGCCATAATTACAAAATTCAATAGAATCTTTTCACATATATCTTACGGTCTAATCTAAGTCGTTATTCTCTTATTTATTATTTTTTAAGAACCATAGTATGTTAGGTAATATGTTGACGGTAGAGTTTGCTAAGCCATTTGGGAGATTATTAGAAAGAATAATTAGATATGAAATTGTTATTTAATTATTCATATCACTAGTTTATGCTGTTTTATAATAAGTTTTGGAGAATGTATATGATTTGGGGAGCTCTTGATTTGTATCCTTAAAGGATAGAGTGAACATTCAAGATAGTAGTACTTTGGAAAATCATTTATTTAAATAGTTTCCATTTGCTAGTCTTGTCCTCTATTCCACAGAAGAAAAAAGTAAAAAGCAAGTAGTGTTTATCCAACTCCCTCCATATTTTATCTCATAACAGCCCTAAAAACTATACAACTATCTGTTCTTTCTAAAGCTTATGATTTCCTATATCTAGTTGTAAATGCTGTTAAAAATTGCCCCCAAAATGTGTTTAAGAGCCCAGTTTAGTTTTATTTGTGCTAGGAAGCTGTTTTCCAGATGACTGGCATGATAGAGGGCTGTTTCTATCCAAAAATATTTCTCTTGCTTAATCCGTGTATTTGTCACGTTCTGTCCAGTAAATAGCTTTGTTATAAAATGGGTCTGAGATGTATAAAAGAAAAAATGCATCCAGGAAATGCAGTTACCTTCTGTTATGTAAATTCTCTAAATTGATACAGTTCATATGCATTTTTGAGTCTCATCTCGCATTAGAGAGTTGGCCTGAGATGGAGAATGAGCATTGGTTTGAGTTGAGACCTGTGGTAAATGCAAGCATCACCTGTTTAAGGAGCCGCCAAGTCAGTTCACCTCTGAGTTTGTTTCCTGCTGTGTCAGTTGGCAATAATACCTATCTTGCAGGGTCCTTATGAAAAAACAAATGTATATAAAGTTGCAAATGTAGACTTTCAGTAAAAGCTAACTGTTACCACTCATTGGCACCTGAACTATTCACTCGAGAGTATCCACTCAAGGCTATCTACTCAAAAGAGTTATATAATTTCAAATTATAAGAAAATGCTTTTGATATAAAAGGTAGTTTCCTGTCTCCCTGGGCACTCCACACAGCCTGCTGCACCATTAGCTGTTGCTATCTGCAGTTAATGATGACAGTTTGGTATGCATCCGGTACTACGCTGAGTGATTTACATATATTATTTCATTTAACCATAACAGCAATCCTTTCAGGAGATTTTTGGTCTCTGACTTTCTGCCATGACTTTGACCTATGTGTGTTTTCTTTTAGAACATGTATTCTTTTGACTTTTATCTGCCTTAGTCTATGCACGCTTTGCATTGATGACTTTATGCAACCAAACTATATTGGTTAGGAGGCTTTGGGATGCAAATAGAGAATCACAACTGATCTGGCTCAAAACAAATAAAGGGAATTTTTTTCGCACACACAACTGAACTATTCTTCACTGGGCTCTATTTCTTTGTGATTCTTTTCACTCTGTCTTCCGTCATGGCTTCCCGCATTGTATTAGAAATGGCCGAAGCAGTTCCTGACATGACATCTTTATGCTACATTTTCCATGGGACTGGAGAGCTTCCATTCTCCCAGACAAAACTCTTGACTTCCTTTGACTGGATCAGTTTCGACCTTGTGTTGCATTTGACATAATCACTGGGACAGGGGGTGTTGGAGTGCATTGACTGGCTTATCCTTGCCCTTCCTTCAGTTAATCACTGGACAAGTGGAATAATGTTAATCTGCTTAGTTCAAGCCTAGACCTGAGGTTGTGGTCAGTGTCACCCAAATCACAGAGGGGCATGATGAAGCAGGGGGTGAAGTGGTACTGGGAAGATAGATGTCTTTATCTTGTTTCTAATCTCACATGGAAAGCTTTCAACATTTTACCTTGAGTTATGATATTTTGCTATAGGTGCTTTTGATTAATAAAGATATTCTTTATCAGTTCAAGGAAATTACCAACACAGTTAGCTAAGACTTATTTTTTAAAATCATGAATAAAAGTTGACTTTTATTAAATGTTTTTTCTAAATCTGTTCATGTGGATTCTTTATTCTGTTAATGTGATAGATTACACTGATCAATTTTTAAAACAGCTTTAATGGGGTATAATAACATAAACTGCATGTATTTGTAGTATGTAGTTTGATCATTTTTCACATATATATATATACTTGTGAGACCATCACTGAAATCAAAATAATGAACATTTTTGTCACTCCCCTCCAAAACTTTCCTCAGGCCATTCTGTAACCCCTCTCTGTAGTCCCCTTCCTCTCATGCACCCCTCCACACAGGCCCCCAGGCAACTACTGATCTATCTTCTGTCACTGTAGATTAGTTGCATTACTGATTGAATTTTGAATGTTAAACTAACTTTCCATTTCTGAAGTAAACCAAATGTAATCATTATGTATTAGCTCTTTTTCTTACATATTTCTGTGTTTCTTTACCTAAAATTTTGCTTAGGATTTTTGCATCTATGTTTATAAATGTGATTGGACTGTAATTTTTTCTTTCTACTAACACCCTCATCAAACTGTGGTATCAAAGTGAAGGTGGTTTCATAAAATGAACTGGCGGTTGTTTTTCATTCTCTTTTCTATTCTCTGGGAGAATCTGTGTAAGATAGATATTATTTTTTCCTTAAGTATTTGGTTTGAATCAACCAGAGAAACCAACCAGACCTACAGTTTTCATTGTGGGAATGTTTTTAATTAACAATTTGATTTTAAAACAGAGAACTGCTTACATTTTGTTTCTTATGCTGTCAGTTTTTGTAAGATGCATGTTTTCTTGACCTTTTTATTGAAATATACACACAGTAATGTATATAATATTAAGCATAAAGCTCGATGAACTTTTTACAAATGCACAATTTATTGATGTAAAGTTGTTCATAATAGTCTCATCATTTAATATCTGTAGGCTCTGTAATGATATCCCCTCCTTTATTCCTGATACTGATTATTTAAGCTTACCTTCTGTATTTCCTCATTTTTCTCCATCGGGGGTTTATAAACTTACTTGTCATTTCAAAGAACCAAGTTGTATCTTTGTTGATCTTCTCTATTGTATGTTTGTCTTCTATTTTATTTAATGCTGTTTTTAATCTTTTTATTTCTGTCCTCTTATTTCTTTAGATATAAGCTGTTCTTTTAATAAATTTTTATAATTTTTAAGCTCATTGCCTTTCACCTTTCTTCTTCTCTAATATATGTATTTGGGGACACAAATTTTCATCTTAAAGTGGGTTTAATGTGACTCATAAATTTTCATGAACATTCACTTCAAAATATGTTTTATTATCCTTGTGATTTCTTCTTTGACCCATGGGTTATTAAGAGGTGTATTTCTTAATTTACAAGCATTATAGATTTTTCTAAGAATATTTTTGTCATTGATTTCTAGTCTTGATTCCTAAGTGGTCAAAGAATTTACTTTGTATGAATTTGATTTGTTGGAATTTGTGACAATTTGCTTTCGCGTATCGTTGATTTTTATAATGATCCATGTATATTGATTTATTTATTTTAATTTTTATTTTACTTTTGACTGTGTTGGGTCTTTGTTGCTGCACGTGGGCTTTCTCTAGTTCTGGCGAGCGGTGGGCTACTCTTTGTTGCGGAGCGCAGTCTTCTCATTGCGGTGGCTTCTCTTTTGTTGTGGAGCACGGGCTCTAGGTGCACAGGCTTCAGTAGTTGTGGCACATGAGCTCAGTAGTTGTGGCTCACGGGCTCTAGAGCACAGGCTCAGTAGTTGTGGCGCATGGGCTTAGTTGCTCTGTGGCATGTGGGATCTTCCCAGACCAGGGCTTGAACCCGTGCCCCTTGCATTGGCAGGCAGATTCTTAACCACTGTGCCACCAGCGAAGCCCAATCCATGTATATTTAAAGGCAATGTGTATTCTGCAGTTTGGGGGTACAGTGTAGTATGTGTGACTATTAGGTCATGTATACAAATTGTGTACCCTTATAAATTATTTTGTCTGATGTACATGACAAAGATATGTTAAAATCTCTCTGATTTTATTTTTTAATCCTCTATTTTGTTTTGTCAATATTTGTTTAATATATAATTTTGGGCTATGTTATTAGGTACATAAAATGTAGAATTATTATCTTTTACTGAAGAACTTAAACGTTTATCATTTTGAAGCATACCTATTTCTAATAATGGATTTTGCCTTAAAGTCTCCTATGCTTGATACAAATATGGTTTATATGCTATGGTTTATGCATTTTCTTTTTATATATAAAATCCCCAAATATATTATCATATACTTAAAATCCCCTAATATATTATTATACTATTGTTATATTCAGTTTATCAAAATTAAATCAAAATTCATTTAGATTTATCCACATTTGTCCTTTTTATCGTTCTTTATTCCTTCCTGCATCTTTGAGCTCCCATCTGGGAGCTGAATACAGCCTTTAGTATTTTCTTTAAAGTAGGTGGTTGGTGAAACACTCTCTACATCCCCCCCACCCCACTACAACATGAAAAATGTCTTTTGTTCACTTCATTATTGAAGGGTAGCTTGTAGGGAATTCTAGATTTACAGTTATATTCTTTCAGCACTTTGAAGCTACCATTTCATTTTCTTCTGGCTTCCCTCAATTCTTTTGAGAGATAAGCTATTAGTCTAATATTTGCTCCTTTGAAGTTAATCTTTTTTTTCTTTCAGTTTTCTTTTAATATTCTCTCTTTAACTTTAATTTTCAACATTTTTACTATGATGTGCCACAGTGTGCTTTTCTTTTTATTTATCTTGCTTTAGGTTCGGAGAACTACTTGAATCTATGACTTTCGTCAATTTGGGGAGAGTCTCAGCCATTGTCTTCTCAAGTACTGCTTCTTTCTCATTCCCTCTTCCCTCCCTTCTGGAGACTCTCTCACTAACTTTCTGGTCAGACTTGAATGGATCCCTGGCAACCTATTTGACCCCATCCCCTGCCATACTCTATCTTGTTCACTTACTTGTTTCTAACTACCTTGCTCTTTTTCTAATAAGCCAGCATACTGCTGCCTCAAGACTTTTGAAGATACTGCTTCCTTAGCCTGGAACACTTTTCCAGACATGTCCAAGACTCATTCCCTTACATGATTCAGGTCTCTGCTCAAATGTGGTCTTATCAGAGAGGATTTCCCTGACCACATTTTCAAAATTATTACCCAGACTCCTCCTCTTCTACTCACACTGTGCTCTAATCCTTTACCTAGTTTATGTTTCTTCATAACACTTATTAAATATGACACATTATATATTTAATATGTATTTGCTTATTCTCTGTCTCCTTTCATTAGAATATAAACTCCAAGAGAGAGGAGACTTCTTTGCTCACAGCTATATCCCAATCCCTGGAATTAGTATCTGGAGCAGAGTTAGGTGCTCAATAAATATCTATGGGATGAATGAATGACTAATAGATGATGGATATAGGAAGATAGAGTTCTCTATAGAAAGTGAAGAAAGCAGACAAGGAGAAATAAGCTAAGCAAGGATTTTAATTTTTATAATCTATATTTCGTTCTTTTGCATGTAAAGATAGTATCTTTGATCACATTTCTTTCCATGATTCTTACCTAAAAGAGTAAAATGAAATACTAATATGTTCAAAAGCATTTCTTTCATTAGTTTAAATTAACTGGCATCTCATCATTTAGTTTAGACATGTACTCCATAAATTTTTAAAGGCTTTTAATTAAAAAAATATTAAACCTACTGCATTAGTTAGCTTGGACTGCCATAACAAAATACCATAGACCAGGTGGCTTAAACAACAGAGAATTATTTTCTCACAGTTCTGGAAGCTAGAAATCCAAGATCTGGGTGCCAGCATGGTCAGGTTCTGGTGAGGACTGTCCTCCTGGCTTACAGCTGGCTCTCTTCTTACAGTGTTCTCATATGGCAGAGAGAGCGAGCTCTGGTGTCTCTTCCTCCTCTTGTAAGGGCACTAATCCCATCATTAGGGACCCAGCTCATGACCTCATCTCAATCTAATGATCTCCCAGAGGCCCCATCTCCAAATACTATCACATTGGAGTTAGGGCTTCAACATACAAATTTTGGGAGTATACAATTCAGTTCATAGCACTTACCAAATAATATGCATTATTTTCCAGTGAATTAATGAATAGGTATATTTAAGACACTTCCAGTGTTTTTCATAGTGTGAAATTATTATGATTGCACATAAAAACTTATTCAATTACTTTTGCAAAATATTGTGAATGCTTATAAGTTCAAAGGCTAAATTGGCCAGCACCTGGGTAATGCCTGGTCTATTTCATTTGTGGTTTGTAGGGATATCTATTTATTACGTAGCTATTTAGGGACTCACATGAATACATCATTTTTTTATGGGCAAAAAAACCTAACTCTGATTTTCTACATGTCTTTTGTACATTTATTTCCCTAAGTAAATCATAAATCCACCTCTAAAGCCTAGACCTACACACAGTATGCAGGCATTATAGCTACTCAGAAAGAACCTGTCGTGTAGGTCAAAGCTCCTTGGCTGGATAACTGACTCCTCTGATAGTAATGATTTTGCCTCACCGGCACCTACAGTATTTTTCTAGCTTGCCTGAGGTCAGCATGTCTTCCCGATGTTCATGGATTATGCTGCTTTTCCAAGAATGTCTCAAAGGAATCCTGCCTGAAAGAAAAGATGCCATACTCTCACATTTCACTGCCTATAAAGAGAGCGAAAATGGCCTCTGTCTTGTGCTTTTAGTCAGCTTCAACACAGAAATGGAACTGATAGTCATCAACCCAGAGTCTCCCCCACCGCCCATGTATTTTCTAGTCTAGAATGAAGCTAATGAGGTAAATAAAATGAAGCTTCCTAGAAAAGTGAAGGAGGAGAGCATCCACCACCTCACTGCTCCTCCCATTCCTCACCCCTGAAATAGGATTGTTAGTATCCGCTATGATCTAGAGGAGTATTTGGGGCTGTGCCATCTGTCCTCATTAGAAGCACTGAGCTCATAATGACTAAGAAGCTCCAGGGGGTTGTCTAAGCCACCAAGGTTAGAAAGGGGCACAGCATTATCACAGCTGAGCTAAAATTTAATATGATTCTTACTTTACCACCTATGGCTACCTAAGAAGGTGAGATGGCCGACAAATAGAGGACCTTAGTCATGGCTCACCAAAAAGCTGTCTTCATGATGGAATAGGGAAGAAGAAACTGGTAAATATTTCTAAATGTCATAGTTTACATACGAATTTAGTTTTAGAATTCTTCTCTTGTGGGAACTATGTACTTTAAAAATAATCCCTAAATTTAAAGTATTTATATCAAAAATTGTACATATACTCACCAATTACAAATTGGGAGTGTTCCCTAGAAGGAAGAGTAACCCCAGTGGTCCAGGGGCTGAGAATTCTGTCATTAGAGGTGGGGATTTCTTCTCAGAATGAAGTTAATGTGGTGTTCCTACCTGTGTGACCCCGTGGATGGTTGAAGGGGTCTGGGGTTATTCTTTATTTTTTTTTTCATTTTTTAAAAAATAAATTTATTTACTTATTTATTTATTTATTTTTGGCTGTGTTGGGTCTTTGTTGCTGTGCGTGGGCTTTCTCTAGTTGTGGCGAGTGGGGGCTACTCTTCTTTGAGGTGCACGGTCTTCTCATTGTGGTGGCTTCTCTTGTTGCAGAGCATGGGCTCTAGGTGCACGGGCTTCGGTAGTTGTGGCTCGCGGGCTCAGTAGTTGTGGCACATGGGCTCAGTAGTTGTAGCTTGTGGGCTCTAGAGTGCAGGCCCAGTAGTTGTGGCGCACAGGCTTAGTTGCTCCGTGACATGTGGGATCTTCCCGGACCAGGGCTCGAACCCGTGTCCCCTGCATTGGCAGGCAGATTCTTAAGCACTGCGCCACCAGGGAAGCCCTTAAAATCTCATTATTGATTAAGTTAGATCTTTACAGATTAATACAGTTGAGTATCTTTCCATATGTTTATTAACCATCTGTATCTCTTCTATGAATTTCCCGTTATGTACTTTGTCCTTGTTGTGGTATTTTACGTTTTTGTTCTTGATTCATAGGAGTTTTCATTTATTTTGGATAATAATTTTATCTATTACATATGTGGCAAATATTTCTCCCCAGTCTGTTGCTTGACTTTAATTTATTCATTAGTATTATTACTTTAAGTTGCAGAAATTTAACATTTTTACGTAGTTATATCTGCTAGTGGGTGGAGTAACTGTGGGGAGTTAAAAGTTGGTGTGCATGTGAATACAGTCTTTTTGGACAATTCCATGGTTAGGTAAGATGTTGGTCTGGGGTTACTCTAATGAAGGTGGGTAGGATTGAGCATCTCCACAGAAGTGTTGGGGGAAGGGAATATCACCATATCTCAGTAGTGTATTTTTAGAAACTAAATTTTAGATGAGGAATGAAGTCACAACCCTTGAACTAAGAAGAGAGTGAAAAACTAGGTATCAGTTGATTAATTTATGGTGGAAAACACACCTCATTCAGGAATCAGTCTACATGTGTACCGAAACATGACAAGCAGAGAATCATAAAAGAAAATTGCCTTTTCCCAGAAAAGTCAAACTTGAAAACTTTTGTGGCCTAGAGAACTCACTCGCCTGTTCCAAAAAAGATATTTCTTTTTCTGACTAATAACTTGAAAAAGTTGTCTCTCATCAGAGCTCCTGTAGCACACCTAAAGACATCAATACCTTTCTCATTCTCTAACTTTTAGTTTTCCCATTTTTATTGGTCCTCAGAAGTTTGTCGTTGCAGCATCCCCTGCCTCATCAATACCATAACAAGTGAAAATTCCCAAGACTGAGGCTTATATTACAAAGCGTGCAATTTAGACAAGCAACTCTGAGATGAGCAGCCCTCCCGCACATGGAGTGAGGAACACAATGATGTAGGAGTGAGAAACCCTGAGGGCTAGACCTAGGGCTTTTATTACCAAGCAGCCTGTGTTTTTCCAGCTTCGGTGGCTTAGGCTGCAAAATAAGATCCCTTTTACTTTTGCCGTGGAACCCAGATCTAGCACTTTATTTTATTTTAGTAATTCTGGAAAGAAAGCATTTAGGCCGAAGGGATGCATTTCTGTTCTCACTGAGGTAAAGAGGTTTTGTACCTTTTTATTTTTCTTGGTAAAATCTTCCCTTTTAATCTGGTAGCCTTTATTTTTGTTCTCTTCTCTTCTTCCTTTGGCTAGCTGGAGAGCAAGTGCCATAGACATGGCCCAAAGCATATATTCTTTTCACCCTTGGAGCAAGGAGTACCAGAGTGGAGCACCCTATCCCCTCTGGGCAAATGCCTGCGAGTAAAAACATTTTTAATTCAATCAGTTCAGTTATTATAAGCTGAATTAATCTGTAATTGTGGCATATCATGGGAAACTATTTATGACATAGGCCAGCTGACCCTTATCCAAGTTTCCATGGAAATAACAAGTATGTTCTTGGACTGTTCTGAAATTTCCAGCTGCTTTAAATGTCATATTGAAGCTAAGAAAGAAACCTTCTATTAATAAAATGTATTTGAAATGTGTTCTCAGGTGCTCAAGAGGTAGGCCTAACTTGAAAATATTGACTGAAAAGATTCAAGGTGCAATAACCATGGGCTTTCCCTCAAACTTCTTTAATTGAAACCTCTGATATTATTGTGTTGTTTCTATCTGAAGTCAAATGGGGGAAGAGATTGCAAAAAAGTTTTGTGGTTTTGTATTTTTTCCTCTATGAGATAGAGACTTACCTATGTCAGGAGAAGAAGAAGTATTCATAGTTTTCTCTTGAATGATCAAATAAAGTTTTTGTTCAAGAGATAAACCATATTCCATAATACCAGATTTATTAATCAAATGTATTGCTGTTAAGAGTGTGAAAATGTTTCAGATGAAATGATAGTATATGGGAGAAATTACCTATGTGTTTATAACAGGCCTAACAAAAGTGCAGACACCATGACTACACTGCATGCTTGGTGAAGGTAACGGCAGGTTTGCCGTATTCATAATATTTGAGTTAATCTGTGCAAATCCATGCACACCACTACAGAAATGACTTTCACAGTGAGGTCACTGCTGTCTGCAGCAATTACAGCAGAGCATCAAACAGGATGGAAACCACCAGGTTTGGCAAACAGGATATGCTTACAGAATTTAGTAATCCTGAGGTGACCCAGCCCATCACTGATGTCCCTGAGACAGCTGCAGGCTTGTCTACTCATTTTGCCTCAGTGGTCGTGTGGTTATTGATTTCCTCCATTAAAATGGAAAATAGGATTGTATTTGACATATACTTGGTGCTTTAGGTAAAGTATACAGTCATCTCTCAGTACTCGAATGGGATTGGCTCCAGGACCACCCCCCTCCCCCATGGATACCAAACTCCGAGGATGCTCAAGACACATATAAAATGGTGTAGTGTTTGCACATAATCTATGAGCGTCCTCCTGTATACTTTAGATCATCTCTACATTACTTATAATTCCTATTACAATGTAAATGCTATGTAAATAGTTGCTGGCATGTGGCAAATTCAAGTTTTGCTTTTTGGAACTTCCTGGAATTAAAAATATATATATTTTTTCAATCCGTGATTGGCTGAATCTTTGGATGTCGAACTCATGGATACGGACGGCCAACTGTATAATCCAAAGTTAGCTTCCTTCTTTGGTAAATCCCTGAATCAGTGATTTGCAGCTCTTTAGTATACATCCTTTCTCACCATTCTAAAATTTGCTTGTTATGAATTTATGTATTTCCAGTTTGTGATTTTTCTTTTGACTTTCTTATGGATTTTAGTTTTACCATGTAGATTAAAAACTTTTTTCAAGTAGTTGTATTTATCAATATTTTCCTTTATGCCTCCAGATTTTAAATAATAGAAAGACCTCCCCACTCCAAGTTAATAAAGAAGTTCTCCTTTGTGTTCTTATAGTATTTTTACGATTTTGTATTTTTAAAATTTAAATCTTTGCTCCTGTGGAATTTACTGGTGTACAGCATGAGGCATGAATCCAACTTAATTTTATTAAAAATGTCTCTCCAGTTGTCTAGACAATTTTTTGAGTTGTCCATCTTTTCCTCACTTTCAGATGCCATGTTTACACACCAAATCCTGTATGCATTGGGGTCTATTTCTAGACTTCCTGTTCCATCCTATTGATTCATTTGTTTATTCTTGTGTCAGTACTACACTTTTAATTATTGTAGCTTTATATTATAATAAGTGTTAGAAATAGCCCCCTTCATTTGTATTTATTTTTGGAGGCTTCGTTGACATTCTTTTTTTTTTTTTTTTTTTTTTTTTTTTTTGCGGTACGCGGGCCTCTCACTGTTGTGGCCTCTCCCTTTGCGGAGCACAGGCTCCAACGCGCAGGCTCAGCAGCCATGGCTCACGGGCCCAGCCGCTCTGCGGCATGTGGGATCTTCCCAGACCGGGGCACGAACCCGTGTCCCCTGCATCGGCAGGAGGACTCCCAACCACTGCACCACCGGGGAAGCTGACATTTTTTTTTAATGTATTTTGGAATTTGCTTGTCTCTCCGCCACCCCTTCCTCAAGTTTTGGCCTTGTTATTGTAATTACATTTCTAAGTTGGCTTAGGAAGAACAACTTTATGAGATTGAGACTTCCTAAGAACTTGGCATGCTGTTCACTTTGTCTCCTTCAGGAATGCTTTAAAATTGTGTTCATAAATCTTACACATTTCTAAAGTTCTTTTTCTTAGATATTTCATCTTTCATTATTGCTACTGTAAATGGAGTCTTTCCCCATTTCACTTTAAACTCACTATGTTTGTTCATCTGAAATGTATTGATATCTATATAGTAATTCTGTATCATGCTACCTTACTAAATTTTCTTGTTTACAGTACTTTTTCAGTTGAATATCTCAGGTTTTCCATAATGATTACAAATTGTGATAGTTTTTATTTCCTTCTCTGAATTTCTGTACTTCTAGTTTTTTTCTCTTATTAACTATATTGTCTAACATCCAGTACTGTTAAGTAATAGTGGTGACAAGTGAACATCCTTCTTTGTTCCTGACTTTAATGGGGATACCTCTACTGTTTCCCCAGTAAGCTTGATGGTCACTTTAGGACCAGGGTGTATTTTATCAAGCTAAGAAGGTGTCCATCTATTTCTTAAGTTTAAACATATTTCTAAATAATAAAGCCCCAGGCGTGTGTATCTGCAGCCTCCCTAGCACGATAAGATCAAAGCTCTAAAAGGAAACTTAAGACTTTCTAGTCCACCTTACTCCCATCATGAGTAATAAACTCCAGTCACAGTAATAAATTCCAATTACTTCCCCCCAGAAGTCCCAAAATTACATTGGAAAACAAGCTGGAGCTAAAAATCATTGTATCTTAGGTCTCACACCAGTGTTCTTCTGGGTACACAAAATTAACACTGAAAACTTATGATTATTTTTCTCTTCCATTGTGCATTTTCCTTGAGATTTTCCCATTTTATCCCTTTCTTTTCATCACATTGTTGGGACTTCACATGTGCGGCTTGGCTCCACATTCTTCCCCACTGCCGAGGAGCCAAGTTTATGAAGGATTTTTAGACAGTGACATAATCCCTTCCCCACCCCGAAGACCTCTGCTATTTGGTCTTCTTGGACAAAACGCATTGTCTTCCAAATACTGCTGGTCACTCCTGAAATTAAAGCCGAAAGCTTGCTGGGGCCGCTTGAACACCTGAAAATACGCTTTGGCTGTGACAGTGCCTTTAGCAAAGGGATGTGAACCAACAGTAGACGTGTCATAAATGCCACTGTGTCTTATATTCATTTGTGAGTGGTATTCAGATATCAAAAGAAATTAGGTCCTAATATGTTTACAGTCTTCAAAGGAAGAAAACAATTATATTATTAGTACTGTACTTCTGATTTTGATGTGTCATAACTTTAATAAACATAGAAATTAGTAAAACATTTTATATGCTAAGAAAATTTGTATACAAATGGGAAAAAGCCATTTGGCAAATTATTTTCTACTGTAAAACAAGATAGTATTTCTCTCCATGTATAGTTACTAGAGTCTGGAGTCAGACCTGGGTTTGAGTCCTGGCTTTACCACTGTCTGGCTGACTGACTGAACACAAGTAACATAATCTCAACTGAGTCCTGTTTTCCTAATCTGCAAATGGAGTCAGGAATACCTTGCAGAGTTGTATAAGAAGAGAAAAATGCACATGAAGTGCTTAGCACAGTGGTACCATGATGTAAGCCCTGAATAAATGAGAGCTCTTATTAGTATAGCCTATTGTTAAGAGCCATAATACAGCCTGTTGTGTTTCTTTAAATTACATGAAGTTAGAGGTCAAGGAACAAATATCACAATTTTTACTCAATTTGGATCTATAATTGCAAAACAGCTCAGTTATCGACATAGCCTCCTTTCTGAGACTTAGAACTAAGGTACTTGTAAGGATTTGACTGAAGTCTGCCCTGGCTCTTCTTTCTTGGGAATTATTTGGGCAGGCATGGCAATTAACACTTACCTACAACCTCAAGCCTAAAAATATGTTATTACCTTTTTTAAATTAGGTTTTCAGTAGCCAATTATTTTTTGACCGTTTTCCACCAATAAGTGGAATAAACCACTACAAAAGACTAATGAGATTCATACTCCACACATTTCGAGCTATAAAGGACTCAGGCATCTTCTACTTACACGTTCATTAAGTAATTTTGAAGTGCCTAATTTGTACTAGATATAAAATATATATCCTTAAAGATATATAGATGAAAAAATAGATTCCATACTGTGAAGAAGCTTACAGTCTAGTATGGTGTCTAGAGAGGAACTTAAAAGCCACCTTTTATAATATATGCCTTCCTTAATATTCCTAACTTCGGGGTGGGGGGGCAGAATAGTCCTCTTTTATGGTCCCATAGCACTCTATGCTTGCACTTATTTTAACATTTCTTACACTGTACATTGGCTCCCAAGCAAGACTGTAGGCTACTTGAAGACAGGGACTGTGTCTTACTCATCACAGAAGAAAAAGATACCTAAACATGATCTTAAATAACTTAAAATTGAGAGACAAAGGCCTATCTACACTACTAACACATATAAAGAACTAACTTAAATATAAACTTGTATGAAATAAAATACTATGGGAAGTAGGAGGTTTTAGAGGTTATTTAGAGGAGATGGCATTTGAATTGAATTTAGAAGGAATAGTAGGATTTCCAAAGATAAGGAGGCAGGGAAGAGAATCCAAGATGAGGGAAAGTCATGAGCAAGACAGTGCATGGGCTGCTTGAGGAATAGCAAGGACTCCAATGTGAGTAGATGCTGGCAAGAATGTTAGGGAGGGACTTGGCTGTAGCTGACCTTGAATGCAACAGTAGGGTGTTAGGACCTTCTTTTGCAGGCAGTGGTGTGTTGACAAGGATATTTGTACAAAAGGGATTAGATCACTTTGTCAGTAGTGTGAATGATGGGAAGAGAAAGATCAGATTCAGGAAGGGAAGCCTAGAGATTTTTAGTAATGTAGATAAGAGATGTTGACGTAAAAATAGATATGGAAAGGAAGAGAGCAATTCTGGAAACATTGTGCAAAAGGACATGTCAAACCCTGATCTTAGAGTAAGAGTTGGAGATTCCAATTTGAGTCATTTTCTCAAAGGTGATGGCAGAAGCTCTGGAAGTGGCTAAGGTCACCCAGGAAGAGCAGAGATAAAGTAAGCCGGGGGAGGCCACAGAACCTTGGGGAAAGCTTATATTTAAGGGGTAAGTAAATCTTCAGATTTAGAAGAAATGATGCTTCAAACTTGTTACTAAAAAGATGAGGAAAACTGTGTCTTTAGAATTAATCGGTTTGCCTAGTTTACAGCAGAGCCCTTTAGAACCCAGGTGCCCCAACTTATAACTCAGTGCACTATTAGTTTGCTCTAGACTCTAGTTTAATGCTAAATTTAAAAATCCCACCTACCACCTTTCCCATCCTCATCTATTTTGGTAAGACAGACTAAACTTGAATTTTAGACTCCTTTACATAAATCAAAGTATCCTGCATCTCTCATGCTTCTAGCTACCAATAGCAAAGAGAAAATTTTGCCATTGGAAAATTCAGGGCAAGCCATCCATATGGATGCCATTTAAAATTATAATGTGTGATGTGATTGATAGTAAGAATCGTAAAAAGCCTAATTAAGTCTACCTTATGTTTCAAAGGCAATAAGTTAATCTTACATATCAGTACATGTTTTTATATCCTTTATGTTAAAAAAAAAACCTGCTGCCATTTTCAACACTGAATTATCCTTATTGTCCCCAAATACCTTGTTATATACATAAATGGAAAGGTTTTGCTCAAATAAGCCAAACCAAATGATTTCTTTAGTTTTACAGAAGATTTTGTTGCTATTAATACTGCAGTCTTCTATGGCATGTGCCAAAGGTGTAGTGTGAAATTCTGTTTTTCACTCAGTGAAATATTTATACCTCAAAGAGGGAGGGCTCAAAAGAAAGGATATGAAACTTTGATGCAGACCTTCTTAAGAAGCAAGAATGTGATGGGGTCATCTCAGAAATAGCATCATCCTTGCTGAACAACAGAACTAAATAATATTTGGCTTTTATCATTTATTTAGCTGGAAGAGCTAAGCTTTGAAAATGAACCATCACAAACCATAATTAAATAAACTGTTTACAACTCAACTCTGATAAAAGTCAGTTGATAAAAAGAGCAGGAACAATATAAATACTAAAGCTTGATGGCCCATACCTAGATAAAAATTCCCCGCCCCCCAGGAAATGGATTTTAACCATTTGTGGTACAGTAAATGATCCTATTAGAATACTAGTATATGGACCTACAGCCTACCCCCGAAAAACCTGAAACATACTTTTAAATTGGCCAGTCATTTCCTAGCATTGAAGTTCCAGAAAGATGGTGGGTTTTGTTGTTGTCTTTGTTGTTTTATTTTTCTTTGCTTACTTTGGGTTTCTTTTTAATTTTTGTTTTTCTTAAGCAAGCATATTTTATTAAATATACATATAGAAAAATATGTTTCACAAATGTACAACTCAATGAAGTGTCGCAAATTGAATACACCCATGTATGTAGCACCCAGATCAAGACGGACATCCCCAGCCCTTCAGAATCCACCATCATCCTCCCTTCCAGCCAGTAGGTACCGCCCCCACCCCACAACTGTTGGCAGACAATTATCATGGGTCTCTGATACTTCTGCACATCTTGTGAGCAGAGATACCACCTGCCTTTGTTCAGAGTACCCTTTCAAGTTTACTTGGATAGCCTTGCAAGACAAGAGAGAGTGTTTTTCTCCAGAGAAAAGGGCAGTTTTGCTTAAGTCTTGAAAAAATAGAGATTGTGTCTCTTATTATTGTCTTTTATTATACTGTTTAGTATGTTAAAGATGTCTCCCTTCAAAGCAAAGGGTAGGCTTGTTTACTTCCCATTATAAAACTGAGGTTGCCTAAACTCAGGGTTCCTCTCCTGTAATGCAACCCAGAGTGTGTGCAGGTGTCACCTGGCTTTCTTCATGTTGCATAATTAGGAAGCAGGGCTCAAGAAGTTGCTGCAATACTGACACTGGCTATTGAGTTGTAAGGTTCTTCGTCTCTTGACTCAGCAGCTGTTAACTAGGCAGGGAACATAATAGTTTGTAAGCAGGGCAAAATCTCAGACGCTTCACTGTTCTTGGTAGTAATCACTATTCCAACTTCTACCACCATAGATTAGTTTTACCTGTGCTTAAAATTCATATATAAATGGAATTACACAGCATGTACTCTTGTGACTGGCTTCCTTCATCCAACCTCATGTTTGTGAGATTCATTCACAATTGCACGTAGGCATAGTTTTTTATTTCTCATAGTATTCCGTTGTGTATTTCAAAACTTACTTTGTCTACTGTTGATAGATGCTGGTGCAGTTCCTGCTCTTAGAATTGGGCTGTTATAAACACTTTTATGCATGTCTTTGTGAATATATGCAGTGCATGTATTTCTGTTGGGTATATTCCCAGAACTGGATCAGAGGGTGTGCATAGATACTGCCAAACAATTTTCTAAAGTATCTGTACTAAGCTACTCTTCCACTAGAAGTGTATGAGCATTCTTGTTTCTCTGTGTATTTCTCCACCCTTGTTATTTTTCATCCTTTTAGTTTAGTTTTGTTTACGTGCGTTTATTTTACCAAGGTGCACATAAGGAAAGATAAATATGCCAATGGTACACTTCCAATTTTACAGAGCAATCTCACAAGTATTTTTGCCATTTAGGAAAAGAGATACATCAATTATTAAGTTGTTACCAGGGTGAATTGTCAAGACAATCAGAGCCACAATTTTTTTGTAGGTTATTTTTCCATAAAGACAACAGTTTCCAAAGTCCTCAGAGTCTGATAAGACCAAGTTATTCAAATTATACTTCTAAAGATACAGTTTTAACAGAAACGAGTTGAAAACTGTGTGAATATTCACAAAAGTCTCCATATTGTACCAGAAAGAAATTAACATTCTCCCAAATGTTCCCAACTGAAAGCAAAAGAAAATCTATACAACCACATCTTCCCAGTAAACAGAAACAGAGAAAGTAATAAGGTTTTACTAAATACTAGTGAAATTAAGGGCATGGTATTAATTTTCTACATAAAACACACGAAGTTGCATTGTTTGTATTTCTTTAAAAAAAATCATCTTTCGGCAACATAGCACTTCAACCACCTTCAATTCTCCCATCCCAATCCTGAGAAGAGTACTTCTCCTCCTATCACCTCTAACAAGAGAAGGTATCCCTTCCTTGTAGGCTCTGTCAATCCTGTGTTTATTCTAGGCCCATATTTCCCCTGGCTCATTTCTGCCTCTGGCCGTCTGTTCAGTTTTCCTTCTCAGGGCGGGCATCCATCACAATCTCTTTAGTTCTTCCATCCATTCATTCCATGTATGTCTTTCTTTAAACCAACTAGGCATTGCTATAGATGGGTGAGGGCTGGGAAGAAGGCAGAGAGGGACTGAGAGCTCTGGTAGTCTCCTTGACAGGACCATCTCTCTGCCTCTGGAAATGATAAACAGCCAAGTTAAACTGAAAAGCCTGCTTCTGCAGATGCTTCTGAGCTACCACTTTTTAAAAAGAGATAGAAGTGATATGAGAAATAGAAGAGAAACTGTACACCTACCCTGGCACTGCTGGCACTTCTTCATATTCGGGACGAGGAAGGGAGACAAAAGTACCTTTTTTTTTTTTTTTTTTTGCTGTACGCGGGCCTCTCACTGTTGTGGCCTCTCCCGTTGCGGAGCACAGCCTCCAGACGCGCAGGCTCAGCGGCCATGGCTCACGGGACCAGCCGCTCCGCGGCATGTGGGATCTTCCCGGACCGGGGGCACGAACCCGTGTCCCCTGCATCGGCAGACGGACTCTCAACCACTGCGCCACCCGGGAAGCCCCAAAAGTACCTAACTTTTGTATGGCTTCACTGGTTGAGGCTGAGAAAGCCTGGTACTTAGCAAGGACACCATCATTATCCTTGCCATGCAAATAGGGTCTAACTCGTCACCTCAGCCACTTGCCTGACAGTCAGTAGGGTTCCTGAGTGATGATGAGGAATTGAGGTCTTTTAGGGGAGAAATAGAAAGGTCTTTTATATGATGGCAGGAAGCCTGGGTCTACCACCAGTTCTGAAGATCCTTGTTGACCAAAAACCAGAAAGTGGAGCTGACAATGGTCTAGAAAATGTTCATCCAGCAGGTGGCAGCCTAAGGGGGTGGGTGTAGCCAGTAGCAGGCAGCATTAGGTGATCAGAGAAGCAGGAAGAGCAACGGAGTTGCATAAACCAGAGACCAAGCAGCCCCCTTCTTCTCTCTCTTGATTTTATTAATGCCCAGCAATTGTCCACAGGCCACGTGCAGAGCAGAATGAGTAAAACAGGCTCTTAAAAACAGCTGGAGGGCTTCCCTGGTAGCGCAGTGGTTGAGAGTCCACCTGCCGATGCAGGGGACACGGGTTCATGCCCCGGTCCGGGAAGATCCCACATGCCGTGGAGCGGCTGGGCCCGTGAGCCATGGCCACTGGGCCTGCGCATCCGGAGCCTGTGCTCCACAACGGGAGAGGCCACAACAGTGAGGGGCCCGCGTACCGCAAAAAAAAAAAAAAAAAAAAAAAAAAAAAGCTGGAAATCCAGATGGTAGTAACTAGACCAGAAGCCTTGGGAGCAAACAGGGTCCAAGCAGTGCAGACAAAGGCAGTGCCATCTGTAGCATCATTTATTTGGCTTAGAAGAGTGTGAACTACCACCATGCAGCATGTGATATTAATGCACAACAGCATGCCACGGGGACGTGGTGCAGCATAGCCACGAAGGTCTCAATCTGGAAAGCTGAGAGAGCTGAATGTCCAGTGGAGGGAAGGTGCAGAAAGGTGAGCACAAAATCAGTCAGAGGCATACCCTTGCTGTTGCTAAGGCCTAGGTCTGGCAGGACGTGGTAGGGGACCTGTGTGGGAGTATTTCCAAGAGCAAAGGTTAACCAGATTGGAACCCAACGGGCCTGGGTATCTCCACTGGCTCCCTTGTCTGGAGAAGTCTAGCCCTATGGGCTCCTTCATCCCATAAGTAGTACTGCAGTGGATTTGGCCAGAGGTCCTCTTTGATAATCTCAGCAATCCTGTCAGACTCTGGAAGGCTGTGGTCTGAAAACCAGGCAAAGAAGCTGCACATGAGGTCTTGGTTCCTAGGAAGAAAGGCCTGGGGTTCATGGCCCGGGTGCCATATGATCGGAGTGGAAAGAAACACCACGTGCCCCGAGGATCTGACCTCGTATTCCTTCACAATCCAGTTATTTCTTCGAAAGAAGAATTATGGGTTTCTTCGAAAGAAGAACTTGAACTTGCACCCCATCCTAGGATGTCTGAGTTCCTTCACCTTATAATTCGCTACGTACCTGAACATCTCTGCACCTCTGCCTCTAATCAGGGCAGATAGCTGTGGGTGGTTCCGAACGGTAGTGACTCAGAAGCCCAGGATGTACCTCCACTGTAGGTAGTGTTGACACATGCGCCCAAAATTGCGCCCGAACTGGAGGAAGGCCCGGTCAGCCTGAGGGTGTGCAGTTCCAGCTGGATGGCTTCCAGGGGATTCAGGTGGAGACCCTCACTCTGGGCCGGGGCCTTGCCTCATCCTTCACCTCATTTACCCCTCTGTGCTTCTCCACCACTTCCATTTCCTCAGCCACTAGCTTTTCCTCCACTTCAACCCTCTCCTCCTCGTCCACTGCTTCTGAGAAGATGGTGCCCCTTTCAGTCCTCGCTTCCGCGGCCTTTGCCCCAGTCATCATCAGCTCAGACTCCGACCGCTCTGTGCCACAGGTTTCTAGGGCCTTCTCCCCACCAGTTTCACGCTGAAAGCCATTTTTCAGGCTGCTGTCTGCTGCCGCAGAGGCAGAGGCTGCTTTCACACCCTCCCCGGGTGGCACGACCTCCTCCCGCCCTGCTTCGGTCGCGACCCCCAGCGGCTGGGATCTGGGGAGTAGGCCCGCAGCCCGTGGGGCCCTGGGGGTGCGCCCCCCTCCACCGGAAGCTGGGGCGGTGGGAGTGCTTTGATCTCCAAGCTGCCCTCACTCGTCTCCACCATCACCTGCATCATCTTGCTTTCTTCTAGAAGCTTCTGGCACTGCTGTGGGTCCAGGTCGCCCAGGACATGGTCGGGAGTAGTGAGGTTGCGGGTTTGGGGGAGAGGGATCCCCTGGGCCCCATTAGGGTCGCTTATGTTGGTAGCAGCCTGACCAGCTGTTTGTTGGCATCTGTTTTCCTAATCAAAGACTTACTCATGCAAACCAGCCTATTGCGCAGCCCACCCTTCAATTTCCCGATACTCACCTCTCAGTCTCTAGGCACCTGCTCTCGGTCTCATAGAGTCTATTCTTGTGGCTTCTGCCATCCTTTTTATTCGGATTATTCTGGTGTATGTGTGATGGTGTTACACGGTGGTTTTAATTTGCATTTACCCAGTGTCCAAGAAATTGGGAAGCTTTTCATGTGGTTTTGATTTTGCCATTTGGATATTCTCTTTTTGTGAAGTATCCGAGTCTTCTCCCCATTGCGTGTTCTATATTTTTCATGTTGATTTGTAGGAATGCATTATACGTGCTAGACACGAGTCCTTTTTCAGATCTGTGTATTGCAAATATCCTCTCCCTCCGTGAGTTGCTTTTTCACTATCTTAATGATGCCTTTTAGTGAACAAAAGTTTTGAATCTTCATATATTCCAATTTATCATTTTCCCCTTTAGATTAGTGCTTTTTGTGTCCTGTTTAAGAAATCTTGCCTTTCTAACATCGTTCACATTTATATCTGCAATCCATTTGGAGTTGCTTTTTGTGAATGGTGTGAGGGGAGTCAAGATTCATTTTTCCTCCCATATGATTATCTGATTGACCAAGCAGTATTTATTGAAGAGACCATCCTTTCCCCATGCATAGGTTTTTAGATGTTTCCATTAAAAGTGACGTATGTCACTGGCCGGAGCTAGTCAGATGGCCTTGCCTAGCTTCAAGGGGTCAGGGAAATATAATCCTCCCCTGAGATTGGAAGGTGAAGGAAACTGGAAATATTGGTGAGCACTGTGTCGCTTACTCATCACAGACTGTAACTTGAGTAGTGTGTACAAGACCAGTAGAGTTAAGCCAAAGAAAGTAGAGAAGAGGTAATGATGAATAGAAGAGGAGAAATTAATGAAAGACAATAGAGAGTATCAAGCAAAGATTAATAATAAAAGGAGAGAGAATAAACAATATTTGGAAGGAAAAATACAGTCACAGTAGTGATTTAAGGAAATATAAGAGAACATGTTGGACAGACTTGTGCCAGTACATTTTCTTTTCTTTTTTTAAAAAATTTTTATTGGAGTATAGTTGATTTACAATGTTGTGTTAGTTTCAGGTGTACAGCAAAGTGAATCAGTTATATATATATATATATATATCCACTTTTTAGATTATTTTGCCATATAGGCCATTACAGAGTATTGAGTACAGTTCCCTGTGCTATACAGCAGGTTCTTATTAGTTATCTACTATTTTATATATAGTAGTGTGTATATTTCAGTCCCAATGCTGGTACATTTTCAAACTTGAATGAAATATATGAATTCATGGAAATGTATAACTCATCAACACTGAAATGCAGTGAAAGGCCTAAATAGACATAGAAATAATAAATAGAATCAAGAATTTAAAAAGAATCTTTCTACAAAGTTAGCATGAGGCTAAATGATTTTGAGACAGATACTACCTAACCTTCAAGGAACATATAATCTATTTCTTTTCTTTATTAAACATTCAACAAATATTTACTGTGTGCCTGTAGCATGCCTACTACTGTTCTAGGCCCTTAGGATACATTGTTAAACAGAACAAAGATCTCTTCCCTCTTGGAGTTTCTAGCAGAGGAGAAAGACAATAAATAATAATGATAAAAAGTAAACGAAACATATTAGAAAGTGATAAGTGCTATGGATAAAACAATAGGTAGAGGTGAGTAAGGGGATTGAGAGTCCTGGGGGTAGGGAGTGGGGAGCAGATTGTAGTTTTAAATAGGGTAAGCAGAGGAAACTTCATTGAAAAGATAAAATTTTGGCAAAGATTCAAATAAGATGAGGGATTTAGCTAAGTGGATATTCTGAAGAAGAGCATTCTAGGAAGAGAGAAGAGCTAAGCAGAGGCCCTAGGACAGGAGCATGCTTAGGGTGTTCAAGGAATAAAAAGGAGATCAGTGTGACTGGAACAAGGTGAGTGAGAGAGGCCAATATCTTACATGATATTGTAAGAAGTTTGGCTTTTATTCGTAGTGAAATGGGAAACCACTACAGGATTTTGAACAGAGGACTCAAAATGTGATTCATGTTTTGCATGGATCACTCTGGCTCCTGGGTGAAGAACAGACTGTGTGGGGCCAGTGGTAGATGTAGGGAGATCTTTTAGGAGTCTATCAAAGTAATACAGGTGAAAGATGATATTTCTTAGACTAGGTGGTAGCAGTGGAGGTGGATAGTGGTTACAGTATGATGGTAGAGCCAGCATGATTTCATGGTGAATTGGATGCAGGGTATAAGAGAAGGAAAGAAGTCAAGGATGACTCTGTGGATTTTGACCTGAGCAGCTGATAGGATGGAGTTGCCAGAAGCAGAGATAGGGAAGGTTATGAGAGAGCAGATCTTTGCAGGAAAAATCAGAAGTTTGCTTTTGGACATGTTAAGTTTGAGATGACTGTTGGGACAACAGAGTTGAGATACCTAGTGGGTATTAGGAGTTTGGAGCACAGGAGAGGTCTGGGATGGGGATACATATTTGGAAATAATCAGCATACATGATATTTAAAGCTGTAGTTAGAGCTTGCTGAAATCACCAAGGATGTGAGCAGCTAGATCAAGCCCTGAGGCCTCCAAAATTACAAGGTCAGGGAGAAGAGGAAGAACCAGTAAGAGACTAAGGAGAGACCAGCGAAGTAGGAGGGAATCTGAAAATGTGCAGTACGCTGAAAGCCAAATGTATAAAGGAAAGTGTTCAACTGTGTGACGTGGTGCTGATAGGCCAGGTAAAACGAGAGTTGACCAATGGATTTTACAACAAAAGTGATGGAGGTCAGAATAGGTTTTAAAGGGAATGGGAAGAAGGAAATTGGAGACAGTGAATATTGATAATTCTGTTGAGGAATTTGCCAAAAAGGGAAATAAGTGGAGTCATCACTTGACAAGACCACTTTTAGAGGAGTGGTAGGGTGACAGCTTGACTGTAATGGGTTTAAGAGAAAATCCATAAGGGAGAAATTGAAAATAGCAAGTATATACGACTCTTGCCATTTTGCTCCAAAGAAATGGGATGGTGGCTGGTGGGGAGAGTGGGTCAAAGAAAACATCTTTAAAATGGGAGAAAAAGAAGTATATGTGCATGTTGTTGCGAATGATTCAGCAGGGGGCAAAAATTAATAATGTAGGAGAGAGAAAGGAGAATCATTGGAGGGATGTCCTTGAATAGGTGAAAGCAGATGGAATCTAGTGCCTATGTAGGGGGGAAGGAGTCAGCCTTTAATAGGAGCATGACAAGTTCACCTATGGGAACCAGAAGGCAAAGTATGAGGGTGTAGTTGCTGGTTGGTGGGTAGAAGTGATGATGGAGTCTATGAAATTCTCTTCTCTTTGCTTCAGTGTTCTCGGTAAAGGAGAAAGCAAGATTCAACTCAAGTGAGAAAGAGAGAGAGAATGAGGCAGTGGGAGTCTGGGGAGAGAGGGGTAGGAAATAGTTTTCTAGAGAATCAAAGAGTGACTGGATTACGACATATGGTATGATTGTCATACAGCATTAAGATCATGAATTTGAAGTGAGGCACATCGGCATGGTTGTGAATTTCTCTTCAGCCACATTCATTTACAGGTGCAGCATGAGTAAGCAGAGTTGGATTTAGTCAGAGCTGAAGCAAGAAGGGCAAGAGAATGATTATAATCTTGATCTTAGAATCCAAGCTAGAGGAGTAAAGGACGTATAGGGATGGGGGACAGTGAAAAGGTGGCCTGATCAATGGATTGGAAGACCTAGGGAATTGAAGGGTCCCTGGGTTTAAGTACCAGAGTGAGCTAGAAGGATGAGAGATAGTGGTCTGAGAGTGGACTGCAGGGAATTGGTTAGAACCCTACTCCTCCATCCAACTTGGGCTCCAATGAGGCATATTGAGGACGAGGTCATTGCAGGGGAGGAGGTTAGTGTACCAGGAGGCCTGGGTGGGAAGGATCACCTGTGTGTATATTGAAATCACTGAAAGATAAGATGAGAAAGAAGTGAGAATAAGCCAGGAGCTAAAATCCTTGAGAAATGAGGGAGAAATGACATGAGAATAGCAAGAATGCAGGGTATTAGGTGATTTAAACTGATGCTAGGAGATTTAAAGCTGGGTCTGTATTCTAGGGCCAAAGTTAATTATATAACACCACCTCCTTTGGCTAAATTAGTTAGTCAAAAGGCAGACAAGTTTAGAATTTGATATTACTTAATGTCACAGAGCCTGTATTTTATTATTTTTTTCTTTCTCAAAGTGTGCAGAAGAAAGTCACACATATGTTAGCTGATCAAAAACAAGGAATGTATATGTTTTTGAAAATTGGAAAGTGAGTAGTAGATAACACTTTTTGAGTTCAGTGCGAAATGTTATTCTCTTTTGGGGTCTTTCATTCTGCTTGTGCCCTAGAGTATGGACTAGAAACTACTGAGAAGAACAAAATACGATTTTAACTTTGGGCTTGAAACATTCTGGCTATAAAAGTGTTTTAAGGGGAGTAAGGAGAGCTAATACAAAATCTCAGAAATATCTAGTCAACCAGAGGCAGAAAGAGGGAAGGGGGAGGGAGAGAAAGAGAAAGAAGAAGGAAAGAAAAGAAGAAATATAAGTAAAGAAAGAAGATGGCTTTGGGGGAAGAGTACAGTTTAGCCACAAATCTGCACATCACAGAATTGTGAACGTTTAAATTCTCTGGGAAACAGAAACAGCATGATGTTTTAAAAGCTAAACTTAATATAAGATGAATGAAGAGAGCCTGTGAATTGTATAGTTTTATTTTTCTTTGACTCCTCAAATATCATTCAGTTCTTACTTGTTTTGAAAGGAATCTCTCATTCTTGGCCTAAATTCTTTAAACAAGTGTGTTTGTTTGGTGACTTAGCATACAGAAATATTGTTCTTTGGGCTAGGCCACCCAGTTTAGAAAGCTGAGGGCCTCTGTACTTAAGACTCAAAAGAATGTTGGTAGACAAGAGAAGGAGATGTACACTTTGTTAATTTCCTCTGTTTCCCGTAGACCATTAAGCTGTGTTTGCAAAGGAAATGGTAAAAAAGAAGCTTTGAGTGATTAACCAAGCAGCTTTATAGCTGCAGTCATCTCTATTGCCTCTTAGAAATAGCATATAAATATAGAAGTAGGGAGAAAATATTTGAGTTACCAGGGTGTGGGTAATGAGTTACTCTGGGAAAGTTAATAATTATGATTTAATCATTTTCTACCACTACAGCACTCATAGAGAGCAAATATACATTATTGTGCCTAATAAAACTGTTAAGAGGCTGAGGTCTGTGTAGGGTGGGGGGTAGCGCCAGGTGACAGGGGTGACCAAATCAGCCAGGGATACACAGAGCCATCACAAAAATTCAAAATATAGGTCAAAACACTAAGTAAAATGTTCGTAATATCTAAATGTTAAACATACGTAATCATTCTACCCTAATTGAGATAAAATTAATTTTTAAAAATAATGAAATTGATACTGTAGCAAATGAATAAAATTCAGTTAATCATGAAAAATCGAAATAATATTATTGGATCTTTTAAAAAATAGTGTGATCTTAAAAAACAAAGTTCATTGATGGTGTCATCATTGCCATATGAGCATAGTTTGGGGTCAGAAATTTCCAGCAGCTTTAAAAACTCAGGCTCTACATTAGTAGCAGAATGGTGAACAGAGTTTTGCTCTAATTCTTAGTATTTTCTTCTTAGCTGTCATTTTAAAATAATTTCTCTTTTCGATCTTTTTTCTTTAGAAACAGGAATATTTTTATGTTTTAGCACGTTACACCCTCACTGCACCCTATGAACTAGCAGGTAGGAAAACTGAGGCACAGAAATAATAAGTAATTTGCTCATGGACACATAGAAAATCGCAAAGTCAAGAAATGAACCCAGATAATCAGACTCCGAAGCTCTTCCTGTTAAACACTGCAGGGTACACTCTGAGCCTTTCTCAGCCTCAATTCTCTCGTCTATAAAATATGGTCTATAATTCTTATTTCTCATGGTGGTTGCAACAATTAAATAAGATGTGGAGCTTGGGCAGGGGAGATGTTCTTTATCTGCTTCTGTATTGCTGTCTTTATCTGTTTCTGTATTGTTTGATTTGTTATAATGAGCATGAATTATTCATGTATTTTTAATCAAGAAAAAAAATGTTAAGGCCTATAAGAGTGTCTGGCACAGAGAGGCACCCAATAAAGTCATTATTATGTCTGAGAGCAAAGTCAGAGTTTCCATTTGAATCAACAGGGATTTGTCATCTCTGGAAGCTTGGGTGCAAAGGGAAGAAATAAGATAGGGGAACAGCTAGAAGAGAATCCAGGGTAGAGGTTTTTACTTGCCAGTGAGAGGGGCTTGTTCATCTTAAAGTGAGGGTGGGAACCATTGGGAGGGAGAGCGCACTGGTTTAGGCAAGTGGGAATTAACCAATGGAGCAAAATTCCAAGGAATTTGGGGTTGGGGGAGTCCTAGAACTTTGGATGAATTAACTTATTTTGCAGAAGATTAACAGTGACTTGTTAGTCAATAAAGCCCATTTTCTAAGGTAACAAAAAATATCTATCATTTTGGAAAATGAGAAAGGAATTAAAAGAACTCTGGTTTTCTTTACTTATCTGCCTGGTTCTGGGGGATATGAGAATAGGTTTTCTGAAGAGGAGCCATCAGTTTATTTTTCCATTTGTGGATTACAATGGTAAAACGATTGTTGGCAAAAGAACATCTTTTCAAGCGGCTTCCCTTGGTGTAGGTCAGAGGGGCAACAAGAGGAGTTATTTCTGCAGCTGGAAAAAAGGTTCAGAGCTGTCTTCCTGGAGACAGCTCCCATTTCAGAGTCTAAAATAGATTTGAATTACTGTGCTATTGGGGAATCGGGGCCTATTCATTCTAAGCACATCTGTTGGTAACTGTTGAAATTCAAATAAATTCAAATAAAGTCCAAGTAATGCTCGTTTTACACTTATCGATTTCAAGGAGTGTTAAAAAACACATATACAGAAAACCTACACTCCAGTCACTGACACTGCCTAAGACACAACATGGAAAGCCTTGATTTTCTGCCAACCATAATTCCTTTGAACCTGAGCCACCACATTTTAATTCCTTTAAAATGCTCCTTCCTCCCTACCTGAACTTTTCAACTGAGATTCATTTTCATTTCAAAAGTTTAAATATGAACTATATCAAACAGTTCTGTAGTTTGATTTTGATCATTCCACAGCCTTCAGTAGTGAAGTGAGGAGGTTAGACTATTAAACTCATAAAGCCAGGATTGAATAAATGCATTTTTCTCTTTGTCTCCTCTCCAGTTTTAGTAAATAAAAAATTTCAGTTAGGTGCTGTGATTAAGGAAACTTGGTATATCTATTTATTTATATATGGCTCCAGTCCATAAAGGATTCAAGGCATCTTTAAGCAGGCAAACACAGGACAGAAGAATAAGGGAAATTCCTTTTTTTCAATTAAGCCATGACTCTCTTATAAGGAAATCTGATCTATCAAATGTATAGAAAGAAATAGAACCATTTTAAGGTTGTGAGTTTAAATTTTTTTCTTAATAGTTAAAATTTTGAATAGCGTTTCAAGTACCATATTTATGTCATTACCTTGGAGTTTACAGTGTTACAAGTAGATACCACACCAAGTACATTACATGAATTATCTCCTTTAGTTTAAACCTCATAATTACCCTATGAAGTAGTGTTATTTCCATCTTATAGATAAAAGTATCCAAGGCCTACAAATAAATAATTTGCCCAAAGTCACATAACGAGTCAGGATTCAAATCCATGTCTGTTATTCTGAGTTATTAACTCCTAATCTAAATTATGCCTTATACATGGGAGGCGGTGAAAGAGAAGATCAAAGACCATAAAAGTAAATAGAAATATATTAGAAATTACAGAAAAGAAATTTACATGTAAAAGGAGACATTTGTCTAAATCCAGGCAAACTTTTACAGAAAGTACTATGGTAAAAATAAAGCATCAGGAAGGAAGAAGACAAACATGGTACCAACAGCCCAGAACAGGGCTCCACAGACAAAGGTGTGGCAAAATCACACACTCAGTTCTCAAGGTGTGTGCTTGCCTTCTCTAGTGCCTTTGGGAAATGTGAGTGCTCTCTGTAAGGTTCTGGAGGGTGAAAGATCCTTACTCTAGGAAACTTCATAACTTACCAGCTGACACTAATATTTCTGGTTTCTTCTAACTCTTTGCTTTCATCTGTATGTTGAAAAATACAATCAATATTAGAGTCTGTTGTTTAATAACTAGTATTGTTCAACTGCTAGTATAGCGGTTTCCTGCTTCCTTCCCAATCTTATTTACAGAAAAAATATCATCCATGATTCCACTATTCTTTGTCAATAGTGATTTTCATTTTTGCCTTTTTTTGATGTGCATAAGTAGAATTATTATTTGGCTCCCTTCCACCATTAAATAACATTTTTTCAGTTTTCATAATTATAATTCTGAGGGCTATATAATAGTCTACTGAATTGATATAGTATAATTATATTGGGCATTTTTTTGTTTGTTTCCAGTATTTTGCTATTATAAATATCCTTCCAAGAACTGATTAATGTATATAATTTAATTGTATTTCTTCATAAGTGAATTGTATGTTTATATCCTTTGACCATTTATCTCTTGAGGTTTTAAAATTTGTGAAAATTTGAGTTAGTTCTTTACGTAGTATATATACACTACTTTTCTACGATGATCAATACAAAGGTTTCCCAATTATGTTTCCCTTCTTTTAATTTTGTTAGTTGTTTATGTTACAACCATTTTTTTACTTGATGTTTTTGAGCTATTTATTTTTTCCTTTGTGATTTTCATTACTGCCCTGAGCTTTACAAAGATACTATGCCTCTAAAGATTTCATTAATATTTGATTTTTTTTTCTCATAGCTTTGCTAAGAATTAAAGCAAATATTTACTCTTTAATCCACTAGAGGCTTATTCTGGTAATGTGGTATAAGAGCTGATCTAAATCACTTTTTGTTTTGTTTTGTGTTTGTTCACCAGTTACCCTGGCAATTATTAGAGTTTAATTAGGCAATTATTAAATAGAATTAGGCAGTTATTAAATAAATATTATTTTCCTTAATTTTATGATAGTTATATAATATATTACATTTATTTCTATATGTCCCACACTTCTGTATTTTCATCATTTAATTAATATACTTTGTTTTAGGGTTTCCTGGGAACTAGATCAGCATCATAACTTGTGGTTTCTTTGTTAGTGTAGAATTTTAATATTTAACAAATAGTAAATTTACTTGGTGAAATTCATTTTCCTATATGATAACTGTATATATCTCAATTTGTTCATCTTGTTTTATATATTCTAATACACCTTTATAGTTTTATTTACATATAGCTCATAAGTCTTTATAATTTTCTTTATAACTGTCATGGACAATTCTGTTAAGTTTATCCATCCCCTCTTTTTTTTTTTTGAATGGAATTTCTTTCCTTTGTATTACGTTATTGAGCTGGTGGTTACCAGGATAAAGAAAGCCCCTAATTATGGTAAATTCATTATAAACCCGGTCACTTTGATAAACTCATGGGCTAATAAATTTAAACAGATTTCTTAGGATTTTTATACATGCAATGCTTTCTGCAAATAATCACAGTTTTCCCTCTCCCTTTAGTGTATCATTCTATTGGCACAAAGCAAATACCCACTAAATGGCAGTTGCCCTTTGTGTATTAAAAAGAATATTAGGTGAGTCAGGAAAATTGAATCCTACCGTCAGCTCCTCAACTAAGAAAGCCATCTATAAAGCACCTTCTGTGGGTCAGGCACCATGCTAGGCACTTTACATAGTCCATCTTGCCTAAGGCTTAGAGTAAGCCTACAGAGTATATATACTATTAAATATCATAGGTAAGGGAACTGATAGGTAAGTTTAGCAGGTATAGAAGCCAAGGCTGGCCCATGCTAGGCCCCCAATAGCAATAAAAAATGGAACACGGAAGTGTCTAACTGTGGCAGTCTGTGCGTGAAAGGCCATGGGCCGATGGCTCTGGAGTCCTTGACCTGGCAGGTTTCTTCATTCCCTGGGGACAGCACTGACCACTGAACTTTGGCCAAGGGTCTGAGGAACTAGGGAGGCATGGAGAAGCTGCATCAGCTCACTTTCATCCTTATCTTGTACATACGCTTCACAATTCCTGCTTCCGGGTCACGCAGTAAACGTGAGTGAAAGCAGTCCTGAAGGAAGTCTGTGTTCCCCTTCTCACCAGCCTTTCAACCCAGATCAGCCTTTTGAGGTCTGGCTTAGCTCAGTGGGTTAAGTAATTTGTCCAAGATTACCAGTGAGTGATGGGTAAGTGGCTTGCTCCACAGCCAGTGGTCTTGTAGTGTGGTTTGGGCAGGTCATTTCACCTCTCTGCTATAATTCCCTCATCTGTATGATGAAATAGTCAGATAAATAATCCAGTTCTGACAGGCAGACTGTTGGTGAATACACCTTACACACTTCTTCAAGACTGCAAATTCCTCACAGACTATACTTTCCACGTTCTTGAATCACTCATATTACTTTGCACATAACAAATGCTCAATGAATATTTGTTGATGCAGAATGAACGAATGAGTTGATCAATCAATTGAAGAAAACAGTCTTAATGTTTTTCTTTTCTTTTTTAAAAAAAAATATTTATTTATTTAATTTGGCTGCACTGGAACTTAGTTGCGGCATGCGGAACCTAGTACCCCCGACCAGGGATTGAACCCAGGCCCCCTGCCTTGGGAGCATGGAGTCTTACCCACTGGACCACCAGGGAAGTCCCTCTTGATGCTTTTCTCACAAGAGATTTTCAATGCTAGAACACAGGATCCTGCAGGGGCCCCTAAAATCTCATTTCACATTTCAATTGTGGAATCTTCTATAAAGATAGCATTTGTCATGAGCCTTTTTATAAGAAGATGCTTAGCAGGGGTCAGCTTGTTTTCATCTGAAAAGAATAAAGAATTGAGGTTAGGAAAGCAGGAAGCCTAGAAAGGAGCCAGGTTTGGAGCTGTGGTAGGTAGACTTTCCTCTAACAAAGCTGTTTCGGCTGTTTTTATCTTTGTGCTGCTGTTCTAGCAACACTATGACAAAACTGTGACTATTCAAACTTAATAAAACTAGAGCCTGTCCAAAATCAATTCTGAGTAAATGATGAACTGTGGGGAGCATACCTTAACACCTCTGTTTGGGCATGCTGTAGAAAACTACCAAATCTTATGTCCTGTCTATAATTTAAACACACAATGTTTTAAATGCACCCTTAGAAGATCTAATACAATTACTTGCATATTATTTAATAGTGTGTTCTCTTTTTATGCCAAAAAAATCCAAAGGAAGCTATGCAGCCCTCAGGAGGCATAGAATCTGTGGATTTTGTAATTTCTGATTTTGAACTTAAAATCTCATTGAAGTCACTAGTTAATATTTCTAAATCTTTATATCTGAAAACTTCTGAGCATATATCCCAACAACCTTCCTGCCCCCTCCGCCATCCCCAGCCAAAGGGGGGAGGGAGGGAAGACCCGTACTGCCAATAGTTACAAAGGTTATTTCTGGAATAAAAACAAGGATTTGCAGCATGCACGAGTGTCTGGTTTTGTCTCTTGAGCTTTACAAAGACCAGCATCATATTGAGACTATAAAATTATTGTTCTCTGAAACTAAAAGAAAAATCTAGGAAAATTAAGCATTTTTGTTGAAAATTACTGAAATGTCAAATTTTTTAAACTAAGTTGTTATATAAAAGGAAGCATACGGAGGAAAAGCTATAAGGAGTCAAACTGTTTTTTATGAGCCACAGTATTTGCAGGAAAAGAAAACATGACAGAGACCACACCAGTTTCTCTAACATGGATACAAAGGAGAATCACGTCATCAAAGCAGCAGGTTTGTGCTGCCACAGTAAAGATTATCGGTGGCGCTTTCCATATCCTTTAACTAAACCAAAATACCTGCATTCAGTTGCAACCTGAGAAACAGGCAATAAAGTCACAAATGTCTTTACTTTTAAAAAATATTTTTACCACTTTGTAATAGTGTTTAGTTTTATTGTCCCAGAACAGGAAAAGGAAAACATCATGTTGATTAAATTTTGGCAATAACTTACTCATTATGGGCATAATTTTTACATCGTCAATGTTATTTCAGTTTGCAAGAAGAGGTACAGGGCTCGGTTACAGAAAATATCATGGCAACCTGAACTGAGATGGTCCTGAATTCTCTAGACTGTTTCAGGTTTCCTAATATTAAAGTTCTGTGCAAGGTAAGGTATGAAAGAAGAAAAAAAAACCTCATCTAAACAAGCTTGCTCTTAATAAATACACTAATAAAGTTTATTTTGACCTTGAGTTAAAATGATCCAGCTCTACTGGATGACTCTGATGGGGCTGCTCTTTTGTATTTATTCAAGTTAAATTTCAGATAAGCCCTTGAATTGTGTGAGCTCAACTATATTCTCTAAAAGAGAGCCAGACTAATGTGAACCTGAATCCAAGTGTACTTTTCCAGTAACATCTGACTAGTTGGATCTCATCTGTCGTGTTATCTCACTATGTCACACTGCCAACCACAGGAAACTGAGGACTAGCTCTCACTAGGAGAAACTGATAGCTCTCAGAGTGTGGAGCAGCTTTGTAGGTATTTAACAATCCTCCTCCTAAGGAATACCAAGCCCTGAGAAATGATTAAGCAGATTTATAGAATCTAACATATTAAGCGAAATCCATTTAGGAGAATTTGGAATGTCAGCATGTGCTGTCTTATGATGAACATCCAAGCCCTGCCTGGTTTGCCTAATAGAGTATTTATAAGGAAAAAGTAAGTTCCAGTTTAATGTGATTTCTTATTAGTTAATATTTAGTCAAACAATAAAATGCAACATTAAGCATATCCCTAACTATATTTAGTATAGTAGTTTACACAGCAATTGCTATGGGTTCTATATTTATGTATCATACATCTTTTTCTGGAAAAAAATTGAAGCTGGCTTAAATAGCTTACATGTTTGCCCTTTCTATCGTTAGGAGAAATTCCTTTAAAGAAATTATAAATGCCCTAGGTATACTCTTTTTAATATTTACTCCCTCTAATCATCCTCTGTGTGCACCTTGATTATTCATTCAGGAATACAGCTAGGTTCTCATCTTTTCAGAAAAAAATCCACATCCTTAGCAAGCTGTACAAGACCCTTCACCATCTAGCCATGGCCCTGGTAATCCATTTTCATCTGTAAGAATCTCCCACTCACAATGTCTGGTGTCTCCATGTTGTTAGTTCGGATATTTCAGCCACTATTTTCCTTTGTTAATAACACCTCATAAATATGTTAGTCTAACAGTTTTCAATATTATAAAACTTATTTACACACGGGGGAAAATCACTTCTTGCATTACCACATTGGAGTTACTAAACCATTGAAAAGACTTATACCATTGGTAAAATATTACGTAGTATTTAACTCTGGATGTCATTACCTCCCCACAAGAGAAATTGCCAATAAAATTTCAACATTCATTGTAATGACTTTGACTTCG
This sequence comes from Delphinus delphis, assembly GCF_949987515.2. Classification (NCBI taxonomy): domain Eukaryota; kingdom Metazoa; phylum Chordata; class Mammalia; order Artiodactyla; family Delphinidae; genus Delphinus; species Delphinus delphis. The sequence goes on along the minus strand of NC_082694.2, from coordinate 45,109,319 downwards.
ATCACAAAAGCCAAGTTTTATATTTCGACCTGTGTTCAGATTTTTCTTTCCCATAGGGAAGAGAAAAAAAAGAAGAAATGTTTTATTCCCTTAGGCATCTTTCAAACTCGTTCATAATCTTTTATTAATTTAAAATTGATACATATTTATTGGAGAATTTTGAAAATAATTTGAAAATAAGCAAAGAAAAAAACGAAAGAAAGGAAACTACCCATATTTCAGGAGACACCCACTATTACCACTTTTTATGTCTTTCAAATATTTTTCTGTCAGTATATTTTTTTTTTACAAAACTGAGGTCATACTATATACTGCAAAACTATACTGTTTTGCAACTTGCTTTTAAAAAACTTAATACCATATATGTTTTAAATTTTTATTTATTTTTTGGCTGCGTTGGGTCTTTGTTGCTGCACACGGGCTTTCTCTAGTTGTGGCGAGCAGGGGCTACTCTTCGTTGTGGTGCGCGGGTTTCTCATTGCGGTGGCTTCTCTTGTTGCGGAGCACGGGCTCTAGGCGCGCAGGCTTTGGTAGTTGTGGCACATGGGCTCAGTAGTTGTGGCGGCTCACGGGCTTAGTTGCTCCATGGCATGTGGGATCTTCCCGGAACAGGGCTCAAACCCGTGTCCCCTGCATTGGCAGGCGGATTCTTAACCACTGTGCCACCAGAGCAGTCCCTAGAAAACTTAATACCATATTAAAAATTTCTTTATTGGTAAAAATTCATCTTCATAATTTTAACAGCTATCATTCCTTTATCTGGAAATACAGTAACTTATTTAACCAGTTCCCAATTATTGGACATTTAAATTGCCTGAACTATTTTCCTGTTACATACAATACAATGTACATCCTTGAGGCAAAATCTTTAGGTACATCCTCAATGATACTTTAGGATAAGTTTTTAGGAGTAGAATCACTGTCTCATTTTTAAAAATAATTTTTATTGTAGTATAGTTGATTTACAATGTTGTGTTAGTTTCTGCTCTACAGCAAAGTGAATAAGTTATACATATACATATATCTACTCTTTTTAAGATTCTTGTCCCATATAGGTTATTACAGAGAATTGAGTAGAGTTCCCTGTTCTATACAGTAGGTCCTTATTAGTTATCTATTTTATATATAGTAGTGTATATATATCAATCCCAGTCTCCCAGTTTATCCCCCCTTTCCCCCCCATAACCATAAGTCTGTTTTCTACATCTGTGACTCTATTTCTGTTTTGTAAATAAGTTCATTTGTAGCATAATTTTTTAGATTCCACATGTAAGCGATGTCATATGGTATTTGTCTTTCTCTGTCTGACTTCACTCAGTATGACAATCTCTAGGTCCATCCGTGTGCTGCAAATGGCATTATTTCATTCTTTTTTATGGTTGAGTAATATTCCATTGTATATATGTACCACATCTTCTTTATCCATTTCTCTGCTGATTGACATTTAGGTTGCTTCCATGTCTTGGCTATTGTACGTAGTGCTGCAATGAACATTGCAGTGCATGTATCTTTTCGAATTATGGTTTTCTCCGGATATATGCCCAGGAGTGGTATTGCTGGGTCATATAGTATTTCTATATTTATTTTTATTTTTATTATTATTATTTTTTTTTGGCGGTACGCGGGCCTCTCAGTGTTGTGGCCTCTCCCATTGCGGACACACAGGCTCAGCGGCCATGGCTCACACGCCCAGCCGCTCCATGGCATGTGGGATCCTCCCGGGCACAAACCCGCGTCCCCCGCATCGGCAGGCGGACTCTCAACCACTGCGCCACCAGGGAAGCCCTATATTTAGTTTTTTAAGGAACCTCCATACTATTCTCCATAATGGTTGTACCAGTTTACATTTCCACCAACATTGTAGGAGTGTTCCCTTTTCTCCACATCTTCTCCAGCATTTATTGTTTATAGATTTTTTGATGATGGCCAATCTGACCAGTGTGAGGCTGAATCACATTTTATTTATCTAATTAGGCAATGCATGATAGATGTACAAAAATTCAAAAGGAACAATAGGATATTCAGTGAAAAATAAGCCTTCCTCCTTGCCTTTCCTCCAGATATTCTTCTCCCTCCTGGAAGGCAGCTACTTTTAGTAGTTTTCATTTATTTTTGCAGAAATATTTCACGCATTTATATGCTTTTACATATAAATCCTTCAGTGTACATATTAAGAAATTGGTAAAATGGTTTCAGTAGTGAAATTTGCTTTATAATTTTATATGCTAGATAATCATAGGCACAAAACTTTCTACAATAAAGCAACATTGAGTTATTTCAGTTCTGTATTATCCCTTAATTTAGATTATACTTTTATATAATAATATGTCATTTATCAACTACCGTTAGTATTTTTATCTTCATGGTACACTTTTAAAACTTTTTATTATAGAAGGTTTCAAACACACCTGAAAGTAGAATAATACAATGAAGCCCCAAGTATCCAACTAGTATGCACATTTTAAGTCTTTTAATAAACACTGCCAAGTTTTTCTCTATAAAAGTTTTTTACCGATTTATGCTCCTATCTACATATGAGATTTATATTATCTTCATTTTTGTACTGTTGAATTTTATAGCTGCTGCATCCAATGTTATAGGTATATGTTTTTAAGTAAGAGTAACTCGGTGGCAGGGATGGAAAGTGATAGGAAAAATAAGGCATAGTAACTTTTGTTGCAATAGGACAATAGCTTTAATCTAGCACAGTAATGCCAGTCGACTTAGTGTCGCTTCCTGGTTCAGTGTGTTTGGAAGAATGATGAGAACAGATGCAGGATCTGTGGGAAAAGTGCTAGGATTGATTAACAATGTCTACTACAGGGAAAGCGGGGAGGACTGTTGGCACTCGAGTCATATAGTTTGCTGATTCTGCTTTAGCTTATGAGCATAGCAGCATGCTTTTGTATCATTCTTTTGCTTAGTAGCCATAAAACCCAATTTGGCTTATTAAAAGGTGATGAGACATTTCTGTGTACCTACAGATTCCCCAATGCCTGCTGTCATATTGACAGGTTTTCTTAAAAATAAGTTGCTCTTTTTTTTTTTTGGCTGCGTTGGGTCCTTGTTGCTGCACATGGGCTTTCTCTAGTTGTGGCGAGCAGGGGCTACTCTTCGTTGTGGTGCACGGGTCTCTCATTGCAGTGGCTTCTCTTGTTGTGGAGCATGGGCTCTAGGCGCACGGGCTTCAGTAGTTGTGGCGCGTGGGCTTCAGTAGTTGTGGCGCATAGGCTCAGTAGTTGTGGCTCACGAGTTGCTCCGTGGCATGTGGGATCTTCCCGGACCAGAGATCGAACCCTGCATTGGCAGGCGGATTCTCAACCACTGCACCACCAGGGAAGCCCCATACGTTGCTCTTTTGAAATGAACTCAGTGATGTTGGAACACACGTAAAGAGCATGCTGCTGCACCATCATTAGGGGAGCAAGTGCAGGGGTTGTATTGTTAGAAGCAGGAAAGGATGACATTTGTCCAGTCACACAGCTTTACCTGGCTCCAAGCAGGAGCATGGATTTGTTGAAGTCTGTGGTGTGGTTTGTGGTCATGGAACAGAGAAGCTAACTGACCCACAGTGAATCAAACCCCAAATCTTATCATTTTAAATTCCATGTTCCCATTTACTGAGCTAACCAGCCACAACAATAGTAAACTAAAAACCAACATAAAGTATATCAAGTATTTGAGAACTGCTTTTTCATAAACCAATGGACTGGTAAATCTGGAAGGCATCTTGGAGATCATTTAGATCAGGCTTTGGCAAACTACATCTCAAGGGCCAAATACAGCCCACTGCCTGTTTTCGTAATTAGAGTTGTATTGTAGTATAGCCAGGTCCGTCGGTTTACATATTGTCTGTGGCTGCTTTTGCACTACAACAGCAGAGCTGAATAGTTGTGACAGACTATACTGACCACAAAGCCTGAAATATTTATTATCTGGCCCTTTATAGAAAAAAATTGGCAACCTCTTATTTAAACCAAACTTTTCATTTTAGAGATGTGGAGATTGGGAATCAAGTAGGTAACTTGAGAAAACAGCTGGCAGAATTCCCCAAATCCCCAACATCAGGATCCAGAGCTATCATCTCTTAAGATTTTGGTAAGATAGAGAGCATTTTTACATCTTCTGGAAGCCCTACTCTACCTTCTTAGGCAGGGCGTCACTCCCTTCTCCACTGCCTTTCAGGCTTACGCAATGAAGACAATGAGAACGCCCTCCTCTACTCATACAACACCTCACACATTCCTTAATCATTGCATTTATCGTGCGGAATTGTAATCATTTGCTTTTACCACTAAATTCTGAGTTCGTCGGAGGCAGGGACCATGCCATATCTGTCTTTGTAGCCCAGGTTACAGAATAGATATCTAATAACTATGTGCTCAGTGGCTGGCATTTGCCACTTCATCTTCTGTGGCTATTTTAAGGTAAAGTTCAACTATTGTGAAGATAAAATGCAAACATTGTGATTTATAATTTTCTATTCCTGACCAACACCCCCCACTGAGATCCATCAATAGGAGATGTCCAGGGCCAAATACTATGGATAGAAGGCAAAAGTCTCAAATATTTTCATTGTATTTGCTAAGAAATGGCCTCAGAGCCAGTCTTGACCTATATTCCTGGCAAACGGACAAGAGGCTGATGTAGATCAAGGGCAATGAGGATGCAAAAGAGATGAAAGATATTTAGAATCAATGGGACATTATGGTTGATTGACTGTGCACGGATGTTGAGTGTCAGAGACTCTAGATTCTGTCAAATTTCAGAATGCAGGAGGAAGGGCACATTGGACGAGGGAGGTGTGAGTGGGAAGGGGGTATAGGGTGTGGGTGGAGGTAGATACGGTACAATCAAGTGGGGAGATTCAGTGGACAGTGGATTATATGAATCTGGAACTTTCATGCTAAGTCTAGGTTTAGATGAAATCATTCAAAGAGTAGATAGAGATTAAGAGAGGAGATTAGGAGCAGAAACCCAGAGATCACCAAAGTAAGGACTGAACACAGTAAGAGGAACTCCCACTGAGAAGGAACCCCTGGAGACGTAGGAGGAAGACAAAAGGTGGTGTCCTAGAAGCCTAGGTGGAGAGGAGAAATGCCAAGTAAAACTATTTTGAGGGGAAAAAAATATATGATGCTTTGGATTTAGTGATTTGGAGGTGTCTGATAACCTTTTGTCTATCCGATCAATCCTTTCACACACTGGCAACTGGAAATATTTTGGAAGGAAAGGAAAACTTTTCTTATATGTCAGTCACTAAAAGTATAAAGCTGGTAGGAAAGATGATTTGCTTTTACACAAATTTGTTCAACAACTACCTTTTCCAGAATATGTGTATCAAATGAGGATTTATACTTCCATTATCTCAGGCTTTTAATAAGTTCTAATAAAAACCCATTTGTGCTGTTCAGATTATACTCTCTCCCAATGGATGATTTGTCATCATCTGATATTTTATGCTGATTTGAGTACTTTTATATGATGGGCCTAAAATAAAACAAAACCTTCTCAATACATAAAATCATGTCCAAATGGCAGTTGTCTTGAGCTAGAATATCTAAACTCTTTTTTAAAAGGTTAAAAAGCAATGCTTATTTAGTGTATGGTAACAGTCAGTAAGTATTTATTGAATGAATGTGTAAATAAATAAATGGTATATTCTCCTATAATTTTTCAACTATATATTGTGGTGATTTTAAAACAAGTCCACAAATTCTTTGACACTCCTCTCACTAAAAGCGGGGTCTAATTCCCATCCCCCTGAATAGGGACCAATTTTAGTGACTGGCTTTTAACAGATAGAATGCAGTGGACCTGACCCTGAGAGTCTTCCAAGACTAGGTTAGAATAGACAGTCCTCTTCCGCCTGGCTGGCTCGTTCTCTTGGACCCTGTGACTTTGGGCCCTTGAGCTGACAGACGTGTAAGAAGTCTAGCTACCCTGAAGCCACCATGCTGGAAAGAGCACATAGGCATGGAGAGAGTTGTCTGAGGAGCCTCAGCTGTTCGCAACCCCAGGTGACTGAGTTTTCCCAGGATCACCTGCCACACCTCTGAGTGACTGAGCCGTCCAGTTATTCCATTCCTCAGCCTTCGAGCCACCCTCTGCAGCATGCATGGCAGGGATGAGTTCTCCCCGCTAAGCTCTGTCCACATTGTAGACTTGTAAGCAGGATAAATATTGTTTAAGTCTCTAGGTTTGAGGGTAGCAACCACAGTAATGGGAACATTCCCTAATTAGAGCATCGGCTATATGTTGCCGTGAGATTCTTATTGCTTGATCGCCATGGAGAACATTATGATCCTTTAACACATTCCCATTCTGGCTAATTCTCTCTGTGGCGAGGGGGCATTCTTGCAGTCACCTACTACTCCAGTAGCCACTTGGTAGAACAGCCTTCACTTCCTTTACCTTTCCTAAATCTAAGGGAAAATATCAGAAATGTTGCCTTCTAACATTGAAACACGTAAAATCACCTCTTTCAAAGCAAACTGCCTTAAGATGGGGTTTGTGTACATGATATAAGTGATAGGTTTTTCCTTGTCTCTGCCCTAAAAACAAGGACGTACTGGAATATGTTTCAGTATAATCGGAGAGTATCCTCAGGACAGGAACAAAGTAACTGTAAAGAAAACCACAGCCTCATTAACCTGTGTGAGGCAGTGATATGGTAAGTGAAAAATGGTGGGTGGTGTAGAGTTTTTTAAAGGTGATCGATACCACCATTTCAGTGTTTTCTAGGGAAGAAGGTTTTATCATTATATATTTTCTAGGCCACAGTATGCCTAAACTGGAGAAAGAACAATCTATCGTAATTCTGTCTCATTAGCGTGCTTCCCCAGTTGGAAAATTCTTGTACAGATGGATGATATATTTGACAAATAGAGCACCCAATATAAATGAATACATGGTATTGTATTTTTCTAAATTGATCCCCTATGAATTTGGTTACTATGCATTTGTTCCCCTGAACTTGATCACTTCAGAGAAAGCTTTTAATATCAATTTCCTAGACCACTGAAGACCATTGGCATCTCCACCAATGTAATGATGCCTCATAGGACTCTATAGGAAGCTGCTAGCTAGTTTCTTTCTTTCTTTGATGTAAGTTTAGCTATAGCAGGAAATGGTGTGTGATCAGAAGAGGCTCCCAAACATAAGTCCTCATCTGGATGACTGCCAGATCACATAGTACTTTCTAGACCCAGTGTCAGGGAGTCTGGTTTCTTCCACAGCAGGACCCATCTTCTGGCTTTAGCTTCATGGTTATAACTTCTGAGACCTCAGGCCTCTAATTCTATTCAAATGTAAACATACCACTCTGGTGAGTTTAGATTTACATGCCTAGTTTGAATGGCCTCATCTGCAAGTCATTTGGAAAACTAAATATAACAGTCGTTTACTATATAAGTAGCTTTCAATTCAAAAGAGGGCGATGTAATTAATTAAACTGCATTCTGATTCTAGTACTACACATTCTTTAATCATTTTATTAATCGCTTCAGAGAAATCAAGCAATTTTAAAATGCAATATTAAAATTATGTAGAATTTTACCTTAGAAGAGGGGGAATCATTACATCTGTCAACTTCTTCCATTAAATCCTTTTCTTTCTTCTCCCTTTTAGCCTCTAATCCTTCCCTCTTTCACTTTGTCACCTCCCACTAGACAGGTAACTTGGATATACAGATGATGTCCTTTTATTTGTCTAAGATTAATCCAGCTGTTAATAAATTTGATTTTTTTATGAAAAATACAACAGTTTTAAGTCATCCTACGAGGATATACAATTTAAATTTGTTATCAGGGTGACACCGCTTATGAGCTGAAATGGCCTTCTTACCTCTTATCATGAACCTCCCTATGAACTGAGTCACATGCTTACATTTAAAGATAAAACACCCTCCTAGGGGAAAACAAGAATGGAAAAATAATTTTTTTTTTTAACCCTGGGAAGTTCAAAAAGATAAGCCATTTCCCTGAGACATCTCCATAAAGAAGAGTTTCACTATTTGATTTTCTGTTAGATATTTAAAGGTATTCGGAAAGCCCCCATCTTCAGGGTTAACATGTAAGTGCAGTAAGCTCTGTCACAGACGATCCCTTTAAAACGCGGCCCAACAGTCTTCCATTAACATTTAATTTTTCTGATTTTCCACCTATCAAATCTCCTGCTTGATCAGTGCTGCTTAGCTGCCACTGAGGCAGCTAAGAGGCAGGGTCATTAGCTGCCTCTCCATTCTACCTTTGAACTATTCTTTCGATTCAGTTCCGCACAAATTATTTCAAAGTGACTGTCAGGGAGAGCTTTGTGAGTTCGTCTTTAAAGTCAGTGCAGGCACCTCTCGGCTAGGCTTCCACGAGGCTGGCGGGCCTGGGAGAGCCGAGGCCCCAGCTCCTCCAGCAGCCGCAGCAAAGCGCTGCCCGCGGCGCTCCATCAGCACCATGCTCGCTGGAGGCTGCAGCCGGGTGGGTGCCTGCAGCGCCCACCCCGCGCTCAGCGGAGCATCCAGCCCGAAGCTGCCCTTGCCTGGCGGTGGCGGCTGAGAGTTCTCTGTCCGGTTGTTCAAGGTCCGGGTCAGGACGGCGGCCACGGAGACGGCTGCCCTGTAGATACACGTTTTTGTGACCTCAGAACGATGCGTGTCTCTCTAATGGAACAGGTATCTAGCAAAGTCGGTTGTAAAACAAAACTCTATAAATAAATCTCCATATCCCTGTCCAATAATTTCCTTTATAAAAATCAAGGACACAGCATCAAGGAGAAAAAGAAAAAAGCAAAACACAATCCTCACAGCTTTACATGTTTAAACCTCACTTTGTTCCCAACATGACTTAAAGTGATTTGTAAGGCTATGTAAAACTGTAACAAGAGAGTGTACATTTACAAGTGGAAAAGGATAAAAAACAAGGGTGGAGACATAAAATAGAGCCAGGAACTAGGCTTTAAAAAATGTCTGAAATAATGGCCTCTGCTCTGGGCGGGTCACAGTTTGGCTCTAAATTATCTAGTAGCCCTTTGTCAGCTAATGGCATCACCCCAACAATTCAATTTGCTTATGAGCATTTTGGGGGAGGTGGGGAGAGAGGTCAGGGTGAGGGGTGAAAATACAGGCGAGTCTGGCCAACTCCCTTCTCATCTGGCTCCATGTAGGAGTAGATTTTAACATATCAGGAACAGAAAACATCCTAGACCGTGTGTCCTTAAAGCAATCCTCCTCGACTATTGTTCTTCTGAGGCAAGGCGCTTGTAAATACTGGAAGGCACTGAATTCAGAGCAGAGGTAGGCTTGGCCTGCCAAAAACAACCTTCAAGTTGTGTAAAGCTGCTGTGTCTCTCCTCTCCTCCACAGTCAGACAGCTCAAGAGATTGATCTGTTCTTGCTGTCTTCATTTCTTCACTTCCCCCTCACTCCTAAAACCATTCTAATCCGGATTCTACCCCCACCACATCACTGAATCTGATCTTGCAAAGGTCTCCAAAGTGTTCTTCAGTTCATCTTTTATTTGGGTCTCAGGAGCATCTGGAAGTTGACGTCTCTCTCCTTCTTAAAAATATTCTTTGTACTTAGTTTTCCTAATGTTGCAGGAAGGGGAATCCCTTTCAGGGTCCAAGAGTGGGCCCTTGTCTAATACCGGGAAATGAATTGTCTGAGGAGACACACGTGCTGACAAAGCAAGAGACTTTATTGGCAAGGGGCACCTGGGCAGAGAGCAGCAGCGTAAGGGAACCCAGGAGAACTGCTCTGCCACGTGGCTCACAGTCTCAAGTTTTATGGTAATGGGGTTAGTTTCCCAGTTGCCTCTGGCTGATCATCTTGCTTGGCCCATAATTGGTCTGACTCAGGGTCCTTCCTGGTGGCATGCGCATCTCTCAGACAAGATGGGTTCCAGCGAGAAGGATTCTGGGTGGTTGGTAGGATATATTATTGGCTGACGTCTCCTCCCTCCTTTTGGCCCCTCCCAGATTCTCCCAGTTAGTTTTTGGTGACAGCACCACATTCCTTATCAGGACCTCCTGTTGTGAGACAACTCATGCAAGTGGTTATCATCGTGCCTGGCCAAGGCGGACCGTTTCCATCAACAGTTCCCTAACACTAACACCACACTTCGTGGTTATTTCCCTCTTCTCTGGTCATTCCTTCTACCTCTCCTCCATTTGCTTCTCTTTTCCACTGACCCTTCAATGTTGGTGTTCCTTGGGTTTCTGTTCTAGTACTGAAAAGAACTCCAGATCTGAGAGAGTTCACGAAAGTATTGCTGTCATACAGAACAGCGAAAATAATACTTCTCATCTTTTGTATCCCATAGTGTAGAGTTTCATGAAGTTCTTGTTAACCAAATAGCAGTGGTAGACGTGGTATGTTGCCTTGCTCAACCTCTGTTCCAAATGCCTTCTGGTGCCTTTCCTTTACTGCAGACTCTGGAGAGCTAGGAGCTACGTTTCTCAGACTCCCTTGCAGCTAGAGTTTCAAATGTGATTTTGGTTTCATCAGTCAGAAGTCCTCGTGTGAAATTTGAATTTGGAACTGAACTGGGTGGGGAGAGAAGCAGCAGGATCTGAGTCAACTGTTTAGCAGGTGAGGATCTAGCAAACATTACAAGGCTCTGGAGCCAACAATTCTGGTAGGGGCTTAATGACTCCTGGACTGCAGTTGGGGTAGTGTGTTCATAAATGCAGTGATTTTGGTGGCAGCCTCCTGACTTCTAGCAGCTCCCTTAACGGGCCTATCAGGAAAAAAAAAATTGTCCAAGGTTTGGAAATGGAGATTAGGGGCTGTCTTTCAGGGAAGTGCTGGGTATTGTCTAGTGGAGCTTTATAGAATTTTCAGATGCTACACAAATGTGCACTTGATTGATTTTCTGTTGACCAGGTTATTTTACAACTCTGTAAGGTAGAAAGTTACTTGTAACAAACTACAGAAATGCAAACACTTCTTGTCCATAGAAAAGCAAATTAGTTTTTCTCTGATAGATATACAATGAGCTTTTGCCCTGAAAAAAAGATAATCCCAAACATTACTTTTTCATTGCCCTAGGAGTACACTAATATAGGAGCCACTAGCCACATGTGGCCGTTGAGCACTTTAATGTGGCATGCTTGAATTGAGATGTGTTGTAAGTATAAGATACACACAGATTTCAAAGACTCAATATAAAAGTGTGTAAAATAGCATGTTCATTTTATTTATTGTTTATATAGATTATATCTTAATATTTTGGATATATTGGACTAAATAAAATATTTGTTAAAATTAATTTACATATTTTTTACTTTTAATGTGGGTCCTAGAAAATGTTTAATTATACATGAGGCTCACATTACAAGGCTGTTGGACAGTGCTGCCTTATAGAATTTTAACCAGTTTTGCATCTATTAGCAAGTTGAGTTCAGCATTCCTGATTGTATGCATGAATATATACGTGTAATATATATACGTGTAATATAAATTCTCCTTTGAACCAGATGTAACATCTTCTATGTTCCCTCATTAATTAATGTGTTGAATAGAAATCTTTGACACATGTCATATTGTATTTGCATGAGAATCACAGTTTTAACATTTTATACTTTAGCAGTCAATTCTACAGAGTTGCTCCAACAGGCCCATCCAAATCTGTTCTTCCAGCCCTTCCAGTGATTTTGTAAGGACCTACTTCGCTATATTAAATTCCACTGTAAAATAGCTAAGGTGGTTTTCATTACCTGCTACTGTACCCTGTCTGATACAATAGCTAAAAATTATTGAGTGCTTACTATTCTCTAGATATTGTGTAAAATGCTTTACACAGATTCTCTTGTTTAATCTTCATAACAACTCTCTGGGGTAGGCTATATACTCTCCCTTTTTTTACAAATGAGGCACTGAGAGTTTAAGAAAGTTGCCCAAGATGACCAGTTAAGAAGTGGTAACTGGATTCACATCCAAGCAGAATGACCCGAAAGTCCACTCCATTACCACTGTGCTGCCAGCATTTATTTTCTTTCTACAAAATGAAACAGAAGAGCGTATCTGTCACTTTGTTGACCTGGAAACTGTGGTGTGGCAGAGAAGCTAGAGGTTTCAATCATGCCTTCACTTCTTCTGCCTTCTCTGCATCCAGGCCCTTGATTCAGATTGGCTGGTTCTCAGAATCTCAGACATAGCTCATGCCTGGATAGTTCTTCCAGACTCTTCCCCTAGATGAGGAGGTTGAGTGACATGCTATTTCCCACTGCAGCTGAGAAGCAGCTCCACCAAGAACAAGAGGTTTTACTAGTGTAATTGCATTCAAGTGTGTGACTTGGAGGCTCACAGAGCTTGCTAAGCAGGCTGTCCATCATCTTTGGCAAAGGTAGAGAACAATTACGCTATAATAACTGCTTTTAAGGGCCTGCTGGGTGTCAGACATCACATTAGGCAATTTATATACCTTCTCTTTAATCCTTTCAATAACTCAGTGAAGTGAGTAATATCCTGTTTTAAAGATGAGGAATCTGGTCTCAGCTTAATTATGGATATCCTAGGATTCCCTTTATAATCACTGAACTCTTCACTAATCGTGGGCTACATATCTAACAGAAACTTTAGACATTATATCAAAATACGTTCAGGGGCTTCCCTGGTGGTGCAGTGGTTGAGAGTCCACCTGCCAATGCAGGGGACACGGGTTCGTGCCCCAGTCTGGGAAGATCCCACATGCCGCGGAGTGGCTGGGCCCATGAGCCATGGCCGCTGAGCCTGTGCGTCCGGAGCCTGTGCTCTGCAACGGGAGAGGCCACAACAGTGAGAGGCCCGCGTACCGCAAAAAAAAAAAAAAAAAGTTCAAATGCTTTTATTGATAATGAAGAAGTATATGATATTATTTGTCCACATGTAACTAAATAAGGAAACTTGCTAAAGAAAGAATAGCAAAAATATTATATACTATTCTTTCATTATTAATGCTAATTTGAAAGCTTGAAATGAGCAGACAACTCAATATTTTCCAACATGCATCACGTTAGCTTTTAATTCATTAGCTGTCTTTTCCTACTGTTTGCTTTCTTGCTGTGGTCTACATTTTATACTGGTGCTACAGAGCTATGTGAAAGGATTATGCTGCCCCACTTTAGTCCCAGGAAATAGAACTGCTATGAATTATTAATAGTATTGGCTTTCTAATGCTTTAATTTCACCTCTTTGTTTCAGAGAAGGATATTAGTTAAATGGGATTTTTTTTTTTTTTTTTTTTTTACCACTCCAGGAGCTTACTACATTTTGTAGGAAATGCTGACTTGAGTTATAGAAAATATGGTCTTATGTTGATTTCCACCTCTACCTGTGATGGATCCTCCAACCATTCCACTCCTCTGTATCCTTGCTTAGTGATAGGTTAATAGGGACGTTTTCAAACTGTGCTCTTCAGAGCCCTTGGGATTCCCCAGTGGTTCTCGAGGTGCAGCTGGCAGAGAGAAAGGCCTGGGGGGAAGGTTCTGCACCCCCAGGCCCCAACCATTCCCTTGTTCAGAGAAGCACTTCACTCCTGCTATAAGCAGTAAGCTTTTGTGCAAGATTATTTTGGAAGAAAGGATTCTTTTCTTTAAAAAGGAGCTTAAAAATCCTGAATTAATACAGCAAATACAATAAATAGGTGTCTGTACATCTTTGGGATACTAAGAAAAATGTCTAAGGATTTTTATTGGATAATCACAACATGTATGAGCACATACAACCAATTGTGCGCTGAATTTGACCAAGGTGGCGGCAAATCAGGTGACTGGGTTTGCAGGATGGACTTGGCCCTCTTGTGGTGTTGAGATAGTCACCCTGAACTGAGTGGAGTCGGTTACTATGTTTATTTATGTAGTGAGTAAACTCACAATCACAAGAAATGCAGTAAAATCTGGGGGCTGGCAAAAATATTGATACATGGACAGATTCCCATGAACCACAGGCTTATCTTCAGCTTATTAGGTTGATCCATAGGCTTCTAACTTTCTTTAAGAGACTGAATATTGTCATTATTTGAGTTATTTCATAGGGGACTTCCATCAGCAAAATATTTACTCATTTTCTGTAATAAGAGCAACTATTTCTTTACCTTTCAAAGAGTGGGGGGAAAAAAGCAGGAGGGTTTTGTTTTGTGTGAGGTAAAAATCGAAGAGTTAACAGGTCATGCTCAGGGTTCCTTTCTGTGTGTGGACTGTGTAGTCCCTATACAGTCTATGCCCCTTCCTCTCATGCATGGAAGCTACAGACCTGAGGAGGGCAGGCAGGTGACAAAGACTCCATTCATTCAGTAAATATGTATTGAGTGCCAATTATCACTGGGCATCATGCTAGATGTTGGGGATACAACAGTGTGTAAGACTCTGACCCTGCCTTCTTAGAATTTACATTCTAATGTGGAGGAGGCACGTAGTGAATACATAATCATATAAACATAGCAATTACAGAATGTGGCAATTCCCATGATATACGCAATAGCATGGGAGTAGGGCCCTTTTTAGATAGGGGCAGTCAAAGTAAGGTCTCTGAGAGGGCAAAAACCTCAGTGCATTTTAGAAGGCCACAGCTGGCCTCTGCTGGCTGCCAAGGCCATAAATGTGTGGCACTTACTGTACTTGACAGCTAAATGTGTGCCATCAGCACCCATGAATTAGAGACAATGCTGTGGAAACCCTGAGGGGACCAATAGTTGGTGATTCTCTGAACAGGAACAGAGAAACACAGCACAGTTAATTTATTAAATGAAGAGATTTTTCCTCGGTCACTTAACATTTATCAGCACTGTGTTTTATTCGTTTTTCTTTAATGCAAAGATGGCCTGAAGAATACTTAAAAGTAATATGTACAAGATCATTGTCCTTTGCCATTCCATAAAAAATTGTTTTCACAACTGTGAAAACATGTAAGGAATGTATCCATAATGGAATTCCTGTTTCTGTTATTTCTTTATAATTGTTAACGGCAACATGATTTTGGTAAGAGAATTAAACTTTACAAAAATTAGTTTTATTTTCAAAATTTCTACATAAGGCATTTATATTAGAGGGAAGGGAGGACATGGTTATCAAGTAACATAACTTCTGTCAATAGAATTTTCCAGTTTACATTCTCATTCTTTCATTTTTATTCATTGAACTTTCTTATTGTTTTTTAAAGCCTACCAGTGGATCATGTTGCTTAAATAAAAATACCTGAAAGATATATGCACACAAAGCAGACTCAGATTTACAGCAGAAATAATGGACTTGAGTCTTGTTTGAGAAAATATAATTCACCCATCCATCCAGCCATCCATTCAATATTTATTGAGTCTATGAAACTGATAGGTAAAATATGCTGGAGTTAAGAGCGTGTATTAGTGTATTATGATCGTGTTGGGTGCACACAGTTCATGATTCAATCTTTCTCTGCATAGTTACTGTAGCAATTCTCTGAAAGGCATGTAAGTAGCCAAAATGTGGTTAGAGAAGCTAAAATAAAGAGCAATTTGAAATTATCCACTGTGTTAAAAATTGACTAACAGAATGAATTCTGGAAAAATACATGGGGTGGTTTACCTAGGCAACCACAAAGAAAAGAAAAGAGAAACTATTATATCACCAAGGAAGTTCAGTAAGCCATCTGATTACAATATGAGAAATCACTAGTTTCTCTGTATACCAGTTTAAAAACATGATGATTAAAAAGCATCTTGTTCAAAACAGCAAGAAAAATAGAACATATCTAAGTATAAACTTACCAAGAAATATACAGGACCTGAATTTAAGCAAACAAAATTTTAATGAGGAACATAAACACTTGAACAAAAGTAGACAAAATTGTTACTTTTTTTAATACAGTTTTCTTGAAGTTTAATAATTTTTCGAAGTAATTCAAGAAGATCAGACAAGAGAATGTATTTCTTTTTTCAAAAAAGACATAGTTTGGTTTAAATCACTGTACTTGGTTTCTAAGTGGGTTTTTAAAAATAATTTACATAGATTTCTTTTTTGTCTTGCTTTATGAGAAATACTGATCAGCATATTGCTTCTTTGAAAAGGGAGGTCAAATCACCCAATTCTTTGTGAGAAATAAATTAAAATTATTTAATTATTGACTTCACTTTATTCATAATCAATACTCTATTCATAAATACTCTTTTTTTTTTTGCGGTACGCGGGCCTCTCACTGTTGTGGCCTCTCCCGTTGTGGAGCACAGGCTCCGGACGCGCAGGCTCAGTAGTTGTGGCACACGGGCCCAGCCCCTCCACGGCATGTGGGATCTTCCCAGACCGGGGCACGAACCCGTGTCCCCTGCATCGGCAGGCAGACTCTCAACCACTGCGCCACCAGGGAAGCCCCATAAATACTTTTTATTCATAAATATTCATGAAAAAGTAAAAGCAATATTGAATAATTTAAATACATATAACAAATTATTTTAAAATTTTTATTTTATATTGGAGTAGAGTTGATTAACAATGTTGTGTTAGTTTCAAGTGTACAGCAAAGTGATACAGTTGTACATATACATGTATCTATTCTTTTTCAAATTTTTTTCCCATTTAGGTTATTACAGAAGACTGAGCAGAGTTTCCTATGCTATACAGTAGGTCCTTGTTAGTCATCTATTTTAAATATAGCAGTGTGTATATGTCAATCCCAACCTCCCAGTTTATCCCTCCTCTGCGCCCCCCCCCAGCCACCTTTTCCCTTTGGTAACCGTAAGTTTGTTTTCTAAGTCTGTGAGTCTGTTTTGTAGGTAAGTTCATTTGTATCTTTTTTTTTTTTAGATTCCACATATAAGTGATATCATATGATATTTATCTTTCTCTGTCTCAGTTACTTCACTTAGTATGATAATCTCCAGGTCCAACCATGTTACTGCAAATGCATTATTTCATTCTTTTAATGGCTGAGTAATATTCTGTTGTATATATGTACCACCTCTTCTTTATCCGTTCATCTGCTGATGGACATTTAGGTTACTTCTATGTCTTGGCTATCATAGACAGCGCTGCAATGAACATTGGAGTGCATGTATCCTTTCAAACCATGTTTCTCTCTGGATATATGCCCAGGAGGGGGATTGCTGGATCATATAGTAGCTCTATTTTTAGTTTTTTAAGGAACGTCCATACTGTTCTCCATAGTGGATGTACCGATTTACATTCCCACCAACAGTGAACCTCACTTTTCCCCACAACTTCTCCAGCATTTATTGTTTGTAGACTCTTTGATGATGTCCATTCTCACCAATGTGAGGTGATATCTCATTATACTTTTGATTTTCATTTCTCTAATAATTAGCGATGTTGAGCATCTTTTCATGTGCCTTTTGTTCATCTGTATGTCTTCTTTGGAGAAATGTCTATTCAGAGCTTCTGCCTATTTTTTGATTGGGTTGTTTGTTTTTTTGATATTGAGCTGCATGAACTGTTTGCAGGTTTTGGAGATTAATGCCTTGTCAGTCGCATCATTTTCAAATATTTTCTCCCATTCTGAGGGTTGTCTTTTCATTTTGTTTATGGTTTCCTTTGCTGTGCAAAAGCTTTTGAGTTTAATTAGGTCAGGGTGATGAGGGCCTCAGAATAAGTGGGAGTGTTCCTTCCTCTGCAATTTTTTGGAATAGTCTGAAAAGGATAAACTTTTCTTTGAATGTTTGATAGAATTCACCTGTGAAGCCATCTAGTCCTGGACTTTTGTTTGTTGGGAGTTTTTAAATCATGGTTTCAATTTCAGTACTTGTGATGGGTCTGTTCATATTTTCTATTTCTTCCTAGTTCAGTCTTGGGACATCGTACCTTTCTAAGAATTTGTCCATTTCTTCTAGGTTGTCCATTTTATTGGCATATAGTTGCTTGTAGTAGTTTCTTATGATCCTTTGTATTTCTGTGGTGTCCACTGTAACTTCTCCTTTTTCATTTCTAATTTTATTGATTTGAGTCCTCTTTTTTCTTGATGAGTCAGGCTAAAGTTTTATCAATTTTGTTTATCTTTTCAAAGAACTAGATTTTAGTTTCATTGATCTTTTCTATTTTTTTCTTTGTCTCTATTTCATTTATTTCTGCTCTGATCTTTATGATTCCTTTCCTTTTACTAACTTTGGGTTTTGTTTGTTCTTCTTTCTCTAGTTGCTTTAGATGTAAGGTTAGATTGAGGAAAGAACCTCATTTTAGATGCCTATGTATGCACTCCAGTATCTAGAATATACCTTGCATACAGTGCTACTTAAATACTTATTGAATTGAATTAATGGGTACTATTGGATTATGTGGTTCTTTTACACATTAACGGGGAGTGGGAAAAAATATATATCTCATTCCAATCACATCCTCACTAATTAGATAAAAATTTGTGTAAAAATTTGTGACTAGTTATTTTTTGGCTAGGAGAACTCTTATGTCTGCCATTTCCAGACCTGAGCCACCCCATTGCAAGGGCAGCACATGAAGAGTGAGGTCTTAGGGCTTGCCAAGTGACAGATGACCAGAATACTCCTAGGTGAGTAGGCACGTCAGGCAAGACAGTTCCTAGCAACACGGATGACATATGTGGAGCCATGGCACAGAGTGGCCCTCCCCCTACACATACACACACACACAGTGTAAACAGAGCTGACTCACCTAACAGCATGACCATTCTGCTCCTACTAGTGGTGTAAATTCCTCCTTGGCCATAGGTCTAGCCAGTGAAGAAGTTCTTGGTGGTGTTGAAGATCAACTACAGGTAGATAGTCAAGCTCTCAACTAGTTAAATACACAGAGCTCAGGTGGATTAGTCATTGCAGCTTTGATGTCCACTAGTCCAAGTCCTGGACTCAGTGGTTCAAGTTCCTCTCTTATTCTCACTGGAGCCCATTCAAATATGGGTTTCACTCCACCAACACTGTTCTTGTCAAGGTCATCAGTGACCCCTGTGTTACTAAACACAATGGTCAATTCTCAGTCCTCACCTTACTTGACCTGCTGGCAATGTTGCCCCAGTTGATCTCTCACTGTTCCCAGAGGGCTTCATTTGACTCTCAGGACACAATGCTCTCCCAGTTTTTCTCCTACCTCACTGGATGCTTTCTTTTCCTCTGCTGGTTCTTCTTCTACTTCCTGAGCTCTTAACATTGGGATGCCCTACAGTGCAGTCTGTGGACCTCTTTCCTTTTCTATCTACATTCACTTTCTTGGTGATCCCACCAATTCTTATGGCTTTCAATGCTATCTACAGACAAATTCCAAATTTCATCTCTCCAGATTCATAGATCCAGCTGCCTACTCAACATCTCATTTAGATGTTTAACAGACATTTCAAATTTAACATTCCATAACTGAACTTCTGATCTTTCCCCCAAATCTGCTCTTCTCACAGTCTCTCCATTTCAGTAAATGACAATTCCATCCTGTAGTTTTTCAAACCAATTGTAGTTTTTCAAACCAATAACCCCGGTATCATCCTTCAGTCTCCTCTTTTTCTCACACCCACATCCAATCTGTCAGCAAATCCATTGACTATACCTTCACAGTATATCCAGAATCTGATCACTGTCACCACCACCACTGCTCCTACCCTGGGCAAGTTACTTAACTCTTCTGTGTCTCTTTCCTCATCAGTAACTTAGGAGGACTAATGGACTATAGCTTACAGGGTTAATGTGTGGATTAAAGGAAATAGTGTATGTAAAGAATTTAGCACAGTGCTGAGCAAACAGGTAGTGCTTCATAAATGTTAGCTTTTATTTCTACTGGCCTTTCTTTTCTAGAAGGTTTCAGGAAGATTTGACTGGTAATGTTGAAGCCATCAGCCGTTTTCATAATAACTGAACTTCATTCTTCAACACATGCAATTTTGATTTTTAAGATTTCAACTAAATGAGTTGAAGAAAAGAAAATGTTGCTGTGCTGATGGCTTAGCTTATGAAAAAGAAAAAAATAAAAGCTCACCTTACCCAGAAAAATTGTCACAAATAAGAATCAAAAAGGGGGTTAAAACAAACTACTATTTGTAAAATAAATAAGATACAAGGATGTAATGTACAGCACAGGGAACATAGACAATATTTTATAATAACTTTAAGTGGAGTGTAATCTATAAAAATATTGAATCACTATGTTGTACACCTGAAACTAATATAATATTGTAAATCCACTATATGCCAATAATAGAGTTAAATAACACAAGGGCAATCTTGAATCATTGTCATTCTTCTCCAGCCTGATTAAGAGTAATTTTCAGCTAGTCAGACAACTTTAGCTTAGAAAATATTCTTAATTCAACGTTATGTGAGATTGTTACATATGATACTGCACAGCTGTACACAGCACTAGCTTCACAACCTCAAAGACTTTTGGGAATATGAGGAAACTTGTAGACTGTTTCTACAACTGGGATAACAGCCATCATTTGTATAAAACTGCCTCCTATTATTATTAACCTGTAGTCCCACTTAATCTGAAACGCCAACTAATTATTAGTAGGTAGAAAGATTCTGGAAAATCCTTAACAATATCTGAGGTGTTAGCAATATTACAGTAATCTTGGAATTTATATGAAGCATCTCATTAAGTACCAAATGTATAAATTATCACTTATTAGTGATATCACTAATGTGTCTAAATTAGACACATGATATCACTAATAAGAAAAAACACTATATAAGCAGAAAAAGTTTCAGAACATTTACTGTCTCTTTAATGCACTTTGCTAATATATATGGTAAGAAATGGTTTTTGAATAGATAAGAAAAATATTCATCTAATTTTATTTTAATGTTTAAATAAAGAATAAATGTGATTTTTCCCATATTCTTTCATTCTTTCTCTCTCTCTCATTCTGCACATACATATATATAATCTACCATGTGCTGGGTAAGGAGAAAAACTCATGGTGCATTGTTTTTCTTCTTTATAAAAATATTTTTATCCTTTTGCATACAAGAGCTAGGTAGTAATGGCATCGGATGTTTTAAGAGGAGGGAAATAACCCCAATATGAAATCATCCGGAGTTGACTGTGCTTAATTTGTCACTAGCTTGTCTTTGTCCACATTTAATTATATGTTAAACTCTGTGGTATTCTGATATAAAATTTTCACGTTGTACAAATCATGTATATATTTCACATCATATGCAGAAGTTACTTAGTAAATGTAAACTCCCATTATTACTCATCGTGGGATCATTTTAGCTAGTCTATATATACTGAAATGCTAATTTTTATTTATTTGTGTATTTTTTGTAGGAAGTCCTGGCTGAGCAATGTTGGAAGTCCTAGTTCTCGCATCGATCGCACGACCTTTTCCAATGAAAAAACCATCTCTAAACTTGAATACTCTAATTTTACTATTCGATACTAATAGGAGAAAAATTAAAATTGTAACGCTCATACTGCACAAAAGACACTATGTATTCTTAAGTCTATATACTACAATGATAGTAGCAGAGTAGGGTAAAAAAAGGAACTTTCTGTTCTGAAAGCTACAACATTATATGTTACTAAAAATGTCTGGCACTGAAATAGTTTTGCTCAAATATGTTTTTAACAAGCCAAAACTTAGCGTTCTAAAATTTAAAATGTCATTACAAAATATTTAATATTTAATATTTTACTGTATTTAAACTTGTCTCTTGGAATCTTTAATTCTAATATTATGGCATACATGTTATTTGGCTGGACATAAAATAAAGTTAACCATGTAAAAATTATTTTTAGGTATTGTTGTCTGAATTGCATTCTAAAATCTCTGAATAATAATTTGTTATTAAAGTTGAATAATTTGTTTAATAACAACAACAACAAAATAACCAGTAGTTAGAGATAAATGTATATGATGATCAGCATAGCCCTAAAATCAATAGTTTCAAAAACTCTGGTTAAATGAGAACATGACTCAGTACTTTGGTTGGAGGTACTTAATGCTTTCTAGGAACTATATTGTTTTGTACAGTGAACAGATGAGTGAAGAACCCACACTGGTAGTGTAGCAAGCTGCAAGGTTTATATCCACAAACACCCACAATGGATGGCCTATGAACCAGAAAAGGAACTGAGAGTCTAAATAAATCATACTATCCCCCAAACTTGGCCTATCATCCGGGGATTTTCACATACAGTTGATAATTAAGCAACATAGTATTTTAAGGGGAAGGTTTATTTCTATACTACAGAATTATACTCTGGAAAATGGGAGACCTTTAACTCAAAATACTGGGGAATTTCAAATTTGTAGGTATATACTTACATATTCCTTCAATGATTTACAAGTTTTTATAACAATGGAATCCATTAAAACAAAGGTTTACATGGAATTTTATACATAAAGCAAGTGGAAAAGGACTAGAATGATTGAAATCGGGGTCCGTGGAGCCCTGCACACTTGGTCTCAGTTTTCCCTCCCACATCTTGTCCTCAGCAATTGTCCAATAATTTCAAATGCCTTGGGAATACAGGCTAGAAACCACCATTCTGTATCTATGGAACAAATCTCTATTGCTACACTCCATGGCATACAGAAAGAATTCAGGCCTCTCTTCTCTACCTGCTGCAAGATTAGAAGTAAGGAGATGAAGCATGGGCTGACTTTTGTTCACTTGAATGGTTAATTCGATGATAATATTGATATCAAATGTATATAAGCAGACAATACAACTTTAGGGAATGACATTTTTTTTTAACTTTCCAAATACACTTAAAGGAGTAAAGAACTTTCCTACTTTTTTAATACCATCACCACGTAAAGGAGACTCAACTGTGTTATTCGTTTGGGTTTTCCTCTCCCTTTATTTCCCCACTCCTGATTCAAGGAAGGTCGACAAGTCTTTAGCTCCTTTATCTCAAGGAGGGTTTTGGTGCCAGATTCCCTGAAGACGACTTTCCTTCCAAGGTTTCATTTTAAAGGGAGCATTATGCTGTGAGTTGAGGAGAAAGACAAACACTGTGCCTTTAGCAGGTAAAAGAGAAGCAGAAG
This sequence comes from Delphinus delphis, assembly GCF_949987515.2. Taxonomy (NCBI): domain Eukaryota; kingdom Metazoa; phylum Chordata; class Mammalia; order Artiodactyla; family Delphinidae; genus Delphinus; species Delphinus delphis. The sequence continues at coordinate 45,086,410 of NC_082694.2, read as the reverse complement.
TGGCAAGAGCCAAGGGGACAACGAGATTATCCAAGACTTTGGAAAGGGACCAAAGGCAATGTATTTACCAAGAGATGGAGACCTGTGCCTTTCTCCCCAGTAGCACCTCTGGGGGATGGCCAAATCTGAGAAGGAAACAGCTGTGGTCCACCCAGAGAAGCTAGATCCCAAGCCCAGGGGCTTCCAGTCCTAGCAAGATTCCTATCCCCAAAAGTGCTGCAAAGCATCCTGACCGCAAGGGACCATGGTGGCTTGGATGGTAGTCATGGTAACTGGTATGGACAAGAGACTAGAGAAGTCTTTCCTGAATATTCTCTCTACATTAGGCCCTTTACATGATCCTTTTGAGAGAGGGTACAAAGCACCAGGGATGAAAGATTTAACTTCTCACCTCCCAGACAGGATGGGACTTGAAGCAGGCTCAATTTGACTTATGGAAAATAAATAATTTCTTGCACAGTCAAGTTGAAAATAAAATCTATATCTCTACACATAGGAAGGCCAAATGATTTTAGAAAAATATGGTCTCAGAAGTGACACCAATATGTCACTTTATTACCCTGATTTCCTCTGGTAGTTCCCTTCCCCAATCTCTTTATAAGAAAATCACACTTTACTGGCACAATCTTCTAACTGCACAAAGTGAATCACATTAGTCAAGGTTGCTTAATGATTAATACATAACCAAGTTCTATTACGGGATGAAAAATATTGTAAATAATGATTAAAAATGGGTGTTCATAAATGGATAGAAAGCAAGAGAAAAAAAGGTAAAGCAATTTCAAAAATGTGTTGAGACCAGATAGCACATCTGAACAGTAAACTTAACGTGTCATATTTCATATTGAACTTACACAGGGACTTTTAAATTTACATATTTTAGATAATAACAAACTCTGACAGGTTTAATTTTGCCAGAATTAGGCATTTTAAAAACCAACTAAGCAAAAGATGGGTCTCTACTTCAATGACTGTCAGCCAGGAGTCTCAACACCCCACATGCCCACAACCTCCTCAAGAAACAACACATCAGAATTAGGGGTATATGATTTGTTAAAGCATGTAACTATTTTTCATATTTATAAAAATATGCCTATCTTTTAAAGCACTTGGCTGGAGGGAAGATGCAAAAGACAGACTCTTCAGCAGTCTGGGTGCATAGAAGCAACAGGGGTGTAGTAGAAACAGGAGATTTTTCTATTAAGAAGACTGTGGGCTTCTAAGCTTGAGAAGAAGCAATTCAACTTTCATGTGAGGCTGGGAATCTCTAGGTACAGGGGAATTCCCTGCAGCCTGAAGAAGGCTTGTGCTTCAAAAGTAGGTGCTTATGTTAACAAAGAGCACAGAAGCACTGAAGGGGGAACTAAGAGGTGCAGGGTGGATATGGCCACAACACCCACTAGTTTGACTTTTCTGGAAGTTGGTCACCATTTTCACAATGAAATATTTTCAACTTTGTCTATCGAAGGAATCTTTCAGAAGCACCTGTCTCTAAACTCATAGAGACAACAGAAAAAGCAATCCAATTCCAAAATTTAGCTTGTATTTGGAAATATATAGTCCACAAATATTTTTCATATAGTACTTCTCCCTGGCCTCCATTAATACAGATATCAAAGAATGTTCGCTACTTGTTAAAAGGACGAGATCTTCATGTCTGGAACTAATTTTGGGAACTGAATATAGGCAGTGTGGTATGGTAGAGGATATTCTGCTCTAGGAATCAGAACACCTGCATTCTGGGCCCAGCCCACCCATTAATTAGCTGTGTGCCTAGGTGCCCTCAATGGCAAAGTCAAGAATTAGGACTTCTCCCAGGATTCCAGTAAGACAGAGACCTCCCAGGAAGTGGTACCAGGAGAACTACAGAAAGGCAATGAGGAAGCTGGGCAGCCAACAGTCCCAGTCAGACCAGTCCTACTCTCATCTCTTTCCTATATTAGGGTTCTCCATAAGACGTATTTTGAGAAGAATTCTGCCTCAAACAAAAAACTGAAAAGAAACAAAAACAACAAAGACACCGAATTTAGCATCCGGGGTCTTTTCTAAATTTTTATAAATGCTAAACTCGAATGCATTGCCCATTCTCTTGATTACTTTTGTCAAGCCAGTGTGGTAGGTATACTTTACCTGTAGCCATTTCCATTTTTGTGACAACTGAGCATTGAAAATAAATTTTTCTTTTTCATAGTGGCCTCCATAAGGGTCCATGATAACTAAAATATTTCTGAAAGTGATTTTCTGTTGTCTTTTGTTTCTATTTTGATGTTACCAAAATTTTAAAAATATGCAAGAGAAAATACAAATATATAATTAGTGGCTTAATTAAAAAGTGTTTTATAAGCATATCTTGAAGATTTTAACTTAACATTTAGAATTATGTGTAAAAGGTAATTTTCCTCTTCTTAACAGGTTCAAGTGGTTTTGAATAAAACCAAAGTCTGATGAAAATTTAAAATTTTAGAATTAAAAAGTCTAGTTACTGTGTGATCTCATTAGCAGATTTTTCTGTAGAAAGTGGGTTCTTCCCTCTTCTAGAGAGCAAGATTTATGCTTCTCCTCCACTGAAAGGACAGTATACCTTCTTGGTTGGATGTCTAAGATACTTCTTTCATCCTTAAACTACATTTTTCTTTCATTAGTTTTATTTTCCATGTTGCCACAGTGAACTGTTCAAGAATCAGTGAATACAAGTTTCCAATGTGGTATCTTTTTTTTTCTTCTAGTTTTTTACAAATACTAGAAGAGACATAGAGAAAGAGAAGATGCAGGAAATTCGTTGTATTGGAAATGTGGTGTCTGTTTCAAAGCAGTTCTAAAGATCAAGGATCATAGTCAGTCATTTGACCATTTGCAAGTATCAAAGCAGAATTTCCACTGAATTCAGTGCATATTAATCTGGATTAAGAACATGCCTGCAATATTTCACCAGGAAATTGGCATAAAGTGGGTAGATGGTATGTACCATTATTTCTGAGCTGCTGTATCTACAACAATTAGAAAAAGCTGAGACAGAAATCCTTCTCCTCAGGTATTATTTTCCAGGGTAGGAAAAGAAGAATCAACCCTTCTCTCCCTTCTCTGAACCTAACTACTATTCTTTCTCCACTGATTGGGATAATAAAACTAAATCACAGCACACAGGGGAGAGAAGGAACAGGTAGTAGCCAATTGGGTAGTCCCCTTACTTAAAGCAAGGAAGCCAAGGCAAGGTAGCTCTGTAAGTGTTCCTTTTATAATTATTCATACTGTATACCTTATTTTATATATCCTATATCTATGGTGTATTTCATAATTTTTTTAAAAATGTAAGGTTCCTGAAAATCTCATAACAACAGCAAAATACTGGATTAGGGCAGATCAACCATTCTAATATTCTAAGGTTTTAGACCTGAGAGGGATAAACTGTCTGTTGGCAAATGCCAGTGTATAACCAAACTCGCCTCATTAAAAGATGAATAAATGGGGGAAAAAAAATCATCTTGAAATTCAAAACAGCACTACAGCCAAGGTAAATGGAATAATACCCCTTAGAATCAGAGGAAGTACCTATCTCTAAAAGTTATTTATTATAGGAAAAAATAAAATTTCAGGAAACATCTGCATATGTTTGTTCTCAATAGTGTATAATGAAGGTTGATCTTTGAAAGAAGAGCAGGGAGCCACTGGGGAGAATTTGTTCAGATTAAAATAAAATATATGGATTAAGGAAAATTAGTTGAAATATAAAATTCCATTCTGGAATTAGTAACTGGTAAATCTCAACAGTGATACAGAGCTGTGATTGTCAAACCCAGCTGATTATCAGAATTACCTCGGGAGCATTTTAAATAGACTTATTTATTACTAGGCTCCACCCCATACCTAATGAATCAGGATCTTCCAAGGGTTTTGTCCCTGAATCTGCAAGTTTAAAAATGTCAGGTGATTTTGACAGTCTGGCAGTTTCAGGAAACACTGGTAAAGAGAATAATCTAAAAAGTTCATCAGGAAAAAGAGATGAAAATGTGAAAAAGCAAATTATTAATTTAGAAGAAAGAGCACTTATCTAACCCATCAATAAATTAATGATAGAAATTCATCGGGAAAAAGCAGAATAATTGAAAGAGAAGGAAAAATCAGTTATGATAGAAGAAAACTTTCTTAACGTATATAACTATAACCTATACAGTATAAAGTTATACAGTTAGGAACAACTTAGGTTTTAAGCAAAAATTACTGAAAATCAGCCCATACATAAAGCATGGCTAAAAAATTAATTATTAAGATAAACAAAAAACCTCTAGCATTCACTTTAACAAGGACCTAATTGCTGCCCAGTAACTGTTCTGTTTCTCTAACCCATTCACTCTCCCACCCTCCTAGACAACCATTTCACACCTACTCCTCACTCAGCCTTGGCTGTGATTTCTATTTCCAGCAGAAGAGAACTTCCCCCAAGCTTCTACCATTGCATTTACCTACCTACCCACATTTGTGCCCAAGTACTTCCTCTACCTTCCTGCCTGTTACCATAGGCAAATTGTCTGGACACCTGGATGCCATAGCCGCAAGGATGCTGCTCCTACCATTCTCACTTCCGCACCATCAATTTTTGTTTTCTATTGAATTAGTCTCTCCTACCCGTCTATACACATGCTGTTATTTGTTCCTCTCTTGACTCTTCCAACTACGGCCACATACCTCTTCCATTTATGGATAAACTCCTGGAAAATAGTTGTCTACACTTGCTGGAATCCAATCCCTCCACTCTCAAATCTGTTTCCATCATGCTTTTGCTCCCCCACCTGTTAACACTCCGCATATTACCCCTAATGATTTCAGTTCAGCGTTTCTAACTCCACTGGGCAGTTCTCTGTCCTCCTCTTTACTTTAACCCATCAGTACTTGTTTTCACTTGGCTTCCTGGACATCACACTTTCTTGATTTTCCTTTTACCTCATTATTCACACCTTTTCAGTCTTCTTTTGTGTGATTCCTCCTCATTTCTACAATCTCAAATTTGGAGGATCTGAGAGCTCAGGCCCTGGACATCTTCTCTTCTTAATCTGTACTCATCCCTCTGGTAATATTATCCAGTCTCATAAATTTAAATATTATGTACATGTTGACAACTCCAAAATTTACATCTCCCATCCAGGCTTATTCTCTCAACTCCAGGTTCATCTAACCCACAGCCTAGTCCATTTCCAATTGGACTTCTATTAGACATCTCGAATTTTAATGTCCCAAAATGAGTTCCTAATTTGCTCCTCTCACAGACTTACTTCACCTCAGCTGATGGCTCCTCCTACAAACTCTACACCTTTGTAGATGGTGGCAACACCTCATTTTGAGATACTTAAGGCCAAAACTCAGGGCTAAAAAAATTCATCATTGGCTTTTCTGTTATTCATTCCCCTGTTGTCTCTGTCTTCAAACGTCCATAATCTGCTTAAAAATAATCCAGTAGGAAGAAGGGAGGGCCAGAAAGTGGATGGAGGTATAGATAAGACATGATTAAACATGAGTTGACAGCCACTATGTGGCTCACAGAGGTTCCATAAACCATTCCCTCTCTTTTTGTTTGTTTATATTTTCCACAGTAAAAAGTTTAAAAATATATGCTCAAATCTGAGCATCTCTCACTAACTCTAAGGCAACACCCTTGATCTCAGTCATCATATAACAGCCTCCTAATTGAACTCCTTGCTTCTGCCTTTTCCCTTCTTCAGTCTATACTCAACACAGCATTGAGGGATACTGTTAAAAAGGAAATCAGATCATGTCACTCCTCAGCTCGAAACCCTCTGATAGAAATCTTACTCTCAGTAAAAGCCCAGATCATTCCTGGGCCCTAAACAATGTGGCCTCCCCTTGTTTTGTTGACCTTACCTCCTGCTGCTCTCCCTCGCTCCCCGGGCTCCAGCTACAAGGAACTCCTTGCTGTTCCTTGAATGCCCCAGGCACCCTCTGTGCCCAGCCCTTTCCACTTACTATCTTCTCTGACTTGAATGCTCTTCTCCCAGACATCCACAGATATCACTTGCTTTTTCTCTTTGGGTAAATGTCACTTTATCAATGAGTCCTTCCCTGGCCACACTATTTAAATTGTCAAACACTCACTCCCCAAACTCCCTATTTACTTCTCTCCTTTACTTTCTCTATGGTGGTTATTACCATCTAACTAATATTCCATATTTTCTTTCATCCCAATGTAAGCTACATTAGGGCAGGAATTTGTGGAAGTTTGTACCCTGCTGTATCTGTAGCATCTACAATAATGCATGGCCATAGTAAGTGCCCAATAGTATTTGTTGAGTTAAATACAGGAAAAGAAATATTCCTCCAAGGGCTTAAACTATTGTAAGATGACAGAGTTAAGACTGCATATTCATGATAATATATAAAAAAAACAGGTTAAATTCCTCTATAACAATTCCTCACATAAGCCAAGCACAGACACATAGAATAGACATATAGAATAAGGTGACAAAAACTTCCATTATTATCCACAATATAGTGATGGATTTAATCTCCCCTTGTAAACAACCAGAACACTGGACAAAATACATGGAACAACTGTTTTCAGGCAGTGTACAACAGGCAGTGCAGGACCGTGATCCCTGAGAAAAGGGGAGCAAATGAAGTGAGTCCTGAAATTGCCACAATTTTCCACCTAAAGGTGATTTCCAGACTGCAAGAGCAGGAAGGGAAAATCCAAACAGGACCTGGACGCCTTGCTAAAGAGCAGAGACAGAGGATGGAGGCTAGGTTACATATGGCTAGTGGCTACCATATTGGAGAGCACAACCCTAGATTGATGGGGGAAAATGGAAATAAATCCACTGAAATTGGACAGTGGTTATCTCCAGCTGGTAAGATTTTGCTTTATTTATATCTATGTTTACCAAATTTTTCTAGAATAAGTATGTATCCCTTTTATAATATGAGGGGGAAAAAAACTATTTAAAAGTGTATACATTAAATTCCTAATACCTAATTTGGACTGATAAGTGGTGATTTCACCAGAAAATTTTTAGAATTAAACTATAATAGTATAAAAATTGAATTAGCACTTAATCCTTAAAAGCAGTGTCTTTCTCTGGATAGAAATTCCTCTGCCAACAGAGTTTAGCAATGGAAATCTCATTTTACTTTAAGGAAATCAGTTTTAAGTTTTCATGTTAAAGTGAAATCGGTAGTGTCTTTACAACAACAATATTTTGTCTGCACAGTGATGGATCTCGATAGGATTATTTGTAAGAAATACAAGAAAAGACATTCTATCTCAGAGACAAAATGGAATTCTCTGACAATATAAAAATCTGTTAAATGTTGAAACTTTCAGTCATTTGTCTAATTGTATATCATAACTAAAAGGGAAAGAATTTGCACTTCAGTTGCATAAAATTTAACAAATATTTTAATAATTATAGAAAATAAAATTAATTTAATGGGCCTAAACGGAGATGAATAAAATTAATATTAGATTTAATATTAGATATTTTTAGAAAGTTAAGGAAAAATACTGTAAATTCTTCCAATCTGTCTATGACGTCCTTACATTCCTTCCTTCATACCAATTTGCTTCAATTTAGCAACAATAAAACCTCTTAATTGGCCCCATTAGTGCCTACAATATGCAGTCTGAATAATACATTTGAGACATCAGCATTCTGGTGTTTAGGCTGTAGCTTAACTCTGATTTTTAAAAGAATGCCAATGTCCCATTCATTTTATTGTTTCGTTCACTGTTTGAAAAGAGAGTGGGAAAAAACCCATTAGCTCTTCTGAAATGTCAGCAAACGTGGGTAACTCTAAATGTTTAGAGCTGTCAATCCGTGGCACATCACATGTCTTTAATTCAGCAGCCTGTGTATACGTGGGCATCGTTGCCAGCCATGAGTTCAAACTCTTTACTAATACAAGTTTAAATTCTACCTAGCATATCCTTCACTACTAAAAGTTCGGCTGCATTAAAAAACTAACCATTTTTAAGACAAAGCTTGGGTGTATTAAGCAGTATTCACATGAGTAAATTTGAAAATATCACCGAGGTGTGAAAGAGATCATTTTAATGTAAATATTTTCCCAAACCATAACGTGCATTGTTTTTGAAGTGCTGGTTGTCCCTGAGTAGCTCACAATTTCAATAGAAAACAAGACATTCACAAACACACACCTAGAGTAAAATTCCAAGGTAATAAACAAATGATGTCATGGTACTATAGTCTGTGTGGTGGAAGTCCTGGAATTAAGGTCTGATATTGTGTGCTTCCTTGATATCTGACGACATCGGGAGGGTCTCAAATGGCCTATAACTACAAGTTCTCTTTGCCAGCCTGCTCCCAGGGAAAGGGTCCTGTAGCCAAACAACCCTCTTTACAAGAGGCCAGATGCACTTCCTGCTGATCCCGGGGTACCAAGTTTCAGTTCCCTGCCAGCCTGCAAAATTATTCAAACAAGCCAATCACATCCCCCGGTGGGAACCAGGGTGACCTCATCCTCTTGACCCTCCAAACCAGCCTCCCACAGCCCGTGGCTGTCCACTCTGTTCTGGAGTGCAGCTCCCATGTGGCTCTGTGTGGCGTGGCATCCTGTCCCCTCGGCTGTGAGCACACATGCCTGATAAACTGCTGCTAGTATCATCTGTCCTGTCCAGTGTCAGGTGTCATGGGTTCAGCCACCCACGTAACCCCAGGGCACGAACCTCTCCTTCATGAGCAAGGTGAATAGGAGGTGATTGGAACAGGCTGTGAACCTTAGTACTGTAAAAGATCTGGTTTTAGAAAATAGATCCTTACAATGGCTGTCTAAAAAGGTTTTGTGAAGTAGGTAATTCTGGATGGAGAATGGTGTTGAGAACTTGGTTGTGCCTGTGGCTTTGGTCTCATTTCTGGAATTCTCTGCTGAAGGAAGAGGTAGACAAGAAACAACAGCCAAATAACAAAGTACTGATTTCATTAACTGGACAAGGACCCAGTTAAACAAAGGAGTAAAAGTGGCTTACAAGTAAAAGCTGGATTACAGAAACTCATTTAGAGTCGGCAGCCAAAGTGAGCCCTCTTTCTTCCTATGCCCCTTCCCTTGAATTCTATACCCTCTCCTAATAGCTGCACGGTTATGGATGATTGGTCCATCAGCTCCATCCAGTTGCAGGTAGAAGAGAGAGGGTTGAGTTGCCCAGGCCAGCTGAGACAGACCCTGTCTGGTTTGTCCAACTCCTGGAGATAGGAAGTACAAGAGAGGGCAAGGGTGTGCACCACCCCTGAGCACTGACCTTTATTCAGTGATCCCGCCCTCTAGTAAAATGGTCCCAGTCAAGGTCCTGTTCTGACAGTCTGTGGAGCAAATCTGTTCTCCAGGGCAATGAAAGTGGGTAGAGAGAAGGGTGCCAGAAATGGAGCAACAGTTTCCTTCTAACCTATAAATAAAGGTGAAAATAAATTCCTTACCCCCAAAAGAAGGGAAAGCAGTCCAGAGAAGTATAACTATATCCACAAACAGAGCAAAGTAGAAATTAGGATGGCTTGTGGTAAAAGAATACACTGTTTGGACCAGAGGATCAAAATTGAGGAGCTGTGAGACACCTGGGGCCAGTGCTAAGACGAAGATTCATGCCTCCTGAGAGTGTGAAGTCCAAAGGAAAAGACAGCTGAAATAACACCCAAGGAAAAATATGCAGTCTGATTAAAACAATAAAACCTTTCTTGCCTAAACACAAAGGTCTCTGGAATAAAATGAAAACGCTAATTCGAAAAAATACATGCACCCCAATGTTCATAGCATCATTATTTACAACAGCCAAAATATGGAAGCAACCTAAGTGTCCATCAACAGATGAATGGATAAAGAAGATGCTACACACACTCACACACACACTCACACACAATACTCAGTCATAAAAAAGAATGAAATTTTGCCGTTTGCAACAACATGGATCTACTTGGAGGGTATTATGCTTAGTGAAATAAGTCAGACAGAGAAAGGCAAATACTCAAATACTGTATGATATCACTTATATGTGGAATCTGAAAAATAAAACAAAGATAGAACGAGACGCATAGATATAGAGAACAAACTAGTGGTTACCAGTGGGGAGAGGGAAGTGGGGAGGGGAAAGAGAGGGGTAAGGGATTAAGAGGTACAAACTACTATGTATAAAATAAGCTACAAGGATGTATTATATAACACAGGGAATATAGCCAATATTTTATAATAACCATAAATGGAGTATAACCTTTAAAAATTGTGAATCACTATGTTGTACACCTAAAACTTATATAATATTGTACATCAATGTACCTCAAAAAAAAATGAAGGTCTTAAGATACTCCAAGAGTTCAATTTCTGGTACCCATAACTCTCAGTGAAAAATTCCAGAAGCTGGGAGAAACCAGTGGGCTGGCAGAGAAAGAGCAGGCACTGTATAAAACATACTGGATTTTTTTGCCATTTATTCTGGAGCATTTACTTAGAACGTGCCAGATGACAAGCACTGTGCCTGGGGCTGGGTGTACAGAGAGGAAGAAGATGAGACAATTTCAACTTTGAAGACATTTATATCCTGAGGGTAATGTTGACAGAGAACCAGTGTCTGAGCACCGAGCATGTGGCAGGCAGTGTATTATGGACCATCTTATTTTAGCCTATGAGGAAGGCAGGTATGGTCATTATTACCACTTTACTGTGAGGAAATTAAGCTTCAGAAAGACAAACTTGCTCAAAGTCATGTTGCTAACAGGTGGTCCAACCCCAGGGCACAGTTTGTGACCACTGTGCTATATTCCTTGAAATACTGAATGAAAAGCAAAGAGAATATTAAAAATAGGAAGTAGAATTTCAGGCCTATCTATATTCAGTTCAGAAAAAAAGACTGTAATGGATCTAAGTAAAAAAGTATAAAAAATTCTTAGAGAAGGTTAAAATAAAGTGTTTAAAAAGAAAAAATCACAAGTCTCATATTACTATATATGAGTAGGAAGTGATAGAAAGAAAACAATAAGTTTGGGATATAACCCCATGAAGCACACCCAAGATAAAATTATATGGTTTCTATATATTTTATTTTATGTAACCTCAACCATTCACTAGGGAAATAACATACTTAGAATCATTATATTTTCCCATGAGCAAGACTTTCTCTTCTCATCCAATCTAATTAGCCCATATTCCAGTTAAAACAAAAGTCTAAAGGTAATTATTTGGTCCTATCTTCTATACTATTCTGGCCTGTCTTTAGAGAGAGAAGTATGAGTTTGGAGCAGATTATCTTGCGAATGAGCTTCTCAGCCGAATATTCTCACACAGATAAAATATGGCTTAAACTGAAGATTATCAACAAACAAGCAGAACCTAAAATATAAACAAAAAGCAAAAGCAAATGCAAGTTTGCAGGAGAGGCTGTTGCCAAAGTACATGCTGAGACAAACTGTACTTAACACACAGGGAGTTGCCTTGTCCTGTGAAACTAACCCCAAGAGAGTGAGGTTAGGACACTGCTATGGCCCAACTGATGCATTTAATAAAGGGCAGTTTAACAAAGCTCTTTTGTGTATAACTGCTCCTTTAACCTTGTTGCTGCAGGTAGGGTAGATGTTAGTAGCTAAGCGTACAGCCAAAGGCACAGAGGCTCAGAAAGGTCACACTGGACCAATCTGTTTCCAACAAGGAAGCCCAGGCCCTTGTTCATTGTGGTAACTCATTACCTTCAACAATGGCTCAAAGTCTTCCCTGCAGTCCTCACAGGGTTGACTAGCCATTATCCAAATAAAATAAGGACTGTGATATTTCCCATATCTATTCTCTACCTGGCAAAAAATTGGCAGAAATGCCAGGTTTCTTTCTAATGTTGCCTATGTTCTCTTAAACTATAGGGAAATCCTATAAGATTTCTTTTCCTGAATCTTACAACCCATTATTAAAGCCTCAGAGGTTGGCAGAGGAAGGAAGGACAGAAGGAAGGAAGGAAGGAAGGAAGGAAGGAAGATGAAGGAAAGAAAAAGAAAGAAAGGAAGGAAGGAAGGGAGGAAGATGGAAGGAAGGAAGGGAGGAAGATGGAAGGAAGGAAGGAAGGAAGATGAAAGAAAGAAAGAAAAAAGAAAGAAAGGAAGGAAGGAAGACAAAAGAAAGAAAGAAAGAGAGGGAGGGAGGGAGGGAGGAAGGGATGAAGAAAAGAAAGGCTTAAATCAGGTAAATAGGTAAATAGTTTGCTTCCAGGCTTACTATAAGAGGATAAAAAACATGGCTAAATTTCCAAACTCTTGCAAATCTTATAAATACCAAAATAATTAAACATAGCTTGAAGCACATAATACCATTATAATTACATACAGGGAAAAGGATATTTTAGAATAACAGTTTAAGAGTGACGACTTGTGAAATGTTCATTCGCCATACCATTTTGAAAGGAATGATAGAGGTCTAGGAGGTATCTGAGGTAAACTAAAGCTTATTAATTAAAAGTGTTGTACTTTTCTATTTAAAACCTCAACTGTGATTTCTTTTGAGGTATATTCTGTCTTCATTTTTCTTTAAATGGAAGCTATAAGTTAGCTCCTAACTCTTCACTTTTGTTACAGAAGGAAAGAAATTTTTAATTTATTGTAGCTCTATATGGTAGACAAACCATCCATAACAAAATGATTACTACTGTTTAGCAGTTCATGGTCTGAAATTGTGGCGCCCTGTAAAGTCATGACTTTACATGAGGTGGTGGTGATTTGTGATTGTGTGCTTTTCCTTGGATTGTTACTGTTCGTTTTACCAACCATGGCACCTAAACATCAGCTCTAACTGCTGCACATCTGTCAGAATGCATTGTGTATGGTGACACTTTACAAATAGATAGTGCAAGCTTTCACTTTTCACACCCCCCTCCCCCCATCACTGAATGGTTATCATGGTCTCCTCCCCTAGCACACCTTCCTGTCTAGAAGGCTTCCACTCCTATCACACTGGCCAATATTACTCTTTCTAGTTATTTTTACCCACTCTCATAATACCATAGTGACATAAGGAAGACCTTAGAGTTTTATGTTCAATTTTTATTGCCATGGTTTAAAGCAAGAGGTAGAGAAACTAGATGTAGAGGCAATGAGGTATAAAAAAGGAGAGACTGATCTAAACCCCAATCCTAGCTATATCACTTTCTAGCTGGGTGACTTCCACAAGGGGTAAAGATGGGGAAGAGTGGTGGGAAATGATACCTATTGAGTACCCACTTTGTGCCAGGTGCTTTATGCATATCTTATTTAACATAACAACTCTACAAGAGAAGTTCTTATCTCTACTCTTTTGGGGTCTTTTCTTATTCATTTATTTTTTAAAGATTAACAAGAGACATATTCAAAATCTAAAGCTCAAAGAATTTAAATAACTTGTCCAGAGTCACAGAACTTTAATCACAGAGCTAGGACTTAAACTCAGGTCTCCTAACTCTGAAGTTCAATAAATATTAGTTCTTTTTCCCAAGGGAAAAAACAGAGACTAGCAATTTGTATCAAAGAGATCAAAGGTAGATTTTTACAAGCAAAAGTTGAAGAATCTAAGTTGCTTAGCTTAATAAGTAGTTTTAAACATTAGAAATCAACTATACTTCGATTTAAAAAATTCTTTTTAATTTAAAGGTAGTTTTAATTACCATTTTTAAAATGTGGAGCTTCTCTAAGGAATTTGTTGGACAATGATTGACTGTGTCCATAAAAAACACTTAAAAATGAAAAGTAATATATGTTTTGTAGGATATAAAGAAGAATTCTTCTGGGACAATCTTGTTCATAAGGCATATTGTTTGCAAGGTACTTTTCTAGGTGCTGAGAATCTCAAATGAATAAACTAAAATTCATGGTCCAGTGAGGACAGGCCAGAACATACAGGTGCTCAGTACATATTGGATTGCTCAATAATTAGATAAGATGTGGTAACAACCTTCCAGGAAGATGATTACATCTCTGGAAGTCTTCAAATAAAACAAGGGAAATAGCCTAGAAAAGAAGCTAGAAGACATAAAAAACCATCAAAAGTAGAGAGCTTAGACTAGTGTCCTTACTTTTTGATAATGATAACACCCCAGACATGTTTCATTTTGCATTCTTCCTTCCTCAAGACGTTATATGTCCATAGCTATTCACAAATCTTTACTACAGGATCACTCCACTTACACCACCACTATAGAGACCTCCCTGATGGTCCAGTGGTTAAGAATCCACCTTGCAATGCAGGGGACGCCGGTTCAATCCATGGTCAGGGAAATAAGATCCCACATGCCGCAGGGCAACTAAGCCAGCGTGCCACAACTACAGAGCCCACGCACCACAACTAGAGAGAGAAGACCACACGCCACAAAAAGAGAGAAGCCCGCACACCACAACGAAGGGAGGAGCCCGCGTGCCACAATGAAAGATCCTGCGTGCTGCAAAGATCCTACAATGAAAGACCCAATGCAGCCAAAAAATAAATAAATAAATATTTAAAAACAAAAAACCTCTATAGTACCAAAATGGCCCTCTACTGTTTTAGCCACCCAAGACCAGCTTTTCATTCATCCTTTGGTTATACAGCCTCTATGTACATGACCATAGTTGGATTGTTTCAAAATGAACCTTGAATCATGCAATTATAGAGGTGGTTAGAAGGCTCCAAATTCATAAAATACAGTCTTCTTCCTTCAATCAGGTGAATTTCCTAACTAATGATTTCTAACAATGATTTTGGAGTAACCCAGTCTGTAACTGTTTAAATTTCAAGGAATTTCATAAAATTTTTAAGATTTTAATTTATACATCTCTATGAATATGAACATACCCATGTATACATCCAGGATCACTTATATCAGAGTACTCTGTATGATTTATACTAGAGATTTTTACTTTTTAAGAGATCATGTCATACTTGTTTTGTAATCCCTCTCTTAAAAGTTAGATATAAAGTAATCCTTCTCTCTTAAAAGTGAGACATAAATCAATTAGCTTTGAACTTAGACCAGAGGAAAATTCAGAGTCCCTTTCATATCTGTAATTCATTTGAACCTATCCATCCTCAAAGATGAACAAACTTAACACTAATAATTCTCATTCCCATTGCCCTCAAATTAATGTATATTTTGGCTTAATAAAATTCTTAGAGTCTAAGGTGATAAAATAAAGACAATGTAATGCATGTACTTGATGAACTTTCTATCCTACTAATTATATGAATAGGAAGAATACTAAGGCCAACTTTTAATGGGTGCTTACTATGTGCTAGGATAAGTTCTCTGCATGCATTTTGTCATTTAATCCCTACAACACATGTATATGAGACAAAGAAAAAAAAACTATCTTTAAAACAATAAATAAGATTAGAGAGAGCTTTGCTCTTTTGCCATATTCTAGAGAGTCTCACCTGTATCCCATCACTGAAGAAAGAACTGAGAAGAAGCTGGATCTTCCTGAGCCTCAGCTTTCCTAGCAGGTTATACAACTGTACCTTCATTATTTTTGGCATTTTCCTATGGTTCAAAAAAAAGTGTTGACAATTTTCTGCATCTATAACATTTTGGATGAGCAATTTCCATCTTATTGTGTTTCCTCACATATGGTGTTCTAGCTCAAATAGCTCTGGTATTTTTAACTTGCCCAATATTAGTACACCACTTTGACTTCTTCGCTGACAAGTATCCAAATTACCTAACACAAATGAGAAAATTTCATGTATTATTTAGGCCTGTGTGTTCATTGAGTTTTCAGACAAAAATTTTCCAGTAGAATCACTGTATTTTACAGCTGAAAGGGATCATAAAGATGATCTAATCTGACTACCTCTCTTTACAAGTGAGATTTACAGCAGAGAGGTTTAAGTGTCTCTGCTAGGTCAGGTTAGCTAGTTAGTAGTAGAAAAAACTAACAGCAGTCCAGTGCTTTTTCTACATAAAAAAGTCAATAGTTATTTTAAAAGGTCCATATCATTTTGCAGTGCCCTACAGGGGATGTTCCAATAATAAATGATGGGCACATTTTTGTAATACTGTATTATTATCAGTACTGAAATGCAAAACTTGTGACTATCAGTTATATAATGCTCTTAAGTATCATTGCTGTTCAAAATTTTTTCCTGTATTCTAACTAGATTGTGACTTCCTTCTGGTAGACACAATTTCTTTTTAAAAAGTGTTTCTTGGGCTTCCCTGGTGGCGCAGTGGTTGAGAATCTGCCTGCTAATGCAGGGGACACGGGTTCGAGCCCTGATCTGGGAAGGTCCCACATGCCGTGGAGCCAGTAGGCCCGTGAGCCACACTACTGAGTCTGCGCGTCTGGAGCCTGTGCTCCGCAACAAGAGCGGCCGCGACAGTGAGAGGCCGCGCACCGCGATGAAGAGTGACCCCCGCTCGCCGCAACTAGAGAAAGCCCTCGCACAGAAACGAAGACCCAACACAGCCAAAAATAAAATAAATAAATAAAATTAAAAGTGTGTCTTATATCCCTTAATAAACCTACACATACACTGGTTAACAGCTGGAAAGAGATTGAAATATATGTTAGACTAATACTATATGACTCAGAATCAAACAACTGTCATCCTGTTTGAATGCAGGTGAATATGTTTTTTTGAGAGGGAGAAACTTGAGAAAATTTCTCATTTTTTCCTACCAAGCAGTTGGGATTGTCCCTGAGGGTGAGGGGTTATAGGAGCTTTGAAGAGGTTGGTGAAGGTTGGAATAGAAATTAGAAGGAATGATGAGAGAGTTGACTGAGCCTTAAGATATCTGGTAGCATATGCAGATAAAATTGCTCAAAAAAAATAATAGCTAATAATAACCAAGGACTTACTACATGTTTGGCAGTCCTCTCTCTACCTGTGTTACATCATCTACACCTTGCACAACCTTAGGTATAATTCCCCCATTTTGTGGATGAAGAAACTGAGGCTCAAAGAAATTAGAACATTTGCCCTGCTGAACCAGCTACTTAGTGGTGGACTCAGGATTCAAACACTGACTGCCCCGGAGGCCTATGCTCCTAATCACAGTTTGATAGGATAAAACCAGATAAGTAGGAGGCATTTAAGACACTGCAGAGCAAATGCCTGGCTCCCGCGAAGGAGCTCATTAATGTTAATGCCCTGCCTTTGGTTTCAACTCACTCTCCCGATATTTATTTACCCAGCCACTCCTTACTCCCAAGAACACATACACATAACCACATATTCACACACTCTCCAGGCTTTTTACCAACAAGGTCCACCCTCAGGTGTCTAGGTTTGATACCTAGTTATCAAACTTCTATTCATATACTCTTCTTCCTCATGGGACTTAAGCTCACTTATGTACAATGAATCCTAGGACTAACCTCTGCTCTCCCACATTTTTCCAGGTAAATGTAAACACATGTTAAGACTGACTCTAGGTTACAAAACATATGCACGTGCATAGCCTGATACATGAGAGAATTCAATTCAAGAAGGAACTTTCTTTTCCCATTATCCAGGGAGATGCATGAGTTACCATAACAGATGCCAAAGACATTTGGCTCTGCCAGTGGAAATTGGGAAGCAATGGTGAAATGAGGTAAGAAATTCCAGGGCCAGAAGGTGGACGCAAGTCCTCATCTGCTTTTCCCAGGAGCTTGCTCTTTTTGGAGAAGTGCTCCACGTACAAGCTCCAACCTGCTGCCACAGCCTTCAGTCCCCTCTACCCAACTCTGAACCCCGCTCGGGCTGGAGCAGATGCACACACCGCAGGGAGCCTCATTTGTAGGAGATGAGCGTTCCCTTGTTTTATTTTAAGGCTTGCTCCCAGGCTGGGGAAAGAGGATGTGTCAGAAATCGTGGAGAACAGCGACAGCCAACCTTTCTCATGCAAAGACTAAGCAGCCCAGGAGCAGCAAATGATGACTTGCACAGTATTTAATGGTTCACGGGAAAACAAGTTTCTCTCCTGCCTGCCCGCCCTTCTGGAGCCAGCTCCGGCAGACGTGGGCTAAGCCGGGGCGGCGCCCTGCGGGGCTCTGGAGGGCTGGCGAGGCAGCGATGTGAGCAGCTCAGCCCCCAGCACCAGAGCCAAGGCCGCGGAGGAGGCTCTGGAATCGCCCCTTGCTGATCCCGAAGGATCCAGTGGGCCCTGATAAATACCCCGCCCGGCCGGATACGGGAAGCACAAGTTCAAACGCAGGGTGTAGAGCCTTGGGCGGGTCCGGCAAATAGACCCTGTCTGCCACCCACGCCCCGCCAGCCGCGCGCGCTCGCTGTGGACCCGACCGGGTTACTGCGCCTGCGCGCTCCGGATCCTGCCCCCCCCCCCCCAAAGACGCTTTCCGAGGCCTAGTGCCCAGTCCGCTGTCGCTTAGCAACGCACAAGTCACTGCCGCGGTTCTCCGCGCGCCCCTTTCTTGTCAGGGCTTACTCCCCTGGTCTTCTCGTGAGGCTCCTCATTGCCTCGTGGCAGGCCGTAGGAGCCCATGGAGGGAAAGGAGGAAAGGCAGCAGTAAGTGCTGGGGTTTGTTTTTCTATTTCCCCTTCCGAAAAATGTTTTCCTACTTGGAGGGTTAAGTGAGATCCGAAGGGTGAGTCTTCGGGCCATCAGGGCTTTTCCTCTGCCAATCCCCTTCCTACCTCTCATTTCGAGTATTGAGCGCAATAATACTTTTTAAAACGCACTGTTTACTGGGCATCTACTACGTATCAGGCACTTTACATGCACAGCTTGGCCTAAAACTCTTGACGTCATCTTGAATCATCCACTACTTCTCACACCCCACATGTAATTTATTAGCAAATTCTGTAGGCTTTACCTTTAAAATATATCCAGAATCCACCACGATTCATCACTTCCACCGTCATTACCACCCTGGCCCAAGGACCAGCGTCTCTTACCTGTATACTGCAGAAGTCTTCGCTGCTCCCCTCGCCCCTCTGCAGCCTCCTCAATGCAGTCTTCTGAGTGGTCATTTTACAACATAAAGTTAGATCACGTTCTCCCTTGGCCATTGCAGAGCAAAAGCTAAGGCTCCTACAGCGGCCAGTGGGGCCTACACAATGTGCGCCTTTGCCTTACTCGGCCCTGTCTGCTCCTTGCCTCCCTCTCCTCCAGCACTGAGGCCTCCCTGAGCCATCTGCAGTGGTTTTCAAAGTGTGGTCCTCAGAACAGCATCAGCATCACCTGGGCGCTTATTTGAACTGCAGTTCTCACGGGCTCCCCTCCACAGACATACCAAATCAGAAATTCTAGAAGAAGCGCATGATAATTGAGTTTTAACAAGCCCTCCAGGTGACTCTGATGTACCCTATTGAGAACTATTAAATCAAGCAGCTTGTTACAGCTTGTTATGGTGTGGAGCCAGGGGTATGTGCTTCCAAACCTGTATTTTTGTCACTAAAACAGTGGTTCTCAAATTTTAACATACATGAGAATCACCTAGAGAGCTGGTTAAAAGTTTCCTGGGAACCTACCCCAGAGATTATTTAGTAGGTTGGGAATGGGACCTGTGAATATGTATTTCTGACAAGCTGACAACTGATGCCAGGGCTGCTACTCCTGGAACTACGCTTGGAGAAGCACCGTCCTGAGGTCAGGTGCTTCTGCTTCCAAGCTTCGGCATTCACACGTCCCTCTGCTGGAATGTGCTTCCTTAGATATCCACTTAGCTCTCTCCCCTCTTTCCTGTCTTTTTTCAGTTGCCACCTTCATAACTCAGCCTCCACCTTATCTAAAAATGCCACCTACCTCCCATATACATGCACTTCTTTCCCCTATGCCCTGCTTTAATTTTGTCCTTAGTACTTAACACCATCTAACAAACTATATATTTTACTTTTTATTTCTCAACTGCCTTACCCCACTGGAATGTAAGGCTCTGTTTCTTTTGTTACTCCTCTATCCTCAGTGCCTCAAACAGCACTGGACACATAGCTCAATAAATATTTATTGAAAGAATGAATTATTTAATGTTATTCTCACATGTCTCACAACAGGTATTATTGTCCTTATCATGCAAAGGATTGGAAACCAAGGCTCAGATAGTAAATGGCAGAGCTGGGATTCCAACCCAGGTCTGACTTATTTCAGAGCCCATTAGTATTTTTAACTGTGCTTTCCTTCTAGTAAGAGATTACTACAGAACCCTACATTTCACATTTATGAGTCAATCTGTAGCCACTCACACCACAAATCCTTCATCACATGAATGCATCAGTATGTGAACAAATAGCTACGGTCCTTTCCTTAAGGCCTGATTCTAGTACAAATTTATTGTTGGGTTACAACTATGAGAAGCAGATGGAAAAAAACTGATGCCAGAAGTCTACAGTGATAAATCAATTAAGGCCTTTAAATAAATTCATCTCTGGAAAGATAACAGAAAAACCTTCAAAGTAATTTACACTTTACCAGTAATCATTTTTTCCAAATCCTTTGCAGAGAGCAACTTCTGCTGGGATGCAGAGAACTGGAATACAAGGGTACTGAATGCCGTGTGTGTTTTGGATGAGGCTTGGGTGTGTACAGCTAACGCAAAGCCAGAGTGAAAAACTAGTCCAGCAGATTCACCAGGAATGTGTAAACAGTATAATGCCAATCTGTTTACCTGCAAAAATCAGGACAATTGTCCGGATGTTGGGTACATAATGATGAATGAAACCCGATTGTCACTTTAATGGAACTTACTGGCTTGTACAGGATTATTTGTAGTGCTGACTAGAACACAAAAACAAAAAGTAGGTACATAAATGATAAATTGTAGAATGAAAGAAATGAACAAAGTACTAAAATAGAGAATACATGGAGTGGGGAGGGGGCAATCTAGGAAAAGTTTCTGAGGAGATGACTTCAGCTGAGACCTAAATGGTAATGAACCAGCTGTTCAGGGAGCTGGGGAAGAGCAGATGCCCTGAGGGGAGAGGAGACTGGTGTGTTCCAGGAACTGCCAGTAGGCAGGCTGGCTGGAGAAGGGAAGGGAGAGAGGCTTGAGTGGTTGAAGAGATTAGCTGGAGCAGGGCCACACAGGGCCTCAGAACTGCGATAAGGAGGAAGTGTTTTATCGTAAATGCAGTGGAAAGCCACTGGAGGCTTTTAATTGAAAAAAATGACATGGGGTAGAAGAGATGGACCTGCTTTAGTCTGAAGTGAGGTAGGGCCATGGACAAGGCTAAACAGAACTAATCACTTTCTCTATAAATTTCGAATCTTATTCACTCACCTTCCATGGGTCAGGGCTTTGATTTTTTAAATTTCTATGTAAAAAGAATCTAAATTCAAATATTTTGTTCTTACCTTCCTTTACTTTTCAAGTACGTAAAATTTTAAAATACTCCTGTTACTCCTTATTTAAAAGGAGAAAAAATTTATAAACTATTCCTTTTAAAATATTTTTTAACATTTAAAAATTTCAATAATTTTTATTTTTCTTCCAGGGTAGTTATTAGAAGCAAAAAATGATGAAATTGAATTAGCTATTCTGATGTCTGCACAGTGGTCTTTTCCTGAAAAGATAAATAATAATGCTCTTTTGGTAGCTTTTATAAGTTTGCCAGGGGAGCCTTTAAAATTAGTTATCCTTGTCCAGATAGCTAAATATACTAGGTAACTAACTCTTTTTTTGCGGTACGCGGGCCTCTCACCGCCGTGGCCTCTCCCGTTGCGGAGCACAGGCTCCGGACGCGCAGGCTCAGCGGCCATGGCTCACGGGCCCAGCCGCTCCGCGGCATGTGGGATCCTCCCGGACCGCACGAACCCGTGTGCCCTGCATTGTCAGGCGGACTCCCAACCACTGCGCCACCAGGGAAGCCCCTAGGTAACTAACTCTTAAAGAAGATGAGTTAAGATTAGCATGTAACTTAGGCACATGAATAAATACTGTAAACATAATTTGTAAGAATGATCAAATCACTACTCTTTCTTAACTCCAAGCAAATGAATCTGTACACTACATTGGTATATGGTAATAAATAATCACTATTAACACAAATCTCTTTATCTTTTATATAATTTCGAATGACAGGATACCCTCCCAAATTTTAATTGCACCAGCCCCTAATAGTTATTAATAAAGCCTAAATTGTCTTGACACTTGAAATATATTTAAATCTAATTTTATGTAATTATGACTCAGCACTGAAATGCTCATTGGATAAATGATATACTATTTAATTCTGTTTTTCAGACAGCATGAAATAGAAGATGCTGGTATACTGTATGTAACTGAAAAAAAAGAAGAAACGAAACATGAAAAAAAGCTTGGAAAAAGTATTCAACATTCAAAACCATGTGTTGGGAGAGGACATGTATATTATGCTAAATTCATTAACACAAATGTAAGAACATACAATGAACCAGTTCCCTACATAGATCCCAAAAACAAGCCAGATGATCAGGTTGGATTCATGTTCATTATTTACAAATATAGATTTAGATTCAGAAGTGTTTTGCAGGCTAATTTTGTCACAGACTACTTAAAGGATGTGACAGATCTCAGACTAATATTTTTTATAATCCAATAGTTAAAAGCAGTAAGCTGGAACTATCCTCACTGATAATTTTGCATACAAACTATATATATATATAGGGAAGGAATCCAAATAATTGTTTTTCTAGATCGGGTCAGATTATAGTCACTCAGCGGTGCTTGTGGGTAGGAGGGGTTATTGAAGAAATCTCTAATATTGTATTTGTGACAAATAATATAAAAATTTCCCATGATACTCAGTAATTCAGATACTTTCTATAAAATAGCTACCATTTATTGAAACTGTATGAAGTGCTAGGAATGAGCTAAGTGTTTTGTATAAGTTATATCCTTTAATCTGCACAACTTCTAGGAAGTATTATTGGAAATAGTTTAGATGATAACATGCTCTAATATAGTAAATTAACATACCTGAGATTACATAGTAAGCAAATGTCACAGTCATGTTTCTGATCTAGGACTGTTGGTTTAGACAAATCACACTTTTATTCACTATCATATTAAATATATTCCATTCTTTTTTTTAGAATCAGGTTCGTTGAGGTATAATTTATTGTATTAATTTCCTGTGTTGCTGTTACAAATTACCACAAACTTGAACACTGGCTTAAAGCAACACAAATTTATTCTCAACAGTTCTGAAGCTCTAAAGTACATAATCAATCTCATTGTCTATTGGGAGAGCTGGTTCCTCCGGGAGGCTCTAAAGAAGAATCCATTTCCTTGCCTTTTCCGCCTTCTAGAGGTTGCCTGCCTTGGCTCATGGCCCCTTCTTCAAAGCCAGCAACATACTGTCTTCAAATCTATGACCGACTTCCCTGCCTCCTTCTTCTAAGGACCCTTGTATTATATTGGGGTCCTCAGAAGAAGAGAATCTGGGATAATCTCTCCTTAGCAAGATCCTTAATCACAGCTGCAAAGTCCCTTTTGCCATGTAAGGTTAGATGTAGTTGTGATTTAACTCAACATTTAAATGGAGATTGCTTTTCATGAGCTCTCTTTACACTGATAACATCAACTGTTCTTGTCATGAAACAGCACACCATGGCCCTGTGTGTGAATATGAGAGCTTTTGGGGGCAGAAATTCCTGTAGTCAAATATGCTTTAATATCATGTAGTAAACCCTTACAAGGGCAGTTTTAAGGCTCTTTTGTTTTATAAACAAATAATTATTGAGCATTTAAAAGATATTGATAGAACATGCCTCTAGGGGAAATAAATGTGGTACAGAAATCCAGGTTAGTGAAGTCCTCATAATTCTTGCAAAAGTTAATGAATGACTCTCCTGAGCTCTAGTTCAAGGCCAAGTTTAAACCAAACTCTTAACCCATCCTGAACCCCATAAGGAAAAGAAGCTGGTTTGAGAAGAGAAATATGAAACATAAAGAAATTTAAAAATAAATCTAATTTTCTCTTGTTCCTACTTTGTAGGTGTCTTGAAAAAAATAAATGTACAGAAGTGTTAGTAGCTTGCTCTATCAACAAGACTGGGTGATAGCAGCAGTAGAATCTTTGTTTATTAGTGCTCAAAGCTCCATGAGTCAAAGACCTTAAACAGGTGGTGAAAGTGAGTTTGAAATGAAGTAAGAGGATAGGTAAGAGAGGTTCACAGTGGCTGAACAAGGAGGGCTGAACAAGGAGGTACAAAGACCAAAGATGCATCACAGAGCTAAGTGTTCACATTGGGCGTGGAGTGAAGGGAATGGACATACTTAAACAAAACTAAACCTACCCCCGCCAACAACAACAACAAACCCTTAAATGTACTCATTTGCAAGTACCCAAGGAGTAATAAAGAATGCTCATTTCACATATTTGTAAACTTTGTTCTTTTATTTAAGATGACAGTTTTCTTTTTAAAGGTTAGCTTGGTTTAAAAAAATTAACTGGCTTATAGTAATACTGGCTTTAAAATAAAAGTAAAGAAAATAAAGTTGCCTAAATATTTCAATTGACATATATCTGTTGTCTTATGTATTTTGCTAAGATAATATCTTTAGAATACCAGGTTGGTCAGTTTTATTTATTTACAAGATTTTTAAGTGAAATAATCAATTATACAGTTCTACATAGGGACATAAAATTGGTGGTGCTAAAAGAAGTAAAAAGGAGCTTTAGCTCAGTTATTTCCAATGAAAACTAATTTGGTTGTCTTTTTAAATATTAGTAAATATTGATATTTCAAAAAAGATTACACTGGGTCAGTATTTTCCAAAACGTATTTTTTTGGAGCACTAGTCCTTGCCAATGTGCTCAATAAAATAAAGTTCCGAAGTCACATATGTTTTGGAAAACCTGTATTTTTATACACCCTTCTCAGAGCTTCACAATTCACATTAGTAGATAAAGGTTCCTCAGAAATCCTGTGGTAAACTTGTTTAACTCAGTATTTGTCAAATTTCTTTAACTATGGAAACCTATTTTATATAACACCTATTAATATGCTGCAGAACCAGTGTTCCACAGAACACAGTGCAGGAATAACTGTTATTGTGAATTGTTATTATGAATTGCTTAAAAAGAGGTATTTTTCAGCGTTCTTTCTGGTCCACAACAAAACACAGAGGAACATAGATACAGTGTAACTCTAGTGTTTGCTATAACACAGCAAATTTTTTAAAGCCACTGAGCTCCATTAAAAAAATATGATACTCTATGTGTAAGGTGTTGTCAAAAGTCCAGATTTCCCTAGGAATCCATAAAGTGTAATTTGATGTCCACAGATCACCACACCGCCACAAGCAGCAGCAGCCATCTTGGCCAGGGCGCCATAGAGCTTGGCACACCACCTCTTATATTCTCTTAACTGGTCCCTCCAGGATACCCCACTTACTTTTTACTACATTTCCCCTAGGATTCTCCCTTAGTTTCCCAAAGAATGGAAGTAAGTAATGTTTACTGGTGCATTTCTGAAGGCAAAGGGCTGACAGAAGTGTAACGTAGAGAGTGCCTCACGGTGGTTTCCGAATGTGACTAAGGGGCCCACAGCACAATGGCTCTTAGGCCTTCCAGCAGCCGGGGTTATAGGGAGCCTTGTCATCAGGAATCACCAGGCACCTCCCTACCATGGAGCCCCAGTGATGGTCATCCTGCAGCAGGAAAAGAGACAGGCTTTGGCCTGGAAGGGAGGACTTCATCCTCTCTCTGGGTGCAAAGTTTTGGGAACAACTCTTTCTGTAGGCAGAACCCCCTCTACAAATCTTCAAGATGTGGTCTGACCCCCAAAACCTAGGCAAAGCAATAACATAGAGGACCTTTCCCGGTTTGGTTTATTTAATCATAAATAATTCCACATGCACCTCTCAATCCAATGTAAGTGATGGTACACAGAGCAGTACATTTTTATTCTTAGTCTTTCTCTTCAGTGTGCGGTGAAGGAAAAAAATAAGCCTCTGCCTTTACCTTTTGTCTTATAATCTCTCTGAGCAAATGCTTGGACCAAAAAGGCATGCACATGTGCCTGGGTGCATACACACTCTCTTCCAGGAAGGAACCAGACTTTTCAGGCATAGGGCAGACTATCCAGAAATAGAAAAGATAAACACAACAGTTTTTGAACTGTAGCATTTCATTCTCCTGAAGTGAAGATTCGTCCAATTGACAACACTAATCAGAACACTCACCGACTATAAGGGTCTTGAAGTCATCAATCACACTTCAGAAAAAACTGCTCATTATTTCCTTTATACGTATTTGTGAAACCAAAGAGACCATTTTGGTAAAATTCTAAATTCCAGTCTTCTTGAAAGGTGAATTATCTCTGCTTTAAGGTAGCTTTTGCACTACACTCTTGTTTAAGAAAAAAATTGAAGTCTGCCAGACATCGTGGTTCACTTACTCCAGAGTCACTTCTCCAGTAACTTGGATGTTAGCAAAATAAGTTTCAGATCAACAAAAGAAGATATAAAGAGTACGCCTTAAAACCTTGTCATAGAGGATTTCTCAGGATATTTACTTAGAGCCTCTTTATTTTTATTTTTGAAATAATTTAAATAAATTTGTGTTTATCTGGCTTTGCCTTCCACAGCAGATTTCCTATAGCAATGTAGCACAGAAATCAGAGGCATGCACAGACAAATGACGGACTGAATTGAGGAGGCTCTGCTACCTGTTAGTGATATACCTTGGGGAAGTTACTTTATCTCCCAGCAGTTTTCTCATCTGTACAGTGGGTGTACCCACTTCATAAAATTGTGATGAGAATAAGTGAGAAAAGGCCTAGACCTTGGAGCATAATAAGCACCGTGGTAATCACAGAGTAGGGAAGAGCTGCAAGAAGCAGGCACTCTGACAACAGTAAGACGTGACTATTTTGAGCCAGAGAGTGAGAAGACACCATCTGTGTAGTGATATGTTCTAGAATTCCTAGGATCTACATCAAGTAGATGTAATTCACCTTTAAGTCCATTCTGAAAAATGAGGCATTGGCTGATCTTTCCTACTCTCCAAAATTCCCCACTTCCTACATTTCTTTGATTTCTGCAAACATTCATTTTTACCCCTGGTTACAGGTTGTCATTGGCCTGGAAACTGGCCCTCATTTCCAGTTGCAAAGTGAGTTCTGACTCTGTCTTCATCTGTGCAGGGCTTAGTGCTCTCTTTGGTTCATGTCCATCCCATCTTTTTCAGTTTGAAGATAACTTCCCTTAATGAAGCACCTAAAGTTGAATAGCTCTGATTTTCAGCTCTAAGCAGGGTACTCTTCTCCAAATTCTAAGCCTTTCCTTGATTTCTTGCTGCAACAGAATTTTTTCCCACTGAACACCCTATTTTTGCTGCTTGGTATATTTCATGAATCTCTTCTAAGCTTCTTGACAGTCTCCTGACAAGCTGACTCCATTAAAGTGTTTCTCCTTTGAATCTGATTTTGTGCACCGCTTGTACACACACCTGTCTCCTTGAAAACTAAGCTCATTTGAAAGCTAATTGCCTATGTAGCCACACAAGCTTCTTCAGATGCCTCCTTCTTTTTATATCAATGTAGCTTCAATTGTATTTTCAGAATTTAACTTATTAGAATCTCATATTTATCCACCTTGAATCATATTTTAAAGTCTCTGACAATGCAATCACAGTTGATCTTTTAAAAGGCTGATCTCTTCACTTAAAGCCCCAGGTAGGTGTTGGAACATACCCAAGGTTACTTTCATTATCTAATATCCAAGGACTCTGAGGTGTCAAGTTCCTTTTTCCCAAGGTTCTCTTCTACCTTATCAACCAGATTAAAAAAAATCTTTTTAGTCAGTACTAAGTTGAGTAACAATTCACCTCACTGCTTTCTGAACTTCTAAGAGATCAAATGTGCTAATGAAGAGTCTTCATTTCCTGCATACTTAGTTCAGGTTTTATTATCAGAAATTCAGTAACACTGGAGATATTTCTGCTTAGAACAAAGTTTCTCAAACTGAATCATTAGTGAGTTATAAATCAACGTGGACTGCAACCAGCATTATGAGATGAAATAGAAAAGTAATATAATAGAAAAATAGCCAAGTGCACTGCGTATAGTAAGAATAAGTATTGTTTTGCGAAACCTCTAGTTTTATGTATATGTATGTAGTGGGTACTCTTGCATGACATAAAATATTTCATATTTTCTTTATGAAAATATATTTAGTCCTAGATTTCAGAACTCTATTTTAGTACTAGAAAATCCAATAACTTGTTGAATCAAATTACTGAGCATCAAACACATGAAAATGAAAATGTCCTACAGTATCCAATTTTGTGTTTCCATTTTTTTTTTCCATGAAGGGTGACTGGTGGTCACATGGTAAAGGACTGGAAAATCCCTTCCAACCACCTTATGACACTAAGAGCACCCAGAGGAGTGACTTTAAAAAACCAACATGTCCATTTGTTTCTCCAGTCAAATACAGCAAGTTGCAAAAGCCTTCTTATGGAATAGGTAAGGTTAGCAGTTCTCCACTGTCTCAGGTTACTGCTATCAAATTAAGATGTACTATACGTGCTTGCACCTCCTGGGAAAATTAGTCCTCTACAGGAGTTGAAAATATACATGCAGCAAGTGCAGCCCTTGACAAGTTTGTTCCTTATCCCTTCCTAGTGGATAACTTAGCTCCAAATATGTTTAATACAACATAATAAAAATTGTAATGTTCATTGATAACACCAGCTTCCAAGTCAGAAATTTAGTAGCATTCTGCTCATTATTGCCAGCAAACTTTAAAAATTGTAACTGTTAGGCAACACTATAGAGCAGTATTTTTCAAAGTGTGCATGGAGGGGCACTGGTTTTTGTTGTTTGTTTTTGAATTTTATTTTATTTATTTTTTTATACAGCAGGTTATTATTAGTTATCTATTTTATACATATTAGTGTATACATGTCAATCCCAATCTCCCAGTTCATCCCACCACCACCACCACCACCCCAATTTCCCCGCTTGGTGTCCATATGTTTGTTCTCTACATCTGTGTCTCTATTTCTGCCCTACAAACCAGTTCATCTGTGCCATTTTTCTACGTTCCACATATATGTGTTAATATACAGTATTTGTTTTTCTCTTTCTGACTTATTTCGCTCTGTATGACAGTCTCTAGATCCATCCACGTCTCTACATATGACCCAATTTCGTTCCCTTTTATGGCTGAGTAATATTTCATTGTATATATCTACCACATCTTCTTTATCCACTCGTCTGTCGATGGGCATTTAGGTTGCTTCCATGACCTGGCTATTGTAAACAGTGCTGCAATGAACATTGGGGTACATGTGTCTTTTTGAATTATGGTTTTCTCTGGGTGTATGCCCAGTAGTGGGATTGCTGGGTCATATGGTAATTCAATTTTAGTTTTTTAAGGAACCTCTATACTGTTCTCCATAGTGGCTGTATCAATTTACATTCCCACCAACAGTGCAAGAGGGTTCCCTTTTCTCCACACCCTCTCCAGCATTTGTTGTTTGTAGATTTTCTGATGAGGGGCACTAGTTTTTATGATGTTTATAGCTACTGCTCAAAAAAAACGGGAAGTCAAGTAAGTTTTGGAAAAACTGAATTTATAAAGTTAAACAGTTTTGTGGTTTGTTTTTTTTTTTACTACAGAATTCTTAAAACCCTTATTCTAAGCATAAGCATAATGAATTTCCAAGAAGAGGGATAAAGAATGCTATGTTTTCCCAATATTGACAACTTTACCTTTTTTCAGATCATCTCACATGACTGGTATCCCACAAAACATAATTTAGGAAATACTGTTCTATACAGTATTCATACATTTTGAGATCTAAAATTTGTTTTACCTGACAATGTCATTATAATAATCTAGGTCTTTCACATTTATTCAAGTTGTATCTGTTTCTTAACCCAGTACTACTCATCTCTACCGCAGGAGTAGAATTTTTAGCAAGTCTTAAAGAAGTGCAGGATCAAGTCCAAACAAAAATGGATTTATTGAATACCCGCTCTGTTCTCACCCCATACAAAAGTTCATGAGATAAACATCAAATTTTCTGAACACGACAGTAGGCAGCGAAGGATTACTTTTAGACGTCAACAGTCCCTCAGTTTTAGCCTTCTGGCCTCTGTGATTGGCCAGTCTAGTTAAGGATACAAAGGGAAGCTAGATTGAAGGTCAGGATATTAGAAAATGGTCATATTTAACATGATTTCTACCTCAAGGGTGGTAGTTAATAGGGAGGGCCAACTATTAGATAGTCTATAACAATGGTGTCTCTTTTAGAAAGGTAATAAAGTTTCCAATTCTGATTCAAGATGGTAGACTGAGCACAAACATCTAAATCCCCTGCCTCCCAAGACCCTATTGAATGACAGCAAAGCAGTCAAACCATAAAGGACCCATAAAGGTGAAAAGAATGGAAGGAAGAGCTTTCTGGATTTTGAGAAGGAATGGAAGACTGTTGACGGATAAAAAAGAGCAAAGAAGCAATAGCCTAGAATATACAGAAGGAGATGCAGTGAAGAGCCATTCTGCCTGAAAAAAACACAAAAGTATCTGAAGGCTCAGTCAGCAGACAAAGCATAACAGAAACGGGGGAGGGGAGAATCAGAGGGTTATTTGAAAGTCTGTTTCTTAAATAACTGCTCCAGTCATGAGCACTCTACCCTCTCCCAACATTAAGAATGCTAGAGCCCATTGTCTCAGCTAGATGTCAACTACCACACTAGTTACTTTAGTATTTCAAACTGGTCTCCTATCCTATTCTTAATTTATGAATGGACAACCAAAGATTAGAATTATGCCAAATTATATTTTTTTTAGGTCTGGAGGATAAAATCAAGGAAATATCACAGAACATAAAATAACAACAACACACAAAACCTTAGAAAATATGAGAGTATAAAAGCAAAATGGAGAATCAGTCTTGGAGGTCCAACTTTTCTGGAGCTCCAGAAAAGAGTAAAAACGAAGGTGAGATAATTATATCCACACATAACATCTATTAAGCATATACTATTTGCCAGGTACTTTATGGAACTTTCTAAATGTTTACTCATTCAATTCCCACACCAACCCTATGGCATATAATAGTATAGTAATACTATTAATACTCTCATTTTTCAGATGAGAAAGCAAGCACAGAGTTTAAATAATTTGCCCAAGGCTACACAGCAAATAATTGGTGTTTGAACTTAGTCTGACTCTAGTACCTGTAAAAATAGCCAGTACACTACACAGCCTCTAGAAAAATAATAGGAAGATAGTTTCCCAACATAAAGAAGAGCCATTGAAAGGGTCTACTGAGTGTATGAAGGGAAAAAGATACACAACTATACATCACTATGAAATTGCAAAACAATAATTATAAAGAGAAGATTCCAGAAGTTTCCATTAAAAGAAAACTAAGTCACCACCTAAGGAATAAGTATATGGAATCAAGCAACACGGATGGAAGAGCACAGTGGAGTTAATGTCTTCAAAGGTCTCAGGGGAAATCATTTTTAACCTAGAAAAGAGGATTTATTTGACGTGTACACTAGAACCTTTTTCTTCCCCAAGTGGCACTGGGCATTGGACCCACTGAGAAAGAAATATAGTCCTAGCACAACATTTGGCTCTTAAGTGAACAAAATTCACGTAATTGTATTGTAAGTGCTACTTAGTAGTTAACTTTTAGCGTTATTCTATAGACACAATATGGAAAATTTAAATATGGTTACAGATCAGAATTATGTTATCAGCTTTAAGAAGAAAAATAAATATACAGTTGACAGAAGATGGGAAGTAGAAGAGGAGAAGGGTGCTAATATCACTATTTAACATATGAGTCCTCAAGAGAGACTACCCAAAATAGATGAAACACGGAATAGAAGATTAAGGCTGAAGTCAAAGGAGTTAATACAAGTACCAATTTCTCTCTCCAGCCCTGGCTTCTTTCCTGAGCTTCAAGCCTGATATCCAACCAACTACTTAACATCTCTTCTTGGATAACTAATCTCCTTTTCAAGCTTAACATGGCTAGAATAGAACATTTCATTTCGCCCATCCAAACCTATCCCCCCATCTCAATTAATGTCATTTCTATTCCCCCAGATGCTCAAGTTTTGATACCTAGAAGTCATTCTAAAACTCCCTACCCTCTACAGCCAATCCATCTTGACACATCTATCTCCAAATTCTATCCCAAATTATCTTACGAATGTAGTGAAGCCACTACTGCCCTGCTTCCTTTCTTCCTCCTCCATAATGTTTTCCACACCATCGTCAGACAGATCTTTTAAAAACATGAAGGACATCACTCTTCCCCTTTGGAGGCTTTAGCTACTTCTCACTGTTTGTAGAGTAAATTTCAAATTCTTTGCCATGGCCTACATGGTCCTATTTGACCTGCCAAATCTACCTAAGCCTCCTATTGCTCCTGATAGCTTGGCATGGGGATTTAGAGAAGGGGCACATAACTCAGACCAAGGAGGTAGAGAATACTTTCTGAAAGTCATGCTTGTTTCAGAACCAATTTATGCCTGTGTACTTGTTACTGTATTTCTATAACTTAATTACATATTATAAATTAAAATCTGAGTAAGAAAAAAAGCAGTTGTTTCTATAAAACATTCAAAGTTGAATACTTTGCAAAGACTTGCTAAAAGGTTAATCACTAACTTTAAAAATGCTAATTAAGCATGGGTAAAATAACTATAAAAGAAGAGCTAGAGGGAATTTTTTAAATCTTGAAACACGCTGTACTCATTTTCCTTCAAATGCATCCTTAAGTTTCCATTCTGTGTTAAAGAAACGGAAAATGAAAAGGACACATTAGGCGTGGGGTTTGTGCAAGAAATATAAAGTGGAATTCCAACCAACAGGTACTTCCTCAAAGAAAATGCCTTTGCACGCCAATAAAATTTTGGTGAATGAACTGGTTAAAGGAAAATAAGTATGGTTTACATAATTTTCTATGATTCTTTGCCTTAACTGACTTTTTTGTTAACTAACCAGTCAGGTCTCAGTACTTTCTCATAAGGAGCAGTTGTTTCTTCTCTAGTTCAAATAAGGGATGTGGTGGAAGATGAGACAGAGAGATAGGCTTTGTTCTAGGATGATCAGGCAGGGCCCGGTCATTTCATAAGGGAACAACCATAATCAGTGTCTGTAGGTCTGTCAATTTTCCCTTAGAGGAATCCTCCAAGCCTCTGCCTGGAGTGGAGGACAGAAAATCTGGGAGTCTCTCAAACAATCTTCAGTTTACAGCTTCGACTTGTACCACTTCCCATGCTCCCTGCCTCAGAAGCGTCTGATGCCTCCAATTCCCGAGCCTCACTGGAAGGCTGTGGCATGAATTGGCTTGATTTTCACCCCCCCTCCTCCGCAAGCCCTTAGCTTCCAGTTTACTGGACTCTACTCAACTCAATTGCCACTTATCCATCTGCTTTCCAGCTTCCAAATTTGTTAATATCTCTGCTCGCATTTAGTTCTCTTTTTTCCTTAAGGCTTTAAGCCCTTTTAATTTCTTTACTATCATTGTACTATCTTCTTCCTCTCTCTCTCTGTGTCTGTTCTTTTACTGGTATTTCTCATTGCCAAAATCATTATTATATTCCAGGTCCTACCACTATGCTCAGACTCAACAAATATTTATTGATTAGTTTAATGATAATTACATATTATTCAACAGATTAAAGTCATAATGTAATTTTAACTAATATACACACCACAATATAAACCTGCAATTTATTTATATTTTAGATGGTGTTTGGGTACTAGATGAGAATGATATTTAAAAGAAAATATTTTATGTAACATTTAAACTATAACTAGTATATAAACTAGTCTGTATATGCCAGATTTTTAATGTATATATATATGTGTGTGTATACATATATGCATATAGACAGAAAATGTGTATATAAACATGCATTAATAGCAAAAGTCATCTCATAGTCATTCTGTTCCATCAGCCCACTTAATTACGCCTGGTTTTTGGCATTTCAGCAATGTCATCTTGTACTGATAATGAAAGTGCCCTTTATGTCTTGTACCACCACACAATTTCCTGGCTGCCATCCATGGTCAGTTCAACAAACGGCTATGCTCCATCATATCTGAGTCCCTGTAAGAATGAGTGTTCACTTTGGGTTTTATATAATAAAACTTTATAAATTGGAAAAGCTGATCTAATTGGTAAGGGAGGTGTTTCATACTTAAATAAAACTTTGGCTGTTTATCAATTACTTGATATTTTAACATTCTTTAAAATTGTGAATTCAGATACGGTGCTAAAAATATTTTTCTAAAATAGGTTTTAGTTTGTGTTGCTTCTTTTGCATCAAGGTATAACATAACAATGATTTCTTGCTACAGTTGTATTCAAGTTTCTCTTTTTCACTGTATTGTGAAAATCTGTACTGTTATTTTTACATTAATAATCCGTTTATGTAAGATGAAAATAAATACTACTTAGAAGAATGGGGTTTCTAATAGAAAAATAATACTGATAAATGTTTTTTAAGTAGATACAAATGCAAAGTTAAGAAAATTTCTCAAAACAAAAGCTGCTAAATCCGCATCAATATGAGGAACAAGTTGTGTGTTTGAATAAATGCTGGCTTTGTTGATAAAATATAGATGGCTAGACACCAACTTGTTTGGTGTATCCTTGTTTGGAAAATTCCTATTTTAATTAGAAGTTTCCAAGAAACAGAGAGTGAATTTCAAACATTCTTCATAGACTTTGGCTTACTTTTTGTAAGCCTCATCTAACAAGGCTTCTTTTAAGTAATTATTTTGGGTCCGATTTGAATTCTTGAGTAACCACTAAGAACTTGAATATCTTCTTTGATGTTTTCCCACTTAGATGATCTTCACTATTGTGGGCTTCTTTAAAAATCACATATATTTGCATAAATGAACATGGTAGTTATGTTTACTTTTAATAGGTATAATGTCTGGGTAAGGAACTTCTTTCTATAATAGTTTAGATTACCTTTCTTGCCCCTTTATTGGTCCCCATGAAGATATTTTTTTAAGTTATTATTTTCAAGATTCTGGGAGGTTCTAGATCACTATATAAAAGATGATTCATTTTAATTGATTTAATTGACTTCCTTCTTAAGTCTTTCTGTTTGTTATCTGCATAAGAAGTCAGTCCAACATTTAGTTGCTTAAAACAACAATCATTTTATTTGCTCATGATTCTGTAGTCTGGGCTGAGCTCAGGTGGGCAGTTCTTTGGCCATTCTTGCTGGTGAGCACTTGAGCGACCGAATTTAGTTGGTAGGTCGTCTGGGAACTGAACTCGGCTGGGACACTGGAATGATTGGGCCTGACCTTCTCCATTTGGTCTCTGCGTGTGGTTTCTCCAGCAGGGTAGATGGAACTGGCATAGTATTGCTTCTGCCACATCCTATTGGTTGAAGCTAATCACAAGGCCAGTGCACATTCACAAGGGGACTGTACAAGGATGCAAATACTGGGAGGCCTGATTCTCTGGGGTCACCAATGTAACACCTTACTTCAATGTCTTTAAGTAGTCCTTTCCATGAGAGTTTAGGAATGGCCAACTCTTCATTTTTCTTTGTCTGAAAAGGTCTTTAAATTGCCCTCACTAATAGATGAAAGTATAGCTGGGTACAGAATTCTATATTCATAGTTACTTAGCTTTTACACTAGGAAGGTATTATTCCATTGTCATCTGGATTCTATTGTTATGTCAGGTCTGAAAGCAGTCCAGTTGTTAATCCTTTGAAGGTAACTTGTTTCAGTAGAAGATTTTTTATGTTCTATGGGGGTCTTTGCATACAGAAAGAGATACTTATTTATGGTTAAATTAATATTCTAGTTTTAACATTATAAATTTAAAAATATTTCTTTAAGCCCTTAATTTTTAAATATTGTATAATATTAGAATAGTAAGTTTCACTTGTTCTTTGGTGTTTAACTCAGCTTGAACAAATGAAATACTCCTTAACAATGACTTATTTACAAACATAGTCAATTAAATTCCATTAATATTTTAAACTGCATTTGGTGATTTAATTATATTCTGTTTTCCTCTTAACACTTTAAATACCTAACAAGGAAAATGTAGAACTTTGACCATCAAAACCTTCCCAAACAATTAAAAAATTCTTATAATAAGAGCTAATGAGACCCTAATACATTAAAAAAAAATTTTTTTAATAAAATAAAATTTTAAAAAAAACCTTCCCCAATTAAAAAATTCTTGTAAATCTAATAAATTAAACCTATAAATATAGTAAATACATATATGTCAAACATTTTAATACTCTTTATAAACTTAATCATATTTCCCTAAAACTGTCAACACTAGAAAACTATCAGATCAAATTTTCTTCTGACATATTACATAACAAATTATAGATTTAAATGTATTTGCTTTATCATCTCTACATTTAATCCCAAACCTTCCCAAAATTAAAAGACTTACTGAATATTTATTTTAGAAGAAATGTGTTGGTTGGTAGAATACTGGTTTTGAATATTAGTAAGGTATTAAAGTATTTGTTTTGAAAAAAAGTTACCCTGTGACCAATCTTTGTTACCCTATATGAAAAATATGCAATATACTATTTGTATTAAATCTAGTTTATGGCGAGGCATTTTTGTTATCATTACAGAGGGCTTTTAATGATGATAGAGATTTTGCTCTATGCATTTCTCTCACTAAGACAAAGTGAGAGAATTTAATTCATCATACTTTTAAGTTTTCCTTATAGTAGCTGGATATGACCTGTGTTGTCCAAGGACAGGTTCCTGTGTGGGAAATTGCTGGCATTGGATTCTACGCAGGTAGGAGGCATAAAAGTTTCTAGTTTGGGTCAGCTGATTGTTTGCCCCAACTATTATTGCCATTAATGGCAGCTGCCCTGTTAAAAAATTGCCCTTGATTGTTTTTGACAAATGCCTTTAGGGGAAAGGCTATTTACACTAAGAGAGGCTGAGTCATTGTCTATAAAGACAAGCCCTAGGAATGGAGTTTCCAAAGAACTGCCAGCCAGGTTAAATAACAATTCTTTGAGTTCAGGTTTGTGGGAAGTTCCAAAGCCAGTGGTTCTTTTCAGTGGCTGCTAAGCTTCTTGCTGATTTTCACCATAAATTCAGGGCTGTTAGTTTCCAAGGCTTATGACAAGGTGGGGACAGGGGCATGAAAACTGGGCCAAAGGCCTGCTTTTATTACAGAGATTAAGCCATTTTTCTTGAATAAATGCTTCTCAGATTGTTGCAAGCCTTTGGTTAATTTCCAAAGTTCTGAAAAAGTTGATTTTGATTATTTTTGCCAATGTTCTCATTGCTTTTATGGAGAAGCAGTTTTTTTGGAGGTTTTTACTCTGCCATTCCCACTGATGTCCTATCCCTTTTAGTTTTCATGCTACAAATATTTTTTCCCAACCTATCATCTCTGTTAACTTTGCTCATGGTGTACAGAAATAAATTTTGATGTAATCAAGTTTATTAAGTTTTCACCTATGGTTTGTGCATTGGGTGTTTATGATGAGTTTTCCTACCCTTAGGTCACAAAAATATTCTCCTACATTTTCTTCTCTTGGTTTTATCATTTTACCTTCCATAATTATGTATTTAACTCTATAGCTCAGCTTTATGTGCAGTATTAAATAGGGAACCTATTCCATTTTTCTCCATGCAGTGAACAAGTTTTCTGGATACCATCTACTAAACAATCTACACTTCTGTCATTAACTTGGGAGACCTCCTTAATTGTATGTTAGGGTTCCCTATATGAATAAGTCTGTCTCTGAACTCTGTTACATTCCTTAGGTTAATTTTCAGTCCTTGGATCATTACTAAAATGTTTTAATGATATAGATTTTTAGCTTGTCTTAATATCTGATAGGGAAATTCCTCATTCTTTGCTCTTCCTTTTCACAGTTAAGCTCTCTATTTATGGACCTTTATTTTTCCATTTCAATTTTGGAATTTATGACATTTCTCAAAATATCCAGCTAGAACTTTGATTGGGTTGTGTTGACATTATAGATTAATTTAGGAAAAACTGTCACCTTTACAGTAACATACTATCCCATCCTATCTAAGGGAATGGAAAGTCTATTCAGCTCAATTTTTGTCTTTGAGTTAAAAAATTTTCTCTATAGAGATCTTGTGAGGTCTTACTTTCTAGAAACTTTATACTGTATAGTTTTATTCCTACAGGGACTGTATCTTATTTTTCCTTTTGTTTTCTAGTAGGTTATTTTTATTATAGCAAAATGCTTTTGATTTTTGTACACTTATCTGCTTGCCTTGCTATACCCTTATTCTCATTTTTTTTTTTTTTTTTTTTTTTTTTTTTTGTGGTACGCGGGCCTCTCACCCTGTGGCCTCTCCCGCTGCAGAGCAACAGGCTCCGGACGCGCAGTCTCAGCGGCCATGGCCCACGGGCACAGCCACCCCCGCGGCACGTGGGATCCTCCCGGACTGGGGCACGAACCCGCGTCCCCTGCATCAGCAGGCGGACTCCCAACCACTGCGCCACCAGGGAAGCCCTATTCTCATTATTGATTCTAGTGGTTTTTCTATTCAGGTAATTATATTACCTACAAATAATGACAGCTTTTTCTCTTCCTTTGCAATCATTATACTACTTTTTTCATTTTTTATAATATTCACCAGAATCTCCATTAATATGTTAAACAGTAGAATTTTAGTTCTGAGTTATTATAGGTGTAATACTTATTTTTCTGCTCTTTAGTCATTGTCTTTTTAAGGAGGCAAAACGTTTTGTTATTTTCTTCCATATACCTTAGGCACCCTCCTTGATTTATTTCTATTCTTATTTCAGTTCTTCCTCTAGAAATTTTTTGAAGTGGTCTGTTTATGGGGAAATATTCTGAGGCCTTCTTTGCCTCCCAATATTTTTAAATTTTGGCTTCATGGTTAAATGACAGTTTGGTTGGATATTAAAATATTAAAATTCCAGGCTTAAAGGTTTTTTCCCTTTAATATTTAAAAAATATTAATAAGTTATTATGTGTCCGATGTTGTCAAATTTGATATAAATCTGCTTCTTACTCCTTTGTAAGTAATCTACCTCTCCTCTTTGAAACATTTAGAATTTTTTCTTTGTCTCAGATGACCTTAAATTTCTCTATAAAGTGTCTTACATGTGAGTCATTTCTTATCTACCACACAGGACTGGGAGGAGAGTGAGTCAAGTGAGAGGTCTAGGGTGCAAACTGTAAGGAGGCACTCACTCCCAGGATCGTGCAAGTGCCTCCTTACATTTTGCATCGCATGAACTTCACCTGCCTCATCTTACTCCTGGCCCTGCTACCTGTTTGGTAATCTGTGAGCCCTTTCAATCTGAGGTCTTTGGGCTTTCTTTAATTCTTATGTATTTATCATCTTTATTTCTTTAAACATTTCCTTTTCTCTGTTTCTTCTTCTAGGTTTCCTGGATTCTAGTGTTGGTATTTCTATGTCTCTTAGCTTTTCTATCTTTATCAATGTCTCTTAGCTTTTCTATCTTTATTTCTTTCTCCTTTCCAGATTCCTTCTGGGAAAGCTTCTCAGTCTGATTTTCTAGTTCATAACTCTTATTTTTATCTCACCATTTCTACTTCAACTATTATATTTTTATTTCTAATATTTTACATGATTCTTTTTTATGACCTCTTATTCTTGCTTTATATTAAGAATACCTCCTGTACCTTTGAGTATATTTGTTATGCTTATTTTATTCTTGGTACATAGGTTCTAATAATTTTGCTTCACATAGTGTACGTTTTAAATCTTATTGTCTTTCTTTAACAGTGTCTCTCTAGTTTATCTTAGGTCATATTCCCCAAGGGGAATTATCAGCCCTGTGTGGGCAAAGGCTAAAGACCAGGGTCTGGCTTGTGTACCTCTCAATGAATTTAAGGAAAGAAGATGAAGGTCAGGCTGGAGAGGGTCAGGCCTGACAAAACCAGTTTTGACCATCTCCATTTGTTGTCCCTATTTGAGACCAATCCTCTACTCAGGGCTCCACTCCTTTCCCCTTTAAACTCCTAAAAAGAGGCATCACAGAGAGAAGGCAATCTCTTGATGTTTTTAATCCACCAGCACTGACAATTGCTCTGGGAGTGCTGGAGAAGGAAATGCCCAAGGGGCTGCATGCATCCATTTTCATCAGCTCCTTACCCTGGAGGGATTTCTGTGCTGCTCCAAACACATGGCTAGACAGTTGCTGCCAGTTTCTGCCACCCTGAGGCAAACAGTGATCTTCCCAAAGCAATGTGGGAGAAAGTCAAGAGCAGATTTTAAAAGCTCTCCCAACCTATTCTCTACTGTCTACATCTGATCTCCCTACCCTCCAGCCCAAGCTGCCACCAACCCTTCATAGCAGTTTACTAAACCCTTTGGTTTTCTCCCAGCATTTTGATAGTTCATCACATTCATGCTTCTCCTCTTCCATGGTTTCCCTTTTGTCAGGATGCAAAAGAGCTTGCCCCTTGCCTAACTTAGAAGTCCCTTTCTAATTTGACCTAGCATTCTAGAGACTTTATAAACACTGTCTTTAATCCTCACAGCTCTGAAAGCAAATTATTATTATTTCCATTTTAGGGAGAAGAAATTGAATCTCATTGAAGTTAAGTGATTTGTCCAAAGTGACACAACTAGGAAATGCAGTAGAGCTGGAATTTGAAAGCACGTCTATCTTATCCCAAAGCCCGTCTATCTTATCCCAAAGCCCATGCTTTGGATACTCCATTAACCCCACCTGATTAATGCCTAAATTTAGACCTGCCTCATTTTATTCAGAGTTATCAGACTATGTTCCTGGAAACACTAACACTCTGTGAGCCAGACCATGGCGTTCACCCCAAAACTGATAGTCGTTTCTGATTTGGTGGAAAAATATAACTTATGGTTAGAATTTCTCAACGTAATAGTTGTCCACAAATTTATGTTAAATCTTTGGCACCTGCTCTCTTTTGTGTGCTAGCAAATCCTAAAAGAAAGGTAATGATTAAGTAGAAAATGAGTTTTGAGTATCTGATCTCAATTAGAAATCAAGGAAATGTTATCAATTAGCATTTTTCCCTGCTAGCTAGAAAAGACTGCCATCTCACATTATGTAATGTATAAATATTGGAATAATCATTCTAGCTAGTAAAATTAGTTTATATCAATGTCTGAATATTGAATTAAATTCATGAATGCTTAATAAATGTGAATTTACTAACATATTTTTCCTCTTATATATTCTCCCTAATTTTAAAGTCATGGTTTTTCCAATTTAAATTTTATTTTTTAATAGTTAATACAGGCATACAGTACAAAATTCAAATGGTACAATAGGGAAAAGAGTGAAAGTGAATCCACTCTTCTCCACCTCTGTCCTCCAGCCAGCTAATTCTCTCCCCCTGCAACAACCACTGTTATCAGTTTCTTGTTATCACTCCATAGATATGGTAGGTGTACATATTATCTTATGTACATATTTTTCTATAAAAGGGAGAAATTTTTAATTTTTTCCTTGACAGAATTTTATGTCACTAAACTGGGTGTTACTCTGACTCCTTACATAACGTAGTGTGCTAAAAGCAAAACTAAAGTGAGTTTTTAAAATTTTTAAAAATTTTAAACATAGAGAAACCAATATAATGAACCCCTATATAGCTATTACACAGATTGGAGGATTATTTAAAAGCGATTTTTAAAGAATTTAATACTCTCACAAATTTTCAGAGCCTTTGTCAATGGGAAATGAAAAGAATTGTGTGTTCAAGTGCAGTAGCCCTGGAATCTTCCAGTTCATTTGTCAGTGCTAGCAGGGAGCACCTTACGCATAAATTTCTCAAAGCCTTTCAGTAGTAAAAATAAGTTGACAAATAAATTGTACTTATGCTTTTCCTAACACTTTGGTTGGCATATGTGCAAGAAGCAGATCTAACAGTTGACTTTTAAAAGCCATTATTACATTATTATTAGTTTTTAAAATTACTAGCAATTCCACCTGTGGGGCTAATTTGGTTGTTTTGATTTGGTTCTTTTCATGGAGAAAGAATGATGAATCTATTATTGTATTATTTAGATGTGTTTAGGTAACCTTTCATACTTAAAAGAATTTCGTTTCGTTAACATTTTTGATAAAGCAAAAATATTATAAATACTGATTACATTTCCATATACAAATCTTTTATCCTGACTTCACAAAATCTCTTTTCTCCCCTTAGTTCCACTTGCCTCTCCTGATGCATCAGCAGAACTCCAAAAGAATTTTATAGAACGCATCTCTTTTTCACATCAATATGATGCCAGGAAAACACCCAGTGAGCCTATCCGGGGAAAGGTAAGTCAGTATTTAGAATCAATTACTTAATACTTTATGATGGGATAGATTTATGGTAGAACTCTAAGCCTTTCAAGTCATAATCATATTTCTCAAAGTTGATTTAAACAAACTAACATGGTTATTAGGAGGATAAAATCTTAATCACATGTCATAGTCAAAACTAAAGAATTATGTCATAATTTTGGATCAGTCTTTGGAATTTGGTTCAAATTATTAAAATCATTCACTTAAGATAATATCAAAGCAACCTGCTAAAGTTTTTGATATGCTTATGTATGTGTGTGGCAGGGGGATGCATATAAGTTTTATAAATTGAACAGTAATGTAATAGTCAATTGCTGGATTTTTTCCCAACTACAGATGTTTGTTTTCATATTTCACCATAGCTAATAATAATAACATTTCACAACAACTATTAGTTGTTGGAAGTAATAGACGTTTATGATGCAATCATAAATCCTTAGGTCTATGAACTGCAGTTTCTATCGTATCCATAGCAACCTGCAGAGCAAGAAATGAAATTGGATATGAATAGTCTCATACAATTCAAATGACAGAAAAATTGAGAATGGGAGATAATGAGATGCCGCTCCTTTGACTTTCTGTTTTTCCCTTCCTGTTCATTTT
The DNA here is from genome assembly GCF_949987515.2 of Delphinus delphis. Classification (NCBI taxonomy): domain Eukaryota; kingdom Metazoa; phylum Chordata; class Mammalia; order Artiodactyla; family Delphinidae; genus Delphinus; species Delphinus delphis. The sequence continues at coordinate 45,043,630 of NC_082694.2, read as the reverse complement.
CTGGTGCACCCTTGTTCATAATTGGTTTAAATGGTTCACCAATAATTATTATGCTTCCGTCTTCAGTTTCGAACTAAGGTGACAGCCAATGAAGAGGCAGAGAAATAAATGCCTGCTTCAATCAGGACTTGAGCTAATACATGAACTCAGGTCACAGCTGCATCTTCCAGCAACTTGTGTGCCCTGGTTAATGTCAACTTTGTTTTCCTTTCCAGCGACATGGAGTTTTTGTGCAGACAGAGATAAAACCAGGGAGTAGGCCAACAGTTCCTAAGAGAACAGAGGTATTACTGAATGCTCCAGGGTCATGCTCATCAGAACAGTCCAAAAAAACAGAGAAAGGAAACTCAGCGGAAAGCAAAATGATCTCACCCGGTCTCTGCCGACAAAATTCCCAGGAGTTGTTAGAGACTAAAACTCACTTATCAGAAACAGACGTCAGAGAGGCAGCCAACACATGTCCCAGAAGTCTTGAGAGAAGGGAGAAGACTACAGACGTCTTTCAAATAACTGCAGTAAAAGCTCTTCTCATCAGGCATGATTCTTTAAGTCCACCAGTAAAAAGTCAGGATAAACCAGGATAAACTACCTTCTTCAAATAAAAACATAGTCCTTAGAATGTAGACGATTTCAGAATCATCATACAGGCCCTCACATTTGCTTTTTCTGTTATCAATAACCTCAAAAATGACAACTTACGTAAATGGGAAAATGAAAAAAGGTAATAAAATACACCAAAAATTTAAGTGTGGTCTCCAATGAGTGATGGATATGAGACATATTTCTATGTTAGATTGTTTCTAGCCATGGCTCTAGAATCAAACTGGGGCTGGAATTTGGGCTTCACCACATAGAGGCTGTGTGACTTTGGGTAAATTACTTAACCTCTCTAGAGTTCAGTTTCCTCATCTGTAAAATTAGGATAATAGTAACTTCATAAGGATATTGAGCATGAGATCATACACATTGATCAGTGATCAATGTAATCACATTATCACTATTACTATAATTAAAATTTCAATTTAAGGTTAACATTCTCCTATAACCTTGAATTCTCCTCCTTATTCTAAAACTTTGAACACTTCTATATACAATTAAGAGTGTAAAAACTAAAAACCTTTCTCCCAGTACAAGATACACACACACACACACATTTTTTTTTTTTTTTTTCTGTACGCGGGCCTCTCACTGCTGTGGCCTCTCCCACCGCAGAGCACAGGCTCCGGACGCGCAGGCTCAGCAGCCACGGCTCATGGGCCCAGCTGCCCCGCGGCATGTGGGATCTTCCCGGACCGGGGCACGAACCTGTGTCCCCTGCATCGGCAGGTGGACTCTCAACCACTGCGCCACCAGGGAAGCCACACACACACACTTTTAATTGAAAGGCATGAGTACACAGAATATCAAAATATTTCCTAAACTGATTTCTATTTTATTTAAATTATTTCTAGCACTAACTCAACCTTTGCTTTTTGGCAGAGTTTGGTATGGGTAATTCTACCAGTTATTCTATTTGGTACATTTTGGTGTGCCAAAAATGTATCTACTATAAGCTGTGTTATGTTGCACACAAGTGGAAGTAGGTGAAGTATTCCTCTGCTGCCCCAAAGAGTATTTACATGCCCAACGAATTTCCATGGGAACATATCCATTGTACACTATTATCTATAGTACTGGTAAGACTACAGGTGTATCTTTATTCCTCCACTAAAGACATTTTAATAGACTGCAAACAAATAAATGCCATTATTAAATATTTGTGTATTGGGAACTTCTGGTTCTTACAACATGGCAGATTAAGGCGAACAGTGAACCCCTTTCATTACAAACACCTTGAAATGCTGAATAAAATGAAACAATAAATAAACATGCAGCCCAGCTCACAAAACAGGGAAACCCTCATGTTTCAAAATAAAGAACTTGCTTATTTTATGTATCAATATATATCTTGAAGATCTTTTCTTGTCAACACATGTAGACTACCTCATTATTTTAACAGCAGCATAGTCTTCCATCGTATAGATACACTATATAACTGGAGTAATAACACAAGCTTTGATGTGAGTGGGGGAAGGGAATGGAGGTTGCTAGCAGATCTGGAGAGAGGTCTTACAGGCTAGGGACTTGAAAAAATATTTTTTAAAAAGTGTACACTATTTTAAAAAAAAGACTATGAACTTGAATTTTAATTCACATTGGAACAGAGATGGAAATTTATGGCCTCCAAAATAGAGAGATGGCATTGAAACCTGCATAAAGCTAGAACTTTGGAATAGCTGCTATCTTGGTACAAGGCATACTGGAAGAACTCCACTCACTTAACTGTTAGCAAGAAAGTTTGCCTCTGCCTAGAGCTATAGATAATGAATAAATCTTTGCGAGAAAGTAAAACCTCAAGCTTGCACCACATTCCAATTTGAAACATGAGTTTACATGCAGGTCATCTCATATGACAGAAAATTAACATAAAAAATAATCCTGCTGGGGATACCACTGAGGTGCCTGACAAAAGCAAATGCAACACACACCCCCACCCCCAGAAAGATATTTCCACAATCCACAGAAGAAACAGTCCCTGATAAAGGCAAGGTTACAAACAAAAACTACAAATCACACAAAGAAGAAAATCAGATTGAGCAAGAGTACAACAGTACAACAAAGAGAATGATTAAAACTTCACAACTGGAGAGAAAAGAATTAAAATACTTTCAGTTTGAAGATTCTTATCTTTCTTCCATTCTGGAAAATTTTATCCTGTAGCTTTTTCTGTTATTTCCATCCCCTCCATTCTCTCTCTTTCCTTCTGGGACAGCTACTAACAGAATGAACACTTGGATCTATCATCTAGGTCTTTTAACTTTTCTCTCATTATCCTTCTCATCGTACTTTACCACTAAGTAATGCAAGAATCCCTTGGCACTAACTTTCTACTAACTAATTTGCTTTTCAGCCATGTCCATTGTTATGCTAGGTCATCTATTAAAATTTTAAATTTTTGACTGTATTTTTAATTTCCAAGATCTATACATGCTTCCTTAATACATAAGACTCTTCCTATATTATGGATACAAAAGCTGCTCTTATCTCTCTTAGAATATTGTACTTATGCTTAAAGTCTTTTGTTCACTTTCTTAATTTTTGTTTGTATTGTACTTTTTCTCAAATGTTTGGTGACTCTTTTTTCTTTCTTTTTTTTTTTTTTTTTTTTTTGCGGCATGCGGGCCTCTCACTGTTGTGGCCTCTCCCGTTGCGGAGCACAGGCTCCGGATGCCCAGGCTCAGCGGCCATGGCTCACGGGCTCAGCTGCTCCACGGCTTGTGGGATCTTCCCGGACCGGGGCACGAACCCATGTCCCCTGCATCGGCAGGTGGACTCTCAACCACTGCGCCACCAGGGAAGCCCGTGGTGACTCTTAATTGTACAGTCTTACGCATGATATTTCCAAATCCCTATCAGTATAAGCTGTTTCTGTCTACTATAGCCTGACTTTGGAACAGGGCTGGGATATGCAGTCAGATAGTACCTGAGCATGATTTGTTTGATGGGCTCTTTGATCCCCCTGGGGGTTAGTAGCTACTTAGGCATCACCTGCTTTTCTAGCTACAGTGTATGATTCAGTTCATACCACAGCTGCCCATTTCTTAGCACACAGAAGAGGGGATAACTAATTTGCTTTCCACATGCAGTTCCCTAATTTTCCAAATTGATAAATGTACCAGGGCCCTTTCCACTTCTTAATATTCACTGACTCTAAGCTTGTAATTCTATCGGACTTAACTCCCCAGCAGTTACCTCCACATGGGTTGGGCTTTTGTTTCATTTATTTTTGTTTTCCAAACATTTGTTCTTGGTGATATCTTTCAGAATTTATTTAAAAAGTATGTCTTCTGATAGGAAGTTGCTCTGTTTTCCAATGCTATTAAACTGTATTTTATTATCTATATCTATTTACCTGTATTTTTATGAGATTTAATACAGAGTAAATGGTAGAGGTGTATGATCAGTCTGCCATCTCGAGTCAATCTTTCATTTTCTTTTAAGTAAATTATTTGCAAACTTAGTACTATAACCATTAGTAAATCACAGATACTCTGCAATAGACATTATAGTTGACTGATAATCATGGAGAATTGATACAATCCTTCTGTCTTAGAGAATATGTTTTAGTGAGACAAGGAGGGTTTGGAGCCAGTTAGTGGAGTACTACCATAGGCTAGGTTGGTAGTTCTCAACATTTTCAAACATGAGGACATCTTCTCTGCATTAAATAAAGAGTTTATGTTTCCTCACAGAATATTAATTGAACTTTCAGTATCCATTGTTTGAGAAAACACATAATAACAAAATGAAATGATGACTTCCAGGTTCGAGTCTCTGTTTTTTAACTGCTAAGAGTGTATCTCTCCACGATGAATTCCATAGTCTATTAAGGTTATAACTGCCTGTCAGTACAAATGCTGCTCTTAAATTTCACAAGAAAATTTGAATGTTTCCAAGTAGTTCCCTTATTAGGTATTTTCATAGAATGATAGCATTTACCAGGATACAGTGTTTTTGTTTTTTTCAGTTTACCAAACCAAACCAAAAATCCCATAATACTTCATATAGCATTTGAAAACTATCTTAATGAAATGTGTTAATGGTTTTCAACCCTTGACGTTGCTATTAATAATACTATAAATTTGTATGATGTGTTTTAAGTTTTAAAGCATTTTCAAACTTAGACCTAGAGATTATCATACCAAGTAAAGGAAGCCAGCCAAAGACAAATATCATACGATATCACTTACATGTGGACTCTAAAAAAAAAAAGCTACAAATGACCTTATTTACAAAACAGAAATAGACTTGCAGACATAGAAAACAAACTTATGGTTACCAAAGGGGAAAAGGTGGGTGAGGGATAAATTAGGAGTTTGGGATTAACATATACACACTACTATAAAATAAATAACCAAGAAGGACCTACTGTATAGCACAGAGAACTAGCCTCAATATTTTGTAATAAACTATAAGGGAAAATAATCTGAAAAAATATATATATATATATCTGAATCACTTTGCTGTACACCAGAAACTGACACAACATTGCAAATCAACTATACTTCAATAAAAAAATAAAGCATTTTCAAATCCATTGTCTCATTTGGTCCTTACAATAATCATATGAAGCAGGGCAAATAATAATATGCCAATTTTATGGCTAATCATAAGCTCAGAGAACTTAAGCAATTTCCTCAAGTTTGCAATTAGCAGGCAACAAAGCCAGGACCTGAACCAACTGAACAACTCAATGCTCTATCCATTAATTTCTAAATGTCAACCCACACGGCAATGCTGGCCCATTACAAATGAATAAACAAGGTTAGTATACTGAAGCAAATAATTTCAATACTTTTACTGAGAGATTTTTATTCTTCTGCTTTGGGGGATTTAAAATTCTTTTTGCCAGACTTTTTATCTTTTTATCACTATGACAGACTAACTTGATGTGGAAAGCACTCATCACTCCTTACACAGATAAATGCTCAATAAAATATAATAAAAACATTTGAAATTTGCAACTAAACTAAGAAATTAAAATCCTCAAATACCAGAAATGAAGAGAACACTAAAAAGTGGTGAGCAAGAGGTGAGGCTAAACAGGCAACTGGAGAAGTAGAATCAGAAGTTGACTTAGGGGCTGGGATGTTAATACCTAAGCTGAAAGGGGAGTTGAGGTTCCAAGTGCAATGGCTTTGGAGCTGAGCATAGAGGTAGGATCCCAGAAGAGCTTTGCTGAAATGAAAAGGACTCTAGAATATCTGCTCCCATTAGCCTTAGAATTAGGGGAGAATGCAGACTGATTACCACCACATGACATACCTCCCAAACTGAGCTGTCCACAAGAGTGGGGGCCAAATGTGCTTTCATGAATAGTGCAGGAAACCCAAGCTGAGGTAGCAACAGAAAAGCTGGCTTGAACCAGGGAAACCTGAAGACTGCTGTTAAAGACAAATACAAAACTGTTCCATAATAACCCTCTGCAATCCTGGACACATGAGACACCATGGAAAGAAATACCCAAGATGAGATAAAAATACACACACACACATATATACACCTACATACATATATATTTGTGTGTATATGTATATATAGAAATATCTCTTCTGTGGGTTAGTAGAATTCATCCCCCAAGAATTACAGACAGTAGAGCAAAGAGACTATGAAGTAAGTATGCTTAAATGGTTTGAGACATAAAAGAATGAAAAAAACAGAAAAGCATAAAAAAATAACAGGCATATTTCAGGGAAAAAGTTATAGAAATTCTAAAGATAAAAAATATATCAGTTTTTGCAGCAGTGTGGATGGACCTAGAGAATATTATGCTTAGTGAAATAAGTCAAACACTTTATAATATCACTTATATGTGGAATTTTAAAAAATACTGCAAATGAATGTATACAGCAAAACAGAAACAGACTCGCAGATACCAAAAACAAGTAGTTGTTACCAGAGGAGAGGGAAGGGGGAGGGGCAAATTAGGGGTATGGGACTAAGAGATACAAACTACTACGTACAAAATAAATTAAAAACAAGGATACATTGCATAGCACAGGAAACTATAGCCATTATCTTATAATAACTTTTAATGGAATATAATCTGTAAAAATACTGAATCACTATGCTGTATACCTGAAATTAATAATATGGTAAATCAACTATACTTCAATAAAAATGTATAATTTTTAAAAAGCTTAACTCAGTAGACTAAACATAGCTTAAAGGAACATCAGTAAATTGGAAGATAGAGCTGAAGAAGTCTCACAGAATATAACACAAAAAGATAAAAATATATTAAAAAGAAAGAGGCAAAGAGAATAGAATGTTACTAAGAGTTCCAGAAGGACATAATAGAGGGAATACTAGAGAAATTTGCAACCAAAATAATGGCTATGATAGAGACTACTACTTGTTTCCAGTAACCAATCTCCCTCTCTGCCTTATTCATAGAATCACCCATTTTTAGCTGGGAATTTAGCTGCCCAGACAAAAGACAATATTTCCTGGCTTCCCTTGTATCTGGATTGACAATATGACTATGTTCTGAGATGTAACTGAAACAGCAGAAACAACTTCCGGAAATGTACTTAGAGGGAGGAGGTAGGCCCTTCTCTGTACTTTTTCCTTCCTAGTAACTGGAATGCAGATGTTATGGTCTAAGTTCGAGTAGAGATTCTCCTTGCTGAGAATGGTGGAACAATAAAATAGAAGGGCCCTGAGTCCCTGACATCATCAAACACCATTTGGAAGGCCTAGTTTATATGAAAAAGAAACTTCTGTCTTATGTAAATCACTCTGATTTAGAGTTTTTCTTTTTTTTGTTTGTTTGTTTTTATCACTTGCAGCAGAATCTTATCCTAATTTACACAATAATTGATAACTTTGTAGGATTGAAGAAAGATGTGAGTCTTCAATTTGAAGGAGCAAAAAATTTTGAGCTAGAAAAATGAAGTTAAATTCACACATGAACACGTAATAGTGAAACCACAAAATATCAAGTGTAAAGAGAAAAAGCTTTAAAGCAAGTAGAGAAAAGAGATTCTTGCCTATAAAGGAAAGCAATCCACAACTATAGATGTAAGAAGATAGTGGAGTAATATCTTGAAAATACTGAAGGAATAATGGTCAACATAGAATCCCATGCTTAACTAAACTGTAATTCAAGAATGAGGACAAAACATGGACATTTTTGACATATACAGATTAATAATAATAGCAAGTGCTATATAATACAATTTTACAAGGCACTGTACTAAGTGCTTTATATATTTTTACTCAGTAATCCCCACAGCAACACTTTGAGGTATTATTAATATTACCTTATTAGAGATGATGAAACTAATATACAGGGAGGTTAAGTAACTTGCCCAAGGTCATACAGCTTAGTCAGTGGCCAAATGGGGATTCAAGCACAGGCATTCTGCCCCAGATTCCATGGTTTTAATCACTTACAGTAATGCAGTTTGTTCCTCACAGACCTTCAGTGAAATTGCTACTAAAAGACATATTGAACCTGGACAGAAAAAATAGGATGTCAGCAGAAAAATAAGACAAATCAGTAAATCATACTGATTAACTCATATATTAACTACAAAAATATTCTTTTGTAAAATAATTCTGATGCTAGATTCTGTGGGATTTTTTTTCTTTGTAGTGTCTTTACTTGGCAAAAGAAAATATTTGACAACTCTATGTTAGTTCTCCCAAAAAAAACTTTGGGAATTTTCCTAGTCTGTGAAATCACAAAGTCTGGAAACTATTGGCTTAATCTATTGTGCAACAAAGGTTTGTTTCCTTAAAAAGCGAATTATCCAAGTTAATTACTAATGTGTTATATAACAAATATATTTATTGGTAAGAGGATATTTTGCTGAGTATTTGAATTCATGGTGTAAGGAAGACAGGCTACATGTAACCATTAGAGAGAATCACTGTTCTCTTAGAGACACAGCTCAGCAAAGGGCATGCTATAAATCAAAATGTAAAATGGGGGGAAAAAAGCCCTTTCCACCACAGAAATTCATTGCTAACTTAGTAAGATTTATGGAGAGAATGCTTTTGGTTGATATATTATCTCAAGATGATCTACAATATTTCAGCCAGGAAGGCAGAGCCCAGTGCTGTTATATGCCCAACAAAGTCAGAGATGGATAACCACACTAAACATCTCTGAAAGAGTGAATTTTGTGAGGAAGAGAGAAAACATGTTACTTTTTACTTGCTTGTAATGATTGACTTCTTTATTATAAAACTTTCTTCGAATGACTCTGTAAACTATCTTTTTTAATTCTGTAGATTAAGAATGCCTAATATTTTACTCTTCAGTAACCTTGTAAGTCACACAATTTCCTCATTCTTTAGTCAACTTTGCACTAGAAGGAGATGTCCCCCAAATGATCCCAAGAGTTCTTAGCTCTTTGTTTCACAATCATAAACAAGTGTGTTGAAGAGACGTATGACCTAATGGAGTTTTTATGGCTAGAATCTTAATTGTAGCCCTAACAGAAGTTGAGTTTCCAGATTAAGTTCTTCTGTAAAAACAATTTCATTATGTAGGTTGTTTTTGTTTCCTTTGTTTTTGTTTCTTTATAGTAGCAGCTGCTTATGTATTTCATTGTGGTGGGAGCTGGGTATAGTGAGAAGGTATTTTTTTTTTTTTTTAATATTTTTGTTTATTTGGCTGCATCAGGTCTTAGTTGCAGCATGCGGGATCTTCATTTAGGCATGTGGGATCTTTCGTTGCAGCGTGTGGGGCTTCTCTCTAGTTGTGGCATGCAGGCTCTAGAGCACACGGGCTTAGCTGCCCTGCAGCATGCAGGATCTTAGTTCCCCAACCAGGGATTGAACCCACATCCCCTGCACTAGAAGGCAGATTCTTAACTACTGGACCACCAGGGAAGTCCCAAGAAGGTATTTTTAAAAGTTAAGCTGTAAAGGAAAAAGTCCTTTGAAAGTCCGTCATGTAGCCCAGGATGTCTAGTATACAAAATTTTGTGTATAGTAATTCTTATATACACTAAAGTATCACTGAGCTATAAGGACAAAAGGAAAATCCCTATCAGATGTCTGCCTGCCTTAAGGGTTTCCTTCATTCTGTTTTTTTAAATTAGGATTCTATAACCCTACATGTTTGTGTAGTGAAGGATTAACCTTGCCTAAAAATAGGACTGGGCTCTCCTGTAAGGTCACTTCTAAGTGACCTTGGAATATCCTGCCTGGTAAGAGTATCTTTGTTGACCTGGGAACCTTGGGCCATGCCAGATGGTCTATGCAACAGTGTGATTTATTGAGGGGTGTCTTGGGCTATGCAATATTAGTTTGACCTCTGGAGGGGCTGGAGACTAAGGTCAGCCATGCAGGCAGTCAACAATGGCTATATGACCAAGCTCAATAAAATCTCTGGACACCAAAACTCAGGTAAGCATCCTAGGTGGCAATATTTCATATGTCTATCATGCAGTACTGATAGAAGTTAACACTATCCACAACTGCACAAGGAGACGACAACTGGAAGCTCATTCTTGGATCTCTCCTGGACACTGTCCTATGTGCCTCTTTTCTCTGCTGATTTTAATGTGTGTCTTTTCACTGCAATAAACTATAACTGTGAGTATAAGAGCTTTTAGTGAGTTCTGTGACTCCTAGCAAATTATTGAACCTAAAGGTGATCTTGGGGACCACTGAACTTGCACTTAGTGTCAGAAGGGAAAGTGGTCTTGGGGGCTCTCAAACATTGCATTGCTGATTTATTTGTTGTGAGGATTAAACAAGGTAAGTCTATAGTGAAACTTCTTGGTAATGTAGAACCTCTCACTACATTAGGTGGAGCTGGAATGATTGATAGAAGAAGTTAATAATAAATTGCATTTGTTTAGCTCTAAAAATATTCCCAAGCATTTTCAACCAAGAAATTCTGAAATTTTAAAGGACAAAGTATTGATATTACTACAACTAACCTCCGTTATGGTATAAGAAATGGCAAAACGAAGAAGAACTCTACATGAGTCGATAAAACTCATTTCTTTAATCAATCCTATCAAAGGTCCTTTTGGCCTTGAAGTAGGAGTCACTATTTCTGGCTATGATACAGCATATGTATCATATTGACTTCTTTCAACTTACTGACTTCTTTCAACTCTGCCCACAGCTTCCTAAATAATCCCCTTATTCTCCACATTCACCCTGTTTGAGTGGCCATTATTATCTAGCTGGACCAGACTGATACAGTGATTGGCACTATCACATATGATCACAGAATCTTCTCAGCACTGAGCTCCAGGTTGTAACTATGCATTGATTAAAGTTGACATTTGAAATGCATTTGTCATTCTTAGATTTGGGATGATATTCCTCTTGGTTTGAGCCTCCACAAGAAACATGAAAACCATGCCTTATTACTGGACACTTGATGGCTCTCTCAATTTCAGTTCACTGAGGAACAACTTCTAGTTAAACCACGTCTCAGGTACACCACTCTATCTGTGGCCTCAGTAATAGGAATTTTAGCCCAATATATCTGTCTGTTAATATAACCTTGACAACCACCAAGATGCCCTGTGACTCAATGAACTTCTGCATCATACCTCTTTGTTTGAGTCACCTGCCTCTATACCTCAAATGTCCTCAGAGACCAGGCAGGTAAACCAAAATAAGGCAGTGGTATAAATAAGAGACAGTTCTGATTTCTGGTATGTCAGAGAAAAGACTTCAGAAAATCTATTCCTCTATGAAAGAAATGAGAACACTGGCAAAAGTGGTTAAAATCAACTATTTCAAAACTCTGAAAATTAATCAAAGGCTTACAATAACTGGAAGAGCAGTCATTCAATAAAAATGACTGAATCTCTGTGAGAACAGTGAGCTTTGTGGTGTTTTAACTCACTCTATTTCCATCCCACTCTCAAAAAGAATAAAACACTTAGGAATAAGTGTATCAAAAAATTGCAAGTCTTTTAAACTGAAAACAATAAAATATTGTTGAAAGAAATTAGAGGATCTAAATAAGTGGAAAGAATGTGCATGTTCATGGATTGGTACAACTGATATTGTTAAAATGCAACACTCCCCAGACTGGTTTACAGAGTCAACACAGTACCTTTCAAAATCCCAGGTGCCTTCTTTTGCAGAAATCTAAGCTGATCCCAAAATTCATATGGAAATGCAAGGGGCCCAGAATAGCCAAACAATCTTGAAAAACAAGAACAAAGTAAGTACTCACACTTCCTAGTTTCAAAACTTACCACAAAGCTACAGTAAATCAAGACGGTGTGGTACTAGGATAAGGATAGACATATAGACCCATGGAATAGAATTGAGATTCCAGAAATAAACTTACACATCTATGGTCAATTGATTTTCAAGAAGGATGCCAAGACAATTCAAAGGGGAAAGAATAGTCTTTTCAACAAATGGTGCTAGACAGCTGGATAACCAAACGCAAAAGAATGAAGCTGGACCTCTTTTTTACACCTAACAAAAATCAGTTCAAAATGGATCACTGATCTAACTGTAAGAGCAAAAACTATAAAACTTGTAAAAATACAACATAGGTATAAATCTTTATCGCCTTGGATTAGTCAATGGTTTCTTAGATATGACACCAAAAACACAAGGAACAAAAGAAAACATAGACAAGTCAGACTTTATCAAAATTTAAAGCATCTGTGCTTCAGAGAACACCATCAAGAAGGTAAAAAGTCAACCCACTGGAGAAAATATTTGCAAATCATATGAGAGACTTTCATCCAAAACATAAACAATTTGTAAACTCAACAATAAAAAAAAAAGGCCCATTTAAAAAATGGGCAAAGGATTTGAATAACTATTTCTCCAAGAAAGCTATATAAATGGCCAATAAACACATGAAAAGATTCTTAACATCTTGGGTCATTAGGGAAATGCAAATCAAAACCACAATGAAAAGCCACTCCATAGCCCCTAGGATGGTAAAATCAAAAAGAAGACAAGTGCTGTTGAGAATGTGGAGAAATTGGAACCTTCATTCATTGCCAGTGGGTTTATAAAATGGTGCAGCCACTGTAAAAAATTTGGCAGTTCGTCAAAAAGTTAAGCACAGAGTTATCATACAACCCAGCAATCCCACTCGTAGGTATATACCCAAGAAAACTGAAAACATGGCCACACAAAAACGTGTACACAAATGTTCCTGGCAGTGTTATTCATGAGGCAGAAGACAGAAACAACCCAAATACCCATCAATTTTTGAATAAACGAAACGCCGTACAGATCTTCCTTGACTTACAGTGGTGTTAAGTCTCAATAAACCCATCTTAAGTTGAAAATAAAAGTCGAAATGCATTTAATAAACCTAACCTACCGAATATCATAGCCCAGTCTACCTTAAAGGTGCTCAGAACATTTACATTAGCCTACAATTGGGCAAAATCATCTAACAGAGCCTATTTTATAATAAAGTGTTGAATATCTCATGTACTTTATTGAATGCTGTACTGAAAGTAAAAAAAGAATGGGTGTATGGGTACAGAATGGTTGTACATGCATTGGTTGTCTACCCTTGTGATCCTGTGGCTGATGGTTTCTGCTGAATGTGTATCACTTTCACACCACCTAAAGTCAAAAAACGCTTAAGCTGGGGGCCATCTGTATATGCACCCAATGGAAGATTTATCAGCCGTAAAAAGAAATGAAGTACAGATACATGTTACGGCATGGACAAATGTTGAAAATATTATGCTAAGTGAAAGAAGCCAGACAGAAAAGGCCACAAGTTATTTGATTCCATTTGTAGGCAATGTCCCAAATAGGCAAATCCACAGAGACAAAGAGGAGATTAGTGGTTGCCAGGGGCTGGGGCTGGGAGAGAGGGAGTGAGGACTGACTGCAAGGTAAGAGGTTTTTTCTGAGGTAATGAAAACGTTCTGCAATTAGATAGTGGTGATCAACGCACAGCACTGATTTCTACACTTTAACATGGTGAATTGGGGGTGGGGGGGATAAATTAGGAGTTTGGGTTTAACATATACACACTATTATATATAAAATAGATAACCAACAAGGACCTACTGTGCAGCACAGGGAACTATACTCCATATTTTGTAATAACGTATAAGGAAAAAGAATCTGGAAAAGCATATACACACATATATATATGAATCACTGTGGTGTACTTCTGAAACTAATACAACATTGTAAATCAACTATACTTCAGTTTTAAAAAGGTGCATTTTTATTGCATGTGAATTATATCTCAATGAAGTTGTTATTACAAAAAAGACAATAGGCAGTGCTTAAATCTACAGAAAGCTCTGGAGTTCAGGTCCCTTCTAAAGATATAATTCAGAGACATTAAATATACAGGGCTCGTTAAATAAAATACAGACTCATACTTGAGCCCCAAGTAAGCATCCTCTAAGAAGGTCTTTATCTCATCACACCAGCCCTCTTAGAGATTCTGGCCTCTCAACTGGGAAGGGGAGAGGGAGGGGTTTCCCTCTGAAGTGAGTCATCACCTCTTGGCTGTCATCCCCTTTGTCTCCCACACGTGGGACCTGGTCAGGAGAGCACCAAGAGTGAGCCTGAGGTGTCTCCCTGTCACGTTACTCCCTTCTTTGCTGCCCCCTTGCCCACCTGGGATTACTGATTCCAGCTCCAATAGGGTGGCTCAATCAAATCTAGCCCAACCGTCCTTCTAATCTTCTGGGAAACCTTGAACCTTCTCAAAACCAAGTCCCAGCTTCCTCAGGAGCTACCCAATCACTCTCAGGTTCCTTATTGGCCTGTGGAGCCTCGTACCTCAGGCACGTGAAGCACAACTGGCCACGAGAAACTTCAACTGCCATACCAGCTCGCGGAATAATGCTCCTCTCATAATAAGCACTTACATCCTCAGTTTACCAAAAACTAGAATTAAATTGACACAGGCAAAATGTTCAAGAATTTGTGTGCTGTGTGTCTGAAGTGAAATGATCCTAGACTTACAGACACTTTGACTAGAATCATCTGACAGTAATCCCTTCTCAGAACGCTAAAAAAAAAAAATCCTGAACATTTCTGGGGAGGCAGCTTGGACCAAACCTGAACCAAATGCCGAAAAACCTGATTTCTAACCAAGGCAGGTCTTGGAGCAGGTTATCTCATCTATATAAACATCAGTTTTCTATTCCATGAAGTGAGAACAATTATATTCAGCTCTGCCTAAGTCACAGGTGATCTTGCGGATGAAACTGGAAACAAAAATTGATTGGAAAGTGCTTTAAAATTCATAAAGCGGGCTTCCCTGGTGGCTCAGTGATTGAGAGTCCGCCTGCTGATGCAGGGGACACGGGTTCGCGCCCCGGTCCGGGAAGATACCGCATGCCGCGGAGCGGCTAAGCCCGTGAGCCATGGCCGCTGAGCTTGCGCGTCGGGAGCCTGTGCTCCGCAATGGGAGAGATCACAACAGTGAGAGGCCCGCCTACCGCAAAAAAAAAAAAAAAAAAAATTCGTAAAGCATCAGACAGATGTGAGGTTTCATGACATCTTTGAAGTCATGATTCTATGAAAATTTTAATAGGCAAATAAAAATGGTTGTTTAAATAACTAGGACAATTCCTTGGTTACAGTGAAGCACTGTTTTAAAAGGAGAAAAAAGAATACTACTGAATGCACTTATTTTCATATATATATGAAATACATTCCTTCCTAGGCCACAGGGTAGTTTGTAAGTCAGTGTCATGCTGACATTTCTCATCACACCAATCACACCTAAGTTGCTAGAGTCTAAAAGAATTCAGTGACAGCAACGAAGGGTGTCCCGCTGCCGGATGGTCGAGTGGGAAGTTCCTTTCTTCATCCTGCTTCTAACATTATAACCAGTAAATTCACACAGTACAAAAACACCTGGTAATTCTCTGCTCCTTTAGTCCTATATTATAATTCAGTGCTGCCAGCTATCAAAAAAAGTCAAAATTACATTTTCAGAGAAGGGAGAGGGAAAGGAGGTAAAATTTCCTACTACCTGTACAAAAATGTTGTAGAAATCATGAGAGGTTAATTATTAAAATAACTTTGCATAGTCCTTTAAAAGTACATATTTCTTTTCAAAATATTAGTTGTTATTTTAGTGCTTTGTAAAAAAAAAACCATGTAAAGAAGAGCAGCAATTTATTAACTCAGACCTGTTGCTGCACAGCTGATGTTTTCTGGGTTTGCCATCCAGGATTCCACCTCTCAGAATCTGAAGTGGGCTGGAACCCAAGTAACTTGTTGGAAACACACAATCTGTGAGAGAGTTCTGCCTGGTGACCCCTCCTAGGCAGCTTAAACTGTGGGGAAAGGTGAAGTAGCCCCACTGGGCTTTAGAAGAAAAAAAGTTCTGTTTCAAAGGCCCTTTCCCTTGTGATGTGGGTGGAGAGGAAGCCTGGGTGGAGGTTGGGCTGGGACTCAGCAAGACCAGACAGGGTTCCTGACGTTCTTGGGAACTTCCTGAAAGCCTTGAGAGGTGAGGCCCAATCCCTAGAGGGACAGTCCACCGGTCAGCTCTGGCCGTACCCAGGGCCGCCTGCCAAGGGAACTGTTTTTATTGTTACCAAATGTCACTCCACCCAAGGCAGGATTTTCAAAGATTCCTTAGATGAATGGAAACTTCTGGTTGCTCCTTGTTTTCCAAAGTGTGTTATGACAGGCATTTGATCTGTTCCTCCTTTGTAATTCAGGAAAAATTCCTCAGGGCCTAGAGGGTGACCTTTAACAGAAAGCAGCGGACATTGTTATTCCTTTCCCCACGGTTTCAGGGTCTCTGCTGGGCTGAAAGATTCATTTTCTCACAGATGCATCCATGTTTTAGGCTATTCAAGGAGGAAGAGAAAACCCCTCACTGTTCTGAATATTTCCTTGTCCGATTTTGAGCCCTCCGAATAGGAAGATGGGGTGGGTGGAGACTGGGAGAAGTATAAGCTGGGCCGCAGCCCCCAGGGAGTGAGAGGTACCACCCCGCTGCGACCACCACTGGGGGCTGCCAGCCTTCCCCAGGGTGCTGGCTTCTGTTGGGTTTTTAGGGGAAAGGCAGGCCTATCTTATTCAGCACCCCTAACCTCCATAGCCATCTATGCTTGGAAAGGGGTCAGGGACACCTGGGCCTGGCATCTGCTCTGGTGCTGGGTCCGGAGGGAGCAGAGAGTACGTGGATGCGTCCAATCCCCAGTTCCTATTGGCTTCACCCCACCCCCATGCCAGAGCAAATGCGACAGTCTGGGAGTTTCAAGCAGGGAGGCCCGGTGCCTGCAGGAGCCACACCTGCTGTCACAGTTGTCAGCTTCTCGCCTCTAGTAAATTTCAGACATGCCGGTGGTGGGCGAGGGCCGAGGTAGCCACGGCGGCGTCTCCCGGGAGGACGACATCAGTGCCAGAAACACAGTGGCTTTGCCAGGAAGTTAATCCCACAGTGTGGGTGGGCGCGGGAGTGAGCTCTTACTTGGGGAGCAGCTGTGCTGGCTGCCGTGGGAAGAGCTGAGTCTAGGGAAGCAGCAGAGCAGGTTTCCGAGTTCCAGCTCAGTCACCTTCCAGCTGTGTGACCTTGAGAATGTCACCTAACCTCTCATGCCTTCATCTGTTAGATGATGATAACCAAACAGCTACATCAGATGGTCCTAGTGAGGAATAAATGAGATGATGCATGTGGAATGCTTCAGGCTTCTAAGGCTAGGTCATGAAAGGCCACTGTCCACAGTAAGCCACCATGTAAGAAGTCTGACTTCCCCAAGGCTGCTGTGCAGGGAAGGCTGCATGCGGGTATTCCACCAGCCTGGGCTGAGCCCAGCCTTCCAGTCTTCTCCACTGAGGTGCCAGATACATGAATGAAAAACTCAACTTGGAAGCGGCTCCTGCCACTCTAGCTCTTCCTGTCCCAGCCATCTGGAGGGCGTCCCAGCCTTCCTGTCCTGAGTCATCCCCAGTCTCCAGCGGAGGCCCCAGATAGGGAACAGACATGAGCCATGTCCACAGTATAATAAAATGATCACTATCGTTTGCCACTAAGTTTGGAGTCATTTATTGTGCTGCGATAGATAACTGGAACACTCATCATGTCCCAGATCAGACTCATCCCTGCCTCCTATGTTCCCCCTCCCTTATTTCTGCCTTTAAGTTAATGGATCATAGGTTACCCAATGGGTCAGAAACTTTCATGTTCCATCTCTAGTTAGTCACCAAGTTCTATTTCATCCATCTGTTTCCTGTTTTCTATTTCCATTACCTCTGCCTTACTTAGCTCAGGACTTAGCACTCACTCATCTACAGGCAATGCTTTCTTAACTGACCTGCCTGCCTTTAAATTCTCATACCCCGTGCACTCTCTGCACTCTGGCCAGATTTGGTCTTTGCAGATTCACCTAAGTCTGAGCAGTCTCAGCCTTGCTGAAAACCCTCTAAAAGCTCCCCACTGCTGCCAGAAGGCCTTACAGGATCTTCGCAGCCAGGCCGCCTCTCTCCAGCCACCTAGGCCCCAGCCCAATGCCCTGTGCTCACACCTGGAGCTACTCACTCTTTCCAGCATATGCCAGGCATGTTCATGCTTCTGTGCCTTTATCCACACTGTTCCCTCTGCCTGGACCGCCCACACCTTCACACCTCCCCCACGTCTGTAACATTTTTTTATTCTTCCAAGGCCTAGCTCAGATATCACCCTCTCTGAAGCGGCCCCTCAACCAGCCCCCAGCAGAACAAACTGTTCCTTCCTGTACATCCCATTGTTTCCCAGTTTGCATGTCACTTTGTAGCACGCACTTGATGTTTGTCTCTACACTCTGCATCTCCAGGGCCCACTGTGCAGCCTGCCTGGCATACAATATGTATGTATCAATGCTTCTAGGATATCCACTGCTGCTGCCCTAGTTCAGAGAATAATCTCCACCCTGTCTTCTTAAAATATAACCCCCAACAGGCCACCTTCCCCTCAAAAATTTAGGTGGTTCTCCACCGAGTAGAGACAGAACTCCTTAGTATGGCATCTGCGACCTACACCTATGTCTATGGGCTGGAGGAGACTCAGTATAATGGTCAAACAGTTCAGGTTGCCCAATAAGTTGGGTGGGTGGTGCCCACCTCTGGGCTGTTTCTGACCCTCTCTCCCCTTGTCTATACCCAGATATTCTCCAGCACGGTCCTGACCTCAGTTTTTGAATTTCTACTCATATATTTATCTTCCTAATAGTCTCTGTCTCTTGGACAACGTTTATCCTTCCATTCCTATCATCGAGTCTCCACATCAAGTCTCAGGAATGCCCATGAGGTCATACTTAACTCTGGGTGCCAGACAGCAAGTTCACTTTCTTTATTGCCCATTGTCTAGGCAATGGCATATAGACACCTGGCATCAGAAGTATTGGTTTTTTTGCTTCCTGTCCAATTATCTTAACTTGTATTTTACTATGCAGCCTGCCTCCTGCAATGCTCTTTTTTTCTTACCCTCAATACTCTCCGTAGTAACTGCTTTTACAGTCTTGTCTGAGCATTCGTTGCTCTACACTGTAATTCTTACAGATGGGATCCTAAAATGTTGAAAATGAATGTTTTTTTCTTTTCTTTTTTCTCGTTCTATTATGAGATATTTCAAGCAATTATATACCCATGTACTGGGAGTCCTATTTAAAACAAGGTATTCTGAATAATTAGATTTGAGTTATCTGGTTGAGGAACGATAGTTAATAATTGCTGGTACATTCACGGTTGCTTTGGTCATTGATGGGAGTTCAAGTAAAAAGAAAAACTATCTCAGGGCAAAAGGAGCATACGGATTTAAATATTTTAAGTAAAGACAAAATAATGCTTAGAGAACCAATAAACATGCCCTAGGTTTCTCAGAGAATGACTAATTCCTTCCAGAAAAACAGCATTGTTTGTTTCCATTTAAAGAACTTAAGCCGCAACCAGCTCCCATTTTGGTCCCTTTAGAGGAATGTTGTACACATTATTCTAAACGTGTGTTAGAAAGGGAAAACTGGGATAGACCTGGCCTTAAATATAGTGGCCACTTTTCAAACACAGAGCACTTGACAGATTTCTAATTCTCTTTCTTTTCTTTTTACGTGGCAAATAAAGGCAGAGTAAGCCAGTGCTAAATTTTGGCTCCAGAGCGAATGATGAAACGCGTACATCAAGGCACCCTTTCCGTTTCCCATTTACCTCCCTTACTCCATTCCCATACATGTTTACAGCAGCTTTCTACCCTGCATCATTTTCTTTCCTGATCTGTGAAAATACATTTCTTAATCTTACTGGAAAATCATTTTTTGAGGTTTTGCTTCTGCATATAATAGAATATCTAGTAAAGTATTAAGTAAATGCTAGTTATTATTTTTTGACATTAATTAGTCAGACTTTCAAGGCTTCTCCTTAAGGCTTTCCCTTACCTTATCAGCCTTTAAAAAATATCCAAAACAAGACCCCCAAACCCAGAAGCCAGAAGGAACAGATCAGATTTTTCTACAAAAGAATGTTAACATGGCCAAAAATATAGCTCTAATAAAGTTAAAAGATAAACGGAAGAGAGAAAATATTTGTAACATATAATGAAATATTAATATATTCCCTAATATATAAAGATCTAAAAAGTTCTATATAAAGAACTCATACAAATCAGTAAAATAAAGTCATTCAAATAAAGAGGAAAATGGGCAAAGGGCATGAACAGGAAATTCAAAGAAGAAATACAAAAAAATGTGAAAACAATGTCAAATAATTATAAAATAAGTACAAGATACAAGTTTTCACCTGAGTTGGGCCAAAATTTAAGATTGTTCATATAAAGTGTTGGTAAGGATGGGGGAGGAAAGGTACTTTACTATAAGGTTGTGGGAGTATAAACAGGTACAACTCTTTGGAAGGGCAATTTGACAGAATCGAAAGTGTAGATGCACATACTGTTTGACCCTACAATTTTGTTCCTTGGTAGCTGTCCTACAGACATAGCTACACAAGTTAACAGGAGCGTATTATAAGGATGCTTATTTACTATATTATTTTAGTTGCAAATCATTGAAGAAAACGTCAATGTTCTTCAATGGAGAGCTGTTTAAATACATTATGGTACGTTGACACAATTGAATTCTCTAATGTACACCCAAAGCATGGGTTAGATCTCTAAGATATGTTGTGAACTGAACAAGGCACCGAACTATTTATACAGATAGTATGATCCAAATTTTTACCTAAAAATTTTCAAATCATGTAGATGAGTTTGTGTGTGTGTGTGTGTGTGTGTGCGTGCGTGTGCATGTGTGTGTGTGTGTGTGTATGTAGATAAAGTTCTGGAAGGATACACATCATTGTGATTATCCCAGGAAAGTTGGGATAAAGAGGCAACTCCCTTTTTAGCTTTATAATCTTGAATATTGTTTAAAATTTTTACAGTGACATGAGTCACTTTCTAATATTTTTTTTTTACAAAAATAATTGAAGAATACAAATAATATCCAAAGAAATCTTACCTATATTCCTGTCATGGGTATTGACCCACCAAGTTTGAGATTCCCTAAGACCATATTTACCTTAAAATTTCAAACTTACTTTATGGTTCCTTCTCTTGGCACTAGAGTAGAGGAATGATTTTACATTTGAGGCCATGAGTTTTGTTTCTGAACCTCTTCCCAATTATTCTGAATTACTCATTTCCAGATACCTTATTCCCATGAAGGTAAATCTGACCTTTTGTGAAGGTTGCCTAGAATAAAACAGTGTACACACCCTGGGGCAATGGGCTGGCAGAGCTCAGAATCAGGAATCATACAGAGTGAGTTAAAGAAAGCCAGCCAGATACCATGTTCCACAACCTGCTGTGTGTGTGTGTCCACACACCTCACCAGCCCGGGCTGCCCTCCCTTGGCCATTAGCACTGAGGCCCAGGAAGAAGAGTATTCTGGAAAAAGCATTAGACACATTCCAGGGCTTCTGTCACTGTAAGCACAAGAAATTAGGCTTGGTTTTCCTTGAGGGCAAAGGCTGTACCTTTCAGGGTCACTGTCAAGCTCACACAAGAGGCTTTGTGCCACAATTTTGTGAAAGAACAAGTCTTTACTACTCAGCCCACCAACATTCCAACAGACTTTCTGTTTTTTCTGACTTCCCAACCAAGTCTCTATTGAGTGGCTGGCACTAGTGGGCTTACGGAAGATATTCATTAGTCCTTGCAGATTGTTTATTTCATGACAACATCTGTATGGGGACTGCCCAGCGGTGTGTTGGTGAACGTATAACAACTGGAGAAACTATGCCCTGGTTGGTAATATTTACTGATTTCCACAGTGTGGCTACAATTCCCATGGCCAAACTCAAACTACCAACAAAATGTCACTGAATGTCAGTTGGAAGGCAGTGTACACAGCAGCATACTGTTATACAGTATTTCTACCTCAAAGTGTAAAGTAAAGTGTAATAAAATATTAGGAAGCACTGAGTTGTAAGAATGACATTTGTTTTAATAAAATTTAATTAATTGTAAGTTTATATATTTCTAATAATGGCTGGGCTTAACAACAAGCTCACAAAATTCCTGAAAATTTAACAACCGACGCTTGCAAGCCAGTACAAGAAGGCTCCAGCACATTCCTGAGACCACCACATTGCAAGATTTTATGCATATTCTTTCTGGAAAACTCAGTCATTATTTCCTTAATGAGAGCTCAGATCTCCCAGTGTTTTGGACAATACATATGTCTGTTTGTATGTAGACAGGTGTTTGTACACTGATGCGTGTCTGTATTTGTGCCTTCTTGGGCTTGGTGTTGGGGCTGAATAGTGCAGTAGATGAAGAAAGGCATAGACATTGGAGTCAAATAGATCAGTGACTGCTCTGTGCCAATGTGCAATTTAATTAACCTTTAACTCTTAATTTAATAATATGTATTACCTGTGGGATTGTTGGAAGAAGAAAGAGGAAAAGGAGGTAGAGAGTATACCTAAACACAGAGCAGCTGTGAGGTTTAAAGACTGACATTTGTAAAACACTTGGCACATAACAGGAGCTAAATACATGTCAGTCCTTTTTCTCTTTAACAAGTGTCTCCACGGATACCCAGGTAATTGACCAGAGCACTTTCGGGAGACCTGCAGAGCCAGGCAGCCTCAGGACACAGACAGGCTGAACTTGGCTCTCTTTTTCTTTTTACCTGATTTGAGAATCAGGCTGGGAGACACACTTTATCATTCTGGTGCCTGGTAACAGTCCGTAGTTTAATCCTGTCAATTAGGGTTGTCATTGTGGGGCAGAAAGTTCTAGAGATAGAACTCTCCTGGCTTTGTGGTGATAATATTCCTCTGGGTCACCAAGGTTGGATAAACAGTGCGACTCATTCTTGAGAAAAATCTCAGCCTCACATGCTTTGTGGCTGCACAAGCTTATCCAGCAGGCTAGGCCTGTACCTAGCCAAGCCTGAAAGCAGTTTAAAAAGTTTTTAAACAGGAAAACTATGTATTAGAGCAATTTTAATTCTTCCTTAATTAATTGATCACATCAGATGCTTCATACATGCTAATGGATTTTTTTTTTAGAACATCAGAAATTCATTCTGAAATGTACTTGGGAAAATATGCAGGTGAAATTACCAAAAAAATTGTCTAGAAAGAAGAAATAAAGGAGTGCCCAGCTTTCCCCCAAAATAGAATAGATTATAATTAACAATAAAGTTTGAATAACAACAAAATGTAGTAACACGTCTAAAAACAGACTAAAGGATATGTGATAACTCACAAAACAATACACAAAAAAGAGGTACTCAATGAAAGGAGAAAGCTGGAATGCCCTCCTCCTGCTCTGTCAATTCAAATCAAACCCCCTTTTCAAGTCCCAACCTGGTTGCCAAGGGCTCCAGTAAACCTTTCTGGACCCACATCTCCTGTATTCCTGCAGCTATAGAACTTGTTACTTCTACTGCCCAGTTTATACTTTCCTCGCATTCTGTACTGTTATCCTTTGTAGAGATTCAAATTGTTACATTTAACATCTGTTTTTGAGTGCAGAGAACACGTACATGATGTAAGCTTCATGTAACAGGCAATTCATTTCATGAATGAATACATGAACCAATCAAGCAACAAATGAAGGAACATCTATGGATTTGGGTAAAGCACAATTTCCATGGCCCTCAGTTTCCTTGGCCTTACACAAGAAGATTACATTGATTCATCTGAAAAAGCAGGCTTTTGCTATAAATGTGGTTTACTGGCCTCAGGCCACTGTGACCGACATCTCTGGAAAGTAGTCTGGCTGCTCCTAACAACCCCTCCTCATCCACCTGGATAATAAAATAGCCAGAAAAAGACCCCTGCTATTCATCTGAGATCTTATCCTTTGACTTCTATTTTCTTCTCTAGTTCAATGTCCTCCAGGACAATGTTTTTCAATGTGTGGTTGTCCGATCAACTCATCAGATCACCTGTGGCCCTATTTAAATATGCTGATTTCTGGGTCCTGTTTGCAGGCTCCTGGCTCAGATTCTTGCCGGTAAGGCAAGGCCTGCATCTCCCAGGCGGCTTGTATGTTACTCTAAAGTTTGAGACTCTCTTATTGACAAGAGAAGAGAGGGAAGGGAAATAAATGTGCTGTCTCCCACATGCCAGATGCTTCCTTTGATTCTCGCAACACCACTAAAGGTAGATTTTAGCATTTCTTTTGGTGATGAATCTCAGACACTAATGTATTGACGAGACAAATGGCCAAAGGCCCCACAGTGAGTTAGTACTAAGGCTGGATTCCAAAGTCCATCTGACCCCATGTCCTCAGTTCCTTCCATGACAACACACTGCCTACCCCATCCCCACCCAGGACACCTTCCATACGCACACATTCAAGATCCCAGAGTCCAGCTATTTCCTATATTGACCCAAAATGACCTCTGAGATGCTACTCCACAGCTCATTTGCCATAAGAGATAAAGCTCAAAAAGCTCCTCAGTTTAGTCCCAACCATCAGCACTGTTTATACATCCTGACCATGGCTTAGAGAGTACAATTCAATTCAGTTCATTAGGTCATTGTTAGGCCTGCCAAGCACTGGAATCCAAAAGAAGCAGGATTCCACTAGGCCTTGCGGATGTGAGGAGAGAAGACCTTGGCAGGGCGTGGCGCACCTCAGAAGGATCAGAGCAGTCACCACCAAGCCTGCTCCAACAGTGGTAGACATTGTGGGCAGCCTCTGAGATGGCCCCCAAATGTGGAATCCCCTTTCCCTGAATGTGGTCTGGGTTTAATGACTCACTTCTAACAAATCGAACACAGCAGAAGGGATGGTATGTCACCTCTGAGATTAGGTTATAAAAGGACTGCTGCTTCCATCCAGGGTATGAGAACACAGGACTTGGTGAAGCAGAAGGAGGAACATAAACAATGTCCAGGTTTTTAGACTGAACACCTGAATGGATGTGGTGTCATTTACTAAGATGCTGAAGATTCGATTAAAAATCGGTTTAAACTCAGTCATAAAAAAGAACGAAATTATGCCATTTGCAGCAACAAGGATGCAACTAGAGATTATCATACTAAGTGAAGTCAGAAAGAGAAAAACAAATATCATATGATATCACTTACATGTGGAATCTAAAATATGACACAAATGAACCTATTTATGAAACAGAAAGAGAATCACAGACTTAGAGAACAGCCTCGTGGTTGCCAAGGGGAAGGTGGTTAGGAGAGGGGTGGAGTGGGAGGTTGGGATTAGCAGATGTAAGCTATTATATATAGAATGGATAAACAACAAGGTCCTACTGTATAGCACAGGGAACTATATTCAATATCCTATGATAAACCATAATGGAAAAGAATATTTAAAAAGTGTATATATATGTATAACTGAATCACCTTGCTGCACAGCAGTAATTAATACAACACTGTAAATCAACTATACTTCAATAAAAAATAAAAATTAAAAAAATCAGTTTAAGAAGGAAAATGTTCTTAATCATGATTTGGGATTTGGATGTGAAGTTTGAGGTGTCTGTGTGACATCCAAATAAAAATGTCTGCTAAGCAGGTCAGATTTAGATCTGGAGCTCAGAAAAGAAGTGTGGGCTTGTGTGTAAATTTGGGAGTTTTTCAGAAGAAAAAGAAAGCCCCTGGGGAGTCCTCATCCACCTGTGGATACTACATGGGGCCATGTTCTTATACTCTCCCTCCCAACTGCAACATCATATGAACTAGGTGTGGGTCGTCCACACCTGCCCCCCCCAACACGATTATGCCCATGCCTCTGGGTGTAATCACCCCTATAGACATGTGCTGCCATGGGAACGCGGGCACAGAATACGTAGCTGGTTCCCCTCTTTCCCTTATAGATATTTTCAAAACAGTGTTTCTTTGGTGATATCTTTTTTAGTCTCCTTGTTTCCCTGACTACAGATTGAGAACGATGAAAATCCTCGGGTGCTTTTTAGTAGATCTCTCTCCACTGAGCATGGTGGCTGAATGACCGTATTCCTAGTCCTGATTCAAAGTCTATTGTATTAATCATTCACCTATTTGCAACCAAATCTCAGAATACGTTTGCATAAACCACCACGCTGCCCGAGAATTAAGGCGCTTCGATCTCAAGCTCCTCTCCTGCTTTCAAGGGCTGCTATTGCCCCACCCTGCTCTGCCCAAACCCTCCTCTGCCACCTCTGGTCCAGGCCCAGGTGATATTTCTGACCTCTATGCCTTTGTTCATGTGAGGTTCTTTATATTTATCTATCTATTTATTTGCGGCTGTGTTGGGTCTTCGTTGCTGTGCACAGGCTTTCTCTAGTTGCGGCAAGCAGGGGCTACTCTTCGTTGCAGTGCATGGGCTTCTCATTGTGGTGGCTTCTCGTTGCAGAGCACGGGCTCTAGGCATGTGGGCTTCAGTAGTTGTGGCATATGGACTTCAGTAGTTGTGGCTCGGAGACTCTAGAGCGCCAGCTCAGTAGTTGTGGCTCACGGGCTTAGTTGCTCCACGGCATATGGGATCTCCCTGGACCAGGGCTTGAACCCATGTCCCCTGCATTGGCAGATGGATTCTTAACCACTGCACCACCAGGGAAGCCCCTGTGAGGTTCTAATGTGAGTTTCTAATCCATTTCCTAACTATTGGGTTGGCTGAAAATTTCATTTGAGTTTTTCCATAACATCTTCACGGAAGAACCCAAACGAACTTTTTGGCCAATCCAATAATTTCCTATGTTATTTTGAGCAAGTTGTTAAAAACTCTCTCAGCCTGTTTCTTCCTTCACCATAAAGAGGCTCCATTGATCCTTGGAGCTACCGTTTGCTGCCCTAAATATTTTATGCATGTTTTCTCAAATCCTCCTAATACCCGTTCAAAGGGATATAATTGTTCCCACTATACAGATGAAGAAACTGAGACTGAAAGGGATTAAGTAAATTGCCTGAAGATACACAACTACTGAGGAGCAAAGAAGGAATTAGAAGCTTGTTTAGAATTAGAAAACTTGTTTTCCTCTACTTTACTCACAGCTGCGACCATGTGTGTGGGTTTTATCCCCACACCAACCAATTCTCCAACACAGCTGGGCATCGTGCAATTTGACCAGTTCTGACACCATCCACCTGGAGTTAGCATTCAGTCCCACAGACTGCCCTCTTACTTCAGATACCAATTGCATGTCCCCAGTTATCACCTGCATTTCTGATGGACTGGCTATAAATTGGGGTTCTCATGACCTCCTCCTCGGGTTTGATAATTTGCTAGAATGCTTCATAGAACTCAGGGAAACACTTACTTACATTTACCAGTTTATTATATTATAAATGAAATAGATGAATAGACAGATCAAGAGATACATAGAGCAAGGTCTGGAAGGGTCCCAAGCATAAGAGTTTCTGTCCCCATGGAGTTGGGCAGTACCACCCTCCTAGTACATGGATGTGTTCACCAATCAGGAAGCTCTCTGAACCCCATACTTTAGGGACTTTTATGGAGGCTTCTATCATATAGGCATGACTGGTGATTAACGCAACCTCTAGCCCTTCTCCCTTAACTGGAGGTTGTAAGGAATGGGGCTGAAAGTTGGTTCCCCTGGCAACCAACCCCTCATCCTTAGTGGCTTTCAAAAAAACACCACATTAAAAATTAAAATAAGCTCAGGTGTGGTTGAAAGGGGTTTCTTATAAATAACAAAAGACACTCCTTTCACTTTTCTCTGCTCTCATCACTTAGGAAATTCCAAGCGTTTCAGGAGCTCTGTGCTCTATATATATTTGGTCCACAAATTCTTCAATACTCCTCCTTTCAAGAACTGGAGCTTAATTCCTCTCCCCTTGAGTGTGGGTTGGACGGAGTGATTCTCTTCTAGTGAACAAATATAGCAAAAATGGCAGCATGAGACTCCTGTGACTAGATCATAACAAGCATTAGGGCTTCCTTTTGTTCTCTCTCAGATCCCTGGCTCTGGGGGAAGCCAGCAGCCATGTTGTAAGAACACTCTGACAGCCCAATGGAAAGGTCCACATGGCAAGGAACTGAGACATTCTGCCAACAGCCATGTGAGTAAGCTGTCTCGGAACAGGATCCTCCAACCTCATTCAAGTCTTCTGATGACTGCAGCCCAGACAAATCTTGACTGCAGCCTCATGAGAGACCCAAAGCTAGAACCACCCAGGTAAGCTGCTCTAGAATTCCTGACCAATGAGATTATGAGTTGTTTTAAGCTGTTTAAGTTTGGAGCAATTTGTCACACAACAATAGATAACTAATAGACAAGCCTAGCTACAAAACATCCCAAGCAGTATTTCACACACACATCCTCCTTTTTCCTACTCACCTTCCTACTTTCTTTGTCCTTTTTCCTACATACTTTGAAGTGAATGATACTGAAGCTCTAGAAGGCTACAAGATGGAAGGAGCAAGGATCCCTGAGGCACTTGGAGGAAAGGTAAACTCAAAAGTCATCCCTACCATGTTAAACCACAGGCTTGGGGCTTGTGTGTTACAATAGCTAGCATTACTTATTCTGCGGATACACCCTCCTTTCTACTTCTCCTAGCATGTGTGGCTCTTTACCACCTATGATATAATTATGAGCATAAATGTCTTTTTTCCATTCTGGTCTACAAATTGCTTTCTTTTTTAAATGAACATCAAATGAGCAATGAGAAGATGCTTATGCTTGGTAGTATGTGCTTTGCCAGCATATCTCAACTAATTCTCACAATAGCCCCATAAAGTAGATTCTGTTATTATTCTGATTTTTCAGATGTGGACTCTGAGGCTGGGAGAGGCTAACTGACTTGCTGAAGATCACATAGCCCAGAAGGGCAAAGCGGACAAGTGTTCGGATTGCCAAATTTGAACTCTTAGCCACTCTGATCTCCCTCCCAGGGACCCCTGGATCTCACACTGTGCCCAACAAAGTCTCTTGCATACCGTTGTTGCTTAGTTAATGTCTGCAGCTGCATGAGTAAGTCAATAAAAAATTGGTAATATGTTAAGAGGGGAAATGTCATGCAAGTTCACAAATAATAAAAAATTCTGCTGTCCTGAAATATTTTGTTCCTCATACAAATGTCTCTTTTTGCTTGTATGCCTCTGAACTTCAGGGTGTTAGTGGCTGGGACACATAAAGAGATTCATTCACTGGATGAAAAGTATGCTTTAGAGAATGATAAGAAATTCTTTGTAATGTCTACATTTTCAGATAAAGAGCCACAAGTGCTCAGGACATCAAAGACATTCAGGACTTTTCTGAAGAGCAGACTCATTAAGGAAAGTGGCTGAAATCCACAGGCACGTCTTAAGGAGAGGACAGGAACTACTGAACAGCTGGGCCCCCATTTCACCAGAAACCCGCGTCCATTCACGGACCTCAGCAGCAGGACAAAGTCCGGATTGTTCTCTCCAGAACAACCCGATAGTGCAGTGGAAGAGTGGGCGCCCTGTGTACTGAGGAAAAAGGCAGTAAATGAGCCCCTGGCACTGCCACAGCAGGTCAGCCTTGACAAAGACGGGACAGAGCCCTTCGCCAACAATCCCATCTCAGCTAGCTCGCTCTCTGAGAGAAGACTTGATCAGATTTAAACTAAAACCAGCTGAATTTCCAAACTCTGCAGCCAGTGCACCATGAGAAAAAGAAGACTATCCATTCCTAGGGAGGGTAAGTAATAAATAGCCTCAAACTCTTTTAATGAAAGCAAAGCCCAGGCCTTCCTTTCTGATTTGTTCGGAAGTGGCTTTAGCTTCAAGTCACCCCCCGCTGTTTCCACTACTAGTTGAAACTTTTGTCTATTCCAATTCTCCCAAAGCAAAGCTTAAATTTTCCTACTGTAAACTTTTTTTTTCCTGAAATGAAAAATCTTGAAAGTGGTAGGCTCTGGGAGGAGAAAGGGAGAGGGGAACAGAAAGAGGGAGATATTTGTTTTCTATTTTTACCTTCTGGTATTCCTTTCTTTATGGTATTAATTATTTATTTTATTACTGTTAGACTTCATCAGAGTTAGGATTATGACCTTTTGGGTCTTCATTTTTTTATTACTTTGTTTCAAAAGAAGTCAAATAGGCTTTCGTGTAAGTTTTATAACCACAAACCTCTGCCCAAAAACAACACTTATTATACCCATAAACAGAAGCCTTGCTTCTCAGAGAAAAGTCCCTTCAGTCTGTGTTTCTTGCAGCAGAATGTTACAGAACACCTTCACTGAACAACAACAACAAAAAGTGGTTATTGGGTTTTCTGTCATTTTAGTATTGCTTAAGGTGGCATAAATATATATTACTCTTTTATACAGATTCATGGTTTCCAACTCAGCGTGATTTTTCCCCAGAGGACATTTGGCAATCTAGAAACAGTTTTTGTTGTTGTAACTAGGGAAGTGTGTCCTACCGGCAGCTGGTAGATAGAGGCCAGGGAGGCTGCTAATATCCCACAGTGCTCTGGACAGTCCTCACAACTGAGAACCATCTGGTCCAATATGTCAATCGTGCCCAGGTTGAGAAACCCTGATATAGGTATGATGACTCCACTGTTTAATATGTAGAAATTCACCCTAACGTTGTGCTCACAGAATAACTGATTAGATTGGGGTGGGGAGGATGGTGATCTCCTGTTTGGATGACACACCAAGTGTGAGGTTGAGACTGACCAGAGTTAGGGGCAGCTGTTTGTGTCTGATAAAGGCACTCAGTAAATGCACATACAAGCCACTTGATAAATTCTTCAAAACAGAACTGAATCTATCCTTTGTTCTTTATTCATTTATTTAACAAATATTTGTTGAATCTCTGCTATGCTATCAGGTAGACACAGCTTATAAGGGAAATCACACTCCAACTAGGAGTGCATCTGTTCTTAATAAAATCTAGAAGTACCCAGGCCATGTCAAAATATTACAATCAATATTTTGGCCAAGATATGTCTTTGAAGAACTGAAATGAAATGAGAATGAAACTGACATGCTTAAATATCTTATATATTAAACGTGCATACGATTAATTTCCAGCACGGCTGATTTTGTCTTGCAGTCATTAAAAATAAACTCCTATTCCTTTAGAAAAGCCAGAGCCTCAAAAGGCACCAATTCAGGGAGGCTAAAATAGGCTGAACAAGCCAAGTAAGAATTTAAGCCTGAGACATGGATGGCAGGAGCTTCTGGTACTTTCGCTTTGTATTTCTGACTGGTCCCCACCCTAACCAGTTGTACAGGCGGTGCTCCTGGACTGCCCTCCGCAGCTAGAAGAGCCAGAAGGACATGACCGTGTGGTCCCAGGGGCTGGACTTGTCTCCTCACTCTGAATGGAGTCATTAGGAAAGTTCCTGAACTATGCCTCCCTAAGCAATCATAAATCCACACTTATTTCTCCCCCATCAAAGTAAGCCTCATAGGGCTTCCCTGGTGGCGCAGTGGTTGAGAGTCCGCCTGCTGATGCAGAGGACACGGGTTCGTGCCCCGGTCCGGGAAGATCTCACATGCCACGGAGTGGCTGGGCCCGTGAGCCATGGCCGCTGAGCCTGCGTGTCCGGAGCCTGTGCTCCACAACGGGAAAGGCCACAACAGTGAGAGGCCCGCGTACCACACACACAAACAAGTAAGCCTCATAAAAATATTCTCCCTTAAAGAAACCCCAGCAGGATGAATTCTCTCAGAAGTCGTAATAGTTGTAGCATTATTGATCCATGAACAATTGAATTCTTTGAATTTGTGCCTAAGAACACAAAAGACGACGCTGTATTTTTTCACAAGTCCCTGTAGCATTTCTCATTCCAATAAAAGCAAGTTACACTTTTTTTGTTAATTTAGCAAGCACTATTTCCAACCCAAGTAACCACTTAATATAGGTTTTTGGCTACTTACAATTCAGAAATGTTTTATAATAAAAAAGAAATGCAGCTAAAAGGTATTAAGATCAGAAAAAATCTATTTGCAAAGTATATATTGCAAATACAATTTTATCCTATTTTTGGTTACCTTTAAGGAAAACTTTAAGATAGAAGAGCAGCAGCGACACCAATTCAACTGGGTCAAAACAATAGCTGACCCAGAGTCGGGTGAGCCCACCAAGCTGAGGGCAGAGCAGGTCCAGCCTGACCTCCCTGCTGGGCAGGAGTCTGAGTAGGATTCTCTCTGTCTCAGATCACCTCGCCTGTTACTGCTTCTGATTAACCCTGCCTCCCACCCCCAATGGATCTTAGCTTGGAGCCCAACTCTAGTTCTGTACACGACCAAAGCTCTGGTCAGGGTCCAAAGCCTACTGTCATTCTCAAAGTTCAGGATGTCCCGGTCTGGCCTGGAAGTAGCCTAGATCGTTTGGGGCCACAGCAGTGGATGCTGGGTCCAGGATGAGCCAAGCAGTCCTGGATGAACCTCATAGCTACTCAAATCCAAGCATTTTGACTGGAACCAGAAAAAATATGGGGAATGCAGCAAACCATCTGTCTGGCTGCATTCAGCCCTCTGGGTCAGTCACGATAGGTGTTCAGAACCCCCAGTCCCGTGTAATCAATCAAAGACAGACAACTTCCACTAAGAACTAAAAACCTGGGCAGGCTGTCTGGCTTTAAATCATGGCTTGTGTCACTTTGGAACTATGGAATGAGTTAAACCTCAGCATGCTCCTGTGACTTTTAACTCATTCCAGTTTCTCAAATGAGAACAAAGAAAACATGAGAATGTATCCATCAGCAGCACGATAGGCTCCACACTGGGCTAAGCACTGTATTTTCACCCCTAACTCAGAATTTCCTTTCACTCACAGATTTAATGCAAACCCTTTGTTTTGTTAAACGGTGGCACACGTATTTGTTTTTATTTACTGTGTGCTCAGAGGTGTCCTAAGTGCTTTATAAACATGAACATATTTATATGTATTTATATATGTACATGTACATTTATCATAAAATGTACATATCGTGGGGTTGCATAAATTCCAACAAAGGATGCACTTTTTAAAGTTTTATTTGTGACTGAATTTATTTTTTAAATATTTTTAATTGCTGAAGCAATATGTGCCCATTTTAAGACAGTAAAGATAAGAAAGTTTTATGAAGAAAAAGTGAAAAATCTTGTTGTCCCCTTCTAGATCCATCCTTCCGAGATAACACCAATGGTTAGAGTGGGATAAGCCTTCCAAAAGGGGTACGAGAAAGAGCTTTTGAAGGAAACCCAAGTCTCAAAGCAAACAATTAGCATGAGATAAAGAATGACATTTTTTTAAGTTAAGAAAAGAATTAAGAGATGAAGTGGAACACAAGGTAAAGGAAAATGCTCCCAGCATGGAAAGAGGCTCAATAGCGTAGCTGAGACAAATGGATAAAGAAGATGTGGCACATGTATACAGTGGAATATTACTCAGCCATGAAAAGGAATGAAATTGGGTCATTTGTAGAGACATGGGTGGATATAGAGACTGTCATACAGAGTGAAGTAAGTCAGAAAGAGCAAAACAAATATCGTATATTAACACATATATGTGGAACCTAGAAAATGGTACAGATGAGCCAGTCTGCAGGGCAGAAATAGAGACACACATGTAGAGAATAAACATATGGACACCAAGGGGGGAAGTGGTGGGGGTGGAGTGGGGTGGTGGTGGGATGAATTGGGAGATTGGGATTGACATATATACACTAATATGTATAAAATGGATAACTAGTAAGAACCTGCTGTATAAAAAAATAAAATAAAATTCAAAAAAAAAAGAAATTTTAAATTAATGCTGTTGAGGGAGGAATAGTGAAGAATGGACCATAAGTCAGCAGACCTGGGAGGTGGGTGGAGGGGACAATGCAGGCCTCCCATAATTGATCCGGGAGCTTCTAATGGTACAGAGAGAGTGCCTAGTAGTCCCTTTCAGCAGATATTTCCTTTCAAGAGTTTAGGCACGTGTCCTTTTCAAAACAATCCAGTTACCCCAAGGAGCCCTGGGTTTGCATTTGAACAGTATGGCAATGCAAAAAGGAAATCTCGTCCCTCTTCCCTGGAAAGAGGAATGCAAAGGCCTAAAAGGCAAATCTGGAAAAGTTTGTGCACTTAGACCCAGCATCTCCCAAGAGCCCTCCTTCTCCCCTGTGATGTGTGCAGAAGGCATCTTGGCCTGACCTTCAAAAAGGCTTTGCAGCTGAGGGAAGTTCACAGGTGCCCTGGAGAATGGGATCTCAAGTGGTCAGAGCCAAAGAATCCTTTGTGGAACCAAAACATAGCACAACATAGTGGAGAGGATTTTGAGTCCAGGGATCAACTGGAAAATACAGAAGGTAGCAATCAGGACAGAAAAACACTGTAAATCCTTCGGGGTCACGATTGCAAACCTCAGAATAAAATGAAGGCTTCAGGCTCCAGGGACCACCCTTTCAGCTGCAAAAATGTTACAGACTGAGCATCTTTGTCTTTCAAGAAGACCAAAACAAACATCAAATAATGGAGGGAGTGGGGAGTGAGAATACAGACCCCGGCAGCTCGCTGACCTTGACACTGCATGTGATTTGGAAGCTTTGTTGGATCACATAATAATCGGTCTCTTAGGCCTTTTAAAAATGCATGTGTTAGGGCTTCCCCGGTGGCGCAGTGTTTGAGAGTCCACCTGCCGATGCAGGGGAAGCGGGTTTGTGCCCCGGTCCGGGAAGATCCCACATGCCTCAGAGCGGCTGGGCCCGTGAGCCATGGCCGCTGTGCCTGCGCGTCCGGAGCCTGTGCTCCGCAACGGGAGAGGCCACAACAGTGAGAGGCCCGCGTACCGCAAAAAAAAAAAAAAAAAAAAGTGTTAATAGTTATTCCAAATCTGCATAGAGAACTCCTCTCCCCATAGCTAATTAATAATTCTTAATGAGGTCAGGTGTCTCGATTTTAACTTCAAAGTGTTGGAAATACTCATGGGACATGGTGTAGATGGTATTTGTCCAAGGCCATGGTTCAGCACCCTGGCTGCACGTTAGAATCACATGGAGAGTTTTAAAACGTTGATTCCTGGAATCTACCCTCAGAAATTCTGATTTAATTGTTCTGTGGTAAGGCCAGGTTATCTATATTATTTTTAGAACCTCCCCAGGTGATTTGAATACGCAGGAAGCCATGAAAAACAGGTGTAGGATCATTGGGATCCTAAGCTCTTCTAAACAACGCTCCCCTTCCTATGAGGTACACAGAGAAAAAAACAAACCAAGTAACCCTTTACCAGCAGCTTGGGCCCCAAATCTCACTGCAGCACTGCAGTGAGCTGGGCTGGAGCTAGTGAAGAATGCTGTGGCACACACCTGAACAGCCAGAAACCAAAGCCAGATGAAAAGCTAACTCCTGCTCTCCATCCCCACATCCAAACCCAAGTCTGAGTTGTTACCACTACAACAAGACGGACAGCCACATCCACCAGCAAGAAGCAAAATAAGCACAGCATATTTCCAACTCATATCTTCCATGAAGAAAGGATTCGTATCTCGAAATAGAAGGAAATACAAATCAATAAGAAAAAGGCAACAGCCCAATGGAAAAGTGAGCAACGGGTATACACAGCTAATAAAAGAGGAGCCTTGAAAAACTAATAAATATATGAAAAGATCTTCAATCTCATTAGTAATCAGGGAAATGCCAATGATAATAACAAATGAGATCGATACCACTTTACACTTACCAGAATGACTAAAATGCAAACGTTTGGTAATACCAAAGGTTAGCAGGCATGATGAGGAACAAGAGCTCTGCTATATTACTTGTTGGGGTATAAATCTGCACAACTTAGAAGAGCAGTTTTTCAATATCTGCTAAATAACAATGTAGAAGATGCTCATACCCTTCAAGAAATCAACTTCCCTTTCAGGTATTTGCTGCTCAGACAGATGCAGAAGGAGATACAGCATAAGGTGTCCATTGCAGCATTCTTTGTAAAGTGAATACGTTGGAAGGGTTAATACCCTCCAAGAGTGGAACAGACAACTGTGGTTTCATCATTATACGATGAAATAGTATACTCAGTTACAATGAATAAATAACATTTACATATTCCAACACAGATTAATCTAAAAAGTAATGTTGAATGAAAAGTACAAGCTACACAAAGTAATTTTCAGTGTGACACCCTTTATGTAAAATATTAAAACACAGAAACAATAATATATCTACTCATGAACAAGTATGTAGAAAGAGTATAAAAGCATGAGCAGGAAAAATGTGCATGAAAAATAAATAAGAAAAGTTATTACCTTTGGGGGCTTCCCTGGTGGCGCAGTGGTTGAGAGTCCGCCTGCTGATGCAGCGGACACGGGTTCATGTCTCGGTCTGGGAAGATCCCACATGCCACGGACCGGCTGGGCCCGTGAGCCATGGCCGCTGAGCCTGCGCGTCCAGAGCCTGTGTTCCGCAACGGGAGAGGCCGCAACAGTGAGAGGCCCGCGTACCGCAAACAAAAAAACAGTTATTATCTTTGGGGAGAGGTAATATCTCCTCCCTTGAGATTGGCAAGGCATTTCAACTGCCACTAAGATGTTTCCCTTCTCTTTCTTCCTTCCTTCCTTCTCTCCCTCCCTCCCTTCCTGCCTGCGTTTTCTTATTGTTGTTTTTTAATTTGAAGCAAATGTGGCCAAATGTTAATTCAAAAACCTGGGTATAGGTAAATGTGTGCTGTTATAGTTTTATTTCTATCTTAATATACATTTGAAATATATAATTATTAACTTAAATTTTTTTCTTTCTTATTAGTTTTCTTCTAATAATTAACTTTTAAAAGACTTTCTAAGGGGAAGATAAAGAAGCCATGAATATCTCCTTCAATAGGAGTTTTGGTGTGTTTACTCTCTCTTCTTTTAGTGAGATGGCAAAACAGCTGTGGTAAGGAACCTGCAGCTGGCTGCCAGGACCCATTGGCTGGTGGGGACAGAGACTTCAGGGCTCCCAGGTGGCCCACTCCATAGTCACCCCACCAGGCTCTTGCTGCATCGTCAATGTCCCTTCAGTAACTCCACTTTGGAACGCGGGAGAGATTTAATCTGACTTCTAGAGGGACTCACAAACCCTGGAGCGAAGGACCCTCCTTACTTACATAATTGGTGTTTTATGAGGGGAAACTGTCTTGTATTTAACCTACGTGTGATGTGTTTCAAATACCCTGGTCCCTACAAAGATCAGGTTATGAGTTATTGATGAGCAATTTGAGGGGGTATTGGGAGCAGCTGAGGCACCAGTGCTGCGGAGCATCGGATGGACAAGGGAACCGAGACTAGAGAAACAGTGGGGCTTCGCAGAGCCTGCAGCTGTGCCACTGCTGCAGCCAAGGCCCCCGGGTCCATGACCCCCTGCACAGTGCTCTGAGACCCCAGGCTGAGAAGCTGTCCTTTTTATGGACAGGTGAGACATCCTCAGATGAGAAAACTAGAAAAAGTTGAAACTTCTTGCCTGTTTCTTTTTCTCTGCGTGGTGTTATTTTATTTCTACACTTAAAATTTACAGAAACCATGTGCTAAACGTTTTAGGTAACCAGTTTATTTGAAGAGCCTTAAACTGAAGAAGGATATATAAGAAAGTGGCTTTATACATACTTCTATCATTGCTTTCAACTGTGTCCTGTCAAACCGTCCTTTCTATCACTTAGTGTCATTGTAGGCAGATTTGGTATCTCTCAGGTCACTTTTAGTTATTAAAATTCGTCCAAACTAATCTCATAAGGGATTCAAAGTTCTTCTCTCCTTCCCCAGGGTAGGCTTGGAGTGTGTGTGTGCTTGTGTGTGTGTATGTGTACGTACTGGGCCTGGGGGATAGGACTTGGCTCTGACACTGCCAGCCCCTTGCTTCTCAGGCCCTAGCTTACTTGTTGGGGGCTTTTGAGAGGGACAGGGGAAGCTTAAGAAACGTGCTTCTGTGGCTACTTGTCCTCTGTTGGGGATGGGGGCTGCTGGTGTCACACTGTTTTGTTGTGAATCTCTCTGAAACTAGAGGCCTCTGGTAATTTCAGGGCCACCAAGAATCCATATGGTGCCTAAGCCAATGAGAAACAGGTGCCCCCAGGAAACCTTCTGGGGTGGTGGGGATGTTTTATTCCCACCATCTCTAAGGCAGCCACAGGAATAGTCCAGGGTCTTCAGTCAAGCCCTTCAAGGCCAAGGGTAGCTCAGAGAGCAGATTGCTGGAGAATACCAGCTATACATGCATGGATTTTCTGGGCTCCACGGCCATCCAAGCCCACAGAGGCATCAAGATGCCTTTCCTGATTCAGTGTAGCTGCCAGAAAGAGGCTGAGTCCCTCTCAAACTCAGAAAAGGCCTTGCTTTTACCCTGAGAGGAGTCTGTTCTAATCTGTTAAACTAAGGACTGGCCATTGAATCCTCATGAGTAATTTATCAGCACCTGTATCAATGTTTTTTCAGTGAGGAGTTAGGAAAAGAGGGGAAGAACAATGGGCCTCATCCATCCAGGTGGTAATGTCTAACGGGGAGAGAGGAAGTGTTCAAAGCCTTCATTCCAATAGCTTTTTTTTTTTTTTTTTAGCGGTACGCGCGCCTGTCACCGTGTGGCCTCTCCCGTTGCGGATCACAGGCTCCAGACGCGCAGGCCCAGCGGCCATGGCTCACGGGTCCAGCCGCTCCGCGGCATGTGGGATCTTCCCAGACCGGGGCACGAACCCGTGTCCCCTGCATCAGCAGGTGGACTCTCAACCACTGCGCCACCAGGGAAGCCCTCCAATAGCTTTTTTGTTGTTTGGTTGTAGGGAGGAAGGACAAGAGTGGAGGGGAAGGAAGAACGTGCCTGTTCTAATAAAAAAAAATTTTTTTAAGAAAGAAGTTCACCAGCAAGTTACCTCTGGAGAAAGGGTAATCCCCTCATCTGACCATGTCCGCTCCCTACAGCCTTTACCTGTCCCCCTATCCACTGACTTACTTTAATGAAGCCTTTGGGTAGTGATTCTTTCTGAAGCTGACCTGTGTTTTAGGCTCCTCCATACCACGGGGGCTGTGAGCATTCGACTCCTGAAAGGAAGCTGTCCTTAAAGAGAGGGCCGTCCATACCAAACGGCAGGTCTTCTGGCTCTTTGGACCTTGTCAGGGACCTTTCATTTTGGATGAAATGCACCACATTTTAATCCCTTTCAATTTAGAAACCTTAAGCAGTTAAGGCTCTGTTTCTTATGAGCTCTTATTTAAAATTCTATTTTTAGTGTCAAAACTTTTAAACCTTAGAAGGGTCACTATATGTGTCTCTGGGTAGAAATTGATTTGAACTATATAGATCCTGAAATAATCCATGGAATACTTTGGTTAAGCACTACAATCCATATATTCATGTTATTTCAATATTTTTTCTGTAACTGGGATGTTCCATAATCAATACATGTTCTGTGCTCAAAAGATGTTTCCAGTTCACAGGGGTCAGAAGTTACAGAACTCACAGTCAGTATAAGTTGCACTTACACCTTATAAGTGTAGAGGCCTAGCTTCTATCAAACATTAAAAATAACATTCTGGGTCTTCCCTGGTGGCGCAGTGGTTGAGAGTCCGCCTGCCGATGCAGGGGACACGGGTTCATGCCCCGGTCCGGGAGGATCCCACATGCCGCGGAGCGGCTGGGCCCGTGAGCCATGGCCACTGAGCCTGCGCATCCGGAGCCTGTGCTCCACAACGGCAGAGGCCGCAATGGTGAGAGGCCCGCGTACCGCAAAAAAACAAAAACAAAAAAAAACATTCTGAAGGTAATGCACGATATCCAGGGAGAGATTTTGTTTCTTTATAGGGTCAACAAGAGTCCTTTTTACCAATTAAAACATGTATTTCTTTATTTTTTTCCTCTTAGTTTAAATTTTCAAGACATTAATTTCCCTTTCAAATGTGTAGTCATTATTTATATTTTATGTCATTCGTGTTAGTTAACATTCTCCTCCCCTTAAAATATTATCAGATATAATGCTCTCTGGCTTTCTGTTCAATTTGTGAGGAGCAACCTGGTGTGCAATTCAGGGAGGAGAGGATGAATCATAGTCATCTCAGACGAGAAGAGCGTATGGATCTCAAATACTTACAACGTGGGCAGGTAAAGGGTAAATGCACTTGAGGGTGATTGTATGTATGCAGTTAGCAGGATGCACAGCCTAATGATATATAGAAAAAGTGACAGTTACAAATAACATAAGCCTCTCTAGCTAAATATACATCTTCCAAATGTCTCTAAAACATTTCAGAATGTCTGTCATTAGCAGTGATCACAGTGATGGTTTTAAAGAACTGCCACATCTCTTTGCACGAGTGGCTGGATGTGACTCAAGGCTGTAGTTTCCCATTAGAGAAAATCATGGGGTTGAAAAATGTGTGTGTGAGAGAGAGAGAGGCAGACAAGAATTCCAGGAACCCAATCATAAACCCACCATTGGGACCCCCAAGTTGCTAATACTGGCAGGTCACATATCATGGTGTATTACTTCCCCTGACCCCTTAGGATGATTCAGCAGAGGCACCTTCTCTAGAGATATTGAGAACTGACCCAGGACTGCTTATCAATAGGGAACTTTCCTTCAGCAGGAGTTTTAAAGCAGAGGAACTCCTTGGTTTTCTGTCCTGCACATCCCTGCTCCTCACTCGGAAAGAAGTCAGTGAAGACCTAAGTGTCCTTTCAGCTGCAGCTCTTATTGCTCTTGGCCCCTGAAGGAAACTTCTTTTTCCCCTCAGGCAGTTCATATGCCTTTAGCACTCTTATTCTACTCAAGGTGTCTATTAATTTTCTCTATATCTTTTTATATTTCAAAAAACTTATGCTGGGCTTTTAGTTTTTATATGCTCCATCTCAGACTCTTTTTATCATGTGATGTGAAAATGCTCACATTTTCCCACCATCAATTAATTGATCTGACTACTTGACTGTAAAGCACCTTCAGTGTTCCATTCAGAAACACAAGCGAGATGCTAATATTTTTAGTCTACCCAGCTGCCTTTTTCTTCTCTGTGGTGAACGTGTATTGTGTCAATTTAGCTAAGCTTGGACTACATTTCCCAGAATTCTCCTCCTTACACAGCTGGCTTGGGTCGGAGGAGAAATTTTGTTTGTGATTCAGAAGGCAGGAATGAAGCAGCCATATTCTTTCTGTGCTCAGCAGATTGATGCTGGTGTGGGGTGTGGACGCCCCTCACAGGTGTCATCGCGGATTTGCTGGTTCCACTGGTTGGTGTGGGGCAGCAGCCTGGCCCACAGCTCCTCCAGATCCCACTAAGTCTCCTGGTTCAACTTCTCTGACTCCAGGGCCAGGTCCACGCTTCTTTGTGGGAGAGAGGTACCAACCTATCCTGCAGGTCCCCTGTATCCTAGAGTTGGAGCCTTGTAGGTAGTTGAGAGTCCAATTCGAGGTCCAGCCATTCTCATGGTTTCTGCCTCATGCTCACATGTTCCAGTGTGTCTGTGCTTCCCTTACTTCACACCCCTATTTCCTTCCCGAACTTCAAGTTCTAGTAGCCCCGAAGTAAAGCCTCACAGAGACATTTTAACCAGCTTCCACAACTGAATAAAGTCAAATCCCTAAAATGAATCCCTTATTATTATGCCACCCCTAGTTGTTGTGCTTCTCTGATAAAACCTTGATGTATACACTAACTTTACTTGCTTGGGTGTATTTTGGCGAATAAAGGAAAAAGGACTCAGACTACAGCTCTTAAGGACAAGGTTACCCGTCCCTTAGCCTCACCTGGTTGGGAAATCCCCAGTCACACTTAAACATTTCTATTTGGGTCAAACACCTGGAATTTGAACCAACAGTGCCATCAGCTTCCATTCTAGTACTCAGAGCATTTTAAGGTTTTTGTCAGCAGCTTTACTTTAGGTTCTCTGACATGAACAACCCCAGGATGGGTAAGTGGAGTACTGAGTGGCCAGGGTATAATCTTCACCTTTGGAAGCGTCCTGCTGCCAATCTTCCACCGAGGCTGGGCAGTTCAGGGCACCCTGAGGTCCTCTGATCTGCCCAGTCAGCCTCCCCACATTACAGGATGTGTTAAGAAGAGGACTTCTTAGGGAAAAAAGTAATCTTCTTGGGTAGCCAAGCCGTGAGAATTTATTTGACTCTTCTACATGGGTGGGTCTGTTGATTTTAAAGGATATGTTTTAAATTATGAGACTTACCCCAAAGCCACAAAAATACATTTTGGTTATACGCATGTTTATGCACAGAGAGCTGGTGGGATCTGGAGAACACTTTAGGAAACTCTCAGTATTGTTCCCATGGCTGAACTTTCTTGAATATAATGCCTTTTTTTTTCTTCTTTTATAAACATGAGAGTTTCTTTTGGATCTGCTTAAGTATATGGGTCATAACTTGTACAGGATCTTAACTAATCCCAAATCTAGATGAATAAGAGCAGTTTCCAAACACAGCTGCTTGCCAATGTTCTTTTTATGAAGGGAAGGAAAAGATATTTTCAGAAATCTGTTTTCTTTCCTCCTGGAGTTTGTTTTTCACTCAATTCAAGAATGAAGACTTATTTTTTTGTTAACTCCAAATATCCATCCTTGAAGTAATTTGGGGGTGGCTTTACTGCCTTAATCATCTTTACACCTTACCTAAATTATGCTGGATTCATTTTGTACAAGTTCAAGCAAAAAGATTAAAATCATATCATGTTTAGCTAAGTAAGTCAGAAAGAGAAAGACAAATGCTGTATGATATCACTTACATGCAGAATCTAAAAAATAATGCAGATGAATTATATGCAAAACAGGAACAGACTCAAAGATACAGAAAACCCACTTGTGGTTACCAAAGGGGAGAGGGAAGTGGGGAGGGAGAAATTAGGGGTATGGGATTAACAGATACAAACTACTATGTACAAAACAGATAAGTAACAAGGATATACTGTAGAGCACAGGGAACTATAGACAGTATCTTGTAACAACCTATAATGGAGTCTAATCTGCAAAAATACTGAATCACTATGCTGTATACCTGAAACTAATATAATATTGTAAATGAACTATAATTCAATAAAAAATAAATTAAATTGTTTATGATATTGAAAAAAAAGACTAAAATCAGTCCAGCTGGGCATATACATGTTCAACTACATGATCCTGGCAGGAAAAAGGTCATAAATGGAAGTCAAACATTACCCAAACAAAGGAGACTACAGCTTTTGATGCTATCTTCCATAGTCAAGTTTACAGCGTGGATCATTAGAAACTTGAGTGTCCTCCGGCCGTACCAGGCTGAGGATACACAGGGGTTCATGCATTTAGGGATATTAGGATGTTCATACATACTACCTATCTTTACCCATCTGAGTTCAATAAAAATTAAGAGCTAGACAGAGCTGTCAGAACAATAACAATCAAAATTATCAGCTTTGTAACTGAGAAAGGCTAAGTTAGAGGACACAGCTGAGTTGTGCAACAGTAGGCTTATTCCATGCTGCCCCGGTCACAGGCACAGCTGGATAACCTCCATCCTCAAGCACAGGGTCAAGGGCTGTCCACTAAGCTTCCTGCATGATCAGGAACAGATGAGTCAGGAGACCCCAAGGGAGTGGGAGGGAGGAAAGGAATGAGCTGAGCATGCCCAGTTCCTGCCACCAAAATCCCCCACCAGAGAAATCATTACTCCTCTCATACAGAAAATGGAGTAAGGGTTGGGGAGAGAGATCAAGATGTTGTTCTGGGGAAGTTCCTCCACTTGGACATTGCTGCCCTCCCTGAGCTCTGCTGCTGTCTCCCACCAGGTTCCACCATGGCTTCTGGAGCTGTCAAGGAACCCAACAATCTTTAGCAAAGCAGGAGAGAATATATCCATACTTTTTATACTTCAGTGGCAGCATCTTGCTAACAGAATCCCAATCTTGCTCAGGTTGGCAAAGTAGCAAGATAACTATTTTCTTCCCCAGCCCCTTTGCATCAAGGGGTGGCCATGTGACACAATTTGGACCAATGACATTAACAGAAGTCTCCTAAATTTTTCTGTGAAATATTTCATATTTTAAAAATACATATAGGTAGTAGTATCCTCCCCTCCCACTCCCATCTTCCTTGGATTGGAAATGATGGATTTATAGCCATCTTGCAATCACGAAGAGTCAAGGATGAGGAGGAAAACTGGCGCATTAAGCATGGTGCAACAGATACATAGAAAGAGACTAGGTGCCTGGTGGTACTTTGATCAGCTGAGCTAAACAAGCATCAGACTACTTCTGGGTTTCTTGTTATGTGGGAAAACAAAATCAAAATAGAAAGACATTTGTATAAGATACTCTGAGATGGGTTTTCTGTTACTTGCAGATAATTGCAGTCTGAACTGATAGCAACTCTGTTTCCCCAGGCAGCTTCTTCAGGAAGGAATTCTGTGAAGCAGTAAAGGAGGAAGGAGGCTCCTCACGCTTCCCCGCTACCGCTCAGCCAGCCATAGCACCCAAACCAACACGGGAGACCACAGGGATGAAACATGTTATGGCCATTTCACCCCTACCCAATCCTCATTTAAATACACTGTGGGGCAGAGCCAATTTCTTCACTCTTATCACCCATGTGCTATTTAAATTCCACTCTCACTGCCTATACCAAGCCACCACCTCACTGACAATAATCACAGAGTCCATTCTCCTGGCTTTTTTGTTTAATCTAAAGGTCAGTTAACTTGCTAAGTCATCTACCATTTAGAAAAAATAGAAAAAAAATTAAAGAAAATATAAGTTAGAAATGTGTTTCTAATAAAGAGTCCATTTATAACAAGCTATTTTGTCACCAATGTCTCCAGCTTTTAGACAATCAATTCCTTTCTCAGCCAACCCCAAAACTTATTATCTTCAAAACCAGATTTGTACTGAGTAGAGACAGAGGCTGAGTCGAAGAGATTCCCGATACTAGATCAATAGAGAAATCATATCTCATCCCCTAGATGGTACATCCTCAAATCCCAGGGAGCTCCATCTTACACAGTTGAGTAGTATTCTATGCTAGTCAAAGAGGTCGGAGTATATAGGGAGGGAGAAAAACCACCACCATATCATACCCTCATAGGCTGCTTCCTGACACATACAAACTTGAAAAAGAT
Source organism: Delphinus delphis (assembly GCF_949987515.2). Taxonomy (NCBI): domain Eukaryota; kingdom Metazoa; phylum Chordata; class Mammalia; order Artiodactyla; family Delphinidae; genus Delphinus; species Delphinus delphis. The sequence goes on along the minus strand of NC_082694.2, from coordinate 44,998,677 downwards.
TACAAGCCAAAAGTGTCTGGATGCTTGTTTTATTTTAGTCAGAAATATAAAGTAATATTTTTTTCTACCAGGAAACATTAACAGATCCAAGGAGCCGTGCAACAAATAAATTCTTACTGGGTTATTGGTTTTTCACTTTCTTCTGTAAAACACTTTTCAAATTAATCTGTGTATTTGTTGTGATGTTTCCTGTCACTTTGTGGTTTCTATACATTAGATAGGTCTTGTGTGCCAATAAGTTTTGGGTTTGTTTTGTTTTGTTTATGAATTTATTTTATTTATTTATTTATTTTTAGCTGTATTGGGTCCTCGCTGCTGAACGTGGGCTTTCTCTAGTTGCAGCGAGCGGGGGCTACTCTTCGTTGCGGTGCACAGGCTTCTCATTGCAGTGGCTTCCCTTGTTGCGGAGCACGGGCTCTAGGCACACAGGCTTCAGTAGTTGTAGTACGCAGCCTCAGTAGTTGTGGCTCGCGGGACCTAGAGTGCAGGCTCAGTAGTTGTGGCGCATGGGCTTAGTTGCTCTGCAGCATGTGGGATCTTCCCGGACCACGGATTGAACCTGTGTCCCCTGCATTGGCAGGTGGATTCTTAACCACTGTGCCGCCAGGGAAGCTCCAATAAGTTTTATTTTTGTCTGGCTGCATCAGTTAGAATGCGCCGAGCTTCAAGTAACAGAAAACCTAATAGTGGTGCAAACCACAAGGACATTTACTGTTTACTTATCAAAAAGTCTTGAGACAGTCTGTCCTGGAGTTCGTCCAGTGACTCGGTGACGTTGTAGACAACATCATGCACTAAGGCTCCTTCTATCATCCAACTCCGCCCTCCTCAAAGAGCTGGTGATGACTCAAAATGGCTGCCACAGCTTCCAGAATCAGTCCTCACAAGCAAAAAGACAGAGCAAAAAGACAAAGGCAAAAAGGATTTTCTTTACGGGTCTCACTTCTTTATCAAGGAGGAAACTTCACAACAGCACCCCAACAGGCTTGCTATTGGATTTCACTGGCCAGGAATGGGTCACATGGCAAACACTGGCTGCAAAGGGGGCGGGGAAATCCAATATGGCATTTTCAACCTTGTGCGTAGGAGACAGGCAAAGTGGAAGGGCGTTGGGAAGAGCTGCTGAGTAGGCCATGAATATCTACCACAGATATAAACTTTTAGAGATCACCAATTCCATATTTTTATTTGCTCTCTGTGTCCTTTTGTAAAAACAAAAAAAAATCAAAACAATAATAACAGTGAATATATTCAAACGGTACTGTGAAAACAGAAAAAAAATCACCTGTAATTCCACCCCATTACAAAGATTTCTTTTTTGTGTATTGTTTTCTATTCACTGTCCGTAGTCCATATTCATAAACACTTTTTACCTATTTACAAATTAATTTTATATTTTTTCACTTAACGTCACATAATTATTTTCCTATTTTTTCTATATATTTTTCATAATTATAACTTTTAATGTAAAAATAATTTTTTATTAAGATTTATATATCACAATTTAATTAACCATTTCCCTATTATTAGGGAACTCAGTTGATTTTCCATTTTTTGGCTAAAATAGATTATACTACAATAACATCTTTGTGTGTGGAAGTTTTCTGTGCAAGTAGATTAAGTGCAAAAAAAACTATGAAGTCATAGGGATGTAAGGTACGGCATGGTGACTATAGTTAATAACACTGTAGTGCAAATTTGAAAGCTGCTAGGAGAGTAGATCTTAAAAGTGCTCATCACATGAAGAAAAAGTTTTAACTATGTGTGGAAACAGACGTTAAGTAGACTTACTGTGGTGATTATTCTGCAGTACATACAAGTACAGAATTACTATGTTGTACACCAGAAACTAATGGTGTATGTCAGTTGTACCTCAAAAAAACTATGAATATTTTTATAACCTTTAAAATATTGTCATAATCTCACACAATCAGAATGACAGTTGCAGTTTAAACTACTACTACTCATATATATGCAAATTTCATCACAACCTCACTAGCATGGTGCCATCATTATTTAGACGCTTTTTTGTTCGTTTGTCTGCTTGTTTGCTGATTCACCAACGATATACCGTTGCATTATATTTTATTTCCATTATTTTCCTTTGTCCTGGCAAGGAGACCAGAGGACTAAACCAGCCAGGGAGGATCTTCGATGACTACAGTTGGGGCTGGATAGTTTCTTATGCAGAGCTAAGTTAAACCAAAATGCTAATAATCTTTTGAATCTTTCAGAAAAGTATGTGAGGGAGATTTTGTCTGATTTTTATTTTCTGCCTTGTTTTCTTCTAATTATATATACATATATTGAATAGGTATTACTTTGATAATGAGTCTAAAGCAATTACAATATATTATTTTACTTTCAACGAGTTGAACTTTGATAGTACTGGCATAGGTGTGTTAGTAAAGAAAAGGGTCCAAACAGGTCATCGGAACATGGAGAACCTAAGACAAGCATACACAGATGGATATACAGCCAAGGCTTGGGGAGTCCACGGAGACTGGAGTCTGGAGCAGCATGCCAACTGAGCAGTCAGGAAGCTAAAACAAGGGCTTAGGGACAGCTGCTTCTCATGAGCCCCTGAAGCAAAGCAGGAGACAGACCAGACCTTTAGACAGTGGAAAAAAGAGCAGATTGTATCTGTGATTACTGCCAAGGTGTCTTCTTACTGTTAACTGTTCTTGAGTGAATTTGTCTATTCACATCCTAAAACATGCCTTTGTAATTATAATGGTCATTCATTCCACAAATATTTATTGAGCACCCACTCAATAAATATGTTACCAAGCATTGTGGTAAGCACTGGGATGCAGCATTAAACGCAGTAGACAAAGTCCCTAACCACAGAGGAAGATTAACTGTCACAAAGAAAAGAAAAGAAGGATAAGGGTATAGAGAGTGTCTGGGAGAAGAGGGGACCTCTCTCATGTAGCAGGTCCAAGAAGACATCTCTGATGAGGTGACGTTTGAATAGGACCTGGATGAAAGGAGGAAATAAGATATGCAAATATCTGAGCAAATGGTTTTCCAGACTGAGAAAACAGAAAGTAAAGAGGTCCTAAGACCTGAGCATACTGGAAGTGTTCAAAAAAAGAACAAGTTCAGTATGGCTGGTGGGTAAAGTGAGGGAGAAAGTGTTAAGAGATGTGACTGGAGAGAAACCCAGAAGCCACATCCCAGAGGCTTTCATAGGCCAAGGTAAGAATCTGAGATTGTGTTCCCAGTATGAGAAAAGTAGCTGGGTTTGCAAAGAGTTACATTTTAAAGGAACCACACCTTGTTGTCTGGAGACTAGATTGGGGGTGGGGCATGGTGAGGGCAAGAGTGAAACCTGAGACTTATTGGGATAGTCTAGGGGTTTGGACTGAGGTGGAGGCGATGGAGCTAGTGAACAGCTGTCAGATTCTGGAGAGTTTTTCAGGATGGAGTTGCCAGAATTTGCTGATGGAGTAAATGTGGCCTGTGAGAGAAAAGGAGGAACCCAGTGTGACTTCTAGATTCTTGGCTAGGTGAATCTGTAGTCCTTTGTACTGCATTTTGGAACACTGGGGAAAGGGCTGGTTTTAGAGGAGAAAATCAGAAGTTCAGCTCTCTTAAGTTTGAGATTAGGTATTCAAGTAAAGATGCTGAGTTGGCAATTGAATATATTTATTTGGTGTCCAGGGCAGAAATTGGGATTGGAGGTTTAATTTTAGAAGCATCAGGTATAGGTGGTCTTTAAAGCCAAGAGTCTGGATGCGATCACCAAGGGAGTGATTACAGGTGGAGAAGAGAAGCAGCTCTTTGTCAGGTGGGGACTGGGAAGTTGAAGAGGATCCAGCCAAGGTCACTAAGGAGTAGCCAGAGATGTGGGATGAGAACCAGGTGGGTTCAGGGTCCTGGAAGCCAGATGAAGACATTGTTTCAAGAACTGTTTCAATTAATCATGCCAAATGCTACCAAAAAGTCTAGTAAGATGAAGACTAAGCACTGATCTGCACTTATGCTCTGGCGCTTGGTAATCTTCCACATGACCAAGGTGGATCAAAAGCATGTCAAGCAATCCCAGCAACGATCTCTCTGTGGATGCTTCCAAAGTGACACCGGCAGGATTTGGATCTGTCTTTATGTAAGGAACAGTCAGCTGGTAGCTGGAAGTTCCACAAGTTGTTGTAATTCCTTGTTGGAGATGAATGCTCGGGTATATCTGAAGTTATTCTGAGAAGATTAAATGGGCAATCAATGCAAAGTATGAGGCACAGGTCTGGCACATTGTAATTACTCAACAACAACAGCGTGAGCTCTTATTGTAACCCTAGTGAGTCTCATTTAATGTTTAGCTCTAATTTCAGGCTGTTGCTTAGCAGTGTTCCAAAGATAAACACTATGTTTTCTGTAAACAACTTAAAGTAATCACAATGCCTTACAGCTGAAAGGAGTGTATGGATTAATTGCTCCATTCTCTTCACTTGATAGATGAGAAAACAGAGATCCAGCAAGATTAGGTGACTTTCTCAAGGTCACCTACCAAATTTGTGGCAAGACTCAGACCAGAACACAGGTCTCCAAATGGCAAATCCTTGAGAATTGGAGTAAAGTTCACCATTAGAGAACTGAACATTCCATTCCAGGGAATATCTCTCAGGTAACTGAAGCTTGTTCTTTTTAACCACTGAAACTTACCAACAGTCATTAGCATGATCATTATCACTCTTAATTAAAATCTTCTACTGCCTTTGATTAAAACACTTTAGCACAATGGAGTTATTTTAGTCTAAAAGGTTTGAAATCCTGAAAGGCAGCTTTTCTTGTTACCTCATTTCTTTACCAGCTGCTTTAAGCTTTGCGCAATCCCTTTGACTTGTAAAGCAAGTGACTTCATACGATAGTGTTACAATATTGTCAGATTGATCACTTGATATTTTCTGAAAAGACAGAAATCTAAGAAGTTAAGAACAGAAAGCAGCACATGACTGCATCTAAGAGGATCCATGATTATGAGTACATTTTTAAATATTATATTCAATATATGCATGTAGAATTGTAAGTGTATTATTACGGAGATTTCAGTGCACAACACAGATCTGAAACTCAGAGAGAAATTAATCTTAAATGAGTCTGTGTTATCGTTCCTTCAGTTTTTCAGAGTACGCATGAAGCTCATATATATTTAGTTATTGAAAGAATTTGTGTCTCTGTAGCATTTTTCTGTAGAGAAATTCTGAATATCACTTCATTTAACACCTAAATACTCCTATGAGGGATGAGGAATCAGATATTACTATTCCTGTTCTAGAAATGAGAAAACTAACATCCTCAAATGTTAACAGGCCCAGAGGACCTATATGAACAAGAACAAAGTCCCTTTCTCCCTTCGCCTTCTCACCAGGCAATCTTTGAGTCTCATCCAGGAGTCTGAATTTAGCCCTCAGAATTTTCAGCTGTTCCAGGAATAGACCCTGTCAGAAAATAAAGCCCACTGATTCCTGGTGCTCACAAATCCAACCTCGACTTTCCCCATCGCTAGTGACCTCAGGCTCAGCCTCTGCCTGCCTCTGAGGTCGTGGGGTCTCTGCTGCTACAACAACCATGAATCCACCACATTTCACTATTACAGGTAAACTGCCAGTTACATTCTGTCCAGTCTTGTGAGAGCAACAGAGCTGAGCATCTCTAGAGTGGATAGCAAATAACAGACCAGCAAAGGATCCCTTCTCTGCCTATTTAGATTTTGGTGCCTGTGAGTGACGAGAGATATTGGGCATGTGGAAAGTTCTGGAGGAAGAGATGACATATGGATAATTACAAGGTGGTTGAAAGGATTAACATTAAAGGAGATAACACATGCAAAGTGCTTACTAAAGGGTCTTGCTGAAAGAAAATGTTCAACAGATGTTAACAGTTGTTACTATTAGTATTTGTAGGTTAGCTGGTAGAATTTGGGAAGAGCTGATAATCATAATCATGGTTGCCATTTATTAAAATAGACTTAAATTTCACAACAAGGTTACAAGGTGATTATCATTTTTCCCATTCCACAGATCAGAAAGTTGCAGACTTGGGATCTCACAAAGGTTTCTCTGATTTTAGCAAGCTTATTCATTCATTCATTCATTAACAAATACTAACTAAGCTACTGTGTACCAGGCTCTGAGCTAGGCAAGGAAGTGAACAAGACAGACCTGGTCCTGTCCTCACAGGACATGGAGCATAGGGAGGAGTACAGTCAGGTGAAACCCAGTGTCATCATGTCCCAATGCCCACCCCCATTCTTGCTCTGCCACCTTGAATGTAAATCTCTGCCCTTCTCTTCGTCCTATTCTATTAGGCAAGGAAGAAAAGGATGTTTTACTGAAGAATGCAAAGGGGAAGGAATTTACACTTCAAAACACATAATTTCTGGGGCTTCCCTGGTGGCGTAGTGGTTGAGAGTCCACCTGCCGATGCAGGGGACGCGGGTTCGTGCCCCGGTCCGGGAAGAACCCACGTGCCGCGGAGCGGCTGGGCCCGTGAGCCATGGCCGCTGAGCCTGCGCGTCCGGAGCCTGTGCTCTGCAATGGGAGAGGCCACAGCAGTGAGAGGCCCGCGTACCGAAAAAAAAAAAAAAAAAACCACATAATTTCTATCCATAAGTCCCCCATAAACTCTTTGTTTTTCCCACCAGCTCAATCCTTAACCTCCTCACCCAACCCTACTCTACCCCCAGGCTCCCAGCCCAGGGACAGGCCCCTGGCCCAGGGTCACCCTGCAGGCCATTCTATGGCTCTTCCTTCCTTATGCAGACTATTTGTCTTACATCTCAGGTACAAATACAGGTCCTCTCATTAGCAAGATAAACTTCCTTATAAGATGGCCAGGGCGTTACAAATACATTATTTTTTTCTGGTCCCACAAGTAAACAGGCAGATCTACTGTGGTATAATCCCCTGTGTTAGAGGATCACAAAGACGGTCTTGGAACTTGGACTTAGGAAAGCCGTTCAGGAGCCCTGGGAAAAGTAACATCTAAAGTGTGGTGGACGGGGCTTCCCTGGTGGCACAGTGGTTGGGAGTCCGCCTGCCAATGCAGGGGATGCGGGTTCGGGCCCTGGTCCGGGAGGATCCCACCTGCCATGAAGCAACTGGGCCTGTGTGCCGCGGCTGCTGAGCCTGCGCTCTGGAGCCCATGAGCCATAACTACTGAGTCCGTGTGCCACAACTGCTGAGGCCCGCATGCCTGGAGCCCGTGCTCTGCAGCGGGAGAGGCCACCGCAATGAGAAGCCCGCATCTGCTCGCAGCAACTGGAGGAAGCCCGCACGCAGCGGCTGAGACCCAGTGCAGCCAAAAATAAATAAATAAAATAAATAAATTTATAGTGTGGTGGACGTATGGTTGCCTTCTCAACATCAGTTGTTCAACCCTTGGTAACTGCTCTAATTTGGTGGTAGAAATTGGAGTGGAGGGATACTTGTACCTCCTACATGAAGCCCACAAGCCTTGGGGGGAACAATTCCAAACCCCCACCCAAGTCTAAGCTAAATAGCATAATTTCATCCCCGCCCACCCGACCTTGCCACAGTTGGTTCAGGGGCGAGCGAGGACCTAAGCTTAGCCAATAAGACTGAAAAAAGAGGTTGAGGAAAAGAGAAGGGGAGAAATGCGGGAAGGTCTAGAAAAGAAACAGTATCTTTAACGGACATAAATAAGGAAATGCATAGGCTTAATCATTACAGTTGGCCCTCTGATCACTACAAGGATCACCAGCCTCAGCAGGAAGGCTATGTGGCCCAGCAGAGTGAAGAGCTAAAAAGAGATTAAACCCTTCGTTACCTGGTAGAGCTGCCCAACTAACCTCAGTGTTGTGAGCCTCTCTTGTGTAGGGCAGTTTTGGCTTGAGTTTTCTTCTACCTGCAATCAAAGCCAGCCTAACGGACACAGCTGAGATTAGATCAACAAGTAGGCAGGCAAGTCCCAGATCTACAACTTAAAGTTCATTTCAACAAAGATTGGCAAACCTGTGAGGAAGAACTTTTTTCCTTAAAACTTTATGAGGAATGGTAAAGAAAGAAAAAGATAGATAAATTCACATATAAATTTTAAACTTCTATACAATAAAAAATAGCAAAAACATAAAAAACAAAAACAGAATATGAAAACAATCTATATCATATGTTACAGACTATTGGGTCATAAATAAAATATAAAAGGAGCTTATTTAAATTTATGAGCTGTATTTCTTCACTCTGATAGATGAATGGGCAAAGAACATGAAGCAGCAATTCCCCCAAGGAGAAAAAGAAACAGTAAATAAACACCTGAGAAAATGTTTGGCCCTGGTAGTAATCAAAGAAATGCAAATTAAAACAACCTTGAAACGTCATTTGACACCTACTAAATTAGCATTTTAAAAAATGAGGGGCTGGCAAGGTGACGGTGATATTGGCACACTCATTTATTTCAGGTGGCACGGCAAACTAGTACTGCCTTTGAGAAAGCACTAGGCAACATGGAGAAGCATTCATGCCTTTTGACCCAGTAATTCCAGTTTTTGTAATTAGCGCTAAGGAGAATAATTTGACAGAAGCAAAGAGACACAGCACCATTCTTCAGAGCCTTGGCCAATTCAATGAAATGCACTTAGCATATATTTTACACCTTCCACTGGCCAAGCAGGGGTAACAGGGACTCAGAAATTAGTAAGACACTGTATCTGACCTCAGGGGCCTCACAGTCTGGCAGAGGAGTCAGGTAGGTAAATAAACGCATTACAGAATTGTTCAGTAAGTTCAGCAAGAAAACCACAGATGCAGTCAGATGAGTTCGACTTTTATGATGGAGGGGGTGGGTAGGTGAGCCGAGAGCAGGCAGGTTGACAGGAGGCTTACGAAGGGGACAAGGTGAAACTGTAGTTGAAGAGGCACAGAGAGTTAAAACAGGGACAATGAGTGTCCGGTACTGTGGGAACAGGGATTCCAGGAGGAAGCTGTGGAAAACCAAGATTTGTGGCAGAGTGGAAAAAGAATTTTATTGCCGTTGTTTGACATCTATAATAGCAAAAAAATGGAACATTCTTAAATCACCAACATTGGAAATACCTCTTTATGAATTATGATACACAGTGGACCATTATTCTACCATAAGAATGAAAATTATGAAAAGTGTATGCTTCCCTGGTGGCACAGTGGTTAAGAATCCGCCTGCCAGTGCAGGGGACATGGGTTCGAGTCCTGGTCTGGGAAGATCGCACATGCCATGGAGCAACTAAGCCCATGTGCCACAACTACTGAGCCCACGTGTCACAACTACTGAGCCCACGTGTCACAACTACTGAAACCTGTGCCTAGAGCCGGTGCTCCATAACAAAAGAAGCCCACGCACCGTAATGAAGAGTAGCCCCCACTCGCCGCAAGCCTGCAGGAGGCAACAAAGACCCAACTCAGCCAATAAATTAATTAATTTAAAAAAACAGAATATGACACTTAAAAACATTTATGGGGCTTCCCTGGTGGCGCAGTGGTTGAGAGTCCGCCTGCCGATGCAGGGGACGCGGGTTCGTGCCCCGGTCCGGGAAGATCCCACGTGCCGCAGAGCGGCTGGGCCCGTGAGCCATGGCCGCTGAGCCTGTGCGTCTGGAGCCTGTGCTCCGCGAGGGGAGAAGCTGCAACGGTGAGAGGCCCACGTACCGCAAAAAAAAAAAAAAAAAAAAAAAAAAAAAAAATTTATGATATGCGGGCAGGATACCTGGAGGAAGAGCAGCTGACCTTAACAACCCTGAGCATTGCTCCAAAATTCCCCTTTCTCCCTTTTTCCCTCAATTTTTTTTAACTGAACTATAATTCACATGCTATAAAATTCACTCAAAGCATACAAGCCAGTGCTTTTAATAATATATTCACGAAGTTGTGCAAAACTCACCACTAATTCCAGAACATTTTCATCACCTGAAAAAAGGAACGCATTAGCAGTTACTCCTCATTCCTCCCAGACTTCGGCGACCACTAACCTACCTCCTGTGTCTGTAAACTTGCCTATACCTCACACCTTGCCCTTTGAGAAGCCTCCCAAACCTCTGCTGTCCTCCCCAGGCCTGGGTAGGTGGGGGCAACACCTATTCGATGCTCTGGCCCCAGCGTAGCTACTGGCCCTCCCCAGAGTGTAGCTGACTGAATTCAAGTAAACACCACCCATTAAAGGCTCAGAGAGAACACAAGAGAATTCAGCATAGACTCAAGTGAAACTGGAGACTCTGCTACAGAACAGGTAACTTGCTCTGTGAGGCTCTCAAAGTCATGCTAACTTGAGGCCCACCTCCCTGAGGTGAGCACTGTCTTGGCCCCCACCCCGCAGCTTCCCTCTTATATATTGAGAGCCGAGAGAGCAGGACCAGTGAAATCCAGCGTGAGGAGAAAATGAGGGCAAGGCAGGAAGCACACCGTCCTGGGCTAACACACGCAAAGGAAACCTGGGGGTGAATTTTCACTTTTCTACTATGACGCTTGCAGGAGGCGTGGTTCACGTGGTGACTTGGCCTCTGGCTGCCTTCACCAAGTTGATTAACTCTCTTCTCCAGCCTTATCTACTGCAGGACACTGTTTTATTCCTTTCTTGGGGACATTGACTGTAAAAGCTCTAGTTCTCTATGGAAATGACCGCAGGTGAGTTTCCTTGCAATTTGTGTTTGCCGCGTTTTCCTGACCAGTTAAAGAGGATACTGCACATTTGATGGTGAAGTTTGACTTTTTTGTCACCACAGCACATTTTCTTTGGTGCTCTCAGGGGTTAGAAGACCTTACTCTTCACAAACAAATAACAGTAATAATTTATCACCCCATTTCTCCCGGCCTCCTGATAACTATGAAGTGAAGATGGGATTGAACTAAAACATCGTGTCGCAAGTGCAAACACAGGCAGCCTGGTGATGTGTTAGGAGGAGCACTGACCAGGAGTCAGATGGGTTTGGGATTAACCTCTCTGCTCTTGGTTCCTTCATTGATAAAGTGAGGGTTGGAATAGAAAGAGGCCCCAGCACTTGCCACTAAATAGAAATTCCATAGTTTCTCTAAATTAGTAAGGTAAGAACCAGGTCTCATTGTTTAGGAGATGTCTAGTCTCAGGGCCTTGTGAGAGAAAAAATGGGGAAGGGAAGGAGAGTAGGGGGCAAGAAACAAGAGAGGAGGGGACCTACGGAAGGGAGGGGAAGTTCAGGAGGTGATGGAGGGGAAGGGGACAAGAGGGGATGGGGAAGGACAGAAGGGAAGGGAGGGGAGGGGAGGGAGGGAGGGAGGGAACAAAAGGAGGGGGGAAGGGAACAGGTGGGGATGAGAGGAGAAAGGAAATGAGGGAAGGGGACAGATGGACAGGAGGGGAGAGGAAGGGAATGGAGGGGAGGGAGCAGAAATATGGAGGGGACAGGAGGAGAGAAGAATGGCAAATGAATGAGACTTCGTTGGAGAGAAGATGGGAAGAACGGAACTAACATTTCTGATGTCCTATTAGATATCACTTCTCAAAATCACCTCCGAGGTAGAATGCTGACACTGCTCTTTCACTAATGAGGACCTGAAATTTCAAATTCTTCGGTACCCTCTCCTGTATGTTGGATGAGCAATACCCCTCTCCTCCAAGAGATTTCAGTGCAATTGGACAGGCTCTGCGACAAGATGGGCTAAGTAATTTGCCCAAAGTCTTACACTGATGCTGGAATTCAGACTCAGGTCTAATCCAGTTCTGAGACATTGCTCTTTCCACTCTACTAGGCTGAGAAAAGAAAACACAAAGAGAAGTGAGGAAAGGTTTCAGAGTAGATACCTCTCCATGCACGTAATAAGAAAGGAGCTAAGAAACCCTCTCAATAAAATCCACCCTCAAAAAAAAGGAGGAAGGAAAGAGTAGGCTAGTAAATTCTATTCAATTCAAGGGAACAGATTTAAGATAAAGTCTCAGAGGCATTCCTGGGACAACAGACTTTTTCCATAATTAATACGTCTCCCTCTGCACTGGGCTGGCAATAACTCTTACTGCCTATTCTTTAATAGTAATCTTGATTTAACAATAATGCTTTTCATTTTACAGCAAATTCAGAATCTTTAAAACACTTTCACATTTATTACTCCTTTTGACCCTTAACATAATAATAATTATAATAGGCAGAAGACCTATTTTTGGAATAAGACCTCAGTTTGATTGTCATCCCTGAAACTTGTGAGCTGTGTGACCATAGGCTGATTAATTAACCATTCTGTGCCTCAATCTTCTCTCCTATCATATGGAATAATAAAAGTGCCTATCTCATAGGGTTGTGGTTAGCCTCCAAAGAGATAATACATGTCAAGGGTTGCTCAGCAGTGTCAGTGCTTAAGAAACGCTAGCCAACTTTTTTTTTTTTTTTGCGGTACGCGGGCCTCTCACTGTTGTGGCCTCTCCCGTTGCGGAGCACAGGCCCCGGACGCGCAGGCTCAGCGGCCATGGCTCACGGGCCCAGCCGCTCCGCGGCATGTGGGATCTTCCCGGACTGGGGCACAAACCCGTGTCCCCTGCATCGGCAGGCGGACTCTCAACCACTACGCCACCAGGGAAGCCCCTAGCCAAGTATTATTGTTATACATGTTTGTCAGAGAAATTATCTGATATTTGAAAATAGGCAGAGAAGATTACTGGGCCTTCTTTCAGTGCAGTAATGGGATTGATTTTCTACTGTGCAGAGGCTAACTTGAAACTTTTTGTCTGGTGAAGATGCAAATAATTTCTGTTTAATAGAACAGAGAAGCACAAAGATTACAGTCTATTGTCCTGTGGGACATTAACCAGTTTTGTATTTAACTTGGCAATCTTATTTTTTTTTAATTGAATTGCATATACACACATCTCTAATGCTCTTTGGGCCAGTTTTAACATCTTGATGTTCCCCCCAATAAATAAAATCTTTGACATGTATTCATATTATATTTGCCAGAGAGATGTGATTTTACCCTTTTATATTGTAACATATTAGCTAGTACAGATAGGCTTGCCCCATTTACCTGAGGAACTCTGAAACTCAAAGAGATTTCAAGTTGCCCAGAGTTAGGAATAGAAATTGGATTTCTCAAATTCCAGTCCCATATTTTTTATTCTACCTTACGCCTTTGCGCAAATGATATACGAAAATGGAACAATAACAATAAAGAACATAAGGCCAGGGCTTCCCTGGTGGCGCAGTGGTTGAGAGTCTGCCTGCTGATGCAGGGGACGTGGGTTCGTGCCCCGGTCCGGGAGGATCCCACATGCCGCGGAGCGGCTGGGCTCATGAGCCATGGCCGCTGAGCCTGCGCGTCCGGAGCCTGTGCTCCGCAACGGGAGAGGCCACAACAGTGAGAGGCCTGCGTACCACAAAAGAAAAAACAAAAAGAATATAAGGCCTCCTCTTCTCTTAGGCTTCAGCAGTTTCCCAGCTATCTACACAGCCATCACTCAGAGAGGAATGGGAGAAACGTCACGTGGAGATGCTTTGAAAATGTTCTGCTTCTCTAAATATTTTTCAAACACATAGGGGAAACGAACCCTCTGTAAAGACAGCAATGGTCTAGAAAAGGGATGAGGTGGGGAATCCAATAGTTCACTAACCTAGTTAATGGGAAATCAAAACTATTCTATGCAAAATAAACTTAATCTATATTGATTAGGTAGAGGGAGACTGGGTTGAATCTATCTTGGAATTTGAGCAGACTCAGCATCTCTGAAAATTTTATATTCTCTTTTCTCAGCATGAGAGGAAAGTAAGCTTTCAGAATTAGGGGATAATTAATAGTGATCCCTGTTCCAGTGGGCTGAACTTGCTGTAAAGCCCTTAATGCGGAAAGTAACCAAACCTAGCATGGTGCTCAGAATCCAGCAGGACATTCTGTGAGGCAGAAGCAGCAAGCGGAGCAGAACAGTAGGCAGGTGACTGCGGAACCAGGGTTAATTTAAATGAAGCAGTGCCTGAATCGAGTGAAAGGAGCTCTCTGTACATTTACTACAACTGGGGGTTTATTTAAATTATATAAATGAAGAGGGGTTTTGGTATTTTAAAAATTCTACCAACACAGCATTTTGGCACAGTTGGCCGCTCACTTGTGCAATTCTTTTGTCTTCAAATTTCCCTGGATTTCCTCCTACCTCTCTAGCTGTTTCTTCTCAGTCTCCTGATTGTTCACCCTTAATTCCTCAATGTCAATTCACACAAGAGTCATTCCTTCCTTGGCCCTATCTTCTCATCCCTGCCTGATTTAAAAGTCATCCACAGACTGACGCTCCCCAAGTGTTATCTACAGCCTCAACCTCTTGCCTGAACTTCGAACTAATACATTCTGTTGCACATGTGAAATCCCCATCCGATGCCAATGATCAACTTAAAATTAATATGTTCAGAACAGAGTTTTGATTCTGTCCCCTAAAAGAACAAATTCCAGGTTAGGGCCTTTGCACAAGCTCTTCCCTGGGCCTGGAACACTCTTTGCCCAGTCATTTCATGGAAGGCCCCTCACTGTCATTCAGATCTTGTCCAAACAATGCTTCCTTCATGGAGCTGCCCCTGAGCCCCCATCTGAAGCAGCCTCTCCCTTCCCCAGCACCACCAGTCTTGGAGATAACCTGGAAACTGCTCCATAACCTCATATTTATCACTGTATTTATCCACTATATGGAATTCTATTACTTAAGCGTTCACCTGTTTCCTGTCACCCCCACCCCGCAGTTCTGCCCCCCACCCCAACAGAAAATGAGCCTCGCAGGAGCTGGGACCATATGTCTTAGTCTCTGCTATTCCATCAACACCTAGGCGCTCAGCAAATTGTTATTGAATGTGTACATACATGCACAAATGCATCTCTGGAGGTCTGTTTTCCTGTATAACCCAAGGGTAATTATCACAAAAAGCATGCATGATGACTGGGAAGGAAGAAGATACCAGTGCAGGCATGACCTTGAATTTCTAAATTGATTCAGGGTTAGCGAATGCCATTGGGATGGTGAGGAGAACAGAGGATGTGTGTAGGGGTTTGGAGGGGTGGGGGGAGGAGGGGGGAGCAAACAGAAGAACACAAGGAAGTGAGTTGTTTACCTTCCAGACTTTGAGATTCCAATAATTCCTAAATGTCCAGAAAAACTAAGAGGTTGACATAGAATAATCATTTTATTTTTATTTTGCCAAGTAAAAATACTAAGGGGAAAAGTTATCACCTACTGTCACCATCACCATCATAAAACAAAGAACATTTAATTTCCAAAAAGTAGAAAAGATGTAAATTTCACAGTGTTTTCAAACTGAATAAACTTGGTTTGATGTAAACTTCCTATATTGACTTTATTTCTCTCATTGCTCTATGGTCCTTTGGAAGTGTCACCACTGACACTGTGAGAAACCATTGACTTAAATGACAGTTCAAGGTCAATGGGCAATCACTGGGAAGTCTCCCAACTCTGTACTTCTCAACATGTCTATGGCCAAGTAAAGCTCTCTGATAAATATTCTCTTCTAGGGTATTGTAATGCACATGTGTCCTCAGAAACTTGACTTTGAAATGTTATTTAGAATTTTTCTCATACATTAACCAATGATAAGGCCAGGCATACAAAAAAAGGTAAGATATCTGAAATAAATAAATGAATACTTGTGCTTGCGTGCATGGGTGTGTGAGTGTGCATGTGTATGTATCATGCACTAAGGAAGAAACTGGTGGTGGATATTCAATAGAGTTGTATTATGTAAAAAAGATCGGTAGTACCTACTGAAAATAATGACCAACATATCTCGTATCATGGTTACATTACATAAAATACAAAATAGAATTTCCTTTCATTTTACTATAAATTGTTTTAAAAATAAATATTTTTTAAAAGAATAAGATTAAAAGGTACACATAACAGAGACAACTGAAAAAAAATGTGTAGTCTCTTGGGGAAACTAAGAAACAAAACCACGTGAGGTGGATGACATCAAGGGTTATTCACAGTGACTGCTGAACCGATTTCTTCAGGAATAACACCCACATGAGAAGGGGAATATATTTTGAAAATGGAAATGGGAATAATTTCCTCAGATGACTTACTTCATATGAAAAGAGAAAAATCTGCTTGCAGAGAATACGCAGAACACAAGTGACAGTGAGTAGAAACAAATTGTAAAGGGAGGAGAGAAAGATCTGGGCAGAGGAGGCATCAGCCAGCCTGTATGTGAAAGAAGCAGGGGTGGCTGAGACAGGCTTCACCGCCCATTAGATGCCACTTTAAGAAATTAATAATTCAGGGCTCAGGGGGAGCATTGGGTGACTGTAGTCATCCATATAAGTAAATAACAATAAGGACAAAGTGCTCTGGTCATTTCAGCGACCTACGGACTCCTGGAGGGCAGTAAACAGGGACTCGGTGTCTGGCTCTCTAGATAAACAACAATAATAAGAGGAACCAATAATAAGAGGAATAAAGGTTCCAATTTGGAACTCTAGCTCTGCAGGGGGCAGCCACATAATCCACTCAAGTCAAGAAGCAGGAAAACTCAATTAGCAGCTCTCTCCCCACCCCCTCTGATAAGGGAAAGGAGTAAAATTTTCTCCCACACACTCTCTAAGCTGTAGGGGTGTCTTTTGAGCTTCTGAACCACACAGGAAAAGAGGCTGTTCAGTAAGTTGATACTGTGAACCACAGGTCCCCTGAAGAGATTACGTGGAAAATAATACTAGTAGATAGATTCAAATTCCCAGTAAAACCAAAGCTATTCTTCCTACTTAGTTCTAGTAGAAATTGTCATATTTTAAATAAGCACTGCACTACATTTGTGATTTAGAATCAAATTCAAACTTACCTTTTTGGGCTTCCCTGGTGGCGCAGTGGTTGAGACTCCGCCTGCCGAGGCAGGGGACACGGGTTCGTGCCCCGATCCACGAAGATCCCACATGCCACGGAGCGGCTGGGCCCATGAGCCATGGCCGCTGAGCCTGCGCGTCCGGAGCCTGTGCTCCGCAACGGGAGAGGCCGCAGCGGTGAGAGGCCTGCGTACCGCAAAAAAAAAAAAAAAAAAAAATCTTACCTTTCGATGCAACAAGCAGGCAAGCCTTTTACTGGTACTCTGGACAAACCTGGTACCAAGTTTCCCGGACCAGACAATGTCCACCCGACACGCTCATCTTGGAACCATCTTGAAAGCAAAATGGCTCCCAGACCCTCCGGTTTCCCTTGGTTACGGCAGTCAGAGCCCTTCATGGGTGAAATCCTGCGACCTGTTGGAGATATATTCCCAAGCAGAAGAGAAGAGACCCAGGGACCCTGATTTATTTGAATATTAATAAAAAGTTTGCAAAGACTCCTATCGTTTTTTGCTTCAAGATTCATCTCAGCTGAACTCAGGTTAGTCTTTCACTCTCAGGAAGAGTCTCTGTGGGGAGGTGGGGATGGCAGGAGAGAGGAGGTGTCGCGAGACCTTCCGACCGCCAGCTGCGTGTTGGTGGTGGTCACGCGGTGGTCACTTACCTTCTCTGCACTTTCATTTCCTTGGCTGGATAATTAGGGTGTTGATGATCTTTAAGTTTCTAGTTCCAAAATAATATGATTCGATATTTATAACTCAGTGTGATTGGACACAAAGTTTGAATAGGTCTGTTGCCCAAGAATAAACTGGTGATACCATTCAGTTATTTGAAGTGACCAAGATAACTAGATTAAAATAATTGCTTGGCTAATTATTTCGGCAACCTTAACACTGACTGGCTTGACCATGAAGCAATCCTTTTGGTTGCTTAAAATAGCTTTAAAAAATAAGAATAGCCATCCATCCTTTGGTCTCTGATCTTGTTTTTGGATATCTTGAGACATACATCCCACAGGGTTATTTTGTAAACTCTCCCCTATAGCACATTTTTGCTGCATCCTGGATGCTTCTTCTTGTTCTATTTTACAACTTGTCTTTCTCTGCCCACTCCCTAAATGTTACTTCCTTAGCACTCCTCAGAAATTTTCCTCTTACTGTATTTGCCTTCTTTGGATGATTTCACCCTCAACCCACAAAAAGTGTGTGGTAAATGTTAACAAACAGCTCTTCCAGGGGGATTAAAAAGCCCAGATTTGTAGTGCTTGCTGATTTCTGTGGTGTTATGTTCTCACCACTGTTGATTTCAAGCTACCAATCCTTGTGGAGTTGGGAATTGATGCACAAAATCAGCCCTTACCAGCTGTATGAGCCCACAGCAGCACACCAGTGCACCCACCACTGCTACTACCACCTACAGGCTGAAATTCCTCCTCCCTCTCCCTCCCTCTCCCTCCCTCCCTCCCTCTCTCTTCCTCTCTCTCTCTCTCTCTCTCTCTCTCTCTCTCTTTGCACCAAACTCAAATCTACTTGAATGTCATATCTTCTCAACATCATCAAAGGCAAAATGGACACATGATCTCCCCATATACCTTTTCCTGTATTCCCAGTTTCTTACGGTAACCATGGATAAGAGTGATCTACCCAGCCTGTGGGAAATATGCTAACCTTGAACTATTGTGTGAATGCATCTTCTGAGCAATAGAATAAGACTACAGGCTGGTGGGTGGATATAGAGTTTTTCCCAGCAGAGAATGGATATTTCTGCTCTGTCGTC
Organism: Delphinus delphis; assembly: GCF_949987515.2. NCBI lineage: Eukaryota > Metazoa > Chordata > Mammalia > Artiodactyla > Delphinidae > Delphinus > Delphinus delphis. Next base: position 44,980,120 of record NC_082694.2, on the reverse strand, counting down.
CTGTGATGTGGTTTCTCCTGGGACAGAAATTGGGGGGCGGAGGGAGAATGCTCTAAACAGGAGGAGGACAGAAAGATCTAGGGCCTAAGACCAACTGAGTCTGAACCTCAGATACAGAGGAGCCTAGAATCGTTCTACTAGCAGAGTAACTGCTTCTATCACATGGAGGCAGTGAATGGTAACACCAAGTTTCTGATCTAGCAGCAACGTGGTGGCTGGAAAAGCAAGGCCAAAAGAGAAAGAAAGGGTGGGGGTTAGAGTGGGGGGTGGGAAGCAGCTCTGCAGATGCCAAACTGAGGCAGCAAATGTGGACCTGGTTAGTCCCTAGAGGGCACATCCCGTTTCCGAGGCTGGAATGGGGGTCCAGAGGCAGCAATACCCGTAAGTCATCTGATCCCCAAGAGCAGGGATCTCAGATGGCATTAACAGTAGCAGCAGCAACGAAGCAGCAAGATTAGGTTAGAGGGGAAGAACCCAAGGAACTTGCTCTGTAACTCAACAGAGACGCAGGCGCTCTAAGATACAGTCAGAATTAACAAACCACACACTGACAGGAGCTGGTTTCCAGCAAGTAGTTCCAGTGCAGGCTCTGTGCTTAAGAATTTAGATAGACTAGGGAAGAATCACTTTCTGTCGTAGTCACAGGCTAGTGGGCCCAGGGTATTCCATCTGGATTACACGTATTTCCATCTAGATCAGACCATTTACCCCAATGCCTAAGCCTGAGTACGAGGAGTCATTCTGTATTACCTGACCTACCCTGGATAATCAGTCACACAGCACTGTCAGTGCCATCACCCACGTTTTCTTGAATCCATTTTTTTCTTTTCATGCTTACAGTCATTCCTTCGATTCAGGCCTTCATCCTTTCTCATGTGGATTTCTCTGAGAGCCTCCCAACTAGTCTCCCCAGTTTCTGCCTTGCTTCCTGCAACCAGCCCACCTACCACATTCCTACAGTGTGATCTTCAAACAAAAACTTGTTCAAGTCACTCCTTTGCTTAAAATCCTTCAGGATGAAATCCAGACCCCTCGGGATGGTATATGAGATCCTTCATGATCTTTCTAAGTTCAGCTCATTCTCCCCTCTTCTTACCTCCAATACACAGAGTCAGCTAGGTATGGGAGGATGCTTTGAATCTTTTCCCTACCTCTTTTTTAATCTTAATAACGTGGTTTTAAACTCTCATGCTTTTTATTGTTGGTGGGAATGCACATTGGTACAGCCACTATCGAAAATAGCATGGAGATTCTCAAAAACTTAAAAATAGAACTACCATATGATCCAGCGATCTCACTTCTGGATATTTATCCAAAGAACACAAGACACTAATACGAAAAGATATATGCACCCCTATGTTCATTGCAGCATTATTTACAATAGCCAAGATACAGAAGCAACCTAAGTGCCCATCAACACATGAATGGATAAAGATGTGGAGTATATACATATGCCATAAAAAGATGAAATCTTGCCATTTGCAACAACATGGATGGACCTTAAGGGTATTATGCTAAGCGAAATGGGTCAGTTGGAGAAAGACAAATACTATGGAATTTCACTCGTGGAATATAAAAAACAAACAAAACAAAATAAATGAACAAATCAAACCAAACAAAAACAAACATGAAGATACAGAGAACAGAGTAGTGGTTACCAGAGGGGAAGGGGTGGTGAGTGGGAGGGTGAAGGGGATCAACTGTATGGTGACAGATGGAAATGAAATTTTTGGTGGTGAGCACACTGTAGAGTATACACACCACTTACAATTTGACTTTGCAGCTTCTTCAATCAAGAGCTGGTGTGTATTTCGGAAGTAGAAATATAGTGTTGTACATGTGAAACATATAATGTTATAAACCAATGTTACCTCAATTTTAAAAAATTGAAAAAAAATGAGGGCAAAACTCTCATGCTTTCTTCCATTATACCACTCTCTCTGGCTTTCTTCTTACATCCTTGGTTGTTCCTTCTCACATTCTTCTTCCTCTACCCATCCCTTAAGTGTTGATTTTCCCCAGGTTTCTTTCCTCAGATCTTTTTTCTCTCTTCCTGGAAAATGAAACTCATTTCTGGGGCATCTGCTTCCACCTAATACTGAATTCTCTTAAATCTTTGCCTCCAGATCAGACTGTACTTCTCAACACCTCTACGCTCTGTCTCTTAGTTATATTAAACTCCACATGTCTGAAACAGAGGTCTCCCACCTTCAGATGGGCTTTCCCTCCTATATTCTCTCCCCCAGTCTATGTCTCTGTTTGGAAGTTGTATCAGTTATTTACTGCTGCCTAACAAATCACCCTCAAATAGTGGCTTAATATAACAGTCATTTTTTATTGCTCACACGTCTATGGGTCAGCTGGGCATTTCTGCTGACCTGAGCCAGACTCAGCTGATCCTGGCTGGGTGCTCTTCATGTCTGAGCCTCAGGTGGGACAACTGGGCTAACTGGGCACATATGGTCTCTCACCCTCCACCAAGTTAGCCTAGGTTTATTCACGTGGCAGAGGGGCAGAGTTCCAAGAAAGAAAGCAGAAACCATTCAAGACTTCTGGAAGACTAAGATGGGAATGAATACACTATCACTTTCATTATATTCTATTGGCCAGAAGTCACAAAGCCAGCCCAAGCTCGATGGATGGAGAAATACACACCAGCTCTTGATTGAAGAAGCTGCAAAGTCAAATTGTAAGTGGGGTGTATACGCAGGGTGATGGAGCAGTGCAGTGATTTTTGCAATCTACCACAGAAGTAGTCCCAAATACCTCCATAATGATAATGTGCTGCTGGTGGGGGTGGTGATGATGGCAGCCAAGGTTTACTGAGTGCCTAGCACGTACCTTGCTCTGAGCTAATGTCAAGGGAAAGACAAATCCTGCATTGTGTTCAAAGTTATTCATTAAAATAAACTTTCATTTTATTTATAAAAGAAAATCTCAACTTTTTTTTTCTCCCATTGCGGAGCACAGGCTCCGGACACACAAGCTCAGTGGCCATGGCTCACGGGCTTAGCCGCTCCACGGCATGTGGGATCTTCCCGGACTGGGGCACGAACCCATGTCCCCTGCATCGGCAGGTGGACTCTCAACCGCTGCGCCACCAGGGAAGCCCCAGAAAAAATCTCAACTTTATGATATGATATAGGATACACGTACATTTAGTCAAATTATTTCATAAGGATTAAATCAAAACAAAATACTTGTCATTTAATGGTACTTTTGATTTACTGATTCCTTGTCCTGGACTGGACTAACTATAGCTTTAAAGACTTTCTGGGTATTTTCACCTATACTTTTCATCAGCTAAATATGGGCAAGTAAAGCTGAAAGATGTAATCTTGTTGTCATCTTCAATAAAGTACATTTTCATATTTGCTAAAATATTACATTTAGAATAGGATGCAAAATTTATATGTATTGCACAACTATATGTATTCACAAAGAAAATAATGGAAAATAAGTGCTCAGACTTTTTTTAAATGTCCTCATTCTTGCAAGTTTAATAATAATAAATACATTTTAATAATAAAGAAATTGTAGCCTCCGGTTTCAACTTTAATCAAGGCTAAATCAAATATATTTGAGATTTATATTAAGTTTTTTCAAAATAGGTACTTTTCATTATCTCATTTCGTCCTCACAGTAACTCTAGAAGGAAGTTATTATTTTTGTCAATTCTTTAATTTATAGTTGAAGTAATAGAAGTTTATTTAGTATGGTAAAATGTGAAACTCAAGGTCACACAGCTAGTAAATGATGGGGTCAGTGTTTGAGTTCACATAGTCTGACTCCAGTGCCTCTCAGACGAAATGCTAAATTGGCACCTCCCTGTCTTTACTCCCCATTGATCTGCCAATTCTACCTCTTTCTCACTTATTGACCTAACCCCTCCTATCCAACCCACTGGCCCTGAATTTGTTCAGGCTTTCTTAAACTCTTGCCTAGATTATTCCTTTAGCTTTCTGATTAGTTTCCTTATTTCTAGTCCTGCAGCTAAAGTACAAATCTGATAACTTCCCTCTCTTATTTAAAAGACTATGAGGAATAACACACAAATTAAAACTGGAATATGATTCCACAACTCTATTAGTCAGCTTGCCCTGCCGTAACAAGATACCACAGACTGGGTGGCTTCAACAACAGACATTTGCTTCCTCCCAGTTCAGGAGACTGGAAGTTCAAGATCAAGGTTCCAGCAGTGTTTGTTTCTTATTGAGGGCTCTGTTCCTGGCTTGCAGTCAGCTGCCTTCTCACTGTGTCTTCACATGGCTTTTCCTGTGTGTGTGTGTGTGTGTGTGTGTGTGTGCAGAGAAAGAGAGAGGTCTCTGGTGTCTCTTCCTCTTCTTATATGGACACTACTCCTATTATAGATTAGGGCCCCACTCTTATGACCCAATTTAACCTTAATTACCTCTGTAAAGTTTCTAACTCCAAATACAGTCAGAATGGGGGACTAGGGCTTCAGTATATGAATTTGAGGGTGAGGCAAAATTCAGTCCATAACAATTACGTACACACACACACACACACACACACACACACTGGAACGGCTAAAATGAAAAGGACAATATCAATTGTTGGAAACTGGAACAGCTGGTACTCTTATACACTGCTGCTGGGGTTTTAAATTAGTCCAATCACTTTGTAAAACTGGCAGAATCCAATAAAGCTGAATATATACTCAGCTTATGACCCAGAGATTTCACACCTGGGTATTTTAGCCAGTGGAAATGTACACATATACTTACCAAAAGACAGGTTCAAGAATATTCACAGCAGCAGTATTCATTATAGCCTCAAACTGGGAAGAACTCAAATGTTAATACATAATAGAAAGGATAAATAAATTATGGCAAATTCATACAATGGGATATTGTACAACAGTGAGATTGAATGAGCCACATCTCCATAAGACAGAATAGACGGCGCTCAGAAACATAGTGCTGGCTGGTAGAAGACACAGAAGACTACCTGTTTTACAATTCCACTTGAATAATGTTCAAAACAGGCAAAACAAATCTATCATGTTAGAAGTCAGGCCAGTGGTTCCCCTTGGAGAGGGAAGTAGTGACTGGAAGGGAACAAGAGGGGTCTTCAGGGGTTTTTGCGGCGGGCCGCTTCCGACCAGCAGAATAACGAGCCGCCACACGCAAGATTCTTCTCGTATCACACTTTATTGGAGCACAGCTTGGTTGAAGAAAGATGGAAGGAAGACACCGCAATCCTATAGCAGTCTGCTTATATAGGGATTAAGTACATGTGTCGCTCTGTGATTGGCTTTCGCCGATGGTGCGACTTGTGAGCCAGCATCGGATAGGTCGCTACTTTAAAACCTCATTAGTATACTTAGCGCAAGCGCAGTGGCCACAGGAAGGATGATTCAGCTTACTTCAGCTTCCTGCTGCGTGGCAGTTAGCTGACCGCGCCCTACAGGTTTTGGTTACAGTATAACCTAGTTTCTAGCTACACAGCTATGATCAGGTCATAAATATTCATCCGGCTGAACACTTATCATATGTGCACATTCCTGCATATATTTTATACTTCAATAAAAATTTTTCTTAAAAAAGAAATATTCTGAAGACTCCATATCAACCCAGAATAAAGTTTCAATACTTTAGCCTGGCCTAAAGTCCTTTGTGACCTATTCCCAAGCCAACCTCTCCAGCCCTATCTGTACTACTCCTGGCCTAAACTCCAGCCAAAACAAGCCATCACCAAGACCCACAATGCATCATGCTCTTTTGCTCTTTTCATGCTCTTCCCCTGCCTGCATACCCTCCTCACTTCATCTACCTGCTTAACTCCTTTCTCAACTGTAAAAGTCTGCTCAGACCTCATTCTCCATCAGGAAGTTTCTCCTCACCCCACTCAACCCAGGCTGAGTTAGGAGTCCCTGCTCTGTCCTCCTTCAACAGTCTATGTATTGTATTTATACCCTTAGTATATCACACTATTTTTGGTTGATACATCTGTTTTCACTGCTGGACTGTGAGTGTGATAAGGACAAGGACTGTATCCTTTACCTCTGCTTTTGCATCATCTAACGTAGTGTCCAGCACATAGTACATCCCCAGTGAACAGCAAATGAATTAATAAAGGGATTAATGAAATTCAGCTTGCATCTTGATTTTGGCACAGAATTTTTCTTTAGTCATTCTAACAAAAAAAAAAGAGAGAGAGAGAGAGAGAAACTAATTTGGCAGCACAGATTATACCTTACCCAAAATTTAGTTTGCAATGAGTGTTTTGTTCCCCCTGAACATTAATGTCAGGAAAAGCAAATACACATTTCTTAAAATATGTAATAGTAATATTGCCCATTCCCTAAAGACTATCCAACTGTACAAAATGATTGCATTCCTCTGGAATATGGGTGAAGTGTTATTGTTCTTGGTTCACTTGAAACTCAAGAAATTCTTCTGACATCTAGATTGGCCATGTTTCTTGGTGAACCTGCCAAAAATTCCTCAGATATCCCAGTCTGGGATTTATGGACTGAGACGTTTATGATATTTTAGAGTGTAGAATAGGCTATTGTTTTACATATTAGACAAGTCAAGTAAATGCAGCAAAAGCTGTGATTTGGCTGGGGGCCCAAAAAATGAACCAAGTTGACAATAGTCATTTTCTGTGCAAGTTTCAAGTAGGCTTATACCAGGCAAAATGCTAAGCAGTCATCATATTGAATTCTCAACAATGTTTCTTCCTACTTTGAGTTTGGGTGACAGATATGGCTCCATAATAGAAAGCCAGAAAAGGTATTAATGATGAAAGGTGGGATGATGAGGATATTGCCATGATGATGACTCATGGTAAATAAGGGTACACAACATGCAACAGAACAAGCACAGATGTGAGACCTGACCTCAAACTGCTTATCATCCAAAAATGTTAAGGCAAAGGTAGCTGCTAAAGCTAAGGTAGTAGTCTAACTGTTTTAAATATGTGTACAACCTGGGTCGTGAACCTATGCCTACCTTTGGAACAGGGGTCCCTACCCCCTGGGCCACGGACCACTACCAGTCCGTGGCCTGTTAGGAAACGGGCTGCCCAGCAGGAGGTGAGCAGTGGGCGAGCGAGTGAAGCTTCATCTGTATTTACAGCCGCTCCCATCGTTCTCATTACCGCCTGAGCTCCACCTCCTGTCAGATCTGCAGCAGCATTAGATTCTCATCGGAGCGCGAACCTTGCTGTGAACTGCACATGCGAGGGATCTAGGTTGCGTGCTCCTTATGAGAATCTAGTGCCTGATGGTCTGAGGTGGAGCTGAGGCAGTGATGCTAGCACTGGGGAGCGGCTGCAAATACAGATTATCATTAGCAGAGAGGTCTGACTGCACAGAGACCAGTTGCTTGCAGACTCATACCAAAACCCTATCCGTGAGTGGCAACTGACAATTCAGCTGCATCTGGTGGCAGACTTTATAGTGGCAAGTGAGTTGATGTACTTCAATTGTACAGCTGCATCTGGTAGCAGGCATTAAGTCAGAATCCGACACTTATTTTAGTCTGCGAGTGGCCCGCCCATTATTTTATTTACCACTTCCATCTTTGCCTCTTTTCTGCACTGCACACTTGCCTCAGTCACAGTTTTGCTAAGCCCACATGCTAACCCTAGCCAAAATGAGTAAAAAAACAAATGTCACTTGAGAGCTTCTTTGAAAAGGAGGATAGACCCAATGATGAGGCAGCAGAAGATTCTAAGGCTGCCAACAAAAAAAGGCTGCATTTAAAAGAAAATACCAAGAGTCCTACTTAAATTACAGGTTCATTGCAACAGGTGATTCACATCCTCCAAACCCACTTTGTATAACATGTGGCTAGCGGTTATCCAATGAAACCACGAAACCTTCAAAACTGCTTTGTCACGTGGAGACACAGCACCCTGCATTAAAAGACAAGCCTCTGGAGTTCTGCAAAAGAAAAAAAATGTAAACACAAAGAACAGAAGCAATTATTGAAGGCCACCACTTCATCAAATGTGTCTGCACTGAGAGCATCATTCTTAGTGGCCAACCCCATTGCTAAAGCTAAGAAGCCCTTTACTATGGGTGAAGAGTTGATGCTGCCTGCTGCTAAGAACATTTGTCATGAACTTTTAGGAGAGGCTGCAGTTCAAAAGGTGGCACGTGTTCCTCTTTCAGCTAGCACCATAACTACATGAATTGATGAAATAGCAGAAGATATTGAGGCACAATTATTAGAGAGGATTAATGAGTCACCGTGGTACACAATCCAGGTTGACGAGTCTACCGATGTTGACAGCAAGGCAACAATGCTTGTGTTTGTGCGATATATTTTTCAGGAGGATGTGCATGAGGATATGTTACGTGCACTTTTGTTGTCAACCAACACCACAGCTGCAGAACTATTCAAGTCTTTGGATGATTACATATCAGGAAAACTGAATTGGTCATTTTATGTCGGTATATGCATGGACAGAGCAGCTGCCATGACTGGATGGCTTTCTGGTTTCACTACTCAGGTCAAAGAGGTCGTTTCTGAATGTGAGTCTATGCACTGTGTCATCCATAGAGAAATGCTGGCTAGCCGATAAGCGTCACCTGAACTTAATAACGTTTTGCGGGATGTGATTGATATAATGAACCACATTAAAGTAGATGCCCTTAACTCACATCTGTTCGTGCAGCTCTGTGAGGAGATGGACCCAGAGCACACACGTCTTCTCTCATACACAGAAGTGAGATGGCTTCTAAAGGTAGATCACTGGCCAGGGTTTTTGAGTTACGAGAGCCGCTCTAGAGATTTCTTTTAGAAAAACAGTCACCACTGACAGCACATTTCAGTAACACAGGAAGGACCGCAAAACTTGCTTACTTGTGTGACATATTCAACCTGCTCAGCGAACTCAATCTGTCACTTCAGGGGAGAACGACAACTGTGTTCAAGTCGGCAGATAAAGTGGCTGCATTCAAAGCCAAACTGGAATTATGGGGGCGACGAGTGAACATTGGGATTTTTGACATGTTTCAAACATTAGCAGAGATTTTGAAAGAGCCAGGGCCTTCTTTCTCCCAGCTGGGGCATGATCACCTGTCTCAGCTTTCAAAAGAGTTTGAGCATTACTTCCCAACCACAAAAGACCCCCAGATGGGGAAGGAATGGATCCACGACCCGTTCGTGAATAAGCCAGGTGAATCGACTTTGTCCATGCTAGAAGAGGATCAACTGCTTGAGATCACAAATGACAGTGGCCTTAAAACCATGTTTGAGACAACTTCAAATCTCCATACGTTCTGGATTAAAGTCAAGGTGGAATATCCTGAGATTGCCACAAAAGCACCGAAAAGCCTGCTTCCATTTCCAGCATCCTATCTTTGAGAAGCATGGTTTTCTGCAGTGACAGCAACCAAATCGAGATTACGGAGTAGACTGGACATAAGCAACACACTTCGGGTGTCACTGTCTCCCGTCACCCCCAGATGGGACCATCTAGTTGCAGGAAGACAAGCTCAGGCATTATGGTGAGTTGTATAATTATTTCATTATATATTACAATGTAATAATAATAGAAATAAAGTGCACAATAAATGTAATGCACTTGAATCATCCCCAAACCATTCCCCTACCCCACCCACCATCCGTAGAAAAATTGTCTTCCACGAAACCAGTCCCTGGTGCCCAAAAGGTTGGGGGCCACTACTTTAGAGCATTTGCCCACCCCCTCTTCATGAGGACTTCGCACCCACTCCACCCCAAGGATGTGACCTGCAGGTTTATTTGTACTGTCCCAGAATCTATCCATCCTCTTTAGCCACAGCCAATTGGACCAGACATGGGCGCCTGACTCAGGCTGGACCAATCAGATGCTCTGGATTTGGAACTGAGCTGCAGTTAAACCAGAGCTCCAAACCAGAGGACATGCAGTGCTGCCTGCCCAGCTATTTGGGGTGCAGAGGAGTGGGGAAGCAGAGAAAAGTGGATTGCAGGGAGAAAGAAGTGATACAATAAACTATCGTGGCGGGATAGGGGTTGGCAAGAAGAAAGATCAGTTACTGGTGCCTTTCATAATTCTGTTTCCAATCCTTTGGAAAGATCTGATACATTCCCTGTCAAGTCTGGCCTGCTCTTTATGACAAAACACCATGTTTTGTTCATGTTGCTTTGGGTGGATTTCTGAGGTTCCAGGACTAGGACACAAGGGCCCTGGTATTTGGGCACGTCTGTCTTCACTCCCCCAGTGCCTTTGGAAAAGCAGAGAGGGTGCTAATGAGCCCAGCCCTCGGATGAGTGGAAATACCCTGCAGCAATCCGAATCCACGGGCATTGCCCACTGGAGTTTCAGCTCTGAGTGCCGGGGCTTGCAAGCTGCTGGTGTGTCAGGGTGTTAAAGTGGTTCTTTAAAAAGGCAGCAAGACACCGTGAATGATGATATTTGAGTGTCAACAATACAAAATTAAGCCTGTGGAAAATTTTAATTATGATAACCAACACAGGAAATTGCTTTTATGTATGGAAACTAAATTTAGAAGCCTGGACAGATTGACAGGCTCCTTCCTAAAACCCTGTAAATAGCCCATGCCAGGTGCCAGGAAGTAACTGCAGTAGAGGGACTGGCTAGGCAAGCCTTTTGGCTGTGCTGAAGTCTGAAGAAAGAAAAAGGGCTTTCTCTAGGTAAATTATTTTTTCAGAAGTGTTATCTTCCAGGGTTAGAGAGAATTAACAGATTTTTTAAAAGAAATATTTTCGAGGCAGTGCCTAATCTTTCTTTCCCTGCTTTGTGTTCGTAAACAAGGAAGGGTGTGGTCAGGATTTGGATTTGCTCTGGGCCGTGTTTATGCAGCCTGGCCAGCTGCTAGAGGCAGGACCCAGTGGAAAAGGGAAAGTGTGAGAGTGGGTGAGGGGAAATCTCTGTGCCCCCTACTCACAGGGTTCCTTCCTTCCCACAGCATTCCTCTTCAGCTTCAATTTCCAAATTGGGGTCAGAGGCAGAGGGGTGACATTAATGGTGGTTGAGTAGGGCAAGGACATTGGAGTCAGGCAGACATGTTTGAAGCCCTGGTACTGTGACCAGTGCCACTCTCAGAGCCAGGCAACTGGGCCCTCTGCCCTGGGCCATGAGCTCCAGAGGGTCCCACTGCGGCCCTCTTCAAGGCGTGCTCCACCCCATGGAGTGAAGGTCAAAAACCAGGTCAGGGCTTCCCTAGTGGCGCAGTGGTTGAGAGTCCGCCTGCCGATGCAGGGGACACGAGTTCGTGCCCCGGTCAGGGAAGATCCCACATGCCGCGGAGCGGCTGGGCCCATGAGCCATGACCACTGAGCCTGCGCGTCCGGAGCCTGTGCTCTACAACGGGAGAGGCCACAACAGTGAGAGGCCCGCGTACCGCAAAAACAAAACAAAAACAAAACCAGGTCAAAAAACATGCCCACCAGAGCCCATATCCCTCCCCCTAGACCATAATAAGACACCAGAATTCCCCTGTCAGTAGCCCTGAGCCTGCTTCCAGGACCTGTGCAGGCCACTCCCAGGTGTGTCCTCCCCGGGATATGCATACCCTAGGTTTCAGGGTGGCTTAGGGCAGCTATTTGTAGAGAGTATGGACAGGAGTAGGTCATGCACACTAGAGTTTCTGGATGTGAGTTTCAGGGGTGAGAAGAGAAGGGTACTGGGCCAGGGACTGGGGTATGACTCTCTGTGCCCCACCTCTTCTGGCTCAGACCAAGAAGTCTGAAAATTCTAAATGTGAATCTGGTCTTCCAGGTTGTTTTGAAGGTATATTCTTCAAAACAACGGAAGAGAGCACATTTTGTTTAACTTGAGCTTGATGTAAAAGTTTTGCCATGGACTATGGGTCTCTGTACTCTTGCTCCAGCTCCCCCAAATGTTAGGGGTGGGCCATGCCACCACTTCAACACTGTGTGACCTTCGATATATTACTTGCCTCTGAGCCTCAACTTCCTTCTCTGCAAAATGAAGGTAATATCAGTAGTAGTTATTTTGAGAATTTAAAATGTAATTAATTCAATTATTGTTATATGCCCTTTGCAAGTTACTTAAACTCTCTGTGCCTCAGTTTTTTCATCTGTCAAGTGGGAGGATACAAATAGTACCTGTCTTATAGGATGTTATCAGTTAATGCATGTGCAAGTCTTAGAACAGTGTCTGGTGCATAGTAAATGCTATGTAAATGTTAGTTGTTGCTGTTGTTATTATTATCCACTGCCCACTATCACCACCTGGCCAATTGGATTAAAGGAAACAGCATATGCTATGTGTAGGTCACAGTGAAACACACCCCTGCCACATATTTTAGTTACTTTGAGACTTGTCTCATACTCCAGACTCAACCTGTGATTTCAAAATCCCTACCAGACTTCTTAGGAAACATGAAGGCTGTTCCTGCTTCCAACTGCGACTGTTGCTTTGGCCAAGTATAATCTGATGAATACAGACTAAGAGTCCTGTCCTGGGATAACCCTTATTCTTGCCTGTAAAGGGCTTTGAGATTCACTCAGAAAGGTACAAAATAAATCTTAAATCTCTGGGCAGAGACACGATGGTGGCAACGAGTTAAGAATGCAGATGGGGCATTGGCCCTTCTCTTGAGATCCACTGATTGCCATTCCTTGCTGTGGAAGGGTTTCTGCAGCCCTGTGCACTGGCAGGCTCTCAGGGGTGGGCTGGGTTTGGGAATTAACTTGAAATGTTAATTTTGTAAATATCTAGAGTGGGCTGATGTTCCATAGGAGGAGACTTGATCATATAGGAATAAGCCACAGAAAGCTACAAAAGGGTTTGCCATCCACAAGTCGCATTTCTTTCTGCTACACAACACTGCCTCTGTGGAGCAGCAGTTCTTCTTTCTGCTCAGGACCCAGGCAGCTCACTCGGTTTGCTGCAGCTTTGTACGGGGTCACCAGCAGGCAGCTTAGACACCAGTGCTCTCCATGGGAATGAAAGTTACGAGGGTTCCGAGGGCGGCCATTAGCAAAACATCAAGCATCAAGCCCTTAGCTCCTCACCTTCAGGAGCATCCTTTACCCAAGGGTTCATGGCAGGCAGGTTCTTCCTACATCTCCAAGCTCTGTGGATACTTTATCTTAGGAACATGCTATTCCTTATTCATATTAAGACACGGGTAACTAAGAACAGCATACAGTATTATACCTCTCTCAAATATTTTCATTTTAAAAAGGCGTATCAAAGCCCTAAGCCAAAGAAATAAGGCAATTTCAGACAGCATTTAGCAGTTAGAGAGGGTTTTATCAGGATGGTAGTCCCGGGAACCGTAGGCCTATTCCAAAGTCCTTCTCATCTCAGGATCCATTTACTCAGCCTAGACAATTTGCTACCTGTGCTTTTAGGTATGATATTAGGGATCAACTCCACAAGGTCACTGACATCACTGTGGTTTGGGGCCAGTCATACAACTATTCCCCAGGGCCTATGAACAGTGACCACTAAATCCATGTGGCCGTGGTTTCCAGCGAAGCCTTTGCTTTGGAGTTCCCTTCTCCTATGGTCAACAGCTTTGAGTGCTACGGACACTCATGGAATGGTGCCTGTGCCAACTTTTACTTGTGTTTTGTGGTTCTGACCACATATATGCACTCCTACATCATAGGAATGGGATTATTTTAACGTCTAGAAAAATGCTAGCGTGAGGAAAAGCAGAGCCATGGGGTTGCCAGTAAGGGTGCCTACTTTGATTGGCTTGAGCAGTGCCTTTAAGATCCTATTTGATGCTGGATGTAAATATGTAAGTTGATTTGTATGCTATGCTGAACAAGCCCAGCAATAAATTATAAACATCCTTGTGACATTTCTTAAAGGAAGTAGTTGCTATGTGTGATGTGACTAGTAACCACTTTTTCAAGAGTTAAGCATCTGAGCTATTTAAATTCCTCCGCAAAGTATGAAAAGCAAATTAAGTCATCATGGCACAATCACTCAAATCAGAAGGCTGAGGAGTGCAGTAGTTTTGTTTTGTTTTTTTTCTTTCTTCTAACTGGTGAGGTGGTAGGGAACATCAAATCTGATTGTCAAAATTGAGTCAAAATCTCTAGCAATTAAAAGTTTTTAGGAGATACATATCCCTGACAGATGACTAGCTAGGATGAATATCCTTGTGGTACATCAAATCAACATGTATAATTTTTGAATGCTAACTGTTCGCTGTGTACTACAGAGTGTGTGTAAGTCCAGGGCATGGGGAGACCATTGTATGAATGTGTTACGGGTGTGTCCATGAAGCAGCAGAAATATTTTTCTCAATGTTCTATTTATGAAGCCTAGTTCATTGGACAGCTGCTGAGGAGTCCACCCAAAGGATATGATCGTCAGTATGTTTCATCCATAAGACCTAATTTGAACGAATTTAACAGTGGTACAATAAGCCATATACTGTGCCAGCTCTTTTCTGTTCAAAAGAAAACAGAGATATCGCTAGGTTATTTCCCATGAAGGAAAAGTTTTGATTCAATCCTGAGTGTACCTTGGTTTATTTGTAGAGCAATTTCCCGTTTTTCTTATCAAAATATTTCAGCTGTAGCTTAAATTCAGAAGGTATTGGTGGCTCTATCCCAACCAAGTCAGATGAGTGTGTTTAATAACAGCTCTCAAGCAGATCCACTATGTTAGCAAGTAAAAAAAAATATAGGGAAAAATATTTTTATTCCAGTGAGTATCTCCCATGGGAAAAAAGACAGATGGAAAGAATAGCAGTGACGAGACAAAATTAATATATCCATATTATATAACAACCCAAAAAGCCGCCATGTAACATTTCTATGTTTTCTTTTACAAATAATGTGCATTTTTTTCTTTAAATACACGTTTATGCTTGAGTGGACAGCAGTCAAGCCTTAAAGGCATAGGCTAGATGATTGATTTCTGCCCCTTTAAGGAGATTTTACATATCTCTGCCCAGGGCCATTAAGCGTTGATTTCAGAGTTTATCACTCAGAAAGTATGCTTGTTTCCTTATTTCCTATTTCTTGGCTGTATGTGTTTATTTCCTATTTCGTGGCTGTTTTGGGGGCTGGGTGTTGACATCTTACTTTTGCCCTCATGAACCTCATGATTTCACATATGTGAAATCAGATTCGGCGGTAATGTCTTCTAACCCCCTCGGAGCGACATACGAAAATGTTTTATGATCAGAGACTGAATGTATTTCAGATTGCTGACAGATCCAGCTCTGAGCTATCAAAAGTTAGAGACTTTTTTCTCTCTGTTTCTTTCTATAGAGGAGTCAATAGTATTAAACAAGAAAGAACTGCATTATTTTTAGGGCAGAGGAGTGTGGGCAGCACTTAGAAGTAAGAGAGTTAATCATGCGTCCTACATGCAGCTGGCGGCCATGTACCTAGTGCATCCAGTTAACTAATCTTTCATTTTTGTACTGGGCACAGAGCCAGCACATCCAGGGACCAGGAGAGATGATTAGGGAGAACGTTGTAAAACTGCTGAACGTAATTCCCTATCACCAAATATAGACGTCTCTGAAGCTGACAATCTTATTCATAGGAAATGCAAGGACATGGTCCAAATTGTGAGAAAAGGAATCCAACTTGGTTGGGATAGGAAAGGAAAAACGAAAACAACGAAACTTTGGCCCACAAGTCCTTTCTGTTTGGAAAGATTTCTAAAGAGTGAACTTAGGCCTGCAGTACACCTAACAGCGCGATCTGCAGGCTGCTAGCGGGCCACCACGCAACCAAACCCAGCAGCTCAAGGTGGGAGAAAATTAAGTGGACAGAGTCTACCTTCCGAAGATGCTCTTTTTGTCAGAGCTTCCTGAGACCTTCCAGAGTGATGGGTTCCACATTATGTCCAGTCATTGCGGAGGGGGAGAGGGGAGATTTGGCCACCTGTAGACACTGGGTTTAATAATCTACAGCCTATTTCCAGCCTCAGAACAATTTCTGCTTCTACCTTATAACCCACCACAGCCCAATTTTCAAGAATCTTAATGTGGTTTATTTTTTTGAAAGAAAATGACCACAGAGAAAACATTTTTTAAAACAACCACTTTCAAATTATACATACAGTGTATGTATATGTATGAATACATATATTTTATTCACACTAGAGATTTAAGTCAAGCAGGTGTTCTGGCTCTTTTCCCTATATGGAAAGTTCAAAGAGGAGGATCTAAACATGGTTTCTTCCTAAGTTAGGCAGATTCTTTGGAGCACATTTCACAGGATGTTACTTAGGTGCTCTAATTAGCTGGACAAAATAATAATTACAAGTACAAAAAATAAATGGTAGGGCTACCCTGGTGGCGCAGTGGTTGAGAGTCCGCTTGCCGATGCCGGGGACACGGGTTCGTGCCCCGGTCCGGGAGGATCCCACATGCCGCGGAGCAACTAAGCCTCTGTGTCACAACTACTGAGCCTGCACTCTAGAGCCCGCGAACCACAACTACTGACCCCAGTGCCACAACTACTGAAGCCCACTCGCCTAGAGCCTGAGCTCTGCAACAAGAGAAGCCACTGCAATGAGAAGCCCACACACCGCAATGAAGAGTAGCCCCTGCTCACTGCAACTAGAGAAAGATCTTTGCAAAGATCCAATGCAGCCAAAAATAAATTAATTAATTAAAAAATTTAAAAAAATCACGAGGGGGTATTCCCTGGTGGCGTAGTGGTTGAGAGTCCACCTGCCGATGCAGGGGACGCGGGTTTGTGCCCCGGTCCGGGAGGAACCCACGTGACGCGGAGCGGCTGGGCCCGTGAGCCATGGCCGCTGAGCCTGCGCGTCCGGAGCCTGTGCTCTGCGACAGGAGAGGCCACAGCAGTGAGAGGCCCGCGTACCACAAAAAAAAAAAAGCACGAGGAGTTCAAGCCGACACTTTTTTTCTCCCTAAGAAATACAAAAGAGAAAAGTGCCCGCTTATGGAAGGTAGATAACAAGAGTCCTAAGTCCTTTACTATCCTCCTGATAAACATCTCCCTCACAATGTTCCCAGCAGGCCTCATCCCATGTGGTAGAATGGTAGGAGAGACAGTAAATCTTTTATCCTTTATAAAAGTTCTGTACCTCCTTCTTGACCAGGAGTCCAGATTTACATCCCCTATTTTATATTTCCTTCTGAGGATAACTCCTGCCCTACACGGTGAATTTAAGGAAATCAAAACCCCCTGTCTGTAAAATGATTTCTCTGACTGGTTCATGCTGATTCCTCAGGGGCCAGTAGAATGTCCTATAGTGGTGACAGTGAGAGTGTGACTTCTTGTAGTGGGGCAGGTACTGGGGGTGGGGCCGGCAAAGGGCTCTAGAGGACACAGAGCACAAAGGTGAACAAGGCTAATGTTTGCAGAGGGAAGCCCAAGTCAAATAGCTGGAAGAACACATACGATGTCAAGTCAGGAGGCTACTGAGACTGGGGTTGCTCAGTTTGGGACTGAATGGAAATGGGCTCGTAGGACAGACAGTTTAGAGCCAGGCAAGGTCTCCTGGAAAACGGTCCCAGATTCTAGCTGGCAGATACAGCTCACCATTTGTGGCTGTCAGGGCCTGGTGTCTTGAAGCAACCAGGATCATGTGAACCCAGAAGAGCCACTGGTCAGTGAACAACAGTAAGAGCACCAGGGCCTGCATTAGGGTCTGGAGTGAAAAGTGGATCCCCACGTAAAAGGAGGTCAGCAGGATGTAAAGTCAAGGATAAACGCATTGTTGCCCCAGTAATCTAATCAAGGGAGGAGCCAGAATGCAAGCATGAAGCCCAAGATAGCAGGCAGCCAAGGTCAGTCTTGGAGGAGTCCATGCAGTGCTGAGGTGGGATGGGCTGGAGTGATGCCAGGGTCAAAGGGTGGGTGGTACAGCCACTTTGCATTCTGTTCCTACTGCTCTGAATGGGATGTGTCTTGTGCCATCCAAGGTTCCATCAAAAACTTTGTTTACTCTGTTTCCTTGCAATTAACTGGGAGTATGAAGGAACAAGGAAATGTTTGCTTATGGGGAAGAGTGTGTTTATGTTGACAGGAAGTTTGTTGTTGTTGTTTTTTTTTTTGCAGTATGCGGGCCTCTCACTGTTGTGGCTTCTCCCGTTGCGGAGCACAGGCTCCGGATGTGCAGGCTCAGCGGCCATGGCTCACGGGCCCAGCTGCTCCGCGGCATGTGGGATCTTCCCGGACCGGGGCACGAACCCGTGTCCCCTGCATCGGCAGGCGGACTCTCAACCACTGTGCCACCAGGGAAGCCCAGGAAGTTTGAGTTGAAAGGAACCCCAGAATTTCAATCCTGCAGGCATTTCTACTGGAATTTGCTGGAGCAGTAGGAAGGGGGGAATATGGCCACAGGGACTGCACCATGATCAGCTACACCGAGTTCTCCAACTGACTGGTTGGGGATCCATGGGTCAGGCCAAGGTGTTCTGTTTAGAAAAACTGTGAGAATGCACTTGTTTTGGAGAGAGTGGGTAACATTAGCACACACTCAGCTAATGAAACATTTTAACAGCTCAGCTAATAGACATTTATGCTTAAGCCTGGAGAGAATGGAACGGAGGAACCTTGGGTTCTAGGGAAGGTGAGGTTCCCAGCATGGAAACCTGAGGACATAGGGCACCAGCAGGGCAGGGAACAAAGGGAGCCTGCACCCTGAGGGTGCTCCAGGGCCTGCTCAGAAGAGGGTAGAGCGTAGGGTCCAGCTGACGGGATGCCAGTGTACCTACCTTTACCACAACTTCTACCACAGTAGGCCAACCTTTATTTTGCACATAGGATTTCTGTAATTTTCTTTCACTTGGCTTTAGATCACTTGAAAACCACCACCTTATACCAACAGCACTGAGTGCTGTCCGTGTTCTCACCTCTGTGTTAGATGCTTTCTTGGTTATTCATGTAGGACCCTCTTCTCAAGGAGTTTACAGTCTCTCTGAAAATCCCAGTTTTATCTAATGGCAAAAAGGAGAGAACAGGACTTCCCTGGTGGCACTGTGGTTAAGAATCCGCCTGCCAGTGCAGGGGACATGGTTCGAGCCCTGGTCCAGGAAGATCCTACATGCTGCAGAGCAACTAAGTCCACGAGCCACAACTGCTGAGCCCGAGTGCCACAACTACTGAAGCCCGCACGCCTAGAACCTGTGCTCTGCAACAAGAGAAGCCACCACAGTGAGAAGCCCGTGCACCGCAACCAGAAGTAGCCCCCACTCGCCGCAACTAGAGAAAGCCCACATGCAGCAATGAAGACCCAACATAGCCAAAAATCAATCAATAAATATATAAATTTATTTTTTAAAAAAGGAGAGAACAATAGGGTAGCACTTAAGTGCTAAGTGTTAGGGGCTAGAAGTGAATCACAATTGCAAGGAAAGAGAGATCCCTGGGTTATGGCGGTGAGGGGCCATGTCAAAAAGGTATGGAAATTTCTACCCAAAAAAGTGGCATTTGAGTTGAACCTTAAAGGAGAAGAGGATTTGGAAAAGTGAGGAGGGTATTCTTAGCTTTGAGAACAGCATGAGCAAAGGTATAGGGCCTGTTTGGAAAGGCCTGTTTGGAAAATAGTAGATAGAGAAAACATATGGATGACTGACAGTGTTTTCCATTTTCTAAATTACTTATTCAGACTGTATCCTGAGCAACAACAATTTCCCGTGGTTTATAAATAGGTCCCAGTTATTTTAGTAGAATGTAACGCTGATGATCATTCATGGAATGTTCCACAGAGACTTCAGTTTCCCAAGGGCCAGGAGAAAATATATAAATGTGTAAGACACGGTGCAGCACGTGAAACATCATACATTACCATAGGTTCATCAAGCCTAGCACAAAATTTATGCAGAAACTTAGTGCTACTAACCAGGTAATTGTCTCTCTGTCTCATTCTCCCTCCTGGATTTGTTCCTGATTTACTATGCAAAGTGCGTAAGGCTTCAGATGACATGTACCTCTGGATACAAAAGAACGAGAATAGAAATTGGGAGATTAAAAAAAAAAAAAACAGGCACAAGAGATGAAGCCATTTGTCTGAGCTCACAGGGAGGGGGGTGCCAAGGTTACAATTCAGGATGCCCATTGCAAGTTTCCTTTCACCCAAGATCTTGAAAACAGAATTCCTACCCATCTCCATAAACTGAGAAGTCACCAGAATTGGACTGAATTCCAATTCCCATGATTCCTAAGACGAGGAGCTTTTCACAAGGCAGGCATGTTTCTTGGGGGCTGGGGATCCCAATTTCCTATACTTGAGAAACATTCCATTGCGTAAGTACACGTTATATGGTGTCCAAAAGAAAGAAGATATTTATATTGGTAATTGATTAGTTGAGGGATGGATCTGTATTTTGTTGCAATTAGCATTATCCTCAATGTTCCTATTCTATTTTCCAATATGCTTAAAAGGGATCACTACCGAACATTCCCCAGACTATGAAATAACACTACAAGTGATTCTAGAAGTTTTTGCAAAATTTGGAGGCTTCACCCACACACCGGCGCTCTAAATAAGAACAAGTGTTATTAAGTAGCCCTTTCATTCTTAAAATTAGGTCATCTTATTGAGTAATTAAAACCACCACCAATAGCATTTCTGGTCATTCCAATAATCCTCCCCCAAATTCTTAAAATACTACCAGAGTTGAAAAGGAAGTTCCACCCAACTTACCAAATGTAATAAAAACTGCCTGAGAAAAGTCCTTTGACAGGCAGAACTCGTAGCCAGTCAAAGAATATTATTTTCACACAGTGTTTAAGATTTACAGAATCCTTTCTTTTTTTAAAATTTATTTAATTTTTTGGCTGCGTTGGGTCTTCGTTGCTGCACGCGGGCTTTCTCTAGTTGCGGCGAGCAGGGGCTACTCTTCATTGCGGTGGCTTCTCTTGTTGTGGAGCTCTGGCTCTTCAGTAGGTGTGGCACGTGGGCTCAGTAGCTGTGGGTCACGGGCTTAGTTGCTCTGCGGCATGTGGGATCTTCCTGGGGCAGGGATTGAACCCGTGTCGCCTGCATTGGCAGGCAGATTCTTAACCACTGCACCACCAGGGAAGCCCCAGAATCCTTTCTTAATGCCTAAGGTTTTACTTGGTCCAGTCATGCTGGGTATAAGTTTTACACTTTATGACGATTTTTGGAAGGGAGAGGGTAAAGGTGTTCTTTTTTGGACATGCTGTCTTTTATAGTGATATGATAGCAACACTGGATTATATATTAAACCACCAGCTAAATATAAATTAAGTTCACAGGCATAATCCAATCAAGCATGACCTACATATATTTTTGGGTTTTGACATCCCGACATCTTAACCTTAGGGTATGAAAGAACTGGACTAGGAATTGGGAGATTGTACCATAGAAATCAAATCAGGTTTTTCCATTCTGATCCCTAAAACAAACGAAGACAATTTATTTGTTTTAGGGATCAAAAATTAAACAAAGACAAAAAACAAAACACACCAGCTTTCCGAGATGTGGAAGTTTAGATAACGTCTTTTCTGTGTAGTTCTCAGGAAGTAAGATTCAAGTGCCCTTTGTTTGTATTTGTAAAGAGTGGCCACACACCCAGGTGATCAGGAAACACACCTTTCCTTCCTTTCTCCAGTATGGTCTATGTAGGCTTTCCCAAACTAGTATCCTCCCAGCACTCTCTCCACTGAATGTGACTTGAACAAAGGGCTTGGGGGTGGTGGGAAAGGAGGGTATCGTGGTACAACTAGCTTTGGAAATGTGAGACGTCCACCTTATGAAGCATGGTAGCCTATTAAAGTCTGAGAAAATCTGCAATTAAATTCAGGTCTGTTTTGGATTATCTGAGCATTTCCCAAGCCAGCTTCACCACGGAACTCCATTCCCCTCTAGGCCGTGCATTCTGTGGGCTACATTTAGATAAGCAAGAACACTAGCTCAGACACAGGTCCTCAAAGGCTTTCTCTGCCACTTGACAGCTTTGAGAATTTGGGTAAGTCACTTACCCTCTCAGAGTCCTGGTTTCCTCATCTGAATTATGTAGAAAAGAAATCTAGCTCTGCCAGCCGGCCCTTGGCTTCACCACCCCACCAAGGAGCGAGCCTGAAAAACCCACACTGGTGGGCCCCAAGCGGGACACCCCCCCCCCCCACCAGCTGCCGCCAGTCGCCTCAATGCCGGAGTAGAGCAGGGTTCCAAGTCTGTGGAAGACATCATCTTGTGCCTGCCTGCCCACCCCACTCTCTGACCTTGCTAGTCTCTCAGGGTCTGAGATGCTGACCTTCACTGCTCAGCTAAGGGCTCCAGAGACTCTACTTTCTCTATACGTGTCCAGCTGAGTAAACCTAGGATGCTGTTACACCTGAAGGGAGTGAGGAGTGGGCGGTCAGGGCACCAGAGTAAGAGCCCTCTGGGGCCTCAGGCAGAGTGAAACTGTAACCAGCAGGGGATGAGTGAATTTTGGCACAAACTGGGCTGCTGCATGGTAGGGAACCCCCAGCTGAAGAAGAAGAGGAGGTGGCTTGACTGGGCCATGATTGGGGAACCAATGAATTTTGTCCACCTGACTCACATTGGCTCTAGGGAGATGGGGGTTGGAGATGGACTGGCCATGACAGGTGCAGTTCAGGAGCAGATCAGATTCAAGGGAGAGCAAGACAGGCTGTGGAGCAATTCTAGGGGCTTGTAGCTCCAATAGGAATGGTTCTGCTGTATGTCCAAGCTTCACTCTGTCCCGCCCAGAAGACATGCTGCCCCTACCAGTTTCCCTCTTAGAATCAGTGACCCCAGGGCCCCTCTTTTCCCTATCTAATAGTGCCTCAAAAGGCTTGGGCGCTGGACTCCCTCTTCTCCCTCTGGCTGTAGCCCCTCCTGGAGATGGGATCAAGGCAGCAGGACTGACCAAGTGACTACTCGTTAGCCAGAGAAGCTCAGCTGAAGCCCTGAACACTCTCAGATCTGAGGGAGGAGTTTTCTTGGACTTGGAATGTGATCCCTTCTCCTGAATGACAGCCTAGGTGCCATATGCTTTTAAACTCTTAGCCTGGAACTCCTTAAATATGGTCGGTAGGTGAGATGACCAAAGCTGAAGCTGGCTTTGCTGAGATGCTGCCTACCTCCCTGCCCTTCTCTTTCCTCCTGGAATGAACTGAAGCAGATGTCAAGCAGGGACTGGGAGGGTGACCCCTGGCTAGTTTACTTTCTCTTTAGATCTCAGACTTTAAACTCACAGTGCCTCAATATGTCTCTGCCAATACCAGGGTCTTTCTCTAGGTAGGCCTCTAACCCTATGTTTCTGTAGCATTGCTGGCTCCCTACAATCTTTCCCTTTTTTAAATTAATAAAAAATTTAATTAAAAAAAGAAAATAAATCTATCTCTCATCATATTTTGAAGACATAGTATGTACTCAGTAAAGACTTGCCTCCTTCCCTTCGCAATCCATGGTAGTATAAATCTTTCTGTGTCGCACCAAGTGTTCCAACGTCCTCTCTAATGTGACCACTTGCTTTTTCCAGTCTCATCTCCCAGTAACAGGGAGAAGTGCTAACGCTCTTTTAAAGCCAGACTCTAGAATGTAAACTTACTAGCTGTGGGACTTAAGCCCAGTTACCTACCTTCTCTGTGCCCAAGTGTTCCCACCTGGAAAATGGGGCTAATAATGGTAACTGCTTCATAGGGTTGTGAAGATTAAAGGTTAATATTGATAAAGCACTCAGAATAACATCTGGCATAGGTAAGTGCTCAATAATCTCATTAAAGCTACTAGTAGTTTTATTTTCTAATCATACACTATACTCCAGACACACTTGGCTCTTGGCTACACAAAGATACCTGATGCTTTCCCATGTCCATGTCTTTGCTCTTGCTGACCTCTTCACCTGGAGTGTCCTTCTTCACCTGTTCAACCTGGTAAAATCCTATGTATTATTCCAGGCCCAACCATGAATGCTACCTTCTTGATGAAGGTTACCTTCTTGATGAAGGCTTTCCAGATTTCCCCTAACCTGGTAGCTTCCTCTTTTATTTATTTATTTATTTTGCAGTACGCAGGCCTCTCACTGTTGTGGCCTCTCCTCTCCCGTTGCGGAGCACAGGCTCCGGACGCGCAGGCTCAGCGGCCATGGCTCACGGGCCCAGCCGCTCCGCGGCATGTGGGATCTTCCCGGACCGGGGCACGAACCCGCGTCCCCTGCATCGGCAGGCGGACTCTCAACCACTGTGCCACCAGGGAAGCCCGGTATCTTCCTCTTTGAAGGAATCCCCTCAGGGCTTTGTAGCTCTCTCCTGGCTCTTATCATGTTCAACTTTGTATCCAATGAGTTTTATACTCCTGGAGGAGCAATACACACACACACACGTGCACACACACACACACACACACACACACGCAACACCCAGCAGTGTGATCGAGCAGGGAAAACTTCAGGCTGGGAACCAGGAAACCTGGGCTCTGGTCCCAGACCAACCACTCTATAATCTTGGGTAAGTCACTTCATTGAGATTTGGTTTCCTCTTTCTTAAAACAGTGGGTTGGATTAGATGAGATCCGAAGCCTCTTCTATCTCTACCCTTCTGTAAGTCTAGTGTACACTCCTTGGACTGCCATATACATGCCTGTGGGATTTCCAGTGAATAGAGGAACAAAGTTTGATCCAGAAATATCTGGTCACAAACCCTTGATTGCATTGTTTTTAAAAGCAAAAGACTGAACAATCCAAATAAATAAAGTGTGGCATATAATGGAATAGTAAGCGGCTGTAACAGCAACAACATAGAATAAGGAAGCTTACCATGTGCTGAGAAGGAGAAAGCTTTAGGATGCATTAAGTGAAAAAAAAGGCAAGATACAGAACAGTGTTTGTAGTATGCTACGTGTTGTATAATAAAGGGAGAGAAGTAATAAAACTATGTATTTGATTTTGTTTATACATGCCTAAAGAGACACTGGACAGGTATCTCTTTTAGAGAAGTGCCCCGTTAGAGCACATAGAAATTTAAAAAGTGGTTACCTATGGGGAATGGAGGTGGGGCTATGAGGTGAGTGGGGACAGGGTGAGAGTGAGAATTTCAATGCATACCTTTCAATACCATTTTGATTATTTACGAATGTGAATGTATTGCCTACGCAAAGAAAAAGCTAAAGTTAAAAGAGAAACCTCTGATGGTGACAGTATTTTTTTTTTTTTTTTTTTTTTTTTTTGCGGTACGGGGGCCTTTCACCGTTGTGGCCTCTCCCGTCACGGAGCACAGGCTCTGGACGCACAGGCTCAGTGGCCATGGCTCACGGGCCCAGCTGCTCCGCGGCATGTGGGATCTTCCCGGACCGGGGCACGAGCCCGCGTCCCCTGCATCGGCAGGCAGACTCTCAACCACTGCGCCACCAGGGAAGCCCGGTGACAGTATTTTTAAACAAAAACATATATTTATCTTGTTGATTTTCAGTTTTCAGTGAGGCTAGGGAAGAACTAAGGAATGATTTACTAATTGATTGCTGCAGCTTTGTACTGGGGTATGAATCCCTGTGGCAATATTGTCATTGGAAAGGTGAAACTGGCAGTTGAGATATTCCTGGAGTTTTCTTCTCAAGCCAGCCACATTGATTCTCCAGTTCATACCACCTGATACAGGTGCTCAGAAACCAGAGGCCTCCATCTGTCTGGGATGTGGCCAGTGATTGTGTGAAAGGCCCCCAACTACAGCATCAGCATCCTTATTCTTTCTGGAGGATCTGGGAGAATTCAGTTGAGGAGGAGGACAGGGGCAGCCTAGCAAATTCTCAGATCCTCTTGGAGGGCAAATTAACAGAAGAATGACTGGAGAAGGCTCTGATTAGCACCTACATTGCCAACAGCTAAGACACAATTCAGAGAATGCATTCGGATAATTTTCCCAGCCTTCCCTAGAATCTACCCCTCAGATAGCATAAATCTTCCCACCAAATGGGTAAAATCCCCAGTTCTTCTCAGATTCAGTTAGCCCACTGCCTTAAGAAACTTAGACCTAAAAATATTTTTGTTCCTACCAGAGCCCTGTAGCAATTAGAAATCCAATATATGATTTTCTCGCTTGCTTTGGTCTAAGGTCCTCTTTGGAGAGAATCCTGAGAGTGTAAATTACTTGCAGCTGAGACAGGCCCATACTTACCCAGCAGGTATTGTATCAAACCCCAGCACTCCCACTCAGCTGCTCCTGGGAAGGCCTCAGAAGAGATTTTCAAAGCAGACTTCATAAAAACAAACACTCCCACCTCTACCCCCATCTCCTGTCCCTTTCGAAAAACAAACAATACTGCTCTGTTCACCAAACACAGGGGGATTTTCTGTTTAAAGTATTTTTTCTTATTCCATATTGGCAGCACTTATTAAGGAGCAGATGACTTTCAAGTTGGGTGAACTTTGAAACATAAGCACATAAGAATCCAGGTGCTTAAAATTTTTTCAAACTTAGACACATCCTTACAGCCCTGAAAAGTATCTTTTTAAAGTTTTATTAAAACTATGTCAGTTTTAAAAAAAAAGGGTGCCTTTGACCACATCTCGAGTCATTATGTTTGCTTTTAAAGCTTGTAGTAAAATGACTAAAATCCTATTTCCCTTTTCAAACTTTTGGAAACAGCTTTGGTGTCAGATGGACCTGAGTTTGAATTCTGTTTTCATCAGAATTCAAGACCTGTAAGACCTCAGGCAACTGACCCAATCTCTTTGCCTCAGTTTCCTCATCAATAAAATGGTGATAATTATGGTACATACCACACAGATTAGCTGTGAGGATTAAATAAATACATGTAAAGCACTTAGAGTGCCTGCATATATATGTAGTAAAAATAATAATATCAAAACAATAACCAAAAATTATTATACATTGCATCTCATTGGGGGAAAATGCTTATTAACTGAAATTTAGCAAATATTTCCTCATTTTTGTGAGTCTTTAAGGGCCCACATTTCAGTCTTAAACAAAGGCTTATTATTAAAATTGAACTCTTGCTTCCTCTAACCTGTGTGTAAAAGAAAGAACACAAGAGAAGAGACCAGCCTGCAAACCATGAGAAGCAAGCAAGGACAGAATTTCATCGCCTCTATGGCAAATGTTCAAATAGTCTTAGTGTTTTTGTCATCCTCTGAGAATGAGGTGTAAAGTTTTGGCTGTGACCACACATCCCCACCCACTCAGTATCTGAGGACAGAGGATGGGAAATGAGGAAACCCCAATGTCAGAAGTATGATTAGAAGACAAGATCCAATCACTCAATCCAGACAGAAGAGTTTCCCTTCAGACCAGCTACATGTTCAACTTCTCTGACCTCTGTGAGGGAGTGGTTTTTCTCTCTGTTTCTCTTTGTTCCTCACCCATCAGCCTATGAATTTTTGCAATTTCTTGAATGAATTCTAGGCATGAATCTAGCCCACTTCTGGAATCCTTTACATAGGCCAGCAAAGTATGTCAAATTGGGGTGGGTGGGTGGTTTATCTTGAGGCAATGGCAAGATGTCATTGCCAAGGTTGTCTTTGGACTTCCAAAAGAATGATACCAGTCATGAAAACATTAGCCATGCCTGCCTTCTGCTCTCAAAAAGCATCTGGCTTGCTGCCCACAGATACCGAGGCCATTGTGATGGAGGCACTATGGGAAGCCCGGGGTTGGAAATGACCTCACCTTGGAGTTCTTGCTTTGTGGCATTTTCCAAATTCTAGGTGCTTTTCTTCTGTTTTCCCAAACCTAAATAGTCAGAATGCCAATGACTGAGGTCCCCATTGACAATGTCAGAAACAGGGTTGTCCAATAGAATTGTAAGGTGAGCCACATACATAATTTTAAAATTTTGCAATAGTTTTACTTGAAAAAAATAAAATAGAAATGGTGAAAATAATTTTTAAAATGTTTTATTTAATCCATTATACCCAAGATAATATCATTGCAATGTATAATTGACATTTTACAAATTGAGGTATTTCACATTCTTTTTTTCTAAACTAAGTCTTTGAATTTGGTGTGCATATAGAGTTCATAAAATTTACAGTTAGAACAAGTAGTTTCAAATACCCAAGTTGTTCTAAACATACTTAAAAATTGTCTAATAACTAAACCAAGATCAATGTTAAAATTTGTTAATTAAAATTAAAAATTCAGGTTTTCTGTCACTCCAGCCACATTTCAACTGCTCACTACCAGATGTGGCCTGGTGGCTACTGTATTGGACAATGCAGGTTGGAACAATGAAGAAAAGTGCACGTTGTTATATGGAGAGCCATCACACTCTGAGCTTTTCCCCTCCTCATTCTCAACTGCTACTTACCAAAGGGAGATTCCAGAAAATTCTTTTAAAAAATTTCTACTTTGGTTTCAACAATAAGAACTCAAATCACTTTTATATTTCTGTAGTGGAATAATGAGAATCAAGCTGCCTGAAAATATGCAAGTGGAATAATTAGCTTATATCTGAGAGGTAAATTGTGATAAACCCTTTCGCAAGAGGAGCATGTAGGAAAGTTTTTTTTTTTTAACATTATTTTCTTTAGTTTTTTGGCCGCACTGAGTCTTGGTTACGGCACACGGGATCTTTACTGAGGCACAAGGGGTCTTTCGTTGCGGTGCACAGTCTCTTCATTGAGGCTCTGGGGCTTCTCTCTAGTTGTGGAGTGCGGGCTCCAGGACACATGGGCTCTGTAGTTTGCGGCACGTGGGCTCTCTCATTGAGGCTCGCAATCTCAGTAGTTGTGGCGCACGGGCTTAGTTGCCTCACGGCATGTGGGATCTTAGTTCCCTGAACAGGGATTGAACCCGAGTCCCCTGCATTGAAAGGCGGATTCTTTACCATTGGACCACCAGGGAAGTCCTGGAAAGTTTTAAAGAACATGCAAAAGTCCGTTTACCTGATGTGACAAGTGGTTGGTTGGTTATGAAAAAATGATGTTAAATGACAAACTAATAAAAAAAAGATTTTCAATCTTGAATTGCATTTTTAAAATTGAGATGAAATTCACATAACATAAAGTTATCCATTTTAAAGCAACCATTTCAGTGGTATTTAATATATTCAATATGTTATGCAATTACCGCCTCTATCTAAACATTTTCATGACTCCAAAATAAAACCCCATACTCATTAAGCAGTTATACCCCATTCTCACACAGCCCCTCACTCCAGCCCCTGGCAACCACAATCTGTTTTCTATCTCTATGGATCTACCCATTCTGGATACTTCATATAAATGGAATCATACAATATGTGACTTTTGTGTTTGGCTTTTTTCACATTATGCTGTGTACATATGCTAAGTGTACAATGTACTCATACATTGTAGAATGTATCAGTGCTTCGTTCCTTTCATGGCTGAGTAGTATTCCATTGTATATATCTATCACAGTTTGTTTATCCATCAATGGATGGACATTTGCGTTGTTTCCGCCTTTTGGCTATTGTGAAGAGTGCTACTATGAACATTTGTGCACGTGTTTTGAGTACCTGTTTTCAGTTCTTTTGGAAATATAGCTAGGAGTGGAATTGCTGTATTGTATGGTAATTCTATTTAACTTTTTGAAGGACTGCCAAACTGTTTTCCACAGCAGCTGTACCACTTTGTATTCCCACCAACAGTGCATGAGGATTCCAATTCCCCCACATTCTTGCCAATACTAGTTATTTTCTGCTGTTCCCCCAGTTTTGTTGACATATAATTGACATACAGCACTGTATAGGTTTAAGGTATACAGCATAATGATTTGACTTACATTTATTGTGAAATGATTACAAGTTTAGTTAACATCCATCATCTCCTATAGATACAAAATAAAAGAAAAACAATTTTTTTCCTTATGATAAGAACTCTTAGGATTTACTGTCTCAGCAACTTTCACATATATCATACAGCAGTGTTAACTGTTGTCTTTGTGTTGTACATTATTTATCTTATAACTGGAAATTTGTACCTCTTGACTATGTTGTCCACCCTCTCCTCCACCCCCAACATCTCTGGTAACCACAAATCTGATCTCTTCCATTTTCTTGTTTTACTTTTTTTTTTTTTAATTAAAGCTACCCTAGTGGGTTGCATTTCCCTAATGACTAATGATATTGAACATATTTTCACGTGTTTGTTGATCACTTGAATATCTTCTTTGGAGAAAATTCTATTCAACTCTTTTGCTTATTTTTGAATGGGGTTGTCTTTTTGTTGTTGAGTTGTGAGTTCTTTATATATTCTGAATACTAGACCCTTATCAGATGTATGATTTGCAAATATTTTCTCCTATTCTGTATATTTTTTCACTTTCTTGATACTGTCTTTTGATGGACAAAAGTTTTAAATTTTGATGAAGTCCAATTTGTCTATTTTTGTTGTTGTTGTTCATGTTTTTGGTGTCATATCTAATGATTCATTGCCTAATCCTTGGAGCACATTTCAAAAGAAAAATAAAATTATAGCTGTATATCTGGAAAAAGACAAAGTTTTGTTTTACTTGAAACATAAATTTATATTCACCTGTTAATCTGTTGAAAAACAAAGTGTTTCTCTGAACATGTTTACTGAGTGAAAGGTCACTTCTCTTTTGCAAAAGCCACAGCTATTTGATACACATTTTTGTCTTCTCTTAAGTTGATTAAGAACTTAGAGACACCTGCAAAGCAACCTGTCTCCTAATAGTTCAAGGTTTTTATAATTTCCACCCTTTCTAATTTTTTACTGTTAGCTTGGCCATGCATAATTTGATGGCAATATTTTTAGCCTTTCTTGAGACATTTCAAAAATACTCATATTTAATTGGTGTATGTAATGCTTAATTATAATAAGCATAATTATTAGGTATAATAAGTATAACTGGCATAAACAAATTTGGGGACAAACACATCTGCCTTGGGAAATATATAACACAACTGGTAGGAGCTGAAATACACAGATGTAGAAGAGTATAGTCTACCAGCAGAGTATGTTTGTTGTGCCTTAGACATCAGTGTGCTTACAACACAGAGCGAGTGAACAGTGTCATCCAACAAGTGGGCTAAGTGAAGAATCATTAAGAGAACGTCTACTCTACTATTCCAGAGGTTTACATTCAGAATTACTTTAAGAACTTTAAAAAACCTGTGGTAACATATACATAATATTTACCATTTTAACCATTTTAAAATGTACAGTTCAATGGCATTAGTTCAGTCACACTGTTGTGCAACCATCACCGCCACCCATCCCTAGAACTTTTTTTCATCTTGCAAAGAGAATTACTTTTTAATAATTAACATGCAATGCCCAGGCATACAGCTCTGATATACTAGCTTCCAAGTAGATATCATTGGCACTTAGTAGCTGTGTAAACTTGGACAACTCAACCTACCCATGTCTCAGTTTTATCGTTTGTAAAATGGGGTTGATATCTACCTCACAGAACTCACAAAAGGACAAGATAGTATGGCATTTGCTAAAGCACTTTAAAAACTGTTAAGCATTTTATAGTTGCTACTTATGATCATTATTATTGTTAACAGAAAAATTTGAAGAAACTTTATAGAAAGCTGAGACTATTCTGATCATGTTACAAATATTATTTCTAAATATTTACATTACCATATAGTCAGATTGATCATCATACATATGTTTTACTTGCTTATTGATTGACTGTACCCCCTACTACGATGGAAGATTCATGAAGGCAGTGATTTTTTACTGTTTTGCCCACTGCTCTATTTCAGAGCCTAGAACAGATTAAGGCATACATATTTCTTGAATAATGGAAAGAATGAATTATTTTATTCAGCAGTAAGTGTGTTATTGGTGCTCAAAAAGTATTCATTCATGGTAATGACAGTTTAAACATGTAAGTCTTTAGGTGTCCCCAGTGCAAAATTAATATGTGTAAATCACCAAATGGAACATTTCTAATATGAGGAGACTTCCCAGACTAGTTCAAGGTTAAAAGGAAGTCAGGTTTAAGAATATTAGAAATGAAAAACGTTATTCAAGTTTTCAAAATGTGTCCTGATTTTAAAATTTTAGAGTACTATTATTATAATAAAAGATGGG
This sequence comes from Delphinus delphis, assembly GCF_949987515.2. Taxonomy (NCBI): domain Eukaryota; kingdom Metazoa; phylum Chordata; class Mammalia; order Artiodactyla; family Delphinidae; genus Delphinus; species Delphinus delphis. The sequence continues at coordinate 44,948,226 of NC_082694.2, read as the reverse complement.
CTTTCTTTTTTTTTCTTAATTTTTATTGTGGTAAAATATATATAACTTAGCATTTATAATCTGAATTATTATTTTAGTTATAAAATATTGGCTATATTCCCCACGTTCTACAATATATCCCTAGCTTATTTTATACATAATAGTTTGTATGTATATGGGTATTAATTGTGTTAATATAACCAAGGAAATAGTTAAGGTACCATTCTCTCTTTTCTAAATAAAACAGGTAGTGGCAGACAACACTATTGCTCATTCATATCTGATTTCAAGTGTAGCCACATGACTTGCTTTGGCAAATGAAATGTGAGTGGGGAGGAAACCTTGTGTCATTTCTGGGCAGAAGTATTTAGTTGCTGGTACTTAACCCTCCATTACATTCTTCCCTTGCAATGGATATCGTGGGAGTACCCATTGACATGAAGGTACCATAGTATTAAAGTATTCTGGAATGTTGAGCTGACACTTGGAAGACAGGTTCCCTGGAGAGTCTCTTGGAACCACAGTTGCTTTGTATAAGCAACAAATTAGTTTTTGTTGATTTGGAAAGTGCATATTATACTGAGATTTGGGAACTAGGTGTTATCGTAACACAGTCTATGGTGTTATCATAACAGTCTATAGTGACTAATGCATGTTGACAAGATTTTCCCCTAAATTTTGAATGGAAAGTTAAAATAACTATTTATATCTCTAAAATTTTGTAATAAAGTATTATTTCTATGGGAGACAAAGCCATATATACTCACATGGTTTTAAAAATGGAGAGTAGAATGTTACAGACAGGAAACCAAGGAGTTTAACGTTCCTTTAAATCAACCTTGATTCTAATGTGAGGATAAACTTCAGCAAAGTTGCTTCTGAGATATTTGGGAATAATCCTCTTGAGTTACCATCATTATTGCCTAAAGTTTTTTCTTTTTCTAGATTCTTTCTTTCCACAGAGATATGTGTCTTCTCCAATAATCTCTCCAGATTTAGACTTTTTTTTTTTTTTTTTGACTTGTTAATTTTTCTTGGTCGGTGATACACTGGGGTCTCCTGGGTGATGCTTCCCCCGGCCCCCTGCTCCCCCGCCAAAAGGTAAGAATTTGAATTGCTAGTCAGGTATTTATAGTGAAACTCTGAATCCTTGTCTTTCACATGTTTGGAATACTTACTGCCACTTTACTAAAGTATCTTGCTAAAGTTATGTGTGGCTTTCCTTTTTGAAGGAAAATTTTAAAACTAAGTGGGAGTGGAATGGGGTAGGGGAGGTGACTCATGCATCAAATGCAGATTTATTCCAGTACTGTTATCTGTGATAAAGGAAGCAGTTAAGAGTCACAATTGCAGAATAACATTGAAAGAATTTAAACAGGCATTTCTCAGTACTGCCATTGTTTTCTTTGGTATTTCATTAACACTGTAGGTGGGGAGGTGCTGGGGGCTCTGGCACAAAATAAGTGAAAGGGAAACAACTTTTATTTCTAGTGGGTTTCCAGCATTACCTAACAAGGGCAGCCACATACATGTTGATTCTGTTCAACAAATATTTTTTGAGTACCTTTTAAATGCCTGCTATGTACTAGCAGTGAACAGAGAACCCTGCCTTTTGAGAGTTCACCAGGCTGTGTTGATCAACCTTGTGAGAAAAATGTTAAATCATTTGCCTTCCTCAATTTTTTTCATATAGATCAAATATAAACTTTGGTCAAACATTCAAACTGATGGCGAAAGCCTAAAAGGAAGAATCATCTTCACTTTGCGGAGACGATTTTGTTTAGTTTTATTTTAAACTATTCATGAAAAATACATACAAAAATATAAATCCATCATGTCTACTGATTTGAGACATAAGCACGATCCTAGCTATTTGACTATTATCATCATCATTATTTATTTTTTGAAAAAATTTTTATTCAGGTATTGAGGGTCAGATCTTTAGGAGAAAAGCCTTAGGGCTTTTTTTTTTTTTTTAAACAACGGAGAAGGCCCCTCTTCCCTCTGAAGGCTTACAGTGCCGCTTTGGGCACTTACAGAGCACGGAGAAAGTCAGTTTCTCCAGGCTGTTTAAAAGAGCGTTTCTATTCGTGGTCCTGGTGATGACACCATCTTTTCTCCTCAACAGTGGCAGTTCCAGAATTTCTACATAGCTTCGGGTATTGCCAGGGTAGGCAAGCTGGTTGAGAATCGGCTCTAGCACTTGCCAAGTCTCCAGGAAACGTCCCGTGTCCATCTCACGGTACATAGGTAGGGGGAGAACTCAAGCCCTCAGGCCATCGCGTCCCCACTTCCTAGGAGTGGCTCGGGAAGGGCACCCGAATCAGGCTAAAGTGAGCCGGCGTTAGGGCGAGAGAGGCAAGAGTTGCGCGAACCACTTGTAGGGCCTATTACCAGCTACCCCGAGGGAAAGGGTGAAAAATCACTCATAAAGGAGGAAAATCTTGACTTCGCCGAGGAACAACCGCCTTCCCTCCATCGCCCAGGTTTCCCATGGAGAGGTCACCACCGGTCTTCATCAGGCTGGGCAGAACCTATAAGGCATCACCACCTAGAACTAAAACTAAACCACCAAACGACTCTCCAAAGCCTCCCTCAACACGCTCCCTCCATTGCGTTCCAAACGCAAACATCGGGGGCAAAAGGAGGCTGCACGAGTCACGTAGAAAATTAGGCTGCCCTTTTCCATGGCGATAATCGAATTAGCCTCAAATTAAACATGAAATTGGCCCTTGCCGGCCGTGGGGACAAAGCCCCCATTGTCCCTTGGCTCGGACAGCGCGGCGGCGGTGCCCACCCTGCCCAGGCCAGCCCCGGCCAGTCCCCGCGGCAGGGGACAAGGTCGGCGCTGGGCCAGGGCAGAGGCTGCGCGGGGAAAGCGTGGACGCGCCCGAGGTTCGGGTCGCGCGCGGAGCAGGCGCCGGGTGGGCGGCTGCGGGACTCGCGGCGAGCGCGGAGGGCTGGCGGGAGTGGGAAACCGAGGAGGAAGGAGCGCGGCAGAGCAGAGGAGGGTGTGCGGGAGAGAGCGTGTGTGCGCGCGCGCGTGTGCGCGCACCCGGCGCCTGCCCGCGTCCGCGCGCTCCCTCTCCCCGCCCCTCGCCCCCTCCCTGCAGCTCCCTCCCCTCCTCCCCCCGCCCCGCGCTCCCGCCCAACCCCCGGAATCAGTGCAGCTGTTGCCGAGCAGGCTGCGGATTCCTCCAGTCCCTCCCTCTGCCGCCTCTCCGCCCGGAGCGAGCGCGCAGCCCCGCGCAGCAGCGCCCACCGGTCCCGTCCTGTGAGCCCCGGCCCCAGCCGCGGACAGCCCCGCGGAGTCGCCTCCCGGCCCACCCGCCCGGCCGCCGAGGAGCGGGAGGAGGACGGGACCCCGGCGCCCCCACCCCCCTATCCGCGGGAGGTAGGTAGGGGGCCTGAGGCAGGAAGATGCCAACTCACTGGGGCTGTCTCCCGGGCTGGCTCCTGGGCGGCGGGAGGAGGGGCGCGGGCCCAGGCCGGGAGGACGCGGCTGTCCCGCCTTTGCTCTGCGCCCGGGGAGCGGGGTGGGGGCGGGGAAGCTGTACAGCCCGGTCAGTGGCGTCGCGGGGAGCCGGGTCTCCAGTGGCTTCTGAGTACGCGGGCTGTGCGGGGCGGGGGGCGGCGGGCGGTGGGCTCCGCAGTGAGGCGGTCGCAGAGCAGCCGTGCGCACCGCGGCCGCCCAGCCTCATCCGTGGACGCATTGGGGCCGATTCCTTCCCCGCCTCCGCCGCCTCCTCCCTCCAGCCGGGCGCAGCGGCCCCCGGCGCGAGGGTGGTTGCGAAGTGGGCAGACGGGAGGGTGTATTTTCGGGTGCCCTCTCTCTAGCCCCGGCTGGTGGCGAGCGGGGGCGGTGTTGACAGGGCCGGGCTCTGCGCGTAACGGTACGGGGGATGCGGCCAGGCGTGGTCCCGGCTGCGCCGCGCTGCAGCTGAAACGGAGGCGGCGTCCCGGCGCCCCCACCCCCGCCCATCCTCGCGCCCGCCCCCCGCCCTCCCTGCCGTCCCTGCTCTCCCAGGGCTGGGCGGGAGCCGCCTCGGGTCGCGGAGCCGCCGCTGCGCCCGCTCTTCAGCTCCTGCCACCCTCTCTTCAACAGGTTTGTGCCAGCGCGGGGACCCTCCGGGCTTGCCTTTGGGGTAGTGGGCTGGAAGCCCCTCTGGTCATCAGCCCTCACACCACGCCCGCGGCCCTCTTTTTGGGGGGAGCCTTCCCTTTGTTTTTGTGATAGGAAAGATGCCAAGTGCCTGCCGTCAGATGGGGAGGGGGAGTGTTGTGGGCATCGGTACACAAACCGTGTCCGTTATTTTTCCAGTCAAAAGCTGGGCCAGATAGTAAGTGAGGAGAGGGCGAGTATGGGGGTGCTTCGGCGAAGGAGAAAAATGGATTCGGCGGGGTTTATCTGGACGGGGATGTGATTTTTTTGGCAAGATGGATGGCTCACGGTGCCCTCGCCGTGATGCAGCACAATGCAGCAGTATCGCAGCCTCCCCTGGTTCTCGCTGGCGGGGCTTGGCAAGGCCACTCGGCGCCTGCGGCCCCCTCCGGGCCCCACCCAGGCCCAGGGCTGCCCTTGGCCGAGACCCGGAGCTACTTCTACCTTGTCATGCAGCTTCAGCGGGATGTGGCGTCGGGAGGACCAGGTCACCTAGTTGTGAGGTGGGGGAGTCTTCTCTTTGGGTAACCCCCTCCTGCCTAGTCTGTTGGGCCCTGCTGGGATGAAGGGGTGTCCTGCAGTGCTAATGCGGGCAGAGGGAGTCGGCCTGCGGCTGCGGACCGGAATCTGATCTCCGACCGAGGGACCTGAGCCGTAGGGAGGGGCTGGCGGGAGGACCGGGCCCAGTGGTGTGCGGAGGCAGTGGTGCAGTCTGTACTGGGAGTCGCAGCGTCTTTTCACCCGTAATCCGTAAACCACAGCCCAACTCTCCATCTATTTCATCATGTGTGAAAGTTGATGTTTATTATTTGGTGCTTTACAGCTACGGCATTACGGTACCTCTGTCTTTGATCAATACTAAGAGTATGAATTTTTCCTGTAGGAAACCATTTTTTGAAATGAAACCATTGATATATTTTAGTTCATATGTCCCTGAGACATTTTAAAAAATATTAACATTCAGTAAATTGTTTTAAAAAGAACTTATATATGTTTTTGATGGCTGGTAAATGATTTCTTTAACCTGTATTTGCTTTGTTTTCATTGTTTGCGTTTTCTGTAATAGAATACAATTACATATTCGGACTCTTTATTAAGGATTATTTGGTAAATGTGTCGTGGTTGATGGTAAATTGGTATTCAGATTGGCTTTGATAGCCAAGTTAAGTCTCCAGTCATGAATAATGGGATTGTGGTGGTAACTGACTGCATTTGTTTGTTTATATGTATGTGTAGTTTTTATATACATATATTTTGCAGATGTGGCTGGGGAGGGGATTGTGAAGGGCAGACCACCAGGGCCTGTGTAGCTGGTATCTGGTCAGAAGGAGATGTTCCAACATCTTCATCTATTTAGTCTGGGGTAGTACCCGAGGAATTCCCCTTCTAAATGCCACTTCTACAATTCAATGTGGGATGGTAAATGGGATACATTTCAGATTTCACCCCAGGCTCTTCTAGAATGTATAGGTGAAAAAGGGGATTTCAGTATGTTAACTGGAAGGGAAGATCAGTGTTTCAAAGCAAGGTGTGTCTGCTTTTATTTTTTAAATCTCTAATGAGCCCAAGTTAGTGGCATTTGATTTTATGTGGCTCTGCAGGATAGAATTGGCTGCAGAGTGTGTGGTTTATGTGCATTATTTTCAGGGCCATTAAAATGTAGAATTGTTTAGATTTGGGCTAAACCTTTGTGCTGGTTGTATAAAATCATGTTGCATTCTGATGTTTGGGAGTATTCCTTCCATGGATTATCCAGACATTTTGGATTTATTGTGTTGTAAGAAAATACCCTGTGTTGATGTCACAGGAGGTTTAGCTGTTCTGACTTACCAGGTGCAGAATTCTGTTAGGTTAAGCTCTTTGTAACTCTGTTTTCTCTGGATGGACCAAAACTTTCATCAGAGAGAATGAATGAGAAGTACTGGGGCAGGGCAGAAACTGCTGTCACTTGGATGTCTTCTGATGTGCAGGCTTTCGGTAAAGAGCATCTCTCAGATGAGAGTAGTAACAACTGTCTGTGATGTTGCAGGAGCAAGCGACAAGACCTCACTCTACTAGTGACACATCCTTAGCAGAGACTTGGCATTGGCAGAGTTTCCTTGGAAGAGTATGTGAGTGGTTATTTTGTCTTGCTGTATGAAAGTATGACTTTACATGTAGAAGTACTATTTTGAGATGGGAGGATTTTACTACTTCTAAACAAACATAGGCCTGATGAGTGGAAATTATTCGGTGTGGTTTTTGTTGAGATAATAAGCTTTTCGTTTTAACAGCATATTCTTAGAATTTTAAAGCCCAACATATATATTTTTTACATGCAGTGATGGGATGCTCCTTTAATTATGTGGGCCCCCCCACCAACATCTGCATGATAATCAGGCCTTAATTAATGTTTTGTGAATATCTTAATGGTAGTCCTGGTTTCTTCCTTTGAGACTTTTGGGAATGTAAACCGTTCTTCCATAAGGAAAGGGCTAATCCCCCTGCTGGAAAAGCTATTTCTCTAGGTCTGTGCAGGTGAGTAAAACCTCTCCTGGAGTTCTCTTGTAAGTTTTCAGTCTTTGCTGTTTCTCAAAGCACCTTTTCTTTGCAAAAGACCTAGTTTAGTACTCTTGATTTTTTTCTGATAACGAGTGTCCTGTATCCAAGTTTTTATAGTGTAGGAATAACGTCATCAATCTCTACTTTGGGGGAAAATGAAACGGTCTCAATTAGATACTCTCATATTTCTATTTTTAAACATCACCAGAGAAGGCATTTTCATGATGTCTCTTGCTACCATAGTGAGGTGAGGTTCGTGGACCAGCAACATCAGGACAGGATCACTTACCAAGTGGGAGCTTGTTGTATATGTAAATTCTTAGAGGCTCAGTCCTTTCCAATCAAAATTTGCATTTTAACATGACCCCTAAGTGGTCTGTATGGACATGAAACTGAGAAACTGCTGTACTCTTTCAGCTAAAAGACCTCCATATCAAAATGTTCTTACTAGTATCTTTTGTCTTTTGCGGAAGTATCAGCATATTTTTTCCCCTTACATCACTAAGAAATTGATGCATGCATTGTAAGTTATTTAATACAGAAATATTAAATAAATATTTAATTTAAAGTTCTATAATCTTTAGGTGGAAGAGCTTTATTTACTGTGTTTATTTAGATTAATCATTTTTTTATGATCTTTGCTAAAACACCTCTAAAGTTGAAAAAACAATCTCCCCCCACCCCCCAGAAGAAGGCATTAGTTTTCAGATAGCAGAACTGGAGTCCAGGAAGCTAAACCCCTGAGCATAGGGTCCCCTCTACTACCTCTGCTCTCCTCTGGCATCTTGTTCTCTGTCATCAGCTATTTTTCCTGGTGTATTCAATATCCTGACCTTCTGGTCCCTTTTTTCCCCTTAAAGTTGTTTTTTATTAAGTGATTTGTATATACAAAACAATGCTCATAAAAGATATGTTACAGAATCACAAACCAATGAACACTCAGGCAGCCACCACTTAGTTCAAGAAGAAGAGCCTATTATACATTCAGAGTCTCCTCTGTGCCCCTCTGTCATCCCATCTGAAGCAACCACGGTCCTGAATTTTGTGTTTATCATTCCCTTGCTCTTCTTTATGGGCTATCCTTTTAAAAATTCTTATTTATTTTATATGTTTCAGAACTTTATATAAATGAAATTACACTTTACATATTTTTCTGTGACTTGTCCTTTCAGATTAACATATTCCCGAGACTCATTCATTTTGTTGCTGTAGTTCATTCATTTTCACTGCTGTGTAGTATTCCACCATGGCTCATTTATTCTTTCTACTGTAGATGGAGATTTGGATTGATTTTAGTTTTTTGTTTTTCTTTTGCTATTATAAAAGGGCTGCTATGAATGGGTCTTCTACATGTCTTTTATTATGTATGTGGGGATACATGCACATGCACACAAACATATTATTTGTTTTTCTCTCTCTCAGGAATGAAATTTGCTGGCTCATAGGGTGTATGCATCATCAACCATACTAGATAATGCCAAACCTTATAGATAATGCCAAAGAGATTGTATTGATTATATTCCTACTAGAAGTGTACAGATGTTATAGTTTTTCCACAACCTTGCCAAACTTCAAAATGTTGTCCAGTCATATTTGTGAAATGTTATCTCATTGTGCTTTTTATTTGCAATTTCCCTGATTATTGAGATTAAGTATATATTTATAGTATTGACCTTTTGGGTTCCCTCTTCTGTTAAGTCCTTGTTTAGTCTTTTGTCTGTATGTCTTTTAGATATTTTTCTTATTGATTGATTTAATGTAGATTGCCTAATAATCCCTTGTGGATTATATGTGTTGCAAAAACTACCTCCCAGTTTGTGGTTTTTTTTTTTTAAACTCTTTGTGATTTATTTTGATCAACAGTCACTCGTAATTTCAGTAGAGTCATAATCAAGTTTTTGTCCTTTAAGGTCTGTAAGGATGATTATGTTGTAGAAAATTTTTCCTTGGTTTGGAAAGAGCTTGGGTTTTAGAGTCAAACAGATCTGGGCTCAAATCCTAATGCTATTGTATACTAGCGATGTGGTCACGTCTAGGTCCTTGGGTTAGTTCATTACTCTTGGAATCATGATTTCCTCATCAGTAAAGTTGAAATAATAATACTTCCTCATACAGTTGTGAGATAGCAGTGTACAGTGCTAGGCACATAGTAGGCGTTCAGCTGATAACAGTTCCATTCCTTTCTCTTTGGACTACCCAAGCTATACAAGCCACTGACCCCTCTTGGAGTGCTTTCTTAAAACTACCTTAACATTTTTATGTCAAAAGAGCTGTTATTCTTTTATTTTTAAAAATTCTGTGTTACCAATGGAATTTTTATATTGATTAACAGAGGCTGCTCAAGACCACTTAGTGGAGACCCTTTGTCAGTTCATTTTCCCGTTCTTGAAAGTAGTATAATTATAGTTCTTTTACCAAGAAACATTTATATGAACGTTATTCCTTTGCTGCTACTCTAAGATTACTTTGCAGTATGGTTTTTAATGTAGTAAATAACTATTGGGTACCTCCTGTAGCCAAGGCTTGTCATTGGGTTAGGATGATGGTGGTGTGGGCTGGCTTAAAGCTGAATAAGAATTAGCTCCTGAATCCAAGGACTTTATACTCCTAATGTATAGAATATACTCTATATGTACACGGAAGATAAAGATCTTTTACTGACCAGGTGTGTGACTTCAGCAAGCCATTAATCTTTCTGGTCTCAGATCTAAATTTATCAAATGAAAAACTTAGATGAAACCCTAGTGGGGGTTAAAACCTGGCACATGGGCACCACTCCCTGTGTCCCTGGGAGGCATAGAAAATCAATCAGGGCACTCTTTCTGCAGAGCTGAGATGGGGCCCCAGGAACACCCTCAATACAGTGTTTGAGTCAGGAACTGCCAACTGATCGGATCTTAGGTTTCAAGATCCCGTACACCTAAAATTCTGTGGTGGTATTTGAGTAACACAGCGCTTCGGCAGTTGTTCAAAACACAGTGGAACAGGAAGAAACTAGAAGCAAGGAGACAGGAAAGAGGTGATGGTGAAGGTCCAGAGATTAAGGGAGCAAGTGATGGTGGAGGCTGAGAGAATGAGGAGGAGGGGAGAGATGGGAGAAAGGTGGTGAAGACCCAATCCTTTGCTGACAGTTTGCATGGTGACTGGATGGGAGTGGTCCTGAGTGGATGAGGAGCTAAAATAAAGGGTTCAGGTTTGAATAATGACAAAGAGCATGGTTGTCACCATGATGACGGAAGTAGACAGGTTAAGGGGAAGAGTGGATATCTGGTTGGGAAGAGAATCAGTTTTGTGTTTAAACATGTTGAATTTGAGGTTCTGGCAGAACCCTTCGTGGAGATAATACTCAAGAAGTTGAAGGAGACAGGTCAGGGCTAGGGTGGCTGAGGAGAGGCTGTTGGGTGCAGGAGTCCCGAGCCTTAGGCTCTGGAATTACTCCACCTTGTCACTCCATGCACTGGCTGATTGACCTTGGGCAAGCTGCGTTGAGCTCTCTGTGAGCCTCAGTATCTTCATCTGCAAAATGGTGGTATGACAGTTTCTGTCACAAAGGATTATGAAAGCTAAGTGGGATAATCCAGTGCCATCACAATACGTTTTAACTATCATAAAACGTGGAATTTTTGCTTAGTGTGTCTCACTTTTATGCTTCCTTTCAAATAATTTGATTTATTCAGAAAAGATACATTCCAGTAAACAATACCATCATGCAGATAAATAATGCTAAGTCTATATTAAACTTGTCCCTATGTCTAATTAGTAGGAAAAGCAAACATGATTAATACTTATTTTTAATAAATGAGAAAACGCCAAAACCCTAGTGCTTAGGGAAAGGATAGGAACAGTTTGTAAAAGAAGATAGCATAGAAGCCAATAACCGTATTCAATTGTTCAAACCCACCAGTAATATGAAATAAGAACTAAAACAATTAGATTAACTTTCCACTTAAATTGGTAGGTAATGCTCTCTGGGATGCTGTGGGTTTGGGCCTCTGCATCACCTGTTGGGAGAATATTTGGATTAATACAAACTGAGTAGAAAACAGGGGGTCCTGTATATATAACAGAAAACTTAAATGTTTATGCCTTTTGGGCTGAAATTCCCCTTGTAGTTCTGTAATCTAAAGAAAGAATTAAAAGTAAGGACAGACTTTTAGGCAGGGATTTTCTTAGCAATATTAACAGTGGAAAAGCAAATGTGGCATAGTCAAGTAAATCATGGCACAGGCATAGTATGGAATTCAATGTACTGCTTAAAATAACGGTTAGAGTATTACTGAAAAGGGAAAAAGCTAACAATATAATATTCAGTGGAAGTATCTGTATGCAAAGCTGTACAATATGGTATAACTCGAGTTTTGTTATATTAAAGACTGGAAGGAAATACATTAAAATATTAATGGTTTGCTTTGGATGGTGGGTTGATGGGTGATTTCCTTTCTTATATGAAAGGAAATTCCTATGACTTAATGTTTCTCATTTGGAGTTTTGAAATATTTTACAAATAGAGAAGAGTACAGTAAATAATATAATAGACTACTATGAGGATCATTTTTTAAGTAATAAAAAAAGCAATCAACCATTTAGTTTTTAAAAAAGAAATGAAAAAAGTAAGCCTGGCCAATTGTAGATTATCGTTAGGGGATGGTTTAAGATTCCCAAGGGTTGTCATATCTGTCCTCTGCACTTATCTAGAGCAGTGGGAAAACATCAGCATCTGTAAGTCACCTTCTGAAGGGTGTGGATCTGAGAGGGGTAGAGCATTCAGATGTAATGGAATGATAGCTTGACACCACTAATCTGGGTCAGCTTAAAGAGTGGGGAAGAAGAGGTTTCTTTATTGTTTCCAAACTGCACACTTGTGTGATGAGAGCAGTGGAATTCTGTGACGTATTAGTTCTCACTTGTAGAAGCCCAAACACTGCTGCTGGAACTAATTTTGTAACCATTAGACCATCAGGTTTCATTGGTATTGGTCAGAAATGTAGATAAAATTACAAGTGAAATACCATATGCTAACACATATATATGGAATCAAAAAAAAAAAAAAGGGTTCTAAAGAACCTAGGGGCAGGACAGGAATGAAGACTCAGATGTAGAGAATGGACTTGAGGACACGGAGAGCGGGAAGGGTAAGCTGGGACGAAGTTAGAGAGTGGCATGGACATATATACACTACCAAATGTAAAATAGATAGCTAGTGGGAAGCAGCCGCATAGCACAGGGAGATCAGCTCGGTGCTTTGTGACCACCTGGATGGGTGGGATAGGGAGGGTGGGAGGGAGACGCAAGAGGGAGGGGGTATGAGGATATATGTATACGTAGAGCTGATTCACTTTGTTATACAGCAGAAACTAACACAGCATTGTAAAGCAATTATACTCCAATGAAGATGTTAAAAAAAAATTCTGAGTGAAAATTTTAAAATAAAAATGACTCCAGATTTAGATTACTTCCAATTAATGGTTTCTCAGCATTTGGGAATATTCAGGCTAAGAGTGGGAGGAATGAATTTTAATTTCTTATGAAAAATTCTTATATGTTATATATGACATTTATGTATGCATATAATGATATCTATTTTATCTATTACATAAATGAGAAAGAGAGATGTGTGTGATTGAGAAAGCTCCACCATGAAGGGAGACAAAGGGCTATTTTAAGACTTTTTAAGTGGGGAATTTTATAGAGATAGTATTTTGAAGGAAGGTGAATCCCAGGAATGAGTCACTTTGTCCTTAGCCGGTGAGGGAAATGTTTGAGAGGAAATAGTACTTTCTGTTTTATGGTCCACGTCCTCAACTGTATTGGTACTTTGTAAAATGTAGCTTATAAAAATGAACTAATTTACTTTCAGGAATTTTGTATTTTTTCTGCCATGAACTTTAAATGGTTGATTGAGAAGGGGTTCAGGTGAAGTGTGCTTTGAGATATGAAAGTAAGATGTTATAACTTCAAGATTGCTTTAAAATTGGCCCTTGTATATAGGCATCATAATTCGATTCTTAGTGAACTCTAAAGAGCCATTTGACAGCTCCTTGCTGGTTCTGATCTTTAACATATAAACTTGAAGCCGTTACTTAGGCAGTAAAATCTGTATGAGAATATAACTACGAATTGTTTACTCAACAGATGAAATAGGATGAAATTTAGAATGACATATAAATAGAATTTATTCTTTTGAAATATATATGTTCAGTGTTTAATTTGTATAATTAAATATGTCTCTGCTTAGTAAGTTCATTAGCCTAACAGTGGTTTATCTCTGGGTGATGGGATTGTGGAGGAGTTCTAATTTCATCTCTCCATATATTCCAAATTTTTTGAAAATACTTACCAATAAACTTTTGATCTTTATTAAAAATATTCTAACACTCACCATAACAAACGTCATTTTAGCTGGATAAAAACTAATGAGTGAAATGATTAATCAGCTAAATATACCCTCTGCTGTTCAATTTTTTTTCTACCAGGACTTTCAGAAAGGCAGCATTAATAGTACTGAAGGTGTAAAGAATGCCGAAGTTTTGAAAAGATTTTTCCATTCCTCATTTAAATGTGCAGTTTGTTAGAGCCTTGCCATTTCCGTGGAGTGTGGGAAAAGATGTAGAAACTGGGCCACAAGGGAGCCTGACAGAAGCATCATCCGGGCGGAGACCAGCCTCAAATGGCTACTGCCTTCGGTTCTGGATGAAATCTCTTGTTGTTTCCCTACCCTCTTGGATGGCTGTTTCAGGGATAATTTTTGTCCTGGTGTGTTTGCGTCAAGGCCAAATCTAAATGTTCAAGGGCTACACATTTTTCCGGAATGTTCTTCACCAGCTGTACAGAGTCTTTGGGGTGGGATAATGCATATTTTTATCACGGTCTAGGGCTTTCCCCCCCCACCTTTTATCTTATTTAAAGGGGAAGAAAAACCTAGATTATTCCCCAAGACAATACTTATTATTTTTCTCTGTGATGTTTAAACATTTTCCATTGTATTTTTTAACCTGTAGCATAGGAGTGCTTTTATAGGGAGAACAATCATCTTAAAAGTTAAAAATGTTCATTTTCTTCACCTTTTAGAATCCCTGAATTTTTGACAGTGTCTGCTACTGTATACAGTATGTCAGGTTTTTTCTCAATAGTTTATGTAGAATATATACTTTCAAAAAGGTATAAATTAGCATAAAATCATCATAATGTAACAATTTCAAAATAATATTTATTACCAAAATAATAAATATTGTAGAGCATATGGAAAATAAAAATGAACACAAAGAAGAAAATTAAAGTCACTGACCCCATTCAGTGACCCCAGAGACATGCAGTTATCATTTTGATGTTTGTCTTTTAAACCTTTTTTCCCTCTGTACATATTTGTTCGTCTCATGAATAAGGGTCAGTCCTCAAATCTCAAGCTAAAGATGTAAAGTTTTCATAGTCTGAATAATCCCTCAATGTTTATCACCCTTCCAGTTGGTACACGTAGCATGACAGAACATAATATCTTATTACTACTGGCCATATTTAAAACTGTGGCTTATGGATACTGTCGGTTTCCTTGAGTTGTTTCAGTGGCGGGGTGTTAAGGAAAAGGCAAAGATTGAGAGAACCCCAAATTTGCTTATTGTAGATACTTCTCTTCTTTAAAAAAATTGTTTTATAGTGGAAAAGTACCAGAAATTAAGCTATCATTAGATAATGTGTGTTTTCTATTTGTTTTGAGAGGAATTCCCGTCAGAGTTGCATTAATTCCCTTGAGAGACATCTCCGTATGCTTCGGACAACATCTGATTTTACTTTTGTCTTCAGATTTCAGAGTCTTTGGAACCAGCTACCCTATAAAGTGTTGCAAATGGAATGGATGTGGTTATTATAATCTTGGTTTTAAATGTAATAAATTTTACTGGGCTGGGTTTGGTTGTAATTGTTGAAAGCATACAGTATAGCTCAGCTTTCCTAGGGTATTTGTATCAGCTGAACTCTTTAAAATTCTGTCTTCGGATCTGGGATCTATTTCAAGGAGAAAAAGCAATATACATGTTCGATTATGCAAACCAGTTTCTTACGCCGTGGGACCTCAGATGGTTGGATGGGATGCAGGTGACTTGCTGGCACGTCTTTGTTGCCTTAATTCTAGTATAGTTGGCCTCTTCCTGAAGAAGGTGCTAAAATGGCTTCTTCATGTGTTGAGGGAAAGAGGGAGTGGCAAGAGGGGAGAAATACCCTTTCGTTGGAAGAGAAAGAAAGCCCTTGCCAGCAATTTCTGTGAGGTACTTTGTGGTTGTTACTGGTCTCACTTGGGTTGGTTGGCCACAAGGAAAAATGGCAAATGACCTTCTTCCCAGGTTTAAACACTAAGGCCAGTGGTGGCTCCTTGCACAGTTTAGAGGGGAAATCTGAGCTGGGCCTGGTGATGGATGGAGCTGGGCTGGGTGATGGATGGAGCAGGGCTGGGTGATGGAGCTCAGGTGCACTATGTGGACTTCCTCTCTCCAAATGAGGGATTATTCAGAAACTCCCAACCTGGTGGGAGTCATTCTCTTTGAGGGTGGCCAAAACCCATCAAGGGAAATGTTTGATGGTTAATGTGCCTGGGCTGACTGAAGCCTGGAGTAGGGAGGGATCTCAGCTTGACCTACAGGCAGCTGCAAACGTTGAGTCTTGGCACCTGGGGAGGCACTGAGCTGAGGCAGTGCCCAGAGTCTGGTCCCGGTGCCCCAGGTTAGGAAGAGCAGGAGGCTTGAACGTAGCCTTATCTGGACCTTTGACTGGATGAGCACACCTGTCTCTATTTTAGGAGGCGAGTGGTTAGAGGTATCAGTCGGGTAACTTCTCTGAAAGGGGCCTGGTCCTTCTCACAGCGAGGTTGACAACTCTGTGCTGCCAGCTGTCCTTAAATACCTGACTTATCTCCTGGGGCGGAGTCGAAGAAGCACCCTGATCCTGGAGCAGAGACATTTGTGTGCCATTTGAGCAGAAGAGAAACCAGTGCACACTTTGTGTTTTATTCTTTAAGGTAGGTTTTTTTGTTTTGGGGGGGCGTTTTTTGGTCTGTTTGTTTTTAAATCAACACCCACTGCCAGAAAAATTCCTGAATTTCCCTGATAATCAGGATGATTTCTCATTTTGAAAGGCTTGTTTTGCTTTTTAAGTATGTGTTCCTGACATTAAGAACATCAGCTTTCATCCTAGTTCTAAAAATCTTTGATTCAGAAAGGGTGAAAGTTTAGACAGCGGGCTAATTTATTGTCTTGTTCCTGAGGAAGACTGTTCTTGTCTGTCGGTTGAATTTTATGTATATTGATATATATAAATATATATATATATATATTTCCAGTTCTGAAGAATGATTTTGTTAGTGTATGTTTGCATGAATATTTTATTCTTAATTATAATATATCTTCCTTTGGACTATACCCTTGTTAAAGGAAACGTTCACGTGAAATAAATATATCTTTAGTGGGTCGTGCTTGAGAACTGCTTCTCAGTCCTCTCAACTTTTGAAGTCAGTAGTTTTTTAATGTAAAGAGTGTATCGATAGCTGGCCCATCACTGGAATGTTGTGCAGCTGTGCAGACCATGAGGCGCAAATGTGCTAATTAAATATATTTTTTTAGCAAGAATGGAATGTAACAGCATGTGGTTAACCATTCCAGTTTGTTTTTGAAGAGGACTTTTTTTTTTTGGCCAAATATTAACAATTAGAGAGTACATTGACTTAGAGGACGTAATGCTATGTTAAATCGTTCTTTTCACGGAGGTAATGTGACTCATTAAATCCTGAGATTATCCTTTAAAATACACCCTGATTAATAATCTGCCTCAAAATGTAGGCAGTGGCTGCATGACTAGGGTCTAGCATCTGTAGTCGGGATTTGATCTTGTTTTTTTCCCTCTGTATCAGTTCTCCTTCCTTGGTTGGTGAGTATTCAGCCGTTCTCTGGGCACTGACACACAGCATTTCCTCCCAGTTTGAACGGTATTCTGATACTTGTTTTGGGGACCCATGTGAATTGGATCATTTGGATTAAGCTGCATCCACACAGATGGCGCTCTGATTTTTTTTTTTTAGTCAGACATTGTTCAAAGTGAACGGATGGGAATAAATGGCAGGTTGGTTGTGTAATGTGGCAACATCTTACTTAGTGTGTCTTTAGAGATAAGTGGGGTGAGATTCCAGCAAGGCTGTGCATAAAAAAAATTAGAATGTGTTGGAGAACTGCCAAGAGATTGGGAGCAAGCTGTGTGACAAGCACTGATGCAGCTTTGTCCTGTCTTAAAATAGCTACAGTTTAACAAAATATCTTGAAACTTGTCATTTCACTTGAGCAAAGAATTGGAATAGAGGTGGTGGCTTTCCTCTTTAGCAAGGTTTATTTTTATTTATTTATCTTTTTGTTCCAGTAATCTTAAATCTTGTGACTATATGGAGGAAAACACTTCTGTGTAATATCAAATCTTGCATGGTTTCACCTGGACTAATGAGTAACGCGTTCTCCCAGACTTCACGTGGAGGTTCCCCTGCCCCACCTACTCCACTCACTGCAAAATATGCAGTCTTTGTGGTTTGAATGAAAATTGGGGCCCTGAAGGTTTAAAAAAAAAGTCCTATATTTTATAAATCTGACTGTCATTTGTATATGAATTATTGATGGTTGGATGCCCAAACATTGTAGAAGCAGAATAAAAGGCATTTGGTTACTGTCATGCAAAATCTTATTTTTTTCTTTGCTTACTCACTTTTTGACTTCGTGTCATTGGCCATTTGTCTGCAGTACTTGATTCTTGTGTGTAATTGGTTTACTTCCTGACTGTGGTCTTTCAAAATTGTTTTTAATTGCAAGGCTTGTTTTTTTTAAGTCAGCATGGTAGAAACAAGGGGGGGGCGGGGCTGTGCAGTCTTTAGGAGGAGTCCTGTGCGGCACGCTGGGAGCCTGCTGGGGACATGAACAGTGCCGGTGGGGTTGGTGGCTTGGGTGGCTGGGTGGAGGCAGGGGCTGCCTGTGGGGATAATCCAAAGAGTTTGGGTTCTGTGAAGATGAAATCTTTAAAAATGCAGTATTTGGATTACTGAGTGAAACTCAAATAAGAACAGAGGATTTAGATATTAACTATAACAGGAAAACAGTGAGTGAACCTTTATCTTAAAGCGCTTATATATAAACCAAGTTCCTAGTAAGAATTTTCTGAAAGTTGGTATTAACGGATATCTTAATTATCCTCTAATTTAAAGTGTGTTAGAAGTTTGGACTTGGACTAATTGCAATAATTTTATAGCTTTTTAGAGTGCCCCGCAAATGGCTTTGTTTCTTTTGTTTTGCTGTCTGCAGATCTATAATATTTTGAATTTTGCTTTGCCACTTTTTGTGTCTTACATATGTTTCAGAGGGCTTCTCCTTGTATGGAAACTATTTCTGGCTCTATGTAAGTGCCTCATACAGAGATTTATAGTTTATAATTATTAGGTCTTTGGCCAGTAAAGTTAAGGTTACTTTTCTAGGTGTGTTTTCAGAATCTGTAAAAAACATTTTGTTTTTTTTTTACAACATGAAGAATATTTTGTAGAAAATGTGGAGATACTTAGCTTCTCAGAAGTATTAATCTTTTTCATTCTTAAATGGCAAATGACTTCTCTATGTGGTATGGTTGATGTATTGGAAAATTTCTTTATGATTTCCTAAACTTTTAAAATTACGCTTCTGCCTTTCCCTTCTTTTACACATTCCCTGTTTTTTAAAACATACTCTTGGATAGCCATGTTGGTAAGTTGAATTCAGAAGGTGTGAACTGTGAGCCAGAGCCACCAACCAGTTCCCTTTTTACTTAACACACCATTATCTGATCTGCTTGTGAAACTTGATTTGGGGTTATTTTCATCTCAGACCATTCTTTTAATCTTGCAAGAGAGTTCAGTCATTCAGTGTAAGCAGTGAAAAGCAGGCAAAAAGTAAAATATTTGAATGTCCCTTTTCTGGATTATTGTCTAAATTAGAAAATCATTCATTTTAATTTTATACATGCATACAGCATAGTATCTCTGTTTGTATGCCTTGTATTGCCACAAGCTTATAAGACTAGGAACAAATAAGGTTAGCATTTAAAATATTCCAGACATAAAAATTTACCGAATTTGCTTATATATGTTGGGGGACACACAGAACAGACCCAGGGTTTTAATTGGCTCTTTGTGCCGGGTGAAGGCAGATGGAAACGTTACAGAAATCTGCTGCAGATGGCAGTGGGGTGGACTGGTCAGGACCACATGGAAGTTCATACCAGGGGTAGGTGGAGCAGTGAGTTGGTTTATGAAATGCTAGCTGTCTTAGATGTTTCTACAGCTGTTGTCAGCTAGCTGAAAATAAATTGAACTTGTTAAAATGGTAAGAGTTTTGCTGTCTGAATAGGTTTAGATAAAATATTGCCTCAGATGCCTATAAAGATGTCTTTTGTTAACATTGTTATTATAACAGAAAAAAAATTGGTAATAACCCAAATGTCCATCGTTGGTAGGTTAGAGGAAGAAATATTATGGAGGCAGTACAATATAGTGGTTAAGAGTGCTCACCCAGGGGCTGCCTGGGTCTGGATCCCGACTCTCCCATGGATTCACTTTGTGACCTTGGGCAAGTCATTAACCCTACTCTGTCTCAGTTTCCTCATCTGTAAGATGAGCACAATTGTAAAACAGGCCTTAGAGAGTTATTGTCGGGATTAAATATGTTAATGTAAGTAAAGTGATTAGTCCAATACTTGGCAAATATATAACTATTAGTTATTATTCTACTGATAAAAATATTATTATTATTGAAAACCTAATAACATAGAAAAGTTTTTAATATAAGGGGAAAAAAGCAGAACACAGGATTATATAAATGGTATGATCTCAACTATGTACAAAAACAAAGAAAAAGAGATAAGAAAATACTCCAAATATTAATTTTGGGAGAGAGTGGTAGTTACTTGTGATTTTTATTTTTGTCTCCATGCTTTTTTGTATTTTCCAGTGTTCTACAATCAGTACGTCTTACTTTTATAATTTGAAAAGATAAACTTTTTTTGGAAAAGTGAATATTATCCTTTGCAAGCAATTAGTATGTTAATTATAAGAACATCCTGTTTATTCTTTAAAAGCTCCAGGTCTTCCATTTGGCCAAAGTTTGCCCCCTTTTGATTCTACAATACTTTCATATTCTTACAAAGTGCATTAGAGTAATGACACTCCAAACTATTTTTTAAAAAATTTCATAGTTCAGGTGTTTCTACTAATTCAGACTAATGGTGTAATAAAAAGAATGTAGACAGGTGTAGTTATATGAAAGCTGTTTATTAGTGGTATGATCTTACACAAATTATGTAATAGAGTTTTGGTTTTCTCATGTGAAAGGGAGATGATGCCAACAGTTATCATCTACCAACTATCACAGTGTCAAGATTAAAAGCAGCAATCTGTACACTTTGTTTCTCAGGGTCTGGCACATTATAGGCGCTCGGTAAGTGTTGTTGCTACCCTCGCTGCCCACCCGTGCCAACAAACTAAACTGCAAACAGGCTAAGCTTGGCCACTTCAAATAGTCGATACCATGGCATTTTAGTTTTAGCTCACTCATCTCTAGATCTTTAAGATTCTGTAGACCAAAGTGGCCTTCTTAAAGATGCATTCTTGTATGCTTATTCTGCTATCCATCTCCCCGTCCTTCAAATATTTCTATCTCTATATTTATTTTGTCCCTTCAATTTATATTGTCACTTTAGTCAATTTGTATTCATTTATTTAAGAAAATTTACCTCCATAGCATATCAAGCAGGTTAAGCTGGTGCTGCAGTAACAAACATCTCCAAAATCTCAGTGGCTTAAACCCACAGAAGTGCATTCCTCATTCATATTTTATGTCCATCATAGGATGGCAAGGGGCTCTCCCCCATGATTTTCTCCCTTAGGAACTCTGGCTGATATAAGTCAGTGGCGAGAGCTAGTCACACGACCTTGCCCAGCTGCAGCGGGGAGCAGGCAAGTGTAATCTACCCATGTGACCGGAAAGAGAAGAGACTGGCTATTATGAGCATTAGAAGTTTCTGACCAAACGTAGATGATGGTATAGGTAATATGGTCTAACTTGGCATTTCTTTTCAAGTTTTTTGAAGTACTAGTTTTGCAGTATGTTAACATGTGTTATTTAAAAGAATGCTAGGTGAAGTAAAATGTAATAGGTCTCTTTAGTGAGGGACTTCTCAGAGCCTTTGTAAACCGATAGGCATTGTAGAGGGGAGAGTGATGTATGTCGTTTCCCAAATTTAGCTGACTTTGGAATTCTTTTTTTTTTTTTCATAGCCTCTCTTAGGCCAGGGTTTCATAGAATATGCTTTGGGATGCCCTAGTCTAGTCTGTTCTCATACAAAGCAAAACTATTAGAATCACGTTTTAATTATTACATATGCTGGGAAGAAGCTTTGTTTTCATTGTTTGCTAGAAGAATTGATTATTTGAAGAGTCTGGTTTCTGCGATTATGAATCAAATTGCAGGCAACGTTGTTTTAAAATTTTAGTCATTGGTTACATGCCTGTGTTGAATCCATGGGATTTTGTCTTCATTTAGTCGCTTTTGTGTTCTAAACTAACCACTGAAAAGAGAGAGGTAAACAAACCAGGACCGCACATCTTTGTGATGATAAAAGACTAAATTGGTTTGAGCAGATGGCCCAAACACATATAATTGTTTATTGGTTTCTGCATTTTTCTTGATTCTCTCTGACCTTCCATAACAAATTTTCTAGAAGTTTTGACGTTACTGAAATGAGGGCTCTGATAAGGAGCAGAGGGACAACTTTTGTCAAGAGGTATTACTTATTTCTCTGCCAGAAGGCTTTGGATTTAAACGTGATGTTTGTTGCCAGGGATTTATGCCTGCATATGTAACAAATCTCAATATGGAAGTTTTCACTGAAATGTGGCTGTAAACTTCATGCAGTAAAGCTTTAGGTGAGAAGGTAAAGTGCTTCTCCTGTTTCATAACTATGCATGAGTAGAACTTTATCATGACTAACTCCCAGACCTTTGAGCTTACGGCTTTTTTTGTTAAGTGATGAATTCAGTTTCTGTGAAAAATAATGTGAAATCCAGGCTGAGAATTCAGTTTTCATTTTCTGTCTTGTTTTTTTCCTTTGTGAGCGAAAAGACGTGAAGGGCCATTGCTGTTACGTGACAGGAAACATACTTTTAAACTATCGGTTAAATCAGCAGCCCCAATCCCGCCCCTTTCCCACTGCTTTTATAATCAGGACCTGACCAGCAGTAAACTTGCCTTGTGAAGGTGACTTGTGAGGATTTGAGGCAGGAAAAAACCTTCTTTGGAGCCATGGTTCCTAGTTTTGTCCTTTTTGTTGATTTTAGTGTCATTGTAGAAGAAGCATTCGTGACCCATCACAAAAATAAACAGTAAAAAACATTTTTCACATGGCCTGGGGATGACAGGAGTCAAACTTAGTATATCAAGGAGTGTGACAGACATGAGGATATCACTGTTCACCGCAGGGCTGCTTCTGGGCCAGGTCACAGGACTGTTGTCTTTCAAAGGTCTTTCAGGTGTTCGACCACCTCAGATGCTTGTGTTGGCTTTCAGTAAAGGTAGCTTTGGTGTAAGTCTGCTTTTGAGAGAGGAGCATTGATTTCCTCACCTTTGGGGACCTGGAGTGGTGTCCTTCCGTGGACCACCCTTGTGGACCAACCAGCTGAGAAGCCAGATGTTAGGAGGGTTTGTGGGGGAGCCGAGTTTTCACATTGTAGGCTGCAGTGCGTGGTCAGGAGGACTGTAGGGAGGATGTAGAATTGGAAGTTTCAGGGCCAGGCAGGACCCTGTAGACCTTAGTCCGTCCACTCCATCGTATAAGGAGGAGATAAGCTAAGAGAGACCAGGTAAAGTCACTCAGCCTCAAGTGTTAAGGGCTGAAATTACCATGTTAAGTGGGTGACACTTCCTTCTGAAGCATTTGCAGATATGTGGGAACACTTAGTCTGCTTGTGACAGTTTCCTTGTGCTGAACCTCGAGAGGCATCTTACTTCTTGGACCACTTGTGATGCATTTCATAATTATGTGTATGAGGAGAGCCTACAAGTTAATGCTCATGTTCTCTGTCTTCATTGCTGTCAAACTAGCATTAATGTTTATTGGGAAACATTTATTGGGAAAATAGTGTTTTGCCAAAGATTTTTTTTAAAAAGGAGAGAGGTTTTTATTATAGGGAAAGAAGGAAAGCTCATTGTGTATGGAACTAAAAACCAGCACATACAGCATGCCCACCTTTGTTTTAATATAAATAGCAACAACCAAGCCCTGGCTGCCCAGAGCAGGCTGAAGGAAGATGAAGGTCATTCCAAAATAGAAGAGGATCTAGTTAAATATTACTCTGATTAGTCGAGTAAGTTTAAAAATTTTTAGATCCAGTGATGTGGATATAGGTTGGCTGAGGAATTCTCGCTGCTCACAGATGATTTGTGCTGTGTGTTATCAATGATTTTAAGGGAGATAAAGGACAGTTCTGAAAAACTGGACCCTCACCTACCCCTTGCCTTCAACCCACTTTGATTTGTAACCCTGCGGGATGTCTAGTAAAAAGGTTAATCTCATCTCCTTTTGGAATCCTCTTCCTGGAATGTAGGACTTGGGAGGGAGTATGTTTCAGTGACTGGCTTCTGTTTCTGGAACCACACTACCTGGATGGAGCCCTGCCTCTGCTAGTTATTGACTGTGGGTCCTTGGTAGGTGACCATGTAATTTATCATCCAAACTGGGTAATTCATGAGCGTGATGAAAGGGGGTGCTTTTAATAATTGTACCAGGACAACAGGCATAAATTGGGACTGTCCGAGGCAAACCAGGAAATATGGTCCCCCTAGTCTTATCAGATTACCTAATCTCTGTGTCTCAGTTTCTTCTCGTTGTAGAACGGGCATGATGGTAGTACTCACTTCTTAGGGGATTAGGATTAAGTGCAATGAAACATGTAAAGTGTTTGGAATGTCATTTGGCGCGTAGTAACTGTTCAATAGAGTTAACTCTTTTAAAAAATACTATTTAGGATGCTTAGTTCATATAATAACCCCTTATATATTCAGTTTACTGTCTGTTGTCTTCACATTGTTTCTCCATAGCAAATTTTGCTTTTAATTTTATTGAATAAATAATAACATTTACTAATGACTTCTGTTTAGGGTACCTACTCATCCTTAATTGCTTGCTTTATCTGAGCCCTTTACCCCTGGCACTGAGTTATGTAATTAGCATCTGTGGTCCAGAGAAGAATGGGCATTGGGGGCTGTTGTTTATCAGATGGTGGCTAATTAGTAGCCACACTAGAGGGAAGAGTTTTCACAGTTGACCTTGAGATACAGGAATGGTTGGGTGGTTGCTAGACTTCTTCCTTGCCTCTCTCAACTTGGATTTTCCTAGCATACTGAAATGGAGGGTTGCCAGATTTAGGAAGAACAAAGAAACCAGGATACTCCATTAAATTTGAATTTCAGATACTTATCTGAAATTTAGCATCCCTTTTTTAGTGGAAGTACGTCTCATGCAGTATTTGGCGTGTACTTTTGCTAAAAGTTTGTTTATCTGACATTCAGCTTTAACTTGGCATCTTGTATTTATCTGGCGATTCAGTTATATAGTCGAAAGAGACTTTTTATCCTATAACCCACATTCAGATGTATATACAAAAGTATATCCAGTTCCTGTTGTAAGTACTGTGTTACCTGTTAAAAAGTCCACGCTTTTTATCCACCATTGCAATGGACAGTTGAGAAGTTGTTACTGTGTAGCTGCTCCTGGGTACCCACTAAGGCCAACACAAAATGGGCTTCAGTCTTCAGTTGCCACAGCAGCAGAGCTTACATTTGCTCCATGAGAACCTCTTGTCTGTGAGTGTGGATGGACTCAAGCCAGCTCTTTCTCTCTGAACGGGAGTCTGTTGGTTAAAGTGACCTATTGAAGTCTTGGCTGACTCGGGGAGTTCTTGGTTTGAGATTGAATTACTTTAGTAATAATTTGGGGAAGGGGATTGAATTTTGGATGATTTATATTTCACTTGTCAACATAGAGGCAACAGCTTTTACTGTCATTAAGAGTGACCTTCACATACTCTTCCCATTAAAATCTCTTCTTCCTGTTTTGGACTTTCAGTAGTGCTGCTTAGAAAATGCTGGTGAAGTTTTTGCCTCAGTCTTGGAACTCTGTCAGCATTCAGCCTGAAGGGCACTGCATGCCTTTGGGAAATGCTGATTGGAAGATTAGAGGCCACGGAAACCTGAGTGTCTGTTTGCATTTCTTACACTCTGGGTATGATGCCTCGGTTGAGCCAAGTCTTGGAGAAAAAGCTTCACCCCGTTAATGATACACTTGGGGAAATTAGTAATGGCAAGTGAAGGTTGCCATTGTGCCTGCTGGAGAAGAGTGAGCCAGAGAGAGCGGGTTTTGGACCAATGCTGGCTTTTTAATTGCTGCCATTTAAGAAGTTTAATGTACCCAGTTGAAAAAGCACAGGTTTCAGATTATCCTTTGAAGAAAAATGGGCATGGTGAGAGCTTACTCTGAGGCACAGATAGTGTGCGAGTGGATTAGCCAAAGGAAAAAATCCGGTTAGAGCTGTTTGTTCAGAGTATCTAATTTTGAGGTGTATTTTGTTGTTAACTGGTGGCTTTCCAGAAAATAACTCATTTCTATGTGAGGGCTCATGCTAGCCAGGCTTTGGGTGCCGATAGTTATTTCAAAAAACTCTTCCTTTCCTTTCTGAGGGTCTCCTTGTCTCCTCATTGCTTCCTTTGGTGGCCCTTTGCCTTTGGACATGAATTGCTCCTCAGGCTGTCACAAGCCTGAGGTTTATCATAGTGTTGTAGAATTGATTTGCCTGGTGGGTGGAATATTTGGCCTAGTTGTTTAAATGGCTTAGTACTTGGAGGTGTCGGGTTGGATGAGGATTGGCTGTTTATCCATGGTGGAAATTTTCACCTTTTAGAGCAGTGATTCTCTATCTTGGCAGCACTTGAGGAGATTTTAAAAATGCAGATACATGGGTCCCACCCCCAGAGAATTTGGTTTAATTATCTGGGGTACCAAATGGGCACTGAGACTTTGAAGAGCTCCCCAGGTGATTCTAACCAAGTTTGCACGTTATCCTTTGGTGTACTCAGAACTATGGCTGTAGCCTGTGCTGTTCGGTAGGGAAGCTAGGAGCCCCATGTGGCTACTAATATTGAAATTAATTAAGGAAAACTAAAACCTGAGATCCTCAGTGACACTAGCCACATTTCAAATACTCAGTTCTCACATAAGACTCATGGCTACTGTATTGGATTTTGCAGACACAGAATGTTTGCAACATGGCAGAAAGTTCTGGTGGACAGCCTACATCTCGGCTGACTGTAGGATGTCAACAGAACAGGGTGGGGAGCCGTGAACATTTGAGAAGTCTGACACAGGAAGGACAGGCTTGGAATAGAGCTAATCCAATGGGACTTGCCAGTACCAAATTGCCACATACATTTCTAGCAGCCCCTTTGTCAATGGTCTTTTGGCCCCAGAAGCTCTGCCGCAGCTGGTGCGATGGATTAGGTGTCGCATCTTGTTGAAAGGCCCCGTTTAAAGCAGGCCAGCCTGAAGGGGGTGTGGTAAACTCTGAGGGCAGGAGAATGAGAACCCCGGGAGTCCAGGGCCAGCGAAGGGGAGAATTAAGCTTTATTCTTGCAGAGCTGAGGAATGCCCTTTTAGGGACTGAAGCATGAGATTTGGGATGAAACTAGGTAGAGCAGATTCTGTCCCTTCTGTTGAAGAGACACCTGCCTCAGTCATTTGCCTCTCCTGGCTCATCTCTAGTGTGTGGGAGAGAAGGATGGTGCCGGCACGTAGTTCTAGTGAAATAAAGTTCCATGTAGGCCCCTATGTTCTTGGGGCATTGAGCAGATAGGGTTGAGAGGATGGGAACAAACGAAATCTTTTTTTTTTTTAAAGACGTTGGGGGTAGGAGTTTATTAATTAATTTATTTATTTTTGCTGTGTTGGGTTTTCATTTCTGTGCGAGGGCTTTCTCTCGTTGCGGCAAGCGGGGGCCACTCTTCATCGCGGTGCGTGGGCCTCTCTTGTTGCGGAGCACAGGCTCCAGACGCGCGGGCTCAGTAGTTGTGGCTCACGGGCCTAGTTGCTCCGTGGCATGTGGGATCCTTCCAGACCAGGGCTCGAATCCGTGTCCCGTGCATTGGCAGGCAGATTCTCAACCACTGCGCCACCAGGGAAGCCCCTAAATCATTTTTATTCAGACATCTCACTTAGGCAGCCAAGTTGGGTAGGGTCATGGAAAAGAGGAAGGATAGAGGAAAAATGAAGTATGCTAAAGGATGTGGCTTTTCCAAAGGACACTCCCCTCAGGCAGGTCCTCTGCAGGAGTGAGAAACCCGCAGGTGGAGAGGCTGTCATGAGGCTGGCACTTGAGTCTGTACCCTCCAGGCTGAACCCCCTCTCTCGCATTTCACTGGACATTAGCACCTCCCCAGGAACAGATTTCCATTGGTTTCTCTGAGCCCACCAAAAAGAAAACGTGAAGTGTTCATGGGCACAAGGAGAGCGCGGGAAGAGCTCTGACAGTGCGTGAGTCAAAAGCATGTAAGTGGTCCAGGGGTGTGTGTCCCAGCAGCTTAACAGGGTCTGTGAGTCACTTGAGGTTTTTCCTATTTTGTCATTGTCTGCTGTTAAATCGGGTGAAGTGTAAATGCCTGTTGCAGGCCTCGTTTTCTCATTTTGGTACCCTTTTGGCCAGTAAGTGTTCTCAACAGGGTAGTATCTAAATATCTGTACTGACAAATAATAATCACGCAGCACTGCCTGCTTTGCCCTGAGGAGTAGGTGATCAGGACCTCCCCGCATCACTTCCAGTCTGCTTTTTTTTGGGAGGGGGGTAATATTTTATTTTGTTATTTTTAAAAAGTAATTAATTTTTTTGGCTGCACAGTGCGGCTTGCAGGATCTTAGTTCCCCAACCAGGGATCGAACCCAGGCTCCCAGCAGTGGAAGCACAGAGCCCTAAGCACTGGACCACCAGGGAATTCCCTAATATTTTTAATTTAAAAAATTTTTTAATTTTTATAGAAGTATAGTTGATTTACAGTGTTGTGTTAGTTTCAGATGTATGGCAAAGTGATTCAGTTACATATATATGTACATATATATTATGTATATATTCTTCTCAGGTTTTTTTCCCTTATAGGTTATTACAAAATATTGATTTTAGTTCCTTGTGCTATACAGTATCCCTGTGCTATCCTTGTTGGTTATCTGTTTTGTATATAGTAGTGTGCATATTTTAATCCCCAAATCCTAATTTATCCCTCCTCACCCATTCCTATTTGATTAGCATAAGTTTGTTTTCTGTGTCTGTGAGTCTGTTCCTGTTTTGCACATAAGTTCATTTGTATCGTTTTTTTAGTATATTCCACATATAAGTGATATCATATGATATTTGTCTTTGGCTTACTTCACTTTTTATGATAATCTCTAGGTCCATCCATGTTGCTGCAAATGGCATGTTTTCATTCTTTTTTATGGCTGAGTAACATTCCATTGTGTGTGTGTGTGTGTGTGTGTGTGTGTGTGTGTGTGTGTGTAGTATATACCACATCATCTTTATCCCTTCCTCCATCCGTGGACATTTAAGTTGCTTCCATGTCTTCGCTATTGCAGATGGTGCTGCAGTGAACATTGTGGTGCATGTGTCTACTCTGCTTTTGACTGTTGGAGAAGAGGCATATTTTCTTTTCTTCCTATTGTCAATAAATTTTATACATTTTGTTAATACCCGTCTTTATTGAATTACGTTGAACACTTTCATTTTGCCTGATTTTGTATATTCTCTTTTCTCAAGCTCAGAGATCTAGATAGGAAATGTTAACTTTTTTTAAAAAGCAGGAAATTGGAAGATTGGAAAGGCCAAAAAGAAATGCTAAGGAGAATAATATGAAAGCAAGCATTGACTCATCAATATCTTGTGTAGTAGGGAGCAATCCTGGTAACTTGAGTGCAGCTGGTCCTCTATTGCTTGTGGATTTCGGAGGTCTTTATAGAATTGAATTTTAAAGGGCGAGTAGAAAACGTACCCTCAAGCCATTGAAAATCTGTGTTCTGAAATACCATAAGCTTTCAGTTTTTAGTATAGTACACAGAGAAATCCTCTAGAAATAAATAGACCTGGATTCTCGATGGTGAGGTTAAATTGCAATGAAAAGGATGAGGTGGTACTTTAGAGATCATCTTGTTTGGTGGTTTCCAGACATGTACATCAGAACCACCTGAGGGACATTTTTAGAATTACAGGTTCCAGCCACATCACACCCCTGTTGGATTAGAATTTCTAGGCACGGGGTCCAGGAATCTGTATTTAAAATTCCTGGGTGATTTTGGTGAGTAGCCAAGTTTGAGAACTACTTGCTTCAGTTTTCAGATGAGAACTGAGGACTAGGGAGGTACCGTTAAAGGTAGCCAGAGGAGGACTAGACCAGGGACCTGCCTAAGTCGTCCACACCTCCCCACTCCCCTCGAGAATCAGTGACTCTCTGGTTTCACCTTAGACAGATGTGATGTCTACCTCACTCGTTAGTCTTCTTTCTGAAATTGACATCATTTTATTTTTTTATTTTGGCTCTGTTGACTTCTCCCATTTCATTCCCAGAGTCCTTTTTTTTTTTTTTTGCTTCATTTTAAAGGGTGGCATGTCACAGGTCCTGTGTGGTCACACTAGCTTGTGTGAGCTTTGAGGGTGATCTGTGGGACCTCTTTTCTCAGATTTCAGTGTTGTGTGTTGTCTCATCCTAGTGGCTTCTTTGTGATTTACAGTTTCTTTCTTCCTCTCACCATTAAAAAAAAAGAAGTCCTATCTCCTGATGTATTTTTGGCTGCAGAATAACTCCAGATGGTACATTTTGTATAGGGAAAAAAATAACAGAATTTTTCACACTTTCCCATGAATTATTTTCCTACTTTCAACTTTAATGAAGCTATTAATCTTACAAAGGACTCATTTTGTAAAGAGACTAAGCACTGAACAAACACAGTTGTGTACAATATTTAATTCCACTGTTAACAATTAAGAGAATTGTTACTCTTACATCTTTACATCATTTGTTATTCTTTTACATCTTCAACACCAGATGTTAAAATAACAATCCAATTTTCTAGATTTAGAAAATTTAGAAAAAGAACTTTTAATCCTTGGATTTGACATGAGAAGTGAGTGCTGAAAATGCGATCAAATAAAGTGATGTAATTGAAAGTACTTTGAAAAATACATGGCACTGTACAGATCTAAGTTACTCATTTTTAAAATCACAGTTCTGACTTGAGAGCTGATCAGTTTCAGATGATTAAGAGCTTTTGCAAAGAGCATGCATACAGAAATCCCTAATTGGGAATGTTTTGCAAAATATTACTGAGTATATATCTGGGTTATTTATAGAGAATGTTCTTTGAAATGATCTTTTCACTGTGATTTTTAATTAGTTGGATTTTTCTGGGATCAAGGAGAGGACCTGTGATCTGTTCTTTGAGCCTAAAATATTTTTAATCCTAGCTGTGTGTTTCCATAGGAATAGGAGAGCACCTGAGCCTTAATCATTCATGCTGATCTCGCAGAGCCACCCCAAGTCTGTTTAATTTTGCTGGGTTGATGATGCAGAGGATAGAAAACAACTTTTTGGAGATTTTATAAACAGATCTTTTTAATTCTGAAAGTATTTAAAGGGTCTTTTCTGGTAATGCTTTAGGTAGGGTCCTAAGTTCAGGAAGGGTCCACCAAAAAGGGAAAATAGGACATTCGAGCAATCTTGAAATCAACACTGAAATGGCGAAAAGAGCATTCTCTCAAAAGGCAGTCTCTCCAGAAATTTTGGATTAAGAATAAGTTATTTTAAAATAACTGGATACTTTGATGAATGACCATGTCTGGGTTTCCCCTGAGTAGCGGATGTGTTTTATTGGACTAATAAGTAGGACCACTGCCTCACTAGCATCGATGGGTGTGGAGCTTCAGTCAGAATGTCAAGTGCTTCCCATTGCTGAGCTCTCTGCGGGCACCAGGGCACAGAAATGAGACAGTTCTGCCCTCGCTGGGCTAGCGTTCAGAGGAGGAAACAGGGAACCAGTGACAAGTCCTTGTCACAATTACTGTAAACTGTGGGCAGGTAGATAGATGATGGTTGCAAGGGGATAGGAACACCTTTCTGAAGAAGGATGATGCCTGAGATGACTCTTGAAGAATGAATGGTGTTAGCTGGAAAGATTAGGGAGTGGGAGTGTCCCAAGTAGAGTGAACAACTGGTACAAAGCCAGGGAGAGAGAACAAGATGGTGTGCTTTGGGGGAAGCGTTCTGTTATGGCCAGAACAGAGGGAGCATGTTGAGGATGAAGGGAAATGAAACAAGGCGTAATGGCGTGTACCCCTTCAAAGGAAGTCTTACCCAAAAGATGAAGGGGGGAGGGTGGTGAAAGATTTTAGGAGAGTTTGTGTGTTTTTCAAAGCTCACTTGAGCTCCAGTATGGAAGAGAGTGAATTTCAGTAGGGCATAGTGATGGCAGAGTAAGCAATAATTAAGTCAAGAAACGCTATAACCAAAGTCAAGTTTATAGTTCATAATTTTGGGGGGGATCCAGAGAAATTGCTAATAATATACCTGACTGACAGGAAACACTGCATCCTAGGGCATCATGGTCCACCACTGTGAGGATTTACTTTTTCTCCCACATAGTCATATATTGTGAAGAGTCTCCAAATCCATATTCAGAGGTTGAAGATTTGCCCACGTTATCAACAGGACTGTATAATTTTCAAATGTGTTCTCTTTTGATTACAATTTGGTAGAAAAAATTTTTCATTACCCACTGGATATTATGATTTGAACTGTTTTGGTAGTCAACATTCGTGGTGAAGGACTGGTCAGAAATTACTGGTCATATTATGTAAGAATAATTTTTTGGAGTCAGTATATTCCTGAAGAGTTGCATGTGAAGTAAAATTTTGAACATTGTATTTTAAGGGCCTTCTAACCATATGCATCGTTTAAATTAATCTTTCTGAAACGTCTGTGGTTTGAAGAATCACTTTTATGTAATTTACTTCTTTTTTTTCTCTTGTCTAAATCCAGATTTTCCTATTAGCCTTTGTTTATAGGCCGTTAAAGAAAATAACTCCTGATTATGAGAGTAATATAGTCCTGTAATCCCAGGGTAACTCTTGTTAACATTTTGATATACTTCTTCCTGGTCTTGCTTATTTGCAGTTGCACACACACATACACTCACATCCTTACATTACACTTTTTAATATAATTGTCCTCACTTTGTTACATTATGTGTTGTATTCATGTTAAAAATGTTTTTTGAAAACTTTTTTTGTGGCTGTGTAAAGTACCCATATAGTCCCTTATTACTGGGCATTTAAGTTGTCTTCAGTATTTTTGCTGCTATAAAAAGTACAATGATGAGAGCATTATTGAATTCAAATTTTTATCCGAAGTCACCTTTTCCCGTAGATTTCTAAGAGGGGAGCTGCTGGATCTAAGGAGTTTCATTTAACACCTGTTTCTAAGGCTGTGCATTCCAATGACCTCCTTGCCAGGTGTCTTACTTAACTGCCTTGTGTTGGCTAACTGACTCCTGTGGCTGATGTCTTCAGACTTAGGCTGGTAACATTTTATATGGGATTTGGTTTTTGTTACTTAAAAGGTTTGCTTCTGGAACATTTATGTAAATCACAGCGGTCTTCAAGCTGAGGACACATGGACATGTGTCTTATGTCTCAAGCAAAGATACTCCTAGCCTACAGTAGAAATGTAATTGACTACTGGGTAGATTTCCTTTCTTTTCATGTGGAATAAGAATGAGATTTATTGGCTTGTATAAACTAGAGCAGAAAAGTTAATAGAAATAGTAAGAGCTGTCAGACTCTGTTTAGCTCTTTTATGCTTTTATACACAGATTCTTTTAAAACTATGTTTAGAAAATCATGTGCAGTTTAATGTACAAGAATATTGAATACGGTATTTACCAGAAAGCCCAATCCTTTGAAGTTTAGACAGAACCAAAGAGCACTTTTCTCATAATCTCCCCGATGTCCCAGATTACTCATATTCTGTAAACTGTATGCTTTTATGTGTTCTGAATTTAAATAGGTTTAAGTTGGAGGTGAGGGTCCCAGCCTAAGTGTCAAGATAGAATATTTCCATGTAGAATTGCTTTCTTTTTTCAGCCCATGTCGTATTTACTGCTGAATAGACCTCTTAAACAGAAGGCCTTTTCAATCTCACCTCTAATTTCGGGTGCTGATAGGGTGGCTATCAAAAGACACGGAAAGTGAATATAACTCCCCCGAAGTCACATGAGCGGGTTACTGTCTTTTCTTGGAGCACACACAAAGAAAGGATCCTTCTTCAAGACTGATATAATCACAACATCATGCTCTTTCTCACAACACCACTGTAGAGAATGCCAGAGAGAGAAGCAGTTAAGTGGTACCGTCCAAATCCTGAAAAGAACAAGGCTCAGCGTAGGGGAATTGGGCAGTGGAGGGAGTACAAATTTTTATGTAACTGTAATTAATATAGGCATGACTCATTTGATGTTAAAAAAACTTGGTATGTGAAGATTGAATTTTAAAAGTCACAGAGAATGATTATTCACACTGTAAAATGACTCATCCCTTATAAAAGGATTTCTTATGTTTCTTTAAAAAGGATATTCCCCTGGTGCATTTGGGTACTTGTCTGCTCATTGTTTTTTGGTTTTTTTAAAAATTTTATTAGGATGTCCCGTGGTTCCGTTTCTTAAAAAGAATTACCGTATGACCTATGATATGACCCAGGTGTTCCTAGGCATTTACCCAAGAGAAATGAAAGCACGTATCCACACAGCAACTTGGACACAAATGTTCACAGCAGACCTATTTGTGGTAGCCCTAAACTGTAAACAGCTCAAATGTCCATCACAGGTAAATGGATACATAAACTGAGTTGTATCCATACAATTGAATACTACTCAGCGATAAAAAAAGAATCAGCTATTGTTATATGCAGCAACATGGGTGAATCTCAAACTAATCACCCCGAGTGAAGAAGTCAGACAGAAAGAGAGTTCATACTGAGTGATTCCATGTATATAGAAGTTACAAACTAATCTATACTGACAGAAAGCAAATCTGTGGTTGTCTGGGGGTCAGGGATGGCGATACGTTGATGTGGGCCAAGAGGAGTGGACTACAGAGGGGCGTGAGGAAACTCTTTGGAGTGATGGATATGCTCATGTTCTTGATGGTGGTGATGGTTTCACAGGGGTATACATATATCAAAACTTATCAAATTGTGTAATTTATATATGTGCACTTCATTATAGTTATTACATGGCAACTCTCCCTCAAGGAGCCCTCTCTCCACTTGTCTACTGGCTCCACCACTCTGCTGTAACCTACCCAATCCACTCACAGTCAAGAAGGTGGGCAGGAATGGGCCAACGATTGTGGTCCAGTGTGCAGAATGCTGTCTAGATATGGGGCCAGGGGTACCGTGAAGCCCCCCTGCAGGAGATGAGGTTGAGCTGAGTGTAAACTAGGGTTTACACTCAGTGTGTGTGCAGAGTCTGGGAACTGCGAGAGCGTTGAGCTGCCTGGAACTAAGGGTGTGTGGGTTTGGGATGACACTGGGGAAAAGCAGGGGCCTTGTGTGCTTATCAGATAGTTTGAAGCTTTGTTTTGAAAGCCTTGGGGCATCATTGGTGGGTGGTAAGCAGGAGAAAGACAAAATCAACTCGGGCCCTTTGCCCATGTCCAGGAGGATGTGGGGAGGTGGCAATCTCAGGTTCGGAGCTCAAGGAGCCCTGATGAGACGCCACTCCCCAGTCTGTCCACAGAATGTTCCTGCTGGAGAGAACCTTGTTATCCAAGAGGGACTTGTCTTGCCAGACAGCTCTGCTCTGTCCAGGAAACTGCACACTGCACTGGAATCCCACCTGTACTAATACTTAAAATTTCTCATTTCAAAAATAAAGTGTTCTTTGTAGAAACTAAGGGAAACATGGTTTTCTTTAGAAAATAAGAAAATTTAAATTGCCTTTAATAGCACCACACAGTGCTAATAACTACTTTTAACATTTTGGTATATGTATTATTCCTGATAAAAGTATGTTTTCAAACAGAAATAGAATTGTCATATGCTTATTTTGTTACCTGTTATTTCATCTGAGCATCATCCTGTTTTACATGTACATATAAAATATCATTGTTTTTATTGATGTTTGAGAGTCTGCATATTATATATATATTGTGATTTATTTAACTAAGCTCTGTTTTGGGATTTCTTTGTTGTTATAAAATTTTGTTATAAAATTTTTAAAATTCTGGAAAAATCAGAATTTTATTAAAAGTAAATCCAAGAATGTACAACTTATTAAAAGTTAATTCAAATGTACTTTTGTTTATATTACAGAAAAATAGTCTTGGTCTAGTGGATATTATAACTAAATGAAGGAGACGGAGGTCTACTTCTATAGAATTACACGTGGGTACATACAGTGGTTCTTTGTTACCCAGTGATAATAATTTCATCTGTGCTGTTCAGAAAAAGTAACCACCAAGGTGAACTTTATTGTTTCAAAGGAAGATTTCTTCCTTACCAGAAATAAGTTAAAAAGTATAAATAATAATAATAATAAACTTTTTGAATGTTCCATGAATTGTTTTAAGCATTTTACATGCATTAACTCATTTAATTCTCAAAACAATGCTATGAGATATAGGTTCAATTATTATTCCTGTTTTACAGATAAATAAACTGAAGCACAGAGAGGTTGGTAATTTGCCCAAATAAGTGATCAATTTAGATTATGAAAACATATTGACGGTCACATCACTAGTAAGCAAAGGTGTGCAATTAAAATAACAGTGAGATGTCACTTTAGAGATATCTCTTTTTTTTGTAGTGATCTTAACCTACTTGGTGTGATCATGGTGGAGGGGAACCAGGCCTTCTCCTGCAGTGCTGGTGGGAGGAACCATTTTTGTAGGGCAGTAAGTTTCTGATCTAGAAATTTACCCTAACAAAATAATGGACAAGGTTACAGAGATGCTACCACATTCATGAAAATATTATTGAGAATAGTGAACAATTATGTATCTTATAGTAGGGACTCGGTTAAATAAAGTTATGGTACGTCCATAATGTACAGCAGTGCTCAGCAGCAATTGCGGACAATGATTTGGGCATACGGTTATGGAAATAGTTGTTCGGGAAATTGTATTCTCATCTCTCGGTATCCGGAGGGCGTTGGTTCCAGGAACACTCTCCTACCCCATACAAAAATCTGCAGATGCTCAAGTCCCTTATATAAAATGGCATAGTACAGGCGGCCCTCCGTATTCATGGATGCGCTCATGGGTGTGGAGGGCCACGTGTAAACGGGGAGAAACATACAGCGTGGAACATGAAGATCCAACGTCTGTCCACGGTCTGAGCTCCTGGTTATAGGTATTCAGCCCCCCAGCAGGAAGCCAGCATACTCGGATCCCGCCTCTGTTTACTGCCAGAGACTCTTGTCATCTGTTGACCCATACGATGCGTGTCTGGTCAAGGAACCCCTAGGGTTTCTGTGGGGAACCTCTGGGGTTCTCTGAAAGTAAGCATCATAAAAATGCCTTGATCAGAAGAGGGAGAGAAGGAATGAGTATATTTTGTTATAGATCTTTTTTTTTTTTTATTTTTTTTTTATTTTTTTTTAACATCTTTATTGGGGTATAATTGCTTTACAATGGTGTGTTAGTTTCTGCTTTATAACAAAGTGAATCAGTCATACATAAACATATGTTCCCATATGTCTTCCCTGTTGCCTCTCCCTCCCTCCCACCCTCCCCATCCCACCCCTCCAGGCTGTCACAAAGCACCGAGCCAATATCCCTGTGCCATGCGGCTGCTTCCCACTAGCTATCTACCTTACTGCGTTTGTTACTGTGTATATGCCCATGACTCTCTCTCGCCCTGTCACAGCTCACCCTTCCCCCTCCCCATAACCTCAAGTCCGTTCTCTAAGAGGTCTGCGTCTTTATTCCTGCTTTACCCCTAGGTTCTTCATGACATTTTTTTCTTAAATTCCATATATATGTGTTAGCATACGGTATTTGTCTTTTTCTTTCTGACTTACTTCACTCTGTATGACAGACTCTAGGTCTATCCACCTCATTACAAATAGCTCAATTTCGTTTCTTTTTATGGCTGAGTAATATTCCATTGTATATATGTGCCACATCTTCTTTATCCATTCATCCGATGACGGGCACTTAGGTTGTTTCCATCTCCGGGCTATTGTAAATAGAGCTGCAATGAACATTTTGGTACATGACTCTTTTTGAATTTTGGTTTTCTCAGGGTATATGCCCAGTAGTGGGATTGCTGGGTCATATGGTAGTTCTATTTGTAGTTTTTTAAGGAACCTCCATACTGTTCTCCATAGTGGCTGAACCAATTCACATTCCCACCAGCAGTGCAAGAGTGTTCCCTTTTCTCCACACCCTCTCCAGCATTTATTGTTTCTAGATTTTTTGATGATGGCCATTCTGACTGGTGTGAGATGATATCTCATTGTAGTTTTGATTTGCATTTCTCTAATGATTAATGATGTTGAGCATTCTTTCATGTGTTTGTTGGCAGTCTGTATATCTTCTTTGGAGAAATGTCTATTTAGGTCTTCTGCCCATTTTTGGATTGGGTTGTTTGTTTTCTTGTTATTGAGCTGCATGAGCTGCTTGTAAATTTTGGAGATTAATCCTTTGTCGGTTGCTTCATTTGCAAATATTTTCTCCCATTCTGAGGGTTGTCTTTTGGTCTTGTTTATGGTTTCCTTTGCTGTGCAAAAGCTTTGAAGTTTCATTAGGTCCCATTTGTTTATTTTTGTTTTTATTTCCATTACTCTAGGAGGTGGGTCAGAAAGGATCTTGCTTTGATTTATGTCATAGAGTGTTCTGCCTATGTTTTCCTCTAAGAGTTTGATAGTTTCTGGCCTTACATTTAGGTCTTTAATCCATTTTGAGCTTATTTTTGTGTATGGTGTTAGGGAGTGATCTAATCTCATACTTTTACATGTACCTGTCCAGTTTTCCCAGCACCACTTATTGAAGAGGCTGTCCTTTCTCCATTGTACATTACTGCCACCTTTATCAAAGATAAGGTGTCCATATGTGCATGGGTTTATCTCTGGGCTTTCTATCCTGTTCCATTGATCTATCTTTCTGTTTTTGTGCCAGTACCATACCGTCTTGATGACTGTAGCTTTGTAGTATAGTCTGAAGTCAGGGAGCCTGATTCCTCCAGTTCCTTCTTTCGTTCTCAAGATTGCTTTGGCTATTCGGGGTCTTTTGTGTTTCCATACAAATTGTGAAATTTTTTGTTCTAGTTCTGTGAAAAATGCCAGTGGTAGTTTGATAGGGATTGCATTGAATCTATAGATTGCTTTGGGTAGTAGAGTCATTTTCACAATGTTGATTCTTCCAATCCAAGAACATGGTATATCTCTCCATCGATTTATATCGTCTTTAATTTCTTTCATCAGTGTCTTATAATTTTCTGCATACAGGTCTTTTGTCTCCTTAGGTAGGTTTATTCCTAGATATTTTATTCTTTTTGTTGCAATGGTAAATGGGAGTGTTTTCTTGATTTCACTTTCAGATTTTTCATCATTAGTATATAGGAATGCCAGAGATTTCTGTGCATTAATTTTGTATCCTGCCACTTTACCAAATTCATTGATTAGCTCTAGTAGTTTTCTGGTAGCATCTTTAGGGTTCTCTATGTATAGGATCATGTCATCTGCAAACAGTGACAGCTTTACTTCTTCTTTTCCAATTTGGATTCCTTTTATTTCCTTTTCTTCTCTGATTGCTGTGGCTAAAACTTCCAAAACAATGTTGAATAATAGTGGTGAGAGTGGGCAACCTTGTCTTGTTCCTGATCTTAGTGGAAATGCTTTCAGTTTTTCACCATTGAGGATGATGTTTGCTGTGGGCTTGTCATATATGGCCTTTATTATGTTGAGGAAGGTTCCCTCTATGCCTACTTTCTGCAGGGTTTTTATCATAAATGGGTGTTGAATTTTGTCAAAAGCTTTCTCTGCATCTATTGAGATGATCATATGGTTTTTCTCCTTCAGTTTGTTAATATGGTTTATCACATTGATAGATTTGCGTATATTGAAGAATCCTTGCATTCCTGGAATAAACCCCACTTGATCATGGTGTATGATCCTTTTAATGTGCTGTTGGATTCTGTTTGCTAGTATTTTGTTGAGGATTTTTGCATCTATGTTCATCAGTGATATTGGCCTGTAGTTTTCTTTCTTTGTTGTTATAGATCTTTTATTGACTTCATTTAACAAACGCAGAAATAGAATTTTACAACTGGGAAGTCCAGCCACAGCAGAACTATGAATTAATTTTGTTTTTCCAGTCTTCCTACTTTCGTTTTTTTTCCCTTGATACTCCACCCAAAGAGTTTTCCTCTTTACTTCTTTATTGTCCTTGCACTCAGTTCTGGGACTTGACTTTTTTTCCTACCAAAGTTTAGCTGTCCTGTGTCTCATTTCCCCTCAAGTTCTTTTGGATTCAGATGTTATGTTGAACAATGACTTGATGTGTTACCCTTCTTAGGCAATTAAACTTTCACAACTGCCTTTTCTCAAAGGTGTAGCTATTTTAGGAGTTGCAGAAATCGTAACACCCACCCCCATCCCACCCCTCAGTGGCAGCTCACCCTGAATCCTCCTCTGAGACAGAGAATTTAAAGGCTGCATTGATACCAAAAACTTTGTTTCCGTGTTACAGAAAGAACCTTTTGTGCTGTGCTTTCTGCATTTTGAAAGAATGTCCGCAAATATTTTGGGAGCTGAATTTCGGGAAGGGCTACCCTCTGGCTGAACTCTACTTAAAAAATCCATAAATCAGGGTTTCTGCCCTTCACAGCAGGACAGGTGCAAGTGTGCACCAGTGACCTAACAGCCAGAGACCATTTCTGCAGACATTCTGTCAGGAGAAGAATAGAACATAACAAAGGAAAAAACCAAGCCAGGCTTTCTTGTTGAGGACGTTTATCGAGAACCAAGCTGCTGTTGACTTGTTTTTCTATACTTCTGCTTAAAGAATGGGCATTAGAGAGTCCCAGTTGGAAAGCCCCTTTGCGTTATGTTTTATTAGGTTGGGGGCACAGCATGGAGATGGGAGTGCAGGGTCTGGAGCCACAGCCAGATGGAGAGGCAGCAGTTGAGCATTGCCGTGCTTCCACTGGGGCTTTCTGCCGTGGTGGAATTGTTCCCCATCTTCGTTTTTCAGTACTGGCGTCCTGATCTGTATGTGGCTTCTGAGTGCCCATGGCTAGTACATTGGAGGCCTCATATTTAATTTTTATTTAATTTTCATTCATTTGAATTTAAGTAGCCTCATGTGACTCGTGGCAACCATTATTAGACAGCGCAGGATACACTCAGAAACCAGACCACTTGGTTTCAAATGCCAACTCCACTAACTTTACCTTTCTGACCTTAGGCAATTCCTTAACCACTCTGTGTCACGATTTTCTCATCTATAAAATGAGAAAGATAAGAGTGGCTACCACGAAAAGGATATTTTGAGGATGAAATGAGTTAAAGCTCTTTGTAAAGCTCTGAGGCCTGGCACATAGAGCTGTGTGTTTGTTAAATAATGCAAATGTACATACATCCATAAAACTAAAAATTAAAGCCAGATCCATGTTATATTTTCTCTCAGGAAGCATTTTTCTGAAAATCCTTCAACACTGTGGAGATCAGAAAAGTCGTTTATTCAGTAAATATTTATGGAGCCCTGACTTTGTGCCCAGTGCTGTGCTGGAGATACACATCGTGGGGCATAAGAGACTTGGTTCTTATCCCTCATCCTAATAAAATAGGTAACAGAGTAGCAGAGTGTTCTCACCTAGTGGTTATGGGACTTTAGAACAGGAAGGTAATTCAGAAGTAGGGTAAATATCCAGGTATAGATGCAGAAGCCTGGAGAAGCTTTGTGCCTGTTCCTGGTCAGCTAGCTGGTTTCAGCTTTCATCGTCTGGCTACTGACTCACGCTTCCCTTTGCACCTGTGGGGCCAGGTGTGTCCTGGGGCGCTCCCTGCCCACTTCAGACGCCTTGATGTAAAATCACCATTTGTTCTCTTCTGCAAAGGATTGATCTTTCAATTCTCAGATTATGATGATGATCCTTCTCCTACTTTGAGCCTTCTTTATACAATAGTGGAGGTATCGGATTGTAGTTTTTCGTGTTTGTTTTAATTTTTACTCCTTACTTAATAAAAGTTAGAAACCCATGTTGGTCCCTCCAATTTTTTTTTTTGCCTTTTAGAGGTTTGCGAGATTGAAAAGTCTGTACTGGACCATACCACTCCATTTGGTTTATATGAACATTTAAAGAAAATAATGTAAGCCCCAACGTTTATGAAGTACTAAAAGTGAGAGGCTTTTGAGCTGTAACTGATTTGACAAGAAATGGATATAATGAAGGAAGGGGACTGGTTGTTGGCCTGTTGATTTGCTTTCCACACTTGCTAAAAAGAGCGAGAAGGGGAGAAGATTGACCAGTTTGCTT
Source organism: Delphinus delphis (assembly GCF_949987515.2). Classification (NCBI taxonomy): domain Eukaryota; kingdom Metazoa; phylum Chordata; class Mammalia; order Artiodactyla; family Delphinidae; genus Delphinus; species Delphinus delphis. The sequence goes on along the minus strand of NC_082694.2, from coordinate 44,906,886 downwards.
TACATATGAAAAATACTAAAATGTCAGCACGGACCAGCCACTGACATATGAAAAATTGTTTAACGTTAAGTCTCTAAACGATGCCCTAAAAACATAACATTTGTAATTACGTAATTAAATTAATAAAGGCTACAGGTAATAGAAGTGATATAGGAGGCATTTTCTGGCAGATAAAGCTTCAGAAACTTTCACATCTGCACACGATTAGGAAGACCCTGTTGTTACTTCGCTTTCTCCCTTCCTTAGCCCACATTTCTCACTATTAACTAATAGTACGTAATAATAAAACCCTGGATGTCGGCCAGCCCAGAGTTCTGGCCAACTTTTAGAGTGTTTGTGAAAGTTGAAAAAGCAATGCAGCTGTTATACTGGGTACTTTCCAACGGAGGATATGTTTTCCAGATGAAAGTGCAAATAGTAATTGAAACGTAATCAATATTTTTGGCATCTTGGTATTATAATTCTTTTCACTTTTTGTTATGTTAATTGTTCATTTCTTAGGACTTGTTTTATGTTTTTTTCTGTGGCCTATAATCAACTGAAAGTGAGGGAGTGAACGAATGCTTAAGTAGTTTTTCATTCTTTGTTTAAAAAAAAAAACCAAAAGAACAATGGCAGGCAGTCTCATTTGTTAGCCGAAGACGTATTTAAAACAACCGCAACATTTTCTTTTAAGATAAGTTTATTGTGAGACTCACATTTCAGGCAGCAGAGGGAAGAAAATCTAAATTCCAAGTACGTTGTCCAAATTTTAGAGCTGACTGGAAACTTCGAGATCCTTCAGGTAGGCTGCAGCCTCAGTGCTCATCAAGCATTTTCAGGGCCAGGTTGGCCCTACTCGGTGATGAGCTCACTTTTTTCATTCCCATCCATCACCCTTTAGGGGGAGGGGTGCAGATGATTTCACAGATTTTGGGGGCTTAGGAAATTTTTGTTTTGTTTAAGGTAGAAAGGGCTCTAGTTGATCAGTTGTTCTCAACCCTTTTACAGATCCTGCTGCCCACCCACACCTGACCCTAATTAAATCACAGAATCACCAAAAATGATGGTGATGTGTACCCAGGGCTGGGAACCGCTGTTCCGCTCCAGTCCTCTCTCTTTACAGACGAGGAAACTGAGGCCCCGAGCCTCTCGGTGACTTGTCCCAAGGCCTCCCCTGGGACTGAGCTGAATGTGGGGTCATCGTTTTCTGGAAGGGATGTCAGAGGCTGTGAGTGCAGATCTCTGGTGATCTTCTCCCCAGAGGCCTGTGGACGGAGTCAGGCCAGGAGGCTGCAGGGAGCAGGACCCAGTGCACAGGATGGAGCGTTGAGGTCCCCACTCCTTTCACCCAGGTAGAAACCGCCCTCTGTTTTCCCACTAGAGCTATCTACGTTCCTCAGTGACAGGGGAGATAAACTGCCTCAGGTGCTCCTTTTTTTTTTTTTTTTTCTCCCCTAGAAACAAATAGGTTTGTAATTAGCTAAATGAGATGGCAGCTTCCAGACCACTTGCCGTTTATCACCAAAGAGCCTTTTGAACAGCTGGTCCCCTCCTGCATCTCTTAGAGGCTTCCTTCTCCCCTTTTAGGGAGCAGTATATATTAATTAGGCACAGTGTTTGGTGTAACTGACAATTACTAATGCTATGTTTGTCTATTAGGGATAACTTAAGCCAATTAAGTGCTAACTTAGCTGGATAGCAAGGTGCAGGTATGTGTTATCCAAAAAGAGGGGCTGGACCGGGTGCACTCTGCATTGGTCATTTCCAGCCCTCCTTATGTCCGAGGCTTGGTCTACGATGCCCTCCTTACCTGTACTTCCGCTGCTTCCTGCTTGGGCAGGTGGGTGCTGCAGCTCGCTGCGCACTGGACAGTGGGACTGAGGGCGATAACCCAGCTCACCCCCTCTCCTCGCACGGGGCACCTGTGGCGCACCCCACCTGGGGGAAGAAGCCTTAGGAGAGGAGATCACAAAGCAGGGGGCCCGGGGAGTTGTGAGAGGAGAGGAAGCCAGGACGTGGAGCAATTTATGTGCAGACACTTTCCTTGAGAAAAGTTGGAAGAAATTTTGGTAAGTGTTTATAGCTCCCTGAAAATTTGTGCTGCAGGTGATGATTAGCATATTTTGGAGCATTTGGTAGAAAAACATTTGCATTGTAAAGCAAGACTGGATTAAAGGGCTTTGGTTCATTTCCAGACCTGCCGTTTATTCTTGTAATATGACAGCATCCGTTTCCAAATGTGAAACTCGGAGAAACGAAGAAAAGAAAAATGTTCGTGTTTTTCTTCTCAGGATGTCAATCAGAGAATTCGCTCATCCTTTATCTAAAATACTCACTGGTCTCTGAAATGACCCTCCATCGCCACCCCCAAGAGGGAGACTGTGGCTGTGATGGGGAAGCTGGTGATTTTCTGCTTTCTGGCCCCGAAGGCCTCACCCCTGCTCTCATCTGGAAGCTGATGGCGAAGGTTTGTTACTCTTGTCAGGAGCCGGTAACAAGGACCTGAGGAATGTAGGCCGCGGTGGGCAGAGGGCATGAACTGAGCCCTGCGGGATGGTCAGACTGACAGAGTGGTCTGGCTTTACCTGCTTACCCGCTGCTCTGGGAGGAGCTGGTTTACATCAGAGAAGGCTGCTCCTGACATCGCTATTTCTGGCAACAGAGGCACAGCAGAGATGGAAGAGACTGCCTGCCGTGTAGAGGAAGTCAGATAAATATTCACTTCAGAGAATGCGTCTTGAGGCCTGCATGTGTATGCATGGGTGACAGCTCCCTGCTGCCTTTTCCTGCCCACGGTTCTGGATGTAAAGATTAACGGGTTTAGCCTGAAGTCCATCAGAGATGTGTTAATGAAAAATTTATCTCAATGGGAAACCAAGGGCAAGCGCTGGCTTTGCTGGCCTTTTTTTCCTTCTTCTTCTGTTTGGAATGTACACTGAAAGCAAGGGGGAGGGGGCTCCTCATCCCTCACTTGGAAAGCCTGTTGGACTGGTTAGCAGGAACTTTCTGGAACTTCTAGAGGGAGGTTGCCGGAGAGTGTGTGAGTCGTGAGCAGTGGGGATGAGGAGGGGCTGTCCCTCATTCAGAGCCAGCCACGAGCCCTGCACAGACTCCTGGGGTAACACAGCAGCCACCTCACCTCAGAGGAGCGCGCTTGACACCCCTGCGGTTCCCTCTGTGGTCACGAGGAAAGAGAGCTGATCCTCCCGGCCTGCGTAGCTGGAGTCCTTCCCGGCACGGCAGTCATTCTGGATTTTACACTAAGAGGGGTTTTAACAACTGGGTACGTTCTTAGTCTTCTAGTAGCGATCCCTAAGTTTAAAAAAAAAATCCTTTTCCTGTGTGGAGCTTACTCTACTGAGCCTATTAATTAAAAAAAAAGAAGAAGAAAAAGGGAAAAAAAGACATTTTGGGACCCTGGTCATGCAGTCTCAACCTGCCCCCAAGACTGGAGTCTCCATTCTGATGTAGTTTACTCGATTTCTTTCCATCTGGAGATATGAGAATGATCTCGCAGGAACTTGGCCAGGCTTTTCAGCACACGATGTAAGCCAACGGCTGCCTTCCTCTGCTCGGAACACTAGGCACAGTGTGAGGGGTTTCTTTGCTCACCTGCTTAGGGCTTTTGCAGTCAGAGCAAAACGCTTCCTGTCATCCTTCTACAGGCCATTGTGGGGCAAGATGCATTTTAGAGAAATCTCTTTGACACTGGCTCCCTCCTCCCTCCCTTGGAGAATCTGAGGGATTTAAAAGGATCCAAGGCAAGAAGTGTCTCCATAAGCATGAAAATGACCATCCTTATAGGTCACCGTTTTGATCCATGCTCTCATCACTGGTCTTACAAACAGGCCTTCTCTTTCTCGTCTTTGAACGGATCAATCAGTTCTTTTTGAGCAGCGCATCAATACAGAAAGCATAGGCCCATTGCTATAAGGCAACACCAACCAACTTCTGGCTGAGAAACTGCTAAATGCCTGACTCTTCATCATCCCATCGCTGAGTGTGGTTACAAAGAACGGCTTTCCTGTGTTTTCTTGATGCTTCCAAATGTATCAGTTCACTTTTTGCAGACGTGTTTTGGTGATACCATGATCTGCCTATAGAAAGTGAGCGAGATAAGGACACTTCTGGGAACTGAATTTAAAATAGCCATAATAAAACAAATTCTGCAGCCGGTGTGGTACCTTGTTTATTTGATTTGGTTCGTCACCAACTCATCTTCTGAGTAACCCCGTAGTTATGCCAGGACTAAACTGTAAAATGACCGATGCTGGATATGTGAGCATTGACCTTTAAGTGCACTAGGTGGGACTGATGTGGTCCAGTCCCCTCTGTTAGAGCAAAAATCTGATCAGGAGAATCACAGAGAAATTTCTTTTTTTTTTCTTTTTTTTTTGTGGTACGTGGGCCTCTCGCTGTTGTGGCCTCTCCCGTTGCAGAGCACAGGCTCCGGACGCGCAGGCTCAGCGGCCATGGCTCACGGGCCCAGCTGCTCCGCAGCATGTGGGATCTTCCCGGACCGGGGCACGAACCCGTGTCCCCTGCATCGGCAGGCGGACTCTCAACCACTGCGCCACCAGGGAAGCCCCACAGAGAAATTTCTTAGGGAAACTTGAAATGCGGTCCCCTTCTCCCCAAACTGAAGAAGCAAAGAGAGGTACAGAAGACTTGTGAAGCACAAACTGTTTTATATTCTGATATTCTATGACTTTCTTAGATAAAAAACGTTTTACAGTTTCACATCTATTTAGATAGCAGGAATGTCTCTACTTTTTGTGAAGGACAAAACCCCAGGCTCAGTAATATGCCCTCAAAAATATGTCACATCAGCATAGTCAGTGTTTTCCAATGAAAAGTTTTTTAATAAACAGATGTTTTATTTGCTACCTTATGATATTAAAAAGTATAAACTTAGCTAATAGAATAATTGTTTTGATAATAAATATTTCCAGTGGTACACTTAAAATTAATGTTTTCATCAAAATGTAAAAGCTGTTTTCAAAACTCTTTGCCCATTTTTTTCAGTGGGGTTGTGAAACCCAATGTAAATGTTTATAAATGTTTGCAGAAGAGTACTTTTGTTTTAAAGAGAATGCAAATGTTCTCTTAATACGAAAACACCCCAACAAAGAATGGTTGTAATTAAAGTAATAGATATTCAGTTAAAAATAGAAAAAAACCCCTTCTTTTGGAGTATCATCAGCCCCATGGAAGAGAGTGTGGTGTATACCTTGGGAACCAAGTTGTGGGTACTGTAGTATTACTGCAGTGTGCTGATCAGAAGAACGGTGAACATTTTCTGGGTAAGCAAATCACAGAGGCCTGTTCGTTGGAAGGGATCTTGGAATTCCTGAAGCCCAGCTTCGCACCCAGTGCTCTGTCCTACTGTGGCTGCCCTGTCAAATGATACTTTCCCACCCAGAGTGAGCCTCTGGTGGTGCTGGTGAACTCGCTTGCTCTCGGGTCAGCCCTCTGCATTTTTGGACAGCTCTAGTTGTTCAGAAAGCTCCTTCTAACCCTGAGTTACTACGAATTTGTTACTCACTGCCTGCCAAGGAGTCTGTGCCAGTGCCGACATGAGGGCTCCCAAAGCTACTTAAAGATAGTTGTCTGGTGTCTCTTTAAGACTTTTTTCCCCAGAGGGTCCTAAGTCCTGGCGGGGACTCCCAGGTGTCTTACAGCCTGGCTGCCCCCTTCTGGACACACTCGAGTTGCTCAGTACCATGGGTGGTTACTTCATGTCTAACAATTGCACTGCCTTCTGCTGGTGCTTTGTGTTGAGCTGACCACGTTTTCTTTGCACTGCTGTCAGTTTTCACGACTTCTAACCTTGGGTACTTGAAAATTCTAAATGTAGGACTTGATGTATTCTTAGTCTCTTCTTGGTCCAGGGCCCTCCGTGGGTACTCAGTGTGCTTTCTGAGATCGTAAGGAAGGTGTTGACTAGCTTGGGCCCTGGGTTATGAATTTGTCCCACCACTCTTTAATCTTCAAGTCAGCACCCTTTGAGTATGGCTGTTCAGCCAGCAGTAAAGATTTGATTTGGGAAATCAGCCTCTGTAATTTAGATAGAAATTTGAGGTTGCCGTTTGAAGTTTTTACTTTGGTGACTATGGGAAATCAAAAATTCTGAGGTGGTAAGTAGAGTAGAAGAATTAAGATATAGACAATCCATTATCATTTAGGGGTTTATTTCAGTTTTGTTTGTTTGATTTTGACTGTTTCTAGCTTTAATTTGAACAAACTTACCATTGGATAAACTGGAAAATTTTTCTTCTTGATACAGCTGCTTTGGTAGGGAAAGTGCCTACCATACCCTTGGAAGATTAAAATTGTTGAGTATAAAGTTTATTCATTAAATGTTTACCTATTGCCTGCCATGTGCTAGGCATTATACCTAGGGATATATTGCTGAAAAAGAAATACCTAATAATTCATGGAGAGTATGGTATATAAAGTGAGATAGTCAGTTAACAATTATACGGGTCATTTTTTAAACACTCTCGGTACATGCCACGAGAAAAGATTGCAACAAGAGCGTATATATAGCAGGAGGCCCTGGGCTGGGAGCTTCAGAAGAGCCTTCCTGGAGAAAGTAATGTTTAGGCTGACCTGTTTCTTGTTTATCTGTTGTCCCTATCTTTAAAACTCACCAATTATTGAGAGAGAGCAGCTCCACTGCTAATGAGAATAGAAAGCTTTCCTAATTGATACTTTTTGGGTTGGAATTGGCATTTAATGGCACGAAAGACAGCTTTAGGGTTCACTCAGACACCACTAAAAATCCAGCCACTGCTGGGGTGCCCACCCCTTGATTTTCTCTCTCTACAGAATCATGGGATGCTAACATAATTTGATTCCCCCCAGTTCTCTAAATTGCCCCACTGTCCTGTTCATTCTCACTCTTGCTGAGTCTGACAAAAGAAACAGCTAACTTCTTTGAAAGTGTTTGGAGGAAGGAAAAACAAAGTCCGTGTTACGTTGTAGATATTTTGGGAAGTAGAAAACTGGTTTATTAATAACATATTTCAAGGAGATGAAAACGCAGGCTTGATTTTGGTCAGGCAAGGACTTCAAAAATACAGTTTCCAAAATCCCATCACGAGGGAGCTTTTAAAGAAGGAAAGTCAGAGCAGTCTGGGTGTTCTGGTTCTTGTTCTTTAAAGCCTATATCCCCCTGTTGCGGAGACAAGGAAGGTTGCTGGTTTCCTTTGCTCTCGCGCTCTCTCTCTCTGTCTCTCTCTTTTTAATTTAAAAAATTATTTATTTTTATTCAAGTATAGTTAATTTACAATATTATGTTAGTTTCAGGTGTGTAGCATAGTGATTCAGTATTTTTGCAGATTATACTCCATTTTAGGTTATTACAAGATAATGGCTGTAATTCCCTGTGCTGCACAGTATATCGTTGTTGTTCCTTTGCTCTTGAACCTGATTGAGGACTTTGCCAGCTAAGACCTCATTTTCATTTTGAAGTAATTTGAGCAGTAGAGGGGGAGCCCAGCAAATTTGAATTGCAGGCCCCTGCCCCTGTAGCTTTGGAAAGGCCGTGCTTGAGCCTTTGCCTTTCTTCCAAGCTTGGAGTGCTGGGCTGCTGGGCAGGGTTGGATTATGGCCTGGCCCTGTGGTGGATGTGTGTGCTTGTGTCTGGTCACCTATGGTGAATGTATGCTCATGGTTCTGTATCAGAGAGCTCCTCTGTGATTCTAAACATAGGCAGTATTTTAACCACTGTGGCTCATTTTTCTCGCATGGCAGTGTTTAAATATTATTGAGAGCCAAAGTGAATCTCCACATTTGCCCTAACTGACCTTTGTTACCAAGCTTCATACCGAACACCTATGTAGTCAAGTTTTTAAAAAGTAATGTGTGGAATTCTAATGGATTTCGGCTTGTATATGTTGTTAACTGTTTTTTTAAAAAAAAAAACAACTTTTTTTTTTCAAATTGATAGGTTTAAACAAATTTTAGTAATTTGATCATGTTAAAATGGTAATTATTTGAATGTTTTTTCTGGGATTGATGTCACTTCTCCTTTTCAAGTATCATAGGCCAACCTTCACTCATTTGGTTTATTTGAAAGGTTACAGATTTCTAAATAGTTTGGGAATCATTTGCCAACCATGCAGAGGGGGAAGGCTTGCTGCTGACGTGTAAGTCCAAGCAGTGAGGGTTGTTTGAACTGCTCTTTGAGACAATTTAACTAATAATATTTAGAGCTTTGGAAATTTGGCTACTATTAGACAAGCCTAGGATTTAAGTCATTTTCCAAAGGAGAATGATTCTCAAAATATGACATATTAAAATAAGTATGTTTGTTTATCCCAAATGAGATTGTGAAATTTGTGATTATTCCATTCCTATCCAAATATGACCCTTCATATTTTGTTGGTTGAAAATAAATTTCTTATAACAATTTATCCTTCGCTAAATGAATCTGGGTGAGGAGACTGTTGCCCCTTACATAACAATTACAATTTATCCTGATCCAGGACACATTATTATTTACGCAGAAAGAAGCATTGTGCTTCAGCATTAGAATGCTCTGTTGGTGACGCTGCCCCTGCCACCTGCCATTTTCTTTCACGATTGTTTCTGAGCCTCTGCGGTGGCTTAAGTGCTGGTGCTGGGGACATAAAGATGAGCGGGACAGCGAGGATCCTGGCCCTCATGGAGCTTAGCGTGTGTGCCTCGTTCATCGTTTCCTGTAGTGTTGCTTTTCATTGTGGTTTTACATATTTCTGTCATGTGATCATTATTCCAGGAAATTGTGATACGCATTTTCGCTTGGTAAGATTTGCAGAGAATTTAGGCACTGGGCTGTTCTAGGAGTAAAAGTCTGCTTCCAGATAGCATGCTATTGCTCCTCTGTTGTTCAGGCACTCAGGCCTTATAAAAGGCCATGAAGTGCCAAACTCACTGAAAGTCAGGACTGGCGTTTTGGCAGCAGTAACATTAGACCTACACCCTAATGTAATTTAAAACTATTCTGGAAGTAAAGGGAAGACCAACGTGGTGATTTATAGCAGCTCAGAAACCCCACGCTGGCCATAAGACCATGGTGTTAGGTCTGCATTGAGTTAATGATTTCACTTTTAATTGCTTTTCTCTGTTAATAGAACAAAAGCAAGGATAGCCTTTAACTGCCAAGTATATGACAAAGCCTTGTATTTTAATAGGAATTATTTTTAAACGTTTTTGTTTGGTTCAAATTAGGTGATTTTGAGGCTTATAGATAAGTACTGGAAAAGCTGACCTTACTTTCTTGATCTATTTTCGAAATAAAGCTAGTGTTAAAAAATTCTAGGGCTTACAAATTTATATTTAGAATCTAGATAGTATCATATGTAGGCATAGAAAATAAATAAAGTACTTTGTTTAAAATTTTCAAGTACAAATAGTACATAAGGATAAATGTCTATGCCATGTATTAAGAATTTTTCTTTTAAGGCACGCAAATAATAAATCTGTTTATAATTTTACTGTTCATTGTGCAGTTCACTCTGTAAAGTAGAGGGTCAGGGCGATGCCTTGTTATTCCCCCTACGTTCTACTTTTCCTTGTAGAAGAAATGTATTCTTGGTCATACTGTATAATGGTAAGTTCTTAAGCCACCCTGATGTAATCTTTTAAACAGATTGTTTTAAAATAAAACGAATCATAGTCAGTGTATTTTCTGATAGTGAATCTTTTAAAATAAGTAATTTTCTTTATAGTTAGGGTAATTTTGCTACTGCAAGTAGTAGAACCTGGTTTAACCTGCCCATGTTAAAAAAAATAAAATTTGTTCCTACAACTTTATTCATAAAATTAGAACTGGCCTTCCAGTGGCATCTTTGATCTGGGTAGGAAAGAGGTTACTTCCGAATATTGGGAATGAAGGTGTCTTAGTCTGTGTGAACTGCTGTTACAAAACATCATAGACTGGGTGGCATATAAACAACATTTATTTCTCATAGTTCTAGAGGCTGGAAAGTCCACGAACAAGGTGCTGGCAGATTTGGTGTCTGGTGAGGGCCTGGTTCATAGACTGCCGTCATCCTACTGTGTCCTCACATGATGGAAGGGGTGAGGTTACACTCTGGGGTTTCTCTTATAATTCCATTCATGAGGGCTCTGCTGTCATGATCTAATCACCTCCTGAAAGTGCCAACTCCAAGTGCTGGCACATTGGGCGTTAGGAATTAACATGTGAATTTTATGGGGGAGGGAGACACAAACATTCAGTCGGTAGCAGCAGGCTTGTAATGAGTGCTTTAGTCTTTGAGTGTTGTAGGCAGAAGATGGCTAAATCATCACTGCTTCCCTGAAGTACATACGTTAGTGCTAGGGAGGAGTAGCCTAATGTGAGTTTTTATATCAGAGGCATGATAAATGGGACCCATGGTGTATGAAATTCCAGTTCTTTAGTACAGGGAAATGTGCTCTTCATGTTTCTGTCTTCTAAGGCCTGCCTTCAAGTCTTAATTTACCTAAAGGTGGTACACATCTTTCCTTTAGCTTGGTCAATGTTTCTTAACCCGTTTTCCACTGTTCTCTTCCTCCACCAGAAGTCTTTTAGACAGTTTGAAATTTTAATACCCATGAAATTTTAATACTACAGATATACTGTATCTGTGCTTACATAAAAGAAAGTTTTTTTGCCCCAACGCCCAAATGAATTTTCATCCTTTGGGACCAGTATTGCCCCCATTGAGAATACATGGGCTAGGATACCTGGCTGGGTGGGTTGTGCCCTACCTAGTAATTAGGCTTTGAAGGAGGCTAATCTATTATTTGTTTAAGAACCTTGAGTCCATTAGACAATTTTCTGATATGGACTGCTGTTAAAGGGTTGTTCCTCAAAGCACAAGCTCTTTATTCATTCATGGAGTCATACACACTTGTTTCAAACCCTCCTGGCTTCCTCATTTCCTTGCTGTGCCCCCATGGGCAAAGCCTTAGTTTATTCACTGTAGGCAATAATAGTATCTACCTCAAAAGGTTGCTGGGGAAGACTGAAAAAGCGAGTAAAGCACCATGCTTGGCATAAAGTAAGCCAGCAAAAAAATGAAGTTATTTTTAATAGTACTAGAGTTTTCTTTGGTTGTTAGACTCATCAACTGTCTGCATTTTAAAGATTAGACAAGTTATTACGGCTCTGGGTTCAGTGGTGATAAAGTTATTATAGGTGTTGGGTTCATAGCTGTATGACTTGATCCAGTTGTTTAAATCTTCACGCCCCAGTTTCCATATTTTGTTAAGATAGAAAGCAAGGTAAGTTGGTTGAAACTTCAAATATAGCAGTAATCCTAATAAATGTACGTGGGTTATATTTGCCCACTAAATGACAGACTCTTGGATTGAATTAAAAAATAAGAGACATACCTAAGACAGAATGACTCTAGAAGGTTTAAAGAACAGAAAGGGGGTGGGGAGGGACAGGCAAATATTGCTATCAATAAAAATAGAATTAATATATGAATATGGAGGAAATAGAATAGTTCATGTTAACAACCCACCAAAAAGACAAAATAATTATGATTTTGCATGTATCCAGGGCGTTACAAGGGAAATCTGTTAAAACCACAGTCATAGTGGTAGATTTTAACATACTCTGTCACTGATAAATAAAACAGACAAAAGTTAGTATGAATATACAGTATTTGAAGACCACCTTTATTAACGAGGTTTCATTTTAAACAAGTCTCTGAGTACCGTTCCCTGGCAAAATGGTCTGAGTCTATGAATTTTGGCTGGTTTATGCAGCCATATAATGCTCTTTGTATGGTAGATGTGTTCCTGTAAAGCTCCAAGTAAACTAGATAATTGTAAAAGTGAATGATAAACTTTTCTAAAGGACTTTGTATGCGTGTGAGTTTTTCTTATGTTGTCAGCTCTCACACTAGAACTTTTTCTGTGTGTCCTGGTGTTTGTGAGCAGAGAACTTTGAGTGTTTAGGTTAGACTCTTGAATCTTTTTTTTTTTTTTTTTTTTTTTTTTTTTTGCAGTACGCGGGCCTCTCACTGTTGTGGCCTCTCCCATTGCGGAGCACAGGCTCCGGACGTGCAGGCTCAGCGGCCATGGCTCACGGGCCCAGCCGCTCCGTGGCATGTGGGATCTTCCCGGACCGGGGCACGAACCCGCGTCCCCTGCATCGGCAGGCGGACTCCCAACCACTGTGCCACCAGGGAAGCCCCGACTTGAGCCTTTTTATGGAACTGGGTCCGTGAACCTGAGTAACGGTCGGTTAGACAGATTTATTCATCACAGTGGTTCTAGATGTGGTTTCTTGCAGAGACTCCTCTTTATTGGCCATTTACATGTGCTGCAGGTTGCCTCGGTGGCAAACTGTAAGCGGGGTGTGACTCTCTTGCTTTCTGGCTACTGAAGAGTTGAGAGGATTGAGGCAGAACTCTCAGAGGTCCCTTCCTGGAAACTCTCAGACATAGTTTGGTCTCTCCAGAGTCCCTGAGCAGGATCTTTTTTGTTGTTTTTTTTTCTTTTTTAAGGTGACACACCAGCAGTCCAGTGTATGCTTTTTCAAGTTTTTTTTTTTATCAGTGAAGTGGGAGGGTTTTTAAGCGTCTGCAGAACATTTGGGTTTGTGAATTCTGTCGAAGTAATTGTTGGCATATGGTTTTCCTCCTTAAGAAGGGTTGGCAAATGTTGTCACCTTTTTCTTTAATTTATTTGAGCCTTTAATTAATATTGGGTATTAACGAAGTGTGTGTTTGTGCACGTGCGTAGCGCCAGTGAAAATTCCATTTATTTTCTCTTTGTTGCTTTGTTCTCTAGTTTGGACAAAAAATAAATTATTTTCATGGGTAAAAACTAAATTAAAAAGGAAAACATACGTTTTAATAAGTACGTAGAGAAGTACCTTATTAAATATAAGTTCGTGTTCATTAGCAGCCTAGTCTAAAAATGTGACTGCCTTGAAATGGAAGGCAGAGAGCCCAGCAGATCTGTGGAACTTAAAAGGGTGTGTGTTCTGGGCTTTATGACTGATGGCGACGGTACCCCCGTGGCAGCTTGAATTGTCATGGCTCCTGTGGCCTCACCTTCCCATCCTCCATCCAGTCTCCCACCCTCTCAACCAGTCCATAAATAATTAACAAGCACTTAATGTTTCCAGGCACCTTGCTAGGAGTTGAGAAATATAAACACAGTATGATGGGGACATGACCTTAAGAGCCTGTGTCATACTGATGATTAGTAAATAGAAGTTTTGTAATTATGAAACGGCCTTACGATGATAAGTGATAGGGCAGAGGTATATAAGGAGGGAGGACATATGTGGGTCATCTAACTCAGACTAGGTGGTGGTAGTGGTGGTGGTGGAGGGATCAGGGGTGGCTTCTTGGATGAGGTGATACATCAGCTAGGATTTGTTGGAATAGGAGAGAGCTGTTCCAGGTAGTAGTTTTGGAGGTGAGACCGGAACATGACTTTTCCTTCAGGAGCTACAAGAGTTAAAGACAAGAATATTGAAACCAGGCTGGAGAGCTGGGCAGGCCCCTCATGAAGGCGCTCATTTCTCTTCAAAGGGTTCTGGGCATTATTCTGAAGGCAATGGGGATTTATTGTTCTGAAGGCGTGGGCATTGGTGGATTTTAGTCATGGGAATAAAGTGATTAGAATTACATTTTAGAAAGGTCCCTCTGGTGGCAATGTAGGGTTGCGGATTAAAATGAGAGGTGAGGCACTGGAATAAGAAAGTATTGCTTGAGCTGATTTATGAGATTTTCAGGAGGTGCAGGCAACCTTGGGGCCTGAATATGGGAGGAGAGAGAAATGAAGGATGACCGCAAGGTTTCTAGCTGAGGTCAGTGGGAGAAATGAGAGTGCTGTTCAGTGAGGGAGTGACAGAGGGAAAACAAGGTTTGGAGGGAGGAATTAGGAGTTTAGTTGTAGACACGGACTTGTTGATCCTTAGGAGACGCTGCCCTTAGCTGTCCAGGGAGTGGTTGTCAGCATAGGGTAGTGGGTAACATCATCCAGGCAGACGGAAGAGGGCAGTGGAAGGAAGCCTGGAGATAAACTATAAAGAACAAAACCCTGTGTGTTGATCTAATAGCCATGTGACAGGGAAAACAGATACGGTACCTTGGAAAATAAACAGATCAAGTGTTTTCCCCCTGGACTTGGCCAGGTGTTGACTTTCAGAATTTTAGTCAATGAAGAGAACTGTCAATAATAACTCCTAAAGCTGGGAGCGGTGAAGCTCCAGTTTTTTTCCCAATGGTTATGACCTTGTGGTAGCATGTGCCAGAGCTGGAGGAACCTCTTTGCCTCTTTGGGTCTATGATAATAGCTTCCTCATCTATTTCTGTCTTTGTCTGTCAGTTTGAATAAATAAAATTGTCTTCTTAATGAAGCAGAAAATGATAAAGCTTTTGGAATGTCTTTGTTATTTTTGGAGAATTACAGTTCATAGGAATTAGAGAGGGCAGAGGATTAGAGAAGAGTAATTTGTGGAGGGGGCTTGGCTTTTTTACGTACTCCTTATTTTTATATGCACGTGCGCGCGCACACACACACACACACACACACACACACACACACAGAGTTAGGATAGAGAAGAGCAGGGAAGCAGTTTTAATCATCTTCCCAATGTCTGGCCACAGAAGACATGAGTATTATTCATATCACATCTGGGATATTAGTGATTTGTATTCACTCAAGGATTATTTAATGGGTTCCTGCCCTGGTGATCAAGTCAGAATTTGGGCCGCACCGAGCCAGCTGGGACAGTGAGAGCCCTTCTCTGGAGCGGAGATTGTCTTACCTCCCACCACCCTTACGTAGTTCTCTCAAGCTTTCCTAATGGCAGCCCCACCACCAGGCCCAGTTCCAAGATGGCCAGCCCTCCTCTCTTGTCTCCTCCTAATCTTCCCACAGCCATCGAAGTACAGATTGCTTCACTGGCCTTTGGGACACATGGCTGATAGCTAGCACCTTGGGAAAATCTAGCCCTTTATAGATAACCGCCTGGGGACACCTTTAGGTGCGATGTAAGCTGCCCCCGCAGCTGGCACCATCCTTTGTTGAGGTGGGTTAGGGGATAATGATGGTAGTAGCTTGCTGGGCTTTCTGGGATCCCTGTGCCATGGCCACGCTCTCGTCCATGCTCTTGCCTTGACTCCGACCGTTCCTTCACCTTCAGGTTCCTGCGTTGTTGCCGCTGAATATCTGGAAGCACCGTTCCACTATGGCCCTGGTGGGGATGTGGGATTTTTTTGCTTTGACATATCCCTGAAAATTAAAAAAATATATATATTCTATCATTATGCAAACTCTACTGTTTGGGGAGGATATTGCCTTAGGACAGAGAACGTTGAAGACAAAAATGCCCCTGATATCCAAGTTCTTAGACGCTCGAGTGAAACAGTCGAATAAAAAGAGTAACTTGTAGTCGGTATTTCTTTTGTATACAGACTCGTAGGAACTTTTGCTCCCCAGTCACCCCTTTGTTTTGAGGAACGATGGCGTTATTAAAGAAGAATACTTAGGAAACATGTGCTGACATTCTCTGAATGACTTATTTTACACTTAAATCAAGGACTCAATGTCTGCTTGTCGAGAAATTTTTGGATAAGTCAGTGGTAGGGAGAGAATCATGGGATGTAGTTGGGCTGACTCTGGAGTCGGGTGACGGAGCTGGAGCACAGGTTGGTTGCTGCGCTGGAGGCCTCGGTGTGGCTTGTTCTCATTGGTCAGCAGGTGGCACCAAATAGCCAGGACGAATCTGGAGAGAGGTATGTGGTGTTTCGATTTCACCTTGGGTTGGGTTAAACATTTTGGAGTTAATAGCACTCTCACGTTTTTCCCCCCTAGAGATGGCATCCTCCAAGGCTGAATTTCGTAGAAGTCTTTGGTTTTAATAGAGTCATAAAACTTAACCATCTCCAAGGTCAAATGGTACATAACAATATTGATTTTCTTTTTTTTGGAGGGGTTATGACTCTGAATGCTAAAAGCCAACTGTAAGATCCTTCTGTAGAATATATTTACTGGCTTCGGTGTCTGAACTTTTTCGTGTTTTTATGAAGTCTTTTCAGTACGTTGCTAATGGAGGTGTTAAAATTGATCTACTGATAAATTTATATATTTTTTGATAGATTTATTTTTATTTTTATTTATTTATTTATTTTTTTGCGGTGTGCGGGCCTCTCACTGCTGTGGCCTCTCCCGCTGCAGAGCACAGGCTCCGGACGCGCAGGCTCAGCGGCCACGGCCCACGGGCCCAGCCGCTCCGCGGCATGCGGGATCCTCCCAGACCGGGGCACGAACCCGTGTCCCCTGCATCGGCAGGCGGACTCCCAACCACTGCGCCACCAGGGAAGCCCCTAGATTTATATTTTTGACCTTGATAATGTCTGCCTGATGGGAATCCAGGATTTTACTCCCATCCGAGATGTTTCTGTTTGAGCAGAGGTGGGTGACTCTGAGTTACAGATGGTGATTCAGTTGTGAGGGGGACACGGAGGATGTGTTGGGGATATTCTTGGATATCTTGTGAGAAAACAGCTAATGACAAAAGAGGGGGCAGGTCTGTGCTTTTGCCCCCAATTACTACACTACTTGAGGTGCAGTTCATTTGTTTCAGCTTAATTTATTGTCCACGGACCCCTGGTTGCGTGTGCCTTGTATGGTTCTGTGCTAGAACTTGAGAAAAAGCTGCCTTTTGAAGCACGATAAGAGGAATGTTTCTTTTCTGCGTATGTGGCTTTGTTTATTTTCTTTGTTTGGTGCCATGTGTGGGGAAAAATGTGAGCTCGAGTGGTCCATTTGTGGTTGCCGGGTGGTGTCTGGTTTGATTAGTGCATGAGCTCCAGTGATTAGGCTTGCTAACTCTGGTCTGTGCGTGCATTCTTGGGGCACGCTGAATGAGGTTTCCATGAAACGAGCATCCAGGTACAAAATCTTATAATTAATTTTTGAGTCTTAAGATGGGGCCTGGGAGAAGGGATGGGAGGGGGAGATGACAAACATCTTTTCCCTTGGGGTATCTTCCTACAACTAAGTGGGGGGGGGTGCATCTTTCTTCCTCCCTCTCTTTTTAATTTACTTAGATAGGCTTGTATATAAAATGTGCAGGAAGTTAACCACACCCGTAGGAATTAAGCACATATCCTTGCCTCCTAGAATCTGTTTTTCACACAGCACCAGGATTGATCTTTTAAAAACATACATCCAGTAATGTCAGTTATTAGGTTAAAATCCTGCTCTGGCTTCCCTCACACTTAGGTTAACAGCCCTTTGTGGACTGGCTCCACCTACCTTTCCAACCTCATCTCCTTGTATCTCTCCCTGCCTATCAGACTTGGGCCACACTGAGCTCTTCATTCCTCCAACAAGCCGTGCTGTTCTCACCTTAGGGCCTTTCCATGAGTAGTTTCCTTTGCTTGGAATGTCATTCCTCTTGATCTGGGTGTGACAGGACCGTTGAGAGCTCAGTTTAAATACCGACTCAGACCTTCCCAGACCACCAGCTCTAAAAGAGCCATTCATTCCTTTTCTCTCTTTTACTTTTAAATTAAGATATAACAGACACATAATACTTTGTAAGTTTTAAGGTGTAAGGTATGTTGATTTGATATGTTTATATATTGCAGTATGATTACCACTGTAGCATTAGCTAACACCTCTATCATTTCACATAATTATCATTTCTTTCTTGTGGTGAGGATGATTAAGTCTAGTCTCTTAGCAGCTTTGAAGTTTATAAGACAGTATGACTGATTACTCACTCTGTGTCACATCACTCCAGTTTCATTTTATTTTCTTTTCAACTATCTTGTCTTGTCTTTTGTGCTTTTTTGGTCCAGCTCTTCCTAGTAGGATGTAAGCTTCACTAGAGCCAGGTCCTTATCTTGTTTACCGTTAACCCAGCATCTGGAACAGTGCTGAGCATGTACTAGGTCCCCGGAACATTTTGGTTCCGTGAATGAATAATAGCTGTACTGAGGGGAGAAGCTATATATTTAAAGCTAAATGTATCTCTCTTAATTCTCTGAGGGCACTGTGATAAAGACGGCAGTGGGCCAAACGCTGAGGCTGAAGTTCTTGTTTCCCATTTATCCCTGTAAAACATTGTGGCCCTGGTGGGTCCCTGAGACGTGGGTATTGGGGTGGGTAGTAGAATTTGTAATAACACAGTCATATACATAATTTCAGTCATTATTCAGTCATTTTTTGGTATCTGTTAAACACTAGTACTGTCCTTGCTGCTGTATATTTACTATGTCATTTAATCTTAGGCATCAGTTTTCTAATATGTAAATGATATGTTTAGATAAAATGATCTGTTAGTTCTCTTATATCACATTATATGAATTTCTAGGAGAAGCTAAGAGATTATAGTTTATGGTGACACACAATAGAAACAGATTAGTTCGTTCAGAATACCTACCCAAGGTAGGTATTCATTCAGCTCTAATAAAACTTTAAAATTGCAAAGTCTAAACTTTAGAAAGGAGGAAGAAACCCACCCTTTGTTGGGTATCCGTCATCTCATTCAGTCTTCTCAACAACCTGTAGAGTATCTTCCCTCCTTCATGTCTGCGGAAACGGAGGCTCAGAGGTGTTACGTGCCTTGGCCAAGGTCACACACATGTTACGAGGCAGTGCTGAAGTTCCCAACCAGCTTCCATTGACTCCAGA
Organism: Delphinus delphis; assembly: GCF_949987515.2. Classification (NCBI taxonomy): domain Eukaryota; kingdom Metazoa; phylum Chordata; class Mammalia; order Artiodactyla; family Delphinidae; genus Delphinus; species Delphinus delphis. The sequence continues at coordinate 44,888,256 of NC_082694.2, read as the reverse complement.
GACCTGCTCTCAGCACGTAGGAGTTGTGTTACCTTCTGCTCACCTTTCCCCAGTAGGTTTTGTGGGGATCGACAGCTTAGACTCCTGACTAGCGTTTCCCTTCTGTTTCTCACAGACCTCTGAGAAGGAGCTGATGTGGAGAAGCAGCTGAGGCGGTCCAGGATGACGACCACAGTAGCCACAGACTACGACAACATCGAGATCCAACAGCAGTACAGCGATGTCAACAACCGCTGGGACGTGGACGACTGGGACAACGAGAACAGCTCCGCGCGGCTCTTTGAGCGGTCCCGCATCAAGGCTCTGGCAGGTAGGGTGCCCTTATGTCCCGTCACAGAGGCCTGGGATGCCTTACAGGTCCCTTTGAAATCATCCACCCTGTCCCCCTCTCAAGATCAGCTCAGCTCTACGTGAACACGTCCCACCAGAGCAAGCCGACTGTTTCATAAGGTGGCCAGTTTCCTATCTGGGGGCCTGTCAGTCCCACAGCCCAAATGATTCAGAGCCCAGGGTGGTTTTTATAGCCGTTCAGAAAGAGATGCCCTAGGCTTGTCAGAAATCTTTTATTTTTAACACATCTTACATTTCAGTATATTGAAGTATACTATACCTTAGACACAAAAATACAGTTTGACCCTGGAACAACATGGGGGTTAGGGGCACCAACCTGCTGCACGGTCGAAAATCCATGTATTTGACTCCCCCAGAACTTAGCTACTAATAGCCCACTGTTGACCTGAAGCCTTATCCATAACATAAAGAGTCGATTAACACATAATTTGTAAGTTATATATATGATATACTGTATTCTTACTGTAAAGTAAGCTGGAGAAAAGAAAACGTTATTAAGAAAATCATAAGGAAGGGAAAATACATTTACTCTACATCTGTATATTTATTGAAAATAAATGTGTCAATGTAAGTGTAAGTGTACCTGCACAGTTCAAACGCTTGTTGTTCAAGGGTCAACTGTATACAAATTAACCTGTTTACTTAGGGCCTGTGATATATAAATTAACTTGACCTGTTACAGTACTTGCTTTGAGTGACCAAGGTTAGTTAGTTTCACGTGCAAAGGTTTTGGATCTGAAAAGCAATAGCTTAATCTGGTGAGGGCACATTTAATGCTATAACAGGTAAGTCTGCCATTGATAAAGTTAACAGGCACACATCCCTTACTTCATGATTTCTCACTCCCTTGTTGCTGTTGAATACTTAGGGCACACTTTTACCAGGGCCCTAGATGGGGTGGAATTGCCCTGAAAATCAGGAAGGGGGTTCAGTCACAATGAAAACTCAGCAGTATTGAATATGTGTAAACCAAGGGGCCAATGTGGAGTTTATTCAAAATCTTGCCTCTGTACTTTGAGACCCCAAATAAAATGATTTCCAAATGAGAAAAGTGGGTTTATGTATTTTTTCCTAATATCTTTAATTATGACAAGTAAACAAAAGTCATGACTTAAACAAGTGAGTTTCCTGTTAATTGTGAAGATAGCTGACTTTTTTATTACCTTTACAGTGTAATCTGTTTATGAGGCATGTGTCATTTGGAGTTCTCTTGATTGTAAGCAAAAGGAAACCTAGCCCAAAGTGGTTTAAATGACAAAGAGACATGACAGAGAATAGTAGACAAATTTAGCATTTAAGCCAGATTTGCTCCTGGGCTTAGATGGTATGACCAGGATCCAGTTTCTTTCCACTTTTTGGCTTTCCTTGCTGGTGTGGACTTCATTCTCAGGTAGGCTCTTGGGTCCCTGGAGTCCCAGGATGGCTGCCCTGGGTCTCAGATCTGTTTGTAAGGACATCCAGTAGAAAAGAGCACCTCTGCTTGCCCAGTACTGTACTTCCACTATGGCCGTGGAATCAGTCTCACTGGCTTGACTGTGCTTGGGTCACGTGCCTCTCTCAGACCCTCTCTCCACTGGAGTCAGAAGAGGATATGCTGATTGACATCAGCTAATCGGAATGCATCTTGGGGTGCAGGGAATTGCGGGGTTGGGAGTGGCGAGGGGTCAGTCCCACCCAAACAGCTTGGCTAGAAACTTTAGAATACAACAGGAAGGAGGAAGAGGGAAATGGATGTTGAGGGTGCAGGCAACTAAATGCTATGGAAAAATTGTTCAGCTGCCTTAGGATAATTTGTTTGTTGAGTGGTGGTGATTTGTAGGTCTTTCTCGAGCTTGCCTGATTCGAGGGCATAAATGATTAACCAGATAGTCACTCTAGAATTAGAGCTTTAGTTTCTAGCTTATTCATTAACATGGAACCTTATGGAAACCATGATCTTGTCTCGTGCTAGTGGATCGATTTGTACTTTAATGTCTTACCTCATTTTCTTGAGGTTTCATTGGAGCTGTTAGACCAGTATGATATTAGTGGCCAGTTATCTTTGATCATGAGTCATTTACTTTCTGGTTCCAGACTACCAGGTACAGTTGACCCTTAAACAACGGGGGTTTGAACTGTGTGGAGGATTGGTGTCCCTCACCCCTGTGTTGTTCAAGGGTCAGCTGTAGTATCGCCCTTTTAAGAATTTTACTCGCAAACTGCAGAGCAGTTCCTTGCTTTGTTCTTTTCTCTAGTTCCAGAGGCGATCCCCAGCTGTCCTTAGGATTAATCAGTTGTCCCTACACTTCCTAAGATGTCTTTCCCTCTGTGTTATCCAGGTCCTTGAACAAATGCTAATAATAGTAAGCATACTTACAGTGTGTCAGGCACTGTTTTAAATGCATTGCATATATTAACAGTTAATCCCATAACAACTATGAGAGAGATTGTTATCTACAATGTATAGATGAGGCAGCTGAGGCACAAAGAGATTAAGTAGCTTGCCCAAGGTCACACCACTGATAAGTGACTGAAGGCAGACTGACTCCAAAGTGTATATGCTACTATTTTTTTGCTATTCAGTAAAATGCAAAATGGTTCAAAGCTCACTGGTGTAGAGAATTGATGATGGGTAATGCAGACATGTTAAAAAGATCTTCAGAAGGCTCAGAAATGCATCCTGTGGCTTGAGGAAGCCGTGAGTAACCACGAGAAGTTACTGAAAAGAAAACATGCTGCCTCCAGGATAAATAATGTGGGGGGGGGGGGGGAAAAGAAAAGAAAAACAAAAAAAGAATTGCTTTTAGTGAATCCAGAAGATACCAGGAAAACCACCTGTTCATGGAAGAAATTATCTTGCTTTATTATCTGACTTCCCAGCTCTGTGGGACAGAAAAGTCTCTGAGCTCTCTAAGAAGCCTTATAAGCTGATAGCGGGAGTAACAGATCAGACCAGCACCGTCTAGAACTGTGGTTTTAGAATTTGAGTGGTCTTCAGAATCACAGCACAGATCGTGGGCCCACCGCCAGAGTTTCTGATTCAGTTAAGTCTGAGATGGTACTTGATAATTTACATTTCTGACAGGTTCCCAGGTGATGCTGATGTGGCTGGTCTGGGGAATCCCATTTTGAGACTGGTGTAGAGTATCGATGGTCATCTGATCTACTTCCTTGGGTGTCTGAGGCCATTTCATCTAGAAACAAAACAAATGAACAAACAAACCGAAACCAAACTCACAGATACAGAGATCGTATTAGTGGTTACCGCAGGGAAAGCGGGGTGGGTATGGGTGAAAGAGGTGAAGGGGGGTCGACTGTATGGTGAATGGATGGTAAGTAGAATTGTGCTGGTGATCACTTCATAGTGTATACAGATGAGGAATTCTATTGCTGTAAACCTGAAACTTACATATTAAAGAAACCCTTTAATCTTTTAAAGAAAGGTAAAAGCTAAACATTTTCTTTTTACAAGTGATGGGTGTTTATGGTTTAGGGTTATATTTTGTGGAATCAACACAAATTAGGGGAAGTAGGAAAAGTAGTCTTTTTAAAAGTGCAACATTTAGCTTGAAAATATTGGTAAAGTAATTAAAATTAATATCTTTATATCAACACTCATAAATAGTGAATTTAAAAAATTAGGAGGCTATGTACCAAAATATTCCATGTTTCTTTCTGAGTAACTTATTTCTTATTTGTATTTGAACTTTTTCCTGAAATAAATATGAACAGTTTTGTAATTAAGAAAAAAAAAACATAAAAACATCTTAACATCTAATATCACATTCAAAAGTTTTGATTAATTTTTCTCCCAAAATAATGGCATAGAGAAGTAGTAGGAGAAAGCCTGTGTATGAATGAACATTTAAAAAAATGACAGAAATTGAAAACAAGATTACTTTGGGAGTTGTCACTTATCAGCATTTATGAGATAAAATTTTGCAGGAGAGCCTTTCTGCTAAGGTACGGACATGGGAAAAGAAATTGACCTTGAGTTTATGTGGTTATGGGGAATTAAGAACAGCTGAGAAACATAGGAAAATGAGGTGAAAGCACCTAATTGTTTCTTTTACATTACATGGATAGAGTAAATAACACATATTAGTGGCTGTATGTGTAAGCCAGATTCCCTTTAAACGTAAGTATTTATTTGCGTGACCAAGAATTTTGGTGGAGCATTTAATCAGCTAAAGCAGTGATGTACTTTAAATGTCCAGATCAGTGCTGTCTGAAAGAAATATAATACTACACATGTGATTTTAAATGTTCTAAGTAAGATATTTCACTTAATCAGACAATCCAAAATATTGTATCAACATGTAATCAGTGTAAAAAACTTATTATAAATGAGATACTGTACATTTTTTATACTAAGTCTTTGAAATCCAGTATATATTTTATTTCCCATGTTTCACACGGTCACTTGGCCAGTGGCTGTGGGTTTGGACAGTGCATCTCTAGTGCCTTCACGTAGATGCTTTTATTGGTGAAAACTTCATAGATCCTGCTGAACAAATGTGGGCTTTAAAATCCCTATCACGAATTTGGTCTCGAGTATAGTTGTGAAGCCATGAGTAGTTGGCCACTTGGCTAAATGTGAATTTAAATTCTGATGAGGAATAACCCATCAATTGAATCATTATTATTATTATTATTTTTTGCGGTACGCGGGCCTCTCACTGTTGTGGCCTCTCCCGTTGCGGAGCACAGGCTCCGGACGCGCAGGCTCAGTGGCCATGGCTCATGGGCCTAGACGCTCTGCGGCATGTGGGATCCTCCCAGACCAGGGCACGAACCTGCGTTCCCTTCATTGGCAGGCGGACTCTCAACCACTGCGCCACCAGGGAAGCCCGAATCATTATTTTTAAAAGAATCACTCTTTATATATGTGTGTGTGCCTTTCACTTCTAAACTTTTATTAAATGGATGCAAAGTAGCAACAAAGGTCCTCCACACTGCTGTTTCCGCTGAAAACTTTGGCGTTGTTCTTGAGCTCGAACACTATTTTTGGATGCAGAAGACTCAATAGCAGACTTGTGTAAACATGCATATTCCAGGGTGTCCACGCTCCCTCCAAAAAATTGAGATTCACTTCAGTGGGAGGGAGCACAGTAATCTGCATTTTTAATGCATACAGTACTCTTTGAGAAACACTTTCCTGTGACATGGTCTAAAGTGTTCTCACTTAATATTCAAATCTTATTATCCTTGAGTGTTCTCACCAAAGTGAAAATCAACTTTTCATCTCTCCTTTAAAATATTAGTCTGCCCTTTCCCTCCAGTAAGTAGGTCACAGTTATGTTTTGATATCTCAGCACCTAAGAAGGCTTAATGTTCTGCCTGAACTGAGTAGAGAGCTGTCTCGTGGCAGGAGGAACACATTCTTGCTGTAATCCCTGCCCTCATTATAGCCCCTGTCTGGGTGCGTCTTCCTGCAGGAGGTGATGGAGGTTCCCCCATCTAACCCCAGCCCCTAGAGTTGTTTGGGCCTTTTAATTTGTAGTCTCCAGGAGGGCAGAACATTTCTTGGGGGCCTAAATTAGCTCTCTAGTGCTAATTAAAATTAGTGGGGACTCTTCAAAAGTTATAGATAAAAAAATTCAGGCACAGGGTTTTCTCAGGAGGAAAAGACTTGGATTCCATACGCTGAGAATTAAAGCAGAACTTGCCGTCTACTTTCTGCCAGTTGACTGCAAATTTCAAGCTGTCATTAAGGTTATATACTTAAATTATTTACTTAATCCCCAAATAGATAGACCTGTGCATATATGGTACTGTAAAAGCTGTTTTAGCTTACCTTTTTTGAGAGATGTCTTATTGTCCTTTCTACCTAAAATCATGAATTTTTAATTAGGTGGTTTAGATATTGGCTTCATATTTTTTAAGATCCCCTGTGCTACGGTGGTTTTACTTAGAAACTTCCCAGAATACGACTGTTAATTCACAATCAATCCCCCCTGCCAAGACTGAATACACAAACAAACAAATAGATGTAAAATATTTTACTTCCTTCTAGTGGAAGTATGGTGCCACCTTGCTATTGAACATGCAAAGAGATCTATAAAACATGGTCTGGAATGATCTAATTAGGAAGATAAAACCTATTTACATGAAACACGAACTAAACTTGTGTGCAAGTGGCAAGAAAGTAGTGCTGCAGTAATTTAGAGAAGGATTGATCGCAAGAGGGAAAAAACAAAGTCATTTTAAGAGGACGGGTCAAGGAATGTAAAGAACATTGGAACTTGGAGAGAGAGAGCGTGGAGCCTGAACCTTGGCGTGGCTGCTTCCGTTTCCACTGCAGCAAAACAGAGGAGGCCTTTCACTAAAACAGAAAGTGCTTTTGGCTTCTCAAGATGAGACACCACCTTGAGCTTGGATTCGTTCCTTGAAAATTTTAAGCTAGAGCTTTTCTTATGTGCATACTCATCACCCTGTTCAGATGGAACACTTTTATGCCCCAAGGGAAAGGCTTCTTGCATGATGGAGTGGATTTTTATAGTTAGGATTAACAGATTCAATAGCTACCCCATCTTTTCCCCCATCTACTCTTGAGGCTGTTTGCCTAAATTATGCATTATTTGGGATTATTTGTGAGAACAGGCATGGTCCCTAGTGCCACTAAATACACCACCCATTAGTTGTGAAATCTGAATCTGAAGGAGCATTTCATATCAAAGAGGTTCATGCAGGCTAGTGAAGAGAAGGTCTGTTTAGGTCATTACAAGTAGTCCTGGATTATACCCTCAATTTATTTTCTGTATACATAAGGCTTCAGTAGTTTCCTGACTGTAGGACTGCAGGAATCTTTTCTTTCTCTTTTGGGTAGAGCTTCCTCAGATTTCCCTCCCCTCTCTTTCTTCTTACTGCTGTAGATGACGCCCTCCTGACTTTTGAAATCAGCTTGGATTTCCGCTCCTGTGCCTTATATTCTTCAGATTTTCTTCTCATCTCAGCAATGGCTGAAACTCCATAGCAGCTGAGATGAATGATCCTGGCTGGGAGAAACAGCCTACTATTCCTCTCCTTCATCAAACCTCTTAACCACACACCATTCCTCTTCCTAACCCAGCCCCCATTCCTGCCCTTCAGTCTCTTTCAAGTTTCATTCCTTAGGTCAGAGAACTTCTCAATCCTCATTCCTTTACTCATCTCTTACTGCACCTTAGCCTTTGTCTTAACTTCTCACCCCACCAGAATATTTTCCTTAAGTCAGTCCCTGACTTTTGAGGAGCTCCAGTCACCATTTCTAGGGGAAAATCCCATATACTTTATGCTTGATTTGTGATTGAACTTAGGGAATGTGACCTGTCTTTTGTTGGAGACTGCCTAGGTAAGCAAAAGAGGAAAAATTCATGATTTTTCTCCTCTCTTCTACTTTTCCTGGCCCTCTCTGCATATGTGTACCCTCCACCCGCCGCCATCTGTCTGTCTTTTAAATATCAGCTTTCTTGAGATATTATTTACATACCATAAAATTCACCCCTGAGAAGTGTACAATTCAGTGGTTTTTAATGTACTCACAGAGTTGTGTAACTATCACCACTAATCCCAGAACATTTTTATCACCCCCCAGAGAAGTCGCATACATATTAGCAGTCGCTTCCCGTTTTCACTCCTCCCCAGCTCCAGGCAGCCACTGATCTAGTTTCTGACTGTGGATTTGTCTATTCTGGACATTTTATCTAAATGGAATCATACAACATGTGGCCGTTTGTGACTGGTTTCTTTTACTTAGCAAAACATTTTCAAGGTTCATCCGTGTTGTATAGCATGTTATCAGTACCTCTCTGATTTTTTCCCTCTGTTCTCTTATGTGAGTAATAGTGGTAGATTAGTGAGGAAGAACAGAAAAAATTCTATGAAAGTTACTGACAGGATAATACTATGATTTTAGCCGGCAGTTGCCTGGGAATAGATGGCAAATACCTCGTAGGCATCTGAAAGTACTGTAGAGTTAAGTACTTCTTCATTTACCTGGATGTGGTCATCAGATAAGCCTCCTGGCGGGTGTTCGGTCATCTCATATGGTCGTCTTTGTTCCATCTGTTAAATTCACTTCTACCGTTTAACTCTTTTGCCAGTTTTCTATCAAAGTGGACCTGTGAGCAGGTAAAGAAGAAAATATAAGAAGGTAAAAAGAAAATACATCATTTACATACAGGGCATTTATAAAGTCCTGTCCCCTTTAAAAACAATGTCCCACAATGAGAGCAAGCTAAAAGTGTCATGAAGTAGGTTTTATATTAACAATGGCAATTCATATAGCTAAGGTTTTTATTTAACCACCATCTGCGGCAGTAACATTCAATTTAATTTTCTAATTTGTAGAGAAAATTGATGCTGGGTAGATGTTAAATAGTTTCTTAAATTATGTTTTGATGTTTGACACCAAGTTGATTAAAGAAGGTGGCTTTGATTATTAAACTGCGTATTTGTCGGTAGTTTTGACACGATCACATAAATAGTAACCCAGTGGGAGGGTTCTGGGTAAGAAGGTAACAAGGTGGTTTGTGTCTGCTGATTGGCTTCTCTGGAAAGAATTCTGCATTCACAGTTATTTGGGGTTAGTCCTTTCTGGTTTTCAGGAACAGGGATTCACTTGAGTGTCTGAATAAAGATAGTGTGTGGTGGAGTGGGGGTGGGGAGGTTACTGCAAAGTTTCAGGTGCATGAGCCCCAGGAATCCATTAGTGACGGAGGCTGCTGTAGGGCTGGAGGTGATCTTCATCTTTCAGGTAGGGCGGGTACCTCGTGGATGGGAGCCCCCTGCATAGTGCTGGTATCTGCTCATCATAACTCAGCTCACTGATGGCTTTGGTATGTTATGGTTCCAACTCGACCTCCTGCCCATCTTTCTTTTCTGACGTCACTGCTAAACGACTCAAAATCCTGGCCTTCTCTGGTTCAGATCTCTGTGAGGTTGAGTATGGAGTTGGGGCTCTGATTGGCCCGGATAATTTTTTTTTTTTTTTTTTTTTTGCGGTATGCGGGCCTCTCACTGCTGTGGCCTCTCCCGTTGCAGAGCACAGCCTCCGGACGCGCAGGCTCAGCGGCCATGGCTCACGGGCCCAGCCGCTCCGCGGCATGTGGGATCTTCCCTGACCGGGGCACGAACCCGCGTCCCCTGCATCGGCAGGCGGACTCTCAACCACTGCGCCGCCAGGGAAGACCCCGGATAATATTTTTATACCAGGTCATGACCCACTGGTTACTTACGAATGATTACCTTTAAAAGAGTTACCCAGAACATTGGTGAAGAGCAGGAAGTCATATGTCTAAAACATACTGGCTGCATTCATCCACGGATTAGAGGGGATTTGGCTGGCAGTTGGAGGCTATGGTTGGCATTTCTAATGCAGCATTGTGGTGTGGTGGGGGAAGGTATTTTATATTAGGCCTTTGGGGGAAAGATATTGGTATATCTTGTGTGATCAAGGGAAGAGCTAAGCAGCCAGTCTGAAGGAAAGGCAAAGTGCAGACAGGCTCCGGAACAACAGAAATTAAGGCTTTCCGTCTCTCAATCTCTTGATTTTAGCTTCTGTCTCTGCCCCTGCAGGTGGTCTTCCAGGTAGCAGGAGGTGTGGTTGCCATGTGCCCCTGGACTTTGCTATTCACCACTTGTCCCATTTTTCTAGTTCCAGTTGGAAACGTTGGGGCTGTTTGCTAAGGAGGATGTAATTTATGGGGCTTTGGTCACGGGGTGACTCCTGAACCGGTGCACTGTGGTGTAGGGTGTAGAGGCACGTAAGAACACAGTAGCTCTCCCTGGAACCGCATGGAGGTCCTCCTGGAAAAGGGAGTGGGTGTTGGGCAGACGGCAGTACATAACAGTAAATGTTCATGGCATGTTTTCAGATAGATGTCCTTGATTCAGAGGGAACACTTTTTATAAAAATGGCAAGCTGACCATCACCACTGACTAATAGCTTCCTTAAAACAAGGCAACCAATAACCTTACAGCTTCCTTTAAGATCTTGGAAGAAGTAAACAAAGAGAAATGAACATTAGCGTGTCAGTCTTTAGAAAATGTCTTATTAGAATAAGCTGTTCAGTCTGTACCTAAGTTAATTTGTGAATTTGCTTGGTGATTTAGTGACTTGGAAACAGTCTATCCCATTCTTTCTTCTGGGGCCTCAAGGACCAGCACATTCTTAGAGTATGACAGGTGCCCAGTAATAGAATGTCATTCCAGATATTTTAGCAGTAGAGTGACGTAAGTACAGTATTAGCATGTTCCTACCGACATGTAATCTATTTCGGGAAAATAGACTGTATGTATAAAACAGTCAGTGCATGCGACAGTATTACACAAAAGTGTTGTGACACTTCCCCCAAACCTGAATCTTGGTCTCTTCATTTTCTGGTTGTTAGAGATGTCCATTTTCCACAATTCTTATCTCTTCTAGAGTCTCATTAGGTAATTTTCAAGGGAAGTTTTAATCTCTTTCTTGCACACCTGTGAATTTTCAGAACCCTAAGGTAGTGACATAATTGGGTGATGGGCACATGTTACTGGGTGAGGCTGATAAAAATTTTGTCACATAGGTTTAAATTTCTGCAGACTCCTTTGATTTCTTGAACATGCATGTGAAATTGCTTTATCAGCCACATCATTGTGTCCGTAGGCATCATAAGGAAGGACTGAAGTCAGGGAGATGCTGGGCCATTTGCCAGGTCCCTGGACCCTCCCTGCCTTGCATGTTACCGTTTGGATCACCCTGTAAGTCTTCAGCAAACCCAAGCCCTCTCCACTGGCTCCAGCCTGAGCCTTATTGATTTTGTGTGTGTGCTCAAGGTGGATGTATCCATACTTTGTCTCTCTGGCTGACTGCTAAACTCCTCAAAGCCAGTGGCAACGAGTAACGTTTTCTTTCGGCATTCCTCACATAAGTCAGAATGCGATTATGTACTTTTACTTGTCAGACTGAAGAACTGATTCATGATCAGAACTACTAAGTATCACTTCATTTGGGGAAAATTTCTCCCTAATTTCTGTAATACCATTGAAAAATTAGTTCTACGTATTTAAGAATTTTACATTAAAATATATTATAAAATAATGCCTTGCATTGTATATTGTATGTTACAATGCATGCATTGTTAAAAAAAAAGAAAGAAAGAAAGAAAGAAAGAAAAGTCCGAACACTACGGAAGTAGACAGTGAATGTTTCCCCTTCCCCAAACCTGTCTCCATCCCTAAAGATAATTCCTTTTAAAAGTTTGATGTATATCTTTTGGGATATTTTCCATGTAAAATTATTATAAACAGTAGCAGGACCAGTTGATTGTTAGAATCTGGAGTTTAGTCTTTTCCCCACCAAAGAGGGGACTGTCTTAGATTTTCGTTCTTGGCAGGAGCCGATCTCCGTACTGCATTGTCACCTGAAGAGAGGCTTTTGGAAGTTTGGGGCATTGTTTGGAAGCTGGTACAAACCATTCTACAGTGGATCAGACATCCTTCCACGATGCTCTCAGGGTGGCACCTGCCCCCTTTTGTGCTGCACATGTCTGCCCCTAGGGTTTTATTGCTTTTTGGCCAGAAGAGCTAAAGCTAAAGATTTCTTGATTTGTCTTCTCCTCTTTCATGTCACTGCAGTGTTTCTGGACCTCTTCTCTCCTTGTCTCTTTGCCTTCCATGTTTCTGGGATACTAGAGGTGCTCAATGGGGGCGGGCATCTCTAAAGAGGCAGTCACTCCTGGGTGGGCCCACAGTTTGCCTGTGTTCTCCTGTGTGTCACATTAGCCTCAAGTGGGTGCCGGAAGTTGGAGTTTGATAATTTAAGGGTTCATCACAAATTTGTAAATGCTGGCCACAGTTTTCCTCCTGGAATACTGTATTGTGACTTTAAGGACATAGGGAATTTGGCGAATATGGTGGCCACACACGACAGAGAAGGAATTGCTATTATTGTAGTACATGGTTCCTAGAATATTTCCATTTTGCTTCAACAGCCAAATCTGTTTCCCTTATCTGTCCCCTAGACTAGGCTCCAAGTGGACTCGAGTGCTGTTGTCATGATGGTTGTTTTCACTGATGTATAATTTAAGCCTTTTCTTCTGTGGCTAACAACAACAGAAACAATCTAGTAACTTTCTGAATCCATGGGGCTAGCGGCCTGTCATTTATCCAGCTTGGGCCCGTGGTCAGTTTTTACCTTCTCTCTAGCCAGGATGTGGGTTTGACAGTTCCATGGATTGATAGTCCTGAAGCTGTGTTATATACTGATGTTGGAGAAATAAGTTTACAAACCACATCTTTTAGCCCTTTGTGTGTCTCTACTGTGAAAATACAAAGTTTTGTACCTGGAACTGGTCGTCCTGCAGAGGATCAGTGTGTACCTCTTGCTTTTGCCCTGAGCCCCTAAACGCACCGTCCGTGGAGCTGTCTCCATGCATTTGAGGGAAGGCTGGTATTAGTAGGGATGCTTGTAAATAATGGAGAGGTATTTAAGACTGCCTTGAGAATTATGGGATGGAGAGGAGGCAAGGCTGGAGAAGGCACTTGATACTAATTTGAAACCCAAAACCCCTGACACTGAATTAACAGGTGTGCTTGTGCTTTCTTTGTGCATTTAATCAGCTGTAATCTTCAGGTGTGCCCACATGTAGGTTTTTCTTTTTTCTTTTTGATTCCCTCACATTCAGGGAGCCATTTCAATTGGCACACCCAACACCGTTATTATCTGAACTGAATTTTATCATGAAGGATGAAGTTTTCTATGTTTTTTAAACTGAATGGAGGACTTTAGAGTAATCACGTTGATCTAATCTATAACTGACTTAAGATTTTGAAAGAAAGAAATTTGAGCAAAATATCAGTAAGAAATATAATTTACCTGGCAATCTAGTACACACATAAATGTATGTCCAGATCTTCATTGACTTACGATAAGGTTATGTCCTGATAAACCCATCAGCAAGTTGAAAATGTCGTAAGTCCAAAAAAATGCATTTAATACACCTAACCTACTGAACACCATAGCTTAGCCTTGCCTACCTTAAACGTGCTCAGAACACTTACATTAGCCTGAATCTAACAAAGCCTATTTTATAATGAAGTGTTGTCCATCTCATGTAATGTATTGTTTATGCTGTACTAAAAGTGAAAATGAGAATGGTTCCAAGTGTATTGGTTATTCACCCCTGTGACCGCCTGGTTGACTAGAGCTGCTGCCCAGCATCACGAGACAGTATCGTACAGCATATTGCTAGCCCAGGAAAAGATAAAAATTCACAATTCCAAGTATGGTTTCTACTGAACATGTATTGCTTTTGCAAAATCGAGTTGAACCATCGTAAGGAACTGTCTGTATGTGGGTATGTGTGTGTGTGTGTGTGTGTGCACCCACATTTCAATTTCACAAAGTAGTGTTTACGTGTATTTCATGAGATGCTCTGATATTTTTCGTTCTATTTTTTTAAAATGCTAGTATTGATCCGCTAATTAGAGTTTATAACCAACAGTGTTGGAAAACCCTGTGATAACAGGTCCATTTGAAAGAATATCTAAGTGGTCTCTCTGCTTTTAAGCTTTATGAATCATGATTATTAGAGTGATTATTTGATGTTTTTGTTTCATTCATTAGTGAGTGAATGAATAAATGAAATCTTTATTGAGCACCTCCTATGTACCAGGCACTGTGATTAACATTAGAAATGCAGTTGACCCTTGAACAATGTGGGGGTTAGTGATGCCGACCCTCTGTGTCAGTGAGAAATCCGAGTACTGTATAACTTGGCAGTTAGCCCTCTGTATCATGGTTCCTCTGTATGTGTGGTTTTGCATCTGCTAGATTCAACCAACCGTGGATCATGTAACACTGTAGTGTAGTATCTACTGTTGAAAAAAATACACATAGAAGTGGACCTGCACAGTTCAAATCCACGTTGTTCAAGGGTCAACTGTGTAGAGATAGGTTATGAAGTGAAAACAAGCTTGTGGCCAGCAGAAAAGATTTTCAGTTCTCGCAGAGGAGAGGCAATGTCAGTAGATGGAAGGGAGTTACAGGCTGAACAGGTGGTGCCCGGAATGGCACGACAGTACCCGGCTGTCTTGGGCAGCCATACGGAAGTGCAGAAGGAACTAGAGGGAGAACCCTAGAAGTGCGCGAGGAGGGCCTCAAATGCCCTGCCAAGGAGCTGTCTTTATCCTTAAATTTAGCCTGTGGTTTTCAACATTGAGTTTGCGAGAATTTTTATTTTTAAGTAGACTTGTATTTGCTACCTCAATATGTAAAATGGCAAACTTGGAGCCACTCTGGATGAAACAGAGTGGCCTCACCTGGATTTCTACCCCCAGGGGTTCTGAGCCTTCTGGTGACTTAACCTCAGAACCCTTTGGTAGGATGGCACTTGGGTGTCAGCAGGAGCCCTCTGGGGACACCATGGAGGAAGGCCTAGGAGGAAAGCTAGATAGAGGGAAGCCATTTGGGGAGACTGTCCTGTTTGTCTGGAGGAGATGAGTAGGAGGCCCTGAAACTGGGGCGGTCGCCAAGGGTTTGAGAGAGCAAAGACTTAAGCCGTTAATCAGAATCCCTAGGACTTGCTCTCCAGTGGGCTGTGGAGGGGATGGGAAAGGAAGGCGGGAGGAGCATGAATTTGGTTTTGGTTATATGAAACCTCATGCTACGTTTTTTCTTCTGGGTTCCAGATGCTTGGGGTGTCTTGAGAGCTGTATGGGGTATTTTGGTCACAAATGTGCAAGGCAGGCCACTGTTCAGTATTTTGTTTTTGTTTTTGCTCTATCACGTGGCCTCTAGTTTTCAGGATTATACCACGTTTTCCTTAGCTTGTATTTGCCTATATTCTCCCCAGCCTTTGGAAAACACATGGGCCCCGAGCTCGCTCGTCTGCCTCTCCACATGCCCATGTGCGGGTCCTCCTAGGACCTGAGCACCCGGCTGTTCCTAGGCTTGGATTCAGGCATCCAGGACCATCCGTCACAGGGCTGATGCTGAGAAAGGAAGAGTGGCTTTCGAGGCCTGGGGTCTGAGATTAAATCCCTGCTCTGCTACTTACTAGCTGTAAGGTAGTGGGGCAAAGTCACTTCTATAGGATGAGAATCATAATATCCTCCCTGTGGGATTGTTGCGGGAACTTTAATGTGGAAGCTGCCTAGCTCAGCGTCTGCACAAGGTAGGCATGCGTGGGAGGTGCTAATTATAACATTGCACTAGGAAGATAAATCTTCTGAAGAGAGGTCTCCTCTCTCCTCCTGCAAGGAGGCCTTCCATATTAAGAAATGCTACATTAATACATGGTCGGAAGATCAGAAGTCAAGGTGGGAAAGCAAGAACATTCAAAGGATGCCTGTCTGATGGCCTAAAGATAGTGCCAACCTGTGGCTTTGTTGCTGTGGTGTTTAGCGGGCATTTGTGATTCCACGCCGCCTTCTGGGGAGTAGGAAAAGCATCGGAAAAGCCTCCTTTTTAACTAAAAAAAAAACCCTAATATGTTCTTCGCATTTGCATCTTCTCTTGCTGCATTTTCCTGTTTGGGGTTTGTACTCAGTGCACATTAAAATGATCAGAACCCTAAACATTCATTGAGAGAATGATTTAGGGGAAAAGTTCCATAAAAACATTTAAAAACTTTTCTTGGAGTGGAGGTTGAGAAATTTATTTGTTTTTTTCCCTGCAAATAACCAAGATTGGAGGGAGGGAGTGATGGAGATGGGAGTGAGAGACCTGTGTTGCTTGGAGGGGGCGGGGCGAGCTCAGTGTAGAACAACCAAGTCGAGTAGGCCAGCACTTGCTGGGAGAGGGTTGATCCTTCATGGGGGTTATTAGGTTTGGTGCTCTTTCCTTCTTGTTGAGACAGCTGTAGTTTGGTATCAAGGGATAATAAAGAAGAAATATTGCTAGATTTTCAGGGGGATTATTTGTAATACTTAAAATTTGTGTATCATTTTCATCTTGGGGAAGATTATAAAAATATTACTTAAATATTAAGAGCAGTCTTCAGTAGGGGGCATTAGCCCCCATTTCACAGATTTCAGTCTGAGATTTTCTGAATTAGGTTGTTATTTGCCCCAGCCTTCCTACTTCAGTAGTAATATAAATCAGAGGCCCCTGCGTTCCAGGGCGGTAATTGAAAGCCTCTGATGCCTATCTTTGACCTATCTTCTCCAACTCTCTTGTAAATTGCCCTCCTTCGCCTAAGTATTTGTAGGTATCTGAATGCCTTTTAATTCATGAAAAAAAAATCTTGTACCTCTTCCTACAGTTACTCCATATCAGAGAATTATGAGTAAGACTCTGAGATACCTTGCATAAACTTAGAAGATTAGAACTGCTGGAGGAACAGAAATTAGAGCAAAGTTTTTAGAGTTTTTTTTTTTTTAAGTAATGAATACTCATTTTATGACATCAGTGGTGATTGAGCTTATTTTAAAACCTTTTCTCATAGAGCCAAACGTTACCTATGTTTAACAGGACAGCTGAATCAAGAATCAGATATTTTACAGAGTTCTTTCTTCTGATTGTCACGCTCAAGAGAAACGTGACCAGTTTGAAAAGGGAGGCCTATGTGACTTATTTTTAAAAAAGGTCAAACAATCTGTGTTAAATAGTATACTAAAAAGTTATGGTGGTATGAATTACCTTATAAGGCATGGAGGTATAAAAGATATCCTAGATATGACTGTTGGTAGATTGTAGAAACAACTTGAAAAACATTTTTAGAAAAGGGGTATGTTTATATTTAAGGAAGGATGAAATTAAATAAGTGAAGGTATCCTGGGATACCTGGGCACTTTATTTAACGTGCCTACTATTGCATTGCTCTTCTACTGTTAGAGAAAAGCCAGGCATTAAAGATGGGCATTATATTCTAGGGAAAACTTTTTTTAGGTCCCAAAGCTTTTCACGGCATTGACAGAAGGGCTTCAGCTGGGAGGCTGTTGTCAGTATTGTTTTTGCAGTCAGGAGATCTATCGAGGTGCTGCTGGGCTTGGCTGGTTGAGACTTTAGAGAAATCATGCAGCCTCTCTCAGCTTCACTTTCATTTGAAAAAGGAGGGACGAGGGACGGGATGGTTAGGTATTCTAAGGTCCCATAGGCCTCCGAGAGTGTGTGTGGGCTCCTGAGGAGTTAGCAGGCTGCCTTCCTGTGGTTACCAAGGTGAGTTTTTGGCCTCTTTTCCCAGTGGTTTCTGTGTACACAGTGAGATGCAAACTGTGTTTAGGGATGATAGCAAACTTTGTCCTTCTCCAGGAAATGATAAATGCCATGTGACTCTGACTCAAGTCCTAGTCTCTTGTTAATTTTTTGTAAACTTTTTACGTTTGATGAGTCAGAAATGCAGGCTCTTGTAGAGTGTTAACAAGACTTTGATTATAATCGCTTCAAATTGCAGGCCCTTCTCCTGTGTAATGATTTTTGCCATTTGCCTTTCCATAATCTTACATAGGCAGGATAGAAGGACGCTTTGATCAGTAAGAACTGTGATCTGTTGCTTCATGAGCCCTCATTACACTAAAATTATTAACAGAAAACTATGTGCACACATTAAGAGGATATCAGCAAGTCTGAATATTTCATGAGAGTTGATGCAGTATCACAGAACCTTAGGAGTACAGAAAACTCCTCTGTTCATATCGGCCAAGGTGATCCTGTGCACATGTGCGCCTGCTCGTGGACGCACACACCACACCTGCATCCAAATTGTATAGATGTGTGCATGCCTGCTTAACTACGATGTGTTGCTACTGACTCTTCCTAAACGACCAAAAACTACTACTACAGATTTGTGCTTTGGGGATTCAGTCTCAAAGAGGCTGACGGAAAAAACAGCTTTTGAACAATTTCATGAAGGGTGGGCTTGCAGAGATCAGAAGGCCTGACCCTAGGGGTAACTGCAGTACCTGGAGGTTACTCTACAGCACTCTGTACACAGACGCGAGGCTTGGAGGCAATTTGGAGTCAATAAGTACTTTATTGGGACTTTTGTTGTAAAAATGAGAGTTGGCAGGATTCCAATACAGTTTTTTTTTTTTCCTTAAGAGTTGAAGAGAGGACTTGGAGGGATCAGTGTGTTGGTTGATAGCATTTGAGAATGTCTTGTTTGAGTTTGGAGTCATAGATGCATAACATGGCCTAAGATCAGCTTTCCTTCCCATACCCAGTAGTGGATTCCCACAGAGTCAGTACCAAAGCTTTTAAATTTCATTTAACTTTATTTTTAATTGTGGTAAAAAAACACATAACATAAAATTTACCGTGTTAACCATTTTTAAGTGTACAGTTCAATAGTGTTAACTATATCGACATTGTTACGTAGCAAATCTCTAGAACTTTTTCATCTTGCAAAACTGAAACTCAATACCCATTAAACAACAACTCCCCAATTCCCCCTCCCCCAGCTCCTGGCAACCTCCATTCTACTTTCTGTTTCCTTGAGTTTGACTACTAGATACCTCGCGTAAGTGGAATCATACAGTACCCGTCATTTTATGACTGGCTTATTTCATCGTGTCCTCATAATGACTTAGCAGAATGTCCTCAAGGTTCATCCATCTTGAAGCATGTGACAGGATTTCCTTCTTTTTTAAGGCTGAATAGTATCCCACTGTATGTATGTACCACATTTTCTTTATCCATTCATTCATTCGTAGACATTAGGATTACTTCTACCTCTTGGCTCTTATGAATAATGCTGCAGTGAACATGGGTGTGCAAATAATGTCTTTGAGATTCTGCTTTCAGTTCTTTTGGATAAGCCCAGAACTGGGGTTGCTGGATCATATGTAATTCTATTTTTAATTCTTTGAGAAACCATCATACTGTTTTTCACAGCAGCTTCACCATTTTACATTCCAACCAACGGTGCACAAGGGTTCCAATTTCTCCCCATCCTTTACTGAAACTTTTATTGTTATTAAGATAAGATGTAGTGGAAAAAGATACCATCGTGGTCACAATTCGTGGTTTTCCTGGTGGATGGTAATTTAAAAGGGTGATAGAAATGGTAATAAAAAGGTAAGTGGAGAGGTGGTTATAGGTGAGCATGGCAAGTTTTAGAAAAACGCTTAGTCTCTCACTTCATTCTTTTTTTTTTTTTTTTGAGGAACACGGGCCTCTCACTGTTGTGGCCTCTCCCGTTGTGGAGCGCAGGCTCAGCGGCCATGGCTCACGGGCCCAGCCGCTCCGCGGCATGTGGGATCTCCCCAGACCGGGACACGAACCCGTGTCCCCTGCATCGTCAGGCGGACTCTCAACCACTGCGCCACCAGGGAAGCCCTCTCACTTCATTCTTTACCTGTCGTTAAAGTGCTAGTTATAATGAATAGATTCATACATCAGATGTGTTTTAAAAAATGCCTCCTGAGTAAACTATTCCCTCTGAACATCATAAGAATAATAGAGGACTGCCCTGGTGGCACAGTGGTTAAGAATCTGTCTGCCAATGCAGGGGACACAGGTTCGATCCCTGGTCTGGGGAAGATCCCACATGCCGCGGAGCAACTAAGCCCATGCACCATGACTACTGAGCCTGCGCTCTAGAGCCCGTGAGCCACAACTATTGAGCCTGTGCGCTGCAACTACTGAGCCCACGTGCTGCAACTACTGAAGTCCACACACCTAGAGCCCGTGCTCTGCAACAAGTGAAGCCACTGCAATGAGAAGCCCGTGCACAGCAACGAAGACCCAATGCAGCCAAAAAAAAAGAATAATAGAGAAAAATCCAGTGAAGAAAACCAAGAGAAAGGGGGTCTTTGAACAGCAGACCTTGGGATTCAGTTTGTTTGGGGCTGACTGTGTGTTTGGGTCTCTGCTGGGCTGGGAGGGTGAGATCAAAGGGGCCAGTACCACAGTCCGGGGTCTCTCAGCTGGTACAAGTTGGATGTCAGAGAACACACAGAAAGATATGGGTCATCTGCCACTTAGTACAAGTCTGTCGGCTCCAACTTGGTGTTGGATCCTGGAAGGGAGGCGGGAGAGGGGATGAGGATGCCCTTTCTCTGATTTCAAGCCCTGGGCCCGCTTCACTGACCGAAGGGCTCAAGAAATGCATGCCACTGCCTTTGTCCTCAGCCCATGATACCTTCAGGTTTTCCCTGGAAATGAAAGAGGCAGCAGGAATTCAGAAGGCCTGCTTTCTGATTGCTGGTGTGCAGTAACTTACTCTGTGTCTGTGGGCATGCCGCTCTGTGCTTCATTTTCGTTCTCTGTAAATGAGATGGCTGGCTCAGGTGGGTGAATTTTGAAAAGGACCTTCTTGACACCTGTTCAGAGTTCTAGCTCTCATCACCTTGTGAAGGATTAAGGTATGGATGGGGGGTGTTACATAAGGTGGAACAGGCCCTGCGGTTTACCATATGGTGTCAACTATCTCACAGAGCCCCTGCTGTGTTCAGGCTTCTGTTCAGTGTGCAGGCTTCTGAAATGCCTAAGTCGCTTTTGAACAGTTGTTTCTTAGAGGATACTGGGCTAGGTGTGGGGTGAAGGTTATGTAAGACTTGCATCTGCCCTAAAACAGATCATGATGTATTTCCAAGAGCATTATATCCAGAGGACCCTGGAGGTTTTCTATTTTAGATCTCTTCGTTTTTAGGGAGAGCATTTTGAGAAGCCAAGGGCCGGGCTCTGGGTCAGCAAAGCCAGTCAGTGTCAGAAGCTGAGGCTGGAGTCCACTTTTCACTTCTCTTGAGTCTGTAAGGGGTGCATTCTCCATTATTTTAATTAGGTAGATAAGACTGGTGCCCAAGAAGAGATAAGCAGTACTCCAAGGCAGCACACAAAAGGTGCCAGACGATGCGGGGCTGACAGTATGGGTATAGGGTTTCTGAAAAGGAGCAATCATTCCAGCTGGGATAATCTGGGAAGCCTTCCTTGAGGAGGGAAGTTTTGAGCTGGGCTTGAAGGATGGGTGGACTCTAGCCGGAGAGGGAGAGGAGAGGGGAGCTCCACGAGCAGAGGCGTGGAGATGAGAAAGCCCGAGACAGGAGGTGGGGATCAGTTTGGCTGGGGCGGAGAGACAGGAAGGAGGAGGGGACGAGGACTGACATTTATTGAGCATGTGTCTGGCGTCAGGCATAATGTCTGGCCCTTCACCTGTGTCGTCTCAGCATGCTGAGTGGGGGACTGACATCCTGACCAAGCGCTCACCTGAGGACGTCACTTTCTCCCCTCCCCATCTGTACTTGGGACCTGTCCTTCTTAGAGTAAAAGTCGGTTACACTTTGATCTGGTGGGAAAGTACCTGGTTTCAAATGGGGAGAAAAAGAAAACTGGGAAGGATTGTCAGGTTCTGTAAAGAAGTCTCTGAGACCGTTGATAGTATTTCATTCTCCTACTGTAAGCCTGGAGGCTGCCTCCCAGTTAATGGCAGCTGGCGGGCCTCGGCGCTCCTGAGTGACTGGGCTGACCATGAATTATTCAGGGCCTGTACCCAACGAGTGGCTGCCTGGCCAAGCCCTGTGGGAAGGAGGCTGTGCTATATCATTGAGGGATCAGCAGAGGCTCAGGTGCAGAGGATGAAGAAATGACTGCACCCTTAAAATATTTCACGCTTTAACATGCCGGGGCTGCGTGCACTGTTCCATGGCCCTGCAGCTGGGTAATCGGGGCCTGTTTTTCAGAGTGAGAAATCACGTCCCCCACGCGCAATTAATACGTGCAGTAAGCTACACACTCGTGTTAGCATGGCACGTGTTGTCAGGGATTTGGTGAGAAGCCGCATTAAAATTGCAGATAGGATGGTATGGCAACAGAGAGCATCCGGGTGGAAGGAACCCCACTCTGCTCTGTTTTTTTCTCAGCCAAGGAGAAGAATGCTGTTGTTGATCCATTCAGAGTGGTACTCACACCAGCTCTCACTAACCTCACTTGTCATGCGTTACCACATCTTTGCATTTGTGTGTACATGTCTGTGTGCGTTTGTGTGTCCTGTTTCCTCCTCTGGGCCGAAAGTGCCTGCAGAGAAGAAATCACCTCTTATGACGCTGTGGGTCCCTCAGATGGCCTGAGCTGAGAACACGGTAGGGCTGAGAACTTGTTGGGTGGGTTGGCTTTTGCTCTGTGCAAACCAGGAGCGGTGGGGCCTGTGTCTTGATGATGAGGTTTGCATCCCTCACTCCCTTCCTTTTCTTCCTTTCCTCTCCAGGTGCCTGTTCAACCTGGCTCTTTTCACCCTTTCTCATTACAGCCGGTCTGTGTTAAGCCCCTGGAAAAGATAACCTGGGTGTGGATACCTGTGGGCAGGGTCCAAAGGCCTATTTTCACAAAGAATAGGTTTGTATTTCCTCTTTTCCCATTTCTTTCCCATGAGCCGTGCTACCAGGAAACAGCGTCTTGTCACTGTTCCATCTGCCCCTTTGTAAAACGCTGGCCCGATGGCTCTGAATCCCTGTGTGTGTCAGCCTTTTCCCTCCAAGTTGGAGGTGGGGAGCGGAATCAAAACTCCTGGGCAAGAGCAGACCTGGCCCCAGCTGCATTCCTCAGATGTTCTTTCCTTTGAACCATTCTACCTGTGTGGAGGAGCCCAGCCTTGGCTGTGGCTGGTGTTACATATTCACAGGCATAGCAACACCTGTTTGCCAAAGGTGGGGCCTCTGGACTGGAGCATTTCTTTTGCCTCTGTGGGGAAGCTTTGCATGTGCAGATAACAGATGAGATAAGAATGCAGGATAAGGTTTGGCTGGGGTAGAAGGTTCAATAAACTGCATTCCTTCCTTCCCCTGGGACCTTGGGTGCTTGTTACTGAGTGTAACTTGCCATTTTTTCTCCTTCTCAGCAGAGATGTCAGTGCTTTGTATTCAGTTCTGCTGTGACCAGTGGAACAAGAAACAGGAAAAGGATATGAATAAAAATTAGATTTGCCCCGGTATTTCAGCCATAAAACTATAAGATTTTGTGGGAGGGGTGAGAGAGAGAGAGAGAGAGAGAGAGAGAGAGAGAGAGTGTGTGTGTGTGTGTGTGTGTGTGTGTGTGTGTGTGTGTGTGTAAAGAGAGAGAGATCCATTTGTCCGTCCATCCATCCATCCATATCCTCCAGGGCACCTCTGTGGTGGCTGTTGTGGATGGTGAATACCTTTAGCCTTCCCTTTAATCTTTGTTCTACTTACTCTGAGTCCCAAAGTATCAAATCTGATAGCCCCACCTCAAACAAACATTGGCCTCTCTAAAAACATAGGCCTTTTATAACTTGTTTCATAGTGAGTATTGTGTTCTTGCTATCTCTGAGATATTATTACTTTTATGACTATAAAATACGATTTTGAATATGCCTTTCCCAGTGCATAACGGGGTGAGTTACAGAGAGGGAAGGGGTTTGTGAGTACTTCCCAGGTGGAGGACTGGCCTTGCTATTCCGAACTGTCCTTGTCCCAAAATCCAAAGGGGCTCCCAGCCTGAGGACAGTGGTTCCACGTGGAACCTATAACACCCTCCAGCTGGTAGCCTCCTTGGGGAAGAGGTGGGGCAGAATTCGTTTTTGAGATCTCCTCTATGAGAAGTTTAAAGACTAGTAATCATAGCGGCTATGATGGTGCTAAGATCTTTCTAAACATTTCAGTCAATTATAGAAAAACTCTTTGAGGTTGGTCGCATTACTGGGCCAGTGTTTCAGGCTCAGAATCACAAAGTTTTCTAGAAAGTGGCAGAGCCAGCTTCCTAGATTCCAAGTCTGTTTTGTAACCACCTTTCCTCCTCTAGCTTTGCATTTCCAAACCCTGACCCAGACACTCAGTGGGCAGTGCTCTAGGGGAAAATATGGGGGTGGTCTCAGCCCTGATCTAGGAGTCCTGTGGGTTGTGAGGGGAGGGGAAGTACTGCCGACTGCTTCCAACCGCCCAGGCCGTAGGCCCTGAGAACGGAGACATTCTGGAGAGCTTGGCAGGCACAGAAATGCCAGTGTCACAGATGTGTCTGCCAGTGGGACATTGTGAAAATTGTTCTTCGGGGTGGGAAAAGGAGGTTTCAGAGAATTTCTTGTTTTCTGGTTTTGGCTGGATTTCGTGGTTGTATGCTTGGTTGGTTGGGTTTTCTGGTAAGTGGGGCCGTTTCCATTGAAAAAGGGATGGATTCTAAGAGAAGATGCATCCTGAGGCAGGCTTTGGGGAGTAAGGCCAGCAGTAACTAGGCAGTTATCGGGTGGGAGGCTCTCCAGGCATTATGTATAGTAAAAGTAGAAGGAGAATGATCACAGTTAAGGTTCAAGACTGGGGGAGGTGGGCAGGAGGCTCCTGGAGGAGGGAATGGGTGGGCCAGAGAGGGAAGACAAAGAAAACTGGGGAGACGAGACAGAAGGATAATGTAAGTTTCAGCTGCAGGGAGCATGAACGCAGCAGTACGGTTTGGAGCCCGCTTGTCTATTTGGCCACATGGGTGGAAGAGGATTATTTTAGTAGTAGTATTTTGGCTTCCTATAAAGAAAGGCTCAGGAGAAATTGGCTGTGGTCGTCCAACTGTCAAGGGATTTGACCGCGATGAACACGAAAGGCAGATGTGGAAACAGCAGTAGAAAGCGGCAGAGAATTTGGCAAGATAGTTTGTATGTGAAACCTTGTCGTTTCACTCCCTGTTCCTACCACTTCCTTCCCAGCTCTTTGGGTTGGCTTGTCAAGTCCTTGAATGTGTACAAATCCCATCGCATCTTAGCATTTTGGCCATCCTCTCCCAGACATTTCAGTCTTGCTAATGTTCAGATGTTCAGGAAATGAACACCCCACGGTTTACCCTTTCAAGCTTGCTGTAATGCAGGAAAAGCAATCTTTTTTTTTTCTTCTTTTGACCTCCCAGACTACATAAAGCCTCTTGGAACAAACAGAGGTTTAATCTCGCTCCCTTAGTGTTCCCCTTCACGTGCTACATGCTAAATCATACAGAATCTTAGTTACAGGTTCACCAAGTATGACAAAAGGAACAAGACAAGACCAGACAAAACCCATTCGCAACAAGGGAACCCTCCACGTAGCAACTTCTGTGTGAACCAGCAGAGAACATGCCTGATCCTGACCCAAACTCAGTGTTGTCTAGGTTCGTGTGGAGGCTTGCTTGGGTTTTAGGTTTACCTTGATACCATTTATCGAGTCTTAGGGTTTTTCTGAAAAGCGTAGACACCATTAGTAAGCTGATAGTATACTCTGAGTACATAGGAGAAACATCGCTAGACCGGTAGGTCTGCCGTCCAGGTGTGTCTCTGCCTCAGCGGCTGTGCGGCCCTGGGCAAGACACTGTATCTCTCTGAACCTCTGTTGCCTTGTCTGCAAAATGGACACAATACCTACCTCACTTGAGAAAATGTATACGAAAGCTACAGGGTGCTGTAATAATGTGATGTTGTTATTGTGGCCATTCAGTTTATGTGGAGATGAACTCAAATCACTCAAATCACTCATACATTTAGAACCAGAAGGAGTTTTTATGACCAGAGATTCCAACCTGTTTGATTTGTGGGCGAGGATTGCAAGGCCCAGGGAGGTAAGGCACCTGTGCAGTTACTTAGCTCCTTGGTGGCCCTCAGGAGTTGGGGTGCGCCTGAGAACCTGACTGTGGTCTTGAGTCTTTCCACCACACCACAGCACTTCTGATTTGTGCTGTCTACAGATAACCATAGCAACCTGGCTTTACCTTTCTGGCATCACAAGGATAGCAGATACATGTTACTTGGGCTTCAGTTGCTTCAGTCCCATCGCTGACTTGAGCAGTCAATCGTGGCCATCTTTCGTTACGCCTTGGAATCATTTTCTATTTTTTTGGGGCTGTGTCGTGCGGCTGGTGGAATCTTAGTTCCCTGACCAGGGATTGAACCCGGCGCCCTTGTCAGTGAGAGCACCAAGTCCTGCCCACTGGATTGCCAGGGAATTCTCACGCCTTGGAATGCAGCTTGAAGGCAGGCACAGCCACTTAGCAGGGTTGGCCACGTGTGTTGATATCCGAGATGGCAGGGTCTGTTTCTGGGGGAAGCTTGAGTGTTGAGCATTCTGAGCCCCGCCCCCCGCATTAATGTTCCCATTCACACGCTGCGTGTTTCTGTCATAGGTGTCTTCAGGATTCTCTTTCTCAGATCACTAGAAATAAAACTGTGCCTCGGACCCCTGGCCTCTTGCCCTATTGAGTTAGAGCTGGGCAGGCTCCTTTCAATTCCTCCTTTCCTCCTCAGCACGTCTCCGTCCTTGCCCGCCTGCCTCTGAAGGTTAGTGGGCCTCCTCTTGGTTGAAGCTGCCTGTGCCAGCCACACCGGTGAGCCATTGCCCACCGGCCTTTTCCTGCCCGTGCCACCTCGGGGCTGAAGCCTGTGTGCGGAGGACATGCCGGCTCGGCCCGCCCCGCGAACCCTTCCCTGGTCCTGTAGCTCCCTTCCCTCATCTGGCCTTCACCACCTCTACCTTCTTGTCCTCCATCTTCTGTTTTCTCGTTCTCCAACTCCCTGTGACCTCACTTGAGCTTGTATTATCCCCGTGACCTCCTAATTCACACACTGGATCACCTGTTCTCTGATTGTTCTCTGTTCCCTGTTCTTTCTGCAGCACGCGCTGCCATCCGGCTACCACCTTCCCTGCTTGACTATCTCTCCCCTCTCTTGAACTTTCATTCTATGAATCCCTTGGTGTCTCCACTGTTGTTTCTCCTTCCTCCCAGATGCTGGCCTTCCCCAGGGCTCTCTGCTCGGCCGCTTGCCTCCTACATCCCTTCCTAGGCTTCAGCCCACTGCAGTCTCAACTCTCAGTCTGTGCACGGGCTGTATCTTCAGCCTTGAGCTCTGTTTCCAACGTCCCTGACTGCTTCTGGACATGTCACCCTGTGGAGTTGCAGCCTGTCTGGAAGAAAATGTTCATTCCCCCCCGCACCCTACAGCCGGCTCTAAAAACCCCAGAGTCTGAAGCTCACCCCTAGCCTTTGAACCTCCCAAAGACTTTGAAGTCCCACAGGACTTGAATTTGTTACCAAAGTCCTATGGATTAACTCTTGCATCATCCCATTCCTTTCTGCTCCTATTGCCGTACCCTGACTAGCCCTTTGACCTGGACAACTGCAGTGACCACCTTGCTGCCTTCAATGTCTCTCTCCTTTCAACCCATTCTAATCTACCACTGCCAGATTAATCGTCCCTAGAGCCCAACCCAGAACCCGTCCTCCTCTGGCTCAAAAATCTCCAGTGGTTCCAAGCCTGCCTCTCTCGGCTTTCCTCCCGCCTGACCCTAGTTCCTTACGTTTCAGTCAAACGGTAGCACCCGCTGGTACTCTTCTCCCGACAGTCCAGTTGGTGCCTTTACTTGGGCTGCTTTCCCCCAACGAGGAGAAGAGCTTCCCCCTCATCCCAGACTGTTGATAGTCTACCTGTGCTTCAAGGTCTGGTCAAATGCCACTCCCTCCTGGGGTTGTTCTTCCTGCCTGCCTGTGCAGCTCCCCTACCTACTCCTCACTCTGTTCTGGTTTTGGACTATTGGCGTATCTGTCCCATCTCCTTTGGCTACCATCTCTCCCAGTTATCTTTGACTCCTCCAAAACACCAGGCAGTGTGCCCTGCATACAGTTGGCATCCAGGAAATACTGTGTGGAACAAAGCATGAGCGCTCTGGCCGTCCTTTACCTCCTCCCGCTGCTGAGGTGGAGGTGGTCACGTGAGCCATCAGGGTTGGGTCCTCTTCTTCCCTGGCCCCATCACACCACAGCATTCCCACGTCTCACCCCCTGCCCCTGTGGGGTTATTAAACCCTTTCCTAGCCTCAAAACCTTTCTTTCTCATATTTACATGTGTCCACTTCACCTGGCTTGTTCTAAGTGTGCTCTTGAGTATCCAACGTGGCTACACGAGCCCCAGCCTCTCCCTCCATCACATCGCATGTAACCTGGTGAATTAGAAAGCTTATTTTACCAACTTTCCTGTACCAGAGGGAACTGAAAGGGAGACTAAGAGTGGTGACTCATACTCTGTTCACTCAGTGGCTTAAAGATTAAAAATGTGTTGTAAATTGTCAAGCACTTTGCAGTCTCATTTTGTGTGCCCATAGCTAGACACTTAGAGACTTACATATCACCAGTATATTTAATAGTGAAGAGGGGCCCGTTAAAAAGATCTCAAATGAGAAAATTCTCCATTCTCCTCTTTGTAGCCTTGATGTGATATGTGGGGGAAAAATCAAGAAGAGGTGCATTTTGCAAAACATACTTCTAATTTTGGATAGTATGACCATTTTTAGGGCATTTTCACATCATCCCCTCAGTAATCTTGTAGGTAGGCATGAATTATCCCTGTCTGACAGCAGAGGTTTAGAAAGAATCCAGGGTTTCTTCTAAGGTCATAAGTGATTAAGAGGCTTGGCCAGGACTAGAAAGCCAGGTCTTGGGAATCCTAGTCAAGTGCTTCTTCCAAGACCCTGCATTTTGCCACCTTGCTGTCAGTGTTTTGAATTGCAGTAGAGGGGCTTTAGAAAGTGCTCTATATCTTGGATGTGGAGAAATATCTTCGAATCCTGGGCCTGGCGTTAGAAAGCTCAAGGTTGACACTGGATGCATTAAAAAACCCAGCGGTGTGGATGGAAGGAGTGGGGTTGTTCCGAGTTGAGCAGTTAGCTAGACTCTGGGTTTGTTTTAACTTTAGCCCCGAACAGGATGCAGTTGCTTGAATTACAAGTGCCCTGGGGACTAAAGTAAACCTGTGGTGGAGGCCCATCTCTTCAGGGCAGATTGGAATCCCTTAGGAATGAAATTACCTTCTTCGGTGAGTATGGCTGCAAGGCTACACACTTGAAACGCTAAATTTGTAATTTGTTGTCTGCCTGTAGTTACTGAGAAAGAGGATGGGTGGGTGGGTGGGTAACTAGGGTCAGTTATTTCCCAAGAACACATTTTGATCACTGTTATTGTCTATGTAGAGGATTTTGTTTTTGGTTGAGGCTGGTGGGAGAAGTTAGGGAGGAGAGTTTTAAATTTTTGAAGAACTCAAGTTTAAAGGCTTTGTTTTACAAATCACAGTAGGATTTCAGGGTGATTTCTTTTCTCTCCTCATTGGTTCCTGAAGTCATCCAGGTCAGGGATCCTGGAGGTGTTTACCTGTGTACCTTTCTCCCACAATGCCTTGCAAGTCGGTGCTCCCGTAAAGCTTGCATTGAGTTACTGTTATAGGGCCGGTGTTATCCCGGAAAACCGCCGTTTAACGTCTCGTACTGGCAGCGGCAGGTCGGCTGAGAATATCCTTCCGTGAGCCTGAACTTACACGCCCCCCCCCGCCCCCCTCGCTGTGGCCTTGCCCAACGCCCAGGGGGACTTTTACTTTGATCCGCTGGCACGGCCGGGCCGCCTCCGCTTGGTCGGTGCCCGCGCGGTGAGGACGCTGAGCGCCCAGGTGCGCGGCCCGCATGGCTGCGTGAGCTCCTGAAGCTAAATAGTGGAGGAGCCGCCCCGGCCGGGGACCTCCGGGGCGCCTTACCCTACTGGGCCGCCTCCTTTTCACGAGATAGTAATCGGAGACTTTTCCGTTACGTGAGGCTCTCAACAAAAGATTGTAATTCCAGCAGCTTTGTTTGGGAAGGTACCACCGCGGCAGGCGCGTCCTAGGCCCGACCCGGGGGTCGGCGGCCCCGCGGCGGCCGGTGGGTGGGGGCCGCGGCCGGCCGGCCTCCCCCGCGCCCCTTGTGGTACAGCCTGCGTTTCCTCTACAATGCGGTTATGCTAATCAGGTGACATCACCGCCCAGCGCACGGCGAGTGGCTCCCGATTAAATTACAAACCGGCGGCCGCCAAGGGCAGCCGGGAGGAGGTGTGTGCGCTGTGCCCGCGAGCTCCCGGGCTCGGCGACCGAGGCGTGTTTAGGATTGGCCATATTTTTAAAAAATTTTAAGTAGGACTGCGCCTCCCTCCCTCCGCCCTCCCGCCCCTCCTCGGTAATTTATTTCAAGCCTAGAGCCAAGGGCCACAAAAGGAAGGAAAGCCACAAGGAATTAGATGCGTGAGTGGCCGGGCTAAGGTGGACTCTCCTGCGGCCAACTTCCTATCAGATCTGCCTGCTGGACTTTCACACCGGGATGGGGCTTGCCTAAGGTCCAGCCCTTTTAGCCGGGGCCGGGAGCCAAGCGTTGCGGAAGCTGCTGCGTGTTGGATGGGGGTAGGAGGGGGCTGGAGCGGGATTTCCACCGTGCAGCCCGCCGGGGCGTTACGCTGGGCATAATGGAATTGCAGAGGACGGCTAGCATCTCCGGGCCGCTGTCGCCGGCTTACACGGGGCAGGTGCCTTACAACTACAACCAGCTGGAAGGGAGATTCAAGCAGCTACAAGGTAAACTCCCGTCTCAAAGGCCGGGCCTGCCCGGGGGCCGTGCTGCCTCCAGTGGTTCTGAGGGTTTATTTGTGCCATATGGTACGTGACCCTAATGAAGACCGGCGGCCGCGCGCCCGGCCCCAAAGCCTCTGGTTGGCTGCGAGCACCCCATTCACTACTTAAAGGAGACAGTTTCTCACTCTTCACTCCAGAAAAGCCACCATTTGGAGTCTCTATCTCCAGTTTCCCTTGGGCTCTCTTGGTTGTCAGGTATCTGCTGCCCACTGCACACACATTTTCTCTCTTTTTAGCTGTCTTTGCATTTTAGTAGATCAATGATAATAGACCTATTAGTATGCAAGTATTTGATTCCGGGTCGCCTCCGTCTCCCAGCACCCAGCCTTTTACCTCTGGGAAGCCTAAAGGTGTAAAGTGCACTGCTGGACACCCTGTAGAACAATAGCAAAGGGAAGGAGGGAGTGGTCTTTTTGTTCCTAAGCCTTGGGTAAATTACAGTTTTGATTCCGAAGCTTCGTTTTAACCCTTTTGATGTATTGTGTTGGGATAGAGCCTTGCCATCAATTTAGTGAGCTGTGTAATTTATAATGAAAACCAGTTATTGTCATTCCAGTGCTATTGGGTTAGATTAGTTGGATCAATTACAGGTTTCTTGGAGTCTGTATTAATCTCAAACAGTTGAATGAATCTAATATTTTTATGGAGAGCAGTGTGTGGGGTGATGGGCCTGCAGCCTGCGGCCGAAGTGGCCCCTGCAGCCCCCTTCCCTTGGCTGTCCCTGCCCAGCCAGCAAGCCTGGCCGGTGGTGTCTTGGAGCTTATACACGAAAAAGGATTTGTAACTGAAAACAGAACTCCTTCCGTTAGGAAGCCCCTGGAATCGGTAATAGGCTGGGAATGATTCTAGTGCTGTGAAAAAGTAGCCTTTGCAGACGGTGTATGTTTCTTATTTTAACTCTTCTTGGTGCCACAAATGTGGATCCTGGGAGGAGGAGGAGGAAGGAAGGAAGCAGCTCAGTCTTAGAATGTTTTCACTGGGGAGACGGGGAGGCTATATTTCATTCACAGGTTTATTTGTCTTGTGAAATAGTTGACAGTAATGACACTTTTCTGGAAAACAAGAGGCAGAACAGGACATGATTTTAAACATTTGCTAGGCTGTGCTGCATTCCTCGGGCAGTTAGCTAAGAGGAAGCTCCATTCTCTCTAGGGAATGGTTGTGTGTCTGCTTCATCCCTCCTGAGCTCTTCGAAGGTAGAATTTGCTTTTATGGAAAACTTAGGGGGGGCCAGAGCTGGTGGCGGGGTGGGGACTTGAAGATGGTAAATAGAGGAGTGGGGTGTGTCCATTATCTTCTGGGTGTGTGGTCAAAGGCCCACAGTTTGAGGTTTGAGGTTCTGAGAATTCAGAATGCACCTCTTCTTCAAATGACCCAGGCTCCTCACTTCATTGTATCATACTGCCAAGGAGAAAGCACCAAGGAGGATCCTTGATCTGAAAACCTATTACTGAGGTCCAGTCAGCCCCCTCCTGTAGTCT
This sequence comes from Delphinus delphis, assembly GCF_949987515.2. Lineage (NCBI taxonomy): Eukaryota > Metazoa > Chordata > Mammalia > Artiodactyla > Delphinidae > Delphinus > Delphinus delphis. Next base: position 44,856,167 of record NC_082694.2, on the reverse strand, counting down.
CAGAAGAAATGAAAACCAAGGAGAAAATACCAGAAGGTGTGGGGAGCAGTGTGCCCACAGGCCCACCCATAACAAAAGGCTGTTACTCTGAAAGGTTTGAGGACGGTTGTAAAACTGCTCACTGAGGAGGGTGGAGCTTACACACAGGAAATGTCTTAAACTGTCCTCTCTGGAAAAGTAAAATTTAAATTAAAAAAAATCACCGCGTGCCTTTGATATTTTACCTCGTGTTTCCCAAGGAAATTCCTTCAAAAGGAGTGAGCTCCACATTTTTGTGTGGTGATTTTCTTAAATGACCTTTGTCCCCTAATTTGGTTGCAGATAACTTTCTTATTTCTAAATATTGCGGTTTAGAAGTTGCACAAGTTTAGTGTTGGTATTTCTTCTATAACAGAAAACCACCCGTGTTGGGGAACTGAGCCAGGGTGAATTAACTCTCAAGTATGGTGGATCCCAGGAGAATTACAAACAGTTGGCATCATCCTTAGTTACACATGGAATTGATTGCATTTTAAAAAACTTGAGGAATATTTTTGATAAAACCTTTTCCCATCCCCACCTACCCCCGACCCCCGTCTGGTATTTGTTACTTACTGTTTAGTATTTGTAGTGCTTCCAGTCATCACATCTTTGATAACATATAGATTGTCTGCTGATTTAATTTCGTACATGCCTACTAAAGCTGCCTTTTTCCTCTTTTTAATCCTTCCTAGTACTTATAACCCAATACTGGCAAACGACACCTCTGAATCTGTATCGATTTTTTTTTTAGTGCCTCTAATATGAACTTATTTATTTAGCGTCTACACCTTAGAGTCTGAGAGTACTGTGATTTTTAGGAGATATTTCTGCAGTTTTCTTGGTTTCAAATATTTTCACCCTGGATCCTAAAAATCTCAGGAGGGGGCAGAGTTTTAATGTTCTACTTAAGGGAAATACAATGTTAAAGTGAGTCTGGTCTTTTAGATAAAATAGTTTATAGAGATTTATCAGTAAGTAAATAAGTGTGATTAGAAACAAAACCTCACTGAGGGGCCGAGGTGCAGCGTGATGTCTTTCACACTGATGCTCCTGGTGTAAGAGATAGGACCTTCCACCTCTGATGGCTTCAGACATTAACCACTGACGCCCAGCACACACCTGACAGGCACACACCTGACAGGCATATCCACTGCGCGCTCGAGATCTCTTTCGAATTTCACCTGCAAGATTAAGTTACCACCTTCCTCAGAATCTGTTCGTGTATCTTACACAGTTAGATTTGTTGTTTTGTTTTTCTTTTTTAAATAAGAGAGGACTGCTGAAACACAACAAAACTCAACCTCACATGTTTTTAAAAAATGTGCTTGTAGTAACGGAGAAGTTCATGATGATACCTTTTCTCCAGTTTCACCTCAGCCAGCTCCACCCCTTATCAGACGGTAGTCCTGCCCCTCCTCTACTCAGAGGCTGTTGCGCCTGCCTCTTGCGTAAATTAAATTCCAGGCTCCTTAGCCTGGCATTCAGGACCCTCCCCCAAATGGCCCCAGACACGAAATTCCTATTCCAGCTCTTTACATTCCAACCAAATAAATCTTCCAGGTGGGCAGGCCTGCAGCTCCTCATGAAACCCAGCCCTGGGTTTTTCCTTCATTGTCTACCTCATGCCTCAAAGGCTCTGCCCTTCCATTTCACCAATAGGAATCCTTCCTACAATTTTTTTTTTTTTTTTTTGCGGTACGCGGGCCTCTCACTGTTGTGGCCTCTCCCGTTGCGGAGCACAGGCTCCGGACGTGCAGGCTCAGCGGCCATGGCTCACGGGCCCAGCCGCTCCGCGGCATGTGGGATCTTCCCAGACCAGGGCACGAACCCGTGTCCCCTGCATCGGCAGGTGGACTCTCAACCACTGCGCCACCAGGGAAGCCCCCAACAATTTTTTTTTAAGACTGTGCTTACATTCCATTATTCCAGAAAGCTTCTCCTTGTCTCCTCTGTTGGGTAGTGGGAGAAAGATTTCATGGAGTGCTCACCATGCACCAGACGTGTTAGTGGGAGCTTTGTCTATATCTCATCTTGTGTTCATAGCACACTTAGGAGATTTTTTTTTTAATTGAAGTATAATTGATGTACAATATACGTTACAGGTGAACAATATAGTGATTCACAGTTTCAAAGGTTATACTCCATTTATAACTACTATAAAATATTGGCTTATTTCCTGTGTAGCTTATTTTGTAGCTTATTTTACATATAGTAGTTTGTACCTCTTAATCCCTTGCCCCTATATTGCCCCCCACCCCGAGGTTTTAAAGATGAAACGGTAGAGAGTCAAATAGCTTGTTTCAGGTCCCAGGCACTGTGTTGAGCTCAGGTTGAACATTGTTGTTCTCGAACTGTCTCCTCCAAGACTTCTAGATATTAATATTATTTTATTTCTGCAAAAAAGAGAGAGAAGGTGACCTTGTGAAATGCCAGCCCCAACCTGCTTCTCTCTTCTTCCTACCTGCCCCCTCACAGCACTGATTCTATCAGTTCTGGCAGTGGAGTTATAATGAAGACAGAATCTAGTTGAAATACACCAACATGAACTTTCTCTGCCTTCTTTGCAGCCTGACCCTGACATCTAGCACCTGGTGTTTCTGGAGAAGGTGCTTTCTCTTAGCTGTTCTGGCTCAGTTCTGGAATCATGGAGTCACCTGTCTTCATTGGGACATAGAAGGAGACTAAAGATTTGCAGGCTGTGGGAATGTGTTACACTCAAGTTTATTACGTGCTCTCTCAGGGTTGCCTCCTTGAATTTCTTCATTTTTTTGGTTTTGATTTCTAAACTGTTAGGGAAAGAATTTTGCTGGTTTTATACCCACAGATCATGGGGAAAATGCATTCTTAAGTGTTTAAAAAGAACTTTCCAGTTTGTTATGGTACCTAGATGTTTGTCTTGTGTAATTTCATAAACCACAGAGAGAGAAGATTGCTGGGTTTACACCTGCTTGTCATGAAGAAAACTTTAAGTTCTTAGATATAAAGTAATAGCCTTCAAATGTTTCCCACTGTGGCAGTGAAAAGAGTTGGTGACAAATGATAACCCTGGTTTTCTTGGGGTGGCCAAGATTTATAAGAACATTTTCTGGGTTCTGGTCTGGATACCTGCCAGTGCTGTACTATGATACTATAGATTTTTCTAAGCGCAGATAACTTTGTGGGATAAGTCACCAATTTAAAAAAAAACTCTTTTCACCAGTTTACCACAGTTTCAGCTCAAAATTTAGAACTTCCAAGCAGATTTGTGAATTAGAATCTTTTTTGAGTGATGTGCTACTATTAATTATTATTATTAATATTTATAACACTTAACTTGAATATGTACCATCTTGCTTGATTAACTACATGAGATTATCCAGAGTACCCAGCATGGGAGCCAGTACTCAGTAGGTTCTAAATAAGTGGGCATTTCCTTAGTACTAATAATAATCCTGTGGAGTATTCGCTTCCTTTTTTATAAAGAAATAGATCATTGGATTAAGATCAACCAGTATGAGGCTTCCTCTCCAGAATCCAGGTTTTCTGACTCCAAACTTGATCTTCTCCTATAGGACCACAAAGTGTAGGTTAGGTATGAGCCATCATACCCCTTACCCAGATATCATGAATACATTCTGGCGGCATGGAAAATTAACGAGCGCAGAACTGCTCAGATTTCTGGACATGCGGTGCCCTCAGTGTTTGGTGGTCTGGAGCACCGACAGTCAAGGGAACACTGATTCTTTTAGCTTAAGTCCAATGTTTGACTGGGATGACTGTAAAAAGGACTCTTGGAGACCAGTTAGGAAGAAGAGGAGGGAGATAGTTACTCCGTTTGAGCAAAAGATACCACTTAACGGTAGTGAAAGAATGGGACTCTAAACCGTCCTGGCTACTGAGGAAGCTTTCTAGATGATTGTGTTCCCAATTTTCATCTCTTCTCATGCCTTGGGCCTAGGAAGGGGTCTGTTCACAGCCCCACTGCTGCCTCCTCTGTGTTAGTCTCTCTCCGTGGTTTCCTAATGCCCCCCTCCCCCGCATGCAGCTGCCCCAGCCTCCCTAAATGCAGGCTCTGATAAGAGAGCTCCCTGCAAAAACTTGGGATTTGACTCCAGCTGACCTGCCCACCTCCAGCTCCTGCTATCCCTTACTCCACGGTACTTATGAGTCCCTAAACCTACCCTGCATTTTCCTGCTCTCCTGGTTTCTTCCCCCTGGGAATTATTTCTTGTGTCAGGATCTTTTTTTTTTTTTTTTTGAGGTTCAGTTCAGATGCCACTTAATTCAAGGGAGAGGTGATCAGAATCTCTGCTTGGATTCTTTTCCTTTAAGATTTAAAGTTTAAGCCCTTGGTCAATCTCCTGTGATTTTCACATCCTGCCTTTGGTTAGAGTTTGAGTATCTGCCTCTCTGCTTTCCTTACATTTCACAAAGTCTGGGAGCATAAAGACAAAAATCTGATACAGCCTGTCTTACCCATAGAAGTCACTAAGCATTTATTAAGGAGTAAATGAATGAAGTAGTATTATGGAATACTTTGTTTCAGTGGTTCTCAGAATGAGGTTCCTAGACCAGTAGCAGCATCCTGACCTGGGAACTTGCTCTAAGTGTAAATTCTCGGGCGCTGCTTCTGACCTACTGAATCAGAAACTCTCCGGGTGAGGCCTAGCCACAGGTTTTTAACTAGCATGCCTGGTGACTGTGATGTACACTCAAGTTTGAGAAACGCTCCCTTATTGGATCATTTGTACCCTCTTTGCAATTTGGGGGTGGGAGGATTTGGGAAGAACAGATTGCATGAATTGCTCCCAGATAGGAGCAGATATTGTATCTGATTTCTTGCTGAAGAATGAAGAGATAGGGAAAAGTATGTTTTAGAACAAAATTGTGTAGTAGTGGAAAAGGTATTTAGCCAGTCAGGAATGAGCTCTACCCTGCTAAACTAGAGGAGCCATTTAACATCTGCAGGCCTCAGCCAACTCCTGACTGCCAAATGGGGTCAATAATCTGTCAGAGCTTCAAGTTTCCAGTGAACCAGAGCTTCACAGCCATTCATCCGTTCCTACTGGAATCATACTTGTGCATATTATCAAAAATACGCCAGGTAGATCCCAGCCATTTTTAGATCTTAGTGCCTCTTCTCCCTTTTGCCTGACAAGTTTCTATCAACTCTTAGAAGCCCCAGCCATGAAAAACTAATGACAGGGGGAAATAAATGATGGGGGCGTCGTAAAGCCTTCCTCTGACTTCAGTATTCTTTGCTTGATTGGCTTACTTAAAAATCTGGCAGTTGTTTGTATATCATGGGTGCAAAGGACTTGGCATTCAAAAGCTCAGTAGTTGGTTACTAATCTAGGCTATTTTAAAGCGAGAGGACTCCTAAGAAATAAAATGATAAAAGTGTTTTAAGCAGTATAGGACATGCTTTCTTGTCCTCTTTGTTTATTAACACATATTTATTGGTCGCCTGCTTTTCAGTAAGCAAGCTGTCCTCTGGTTAGGAAGTGTGTGAGTAAGCGTGGCTCCGCTATGCTACCGAGCTGACTGATGAGTAGAAGCAAGTGGAGAAATAAACTTGTTCCAGGTGGGGACCCAGGTAGGGGAACTGAAGCAGGGCCAGGGTGGCCGGAGCTTAGAGTCCAGAGTGAGGAAGTGTCGGTAGGAGGGGTACTAGAAGAGAGAGTAAACAAAGGCCAGAGGATGCACAGTCCTGTAAATCAAGTTAAGGAGTTGGGAAGGCAGTGGGAGGCTACTGAAGGATTTTAAGTATGGGAGTGACTTGTTCTGATTTTTTTCTCCTTAAGGAAGGGCCAGTCTGATTCCTGAGTATAATGATTGTTTTGGAAGGTGGGTGCTGGTCAAGAGAAGAGGCAGGAGACCACTTAGGAGGCTGTTGCATTTGTTGTGATGAAAAACAGAAACAGCATAAGCTCCTTGAATTCGGAACTGCAAGGTACTTAGAAGCTTATTACTCAGTGTGGTCTGTAGATGACCTGGGAGTTTGTTAGAAATGCAGAATCTCAGGCTCGCCCCGAACCCACTAAGTCATAACTTCCTTTTAGCAAGATCCCCAAGTGGTTTGTATGCACAGACAAGTCTAAGAAGTGCTGCCTTGGAAATAATCTCTGCCTGCTCCCCTACCCCTTGAGCCGAGAAGGAAATAGTCCTAAAGAGGCTATGACCTTTCTGAGGTTTAACGTTTGTGTTTCATATAGAGTCTGCTTTAAAGGAAGGAGGGGTGTGTGTGTGTGTGTGTGTGTGTGTGTGTGAAGTAAACTGGATCGTTTTAACTGTAAAAATAATATAGTATCCAAATGAGTAATAGTTAATTAAAGAAAGTTTAGCGTTACCCTAGGAGATTACAAGGGCTTTAAAGCATGTTTGGTTAATTCCTAGCTTTATAAATCTTTGTAGAGTTTGGCTAGGATTCTCTTACTTGCTAATCCTGCAGTTCTAGAAATTTGTGAAGTTAAAAAAACACAGTTTCTTTTCATCTATCCATTTGGTATTAATGGAGAATTACAAAAATACTCTGGGCTACTTTCTCTTAAGTTCTTCCAGAATTTCAACATGGTGTCCTGGGAAGTAGAGGCTTATTAAGTCCATACTTGCTTCGTGACTTAAACCTTTGATATACTTTTAAACTATTTTTTAAAGCAAAAATACCCCCTCCTCCCCACACTCCATCTTACTAAAATGATCCTAATTAAATGAATGTTGGTGTTCTTGCAGTTGGTTAGACTTCAGTCCGGTTTCATATATATCAAACTTACCCAGCAAGTGCCTTCAGGTTTTGGTGTTAAAGCTGGATTTGAAATACATTAAATATCTGTTACTTGATAAGCGCTCATTTCCTGTGAGTCTGCAGGTGAAGCTTTAAAATTACTGGTTATTGATTAGGTAGGGGAGGAGAAGCACCTGCTGAAACTTGTTGGCCAGAATTTTTGGCCCCTTAGAAGAAAGAAAAGGGGTGGGGAGATAAGTGACTTCTGTTCTGACTGGCATCAGTCCAGAACCTTTCTGACAGGGGAAGGGGTGTGGGTAATGAAAGCAGTAGTATTCAGATGGTGTTCTTTCAAAGGCAAGGTTGAAGGTTATTAATAGACAAGAATTAAATTTCTAGCTGTTCTTTGTATTACTCCAACATTTTTTATATTTATTATTTCACAGCCGTATCAGGTCATCTCCAGAATAAATAAAAATGAAAGAATAATTCATGTAAAATCCCGCAGTCCCCACAAATCTTAACTCTCTGATAGTTCTTGTTTATATACAGTTTAACAGTGTTATAGTCATTATATAGATTCAGTTTTGTCTTGGCATGTTGTTTTTATTTTTCACTTAACGTTATATGACAAACATTTCACATGTGGTTATTTTCTGTGCCTCTTGTCAAATGGCTTTCCAGATCCGGGCAATTTATTTACCAACCTGAACCTGCTGTCTCTTCTGTGGGATGGGGGTAATACAACTTCTGTGTAATAAGATTGTTGGAAGAGTAAGCGAGATTCTCCGTGGAAATTGTTCCGGCACACGGTGGGCCCTCAGTAGTCAACAGCAGCCTTTATTATTACAGGTCCTGGTTAAAAGGCAAAGCAGTACCCTGCGGCGGCGGCAAGTCTTTTGAACTTGAGTTGAATGCCTCAACCGCGCCCCCGCCCCCGAAACCTGTTCTGGGTGTGGCTTCCTTCAGCATGTGTAGAAGAGCATTGAGTTTGCCTGAAAATGCACCCAGCCGAAAACACCCCCTTTTATGTTGCGCTTTAGAAAGTACACAGGGTTGGCAGCAGTCACTTGAGCCTGGTGCCTTTTGATGTTGGTTGAGGACACAGTGGTGGTGCCTCTCCCAAGTTCACAAAAAGCGTGCGGAGCACTTAGTGCTGCAGCCACAGCGTCCAGCACGTCGTCAGAAGAGACTACTGTAGCCAGACTCACATTAGCTGCCCTCTGTAGAATGCCTCTACTGTGTTTGCTTTTGAAAGGCCTCTCTTAGCCTTTCTCTCTCTCTCTCCCCCCCAACCTTGTTTTCAAGAGGCACAGGACCTTTGAGTAGCAAATCCAGTAATCACACACAGTAGCATGGAGACACAGGCTGGCCTATATTCGGTCTCACAAAGGCCTTGTGAACGATCCGGCCTTAAAGTCTTTTTTTAATGCTTAAATGATGCAGGTGGAGAGTTAATCTGAGGATCACTGAGGCACGCTTCATTCATGAAGAATGTGAGCAAAACATAAAACGTCCGGAGGCTCTGTTCTTCTCTGGTGGCAAGGAAATTACATAGGCTGTGTCATTATTTGGGTGAATTTTACCCGCCCCCCCCCCCCCCGCCCCCGCTGAGAGTGCAGTTGTGTTGGAATTTTGAAGTGAGAGCTGTGGGTTTAAGCACGACTAGTTGCAGGAGTGGTGTGTGTGTGTGTGTGTGTGTGTGTGTGTGTGTGTGTGTGTGTGTGTGTGTTGCCTGAAATCCTTATACAAACCATAGACATTATTTTGGCCACACTGACAAGCAAATGGTGGTTATCCCTTGGAATGTGGCCTTGGCATTTTGAATTAGGTTTGTTTTTTAAAGAGAAACTTTGAAGGTCTGGTTTAAAGTGGATAGAGCCTTTGAAAATCTGCCTAGTCTGTTTGAACTGTTAAGTGCCAGTGAGTTTCTGTAGATTGCTAGCTTGATTGTATAGTAGTTGAGAGGTGAATACAAGTCTAGTGCAAAGTGTGTTTCTGGTGCTTGAAAACGGTGCCCTGATTTCTATTGAGGAAGACATTTATTCCTACAGAGGTTTAAACGACTTGCTATCAAAAAAATTCAGTCTTGCAGTGGTAGAGGGAGATTGTGTATTATCTGCGAACAACTGCCAAGCAGGTGAAATTCCAGCTGCACAGAGTTTGTGGTGGAGAGTGGGTGGCAGTGACCAGGGGAGCAGGGAAGCAGCAGGCGGTCGTGAGAAGGGCTGTATTCAGAATTAGGATATTTTATCTCTCATTTTAGAAACTCAACGGTGGTGGAAAGTTCATGGGCTGTGGATTCATATAAGCCAGCATTCAAATCCTGGCTCCACCATTGACCTCACTGAGCCCCATTTTCTTCATCTGTACGAACTGGGAAGGATAAATAGCCCTTGGGGAGTGGTTGGGAAGCTTAAATTCGTATGTTGTGTAAATAGGGTGACCAACTCATCCTGGTTTGACAGAGACTTCCCCAGTTTAGCACTGGTTGTCCCACATCCAGGGAATCTCCCAGATTCTAGGAGAGAGAGAATCTCTCTTAGAGTACCAGGCAAGCTGGGCGCTAGGTCACCCTAATTATATATGAAAGCACCTGTTACTGTGTATAGAGGACGGAGATGATGTCTGTATGTGTTAGTTCACCCCTGCATTCCTTCCTAGTGCTTGGCACATAAATAAAAGTCTCATAAATAAAGGAGTGTATGAATGAATGAGTAAAGTAGTGAAGGCAGTAGTAACACATACAGAGTTGTTTTAAGGTGACTTAGCGCCTCTTCTTCCTTGTTGGCTCTCATTCCCTGAGAAGAGGTGGCCTCACCAGCCACATGGTAAATAATGTGCTGAATGAAAGAATGAATCACTCATGATAATGATTTTGGCTTTATGATGTGGCTAAACTTTAACTTCAGGAAGAGCTTATCTGAGTCTGTCTCCTTTTTTGATAACATGAAATTTTGATAGGACCCTAGGGACCTCCCTCATGTAGTCCCTGTACCCTACAGGGCACTGGGGAATTGACTTCACTTTGGTGGAAAGGAGAGGAGAGGGGAGCCCACGGCATTACGGTACTTGCAGAGAGAGGAACCGGTCCTTGGAAGTTAATTAGGCCCGGGTTGTCTCTTCATTTTTGTTGCTTTTCTTTTTCCTTTGAGTGGGTGGGCAAGAGTAGTTGGACCAGGAGAAAAGTTTAAGGGTGACACTAGGACATAGCTAAAGAGGTAAAAGTGTACCCCGTGAAACTGCAATCCATTCTTCTAGGTGTGGTAGCCATTCAGAGCTTTATATTGTGTGGCTGTGAATAAAATGAATGAGATTTCTCTAATGTGAATATGCGTTTACTCAGAGTGATGCCGCATGAGTAATGCTTTTCTGGAAGCCAGGCAGTTAATAATACTCTGAGCAAATAAAGGCACAGCCTCAGAAGTTTAGATACCAGCTAAATGTGCAAGCTTGGTCTTTTAAACTGAAGAAACAGCCATGGAGAAAACTAATTTTGGCTCAAGAACTACTACTTACCAGCCCTCAGTGCCTTACAGTCTCCAACCCCAACACCCGCCCTGCCCCGCCCCCCCCCCACTTTAAAAAAAATCTCTGGGTTTCCTCTGCAAATGTATATGATTTCAATTTTGAGATGGGAGGTTATTTTTTCGCTTGAAACACAAGGAAACAGTTTTTTAAAGTCATACTCATTCCGCAGTGGGCTTGACTGTAGCTGGACTTGACTAGGAGTTCTTGGCCACAGAACCACATGCACTGTTTATCAGGGTAGTAAATTCTGATGGCTTTTGGGGAAGAGAGAGGGTTGGAGTTGAGGGAGGGGCACTAGAGCTGGGCCAGATCTGGCGCTGGCTGTCTCTGTGAGGGTTTGCCCCTGGCGTGCTGGGGGGTCAGATGGGAGGGCGGACCCAGATGTTCATCTCAGCCATTGTCATCCAGGGATTCTGAAATGACCTTTCTTACCTCGTTTTCCTACGAGCTCATAATTGTCTGCACACATAAATTGTGTCCTGGGTCCTGGCTCCCTCTTTGTTTGATCAGGAGCCGCTCTTCGGCTCAGTGCTTTTTTGGGAGAGTAAAGCGAGGCCCAGGTCATTCTGTGATGCAGCAGTTGATTTGGGATCTTCTGTCTTTGTTCCCCCTCCCCCAGTGGGAATTCACACTGTAACTCATCTTCTAAGGTTCCCTGCCTTAAAAACCCACAAACAAAACTCCTATTGGAGTAGGAGCCCTGATCATTGGAATAATGAATGGTGTTACTCAACCCCTGTTGAACATTCTGCCTGACGGAGGGCCTCTGTCTGTAGCTCTTTGCTAGGCACTGGGATACAGTTTCTTTACCTGCCTCAAGAAGCTCACAAACAAGTCAAGAGACAGGAAAACAGTTTTTGTAATAGGGTTTGGATGGGTATATATGAGGCGGGGGGCTGCTTTATACACCTGCACAGTGAGGAACGCCGGCCCTCGCCTCTCTTCCTGGTTTGCTGTGACAGTCGGTTACATCATGATTCGTGAAAGCCCTATGAAAAATACAAATTCATGATCGATTCTAAGAAGTTTTTGTTGGGGAAACAAATGGCGAGGCTGTGGTTGTGCTCAGGTACACTCAGCTGGTATGGTGTTCACTGAGGAAGGAAGCAGAGACCTTTCAGTAACAATAGCCAACGTTTATTCTTCAGTACCCGACTCTGTGCCATTTATTAGATGCATTACCTCACTGCATACTCGGGAGAATGCTAGAGATGGGCACAGATCTGTTTACAGATGAGGAAACTAAGCCTTGGAGAGAGGAAGCAACTTGCTCAGTGGCAGGCGGCTAGTAAGCGGTGGGCCGGGCCTGGCAGTCGCGCCTGGCTGTGTTCACCGAGCCCTGCTCCACACTGCCTCTCCTAGATGCTTATCTTCCTGGGAGGATCTAGGTGTGGCTGGGTGTGGAGGGAGCAGTTGGACCACATCTGCTAGCAGCAGCCTGCGCAGTGTCTTGTCTGCTTTGAAGCATCTCCCTCAGCCCTAGCTCCTCAGAAAGCATCCTCCCCTCTGGGGGTGAGATTTATGATGTGGTTTCCTTCCTCCTCCCTCTGGAGGTCAGCTCTTCTCCCCCAGGGTCAGAAAGCCCCTTGGTTGCTGGTAGCCGGCCCTGCTGGAGTTGCTGCCCGCCCTGTGTTCAGGGTAGGTCATGCTTGTGTCACCACGCGGTAAGCCGGGGGTGCTGTGAGGGCCGGATCAATGCGGTCTGGTTTGGAATTGCAGGTCACACCCTTTCCACCACACTGCTCAGGAAGCTACTGATGCCTGTGTGTAAAAGTGAAACCACAAGCTGCTTTCTCTTGCCCTGAGCGTGACTTTTAAAAAAGTTTTTGTGGGCTTTCCAGCCTGAGCTCTAGGTATAAGTCAGGTACCTTCACCTACATATGATTTATCCACTCAGTAGCCCTGTGAGGTAGGTGGTATAACGTCTGCTCTGTGGATTGAGAAACCTGAGGATCAGAAAGGTGAAGTAAGGTGGCAAGGTTCTTAGCCAGCATGTGACAAAATGGGTGACTTTGTGAAACTCTGCAGCAGGGAGGGGCCTTTTTCAACACTTCTTTGAACTTAGACCATGTGCTTTTTCTAAATAGGTGGAGGCATGTAGTGTACGTGTCTGTCAGCACATGTGTGGATTGCGTTGATTTTAATTTTTGTTTTAAATTTTGTTTAAAACGTGTATTTAATTATTCTTATTTGACGTCTAGCCAAATTCACAGGTGTTTAAAAGTGTACCATCTAGGGACTTCCCTGGTGATGCAGTGGTTAAGAGTCTGCCTGGCAATGCAGAGGACACAGGTTCAAGCCCTGGTCTAGGAAGATCCCACATGCCGCGGAGCAACTAAGCCCGTGAGCCACAACTACTGACTGAGCCTGCGCACCTAGAGCCCGTGCTCCACAACAAAGAGAAGCCACCGCAATGAGAAGCCCGTGCACCACAAGGAAGAGTGGATCCCGCTCACCGCAACTAGAGAAAGCCCGTGTGCAGCAACAGAAACCCAACACAGCCAAAAATCAATGTTAATTAATTAAAAAAAAAAAAGTGTACCATCTAACCTAGCAACAAATTGAATACACGGCTTGAAAATGGAAGGCTCACCAATAGGTTTCTCACGTGCCAATTTCTGATAAGACTGTTGGTATTGCTGGGGAAATCCTTCCATTAAAAACAATGCAATCTGCTTATTTGCTTATCTTTGATATTGCAAGGGGCATAATATTGTGGGGATGGGTAACGTATCTGCGTACCTTAAAGGACAGAGCAGACGTTCACCCACATGTAGATACAGTGTTTGGTAAATGCAGTTAGGCTATTTGGGGGATGTTGAGCCATGTAATAGCCTAAATTCAGGTGATTTTGAGCCTTGGCATATCAGGATCCTTTGGAACGTAGTTAACAGACATGGATATAGATCCACTGCTAATACTGTGAGGGCGCTGGATCCCAAATTGTTGGAGATATGAAATACCTGCAGCCAAGCATCTCTCTTTTTTTTTTTTTTTTTTTTGCTGTACGCGGGCTTCTCACTGTCGTGGCCTCTCCCATTGTGGAGCACAGGCTCCGGACGCGCAGGCTCAGCAGCCATGGCTCACGGGCCCAGCCGCTCCGCGGCATGTGGGATCTTCCCGGACCAGGGTATGAACCCCTGTCCCCTGCATCGGCAGGCGGACTCTCAACCACTGTGCCACCAGGGAAGCCCCGAGCATCTCTTGATGCAGTGATGTGGTGGTGACTCAGTGACAGCCAGCCTGCTCGGCTTCTAGGTACCAACGACTCATTTGAACGTGCCCTCAAGCCTCTGAACCAAAAGGAGAGGGAAAATGTGCTTACCTACGTTTGGAAAACTGGGTCCCAACACACCTCTGCTTAGGCCATCATGAAAACCTTGTCTTTTTTCCTTTATCCTGGGTGAGACAGGAATTAACCTGTAGCACAAAAGAAACATGTTTGGGTGGGTGCTTAGGGCAGCCTCCAGAATCTGCTTCAGTGTAGTTTATGGCAGCACAGTTAGAGGGAAAGGTGGGTACGGTGATGGTCTGTGTTAATTCCTGTCATCACCCAGATCTGTCTCTTACTTCTGCTGCTCCCGTGGCTCAAGTAATGACTTAAAGCTACAACGTTGATGGGAGGTGTACGTAGGCCCAGTTTCTTCACTGTTGGTTCTAGTTTCTTCACTTCGGTGATAAATATTGTTATCTAGAACTTGTCTTCAAAACTCAACTGTCGGGGGACTTCCTTGGTGGCGCAGTGGTTAAGAATCCACCTACCTGCCAGTGCAGGGGACATGGGTTCGAGCCCCGGTCCGGGAAGATCCCACATGCCGTGGAGCAACTAAGCCCATGCGCCACAACTACTGAGTCTGCGTTCTAGAGCCCGTGAGCCACAACTACTGAGCCTGTGCGCCACAACTACTGAAGCCCGCATGCCTAGAGCCCGTGCTCCGCAACAAGACAAGCCACCGCAATGAGAAGCCCGTGCACCACAACGAAGAGTAGCCCCCGCTTGCTGAAACTAGAGAAAGCCCATGCGCAGCAATGAAGACTCAACACAACCAAAAATAAATAAATTTTTAAAAACTCAACTGTCAAAAAATCTGGAAGTCAGTTGCTTATAATATGCTGTAGTTGATTTCCCAGTTCATATTGGCTGTTGGACTAGAATAGCCTGCACCTCCTCAGTAATGAAGAATAAGTGCTGTGGGTGAAGGCAGGGTATGTGTTTAGAATATCTTCATAGCTCTAAGATCTCTAAAGGAGCCATCAAATGTGTCCACCCATGCAGTCGTTCAACAAGCACAGGTGAGCAAGTTGCAATGCTAATAAGCACATCAGAAACACAGAGGTGTAACAGGCAGCCACTGTCTGAAGTTACATTCTAAGAGAGAATACTAGGTAGAAAGTGGCAGGTGTTCTAAGACATGCACATAACATTCCTGGGTTGTGGGATGTGAGAGAGGCTTTTTGGAGGAGTTGACATTTGAGCTCCAACTTTAATAAGTGTGACCAGGATTAGGTAATGAGATGGTAGGTGCCTGGGGGTGGGGATGGGATATGACCAGAGGGGGCTGCCGAACCGTGAGGGATGCTGGGGGAACGGCTAGACTTTGGCTAGGATATGATGTATATTTTTTCCCTTCCATTTCAATTATTAATGCTTATTATTATTAGTTGGGGTTTTTGCCTCCTTTTTGTTAGCCAGCATTCAGCTAGTGTTGGCATAGGTACAGGGAGTCAGGTGCTGAGCAGCTGATGTTGGTGAAATGACCTTGCACAAGCACCTTGTATATCACTTCTGTTACCTGTTACGAAGGGTTTTTAGATCATCATTGGTTGCAGATTTAAGGACCTCTTCAAATAAATGCATGGAGGGTACTACTGGCCATCTTCGGTAACTTTCATTTCACCAAACGCTTCTATGAGATTCTGCTGGGTAGATGCCCACTGCTAAAAAAAATGGCTCCTCTGTTCTCTGGGCTCACAGAACCAGTCCTGCGGTGGAACTAACAGGCTAGCAAGGAGAGGGAAAGCAAAAGAGAAGCATGTCCTCATGCAAACAGAGAAGGAAAGTAGGTCCCTCCTTAAACTCTAGCCCAGAAGTGGTAGTGGCTGTAATAGTAATACAGCTGAAACTTCTTGATACTTAACCCTGGGCCAGTGCTGTTCTAATGCTCCTCACAACATCCCTGTGAAATAAGAATTATTTCCATTGTGGAGGTGAGGAAACTGAGATACAAGGGATGCTTTGCCCAAGAACACATAGCTAGTAAGTGGTAGAGTCTTGGATCCCAACCCAGGCAGGCTGCTTCTGGACTCTGAATCCTTAACCACTTTGCTGTGCTGCCTCTCAAGAGTATTTCCCACAGGATGATGGCGGCCTGGGTGTTTGTAGATCTTGGATTAGCATTTTGTTAGGACCTGGGAAACCTTGGTTTGGTGAAAGCCATTGCCGAGAAGTGGAAATTCCTGGTCCTATTCCAACTGTAATGGATTTGTTGACTTTTGCTCTTAATTGGCAGCTGTGGTGAGGGGCAGCATGGTAGATGCGATGTAAAATTCAAGCCTTGCTTAATCTTGGAAGGCTTTGTTTCCTTTTCTTTGATGGTAGTTTACTTTGGCAATTCTGGCAGAATAAGGGACTGAACTGACAGTGCAGACTCTGATTTTTTTCCCCAGTGGTACAAGTTATTTGTCACCGTATCGTAAACTCACCATTTCTGTTCTCGCAGTATTGAGTTTTTTGTTGTTTAGATATTTTGGTTTTGGTAGTGGTGTTTTTGTTTGTATTTGCCTGGTATCTTGCTAGTGTATAAAATTATCTGTAAAGGAACTTTGAGAATGTGGAATGAAGGGGACCAGCCCTGAAGTAGAATTTTGGAGTTAGAAGTCTGATCTTGACTCCTTGGTACAGGCTATACAGAAGGCAACCCTGGAGCAATTTTCAACAGCGATGGCATTACCTAGGAGCATGGAGTTGAGCCCAAACCCACGTTTTAAGTTCACATTGCTGGAATTTGCTGATTTTTCTTGACTTTAAACATTTTCAGCTGCTGGAGCATTTGCTGCTGTATTTAGGCCAAGTTGCCTTTTGTTCTGTGATATCCAACGTGTGAATAAAGTAGATAATCCGTGTTCCTGGTTCGGCTGCTGCCAAGAACATGTGAAGACTTCCAGCTGCTATTCAAATTTTTTTCCAGGCCACCTTTTGAGTTTACCCGTGGCAGATAGATAGAAAAATAGGTTTTAAGAGGGGCACCTGTTCATCCTTACTTGTTGTTACACCCTAAAAAACACAAGCTTGATTTTGTTTGCCATCTATTGTGTTGTGAATTTGGCATCAGAGAAGCAAGTAATTTATGTTTGTTTATATCCCATTTCGTTCGAGAAATGATTTAATTTGGCATAGGCAAGTGTCTCCTGATGGTTTTGTGTGCATGTGTGTGTGTTGTGCTTGTGTGTGTGATGATAATTCTGCTGCGGCAGAGTCTGGAATCACAAGACTCGTCATGGGATCGTTGGGTTGGTGAACTCTAGCTTTGTTCTCTCCCTGGGCGCCTCTATCTAGAGAAATGTGAATGTCTTTCATCTTTCTTGGGAAGGTCTGACATTATTAGACTGAAAGATGCCATGTCACTGCTACGTGTTTTCCCCAAGAAATTTTCTGTAGAGGGTACTGTAGAAGAACCTTCCTTCATGGTGAGTGTGTATGTTGTAAACTCCCATTCTGATCTCTTTTGAGAGTAAAGCTTTTTTTATGATTTTTATAGTTCGACTGATCTCTTTCACCTCTTTGAGCTGCAGTGTACTTAAAATGTAGAAGGAGCTTGCAGTCAGAATGAATTTTCATAGCTTCCATTCAGCATGGGGTGCCTCACAGCTATAAGAATGTCACCCAGAGGGAGAGAATACAGGATTATCAGTTACCATTTTTTGAGATTGATTCTGTGGAGTTGACAGCCAGTGTGTTTGTGATTGTGATTGTGTTTGTGATATTATATGCTGTATGGGTAGACCACATCTTATTATCACAAACCAGAGTTTCTGAAAACACCTAACCCGCCATCTTTCACGTTTCACACGGAGGGTCTGTAGCACCCAAGGAGGGTTGCTGCTTCTCTTTACAGTAGGAACAGCACGGTAGACAGGAAACTACTGCTCTCTTAATACCAACACTCTGGATGGAGCAGATCCTCACTGGCTGGGTCACATCAGGGGAGTTGAGGGCTGCTGCCCAGTTCTGCTTTTGAATTGGGAACACGTATCTGCTGTGTGGGGTTCTGAAACGCACCTTTGTGAGTCTCTCTAACTCCTGACTGTTGACCTTTGGGTGTAGATAGAGTGTCAGTCTGGGAGGATTGATGAGAATGTCGGGACCATTTCTGGCCACTGCATGGAGACTTAATGACTGTATTGTGTGTTAGAGCTTTTGAGAAAATACAGTGTGACAGAGATCCTAAAACTGGAAAAGTAAATAGCCTCAAGCAGTTTAACTGTATTTAGTTTGGAAACAGGTTATAAACCCAAAGCTCTGCTGAACGAATGAGAGTTTCTTTCTTCTTTCTGGGCCGGAGTAAAAGCTGCTGGCGAGACCTGCTCTCTGGTGTCGCTAGGACAAGCCTGTGTGACCTTCTTCATGTCAATAATTAACAGTGGAATATTTTCATTTACGCGACGGCCATATATGAAAGTGGTTTCCAGGCTGGTTCTGACAGCCTCTGGCCCAAGGGGAAAGGAAGCTAATGCTGAAAAAATTGCAGGCTTCCCCCTAGAATATCCTCTTCATGGCAATGATGGCTGCAAGGCTTCTTTTCTTTGAAGTAAAAACCCAGCGTGTGAAGGTTATTCTGGGGTGACTTTATTGTTACATAAGGAGTAGATTTTTGTCTCTTGCTGGTGTGCTGAGTGGTGGAGGTTAAAGGTAGAACTTTGTGTGGAACTAAAAGGCACCTGAAACTTTTAGAAAACCGGCAACATCTGGAGGCTTCTGGCCCACTTTGGCTGGGCACTTTTCACTTTTAAGGCCTACACTGGCTCTTCACAGCCTATTTCTTGAATACGCACAGAGCAGATTCATCCACATTATTGGGAAAGCAATTTGAAGCACAGGCCTTGTCAGTTGGGAAGATCAATCTTATTGCCATCAGCTGCTTATTTGTGTGTTTGTGTGGAGGGGAGAGATTATAATCCCAGTGTCGTCAGATTTCTCTTTGAACAGACAAACTTCTCTCCCTCACGGTTTCTTGACAGAATGAGAAATTTGCTGCCAGTAACTAGTTAATTCTGAAAGAATTTGGGTTCCTACCGTGCAGTTCGTAAATGATGATCCAAGTGCAGGATGCAGAGCAAAAAGAGTTGTCCTTTGTCATTAAGTGCTTCTCCTTCATAATTCATAACCTTCTAAATATTCTTAGTATTGGGGAGGAAGGGATGCTCAGAGCTGAGAATTCTCAGTAAGGTCTTCAGTGAGACACAAGATGGTGACTGTCCAGCTTGCCCAGGATGTGGTCATCCTTTGATGCCAACAGAATTTGGTGTTGCTCCTCAGGGAACCGTGCTGGCACTGAGCTGCCACAGCCTCTGCGCCCCCACAGTTACTCCTGCTCAGCTGGAAGCCAGCGTTCATGCGTTGGTTTCTTTGCCTTTTTTAAAAAAATTTTATTTGCCCTGGGACCACTTGGAGGCTTTTCAGGAATTTTCCTGGGGGCACAGCCCCACCGTTTAGGAGAACTGTCCAAGGCCTGAGCTCATAACAAGAGTAAAACCCTTTTTCCCTTGTCATTACTGCTTCCTCTTCACTGACTAATTAGCCAGCTGCTGCAGGTCTCATTACACTTCATTAATCCTGAGCATCATCTGTCTATTGGAACTGCCTCAAGATAAAAAGGGGACACTCAGCTAAACATTTTTGGTGCTGCTAATTACCCCAAGCTATATATATATATTTTATTAATTAATTGCTCTACTTACTTTCAAATCTGAATGAAGATTTTTCCCCATGCCAGACAACAGGCATTTCACTCACCCCTGGCAGCAGAGGCGCTGCTCTGTGGTTTGGTACATGGAGTGCCTGTAATTATCAGGGCCAAGGATAGAGTGGCTCTGGAAACCAAGGTAAAAGAAAAACATACCTGGCAGTCTGGCTGTGTATAACCTAGGCTTGTTCAAAGTTTTCAATTGATATTGATGCTTTTTTATAAATAGGTACAATCTTAAATGATCTCATCTGTTCGTTAAAATACGTGATGGTGAAACAATTACAAAGCTAGTTTTCTTGCCTCAATGGTTCCAGAGTCTAAAAAATAATCTAAACGGGGGTCAGGATAGGAGAGAGTCATGGACATTTCTATGCTGTGGCTAAAGGTGATGTCTGAGAAGGAAAGTGTTGATCTTGGGTTTGGACTGGTGGTGACTGGGAGCAAGGTGAATTACACTTCTCCCCGGTGTGAGGCAGGGGAGAGGAGCACCTCCCTCGATGGGACTTGAAGAGAGACCCTGATGGAATTGAAAGAACAGTTGAAAAGCTGGAGGGCTTTCTGACGAGGCCTTCTGCTATCACTGAATTATAAGTAAAACTCTTGGTTTTGGAATTGTCAGGAATTAAGGTGCTTGGAACTAAGAGACTTAGTTCCACGTGCTCCCTGTTCAGGCTTGAGCCCCGTTTCATATCAGTTGCACCGCAAGGTCCGTGCCAGTGTAGAATTCTGTTTGGAGCAGTAGGGGCTGTGGCGTCAGACCTTGGGTTAGACTTCTGGGGCCGCGCTTGCCTTGTGGCCATGGCAAGCCACAGAACATCTTGGAGCCTTACCGTTTACTCTTAGGCAAGATACGTGTGACGGCAAGAGTGCCTGCTGCACAGCGCAGTTGTGGGAATTAAATAAGTTTGGGTGAAGTGCTTAGAAGGGTGTTGGCCCCTTCTAGTAAGTGCTCCATAAACTCTTTTTTTTTTAATTAATTAATTTATTTATTTTTGGCTGCGTTGGGTCTTTGTTGCTGCGCGCGGGCTTTCTCTAGTTGCGGTGAGCGGGGGCTACTCCTCGTTGCGGTGCTCGGGCTTCTCATTGCGGTGGCTTCTCTTGTTGAGGAGCACGGGCTTGAGGCACGCGGGCTTCAGTAGTTGTGGCTCGCGGGCTCTAGAGCGCAGGCTCAGTAGTTGTGACGCATGGGCTTAGTTGCTCCGTGGGATCTTCCTGGACCAGGGCTCTAACCCGTGTCCCCTGCATTAGCAGGTGGATTCTTAACCACTGCGCCACCAGGGAAGCCCACTCCATAAACTCTTAAGTATGCGGGTGGGTATGGGAGATGACGCTGGAATTCCCATGATTCAGGGTCCCGTCCGTGGAACTTGCCACTTTGTGTAGCTGGAGTACTGGTGGACCAACCCCAGTAGGCTCTGATCCTCTCCTTGCTGCTGATCCATGATGTCTTCTTGAGTCAAATCTCAGCTGTGAAGCTTTGACCGCTTGACTCACCTCCGCTTGGTCGATCCGTCTGTGCTTGGCTTGTTCCTCATTACCACGCAATATAATTACCTGTCGTCGAGGGTGGCACGTCATTAAACTGTAAACTGCTTCAGCATCTCTCTATTTCCCATCGCTTAGTACAGCGATTTTACAAACATGTTTTGAAAATGGAATTTGTTTTTCCCCTAGATTAAATCTGAGGTGGGATTCCAGTAAATACAGGGTGTAAAATGAAGTGTTTCTGACCAAAGTACAGGTGACAAGGTGGTACTTGGAGCCTGACCTCCAGGAATCTGGTTTGAAAACTGCTTCCCTAGACCTCAGTGTTTCTTCAGTGATTGTCACTTATTTTTGTATTAATATCCTCAGTTCCACGTCTATTGAAAGGAAGTATTAATAGTCGTTTGCCTTATTTTGCTTATAAGTGTTGTATAAGGTTAAATACTGATTTAATATTCTCCAGAAGAAAGACATGAAAATTCAGGGTGACATTTTATTTATTTTAGAGTACTCATTGAAGACAGCATTTCACATATGACCTCTTGTGGTGCCCTGGGAGACTTTGTTTTCCTCCAGTGAGTGCCCTTTTTATTCGTGCTCATCAATCTCAGACCCACTGGTGAACCTTAGTTCTCTTATCAAATAAAAATGAATTGTGTGTTTTCCCTTCAAATAGAAATGCCCTTTCCATATTTAAAAAATGGTATGTGCTCATTAAAGAAAAAAAAACAGTAAACAGTGCAGAAATACAGAAGCGGAAATGCCTTCTGCCTCTGCTCCTACTCCCTTGGGACAATTAGAGTTTATAGTTTGGAAAGTAGCCTCCTGTACTTTTTTATGCGATTACTTACATTTAAATAAATAAATAAATATTCATAGGATCATACTAAATATATATATATATATACACACACTATTCTGTAAGTAACTCTTTATTCATTTCCCTTACTCTTTTTAGAGTGTACGCACTGTTCTTTCATATGAATGCATCTTTTTTTTTTTTTTTTTCCCTGCTGCTCCGCATAGCATGTGGGATCTTAGTTCCCTGACCCGGGATCAAACCTGTGCCCCCTGCAGTGGAAGTGTGGAGTCTTAACCACTGGACTGCCAGAGAAGTGCCTGAATGCATCATATTTTAATAAATCAGTATATTAATATATTTACTCATTTCCAGTCTTTTTATGTTGTTTTTGCTATCCATTTTTTACAAGTATTTTAAAAATCTGCACTTCATATTCTGTACTTTTTTTTTTTTAAGATTTGGTGCATTTTATTGAATGTGGGTTATAATTCAATTTTTAAAAAAATTTTTTTTTCTTTTTCAGGTGATACCTCATTGGTTTTTTTTCCCTTGGATTTTATTTTATTTTTTATACAGCAGATTCTCATTAGTTATCCATTTTATACATATTAGTATATATATGTCAATCCCAATCTCCTAATTCATCCCACCACCACCCTCCCGCCCTCCCCCCCTGGTGTCTGCACACCTGCTCTCCACATCTGTGTCTCTACTTCTGCCGTGCAACCTGGTCCATCTGTACCATTTTTCTAGATTCCACGTATATGCGTTAATATACGATATTTGTGTTTTTTTGCGGTATGTGGGCCTCTCACTGTTGTGGCCTATCCCATTGCGGAGCACAGGCTCCGGACGCGCAGGCTCAGTGGCCATGGCTCACGGGCCCAGCCTCTCCGCGGCATGTGGGATCTTCCCGGACCAGGGCACGAACCCGTGTCCCCTGCATTGGCAGGCGGACTCTCAACCACTGCGCCACCAGGGAAGCCCCGATATTTGTTTTTTTCTTTCTGACTTACTTCACTCTGTATGACAGTCTCTAGATCCATCCATGTCTCTATAAATGACACAATTTCATTCCTTTTTATGGCTGAGGAATATTCCATTGTATATATGTACCACATCTTCTTTATCCATTTGTCTGTCGATGGGCATCTAGGTTGCTTCCATGACCTGGGTATCGTAAACAGTGCTGCAATGAACATTGGGGTGCATGTGTCTTTTTGAATTACAGTTTTCTCTGGGTATATGCCCAGTAGTGGGATTGCTGGGTCATATGGTAATTCTATTTTTAGTTTTTTTAAGGAACCTCCATACTGTTCTCCATAGTGGTTGTATCAATTTACATTCCCACCACAGTGCAAGAGGGTTCCCTTTTGTCCACACCCTCTCCAGCATTTGTTGTTTATAGATTTTCTGATGATGCCCATTCTGACTGGTGTGAGGTGATACCTCATTGTAGTTTTGATTTGCATTTCTCTAATAATGAGTGATCTTGAGCAGCTTTTCATGTGCCTCTTGGCCATCTGTATGTCTTCTTTGGAGAAATGTCTATTTAGATCTTCTGTGCATTTTTGGATTGGGTTGTTTTTTTTTTAATATTGAGCTGCATGAGCTGTTTATATATTTTGGAGATTAATCCTTTGTCCATTGATTTGTTTGCAAATATTTTCTCCCATTCTGAGCGTTGTCTTTTTGTCTTGCTTATGGTGTCCTTTGCTGTGCAAAAGCTTTTACATTTCATTAGGTCCCATTTGTTTATTTTTGTTTTTACTTCCATTACTCTAGGAGGTGGGTCAAAAAAGATCTTCCTGTGATTTATGTCAAAGAGTGTTTTTCCTATATTTTCCTCTAAGAGTTTTATAGTGTCTGGTCTTACATTTAGGTCTTTAATCCATTTGGAGTTTATTTTTTGTGTAAGGATGGTGTTAGGGAGTGTTCTAATTTCAGTCTTTTACATGTAGATGTCCAGTTTTCCCAGCACCACTTGTTGAAGAGACTGTCTTTTCTTCATTGTATATCCTTGCCTCCTTTGTCATAGATTAGTTGACCATAGGTGCATGGGTTTATCTCTGGGCTTCCTGCACTATTCCATTGATCTATATTTCTGTTTTTGTGCCAGTACCATATTGTCTTGATTACTGCAGCTCTGTAGTATAGTCTGAAGTCTGGGAGTGTGATTCCTCCAGCTCTGTTTTTTTCCCTCAAGATTGCTTTGGCTATTCAGGGTCTTTTGTGTCTCCATACAGATTTTAAGATTTTTTTGTTCTAGTTCTGTAAAAAATGCCATTGGTGATTTGATAGGGATTGCACTGAATCCGTAGATTGCTTTGGGTAGTATAGTCATTTTCACAATATTGATTCTTCCAGTCCAAGAATATCTCTCCATCTGCTTGTGTTACCTTTGATTTCTTTCATCAGTGTCTTATAGTTTTCTGAGTACAAGTCTTTTACTTCCTTGGGTAGGTTTATTCCTAGGTATTTTATTCTTTTTGTTGCAGTGGTAAAGGGGATTGTTTCCTTAACTTCTCTTTCTGATCTTTCATTGTTAGTGTATAGGAATGTAAGAGATTTCTGTGCATTAATTTTGTACCCTGCAACTTTACCAAATTCACTGAATAGCTCTAGTAGTTTTCTGGTGGCATCTTTAGGATTCTCTATGTATAGTATCATGTCATCTGCAAACGGTGACAGTTTTACTTCTTCTTTTCCAATTTGTATTCCTTTTATTTCTTTTTCCTCTCTGATTGCCATGGCTAGGACTTCCAAAACTATGTTGAATAATAGTGGTGAGAGTGGACATCCTTGTCTTGTTCCTGATCTTAGGGGAAATGCTTTCAGTTTTTCACCATTGAGAATGATGTTTGCTGTGGGTTTGTCGTATATGGCCTTTATTATGTTGAGGTAGTTTCCCTCGATGCCCAGTTTCTGGAGAGTTTTTATCATAAATGGCTGTTGAATTTTGTCAAAAGCTTTTTCTGCATCTGTTGAGATGATCATATGCTTTTTATTCTTCAGTTTGTTAATATGGTGTATCCCATTGACTGATTCGTGTATACTGAAGAATCCTTGCATCCCTAGGATAAATCCCACTTGATCATGGTGTATGATCCTTTTAATGTGTTGTTGGATTCTGTTTGCTAGTATTTTGTTGAGGATTTTTGCATCTATGTTCATCAGTGATACTGGCCTGTAGTTATCTTTCTTTGTGACATCTTTGTCTGGTTTTGGTATCAGGGTGATGATGCCCTCATAGAATGAGTTTGGGAGTGTTCCTTCCTCTGCAGTTTTTTGGAAAAGTTTGAGAAGAATGGGTGTTAACTCTTCTCTAAATGTTTGATAGAATTCACCTGTGAAGCCCTCTGGTCCTGGACTTCTGTTTGTTGGAAGATTTTTAATCACAGTTTCAATTTCATTACTTGTGATTGGTCTGTTCATATTTTCTGTTTCTTCCTGGTCCAGTCTTGGAAGGTTATACCTTTCTAAGAATTTATGGATTTCTTCCAGATTGTCCATTTTATTGGCATACAGTTGCTTGTAGTAGTCTCTTATGATGCTTTGTATTTCTGAGCTGTCCATTGTAACTTCTCCTTTTTCGTTTCTAATTTTACTGATTTGAGTCCTTTCGCTCTTTTTCTTGATGAGTCTGGCTAAAGGTTTATCAATTTTGTTTATCTTCTCCGAGAACAAGCTTTTAGTTTTATTGATCTTTGCTATTGTTTTTTTTGGTTTCTATTTTATTTATTTCTGCTCTGATCTTTATGATTTTTTTCCTTCTGCTAACTTTGGGTTTTGCTTTTTCTTCTTTCTCTAGTTCCTTTAGGTGTAAGGTTAGATTGTTTATTTGAGATTTTTCTTGTTTCTTGAGGGAGGATTGTATTGCTATAAACTTCCCTCTTAGAACTGCTTTTGCTGCATCCCATAGATTTTGGATCATCATGTTTTCGGTGGCATTGGTCTCTACGTATTTTTTGATTTCTCTTTGATCCCTAGTGATCTCTTGATAATTTAGTAATGTATTGTTTAGCCTCTATGTGTTTGTGTTTTTTATGTTTTCTCCCCCACTGTAATTGATTTCTAATCTCACAGCGTTGTGGTCGAAGAAGATGCTTTATATGATTTCAGTTTTCTTAAATTTACTGAGGCTTGGTTTGTGACCCAAGATGTGATCTATCCTGGAGAATGTTCCATGCACACTTGAGAAGAAAGTGTAATCTGCTGTTTTTGGGTGGAATGTCCTATAAATATCTATTAAATCTAGCTGGTCTATTTTGTCATTTAAAGCTTGTGTTTCCTTATTAATTTTCTTTCTGGATGATGTGTCCATCGGTGTAAGTGAGGTGTTAAAGTCCTGCACTATTATTGTGTCGGTTTCCTCTTTTATTGCTGTTAGCATTTACCTTATGTTTCGAGGTGCTCCTGTGTAGGGTGCATATATATTTATAATCGTTATATCTTCTTCTTGGATTGATCCCTTGGTCATTATGCAGTGTCCTTCCTTGTCTCTTGTAACATTCTTTATTTTAGTGTTTATTTTATCTTATATAAGTATTGCTGTTCCAGCTTTCTTTTGATTTCCATTTGCATGGAATATCTTTTTCCATCCCCTCACTTTCAGTCTGTACGTGTCCCTAGGTCTGTCATGGGTCTCTTGTGGACAGCATTTATATGGGTCTTGTTCTTGTATCCATTCAGCGAGCCTGTGTCTTTTGGTTGGAGCATTTAATCCATTCACGTTTAAGGTTATTATCGATATGTATGTTCCTGTTACCATTTTCTTAATTGTTATGGGTTTGTTTTCATACATCCTTTTCTTCTCTTGTGTTTCCCACTTGGAGAAGTTCCTTTAGCATTTGTTGTAGAGCTGGTTTGGTGGTGCTGAATTCTCTTAGCATTTGCTTGTCTTTAAAGCTTTTGCTTTCTCCATTGAATCTGAATGAGATCCTTGCCAGGTAGAGTAATCTTGGTTTAGGTTCTTCCCTTTCATAACTTGAAATATATTGTGCTACTCCCTTCTGGCTTGTAGAGTTTCTGCTGAGAAATCAGCCGTTAACATTATGGGACTTCCCTTGTATGTTATTTGTTGTTTTTCCCTTGTTGCTTTTAATAAGTTTTCTTTGTCTTTAATTTTTGTCAGTTTGATTACTATGTGTCTTGGTGTGTTTCTCCTTGGGTTTATCCTGCATGGGACTCTCTGCGCTTCCTGGACTTGGGTGGCTATTTCTTTTCGCATGTTAGGGAAGTTTTTGGCTGTAATCACTTCATAATCTCTTCAAATATTTTCTCGGGTCCTTTCTCTCTGTCTTCTCCTTCTGGGACCCCTATAATGCGAATGTTGTTACGTTTAATGTTTTCCCAGAGGCCTCTTAGGCTGTCTTCATTTCTTTTCTCTTTATTCTGTTCCGTGGCAGTGAATTCCACCATTCTGTCTTCCAGGTCACTTATCTGTTCTTTTGCCTCCTTTATTCTGCTATTGATTCCTTCTAATGTATTTTTCATTTCAGTTATTGTATTGTTCATCTCTGTTTGTTTGTTCTTTAATTCTTTTAGTTGTTTGTTCTTTAATTCTTCTAGGTCTTTGTTAAACATTTCTTGAATCTTCTCGACCTTTGCCTGCATTCTTTTTCCGAGGTCCTGGATCATCTTCACCATCATTATTCTGAATTCCTTTTCTGGAAGGTTGCCTATCTCCACTTCATTTAGTTGTTTTTCTGGGGTTTTATCTGGTTCCTTCATCTGGTACATAGTCCTCTGCCTTTGCATTTTGTCTTTCTTTCTGTGAACGTGGTTTTTGTTATACAGGCTGCAGGATTGTCGTTCTTCTTGCTTCTGCTCTCTGGCCTCGGGTGGATGAGGCTGTCTGAGAGGCTTGTGCAAGTTTCCTGATGGGAGGGAATGGTGGTGGGTAGAGCTAGGTGTTGCTCTGGTGGGCAGTACTCAGTAAAACTTTAATCCGCTTGTCTGCTGATGGGTGGGGTTGCATTCCCTCCCTCTTGGTTGTTTGACCTGAGGCGACCCAGCACTGGAGGCTACAGGCTCTTTGGTGGGGCTGGTGGTGGACTCCGGGAGGTCTCACACCAAGGAGCACTTCCCAGAACTTCTGCTGCCAGTGTCCCCATCCCCACGGTGAGCCACAGCCAATTCCCGCCTCCACAGGAGACCCTCTAACAACAGCAGGTAGGTCTTGCCCAGTCTCCTATGGGGTCACTGCTCCTTTCCCCTGGGCTCTGATGCTCACACTGCCTTGTGTGTGCCCGCCAAGAGTGAGGTCTCTGCTTCCCCCCGTCCTGTTGAAGCCCTGCAATCAAATCCCGCTAGCCTTCCAAGTCCGATTCTCTGGGAATTCCTCCTCCCGTTGCCAGACCCCCCAGGCCTGGAAGCCTGACGTGGGGCTCAGAACCTTCACTGCAGTGGGTGGATTTCTGTGGTATAAGTGTTCTCCAGTTTGTGAGTCACCCACCCAGCAGTTAAGGGATTTGATTTTATTGTGATTGCGCCCCTCCTACCATCTCATTGTGGCTTCTTCTTTGTCTTTGGATGAGGGGTATCTTTTTTGGTGAGTTCCAGTGTCTTCCCCTCGAGGATTGTTCAGCAGTTAGTTGTGATTCTGGTGCTCTCGCAAGAGGGAATGAGTGCATGTCCCTCTACTCCTCCATCTTGAACCAATCTCCCTTCATATCCTGTACATCTTTATGTGCAAGTATTTCTAGAAAGTATCTAAGGTGTGATTGGTAGGTGGAGAAAATGCATTTTAATAATTTTGATATTGCCCACTTACCCTCCCACCAGCTACATACTAGTGTGTCCATTTCTCTGTGTCTTCAGACAAAATAGTTTTCCAAATACAAGGAACAGAGTTTATTTTCACCTACTTTCACCTAGTCCTGGAAGTGGAACTTCTGCTGTCAGATGCCCCAACAGAACCTCTCTGGGCCTCCAGCCCTTCCTGCTCAGTTCCAAGATTATCTTTATAGAGGCTGTTGAGGAGGAACTGCCAAGGACTTTATGAAGCAATAAAATGTCCCAAAGAACAAATCAGCTATAGCAGTAGGCTTCCCAGGCCACGTCCAGGTAATAGGAGTAATACTTACCCTGTGACAGGGCCATTTCCCTACAGACAGGCAAAACTACAGCAGCCAGGGACTTCCCTGGCAGCCCAGTGGTTAAGACTTTGCCTTCCAATGCCGGGGGGTATGGGTTTGGTCCCTGGTCGGGGAGCTGAGATCCCACATGCCTCAGGGCCAAAAAACCAAAACATAAAACAGAAGCAGTATTGTAACAAATTCAATAAAGAGCTTAAAAATGGTCCACATCAAAAAAAAAAAAAAATCTTTAAAAAAAAAAAACAAAACAAACCCTGCAGCAGCCAAGTTCCACACACCTGTTGAAAGCTCCCAGTTTTGTGGAGTGAGAGTTAATGCCTTGTTAGTGGGGATGGGGGCCTGCACGGGGGGGTTTGTGCTTTGGGACATTATAAAGGTTCTGTGGGAAGACACTTACGTTTAAATTAAGCGGCACTGTGCAGCAGGTTTAAGTTTCTAAATCAAACAGAACAGCAGAAAAACTGATCTCCCCATTTACGCCCCCTTTTTGCTTTTTCACTTGAAAAAATTAAATTAAGGTAGATGACCAGCTGTAAGCTAGGAAGATTCAGTGTGATACAGGGCACACCTTGTGCATTAGCTTCTGTAAAGGTATGCTTAAATCTTTGATGAGGGTTCCCATCAATGAGAAATAGGGACTGATTTAAAAACAAAAATAAAAAACTAGTATCAACCGTTAATTGTCCTGCCCTCCTTAGATTAGTGTGAGGGCTCCTTCGGGGCCACCCGCCTGTTGACTAGGTCATTACAGGGGTTGACTCTGAGGTCATTTCCTCCTCCAGTTTTTCTGTCCTCCTTTATTAAAACAAGGTACTGTACATTGTGTACTTACAGAATCTGCCCGCCAAAACTCTGTGCCGTTGGGCTTTGTAAGAAACCATTTATTCTATGTGTGGGGTTGAGGAAAGCCACAGAGGAAGTTAGCAGAATTGTTGCGTATTTGATGCTCTGAGTGATAACTTTCTCTTCATTTTGACACCTTAAAAATAACTAAACAGTAGTTGAGTATGGGTATCAATTATCTACTGCTGTGAATTTTCAAGGAATTGAAAATTGCTGGTGAACTTTTTAAAACTGAAATGCAGTTGATGTACAGTATTGTTAGTTTTGGGTGTACTACATAATAATTTGACATTTGGGTATATTATGAAATGATCACCGTAAGGTAAGA
The DNA here is from genome assembly GCF_949987515.2 of Delphinus delphis. NCBI lineage: Eukaryota > Metazoa > Chordata > Mammalia > Artiodactyla > Delphinidae > Delphinus > Delphinus delphis. The sequence continues at coordinate 44,826,388 of NC_082694.2, read as the reverse complement.
ACTCTTAATGCTTTTAGGTGCTCTTTCCAATGCCTTCATACCATTTACTCAATAAATGGTTGCTCATTGGTTGATAGATGATCCAAGATGAAGAAAAGGACAGTAGACCTGTGTGGCTGAATGTCAAATACTAGTGTGTAGACCATTTGCTCTTCTGTATGGAATCAATTTCCAGTGAAGCAGTTGGCTGAGTTACATATATAATCGAGGATTGGGTCCGAATTTATCATTCAGTAATTACTTCTTGGATGAAGGATATGCATCGTGAGAAGTGAAATTTTGGTTTGGTGCATTGTGATATCATTTAGAAAGTAGTGCTAAGCTCTAACATTATTTAGTTCAGTCCAGAGGGCAGCTCATCTTTATAACATTGTGCATTTTGTATTTTCATCTTGGCACAACTGCTAGTTATTTCTGAAATCCAAGTGGAGTTTGGACACCTTTCTCCCAAACACACATGAAAGCTTGGGCTCATTTAATTTTGGAGTTTGGCACTGAAACTGAGAGACAGTCTTACCTAATTTATTCTGCCATTTCAACCCTCATAGTTTTTGTGGTGCATCATGGTTATTGGCAAGAAGGGTTTAGGTGACTAATTTGTAATGCTCTCTAGGGCAGAAGCCAGTTTTAAAATTCTTTTGTTTCATTTGTTTTTAAATATAATTTCTTTTCTCATTAAGTGGAACCTTGTCATCATTATATAGATCCAAGTGATAACTGGGCATCACCGTGGCTTTCTTTGTTCCAAAATGCCAATCCTTTGTAGATTAAATTTACACACATAGCCTTATTTGGAGGACTTCCATGATATCTTAGATTTTCTTACATAGGTGCTTCCATAATCCATTCATTCAGAAATGATTATTTTAGTAAACACTATCCATGAAAAGCAGACAGCTTTAGGGTGACTTTTTTTTAGATCTTTGACTGCTCCTTCCTTCTTGTTTGTGTGTCTTTCTAGTTTAAAAAAAGAGTCCCTTGGATCTGAGCTTTTTGGACTCAGTGAATTACAGTTAATTTGGACAGCCTCATTATACAGGAGAGTCATCAGGAACTGTCCTGAGTGGCTGCAGTTGGTGCAGTCATCTTGTTGGCCGCCTCAGCCTCTTTGAAAACATTGAGTAGTAAGTGTCCTCTTGTATCTTGAGTGTCTGACAGTAATGTGACTCTAGTGTATGAAAGAGAGTTCTGTTTTCCTCCCTGCACTGTTGACCTTAAGAATTCTGGAAAACTGGAAAAGATAGAAGAATCATAAACAAGGGCCAGGGCACACACTCTTTGATTTTTAGTATACTGGTTTAGACCAACTACATACAGTCCACAGAACAGAATGCTCCCTTTTTTGTTCATTGCACGAAAAAAGAGGCATAGGAAACTTCTCTCTCACCTCACCACCTGCACTTAATCCCAAGACTCCTATAATAAAAACCTACCTTTAAGCCCTTGAAAATGAAATACAGGATTTTGTCTTTACCAGTGAATTTGGTTGCCACATAATAGTCTGGTTTAGAATGTATTATTTACTGCTTTTTTAGTTGTTGCTTAGAAAAAGTAATACCACACAGACACACACCTTCATATGTTAACAAAGTACTTTCATAAAGTCTTACCTTTAGTGTGCCTATTATATTTGTTGCCCCTCAAAAAATTCTGTCCTAGTCTGTATTAATGTGAGCATTCTGCCATGTAAGTTTAATAATTAAGGATATGGTATCTGTTTAGGGCCAAGCCTTTTCCATCTTTTGAGGATATGACAAATTACCCTCAGTCTACCTTGACTTTAATAGTTTGCAGTTTTCCTTCCAGGGAGGACTGGGGAGGAGAGGTGGTGGCGAATAAAATGTCCTTCAGGGTAAGAATTGAGGACCTGAAGCTTGTGTACCTGGAGAGGCGGGTGGGGAATCTGGTCTCCGGCCTCCTGGCTCTCCCTCATCCTTTGAAAGGGAAGAGAAGGTGTGGCCTTGAGTTGCAGGAGCCTGTGGTGCTCATCATGCTTTGTCCCTCCTGACAGCTGGGGTGGCGCCGTTAATCCTGTTGTGTCGTGGTAACCAGATAAATACCCCTCAGCTGAGAGGGCCCTGAGCTGTCCCCCACACCACCCCCTGCCCCTACTGACCTGACATGTGGGCAACGTCCTAGTGAAATAACTTAAAAAAAAAAAGCGCATGTGGCTGTAGCACGTCACCCTGACCTCATGTCCTTGAAAATGGAAGCTAAGAAATAGGATGTGGGACCAATGACATTATGTTTTAAGCCAGGACTTGACAAACTTTTTCTGTAAAGGGCCAGATAGTAACTGTGTTAGGCTCTGCGGGCCACGTGGGGCTCTCTATCTTATCTCCTCATGCTCCGCTGATGCCCCTCCCCGACCCTCAAAAGAAGGAAGAACCCTCTAGCCCCCAGCCTGTACAGAAACAGACTGTAACGCCCGAGTTTGCTGATGCCTGTTTTAAATTTCAGTCATGAAGAAACTGGGCTGAGATGGATGGCTGTGATTTCTGTGCTGTGTGGGGAGGTGGCACCCTGTATTCCGCAGGCACTGTGGGATGGGATGTGCGTAGGAGCCTCGGGATCCTTCAGGGTTCGGCTCCCGGGTGGGCCTTTGCTGGCTGTACGCCCTCAGGAGAATCCCTAGAACCTTTCTGGGCCTTGTCTAGTTAGAACTGACGGCCTCCACCAGTGCGTAGGAGCAGAGGAGGACTGACATCATCCTTCGTCCTCCTGATTCTCCTTGGCTGCGTTTTCAGGCTGGTTCCTGCTGGCCTGTGCCACAGCGGTGGAGAGTAGCAGGGCAGCGGGCTCATGGCATGGTTTCCTGTCTGTGAAGGCATTTTGAAGCATGCCACCCATTTTCAGGCAAATGGAGCGGGCGGTTTCTGAATATTTCTTTCTGAGGTCCTGACTCCGTGTTTCAAGGCACTTAGTCTCCCCTCCTGGTCTTGGCATTGTGCGCTACTTCCTTCAGCCTCGTTCTCATCGCAGAGGGCTCAGTGCTGTTGCTCTGCCGTGTGCTTTGGGAGCTGGCCCCCGTCGTTACCTACACCCCCTCCACGGCCTCGGCGTTGGTGGTTTGTGACCTTGAGGAGATAACCGTGGCAGGGGCGGCGGGGGCCCTGGAATGTGGCTTGCTTTCTCAGTTCATCACTGCAGGCTCTCCTCCAGAGCTTCCCCATGCAGTGCCTTGGTTTCCACACTGGCAAAGCAGGGGCTGTGCTGCTCAGAAGAAAGACCCTCTGGAAGCTGTGAGCCGGGCCTGCTCAGCTGACGTAAGCCGTGGGTGCCGGGTTACAGGGAGTTCATGGTTGTTTTATAGTCTGCACATCAGAGTGTTAAGTACTAGCAGAGAATTGCATACTTGCTGCACATGCATTTAGAACAGATGTTTACATGTGTTTTGTCCATGAAGCTGGCTAAACTGTTAGGAAAAGTATTTCAACTCAAGTTCTATTTATATACAAATCAGCAAACATAAATTAAAGGCCCCCAGACTAATCCATCACAGGGCCTTCAGTCAAAAGATTAGTTTCCTTCCTTTTGCTGCCTCAGGATAACAGTTTGATTCTCTATTATCAGTACAGCCAGTTGCCTGTTTCCGGTTTCCTGTTCTGTGTGTTTTGCATGTTGCTCTTGGGAAATGATGTATTTATTTTTTCAAGCCAAGGCACATATGGGGACTCCACCCTACTGTATTCTTTTGTTTTGAATTAGAATTCTTTTTTTTTTTAACAACTCAAGAATTGAGCTTTAATGGATAAATTGTTAAAATTAGAATAAATTAAGTCTTGTGACTATTGGCTTGTTTGGGTCATGTTAAAATAATGTTATAATTACACCCTTATATGTTTTGCAGCTTCACTCTTACTGTATGGGCCTGTGGTGGCAATTGCCCCCAAAACAAAATAAAAACAAACTAAATTTTGTGAAACTTTTCAGGTTAGCTTTGGACCCCGTTGAATCTGAAAGACAGTACCACAAAATTGCATTTTTATCATTTATCAGACCCTGAAGAGCAATTACAGTTCAGGTGTTAAAAGTTTTTAGTGACATGCAGTGATAACGTTTAACTGCTTAGGGCCTGTCTCTGTGATTTGGAAAATGTCTTTCTTCGTTAGCAATGGGGGCCACCATCAGCAGCAAGACTTACTGAGAGCCTGTTTGTTGGTCACTGGAGGTTTGTTTATTCATTCAACAAACGTGTGTTGTGTTGTGCACCCGCCCCCCGCCCCACAGTCCCCAGGCACATGCTGAGGCCCTAAATGGATATAGAATTGGAGGCGGTTACAGGCTAGCTGAGGAGATAGGACACAGGATACATAATAAAAAGATTAGAGGGACAGAGACCTCATTCCACCAAGTGAAATCCTCTTGGAAGAACAACTCTTGGCCTGGGTCTTAAAAGAAGGGCGAAAGAAGAGCAAGTACAGTACGTTCCAGGTTAGGAGAATGGTGTAAGCAAAGGTGTGAAGAAGGAATGTGCAAGGTGAGAGTTGAGAACATGATGAATAAGAAGATCTGTTGGGTTGGATTGGAACACAGAGGTGGGTGGGTGTCAGAGAAGATCCCAGACGAAGCAGGTGCCCTGGAGGAGGCTGCTGAGGAACCTTGAACACCAGGCTCAGATTTGGACCCTCTTGTAGATGGCTGGGGTCCTTTGAAGGTATTGGTTCAGTGGTATAACTTTGAAAAACCACTGTTTGGGGGAAGACGACTATGGCAGTGATGTTTAAGCAGAATAAGAATGGGAAAGGCACAAGACCGGGGATTTTAGTCACTGTTGGATGACGGGACCTGAAACCATCCTAATTGTAGTGAGTTTTTTCTTCCAAACACCCAAAAATACATTGTTGAAATCATTCTCTTGGCACCTAATCCTGTACTGCTTTGTAATATCTTTTGTTATTTATTTAACTTTCCATGTAGAAAGTTTCCCAGCTAGACTTCTAGTTCATTGAGTGCAGGAGAGCTTGTCTTACACAGAGAGTTCTGCATGCAGCATATGCACTCTGTAAAATGTTGGAATATTGTTGATTTAAATCGCCACTTGTGGGGATGTGTTCATGGGACACTTGCTTTGTCATCTCCTTTTGATGTCTTTTCCGCTTCCATCCTTGTACCTCCTTTCCTTCTATGAACCCAACTCTGTACCTGATTTAGCTATGTGTTTATGTGGAGAAAAAAGTAAGGGATTGCCAGCCCTTACTTAAGATAGGCCATTTACCTTAGCACAATTGAGGAAGATCCTGATAGAAAACATTATTGGGTTTTGTCAGCAGGTTCAGACTGTTTGAAAAGTAGAAGAGAGATTTGCTCTCTTCCGCCAGGTATAAATTCCGTCTTTGAGGGAATAATAAATGGGGTCATTGGTCAGTTCCCGTTTCTGTATTTCCCTTATTTTCCATCCAGAGATGGTTACATGCCTTCAGGCCTTTCTTCATCCCTGGCCCCCGTCCCTTTCCATAGCTGGAGCTGTGGCATATGGTGAATGTGGTTATGTTTAGCATTCTGTACAGAGGGTGTTGCAGAAAGATACTGTACAATCATTTCCATAACACAATGCCCTTCTGTTCATCAGTGCTATTTCTATATCCTGTAGCTTAACTCATGCTAACACAATGTTCATTTTTCCAGTTACAGCCAATTCTCCAGAGTAAGGAAGTTTTGAGGTGTTCCAGCCTTTCAATATTGATCATAGTCATTCCCTAAAAAGAAAGGAAGTTGATTATGTGCTTCTAGAAGGGGAGGATGGAGAGGATATTCACAGCCCTTTGGTTGATACTGAGCAAGTACGGTTCTCTGTTCTGAATATCTCCTCCTCTTTCTGTAAGACGTCTTCTGAAAATTTCAAGTTATGTGTCACAAACAAAAGGCAGTGAGTCTAGATACTCAGAGGAAAGGATCCTAATCCTGCTTAACCTAAACAGTGGAAGAGACAGAACAACACCCAAAGACATCCAGCCAGCACTCCCAGTGTCACTGCTGGCTGGTGACACTGAGCAGCCCACCGCCTCACTAAGCCTTGGGCTCTGCTGGAGGTCACACTGGTGTCCCACCTCCCTGATGAGGTTGGTGTGCAGATCTAGTGAGCTTTGAGATAAAATTCTGTTTTCGGGAAAGAGCACCATAATCGAAAACCATTTATAATTCAGTCCTTCCAAGGAGAAGCCAACGCAGATGTTGTCACCCATTCAAGGTTGGGTTTCTTGTTTGCTTCCCAGTGGTCCTCGTTGACCAGGTGGTTGGCTAGTTCATGTCTCAGGCTGTGGAGCTAAGAAGACTTCATTGGCTGGGTCTTCACACTTGGAACCGCGCTGGTTCCTAGGTTCTTGGGGTTCCACGGACATTCTGGTAGAAATTGTGGTTCTGGCAAACTTATTTTTGAGAGCTGCTTTAAGAGCCCTTCCTGACTACCACCCCTGCACTGACACACAGACTGCCTCCCCAGGCTCCCTCCCGCAGAGGGCTGCTGGGTTCTTTTTGCCCTTTCCTCACGTGGTTCCCCACTTTTGTTGCCTCCGGACGGCTGCTGCTACGGCTGCTGCAAGTCCTGGCTTGTATCGGTGAGGTGTGCAGTAGGTAGGCTTGTATCGGTAGGCCCCCAAGAGGTGGCTGTGTCTTCAGGTGCCATCTTGGATTCCACGCTGCCCACCACATTGTGACAGTCGTGCAAAGAGGGGTCGGTGAGGAGTGTTCACGCCTGAAGGCCTTTACGTGGAGGAGCGAGGAGACCTATTCTCTGTAGCTTCAAAGGTGGAGCAAGCTTCCTCGGCAGGCCCCAGAGCCAGATCTCGTCTCGATGGAGACAGCATCCCAACAATTGGAGCTACCCAGTGATGGAGTGGACCCTTTCACAAAATAAAGACTTGGGTTAGGGTGGTGAGATTAGGGGTGATTCTATATGTTGTCATTGAAACTTTTTTTTTTTTTTTTAATGTTGTGGTAGAGACATTATTGCATAGTGACTGAGAACCTGGGCTTTGGAGCCAGCCTGCCCTGGAGAGTTAACAGATCCTAACTAATGGAGCAGTTAGGAGTGTAAAGCACACAGATCAGTACCAGGGACGTAGCAAGTACGCTGTGTGTGCTATTATTATTTTAATAAGGAAGAACAAGTCGTTTTCTTTCCATACAACTATTAACCTCCTGCTGTGTACACACACAGTTCCCCCCCCTCCTTTTTTGGAATTTTAAAATAGCTGGTCCAGGTACAGTAGAAGGGAGGTTTTGCTTTTGAAAGAAAGTTGATTCCGATGACTTGTAAAGCCTTGTTCCACCCCGAGATGATATGATTCCATGATCCCTCGTAAGTGTCTTGAACAGTTTGAGTTGTTGAAAGGGCTGCTTTGCTGGGCAAAGGGAGAGGGAACCAAGGTATGAGAGTTACAACACGCCGGGCGCTTCGATGTCCTCGCATTGAATGCCAGAGCAAGCTTTAGGTGAGTCCCTCCACATAAGTACAGCTGAAGGGTGCGCACAGGGAGCAGCGGTGGGGTCCCTGTTCCTTGGAGGCACCGCTGCTGAGTTTGGGGCAGAGACGGGTGGGAACCTGCCACAGCATCAGACTCATCCAGGTGAATTCTCGGGAGGAGATGCGGGCGTGCTTTGGCTTGATTAACAGCACTACAAGGCCCCGAAAGGGAAAAGGAGGACAGAAATGGAACGGGGGACAGAAACGCCCGTGTCACACGGAGCCCACCCCTGCGGTTGTCCTTCCGCCTTGCAAGGAAGGAGCCAGCTCTTTGTGGAATCGAGTGGGCCTGAGGGCAGGGAGTTTCTGCTGCCGTCAGCCCACTAGCACACCATCCGGATCAAAAAGCCTTTGATGCAGGCATAGGGAGGAATGAATGTACAGTACCCCAACGCGGGTGTCCTGATGTCAACTCCAGGATGTCAGCCCAGAACGTCTCAACCAGGGTTTCCCAGCCCAGCGCAGGCACTGCTGACGTTTGGGGCTGGCTAACCCTTTGTTGGAGGGGCCGCCCTTTGCGCTGTCGGGTGTTTGGCAGCATCCCTGGCTCCTATCCACTATGTGCCAGTGGCACCTGCCCCCCACTTGTGACAGTCAATCAAAAATGTCTCCAGACATTGCCCAGTGTCCCCTGGGGAGCAGAATTGCCCCCAGTTGGGAACCACTGGTCTAAATAACCGGATCACGTGGAGCCTGTAAGGGCTCCCAGAGCTGCTCATACTTGTAGAACTAGAAGTGGGCGCTCTTCCCTCAGCTGCTCCCACCACCTCCTCACATAGCTCGGGCACAGTGACAGCAGCTTGAAGTTGGGAACACGCCTCTGGACTGTCTTCCATTGTCTGCGTCAAGGGCCTCCAGCTCCTCGGGCAGGCGTCTGGCCTGGCCTCCCTGGGTTGGGAGTGCAGGGGTGATGTCACTGCGCCTTCCCAGGAAGGGTGGAACAAAGGACAGAGTCCCCAAGGACAGGCAGCCTCATCCTCAGCTGGCCCGCTGGGTAGGTTTTTTCCCTCCCTTTCCCTCCTTCCGGTTTCAGAAGTGTTTGTTGTCCACCAAGTGCTCCATTGTAAGAGGACACGTTGAGTTGGCTGGGCTTTGTGTCTCTCGACTGAGCCCATTTCCTGCCCCTTGTGTGTCGTAAGGGTGTTGATTCTGGTCCAGTCCCTGGATGGAATCTTCCATGCCTTTTCCAGTAAGCCCGAGGAACTTGAGCCCTCCGTGATTTTTCTAGCATGCTCACGCTACCTGGAGCCTGCTCCTGAGGCCGGGGGCAGAGTAGAGAGCTGGGGAGCAGGAGAGCAAGCTCTCATTCCTTGTTTAAGTTTAGTTTTGAACTTCTCTTCCTTCTCTTCTTTCCTCCCTTCTTCCAGGAGGTTCTGAGGACCCCAGCAGCCTTGGGGAGCCGTCCCCTCACAGATCCTCAGCGTGTCCTATTTCCACTCAGTTCCCTCTGCTCCGCCCGTAACCTCTTTGTTTGCTTGCGTCTTCATGGGGAGGAGGGTTGGAGTTAGCCTCCAGCTCTTCAGGACAGGGTGCTGTGGGAGCGCACTGTCTTTAGGAGGAGATCCTCGAATCTCCTCGTAAAGGAACCTGTTAATTCAGAACCTGAAAGAAGCCGGGGGTGTTTCTGTAATGTGAGATTCACCCGAAGCAGTGACAGTTGGCTGGGGACACATTTGGTACTTGTTTAAATAACTTAATCCAAGCAGGTTTTCATTTGGACCTTGTTCCCGTGATAGGCTGGGTGTGGTAGTGATTTGGAGCCCCAGACCCTTTAATAACAACCTAGGATACCCATCAAGGGCTTTATTAGAGACATTTCCAACTGGGTAGCACACAAAAGATATTATAATTTAGAAAAAAATTAGTTGACCCTAAATGCACCTGAACCTCGAGTTACTCGCCATCTGTGACTTGTCCCTAGGAGAAGCTTCATGTGTCTCTGTGTACTCTGCTCTGGACCTGCTCTTTCAAAACAGCCAACCTTCGGCCAAAAAATACAGCTTCTGTGTCGCTGTCATAAAGTTACCGTCCATCATGATGATTGTGTGATGAATAATGCATGGGATCTTTTCTCTGCGACCGATCACGATGTTATTGGTGCAGGTCGTTTTTCAGTCTGCACTGTGCCCCTCACTGCCTTTTTCCTTGTTCCCCCTATTCTGCCCTTTCTGATCCCTTGCTTTCAGTTGGCCTTTGTTGCAAGGCAAGGCCCTCTTTCCCTCCGGCGGGCTGTTCCCTCAGGGGAAAGCTGGGCCAGGAGGAGCTGCTGGCTTCGAAGGTGGGCGGCTGTCTTGGCAGGTGGCCCGGTGGCCTCACCTGCCAGGTTGGCAGCGGTAAAGGCTCATCTCTTGTTGAGCTCACCTCTGCCTCATTCCCTCTCTGTGGTGGGTGGAGGCCTCAGCAGAGCCTTCCAGGCAGATATTCCCAGGATACCCTGGCCAGCCTGGGAACCCAGTACACCCAGGCCACCAAGTTCGTGCCCCATCAGCAAGGGTGGCTTTTTAGTTGTCACTCAGTGGCTGAAATACACAAAAAGTTGTTGGAGTCTGCTCCCTTTTTTGTAGATTGGCTCATAAACATCTTGGTGGGTTTGGGCCTAACGCTGAAAGGAGGAAGTCTTGGGTCCTTTTTAGGACAGATTTATGCTGATGGAACTGGAAGTGGGGTGAGTATGTGACCAAAGGGTAGCTCAGTAGAGGACAGTCAGGGAGTGTGAGTCGGTGGGTCCAGGGCACATTCGGTGGATCCCTGTCGAAGACCTTCAACAGCCTGCATTTAGAACATTCTGCAGAGGCAAGAAGATGGGAAGCCTATTTGTATGAAATGTGAAGGGCCGGTTCTAGGCACATGTGTCTAGGGTTTTGTGCTTTGAATTGGACAGAACTTGATCCCTGAGGCTTGGAAAACTTAATACTGTTTCCTGGATGATTTAGACGTGCAACTACCCCACTTTGGACCATAAACCAGCAGTTGCCTTTTCAAGGAACGGTTGAAGTTTGGAGATGATAGTCGTCCACTCACTTTACGGAAGGGGATACTGAGCCCAGCGTCTCAGCACGTTTTTGACGAAACCTCAACCTCGGGCCCAGGCCCTGCTCTCCCGGTGCCTGGCCAGGCCTCCTTGTACTCTGCTATGCTGCCCACCATTTTCTCTGCTGTTCACTGAACATCCCACTCAGCAGATCAAGGTCATGAGTGAATTTATCTCATCAGGTGTTGCCTGATCCTTTGTACCTGAGGGAAGCAATTTCTGGCTGTCTCCTGAGCTCTTCTGCCCCAGGTCCTTCTGTGTACTGTGTGCGTCCCCCACACTGGGGAGGAATAATAGCTGACACCCACGTTAGAAACTTTACCAGTCAAGTATTATACTATCGGGCAGGGCTGCAAAGGACCCCACCGTGACCTTCTCCGTCGTGTTGCCTCTTCAGCAGAGGTGGGAGGAAATGAGATGAGTGTGAGCAAAGGATGCTCTGCTGGTGGTTGTGCTTCAGGGGCTCCAGCGTTCAGGGGTTGTATGGTTCCTCTGTTCGCGAGTTGTTGACCGTGCTTTAGAGGAGCTAAGGTTCATTACAGTTGACTTTTGCTCTTCTTCCTTTGGCCAGGGTCTCATGCCCCCGCTGGCACACGCCCACCACTGCCCAGGCTGTGGTTGGTGGTAAAGCGAGCTCTCCTCTGCTTGCAGATGAACGTGAAGCCGTGCAGAAGAAGACCTTCACCAAGTGGGTCAACTCCCACCTCGCCCGGGTGTCCTGCCGGATCACAGACCTGTACACTGACCTCCGGGATGGACGGATGCTCATCAAGCTGCTGGAGGTCCTCTCCGGAGAGAGACTGGTAAGAGGGGATGTGAAGTGTGGGGCGCTGTGGGCGGGAAAATGTTTTTTTGAAAAGTCACGTGTGGACCTGTCTCCTGTTGATTTCTGTGGTTAATGGTTGATATTTTTGAGGAGGAGACTCTTGATAAGTGAGATGAGTACACTGGGGGAAGCTCCAGGGTGACATTCTGAGTCTGGGTGGTTTTCCTGAGCTGTAATGAAGAGGCTTCATTCTGGTTATTTGCAAGGTCACTGCCTTTGGTCGGAAAGATCTTGGCTGAACAGGGCACGGTGCTGGGAATTTAAGGGCTGGCCTTGGGTGCTGGCTCCAGGGTGTACCTGTATCCCTTGAGATCACGGAGTAATTTTAAATTTGTGTCTTACTGATCCTCTGGAAAATCTGAGCTGCTGTTTTAAGGTGGCAGGAACTGACTTCAGTGGTCCCTGGTGTATTTTTGGTTTCTTCCGTGCACACTTTTTGTTTTGAGGGTGGAGGGAGGGGCTGGTGCTGTGTCTCCTTGGAGACTTGGAGCTTTGATGAATTCCTCCAAGCCTTTTTGGGCAGGGGAGTTGTCAGCCTCCACTGAAACCGTTCTCCCCATTCTGTTTCCCAGAGCTGCCGTGGCTGTCTCTGATGTGGCTTTTGTCTGTGGACCTTAAACTGAGGAATCTTAAACCAGTCATTGTAACTGACCCAACAGGTTTTGTCTCGCCTTGGTGTGGAAATGGGTGCTGTCATCTGCCGGAGCACAGGCAGTTCCATAGGTGCTGGTGGGGGCCCAGCCAAAGGCAGGCTGACGCCCAGGGATCGAGCCCACATCTGCAGTGACATCACCGGGAAAACATGATGCTGGTGGTTGGCAGGGCTGCCAGAAAGCCTTACTTTTAACTCGAGCTCCACCCTGTAACTTGACAACCGCGGTGGGTCTGCATGCAGACCAACCCACACACCTCCGACCACAGGCAAGGGGCTGCAGTTGTACCCTGTCCTGTCATTAGCCCACAGACAGAATGGCCCCTTTGAACCCGGGTAAGAACAGTCAGGTTTCCCTTTCCCTGCCCCTCCGTTCAAGAACAGCCTCCTCTAAGAGACAGTGAAGCCCCGTCTCATCCTCAGTGCCTTTTGTCCACATGCTCTTTGTTCCCTGAGCGTGCACGTTTTGTTGCCTCGTCTTCTTGAGAGGCTGTGGGTCAAGCTAGACACACTGGATAAACAAAGGAGGCTTCTGCCTCCACGACTGTGATGCCTCCCTGAAGGCGGTTTGTAAGGTGGAAGTGGGAGCAGTGGGTCCACATGGGGAGGGCCGGTCATTTTGGTTTGTTTTTTGACGTGAGTCTAGGCCAGAATTATTGTGATATTCATCTTTAAATACAATTTTGGTAACCAGACTTTCTCAACCGCCCCACATTTTTTTCCCTTTTAATGTTTAACCTAGTATGATTGTCTATTGGTTTTTTTTTTGAATGATGTTTTGAAAGTAGCTAAAAAAAAAAAAAATCATTAAAGGTCACCTGAAACTAGAAATTAGTTTGAACATTAATTTTTGTCCCAACAGGGTCCCGTCTTCAGGGCTGTGGGGAGTAAATTGTTCACCCTGGAAGGTCCCTAATTCTTTCATACCAAGGAGATTGTGTCCTTGATAATGTCCACATAATAAACGGGATCAGACCCTTTGCCCTTTATTCTGGAAAGGGCAGCAAAAGCATTAGGGAGAAAAAAAGCAACCAGCAAAGCATAATTCTTGGTTGTTTGCAGATACCTCCCACTCCTCTGTTTATTTGCTGCCAGTGGTCTGTATATTTATATATATATATATATATATATATATATATATATATATTTTTTTTTTTTTTTTTTTTTTTTTTTGCAGTGACCCAGAGGCCTGGGAGAGTAGAGATGGAGAAACATGAGAGGGCTGCCATCTCCATCCTCTCAGGCAGTCAGTGGCAGAAGCTGTGTTTAGCCATGACTTACCACTTTGTAAAACCCCAAGAGCCTTGACTTCTTTTATTATCCTTTCCTCACAGCCAACTTGTGACTATACTTTGGGCAGTCTGATTAATCTTTCTTACTCCAAAAGTAAGGATACCATAGATAGAGTGAGCTACAGCTCATGTTCATTTGTCCTGGAGATTTTCGGCCTCTTTGGCCCCGTGGTTTATTTGGTTCATGGAACCTTCTGGAAGGGACACAGACCACACTCTGCTGTTGGCTGCAGAGGCTGCCAGGGACTCAACGTTAAGAGACCCTCCCTGCAGGAGAGGACATCCATCCATGAGGGCTTGCCCCAAAGGATTCTTGCATCTTCAGATTCTAAAACAAATGAGGTTGCTAGAGCTTCCAGGCCTGGGTAAATTAATGTCCACAGCTAAATGGTTGTGTCATCAGATAACGTTCAGTCAGCGCTGGGCTTTCTGCACCAGTGATCCAAAGCCCTGGGTCACATAAACACTTGCACTCCATCTGGAGCCATGTCTCCATCGGCATTTCAGCGCCAGCATTTACCACCAGCTTGACAGTAGGTAGTAGATAAATGTTTGAGGGACTGCAGTATCTAAATTTATTTTATTAATAGATTCTTGGAGGCAGCTCATCCCTCTTTACAGAGGGGGAAATTTGTCTTATTTTTACTGAGTGAAGTTCAAAGAAATACATTAGCTTAATGATCCAGAGCATTCCACCCTAACCCCGCCCTGCATTTCGGCTTAATAAAATTTGAGTTAGATTTGAGCAGGTTTTGGGTAGGCATTTTGGGTTATCAAGGCACTTGATTCCAATGTACTGGGGAACATGAGAGAGCAGGAATCCTCACGTCTGGTCCTGACTTGGGCGGGATCTGTGTCCGGAAGTTGTCGCTCTCTTTGCCGCAAGGTATGTCAGATCCTGGAGCAGTGAGGAAACTCTGGCTGAGCCCGGAAGCTGCTGCTAATCGGGATTGGGTTGATGACAGAGAAAACCTTTCCTTTCCAATGTGTTACTCTGAAATTACCATGTACTATAAGTTCATAAATGTCTTGCTTTAAAGTTCCATAAAGAATATAGACCGGGGCTTCCCTGGTGGCGCAGTGGTTGAGAGTCCGCCTGCCGATGCGGGGGACACGGGTTCGTGCCCCGGTCCAGGAAGATCCCACATGCCGCGGAGCGGCTGGGCCCGTGAGCCATGGCCGCTGAGCCTGCGCGTCCGAGCCTGTGCTCCACAACGGGAGAGGCCACAACAGTGAGAGGCCCGCGTACCGCAAAAAAAAAAAAAAAGAAGAAGAAAAAAGAATATAGACTACCCTTTACAGCATCAACTGACCAGGTAAAAGCGGTCACTGTGCTGGTCCCTTTGTCCTAGGCCCCAGGGCCAGATGAGAAACGGGACTTGAGGGGTAAAGTCCTGCACAACCCACTGACATTTGGAGGGAGTGGGGCCTCTGGACTTCGGGGGTGAAGTGGAGCCCACGGCTCCTCATCCAGGTTCGAAGTTGGCCAGTGCCTGCCCCCTTCCCTCTGTGGGTCTCAGCATGAAGGATGGGTCTGAATAAGACAGTTTCCTGCCTTGCTCCTGCCAGACCGAGCCCTCGCCTCTGACCGAGAGGACAAGGTTTTCTGAACACTTCTACCCTCCCCCCAGCCCCTGCCATTTCCAATAGCAGGTATCACTAATTTGGGGTTGCTTGATGTTTTCCTGATATTCTGTCTTCTTATTCTGTTAATCAATCTCAAAGAAGACAGTGCAACAAAAAGAGGATTTTTTTTTTTTTTTTTTTTTTTTTTTTTTACCACCGTTAATTCCAAAACAGGCTGAGCTAGGTGGAGACGATAGATTTACCATGAGATTTGCTAAGCCTTAAGTAAATCCTATGTTGAACTACCCTGAGTGCGTTTTACCTAGAGCCTTTGTTAGGAGAACATGCTGGCATGTATTGTTGTAGAAACGGGGTTTTATGAACTGGCCACAGAACCTTCCTGTTGTTTGTAATGTCTCTTGTGTGGGAGAATTTGCTTTTGTTCTAAACAACCAGACACAGAAGAATGCCCCTGTTAAATTCAGGTCTAGTTGCACAAATACTAAAAGTAAATTAATAGTAACAGGTAATAGTAATACCATGTGATAAAGTACTGAATGAATGGCTCCAAAGCCCTAGAGTTCAGAAGGGGAAACGGGCCTTCTGGATGGGGTGTCAAGGAGGGGCCGCGTGTCAGCCGTGAGGAAGAGTGAAGAGAGCGCTTGGGGGTGGGTGGCAGGAGGAACAGGCGTAGGGAAAGCATCCTGGCTGAATTGGAGTTTGTTTTTGGAAGGAGTGATGATGGTCAGTCACTTTTAGTGTTTTCTGTCACACGCATAATGTGTTTAGTTCTCACAGTCTAATCACGGGGACAACTTACACTTTATAGGAGAAACAGGCAGTGAGTGACCAGGGCCTCGCCCAAGGCCAGTATCACTACTGAGGAATATAACTTGGACTGCAGCCTACTCTCCTGTCTGTTGGTCCCCTCCTTTCTCATTGAGCCCTGCTAAAGGAGAAGATTCTCCTTGGGGGTGGGTCCCAAACAGGAAGGAGACGGGCAGGAATTAATGGAACAAAGTATGTTGTTTCCTGTTTAATTTTAATTGGGCAAGAATCGTTTATACTATTCTTAAAGCTCAAAGTGTGATATGTAGGGAGGTGTTTGGGGACATAATGTGAAATGAGTTTGGCTGTTGTATCAGAGGAGATTTTGGAGTTCCTATCCCCAAATCCCTCTCCCATCCTACCCTCTGTATTAAGTAGAGGCGTGTGTGTGTGTGTGTGTGTGTGTGTGTGTGTGTAGCAAACACTGATTTTTTATTAAAAGACAAAAATATAAGCAAGTATCCATTGCTCTGATATACTGAGACCAGTAGTGTCTTTTCTCTATTTCTTCTTCACCTAAACGAGAGATCAGGAGGCACTTTAGAATTCACCTGGCATGCTAGTGAGTCTTTCACCCTGCAACACATAGGTTGTATTTCATAGCTGGAAGGGACTTGAGTGGCCACTAAGTTAGATCCCTTTATTTCATAGGTCCTGTAGGCCATCAAGGCCATCCAGCTGGCATATGGCAGTCGGCCTCTCCCAGTTCCCAGGATTGGTGTTCTGTCTACCCTGCAACCCTTGGAGAGCTGTTGCTCCAGGTGGCTTCAGGGTGGCTTTGGATACCCATGAAGAAAATCAGAAGGAGTGGGGCTTACCAGGGTAGAAGAGTGGCCCAGCTCCCCAGGGTCCCCCCAAAATACCCTGCCAGGAATCCTCCCTTATGTCTTCCTCTTCTATTCAAGGAGGCTAAAAATGGCTCCAGGAAACATTTGCTTTTTCTTTTCCATCTCTAGACTCTGGCAAAAAGCCTGCCATCATGAGTACTCCACAGTTCTGCAAATCCTGATGCCCCACAGCGTGTAATCGATCCAGACTCCAGGCTGAGTGACAGTTGCGGCAGAACCGTGGGGGGGTGGGGGTGGGGCAGCATCCAGCTCCCTCCTTCCTTTCTAAGGGCCTTGGGCCCACTTGGCGAATTTGCCCAGGACCACACCGCTTCTCAGGGGCAGGGCTTGGACTAGCTGCTCTAATAAGCAATCAGGATTATATTGTCAGTTTCTGGAGGTTGGTTAGTTAGCCCTGTAATTCCCACTCTTCCTTTGGAGTTGGAAAGAAGATGGGTCTGGAGTAAGGCCCAGATGGGTTAGAGCTGTGGTTGGTAAAAGATTTGGGACTAGAAGGGACCTTGGGAAGGGGAAACAGGAAAAGCACCCGCAAAACACAGGCCCACAGGCCCTGGTGCGGAAGAGCAGGGACACTTGTTAGATTGATTTGAAGGAGGATCCGTAAAAATTGGCATTTCCTCAGAGGAGCCCACGCCTGCAGAGCCCCCCTTGCTTGAGTTGCACACGAGTCTGGTATTGATCTTTGCCTCCTAAGTGGCATCTCAAACTGCCCCATCAGAAAGGACCCAGAGGACAGAAATGCGCATGTTACCGTGGGAACGGACCTGTGTCGTACTAGGAACTTGACAGTAATTCGTGGAGATGAGACAGGGAAGGTTCCTTTTCTTGGCAGAGCGAGCCACTCTTGGGGCGTGGCTTGTGTTTATCCCTGAGCGACGCACCCCTCCCCCAGGTGCACTGTGTTCCGTTCTCTCCATTGTTATCTCTTCTTCCTCTGGAGAAGATGGAAGTTGAGTAAAATAAAAATAGCTCTTTTAAAAAAAAGGGAAAACTGTCTGCCAGATGGGAACCCAGCCTCGTAATTTCCTTTCACGTAGACGTGTGTGTACTGCCCTCGGTTCCCGGTGTAGCAGGAAGAGGACGCGCTCTGGAATCCCGGCTCACCGCACACCAGCCAGCCGTGCGCCATCACCTCACCCCTCTAAACCGGCATGTTCTCATCTGCAAAATGACAAGAATAGTAATAATTATTGCTGTGCAGTGTTAGTGTGAGGACTAAATGTAAACCACCTAACAGGTTAACATAGTGGCACAGGAAATGGCAGCTAAGAATTTTTAGATCTTGGGAGTTTTGCCATTTAGATGGCCCAGTGTGTTTCAGTGTATATAGTTCTGTGCAGTCATTAACCCTTCTAAAATAAATTCCCTGTAGTGATTGCCCCCTAAACTTGCCGAGGTACCGTGCCTTAAAACACTTCGGAAGCCCTCTCTGAAGCAGATACAACATGAGTTCCAGGAGTTGGTATTCTTGAGTTTTAGTCTTGATTCTTACTCCCCCTCCTTGTGCTGCCCGTATATCATCTAATCACGCCACGTCTGGTTTATTCTTTTGGCTTAAAAAGGGGTTAATATGCCACCGAAGATGAGTGAGCTTCAATTGAGATGAAATGTGGGAAAGTGTTTGAAAAACAGAGAGAGGAGAGGTATAGTGAGGCAGTGAAGCAACTTTCACTGCTCAACATTTAGCCTAGTTTGAATTACTAGCTGCGCAGCATAACAGTAATGTTTAAAATATCTCTGTAAATCATGCTTTCCAGCCTTGTTTCCTAGTAAGCTCTGAGTCATAGAGGTCTTACTGTGTATAGAGGCCTTAAGTGTTGAGGTTTGGGTGTTTTCACATCCTTTCCGCTCTCTCGTCCTATCTCCCCTCTCTCCAGGCACCAGCCAGTCATAAATTTTCTCTACCACCTTTTCCTTTTATTTCTGTCCAGAGTTTAATTTGGGGTGTCAGGATTAGAAGAGTAATATCATTACCATTATTTGGGGGCACATTTCCTTCTGGTATTAAATTTGCCTTTCAGCTGACGTATACCAACTTCTCTGCCTCTCAGTGGGAGAGTTCTATCTAGACCCTGAACATTTCCTGTTGTCTAACAGAGAGGTGTGTTATTTCTAAACAGTTTTTTTTTGTTGTTGTTTTTTTTTTTTTTTTGCGGTACGTGGGCCTCTCACTGTTGTGGCCTCTCCCATTGCAGAGCACAGGCTCCGGACGCGCAGGCTCAGCGACCACAGCTCACGGGCCCAGCCGCTCCGCGGCATGTGGGCTCCTCCCGGACCGGGGCACGAACCTGTGTCCTCTGCATCGGCAGGCGGACTCTCAACCACTGCGCCACCAGGGAAGCCCTATTTCTAAACAGTTTGAAGCCCAAGTGGTATGGAGAGGGGGAGCCCCCTCTTTTAAGTAGAATCGTTGGGAGGAAAATCCTTGAGGCACCCCTGTTGGTAGACACACTGTGGGTTTGAGAACACCATAATCATTAGTTCACCATTTCATTTATGTAGCGGCCCTTTGAGATAATTATTCATATTATCCCCATGTTATGGATAAACAGACATTTGAGAAGTAAAAGTGGGGAAATTGTAACTTAAATGTGGGCATTTTAACATTAACATCATCTTCTACACTGAATTGCCCAACAAAAGTATATGCAGAGATCCAGTTTGTTCACGTTTTATGTTTTAAAAGATATAAAGGCCAGGAGCAGTAGGAAAATTAAAAATAAAAAAACTTTAGGGGGAGAAGAGCAGAGTATCATCCCCCCAAATCTTGGTTTGATTTTTGGGAGAATTGCAAAAAAAACCCAAGTGGGGTGAGGGGGTCTCCTGAAAGTTTGCCATTTCCTCTGACTTTTGGAAATTGGTGAGGTTTGTTTTTTAACCATTTGAGAAGTCTGATCATTTACCCAGAGATGTTTCTTTGCCGTTTTTATTTTAGTTCCTTCCTTTGTGTTCCCGTGCACTAGTGTTTCTGATGGCTGGTGCTGGAGGGGACTTACGTTGTGTCCAGGTCTGGGGTGAACCATCCTCAGATCCCACCTGGCATGGCCAGTCAGCATCAGCACGGCGCCCCTGCCACGTGGCGTTGGGCTTTTCGAGCCTGCAGGATAGCGTTTGGACCCCTCTCACAGCCCTCCCCCTCCCACACCCTTGCACCCCATACTCACGTGGAAATGAACACACAGTCGGCTGGGATTTTGTAACGAGAGAACAGAGGCTTGAGCGGTGTCTCACGTGCGTTTGAAGTTGAGTTTTTCAAGATGAAGTCTACGAGGACCAACTGTAGAGTTATGCCTGCTGCAACCTGGGAAGGTCCTGGCAGCCCCCAGCCTATTCCTTGTTCTCCTGTTGCTCAGGCCCTTCTGTCAGATGACAGAACTAAACAATTTAGTAAAGAGTTTGATGTCCTTTATTCAAGGGGACATAGTCCGTGGACAGAGGCGTGCAGTGCCTCACAAGTGGTGGAGCATGCTTCCCTAGGGATTTGGGGCGAGAGGTTAGAAAAGGGGCAGCGCGGGAACAGGGCGTGACTGGCTAGGAGGTTGGAGGTTTCCTTGGGAGGCGAGCGGGTCCTGTTTTCTGGGGCGCGGTGAGCTGGAGGACTGTGATGGGTGTGTGTTGGGGCTCCTTGACAGCTGTTTCCCTCAAGGGCAGTCTGACTTAGGTTTGTGACGTGGGCCGAGCCCCTGGGGTGGCCTCTCTTTTGTGGGTCCTGGTACTCAAATTAACTTTACCAATTCTAATTCCATCCACACTGTTCCTCTCACACTCAGTTAGGACAAAACCCTTTCTGGCCTCGCAGATACCTGCTGCCATTAGGAGAACACTTCCATCCCTGTTGCTCTGCAGTCCTGGGCGTATGGTGCCTGACACACGCTGTTTGGTCACGGGCTCGCTGGTCAGGGCACAGGCATTAAAGAGACAAGAGGAAGAAGCCTCTGTAGAGCAATGAGAAATGTCAGGAGCCCCTGCCCCAGAATTCACATGCTTCCTTAGAGGCAGTTAATCCCCACCCCTCGACTCTGAACAGAGTTTCAGCAGGAGCCACCTGGACACAAGAAGAAGGAACCGCTGTGGGTGGTCACTTTGTCAACCTCAAGAAATGACCGCCGATCCAGAGAAAATGAGAACCGAAAGCTGGCCCGTGAGAACCAGGTGCCGAGTCCGGGGACTTCTCCCCTGAGGGCTCTGGGCACACCCCCCTCCATCAGGGCCATCTCCCCTGTTAGGAGGGGACCCATGGGAGGAGGCTGCTGGGCGCGCCTTGGAAGAAGGGGGCTCCAGTGTCGGCCTCAGGCTGTGTCTACACAGTCGCTCACGGAATCTTAGATGGAGTCCACCGCTTTCTGTTTTAAATATCTGGCCTTTTTCTTACCTCGCCATATTGCTTGATTTTGATGTAATGTTATCACTTGACCTAACATGAATAACAAATCCTAGCATTTCTGACATACCTGAAATGTATTAGTTGTGACGTTTCTGAGAGACGATGCCTTTTCGCAGGGTGGGGTGGGGGGTTGGGGGGGGGTTGGGGGAGGTTGTAAGTAAACTTATAGTGCAGACTTCCCTCGATACCTGAAGAGGGATTGGTTCCAGGACTTGCCGCGGGTATGGAGGGCCGACTGGAGCGTGAAAAGCTTGACTTTTAGAGACATTTCTTTTTCCATTGCTATTATTTGAAAAAATCTGCCACTTGTGGTAAGGCCTCTGGCCATAATCTTATTTCCTTGGGGTCAAGGCACATTCTTGTATGCTTGCCAGTCCTTTCTTGTAGAAGAGAAAGTCAAGAAAAAAAATAACGTAATCTGAGACTGGGTACTTAAAGTGGTCACTTGTTAGCCAAGTTATCTTCTCTTTAAATGTTTTCCGTCTAGCACTTAACTGAGGATCTCAGCTACAGAGGGTAAAGTGGGAAGCAGGCAAGACCTTACTGTAGGACTAGCTACGCCCACACCTGCGTGTGCTCAGGTTGCTGCACACCGGGCTGCCTTTCCTCTGTGAGGCCGGCTCATAGCACACACCGTTGTCCAGTCCGTCTGTGGGCGTTCAGGTCACTCCATGTAGGCCTTGGGCTCTGAACCGAACCAGAGGCCACCGAGAATATAGCAGGAATATAAAGCATTATCCCTGCTCTCAAGCCAGTAGTCAAGTTGGAAGTAATAAGAACAACACATACGAAATAACAGCAAAAATATAAGATATGTGATTAGTTCCTGAACTCTGTGGTCCAGACAGAGACCACAGATGTATAGGTTTGGGGGGAGGGGAGACCTGTGAGAACTGGAATGGTTGGAAATGACGCCTAGAAGGAAAGATGTACCTTGACCTGAACCTTGAAAGGTGGGTGGGTTACAATGAGTTGGCTGAGGAGGTAGGATGGCAGCCAGGCCGGGTTCATCTTCTGGCCAGGGGGGTGTGGGCAACCTGGTGGCAGCTTTGTGGAGTAATGAGATCAGCCGGAGGTGCACCCTCAGCTAGAAGGGGGAGTAACGGGCGATAGAGAGGAGGGTGGGAAGGATGGAGGCGGGCGATGGAGACATGAGCTTGTTCTTGACACAGGAGATGATAGAGACCCGTTGAAAATTTCGAGTGTGTGTGTGTGTGTATCTTTACCTATTGCTTTGTTTATTTAAAATGCTCACCTTGAAAATGCCTTTTTTTGATTTAGATATAACTGATTAAAAGGAATAGACATTTGAGGTAGTCAAATTAGACTACTCTCATATTTTTCTTACTTTATCCTTTCTTTCCAGTAAGTCACACCCTTTTACTCAACCCCCCTCCATCACCCTCACAAAACCAGCACTTGAAAATTCTGCGGATTTGGTGGAGTGTCCCCCCTTTTTCATTTTGAGCCAACCTTGGGAAACAACCCGAACCAGCAGGTGGCAAGCCTGTTTTTACGTTTAAAGCAGCTAGAAAATCCTCAGAGGTGTTTCGCTGTGCATCTGCAAAAATTATATGGGTGGCAGTAGTAGCTCTGAAATTCTTTATGAAAATTGGGTTCCTTTTTCTCTAAGCTTCCAGCTTCTGTGCTCATTTGTAAATTGTGTCACTTCCGTGATTAAACAAAAACCTCTGAAGAGTGATCGGTTACCATCCCTTAAGTAAACTTTTCTAAGGCTGTTAGATAAACTCTGTCGTTGGACTGAATGAGCACGTTTTTTTAACGTTTTGGTATGGGTCGGAAAGCGCTGCATGAATGGGCACGTGTGCACTTTCTGGGCTGTAGTTCTGAGCTGGTTTCTGCCCTCTTGGATGATGTGTTTCCACCTTCTGCTCATCTGTTTTAGCCTAAACCCACCAAGGGACGAATGCGCATCCACTGTCTGGAGAACGTGGACAAGGCCCTTCAGTTCCTGAAGGAGCAGAGAGTCCATCTTGAGAACATGGGGTCCCACGACATCGTGGATGGGAACCACCGGCTGACCCTCGGCCTTATCTGGACCATCATCCTGCGCTTCCAGGTAAGGGACTTGGCCTGGCGATTCGGCCTCCCTCCTGGATGTGAGCATCCCTGTGAAACTGGCCCCCCCATTCCAGAGGGACCAGGAAGACCAGGTTGAAATGTCGTCTCAGAGTCAGGTGTGCAGAGCAGCGGGTCACATTTGGCTGCCCTGTAGGCATGTGGCAGCTAATCACATCCTCCTTCAGTTCTGCCAGCCCCTGAAAGTCTTGACTCTCCTGGCAAATAAGAGGGTTTCCTGGGCTGCGTCTCGGCCCACCACTTCACCGACACCTACTGTAAACGTCTGGTGTCTGCTGCTCAGCTCTCAGGAGCAGAGGTGTAAGGATGTGGTCGATGCTAGGTGACTACCACCGGGCTGTTTGAACTTCGCCAGGTTGTGGCATGCGTCATAGAATATCTTTCGGCGAAGCTGCTTAGGATCGTGACACATGTGTGGGCTCTGTTTTCACCTTCTCCTTCTCCTTTGGATGTGAGGAAGCAGTTTTCAGGGGGGTGTGCAAAAGAGCCTTATGCTTGTTTGACTTGGTGACGATTTTATGGGTTTGTTATACCCGAGCGAAAGGTTCTAAGTATAGAAATACTGTAAGCCAGAAGGTCCTCTCAAGGTCATTTTGTCCAATTCCTTCACTTTCTGAGGGAAGGGAGGAGCCTTGCCAGGGATCACACAGCCAGTCAGGGCTGCTGCGCATGCTTCCGGCCCCTTGGAAGAGAGCGCAGCCTTTCTTGTCTGTGAAGCAGCTCCGGCCTGATTCCTGGTTCTTTCTCCAGGCTGTTGCTTCATGCTCCTGCTTTTCAGTTAAAATCTGAAATTCAGGAAACACTTCTTACCATAGCGTCAGGTTACTCTGCAGACAAAAGTCCGAACCGTCCTGTCTCCACCGTGGCTGTGTTCTCTGTGTCTTCCCTTCCTGTTAAGCCCCTTTGATGAAGTTTGATTGATTTTTTTTTTCCCTAGGCAAATAAAAATCTCACCAACAAAGGGCCATGTCAGAAATCAAATTATAGCTCTCTTTGTATTCTTACTAAAACGCCGAAATCAACCTCTAACCAATCATTTCCCTTGTGCTCCCCTCAGGATCGGGCAGCTCTAGTTTAGTGGTCTGGGTGGGTATCTGGGAGTAGGGAGGGGGTAGGGGACCAAAGCAGAGCTGTACAGAGACACTCCCTGCATGGGGGCTTCCTAAGCCTGGACCTGCCTTGGGAAAGCCGTTTACTCATTCAGGTTCCCTGGTCCCAGGCCCAGCGCTTCTAATTAAATAGGTCTGAGGCTGGGAACCACTGTGAAGGTGACATGTTAGTGGAGATTTAATTGCAACAATCAGTGACTTTATTTTGCACACAGAACTCTTCTGCACGTTTCTGTCATTTAGTTCCTGAATGATTTGAAAACAGAGTGAATACCATTGCGTTCACTAACTATTGCTCTGGGCCTTAGGCCAACAGGACTCTCCTGGAGCATCGCCTCAGTTCTGTAGAGTAAAAAGTCCTATTTCTCTTGCCTTTGGCCTGTAGTAATCAGAGCGTGGAAGGGCATCCTGACAGTGGCCTCTCTTGACAGCGGGTCTTGTGCCCATGACGGGGAGCTGGCACACACAGCCCTTTCCAGGATTCTCGGCATGAATTGAGTTGCATCATTGACTAATTAGCTTCCTGCCAGCTTGCCTTTTTCTGTGCTTGAACCTGTAAATGCCGATACGTAGTTTCTCCCTTTCCTTTGAGGCTGATGTCACTGCATGGCCTGCAGGGTTGGTGTCTGACATGACCCCGCCTCCCACAGCAGTTTTATCAAATCATCCCCCGCTCCACAAACATGTATCGATTCTGCACCAGCCAAGGCCCAGCTCACATTCTGCGTCCTCTGTGAAGCATCCCATGTATCTACAGAGATCTCTCTCCCCACCGCCCCCCAGCTCCTGAATGTGCAACCTTGTCTGACATTTTGTGTGTGTGTGTGTGTGTGTCCAGAGTCCCCAAGACGTGGCCTGCCCTGATGTGTGTAGCAGGTGTGCATTAAATACCGATGATGACAGACAGGTTTTATGCCGCTTTCCCTTAAAAGAGAGTAAAAGATGGTGTGAGAAACTGGAATGAAAGTCGTCGAGTTTGCCTGGTCCACATAGGGAGCTGTCTTCATTTCAGAAGGGTAGATATTGTTTCTGAAAGAACAAGTCTGGAAACAGATTCCCTTCACACTGAAGCATAGGAAAGCTGATGGGGGTTAATGTGTAAAATTCCACCTGCCTTTCCTGGTGGGTCTGTGTCTTACTCTTTGAGCGAAGGTTATTCTTACACACTCTTTGGAGTTTATGCAAGCTCAGACTTCACTTACAACAGTTAAAAATGGAGAATTTTTTTTAGAAGTGTAATTATTTCAATTTCTAGGTGTTTTTCCTAGTTGAAAGTTTCTAACTTTTTAATCTTACATGTATGTATTTTATCCTCCTCCTACCACTTTCTCTTAAAAAGAATTCTGGGGCGTGTTTCTAGATTAAATGGAAAGACCTTTGACAGGGGCCAGGACAGGGAAGCTTGGAATGGTTAGAGCTGAAAGAGAGGCCAACACCCTTTCCCCTGACTCCATTCCACATGTTATCATTATAATCAAGGAACTAAAGGCAAAGGGGTATTTAGAGCATTTGTTTAAAATCACGTAACTGGTAGGCAGCCCGTGAGCCAAAGAGCTGACATGTATGGATCCTTACTAAGAGCCCAGCCCTT
This sequence comes from Delphinus delphis, assembly GCF_949987515.2. Lineage (NCBI taxonomy): Eukaryota > Metazoa > Chordata > Mammalia > Artiodactyla > Delphinidae > Delphinus > Delphinus delphis. The sequence continues at coordinate 44,800,696 of NC_082694.2, read as the reverse complement.
CGTACTTTGCATTTGTTCAAGTGTACAGCACGAGATAGCCACCCCTCAGAGGGGAAGCCGAGGAACTCGCCCAAGGACACGCGATAGGTGGGGGAGCCTGGATTCGGACCCAGAGAGTCTGACTTTGGTGCCAGTAGACCAGGCTCTGTGTCCTGTTGAGAATCAGCGGCCTGAGTAGCTGATGAACACAGGCTCTCTTAGTCCATTCAGGCTGCTAAACCAAAGTACCACAGATTGGGTGGCTTCCACACAGTAGAAATTTATTGCTTACGGTTCTGGAGGCTGTAAGTCTGAGATCAGGGTGCTAGCATGGTCAGGTGAGGGACCTCTTCCGGGTTGCATACTTCTCATTGTGTCCTCACATGGTGGAAGGCGCTAGGGATCTCTCTGGAGCCTCTTTTATAAGGCACAAATCCCATTTATGAGGGCGCTACCCTCATAACTTAAGCATCTCCCAGAGGCCCTACCTCTTAACACCATCACCTGTGGGGCTTAGGATTTCAGCATAAGAATTGGTGCGGGTGTGGGAGACAAGCATTCAGACCATGGAAGCACAGCATTTAAGGGCACTCTTTCTCTGAGAGTTTGGGTCCGTTTTCAGGAAATGGTGCACGCACTGTCCTCATCAACGAAGGACTCACTCACCCTGGTGTAAAAAAATCTTTGGTTGTGAGAAAACAAACGGCATTTTTCTAGAGTCTGCTGAGGTTCAAGCCGTATGAACCACCGTTCTAGCTTGTAGTTGGAGAGGACGGGCTATGTTGGGGGTAGAAAAGACCCCTAATCGGTTCTTGGAAGTCAGGCAGGTAACTAGTCTTCACTTCAGTCTTATCTTTGTGCAAAGTAGAGAACCTAGTTCTGGTTGGTGTTTCTAAGAAGTGAACCCTGGCTTCAGAAAGCAGTTCTCATTGACACTTGGTGTAGGCAGTCTGCAGGGCTAGCTGTTGATCTAAAGTTTACTCTTTATGTATATGCAGACCTGTTCTTCTGTGGCTCTTATTAGGAAGCTAATGCATCTATTGGTCTAATATTTCTTCGTAAATCTTAGATCCAGGATATCAGCGTGGAAACTGAAGACAACAAAGAGAAGAAATCTGCCAAGGATGCATTGCTGTTGTGGTGCCAGATGAAGACAGCTGGGTGAGCACAAGCTCGGGGGTTAGGGGCTGCTTCTCCCAGGACTACGTTCTACCAGAGTCATCACTTACAAGGTGTTGACGAGTATCTTCTCCACCACTTCACTGAGACGTCTTGTTGACTCGCAAGCAGTTGGATGCACTGGCATTTCAGCTAGCTCTCAGAACAGGAGTTGATTTATATCCTGGACCTGTCATTTGCACAGTCAGTTTCCCTCTGTTTATGAAGGAAGTTCCAGAGAGAAGTTAATCTTGAATTTTAAAACCCTGAAACCATGTTTAAGAATCTCATCCAGGATATTTGTAAAATGTTGTGGGTTTTCTCCTCTCTTTAATTTCTGTTGCTTTGGGAAGCTCTGTGCAGTAAACTTAAGGGTGGGTGGTCTTTGTACATTATCTCAGTTTCCCTCTCTTTTATTCTTTCCTTGAAATTTCAGTCAAGATATTTTTTAGAGAATTGCATCTTGCTTATTGCTCACTGAAACTTCGGAGCTCCTAGGTACTGAGAATTGGTTTTGTACAGGGTTAATTTTGCACCAAGTCAGGACTACTTGGAGGACAGCTGTCGTTGTAATGGACGTGATCAGTCAGTGGTAACTATGGAAACCATGAAGAGTGTAAGGCTTAGTAAGGGGATCAAGTTAGGAATGAACTTTTAATCAACCACAGGTAGAAAGTTATTAATAATCAATGTGGTGTAGAGTAGCTGATTGACTGCGGGTAAGTTTCAAACATAGGGAAGTGTTTCAGGGAGGTACTAGATTTACAAAACTTCATCCAGTTCAGTGGGATAAGGAAGAAGGAGAGCTGAGTGTTTGAACAGGTAATCCCAGCTACTTCCTCGCCCGGAGTGCCGTGTGAACTCGGGTCTTGGTGTCTGCAGGGTTCTGATAGCTGTGCTGGGGGCGTGGAAAGCCAGTGAAGCAAGGAGGCCTCAGAGGCATCTAGCTGTGGTCACTTTTTTCTCAGTAAGCCTGGTGTTTTCAGTCAAGGACGCAGATCACAGATCGAATTACCAAGAAAGAAAAGCCATGTGGATGTGTGTTTTATTCTTATTTTCCAACAAGGAGAAGTTGAGGCGGATCTTAGCTTGGATTTGATTGTCCTTATTGACATTCACTTTCCGACATTTTCGCAGTGCCTACAGACTTTTTTTTTTTTTTTAAACACTGTGTTTAGCAAAAGCACAGACCTTTGTTTGATGATTGTGTCGCTTTTGTCTTGTGCCTCGTGTTTGTTAGGTACCCCAACGTCAACATTCACAATTTCACCACTAGCTGGAGGGACGGCATGGCCTTCAATGCGCTGATACACAAACACCGGTGAGTCCTTAGAGGTCATGCTAACAATTTGGGGGTGGAATGTTGACATCCTTGTGTAGCAGATCTGGGTGACTTTTGGTCCTCATGTCCGTTGCCCTCGCTGTTGCATCATGGTGGAAATTCCTGCCTTCCCCGTGAGGAAGGTGAGAGAGAATGTGTAAATTCTCCCAAACCAGAGAAACGACTTAACCCATTGTCTTCATAAACTTTGAGGTTGTTTATTCAAAAATCGGGTTTCATTGTTTGATGATTAACTAATATTGTAGGCTTTTACTCTGCTAAGTGGACACTTTTGGAGTAGTAATCGAGTCCCACTGGTCACACGGTGTGTTTTCAAGCCACTGTGATAAATCTTTGTTCCACTGTTGTTCTACACAGGCCTGACCTGATAGATTTTGACAAGCTAAAGAAATCCAATGCACACTACAATCTGCAGAATGCATTTAACCTTGCAGAGCAGCACCTCGGCCTCACTAAACTGTTGGACCCCGAAGGTAAGGACTCCAGGGGTAAGAGGTGGGACCTTCGGCATCTCTAGCACTGCGGAGTAAATATAAAATCTGCTTTGTGTCAGTTTGTTTCATTTGTACAGTGTGCTTTGGGAATTATCTAAGGAAGAGGAGTTTAATTTTGGTGTGGGAGTTACTTGAGGATTTGTGTAAAGGATTACGTCTGAAAAGGCCTTGAGAGATGAGTATGATTTACACATGTGCCAGAGGAGAGGGCGTGGCAGGCAGAGGGATCTGTGTGAGCAAAGGAGCTGCGAAAGAGGAAGGTGTGACCGGGGACTAACAGTTTATTGGGAGTGGTGTTAGCGTGTTGTTGGGAAACATACAACTGGAAAGGTGGGTGGGGGCCCAACAGGTTACAGTCTTTAGAGGTTATTCAGCAGGCACTGGGGAGTCATTGAAGCCTCTTAGCCTCTGTGCTCAAGGAAGCGAACCTGCCTTAGGCTCTCCATACATGCTTGTTGACTGACGTTCATCCCACGGTGGCAAGAGCGTGGTCTGGCCTGGGTAGAGATAGGGGCAGGGGCCTCCTTAGGAGGCTGTGCGGTGTTTGTTCCTGAGCACGAAGAGCTTCAGTGAGGAAGGTGCACCCGGAACGTGTGGGTGGCAGAGGAGTAGCACGCGCAGCCCCTCCTCGTGGCTGGCTGCTTGGCGGCCCAGTCTCTGCACGGAACCAACCTCTCTGCTCTGCGGATCCCTGCAGCAGGACCCTGCAGACTGACTGCGGGTGACGTGGAGCAGACCTGTGTGGGACAGTCCCATAGGTTGTAAATCCCTTGCTTACTAGAATCCTAACTGTAGGCTTCATCTTAGCATGAGCTATCACAGGAACGTCTTCTGATGTCGAGAAGCATTGAAGACGTAAGAGGATTTGTTTGTAGGGCTGGAGCCTTTTAGACCCTCTCAGCTGTTAGCAGATATTAGAGAGAAAAAACTGTATGCGAGTGAAAGTTTAAAGTTCTTATAAATATAGAACAGGAAGTTGAACTCCCCAGGGGCAGATCGAGGTCAGGAGGCTACCAGGCAGGCGTCTTGCTATTTTCCAGTGCATCAGATGCACTGATAGTTTCACTACAGGAAGCCGAGATAAAGTTATCTTTGTGCTAGCCCATTAAACGATTTCTCAATATAAACACAAATTCCTTGGACTGTGATAAATCTTTGTGCTTAACCCCTGCCTTACTCTGGAAAGGCATCCTCCCTGAGCCCGAGCTCTTTGTGCTTAGATAAAGAATCTTCTTTTTTTTTTAATCACTATGACAGAAAGAAATTTAATAAGTTGCTCATTAGTTAATCTTTCTAATCACCACCCACTACGAAAAGGGGATTGATGTTCCCCACATCATTCGAAGACAAGGAGCTAAAAGAAGCAGTCGATGTCACTTACTCTGTGGGTTTGATCTTGATGATTAGTTGTCCTTAGCTGCTATTAGTTGTCCGGTGCCCCAGAGAGCATCAGTTACAATAAAATTGTAAACAAGTTAGAAAAGGTTTTGCTTGCTCACTCCTTCCCAGTTATGTCGACATTTTATGTTTATTAAATTGCATACAGGGATGGCATTTTTTCCTGGCCTTCCTGCAATTCTGTATCCACGGGGCCCACTTTGATGGGGCCAAACAGACACAGGAGTTGGCCACAGGGGCCCTGGGGTGGGAACAGTAGCGGTGGCCCCCTCTGCCATCAGCTGCCTCAGTGACTCTGGGCAGGGAGCTTTCCCGCCCTGTGCCCTGGTAGTCAAGTCTTTAAAACAAGAGAGGCAACCTGCCTCACACAGGGCTGCCAGGAAGGATAGAAGTGAAGGCGCGTGTGCGGAGGCACATTGAAAAAAGAGCCCCATACGTCATCAGAGAGCCATCTGTGTTCTCTCCTCCGTCTATCCCGAGTTGAGTACTTCCCTCAACATTGCCATACCCTGAAGACTGACCACCTTCATTCATTTGCTCCCTCCCTCGATAAATATTTATTGACCACCCACCCTGTATATAGACAGTGCGTTAGGAGGTGGGGAGGCACGGTGGCACAGGGCTTCCCAAGACTGGGTTCCTGCCCTGGAAACTCAGTCTTGTAAGACTAATGAAATGTGCATAAGTAATCATAGGACCTGGCAGAAAGCAAACGATAAACAAAGCCCAAGGAGACAGTCATTCCAGCTGTAGGGATCGGAAATGGCTGTGTTGGAGTGGTGGCTTCTGAGCTGGACCTGAAGGGTAGGAAGAAGGTGATGTGCTGGGGAAGGCCCTTTCAGACAAAGGGAGGCTGTAACTGGAAGGAATATTGGGAATTGAGGGGTGGTAAATAGTCCAGTTTGGTTTAGATCTATAGTGCCTTAGAAGAACCAGTAGGCTGCAGAATGAGAAATGTCTAGAATGGCACTTGGCACTTAGAGGAAGTGTGATAAATATTCGATGGATAGATGGAAGGAAGGGAGGGAGGGAAAGAAAGTTAGGGCAAATTGTAGAGGCCTTTGGGGTTTATACTTTATTTTTCAGACTGCAGGGCACTTCTGAGTAATTTGGGCTTGGGAGGAAGCTGTGCTTCACAGCTGTGCTTCTGGAAGATCAGCTAGGCAAGGTGTGTAAAGTGAATCGAGTAGCAGGGAGACCCAGTGAGGAAGCCATTGCTTCAGGTCTGGTTATGTGACCGTGAGAGCTGGACCCGAGAGTGACAATAAGGATTCCATAAATAGAATCATCAGGTCTCAGACCCGGTGACTAACCAGATATATGGGTAACAAGGAGATAAAGATGTCCATGGACTTAGTGGCCGGGAAAGATTCTGGTGCCACTGGCAGAAATAAGGACCACAGAGAAACACAGACCAGCTTAGGGGTCGGGGAGGCAGGGAGGTGGATGTGGTGTGTCTGGGTGGTAGCCACATCAGTGAGATATCTGACTCAATTCTTACTATGTTCTTCATTTCTGCTTAGTACTTTTGTATATATATTTTGTCATCTCGGTGGCCTGGGGTCCTCTAGAGAAAGGATCATATCTATTAAGACTTTTTTGTCCTTCTGTCATACAGAGTGAAGTAAGTCCGAAAGAGAAAAACAGATACTGTATGCTAACACATATATATGGAATATAAAAAAAAAAAAAGTGGTTCTGATGAACCTAGGGGCAGGACAGGAATAAAGACGCAGATGTAGAGAATGGACTTGAGGACATGGGGAGGGGGAAGGGTAAGCTGGGATGAAGTGAGAGAGTGGCATGGACATATATACATTACCAAATGTAGAATAGATAGCTGGTGGGAAGCAGCCGCATAGCACAGGGAGATCAGCTCGGTGCTTTGTGTCCACCTAGAGGGGTGGGATAGGGAGGGTGGGAGGGAGACGCAAGAGGGAGGAGATATGGGGATATATGTATATGTGTAATTGATTCACTTTGTTATACAGCAGCAACTAACACACCATTGTAAAGCAATTATACTTCAATAAAGATGTTAAAAGAAAAAAAGACTTTTATGTTCTTATTGCAGTAGAAGGCACTTATGAATGTTCATATAATAAAAGAGCCAGGGAGGTGATTTCATCCCTGTTAGTTAACTTTATAATTAACACATCGATGACAGAACTCTCAAGCCCAAAAAAATGAAGATACGGGCCTGTGCAGTGCTGAGCAGCTGTTCCAGGTTGTTCCTGCTGCCTGGTTGGCGGTGCCGTGAGCAGAGTACTGAACAGAATCTTCTCTGGGTTGCAGATATCAGTGTGGACCACCCCGATGAGAAGTCCATTATCACTTATGTGGTGACTTATTACCACTACTTCTCAAAGATGAAGGCCTTGGCTGTTGAAGGAAAACGAATTGGAAAGGTGAGCTCACACCACTTTTGTAAGTTGTGAGACATAATTAAGGTTCACATCTTAATGTGCCGCCACCATGTCCTCAGACGTTTAGCTACTGGGAGTTCGTGGCAGGTTCTCCACACGGCAGGGAAGTGGGCAGCAGCCTCTGGATCCCAAAGAGTACTAGGAGGCAGGAGTGGTGGGTGGCTAAAATACTCAGGAAGGGATTTCAGGGGGATCTCAGACCCGGAAACACCCCTCCCCTCAACCTTGCCAGGAAATTGGGTATTGAAGATCTGATTGAGTTGCCTGATGTCATGGACGTGGAAGTCCTACTTACCACGCTTGGAAAGGCCTCATCAGTGTCACGCTTTTTTCATTTTTTTGTTTGGCTGACGTTCCCCTGCCATATATTTCAGAACACCGCAGATCAGATGACATTGTCTTCTCAGTGCAATGGAATAGAAAATCCGTGGGCGTTCATGGGACAGGACCAAGCAAAATAGAGCCCTTTTTGTTCCTCTAGGAATTTCGGAGCTGAGGCATCAGGAGTCATACAGGATCTGAAACCCTTGCCTGGGGGTTGGGAGGTTACAGAACCAATTACAGTTGAGTTAAGCTGTCATTGCTCACAAATGATAGCCACGGTCTGAGTGCTTATTAGCACATGGTTCTTGGAGTTTTAAAAACTGTTGTGCCAAAAAGTCTCATAGAACCATTTTCAGAGCCAGTGCTGAAGTGTGTGCGGGCTCCCATAGGGCTGCAGTCATGTCTCCCTTACGTAGGGATACGATCTTGTTTTTCCATTTTTCTGACTCTTGTTTACAGGTGCTCGACAATGCTATTGAAACAGAAAAAATGATTGAAAAGTATGAATCCCTTGCCTCTGACCTTCTGGAGTGGATTGAACAAACCATCATTATTTTGAACAACCGCAAATTTGCCAACTCGCTGGTTGGGGTTCAACAACAGCTCCAGGCCTTCAACACCTACCGCACTGTGGAGAAGCCGCCCAAGTAAGATGCAGAGTGTAATGCCTTGCCCTTCTTATGGGGAGAGAGGTGATTGCAGCCGCAGACCCCTGTTTTCTGACTTGCATGGTCTCATCTCGATGAATGCCTCTCGCCAGCGGCTTGTCCTACTCCTTTTAATCCGAGCCTGTGTTGCCGAGATGTATTCCAAATTATACTCTCTGTGAGCCCTTTCTAGCAGAAATGTGCCACTGGTATGTGTGATACATGAGAATCCCAAGAAACGGTGCAGGTCCCCAGTTCCTTATCCAAAGCTCTTGCGCCTAATGTGTTTCAGAATTCCATCGTTTCTGGATTTTAGAGAAGTAACAGGGTACATGCCAGGTGGCTCTGAGGCAGTTAACTCATATCAAGCCTCCTCACATATCTGTAGCAAAACATGTAATTATTCACACTGTGTGAATTAAAAAAACAATAGTTTCATATCCGTTCAGATCAGGTTTTGCTGCCCCCAGAAGTCTGATTTTTCACATATTTTAAAGATACGTAGTTGTCCAGTAAAGATTGTGGCCCTTATCTCTTGCTTATTATGACAAGAGTCATCCCTCCTTTTTCTGAAAACTCCACTTAGTTGTGAATTCCTGGCTGAGGTCTCCACAACCCATTGACAGTGACCCTAGGTGGTCGTTTGAAATGATCCTTGTTGAATGCATTCAGCTGTGCTCTCCAAATGAAGCAAGTTCATCATCCGCGGCTTGGGGTCTAAATCTTGATTGAGTTGATTAACAAAAGAGTAGCATTCTGTGCCCCCGACTGTAAATCTCAGCAACAACAACGAACCACAAGAAAAACCCCACAGTTTGGCACATACTGAGGTCTTCAGTACCCAAAAACTAACCCACTGCTGTTTCTCTGACACGCACGCGTTTCACATAAAAGTCAGACCGGAGATAAATGCCTTTTAAAATTGTGAGGCTGCACGAAGTGTGTTTATTTTATTTTATTTTATTTTTTTCTCTAGAAGTAGATGCATTTTTCCTTTTGAAAGGACAAAATATAGTATAATGTTTATGGCTGGTTTTCTCTGCTTAGATTTACTGAGAAGGGGAACTTGGAAGTCCTGCTTTTCACTATTCAGAGCAAGATGAGGGCCAATAACCAGAAGGTCTACATGCCCCGGGAGGGGAAGCTCATCTCTGACATTAACAAGGTAAAACCGATCCATCTGGCCTCCTTCATGGTCCCTGCCCTCCTGTGTGGGCGCCAGCCTCCTGTAGGTTTTCAGGTTCTATCAGTGGGTCTTGATTGCTAAGAGATCCTGGCCTGCTGAGTTGATAAGCGGCAGTCATTGCTCACATAGTGTTGAGGGTCAAGGGAGTGCTTGTGGTGGTTTGGGGGCAGGTGGCTGGTGGTGTGTGTGTGTGTGTGTTAGATTTTATCAAACCAGGTTCAGCCTGTGTACCTTGTCACTCAGATACATAATCAGTTTACCTGTCATTTGTCTCAGGCAATTGGCTCAAACATCTTTAAATTGCAGAAGGGAGAATTCAAAACCTTATTTCCTGTATCTGGAATCCCTAGAGGTTAGGGCTTAGGATTTTGACTCCTTCCGTCAAGAAGCTGTCAAAAAATTTGTTTCCATGCCTGTTACATCTGCAATTACAGAATTTCATGGTGGGCATTATTTCCAAGCAGAAATCTGAAAAATCTAGAACTGTGGTCAGTTGTACACATTTAGATTCTTTTAAGTGGAATTTTTTTTTAATGTGAAGTAAGATGTATTTCATAGGAATGAATTTATTAATTGGTGAGTATTTTGGAAAAAAATACTCCGATACGTGAATTAAAAATAAGTGACTTCGGGCTTCCCTGGTGGCGCAGTGGTTGAGAGTCCGCCTGACGACGCAGGGGACACGCGTTCGTGCCCCGGTCCAGGAGGATCCCGCATGCCGCGGAGCAGCTGGGCCCGTGAGCCATGGCCGCCGAGCCTGTGCGTCCAGAGCCTGTGCTCCGCAACGGGAGAGACCACAACAGTGAGAGGCCCGCGTACCGAAAAAAAAAAAAAAATAATAAGTGACTGCAGGGCTTCCCTGGTGGCGCAGTGGTTGAGAGTCCACCTGCTGACGCAGGGGACACGGGTTCGTGCCCCATTCCGGGAGGATCCCACATGCCGCGGAGCGGCTGGGCCCGTGAGCCATGGCCGCTGAGCCTGCGCATCCGGAGCCTGTGCTCCGCAACGGGAGAGGCCACAATAGTGAGAGGCCCGCGTACCGCAAAAAAATAAAAAAGTTACTTCAGAGTGGGGTGAATGAGAGATTCATAATAGGATTTTTTAGAAGACGTCATTTATCTTTTTTACATCAGAGCAGTTGAAGATACTTTGCTTCCTCTCAATTAAAGTTAAGGGCTTTGTAACTTAGTTACATTGCTCCATATCTACACTGTTTTGTTTCCCAGATGTGACATAGGATCTTTAGATTTAGATAGGGGAGAGTGTTCCCATGGGGCTCAACTGAGAGAAAATGATTTTTTTCCCAAGGCTTAAGAGTCAGTGAGGTTGGGAATGGGATTTCCCTTTTAAGTTCTCACGTCTTTTTGAGAAGCACTGGCTGTTAACTGCAGCCTAGGATTGTTCCTTGAACGTAGCAGGAAACTGTTCTCTTTCATTTCTGTAGGCCTGGGAAAGACTGGAAAAAGCGGAACATGAGCGAGAACTGGCCCTGCGGAACGAGCTCATAAGACAGGAGAAACTGGAACAGCTCGCCCGCAGATTTGACCGCAAGGCAGCTATGAGGGAAACCTGGCTGAGCGAGAACCAGCGTCTGGTGTCCCAGGTACTGCTCTAGAACAGTGTTCAAGAAGACTGCTCCCAGGGTCCGCTAGAACCTAGACCACACTCAGGGGCCCTAGGACAGCTGTTTGTCAACATCCAGTATCCTGAAGCAGCTGTCAAGTCATCTCACCCACTTCCCATGAAAAGGATGTTTATAATTTCTAATACATTTTCTCTTCTATTTACCTAACTTTTTATAGATCTGGAAGTAGCTCAGAGTTTGTTTAGAGCCAGTGAGTGTGTGTGAACCGTTCATATTTAAAAATTTCTCTCTTTCTCCCAGTCTTTGGCCTTCAAGGCAGCTAGACTGGCCGTGAAATAAGTAAGTGGCTTCTTTTCTACTTGGCTTAACCAAAGCCATCTCCTGCTCCAGTCTTGTAAGTCGGGTGCTACCTATGTGCTGCACCCCTCTGTAAAGTGAGAAGTTGCTGGTTTGCTTTGGGGACAGCATTTGAGCCCAAGCACAGTTCTAAGGGCCCTCAGGAAGGCGGAGATCAGCGGGGGTCGGGACTCGGGAGTCGGCGTTTGGCTTTGGGACCCCCCCGCCAAAGATTAAGGGGTGTGCCCAGGAATCCACCTCCAAATCCAATTTGTTCCAAATTGGATGGCTTTTGAATTTTGTGCTTCTTTTCTTTTCGTTCCCTTTTCTCTTAGGACAACTTTGGATTTGACCTTCCCGCAGTCGAGGCTGCCACGAAAAAGCACGAGGCCATTGAGACGGACATTGCCGCGTACGAGGAGCGCGTGCAGGCCGTGGTGGCCGTGGCCAGGGAGCTGGAAGCGGAGAACTACCACGATATCAAGCGCATCGCGGCGAGGAAGGACAACGTCATCCGGCTCTGGGAGTACCTGCTGGAGCTGCTCAGGGCCCGGCGGCAGCGCCTCGAGATGAACCTGGGGCTGCAGAAGATATTCCAGGAAATGCTCTACATTATGGACTGGATGGATGAAATGAAGGTAAAACGTGCCTGCATGGAGGCCCGAGCCCATCCAGTCAGGCCTCTCTCGTCTGGGATCCGCCCACTAACCCCCCAACACACAGCCATGCCCCTGGTCTGATCGCCCACATATAGCCGGAGAAGGGCCATGTCACCCACGGAAAGGTTGTTAGCTCACAAGTTAAATGAGACGTGAAGTGAGAAGAAGTTGTGACGAAGGTCAGTTCCATAGCTGGAGGGCTGCTGCTGTGACTCAGGTCTGATTTAGGAATATCCCGTGGTAGGGGGTCAATCAAATTTTGGTCTTCTGTGGTTTTAACTTTTTAGAGTTGGGGCTACCTTTCCGTCTCGTTGGTCTATGTGTGAGTGGCTCTGCTTTGGGGAGAGGCCAGGCGGGTGGTACGGAAGAGTAGTAGGCAGTGTGAACAGAGCGCATCCCGGGAACCAGGCAGCCAGCGTTCAGATGGTGAGCGCCGGAGCTTCCCGATCTCCTTGAGCCTCCTTCCTTCACCTGTAAGCGGAGAGCTTACTTACCATCTGCCGCATCTACCTCATCCGGTTATAGCGAGAATTAAGTGCAAGATGTGTGTGTGTATCACAGGACGGCGCGCTGGTTGGAGAGGGCTGCCAGTGCCGATTTGTGCCTCCCCTTCCTTTACTGGCAGCTCTGGGCATGGTGTTCCCAGCTTTCCCCCAACCCAGGAAGAGGCCTGCCGTTGTGCCGTAGTCCTGTGCCTGTCCGTGTCCTCTGATGCAAGCCTCTGATGGAAGCTCATCCGTGTCAAGCAGTTCTCCAGCTGGCAGGCCTTTAGCCACATAGCTAGGACAGAACAGGGCCGATTTCAGGCCGTACCGTGAAGCCTCCTTTATCTCAACACGCCGTGTTCCCTGCCTTGACCTCATGCGAGGGATTTCCTTCCTGGGATGTAAGCCCTTGTCCTTTGCTTACCTCTTGAGCTCTTCCTGGCAGGGGGAGCAAGGTCACTTCATACCATGAGTTTCCCCTCTTATTGTCCCAGGTTTATGATGTTCTCATGTATGGTCTGTCTTGAGCTCTTAAAATAGAAATGTTCATAAAATCTAGCAGAGATGTGCTTTTCATTTTAGAATTCGTCATGCACTTTATAATTCCAATTGGGCCAGAGACTTCCTCATAAGTAAGAATGAAGTAGAAATTCCATCTGGAGAGGATGTGTGATGAGGGCCCCAAATTGGGCTGATGGAAAAAAATGAAAGAAAATATTAGTGGGTCCAAACTTAAACCAGAGATGTTGCTCGGGACCTCCTAAGCATGACAGTCACCTGACCCTGTTCTTATTTGGTTAGAGATGTAGTTTGTAAGCTTTTCAACTAGGTGTTTCTCCCGTGGATTGTGTAAGTATGGCAGAGGTGTACCAATGAGCTCGCAGGTGAGGAGAGCATCCAGTTGAGGGGTCAGCAGCTTCTAGGAGACGTCTTTAAACTCTGACATGAAACAGCTCTGTTACCTTTATCTTATCTTCTTGAATGGTTGTTATTGCAGGCACTTCCTTCTTGGAGGCTCAGTTTATATTTCATACTGGTTTCTCCTCTCTTTTTTTTTTCTTTTTTCTGTTCTTTACTTTTTAGTATAGGTTTGACTTCTTATTCCAAGGTAGATTGGTCATTAGTTTATAACGTCTCTCCTGCTACAGTCTTCTGGGTTTGTTTTGCTCTGGTTTGCATGCCATCATCTTCCCCTAAAGGTATGGGGAGGATGGCCGGCTGGAGGGAGGGTGCAGCTTGGTTGGTGGCTCCCATCCCGTCCAAAGATTATGAGACGCTGACATCAAGGTTGTATTCATGGATGCCTTTTTTGTTGCCTCTTGCGCGCAGGTGCTATTATTGTCTCAAGACTATGGCAAACACTTGCTCGGCGTGGAAGACCTGTTACAGAAGCACGCCCTGGTTGAAGCGGACATTGGCATCCAGGCAGAGCGGGTGAGAGGTGTCAATGCCTCCGCCCAGAAGTTTGCAACAGACGGGGAAGGTAAAGACAGACCGTTCCAGATGTTACCCCCTCGTCACCAGAAGTCCATCTCCAGAGACGTAGATGGGTTATGTGTGGCAGTGGGACCTTTAAAGTTACCTTGCTATCGTGGGTTCCCAGTGGGCCGTGTCGTGGGTATAATGAGATGCAGTAGGGTGGCCTTCCATTATGTTTTAACTCTGTCTTGCCATTCTGAAATGGACCTGTCTTTTCCTTCCGTACTCGAGTGCTGGTTGGTTTTTAGTGGCTTGATGTTGGCCACTGAAATCTGCCAGACCACACTCTGCACACCGATAGCCTGGTGTGTCTCTCAGACACCTCATGGCTTTCACACCTGGCTGTGCATATCTTTGTTTAAAGGATGTTTGGAAGGATTTGGTTTTGTTCTGTTTTAGAAACAATTAAATGCAGCTGCCTTCTTTCTTACAATTTACCTGCTATTTTTGGTTCCTAAGTGATCAAAAAAAATAATGCTTGGGGCAAAAAAAAAAAAAAAAAAAGTAGCAGTTATCCTTGCCTCTCCCTCCTCATCCAGTCAAGGTTTTAGAAGGTACTCCATTGCCCCATAACGTGGCCCTGCCCTTAGCGTAAACTGGTGATCTAGGAGGGAGAACGGGGGTGTAGCCGACTGCCTGCAGACGCACAGGAGCCTGTGCTGCCGCTGTCACACCCACGTGCCCGCCTTGGTGTTAAACAGGTTACAAGCCCTGCGACCCCCAGGTGATCCGAGACCGCGTGGCCCACATGGAGTTCTGTTATCAAGAGCTTTGCCAGCTGGCGGCCGAGCGCCGGGCCCGCCTGGAAGAGTCCCGCCGCCTCTGGAAGTTCTTCTGGGAGATGGCCGAGGAGGAAGGCTGGATCCGGGAGAAGGAGAAGATCCTGTCCTCCGACGACTACGGCAAGGACCTCACCAGTGTCGTGCGGCTGCTCAGCAAGCACCGGGCGTTCGAGGACGAGATGAGCGGCCGCAGCGGCCACTTCGAGCAGGCCATCAAGGAGGGCGAAGACATGATCGCCGAGGAGCACTTCGGGTCGGAGAAGATCCGGGAGCGGATCGCCTACATTCGCGAGCAGTGGGCCCACCTGGAGCAGCTCTCGGCCATCCGCAAGAAGCGCCTGGAGGAGGCCTCGCTGCTGCACCAGTTCCAGGCGGACGCCGACGACATCGACGCCTGGATGCTGGACATCCTCAAGATCGTCTCCAGCAGCGACGTGGGCCACGACGAGTACTCCACCCAGTCCCTGGTCAAGAAGCACAAGGACGTGGCAGAGGAGATCGCCAACTACCGGCCCACCATCGACTCGCTGCACGAGCAGGCCGGCGCCCTCCCCCAGGAGCATGCCGAGTCTCCCGACGTGCAGGGCCGACTGGCGGGCATCGAGGAGCGCTACAAGGAGGTGGCCGAGCTGACGCGGCTGCGGAAGCAGGCGCTGCAGGACACCCTGGCCCTGTACAAGATGTTCAGTGAGGCCGGCGCCTGCGAGCTCTGGATCGACGAGAAGGAGCAGTGGCTTGACAACATGCAGATCCCAGAGAAGCTGGAGGACCTGGAGGTCATCCAGCACAGGTGAGCGGGTGCCGCGGGGACACCGGCCCTCCCGCCCCTCGCAGCCGAGGTGACCGAGCAGATGACCTCCCTGTTGAATTGCCTTTGCAGATTCGAGAGCCTAGAGCCAGAGATGAACAACCAGGCTTCCCGGGTGGCGGTGGTGAACCAGATCGCCCGGCAGCTGATGCACAGCGGCCACCCGAGCGAGAAGGAGATCAAGGCCCAGCAGGACAAGCTCAACACGAGGTAAGCGTGAGACAGGGGGCGGGCCAGCTCCCTGTGAGCCAGGCCGGAATGGCCAGGCCGCCTGCTGAGCCTTGCGGTCAGGAATTTCCTGCACAGGGTCACTGACACTGTGGCGCTGACGTCATGATGTCGGCATCTGCCTTTCGACACACCCTGGTTTTTCAAGAAGTGTCCCTGAGAAAGAGGCAGGGTGGGGGGGAGTGACATCATTCGGGGCAGCCCCTCCCAATGTGGGAAGCGAGGGCCTGGGTGTGAGACCTGTGCCCAGCCTGGTGGATCACGGCATCAAGGCGGCACCTGTCCTGTGTCTTTTAAAATGATTTCTGGAACAGGGTTTTAGCATGTTTGAGACGTAATTGGTGGACGAAAATCCTGATTATCAAGGTGGACCTTTGTCCTGGTCTTATCTTTCTGTTGAATAAATACGTTTGAGTAGGTCGTGGTGGCAAGCTGGCCTTGGTTCTGAGGCCTTTGGGTGTGGGAAACGTTCATTAGGTGCCGCTCGGAGATGAGTAAAATGTGCATCGCAGACATGAATTAAGTGACTCTTTGGGGGACGGGTGTGTTGTCACTGCTGACTTTGCAGCTCCTTTGACAAGTCCCCCCTCTTGTCAGGCTCTTTCCCGATTATAGTGTGTCTCTGAGCTGTTTCGATGGTGATATTAGGTGTCCATATACTGAGGGAGATGATTTTCCAAAACGCATGTAGTCAAAGCAAAGTTGGAGGGGGAGTCGCAGCTTCGACCGTCACTGTTAATTTCCTCGTCCAGCCGTGAGCTTCCGGCCTCTCTCCCACTCTGCTCTCTCCTCCGCCCCTGCACCCACAGGTGGAGTCAGTTCAGGGAGCTGGTGGACCGGAAGAAGGACGCTCTCCTCTCCGCCCTGAGCATCCAGAACTACCACCTCGAGTGCAACGAAACCAAGTCCTGGATTCGGGAAAAGACCAAGGTCATCGAATCCACCCAGGACCTGGGCAACGACCTGGCAGGAGTCATGGCCCTGCAGCGCAAGCTGACCGGCATGGAGCGGGACCTGGTGGCCATCGAGGCAAAGCTGAGCGACCTGCAGAAGGAGGCCGAGAAGCTGGAGTCGGAGCACCCCGACCAGGCCCAGGCCATCCTGTCTCGGCTGGCCGAGATCAGCGACGTGTGGGAGGAGATGAAGACCACGCTGAAGAACCGCGAGGCCTCCTTGGGAGAGGCCAGCAAGCTGCAGCAGTTCCTGCGGGACCTGGACGACTTCCAGTCCTGGCTCTCCAGGACCCAGACGGCCATCGCCTCGGAGGACATGCCCAACACCCTGACCGAGGCTGAGAAGCTCCTCACGCAGCACGAGAACATCAAAAACGAGATCGACAACTATGAGGAGGACTACCAGAAGATGAGGGACATGGGCGAGATGGTCACCCAGGGCCAGACCGACGCCCAGTACATGTTCTTGCGGCAGCGGCTGCAGGCCCTGGACACTGGGTGGAATGAGCTCCACAAGATGTGGGAGAACAGGCAGAACCTTCTCTCCCAGTCCCACGCCTACCAGCAGTTCCTGCGGGACACGAAGCAGGCCGAAGCCTTCCTGAACAACCAGGTAACGTCCCTCCTTGCCTTGGCTCCCTTCCTGTCGGAGCAGGGGCCCTGGCTGCCTTTGGAGGCACTTCTGCCAGGGCTGCTGGTTTCAACCTCACCTGTGGGAAGTGAGAAGAATAATGGAAAGACATTTGTTTTTTCCTGACATCTAAGGCACTGAAACCCATCACAACGTAGTAGGGGATAGAGCTGAAGATGTCCACAGGGGCTATCTTGCCTTGCAGAGTACAGTTCCACTGCAGTGACGGTCGAGGACCTCTTAGTGTGTTCATAGTACGTATGTCCTCATAGTAGTTCGTTAAATTAGCGACATTCTGAGAGGTGTTAATTCAATCTCAAAAGTATTGGGTTGGCCAAAAAGTTCGTTCGGGTTTTCCCGTAATCTTATGGGAAAACCCGAACGAACTTTTTGGCCAACCCAGTATTTTAGGGGATTTTTTTCTTTTCTTTCTTTCTTTCTTTTTTTTTCTGAATGGTTCTGTCTTCGTTGCTCTAGAAAGGTCAGGGACTTGACCCAATGACCCAAGGGCAGTGATTAGAGAGAGAGAAAGAGCTAAGGATGGTCGCCAACATTGTGGTTGATAATCCTTCTTAAAAGATTGGGTTTGAACGTCTGCTGCTGTCACCTTATGGGCACATGAGTGGACCCTTGTGGCTGATGCACAGACCTTTGTTCACGTCCCTCACTCTTCGGGAAAAAAATAGGAGCATTTAACCACTTAGGGAAATTTAGTCACTTGCGGTGTCCCACTGGGATTTTTTTCCCCCGCCCAACTTTTTGTGTTAACTGACTCCATAGATAATTTCATATAAGTGTGACGAAGCAGTTGTTGCAAAGTATGTTGCGTGGAAATGCAGAATGTAGGAAAGAGTGCTTTTTTGTTGTTGTTCTGAAAGCAAGTTGTATTTCGTGATTTCTCACCCTGCTCTGATTTTGTTTTTCCCTTTTTAAATAAGGAGTATGTTTTGGCCCATACTGAAATGCCCACCACCTTGGAAGGAGCTGAAGCAGCTATTAAAAAACAAGAGGACTTCATGACCACCATGGACGCCAACGAGGAGAAGATCAATGCGGTCGTGGAGACGGGCCGGAGGCTGGTGAGCGATGGGAACATCAGTTCGGACCGCATCCAGGAGAAGGTGGACTCTATCGATGACAGGTGCGGCGTCCTGAGGTTCTCAAGGGAGTCATACACCCTGGGGCTGTCAAGCATCTGAGTCCCTGGCCAACGTCTTTGGGGCTGTGGGTATAAATTCCCCCAGTGGGCAGGACGTGGGCACCTAGCAAAATTTAATCTACAAAAGAAAGAAAGCCTGAGACGCCAGACTAATTCTTAACCAAAGACTTAGGAGAGCCAGGGTGCTGAGTAGCGGTGGGGTGTGAGCCTTGCCCTGTGAGAGGTGACACGTAGCGTGTCACCCAGTGGGACCCCGAAAGCCAGACGCTTCCCCAGCCAAGCCCACATTGACCTTCATCCACACAAGACTCCTCTGAGGCCTTTCAGGAGGGGACAGGGAGGAAGGGCAAAGTTGGCTTGTCCTGAGTACCTGGCAGAGGCAAAAGTGAACACCATCAGGCCTTTCTTAGAAAATTGGCTTGGGTGATGCTGTAATAGGATCTTTTTCATAATAAGAAAAAAGACTTTTCCTCCTTTTCTGCCAAGGCCTCTCCAAGATGAGATGCTCTTGTTGTATTTTTATTTATTTATTCATTTGCCGTTCCAAAAGATTTTTCTCCCTGGCCAGTGTTCTCTGTTAGACCCTCACGCCTGCCTCTCAACTCTGCCTTGGTTATTACTGAAGTAGGAGGTCTGGGCAGATCTGGCTTGGTTCTGGACTGGCCACTTCTCTCTGGGTGTGGCCCATCTGGGTCAGTCACTAGCCTCTGCTGCAGCTGATCTTCCCCGGTGCCAGGGAGCCCGGGGCCAGATTTAAGGGCTCGTTGTGAGACTGATGTCACCGAGAAACAGCCTCTTCCTCAAGGGTTCTCCGGCCTTCAAGTGCAGTGAAGAGGAAGAACTTCTTGCTGAGAGCGTTGCCTTACTTACCTTCTTACCATGTCTGAGAGGGTCTCCTGGGACCCTGGGCCAGATGAACGTCTTACAGTGTGCAGTGGAGAGGGGAATTGCTCTTGCCCTGTAAAGACTGAGCTCCTGCCTTTAACCAGTCTGTGCTTTGCACTGATTCGGATCCTAAACCGTATGCTCTCAGGGTGGTACTATGGAATAGGATGTAAGGTATATTAATTATAATTTTGTATCTGTTGCTTCTAAAACAGCTACGAAAAAGAAAAAGAAAAAAATCCCTCCACCAAGCCCTTCTTCAATAAGTGTGAGAAACAAGGATTGGGCAAGACAGGCTTAACCTGGAGGAGAAGGAAGTTCTTTTCTCTTAATGCTAAATCTCATGTTGTTTTGTAAACATGATACACCATGTTCTTCCATGTTAGGTGCACACAGCTGGTTTCCTGAAGGCAGGCCGGGCCACTGGGGACACTTGTGTTCAGGCAGGCGTGCAGCTGCCTGGCAGCTTCCTCAGCGTGTTTATCCGTCCCCTGATGCTGCAGCTGCAAGGGCTTGTTGGAAGCAGGTGACTCTGTCAAGACCGGAGGCTCCTGGATGTGAGGGAATGCTTCAGCAGCTCTCAAGTGCGGCTTAACCTTCCTTTTGTCCTTGACTGAGAGCCTGGGCCCGTGGGGTTCCAAGGCCTCCTGGGGATTTCTGTTGTTAAAAAAGCATTGGGAAGAAGATTCCCTGCTATCCGTAAGCAAGCGTAAGAGAGATGGAAGGGGGACAGGGCTTTCCGGTGATCTGCCCTCAGGAGGACTACATTTTCTTATTTTCCTCAGCACGTGTTAACCGAATTCTGGTTTCACTTTAATATCCCCAGAGGCCTCAAGATCTGAAACTTGACCCCAGAGGACACTGGTCTGTTATAAAAAATATACAAATCTGAGTTCCAGGTGGTGTCAGGGCACATGCTAAGTAAATATCTTAACTCTTCGGATCTGATCCCCGTCCAGAAACATTCTGACGCTCCCGTGAAACTATTTTTGTAGAAAGCAAAATCATCATAACCTGCTTACGTTCTGGAAATCTCGTCGATTACCACTGAAGTTTGTTGAGAAGAAGAAGTACTAGAACAGAGACGCTGACTCTTAACAGATGTGGGTGGGGCATGAGTGGCCTTTAAAGGGCTTGTGACTGGGTGGAAAGGAGCCTGCTGTCCAAGCCTGCTCGGGGGGTGTGAATGGGTGAGCTTCCTGGCTCAGAGGGAAATTCCAGCCCCAGTGCAGTCCTGGGAGAAAAGGAAAAGTGTCCAGTTTCATAAAGCCAGACCTGATCTCACATGGGAAAAAAAGCTTAAAAATCACCAACCCACTTTACTTAGGTACCTGTGGTTCTTTATTTTCCGTAAGAACCACAGTTAAGCCCAGTATCTGCCTCATGTGGTGAGGAGCTTTTGAGTCTCATTATAGGGGTAGGTGGTGAGAGATGGAAAGAAAGCAAGACATTTAACCTTGCCCCAAAGAGCACTCTTAGGAGTGTGGGAAGCTACGGCCAAGTTTAAGAAGGTCCTTCCCTATAATTAAATCCACGATCACCCCTTGAAAGACCTTCCCAAGTTTCGCTTCCCGTGAATACCATTGGTGACCACTAGTGCACAGTTAAGCCGTGCTCACTTCTCTCGAGGGTTTTCTGAAGCAGCAACCACCTCAGCTGCCTGTGTAGCTGTTTTTCGTCCCGCAGAGCACATCACTCAGAGGCCGTCCTCCTGCCCCCCTGATCTGTGTTGTTTGGACCTGAGGCCTTAAATCGCCATTTGGCCTTTCCCTCCTTCATGCACCCACCGAAAGAGGAAAATTGTCCAGGCAGAAGTCCACTGGGCACGTGTGAGTCTTGATTATGTAAGAGAGACATTCAAGATTCCGTCCGGTGGTATTTCTCTCTTAGTAAATTTTCCCAGCGTTTGAAGTTATTTTTACTCCTATTATTTCTACGAGCTTCAAAGTTGCATGTTCTGGTTTAACTGCCCGTGTCTCTCTTTACTCCTTGCCATCGTAGCATTTTTGTGTGACGCCGGGGAAGGGAACGGGAACTTACATTCAAGGCCTTTGGCTAAAGGCAGGACTCTTGCATTTTGTGACTTAACTCCAACTCAAATTACCTTCCTCCTGAAGGTTTGCTTTATTTGCTCTCTTTCTCTTAACCCCCCCCCCTACAAATAGTGACTGGAATTTGAGGGTTGGGAACTTGAAGAACTTTTCTTGACATTCCTTCCCCACCCACATTTTTAGATGACTAATTCCTTTAGTCCGAGATCACTAACAATCTTTAAAACACATTTTAAAAAAATTTTTGATCTTTGAGAAAGGATAGCAATGAAGTGAAGGGGCTTTGGCCTTTTATTTTTTATTATAAAAGCCACAATGTTAAAAATTCGGAGGGGAGGTGGAAACCACTACTTTTTAATCTCACCCTCAGCACATGCCATTTTAGTTTTTGCTTTTCCAATTTGTGCCTTGGAGTTTTATATCATTGGCTGTGCATAAACTCTCTTCATTTAGCATTATATGAGAAGTACTTTTCTATTGTTGTATTTTGCCTAAGTGGTATAAACATATCATAATGAACAATAATACCTGACGGCATTATTTCCATTCATGCTATTGCTGTGTTCTGTAGTCGCCGGTACCCGTAGGAACAGAGGGCATTTCCCTTTGGTCCCCAGGCAAGATGGTAGCTACAGTGCTGCCACTGTCCCTTGTTGCCAGCAGCCACTGCAGGCCCGTGTGACACATGCTTCACTGTAAGGTCTTTCTTGCCCTTGAAGAAGGTTCTTTGAAAGCCAGTTGGCATGAGGTGCTCCCTGAGCTGCCCTTTCTTGGTGTTGTAGAGAATCAGAGGTCGTGTTCTTCCTCCCTGCCATGGGGGCAGGCAGGGCTGGTTGAGAGACCTTGCCCAGGCACTGCAGCAAGAAATCGCTTTGGGAATTGGAATGAAAAACCAAACCTCCCCATCTGCACCCTTCCTTTGCCCTTCCTCGCACCCTTCGCTTTGGCTGGCTGGCGCTTGGGCTCCTTGGGAAGATGGGAGAGCTGTGTTACGGCGATGCTTCTCGATGCTCAGTGTGGTACGGCTCTGCCCCGTGGCAGTAGGACCACGTGGAGGTAGCCCTTTCCGTGGCACTCATGGCACTCACAGCATTCACGTGGCCCTTCTTCACAGTCTGGTGGAGAAGCCCCTGGGCGCGTAAAGGAGGCTCGCAGGGGAGCTCTGGCACCTCCACAGCGTGTGCCAGGAAGCCCTGTGCCCAGCATCCACGCGCCTTGTCGTCCCCCAAGTTCAGCAGCTCCTTCCAGTTCTTTTCAGTTTTTCGGTTACGGTTTTGTGCTTTAACTTCTTTAAACCTTGGTGACCCTTATCTGTTAATGAAGAGTGGGATTGAGTTAGGTGTGTGATGTCACAGGTCTGAAAATTTTCATTCTTGGTTTATTGTTGATTTGGGTGAGTTTTTCTCCTGACGAGAATCTCGTCATCAGGGAAGGTTCCTTTAAGCCAGTTACATGGTTTTGTGCATTTTCTTAGCCATGTACATGGCCTGTCACCCAGGTATGAGTTTCTTAGAGATCAATTTCATATTCTCACATAGTTCCTAAAATGGAGAGCCTCACTCAGCACATGCTCAGGGTTTTTCTCCCCTAACACCAGATTTATGAAGCTCTTTTGCCTGCATCCTGGCCTGTTGTGTGGCTGGGACAGGTGTGATGGTCTCTTGTACCATGACTTACTCATTTGGAGGATGCCAAACTCTCTGGGTCGGGTTATCTTGTCTCCTTGACATGATTGAGAACTGTTAGCAAACTGTTTTCAGCGTATATTGAGACCCAGGAAAGAAGCTGAGTTGTAAATTCTGCATTTCAAGATTCCCTGCTTCCTCTTCTTAAAATTATTTTTATTATCTTTGTAACAGACACAGGAAGAATCGTGAGGCAGCCAGTGAGCTTCTGATGAGACTGAAGGACAACAGGGATCTTCAGAAATTCCTGCAAGATTGTCAGGAGGTGCGTCTCCTTTTAACTCCTCCTTTCCTCTCTTCTCACAAGAGCAGCCGAGCATTTGGCATAAGAGCCCTTGGGATTATAGAACTAACTGAGGCCAGAAATTCATATCACGTATATAATTTGCAGGTGGGGCAGTGTCAGTTCTCCAGCCTACAAGCTACCACTTAGAGTAACCAGATTATTACGATCTAGAATATTGTAGGCTAGAACTGTGCTGTCCAATGCAGTAGACACTAGCTACATGCGCCTGTCTCATTTTAAATCAAATGAAATTAAGAGGGTAGTTCCTCCATCATACTCGCTGTATTTTAAGTGCTCAGAAGCCAACCACCTGTGATTCGTGGCTGCCGTATCACATGAACAATGCAGATGTTAGAACATTTCCATCGTCAAAGACAGTGATGTTCTCAAGTATTCTGTAACCTAAAAGCATCTGATAGTATATTTTAAACTATTTACAATGACGCACATTGAATAGTACAGAAGGAAAGAAGTAAAAGGAACTGCAGTTGGCTACCCAGGTAAGAAGAAGGATTTAAGAACATAGAAACTGACTTTCTTGTTCACTGAAGACCGTGACATATCCACCTTTCAGGCTCCTCAGGTGTCTGTCTGATACGCCAAGAGCAGCAGTAATCCTGATTTCAAACTCTTGAGTTTTAGCATGTGGTATTAATCTGAGGATTCTCAAACTGTTTCATGCTCCCCTGATACGTGCGTAAACAAACTGGGGAAACTAAAGTTCGCCAGAAAAATGCACTCTCTCTGCAAGCTAGTTGGAAAAGAGCATCTAGCTGACTTCACATGGGTGAGATCACGAGCACATCGTCGTATTTCACTGTCTGCCAGAGAACCACAGTGAGACCCGGTCCTCTCTGGTTTATTAGACTTTAAATCCCATTGGAGGCAGACATGGGATGAAGAATATCCAAGTGAAGCTGCAGGGACCTTGGGGACGGGGAGTTCGAGGGGTGGGGAGAGGATCGAGGTCATGTGCTAAAAATATGACTGGACTCACCACGAATCCCTCACGTGCAAACTTATAGCTGTGTGTTAAAAGAAATGTGGCTCTAATAATAGCTGAGTCAGAGAGTCGGTGACAGAAGCGATCCTTCATGTCCATTAAACTGCTGTCTTACTGTGAATCTTAAAATATGCTCTAGTAGCTAAACCTTGAGAAGGAAAGAAAGCCCCTCAACTGTGTGGCTTAGGGTCTGTTGGCTTTCAGGGCCACACTGATGGACCTAGGTCTCTCGGGGTTTGCCTAGAGCCAGACAGGCTGAGGACAGGAGTGCCTCTTCAAGTGACACCTGAGCATTAATAACCTATTTGAATAGGATGCTCATTTAAAGAGGCATCCGCGTCCCCAGACAAGGCATAGGGAAGAGTAATGGGCTCCAAGGTTAGCTGCGTAGAGTTGCATGATGTGCTGCAGTGAATACCAAGTAGCCCTTCAGCACTGGAGGGAGTGAAAGTTGTCAGGAGACGTTTGCAGCCTGGGCTGTGCCTTCCCCAGATCGAAGGTCCCTGAAGTACCTTGATGTTTCCCTTGAAGCACCACCAGTGACTTGTTTTAACCTCAAGACATATTGGAAGTGTTGTGCTGGGGAAATCAGTGGGATTCCATACCCTTGCTTAAAGGACAAGTTACTGAGATGAAATTCATTGACCTGAGCGTGGTGAAACCTGGACTAAATTTGGGGAAAAGAATGCCAGGAAGTGAGCAGGAAGTGAGAGGACGGAGGAACCTTTGAGAGAAGATCCGTTGAAATTTCCAGCCCCCATTTTCCATTTGCATACGTGTGGATTCGAAAATAGAAGTGTGTGGGAAAACTAAGCAGATAAAACGATAGTCCTTCCAAGTTGAATCACAGGAAATAGTTTTAGTAGAGTTCTAGATCTTTGTTAATGCTTGTTCCAAACGAGCATCCTTAGTTACAAGGAGTTCCCTCCTTAACACACACCAGCGACTGTTAGGCACGCCCAGAGGGCTCAGCCCTGCACGATTTCCCCTCAAAGTAGGCAGAGAGGTTTTGACTGGGCTTTGTTGTCCTGGAGATGATTCGCAGGTCTCTTGTGACTGCTCGGCCAAGTCTCCCTGGTTTATCTTTCTCTCCTTGAACCTCATTAAGAGTTAGTACAGCCATAGGATCTGCTGGGGGTACCACATCAGCATATATAGTTTCCGCACAGTGACGGAATTTAGGTCAGGTTTGGGGCTCCAAAACCCTCAGTGGAGCAGTACAAGCAAAGGGGTGATATTATTATTAAGAGATACTGTTCTTGGACTATAAACTCTCCATCATTCAGCCTCATTAAAATACACCCCCTTTTAAGCCAGAACCTCTGAGAATGGAGCTTGTGTGTGCACCAGCCCAGCATTTGAAAACCTATCTATTATTGTGCTGGTGGAGTTTTACAGAGCACCCGGAGGTCAGATTTAATACCATTGCTGGCTGTTGGTATTGTTCAGGGTCTGGAGAATCCAGGTTGTCTCGCTGTCACGCTCCATTCCTCGTGGGTTAGAGGCTAGAGGGGGCTGGGTTGTGAATTCTGCCATCATTGCTACCCGCCGAGAAACACTTCCTGGATGGGGAAATTTATCGCAGCGGTGCCGCGAGAATGAGCAGGGCCCACCTAGTCCCAGTTATAGATAGCGACACAAAGAGCATCATAATTTTTGTACCGTTATT
The DNA here is from genome assembly GCF_949987515.2 of Delphinus delphis. Lineage (NCBI taxonomy): Eukaryota > Metazoa > Chordata > Mammalia > Artiodactyla > Delphinidae > Delphinus > Delphinus delphis. The sequence goes on along the minus strand of NC_082694.2, from coordinate 44,775,058 downwards.
TTAATGTGATATCCTGAAAAATGAATGATTTAAAAGGTACTGCTTTTCTGTTGTGTTCCCTCCCACCATACCTCCTGTTTTCTGAGATTGATTTTTTTTTTTCCCCAGGAGGACAGTATAACTAGACGCAGTGGCACAGGGATAGCGAGTTCAGTGCTTTGCTTTGAGCTTAATCCAGTGATCAAAGCATTTTTTCCTATCCTTTTCCAGTCTGCACAGTGTTCTGTTCTGCAGAGAATGAGTATATTCTTAAATGACCTTTGCAAATGCCCACAAATAATAACTGTGGTTCTGATTCCAGAATGCTGATGGAGGGCTGATAAACTAGCAAGTTCCAAAGCTCCATTACATTGTGCTGCATTGCACGCTGCTTTATCTGTAGGATGATGTGTTCAGCAAAGAGCAGATTTGTTTATAAGCCTCTGATTTTTATGTAGCTCTTTTTTAAAAAATCTCTCTTGGGTAGGTGTTTATGAATAGCGCAAATATGTGAATGTCCTTTGCACTTCGGATAAATGCCTTTTATTGTGTTTAGTGTGTGTGTACAGAGTACAGGGGAAAGCTTTACCATTTGGTTTCCTTTTAACCTCTTTTCTCCTTAGATTGAACGGCCATAGCATTTCAGATCTTAGTTACTCAGGTAACTGGAAGGAAAATAGGTAACGCTTTTAAAGTAGGAAATTTAGTGTCTCGGCTGCTGTGTAACAGATCTATGCTTCTTGCTTACAAAGGGCGTTATGAGATTTACTGGGGTTTTTTCCCTTAATAAAGTGTGACATCAAAGATCTCACGACCTTTTGCTTTCAACCCCACTCCCTCCTGTGTGGTGGGTGAGTATCCTGAGGAAAGTAGGGATGGTGCCTGGGGGTTCATCCATGTGCAGAGCCGGGGTGCTCCCATGACCCGCATCACCCTCCTTGACATTGTTTTCAAAGAACAGACTTTGTATTGTTGAAGCAAATTTACGGGGAAGCCTTTCCTAGCAGCAGCCCAGGGTGCAAGTGAATGGCCTCGGAATTGTTGATTCTGTAAGCGTTTCTGTTGGTTTTATGCACCATTTCTAAACCTTTGGTGATGGGACCATGAAGCAGTTTGGGTGCAGATTCGTCGTGGCAGCAGCTGGTGTAAGCGTGGCTCCTTGTGGTCACATTAGGAGGAAGGGCACAGCCCCTGAAGACGTTTGCTTCTGGTTCCAGGCTGATCCTGCGTTTGTTTGCGTATCTTTCGCCTGGGCAAACAAAAGCTCTCCTGGTTAGTGCTGAGATGGGGTAGGAATTAGGACCCTGGTGTGGCCAACTACAGGCAGGCAGTGAGGAGCCAGGCAAATCAGGATGAGAGCCAGCAGGAGAAGTGTGTCCAGGAGCCAGACTGGGCTGACTCCTGCCCCAGGCTTCTCAGATCTGTCTGTCAGTGGCTGGCAGGCTCTGTGAAGAGGCTTCCTAGAGTTCAGATCCAAGCAAGACATGTTGGGCCTCAAAATCAAGTCCTGTGAAGTGTTTCTTGGTCTGAATGGAAGGTTCTTTACAGACAGAGGAGGAAAAGGCGCAGGTGACTCAGACCTGAAGGGAGCGTTGAGAGGGCATCGTTGCTGCCTTACGCCTATAGTGAGCAAGTTACTTACGCTTTTTGGCATCCCCATAGATAGGCCTGTGAAGGAAAAGGGAGGGATAAAAGAGTAGGGGCTTTGGCTTTTTTAAATAAAAGAACTAAAAGTAAAAGGATTACCGAACAGAGTAGAAGACACTTAATCATGCTTAACACGGTATAGCTGGCACGGCTCTTTGAAGGAGAAAGAAGGTTGTGACTTAGCCTGGTTAGGGCAGAATTTTAAACAAGCCTTTGGGGGAATAGCTGGTTAAGGGTGCCAAGCAGTTTGAAAGCTGGCTCGGAGCACTTTTGTACTCCTGGATTTAATGTTAGATACATAGTCGGGAGCAAGGCTCCGGTACAGTGTCCGTACGGTGGAGATACCTGCTGTGACGGGTCAGAGTTGTAAAGTGAACGTTTGGTTGTCTGTTGACGTGGAAACGTGGAGTGTGTGTAGTACGACATGATGGCTCTTTCCGGGCAGAAGAAAGGCTGATGTCACTGTGATTACAGTCTCTGAAACGTTCCTGATTTTTTTTTTTCTTTCCTAGCTGTCTCTCTGGATCAATGAAAAGATGCTCACAGCCCAGGACATGTCTTATGATGAAGCCAGAAATCTGCACAGTAAATGGTTAAAACATCAAGCCTTTATGGCAGAACTCGCATCCAACAAAGAATGGCTTGACAAAATTGAGAAGGTGAGTTAAGATGTTGGATGGGGCTCCGTCGGGGTGGCCGCGGTGAGTAAACGAACTGGGTGGAAATGAGCTCCTTTGTATTTAGCACGTTTTCCAGCATATTTGAGTCATATCTGACCACATACAGAAGTGTCACAGCCGGGAGCAGTCCCGTGTCTCATCTGCTGCCCCTGATGGACCGCAAGCCCCTGGGGCGGCGTCCTCACTCTGTTGATCATGTTATGTGTGCTGGACTGTGATAGAGACTGAGCGGATCCATGGAACTTAGAAATATTATGTATTTTAAATAATCTAAAATGTGTTGCTTTGGCACAGGGAGGTTCTCTGCAGCACAACAGAACATGAATGTGACATTCCCCACCCACCCTTCTCTTTCTTCACACTCTATATTGTTTCAAACTCTTAACGGTTAAAATAATGTATTACGGTCTCTTGGGGGTGATGTGGAGGGGATGGAGTTTTAGGTTATTGGCCTCAAGTGTCCCTAAGCCCCAGCAGTCACTTGGTGCTCCACGCCTGTGAAAACCACAGTAGGCCAGGCCATTGTCAATTTTGTTGAGCAGTTAACTCTATGCGGAAAGGCTGCGCGTGCGTGCGTACGTACGTGTGTGTGTGTTGAATGAATAAGAAACTCACAGATCAAATATCTCAGGTTTGTTTTTCACAGTGGCACCTATTCTCCTGCAAACTGCATGTATGTGTGTTTTCCAGGAAGGAATGCAGCTCATTTCAGAAAAGCCAGAGACGGAAGCCGTGGTGAAGGAGAAACTCACAGGTTTACATAAAATGTGGGAAGTCCTTGAGTCTACCACGCAGACCAAGGCCCAGCGGCTCTTCGACGCAAACAGAGCTGAACTCTTCACCCAGAGCTGTGCAGATCTGGACAAATGGCTGCACGGCCTGGAGAGTCAGATTCAATCTGACGACTATGGCAAAGACCTCACCAGTGTCAACATCCTGCTGAAAAAGCAACAGGCAAGTGGCTGTTTCCCTGCCGTGGTCCTGATAGTCTTAACTCGCCCACCGTGTTCTCAGACATCCCCTTGGTGTGTGAAGGGATTTTAACCCAGCACAGTGGGCTCTGACAGCATCGTGGGACATTTCCAGAATCACCTGGAAAGACACAGTAGCAGTGCTGGGTGTCCATGCATGGAAATATTCTTTCATTATCATCTTGGTTGATGGATAGTATCACCACTTAACAGTTGAGTAAATATTCATTTCATTTAGTCTGCAGTTTACATGAAGGAAGGTCATTGTGTTTGCATACTTGGCTGTATAACGTCTAGGTATGTGATAGTTACCTGAGTTGTTCAGGGCACTTGATAAATAATAAAAGAAATTTGGGTTTTTTTGCGTCACAGTAAAGCCCATCTAAGGGCCAATGAATTTACTCTGAATTGAGGAGGAAGCAGCTCTGGTGAGGTTGAGCAAGCAGGTTGGTGGCAGAACCTGGCAGGGGCTCCCTGGGCCAGGTTTGCAGTGTGTGGCCGAGTCCTCCCCTACCTAAGAAAAGAGTCGGTTTATTCTCAGATGCCAGCCCTTGTCTCTAAGCCGGCAGTGTGTGGGCTTCCCGGGGTGGTCTTTCCTGAGTGAGAGACCTCTGCTTCTGCTTTTGCTCGTTTTCCTCATGTAAATACACAGTTAGGATGTTTTTAGCCATTATCCAGTGTTTTAAAAAAGAATAATCAGCTTTCTGACTGAAGAAATCAAGAGGAGATGGTAACATTGGCCGTCCTTCTGGCCTAAAAGAACTGGAAGCAGAAGGCCTGACTCCTTCCTGGGGGTTCAGCTGGTTTCCAACGTCGTTATGGCTTCTGAACAGGCAGATGAAGGCTGTCCTTTCCTTTCCCCATAATTAATTCTTGTTTCCCCTGTCATTTGCCTCCTAAGTTCCTGGGTAAACTTGACAGTTGCTCCCAAGTTGAAAAAAAATCTTTCTAGGGATTTTTTTTGGAAAGATCAGCTGACGAAGTGGAGCGCTAATTGCTGGTTCGCTGGCCGTGCGGAACCATTTCTTGGGCGCTCCACTGTATCAGTGAATATTCTTGGGTCTTCCGTTGTGACCAGTGCCACAGGGGAACATTTTACAGCACCCTCCGTGTGTCCCTCGTCTCGGGTGTGAAGGTGGGTCTGTCTTCGCCCTCAGATGCTGGAGAATCAGATGGAGGTGCGGAAGAAGGAGATCGAAGAGCTCCAGAGCCAGGCGCAGGCCCTGAGCCAGGAGGGGAAGAGCACGGATGAGGTGGACAGCAAGCGCCTCACCGTGCAGACCAAGTTCATGGCGCTGCTGGAGCCCCTGAATGAGAGGAAGCAGAACCTGCTGGCCTCCAGAGAGATCCATCAGTTCAACAGGGACGTGGAGGACGAGATCGTGAGTACCTCCCTGCCTGGCCAGCCTGGTGCCCGTGTTCTCACTGCTGGGCCCGACCCACCTTGGTCACGTCAGTGGGCTGAGCCGTCCCAGCCCTGCTCTGTGTATCCACACAAAATGTAACTCTGTTTTTCTGTCGGGTTTTCTAAGCATAACTCAAGGGTTTAATGCCCCTCGAACCGTAGTTTTAAAAACAAATAATGAGGACTCACGGGGAGTCCGGTATTGAGGATGAAATAAGGTCTGGAAGACTGGCCCGTGCCCTGTATCAGAGAAGAAGGGCAGACTCCCCAGGCCGCCCTTCCCAGTGGGATTCTTTTTCTTTTTCTAAATTGTATTAAAGTATAGTTGATTTATAATGTTGTGTTAATTTCCGCTGTACAGCAGAGTGACTCAGTTATACGTGTCTATGTCCTTTTTCATATTCTTTTCCATTACGGTGTATCACAGGATATTGAATATGGTTCACTGTGCTGTACAGCAGGCCCTTGTCGTTTATCCCCCAGTGGGGTTGAACACACTTCCTCTCTCACGCTGGCCTCCCTGCTCTCCCCTCCTGCCCTCGTTTGCATCCAATATTTGTTCTCTTTGAGTGGCCCTGACCACCTATTTACACTTCCTTCCAGTTGTGGGTTGGAGAGAGGATGCCTTTGGCAACTTCCACGGATCACGGCCACAACCTCCAGACCGTGCAGCTGTTAATAAAGAAAAATCAGGTAAGCGTGTCTGCTGGGGGGCTGGCTCCTCCCGCCAAATCGGCGCCACGCGGCAGGGCTGTGAGCGGGGCAGCCCTGAGGGCTGGCGGCTTCCCCTCGGCCCCCGAGGCGCGGCGCAAGCAGCAAGCTGCCGCGGCTTAGCAAGCCTCCGGCGTGTATGCCCGGCTCCCACAGACCCTGCAGAAGGAGATCCAGGGCCACCAGCCCCGCATCGACGACATCTTTGAGAGGAGCCAGAACATCGTCACGGACAGCAGCCTCAACGCCGAGGCCATCCGGCAGAGGCTGGCCGACCTGAAGCAGCTGTGGGGCCTCCTCATCGAGGAGACGGAGAAGCGGCACCGGCGGCTGGAGGAGGCGCACAAGGCCCAGCAGTACTACTTCGACGCGGCCGAGGCCGAGGCGTGGATGAGCGAGCAGGAGCTGTACATGATGTCCGAGGAGAAGGCCAAGGTGAGGCAGGGAGGCCGAGCCCCCTACCCCCACCCCTGCCGCCGGAGAGCCTCAGACACAGAGCCTGAGCTTGTGCACCGCTGGGGGCGACGTCCTTGTGAAACGTTTCGTTGTCGCCTTGGTCGTGGGGGCAGCGTGGTGCATACCGGTGGCTGGAACCTGGCTCTTTGCCCCTCGACGCAGAGTTTTCTTGTTTGAATACCGGTATTGTCGTTAAGACCGGATTCGCCATGCCCTCCGCTTTTTTAAATAGAAATTTGCCGAAGTCTGCCTTTTACGGTATATACTAGATGCTTTTGTTTTGAGACAGTCTGGCAGCATTTGAAAGTATTCTCACCAGGATGCTGTTATCTACATCTGCTAGACCGTGGAGAGGTTTTCAGCCAGCCAGGACACGCTTGGTTTGGCCTGGGCTTTACCTCATACTCCAGCGGGTGCTCGTCACCCTGCGTCATCCTCATGTCCGTCTTTCAGAGGCTCCCACAGTCCAGTCCACATTGAAGCTCGTGGAGCTCTCCGTATTCCAGCGCCCATATCACACCTGTGGCTTTTTTTTCTTTCTGCCAAGTCTTCCTCCGGCCACACCACCTCTTCCGGGGGGTTTTGGGTCAAGGGGCGGGGGGACGGCTGTGGTTGTGACGTCCCCCTCTCTAAGCAGGATGAGCAGAGCGCCGTCTCCATGTTGAAGAAGCACCAGATTCTGGAACAAGCCGTGGAGGACTACGCGGAGACGGTGCATCAGCTCTCCAAGACCAGCCGGGCCCTGGTGGCTGACAGCCATCCCGAAAGGTGAGTGCCATTCCGTGAAGATGAGACTGGTTTGTCAGTTCCTCCCCAGTCAGGGCCTCTTGTTCGAGTAACTGGTAATGTAGATCTTTGGGAAGCATTTTTAAAACAGACCCAAGTAGGCCTGTGCTGAACAGGAAGGGTGAACGGTTGCATTACAGGAGCTCACTCTTGCGGGCTGATTATCTCCTGCTGGCCAAGCCCTATTGAGAGAAGATTATTGGTGTCGTGCGTCAGAAGTACCGATTGACTTGCATGGATATACAGGTGATAAAAGCACCTACCCTTGGGTTTAAAAAGTCACCCAGTTTAGGAAGGTAATTACTAGTTTTAATAGAACAATGGATAAGGATACTTGGGCCTGTACCGAGAAGAAAATGATGCCGCCTCTGAACTCTTATACATTGAGTCCTGAGAATGTCTCGGGAATAAGAAAAAGGAGTGTGTGGTACTCCTGCACTGTTACATACCAGGCTCACACGCTCACTTCAGTGGCAGTCATTTTTGGCTTTCTCTGGAACTGCCTGTTACGGCTCAGGCAGACAACAATCGGCTTTGTGCATTAACCGAGGCCAGTTGGAGATGAGGTCAGTGGCTGGGTTGGTACAGGGGGTCCTTCAGGGGTCCGTGATCAGGACTCCCAGGAAAGTGGCCTTCCTCGTCTCCCAAGGACAGGCATCAAGAAGTCCTTGTCTGACTGCTTTCATGCTGGAAGACTGTCATTCTGGGAGAAGTTGGAGGGAGGGGGTGGATGCTGCACCCCCAGGACCCAGGAAAGGGGAGCCGCAGGGCTCGCCCTCCTGGCAGGGAAGAGCATGCAGCCCAGAGAAGGTCAAGGTGTGCACAGACGGGGATGTTATCTGTCCCTTCGACAACATGGCACCTGAGAACGGATCCTGGGTTGACTTCTAATGTCAGAGGAAGTCCTGACATATGGAGCCAGCAGTGCAGTGTTTTGATTTCTCTCCCCTCCCTCCGTCATCACGGCCAGGATGGCCTTTGTCCTCAATCACTGTGTTTTGTTACACGTTGCCTCTTCATTACTTGAGGTCAAAGTTCAGAGTTTTATTTTTTAGGCTAAATAGGTTAACTTGAGGTTTCCTTTGAGAAATGTTGTAAAACGTGATCTCCTGGCATTTCCCCTCGTTTACTGGCTCCCTGAAGAACATGTCCCCCTCGTCTCCCCCCCCCGCCCCACAGTGAGCGCATCAGCATGCGGCAGTCCAAAGTGGACAAGCTGTATGCGGGCCTCAAGGACCTGGCCGAGGAGAGGAGGGGCAAGCTGGACGAGAGGCACCGGCTGTTCCAGCTCAACCGGGAGGTCGACGACCTGGAGCAGTGGATCGCCGAGAGGGAGGTGGTCGCAGGGTCACACGAGCTGGGGCAGGACTACGAGCACGTCACGGCAAGTACCGCGGGCAGGGCCCGGGCGGCCGCGCGGCGCACGCGGGCTGCGGAAGGCCCCTTGCGCGCCTCTCTGCGAGCAGAGAACGCACCCCAGACTCGAGCCAAAGATGGCGGGGTTTCGTTTCAGCTTGACACTTTGGTCACCGGGTGACTTGGGGGTTGTTGAACTTCTCTGCTGCGCCCTGTCCTCCTCTGGTCAGAGGAGATGGAGCCTGGGCCTTACTCGGTGGCAGTGAGCAAGGAGGAAGCCTGATTGATAAAGAGGCTTTGGAGCTGAGATCTGTTAAGTCAGGCATTTCTCTCCAAAGGACATTCGTGTGATCAAGAAATAAAGTGTTCACAGTAGTCTCACTGATTTCTTGGTGCGCATCCCTGTTTCAGATGCTACAAGAACGATTCCGGGAATTTGCCCGGGACACAGGGAACATTGGGCAGGAGCGCGTGGACACGGTCAATCACATGGCAGATGAACTCATCAACTCTGGACACTCGGATGCCGCCACCATCGCCGAGTGGAAGGACGGGCTCAACGAAGCCTGGGCTGACCTCCTGGAGCTCATCGACACGAGGACGCAGATCCTCGCTGCCTCCTATGAACTGCACAAGTTTTACCATGATGCCAAGGAGATCTTTGGGCGCATCCAGGACAAGCACAAGAAACTCCCTGAGGAGCTCGGGAGAGATCAGAACACAGTGGAGACCTTACAGAGAATGCACACCACGTTTGAGCACGACATCCAGGCTCTGGGCACTCAGGTGGGTGAGGCGCTGCCCAGCGGTGGTGGGAGGGCTTCTTTCCGTAGTGTCTCTGTGCCTCTCGGAGCACCTCTTTCCATTCCTTGGCTCCGCAAAACATGCCTCAGAGAATTGCCCAAATCAAACGGACATGCGTGTGCACACACGTGTATCACACACACTGTTGTAACGCTCCATCTGGGAGAACTTACCAATCCGTAACATTCTCAGTGTGCCACATTTTGCAGACACTGTTGGATGAACAGTACTTATGATTAAAATAAACAACCCAGACACGTACACAGACATTTACAAGTTTTAGGCCTTCTCAACAAGAATTTGAATTACGTTGGCATATCCATCCGGAATAATTTCCAAAATGATACCTCATTATTTTCCATCAACCAGAGTCTGAGTTATGTATCGGAGAAGAGAGAAAACAAGACTCTAACGTTTTACTATGCCCGCTCTTCCCCTCCCCGCTATGAAGTAGTTAACACTAAGGCTTTGTTTAAGAGCTGCCTGGCAAAGTGATAACAATATAACAGTAACGATCTGTAGTATAATCACTCTCTAATTCACACTCTCATTCCTGCACAGTTTACTGCTTAGTCTTATGCCTGTTAGATGAAAAATAAATTGTATCTGTCTTTTCCCTTAAATTTCAAGATCTTAGAGAAGAAGTCCGTTTTCTTAAACATATCAGCCCTCAGGATATCAGGAGGTTTGTTTTTACCTTTTAGAAGCACGTCAGTGATCTACTGCAGGGGTTGGCAGACTTCTTCTGTAGAAGCCCAGACAGTACAGAGTTTTGGTGTTGTGGGACATACAGTCCGTTACAACTACTCATCTCCGCCATCGTAGCATGAAGCAGCCACGGACAATCCGAAAGCGAAGGGCGTGGCTGTGTGCCAGCAAAGCTTTATAAAAACAGGGAGCCCAGGTTTGCCGTGGGCCCGCCCCGATCTAGTGTGCCAGCCTTCTTTGGTGTGCTTTGGGGTTTGTTCTGTGGAAGGACCACCTTTACTGCTGTTGTTTTCCCCTGAATTTGCCCCTTCTAAAAGCAAAGGTAGCGCACAGCTGGGGCTCCATTCACGTTAAGTGGCTTCCCCTTTTCCATCCTTGGGGTAGAAGGTGTGGAGGGAATATGTAAGAGATTTGTGGAGTGGCTGAGGGTCTGCATCAGGCAGAATTTAAAAGCGCCCCCCATGCATTGTGCGGGTTTCCAGCCTTTCCTCCACGGCTGGCGGATTCTCCATTCCAAAGCTTGTCAGCTTCCTGTTCAGTGGCTCTCACTGCATGTAAGGTCCTGGAGCACCAGGTGAGCGTGTAAGGATCCTGAACCATGCAATCTGACATGCACGTGCAGTTAGAGCGCGGCCACCAGAGAAGGGCCGACCCTGGCTTGAATTGAGCCTATCACGCTGTATCGCTGCAAGTTTTAATTTCCTTCCTAAGCTTCGGTTCCCTGATGCTTTAAGGATTGCAGTGTGTATTGTTACAGTTTTTAAAAAGCTTGAGAGAACTTCTGGAATGCCTGGAAGCCTTATTAGCAGCAGGTCTTTCCTCTGCACCTGTAAAATCATTTACTTTTAGAACTTCAGGAGACTCCAGAGATGGTAGAGTTGCTCCTTCATTTTTTGTTTCATTAAATCCCTTCACTTTGTGAGGCTCAGAGAGATGCAGGAGAGCCCACTGAGAGTCCAGGAACGTCCAGGGCAGGAATCTGTTCCGTCAAGCCTGGTAGTCTGCACCTCACCATACCCGCTGGGCCAGGCCATTTCAGCCACAAAAGTATGCATGCCCCTCCTGCAGTTAGAGCAGAAGGGAGGGCTCTCGGTGCAGGCTCCAGAAGCCGATGGCGTTTCCTCCTTGGCTGCTTTACTCTTAATGCCAGCCTGACCCGCCGCCATCCTCTATTCAGTGCGGGAACAGTGGACATGAGGGAACCTGATGATGGTCTGCAGTGACTCCTCAAAGCAGTAGTTAATTCTAGCGGGAATTTCTGCTTTCGCTCTCCTCGTCTACCTTGTTTGTTGTTGTGAGAACAAATTAAAAACAGCTAGAGATCCAGGAAACTTTTTTTTTTTTTTAACTTGTTTGGAAAGATTTGGTTAGTCATATAGGAGATAAGCTTTTCAAATAATTTCCTAGGAACTTGCTTATCGTGATTTGAGTTAGTACCTGAGCCATATTTAAAGAATGTTTCCAAAAGTCTCTTAGGATACGGAAGTCAAATCACCAGGGAAACCAAACCCCATTGATTCTTCTTTGCATCTCTTGCAGAAATGTGTTTTCCTTACCTACCACCACCCAGAGCCTTTTGAGTGATGGGGGTCGGTACACCTCCCCGCAAGCCCCAGTGTCCATCCCCCGCCCCGTGATGTTTCTCCACATAACTCCCCTCACGGACATCTGAAGGCTGCTATCATTCAGGATGTCTGTTGTCTTCAGACTTTGATCAGTAAATGAAGATCGAGTGTGCGCTCCCCATGCACGTATATTTCAAATTAGATGTTGTGCACGAGTATGGCATTACTAATACGCACTTCATATAAAACATAAGAGATGGAAATTTTTGAATACAAAATAAGCCACGGTTATCAGTTTCTCTTGTAAAGGTGTATCTGCCCTCCACCACCACCCTCGCCCCCAACAAAAGGGTGAAAGCCTTTTCTTGTTTTTTTTTCCCTCTTTTTACACAGAAAGTATTGACATTATGTACACTCTCTGTGCTTTGCCTTCTCTACATAGCCGTCATCTTGGCGTACTTCTCATATGAGTACACAGAGCCCTTCCGCATTCTTTTTCATGACTGCATGGGAGCCTCCTGTATGACTGTGCCACTGTAATTTAACCAGTCCCTCCTGGCCGAACAGATACTTTTATTTTCAGTCTTCTGCACTTACAGACATTGGTGCAATAAATGACCTTATGTGTATTTCATTTCCTAAAAGTGCAAGCGTATATGTAGGATAAATTCCCCCAAGTGGAATCATGAAATCAAAAGGCACACGCATTTATGAGTTTGGTGGGTACTGCCTGCACCTTTCTGCAGGAGCTGTAACCTTTTGTCCCGTCAGCAGTGAACCAGCTCACTGACATATATATACATCATCAAGCTTGAATTTTTGCCAACTAGGAGATGACAAATTACGGTATCTCCACGTAGCATATTTTCATAAGGCTCACGGGCATTTCTTGCTCTCCAGAGTTTTTATTGAAGTGTTTGGCTGGTTAAGATTTTCCCTTCTTTGGCATCAGCATTTTCAACTGCATTAAATGCTGCTTTTTGTTTTTCACGTTGGAAAGTGCCGTTGTGGGAGCTCTTACCGGTGATGCGTACATTGTTTTCAGCAGCAGCATCACGTAGCTAATGGAAAAGGTGTTTCCACAGGAGTTCCTGATGGCAGTCTCTCATTCCTGATTTTACAGAGACACCGTCGGTACCATGCAGGAGCAGATTAGGTGTTTATCCTTTACTGTATCTGGGTGCATACCGTGTGTTTCTGTGCCGCCTTCACATCCTGGGCCACCTCCGGGGACCTTTCCCGACCAGGGCTCCCATCAGCGCAAAGGCAGAATAGTGTGCAGAGGGGGAGTGGGAGGCCGGGTGGTGGCGCAGAGGCCCAGCTCCGACCTGTCTCGTCTCCTGGCGGCTTCACAGGTGAGACAGCTGCAGGAGGATGCAGCCCGCCTCCAGGCCGCCTATGCGGGCGACAAGGCCGAGGACATCCAGAAGCGGGAGAACGAGGTCCTGGAAGCCTGGAAGGCCCTGCTGGACGCCTGCGAGGGCCGCAGGGTGCGGCTGGTGGACACGGGGGACAAGTTCCGCTTCTTCAGCATGGTGCGCGACCTCATGCTGTGGATGGAGGATGTCATCCGGCAGATCGAAGCCCAGGAGAAGCCACGGTACTGCTGCCGGCCTCCCGGCTGGGCCCTGCCCCAGAGCTTTGAGGCCAGAGCGGGGGCGGGGAGGGGTTTTGGGGGGAGCCACTTGTCTCCTGCACACGGTTGTCAGGGAACGAGGGGCCCGGTGTAGTCGAGCCCTGTGGAGCCCTCGCCATTTCTCCCCGACCCTGTCCCCCTGGGTCCACGCTCACCCAGGCCCTCCTGCTCTCATCTGTGGGCCTCGTGCCTCAAAGCAGCCGCATACCTGGGACCGGACTAGCTCTACCTCACCGCTGGAATGAGATGGCTTTTCTGAGTTCTTTTTCTATGTCTGTCAGATCAAAACCCACTCTATCCCTTTTCAGACATATTACCAAAGGTGCCTCTTACACTCAGCATCTGCTTTAATGGTGTCTCGGGATTCGTTTTTAGTATTTGTTCTGTGTCTTCTCTTTGGCCACATTTCATGCAGAGCGGTGAAGAGGAGCTCGTGGGTGTACAAGCAGGCGCATAGACAGCCTCCTGTTCACCCCTGCCGGCTCCAGCCCTCACCGTACCTGAGAGATGGGCTGTGCTCCAAAAGAAGAAATACGGTTGTTACATACTTGAAGCAGTTGTGTTTCCTTAGGTCAGGACTCTCCAGTCAGTCGGTTTTGATGGATGAGACGTTCTCACGGCTCTGCCAGTCGCTGATTGCTTGGCTGGTTCCTGCTCTGTGTGTCTTCATGTCTAAATAAGGAGACAGTATTTGCTGCTCTTTAAAACACACATGTCCTGAACCTTCGGCAGCTAACTCACTGGGGTACAACTGGGGACGCCTGTGACTGCCTCTGTACCTTCTTGAAGAGCCTGAGGTGCATTTCAGAGTAAAAGGTTGAACAGAGATCCAGTGGTTTTTCTAGTCTCCACCTAGAAAAATTGTTTCAGCGCACACACAAAAATAAAAGTAGCCTTATTCTCAGTGTTAGGCTGTGAAGCTGTGCCTGAGTTACACCATCGCTGTGCTGCAGCTCAGTGACCCAGCCTGCGCCCAGACTGTGAATCAGATACTGTGCCGCCAGTTTCCTTCAAATTAATTACGTGTTTTGAAACCTACACATTTGTTTGAAAGGCTTGGTCTCCTAAAGGAAGTATTATTTGTGTAATTTTAGGGATGTGTCCTCTGTTGAACTATTAATGAATAATCATCAAGGTATCAAAGCAGAAATCGATGCTCGTAATGACAGTTTCACGACCTGCATTGAACTTGGGAAATCGCTGCTGGCGAGGAAGCACTACGCATCAGAGGAGGTAGGATGCCGCTTACGCTTTGGGGCCCCTGTGGTGAGCGCAGCTGGTGTTCAGATGTAAAGTGACTCACTCTTGTGAGCGTGTGTGTATGTGTGGGGGGGCATATATAGACACACACACAGAGAAATCTATGCTTACATTCACACACACGTATGCACACACTTACCTGTGTTTCAGAACTCCTTGCTTCTTTCCTGTATGTGTAGAATGAGACAGGCAAGTCTCTAGGTATAGAGCCAATCAATCCATGGCACCGAAGACAATTTTTGAGGGCCTCTGGTCAAGGGTTCGTCCTTTCTCACCTCCTCCATCAGTTCTAGAAGGTGTCACCCCTTCTCTGTCACCTGTGCCCTAGATCTGTTTGCTCTTTAGTGGGTGGTTGCTAAGTCGAGTTGGGATGCTGGTGACACAGAGGGGAGTGGTTATCAGTGTGAGGCCTCCGAGAGCTCAGGGCTTTGCCCCTCTCGCCGGCCCCCGCTCTTAACTTGAGTGTGTTCGCCACAGGGAGCCCCGGAGTCTGGAGGGGGCTCAGTGCATTCATTGTTGGCCTCCTCACGACAGAGCAGCTTTGGGTGGAGTCCGGCCTTCCTCCCAGCCCCTTCTGGAAGGAACGTCGCCATGCTTTTCTCTCCTCTCCCAGTACGCAGATAAACTGAGCAGTCTTTAGAGCTTTCCTGCCTTAGTGGTGGTCTCTACATAAAAAGTGTTTTTCTTGGGCTTCCCTGGTGGCGCAGCGGTTGAGAGTCCACCTGCCGATGCAGCGGACACGGGTTCGTGCCCCGGTCCGGGAGGGTCCCACATGCTGCGGAGCGGCTGGGCCCGTGAGCCGTGGGCGCTGGGCCTGCACGTCCGGAGCCTGTGCTCCGCGGCGGGAGAGGCCACAACAGTGAGAGGCCCGCGTACCGCAATGTGGCCCATCAAGGGTCAGACTAGGAGGATGTGATCTACTCTATTAAGATGTCCTTGGGGTCCTCTTTTTCTCACAGATCAAGGAGAAGTTACTGCAGTTGACGGAAAAGAGGAAAGAAATGATTGACAAGTGGGAAGACCGATGGGAATGGTTAAGACTGAGTAAGGATGTACCTAATCTCTCTGTTCTTTTTGGGTCCCCACTGAAAGCAAGCCAGTTTATTTACCTGCTTTAATTGACTTGATATGATGTTATCTCTTAATGATTTTTGGAGTCTTTCTGAATGCTGCTTTTTTAATATCCTGTTTCACCATTTCATGCTAGTAAGTATTTTTAAGTAGTTCCCTGTGACATATTCATTATCTTTCATCTCATGATTGGCCTCAGTGTTGTGAGTGGGGTCTGAGTGTGTAGGAACAGTATGGGGACGACAGGATGTGGCATCCCTCTGGGAGAGTGCAGACAGGAGCCCCTTCTCCGCCAGTTATCTTTAAGGAGAATTGTTACTGTGGAGTCAAGAAGATGGAAAGTTGGCTTGTTAGGTCTTATGAAAGCTTACAACCATAAAGATTTTGCAGTGAACCGGGCATTATTCTAAGTGTTTTATATGTTTTTCTTTATTGGCTTCCCACAATAACCCTCTGAGGTAGAGCCTATTTTTAATCTCATTTTATAAAGGAATATGTGAGCTAACACAGAGTCCATAATATACAGTATCAGGAAGAGCATTTACGATTGGTATGAACTGCAGGGGTAGCCCAACTGAAGCATTATTTACCGTACTTTGCCATTCTGTGTTTGGGGCTCCGGGCTCTGTCCTTATCTTATATTATAACCTTATTCTCAGGCACCAGGAGTGCTTTCTAGAGGCAGAATCCAAGGGGCCTTTTCTGAACGGTGTATAAGAGACCTAGTGGAGGCATCTCAATTCTTCTGAAAAAGAAATCCCACTTTTGATCATTCTTTGGATGAGGGTTTGGTCTGTTAGTTTGGCCAGCCCCCAGGGCAGGTTCAGTTCAGTTCAGTTCAGCAAAACCCAGATTACACTCCACTGTGAGCTAGGCACCAGGTTGCATGCTGGGCATTCCTGATGAGGTGACAAGTTTCTCGAGCAGCGGGGGCATCTCCTTGTGCCGTGTTGGAGGCCACCAGGGTGACACCAGTGCTGCCCGCAGTCGTCTTCTTACCTGAATGACCCCAACCTTTGCTGCTTAAGGTATAATGAAAATGCCAGCCACAGCGCAGGCAGAGCTGAGGTCTGGCCTGCCTTCTCACAGCTGCAGTGGGTAGAGGTCATGCTGCGTTTCCTCACGTGTGGAGGAACAGAATGAATAAAGCAGAAGCCTTAGCCCATACTGTCCCTACTTTCCCTACTGCTTCCAGATCCTTCCCTGCCTCTCAACCCCCCGAAGTAAAACATGGCACTGCCACCCCAGAAAGGGTGATTGGTGAATGGCTGTCCCATCAGAGTAACCTGGTTATATGTAAATTGTGAGTTCTTCAGGGCTCTGGGGCTTACCTCACTGAAGTAGGGCTGAGTGAGCAGAGCATACCTCCTGGCCCTGCATGGCCGTACAGTAGCCACGGCCCACGTGGGGCTTTTCAGAACTTGCAACATGGCTGGTCGAAATTAAGATGTGCTCCAAGTATAAAACACGTGTCGGGTTTCAAAGACAGGAGAAAAAAAAAAGATGTAACACAACTCAGTTAATTTTTATACTGATTAGGTGTTGAAATAACAGCTATATCAGGTTGTCTAAATTATGCATTTGAAATCAGCTTCACCTGTTTTGAATGTGGCTGCTGGGAAGGTTACAGCTGTACACGTGAGGCTCACATGACGTTTATGGGCACAGCGCAGATCTAGACTAGACTGTAAGCTGGTTGTGCCGGCAGCTGCCAGCAGAGGGCAGCACCTCCCTGAGCTCCCGAGTCACCCTGCCCCCACACTCACTCTTGGCTCCCTGTGCAGTCTTGGAGGTCCATCAGTTCTCAAGGGACGCCAGTGTGGCCGAGGCCTGGCTGCTCGGACAGGAGCCCTACCTGTCCAGCCGAGAAATAGGCCAGAGCGTGGACGAGGTGGAGAAGCTCATCAAGCGCCACGAGGCTTTTGAAAAGTCTGCAGCGACCTGGGACGAGAGGTTCTCCGCCCTGGAAAGGCTGACGACAGTAAGTGGGCCCTGGGAGCTGGGGTGCTCTGCCTTGGTTCCCGTGGGCAGCCTCTCCTTCCTGCTCACCTCCTAGGCTAGGGAGCTCAGGCCATCGCTCTGATTTTAAAAGCAGTAAGGATCTTCCTGGAGTTGGTGTTTCTCTTGGTACAGAACGTGGGGAGATGGTCCGGGGCTCCTGCCCCCTCAACCACCACTTCCTGGGCACCTAGGTCTGTGGTCACTTCCTGTCTGGGGATTGATCGATTGGGATTTGCTTTTCTCTTTTGATCTGCTTTTCTTCCTGTACCTCATAGAAGCCGTGGTTTCTAGGGAGCATAGCCTTACAGTTTTCTTCCGATTTCAGGATTAGAATTCCCGTCAAGCACTAGTAGCTCGATCTTAGACCACTGAAAACTCTCCCCAGTCCTGATAATCTCTTCTGCCAAAATAAAGGCCTCAGGACAGGCCTTGCTCAACTGGTCTTTTCTCTCCCAAGACACTTGCACTCCTGGTGGAAAGCTGATTCTTTATGGTGTGCTTCCCGATTTCTACAGTCGTGGGCATCTAAAATGTACCTGGACACATGTGTGTTGAAACGGAATACTTTGGGTACATGCATACATTGCTCATGAAATGGCTTAGTTCCAGTTAGTCTGTCTCCTGGCTTTTATTAACGTGTTATTGAGGTTTGGCTGAACCTGAATCCCTACCGCAGCACAAGAAGCCTCTGTGGGAATTATTGCAGCTCTGACTCAGTGGTGTTGGTCTGACCTCTGATGAGAAGTCCAGCACGGACCCTCATGCTCAGGTGCTTTCTTCCTCAGCAAAGTTGAGAGCTGCAGAGTTCGTTTAGAAACTAAACCCGCTATCCCAGGGGCACACACAACTCGCAGGGCTTCTGCCATCCCGTAGAATGGATCTGTTTCATCACTCAGGCCTCTGTTTCCTGTGGTTCTGGGTTGTAGCTGCAGTTCCTGTCACCTTAACGAGATTTTGCTTAGGATGTCAGAGCTTCTGGTTGTCCCGCGTGATCCAGCGTAGACCACTCAGACGGGAGGGTTTGCCTGGAGCCCTCCCCTTAAAAGAGGTAGAGTTTGGGGTTCTGCCACACATCAGCGTGTTCTCCCTCAGTTGGAGCTACTGGAAGTGCGCAGACAGCAAGAGGAAGAGGAGAGGAAGAGGCGGCCGCCTTCTCCTGAGCCGAGCTCGAAGGTTTCCGAGGAGACCGAGTCCCAGCAGCAGTGGTGAGTCACGGGCAGCCCGCCCACTTCAGTCTCAGCTTCAGTGACAAGAGAGGTTTAGGGAGCACACTTTCTAAGCCCGTGCTGATGTGCCCTTCCTGTTAGTCACTTCTGAAGACTACTGAGACTCCGTACGGTCACCCCTGGGTAACATTTGAGGAGAGTGACTTGTCCACAGTCACACTGCAATGTTGGCAGCGGGAGTGGAATGTCGACAGCAACCATCTCTGCTGTGCACACGTGTGTGTACACACACACACACACACACACACACACACACACTTAGAATTTCCACATGAGTAAATGGATGGAGTGAACTACCCAGATTTCAGGCCAGTGACTGGGTGGTGATGCTTTCTGAAAGTTCTGGGTGACTTTGACACGAAGGGCAAAAATTACTCTGTATTTCTGAAAGGCTGATTATTTTGCTGGGGTCCAAGCTCCATGACAACCCTGAATGCCACCTTTATGGGTAGGGATGCCTGTGGTCTTACTCTCTCTATCTAGAGTCAATTTGAAACAAAGAGTTTTTAGAAAGAAATCACGTCATGTGAAAGAGGGCTGCATATGTTTTCCTGAGAGAAGGGCTCTAATGAAGTTGACTTGTGTTCTCCCCCATCTTCTTCTCTCTCTCCTCCTCTTTTCTTCCCCTCTCCCCTCCCTCCTTCCCCCTTTCCTCCTCTTCTCTCCTCTGTCTTCTTTCTCCCCCTTCCCCAACAGGGATGCTTCAAAAGGAGAGCAAGTTTCCCAGAATGGTTTGCCGGCTGAACAGGGATCTCCACGGGTTAGTTACCGCTCTCAAACCTACCAAAACTACAAAAACTTTAATAGCAGACGGACAGCCAGTGACCAGCCGTGGTCTGGACTGTGAAGTTCACTACCATTTGTCAAGAACCACTCTTTCCAAATCCTGTTGGTTTGACCTTTTGGCTTCCACTTCACCCACAGTGTTAAAAATTTTACTTAATTCATAGCCTTCCTTGGTTTCATATTTGTTTGCGTTTAATTCATGTTTATTTGAGTTTTTTAACTGATGGATGCTCAGTTGCCTGAAAGCAACATACGTATTTTTTGTTTATTTATCGTGAGCTTTTTACTTTATTAAGATTTTGCAGCGAAAGCCTTACGTGAGTAATTGAAATTAAATGAGATTACAGCAAAATGAAGAAGAAAACTAGAATCTGACAGGTATGACACATCCAGCTATACTAACAGGGTGCAGTCCTGCACTATACGTAGCCCCCTTTACAGAGTTATTAACCTGCAGTAGTTTACTAGGAATTGAGGAGGGAGACTTCCAGTACTAAGATTAAAACCTAGAGTCAGCTGTGTAACATTCCATGAAGGATACATTCATTTATTGAAAATGATAAAAAAAAAAAAAAAGGTTGAATCTACTTGGGAAGGTTTTTTTTAAACTTTAGGTGCAGAATCTGAACAGTTTTGAGACCCTCAGATCATTTATTACTTTTTTACAAACCAGGTCCTCTCTTTATTTTTTTCTGCCAAGTCCTGAACCGAGAATTGTAGGCTCGCTTGCAGCAGATAATGCAGCCGGCCTCAGGAGTCAGGGGCCCACTGACTGCTGCCACCGCCTCTGTCTGGGTCACTGTCGGCACCGCCGGAACATGGGATGTGGCAAGTGTGGCAGCGCTTCCCGGCCCGTTGGGGAAGCCTGCCTACCAGACTTCTCCACGCCTCTCCGTTCAGTTGATGACTTCAGGGTGTCAAACTGTTTAAATTTTGCAAACAAATGGAACAAAAGCCATTCTGGTTCACCCTGATTACTTGAACGACGCACTTGGGGGAACCCCCCCAGGAGCTGTTGCCTGCCTCCAGGCTCCAGAAGTCCTTCAGCGTCTCTGTAGTATGTCTCCTATAGATCTTCTGATTCATTTTTCGTTTTCCTAAGTCCTTCTGTGAAGCTCTCTAATAAAGAGTCGTTTAGGGTGACATTTATCAGACCACCAGCAGGGATTTGAAAATGTTTTAACGAAATTCTATTCACCAAACCAAGTCCATATTACATCAAAGCCTTGTGAGACATTCACTTGCTCATTTGCCATATTTAGATGTTAGTGGAATCAGAAAACCTGTTTTGATATGTGTTCTCCATGAGTTAAGTCTAATTTGTCTTTTCATGATGCATGTCTTTTTTTTTTCTTTTGTCAGGATAACATCATATAGCATCTTGTTTGTTTTTTCCTCATTTCTATGTACATATCTATCTACTTGCGACCGTAGATGGGTATATAGATAGATGCCAAGCTTCTTATGTTCTGGGAGTAGTATGCACCATTATTGGGTCTCTGCCTTCAAACTCACCAAAATTCATTTTAGAAAAGAAACTACTGCTTCATCTTTGGTGATTAGGGAGCCCTGACATGTGTTAACTGGCTCCAAATGATATGTGTCATTGATCTATATGTATATATGTGATGTGTCCATATATATATGTTTAAATTTTGTATCATGAGGGCTAATACCCAATTTTATGCCTTTCGTATTCAGAAGACCAAAAACAAAACAAAACAAAACAAAGCCACATAAGCACACAGGAAAGAAAGGAGTGCTGTGATGCTTTCGGTGTTTGTTCTCATGCCTATTTTTATCTAGATTTTTTAATTGTAGCTTGCCAGACAGAGTTTTAATTGAAATTGGATTGTATCAGAAGAAGAAAAGTTCTTTTCGTTCTTCTGAGTCACGGTGCAGAGACTCAAGTTAATGAACTTGAAGGTAGTGTTGCTTCTTGCACTTAGAAAACCAATCAGGTGTTCCTTGTGCTACTAGTTGTCACGTTGCATTTACGTTCACCTCCTGACTGAAGTATCTCAGGTGTACGCAGCCACTAATCGCTAAAGAGAAGCAACGTGGGGTGGGGGTAGGGGTGTATCCACATGTACCCACTGTTTGGTCACAGCACTACGATTTGCTTTTGATGTTTGTCTCTAGTGGCGTGTTGTCTGTTGGCATGCTTAAGCACATGTCCATTAAAATTCATTTTGTTCCTTTTATTTTCCTTGTTTTCTTGGTTAGTGATTCATTTGCATAAACATTAATTATCTCTGCCTACTGGTTTGGGGTTTTCTCTTTCCTTCTAACTCTAAAGAAAAAAATTTTTGCTGCAGAATGTCCCCCAGAAGGGGCTTCCCCTGGCTGTCACCTACCTTGAAGTTGGACCAAGTATGATAAATTTTAGCCTTTTTCCAGTAAACGTTCCTCTATCCAGGTCACTGCTGTCACTAGCAGTTTTTGAGTCACACCTGCAGCACTAATTTTTTTTTGTTTAACCTGGTTTCTATAGACACTAACCCCATGTCTCCCTGGACTCATGCCTGGCACAGGCCTTCCAGACCGATCTCATACTTCCTCCCAACCAGAAGTTTCCTGAAATCTCACACTAGAACAGATGTGTCAGCCTTAAAATCCACTCACTCACTTTTGACTCGGGGGCTTTGTTTTTTTGGTTACTATTTCCCCTTTGTCCCTCCTTTCAAAGGGAAAGGCAAGAGAGATATTTAAGTGGCCTACTCCTTATAAGCACTGGTCGACAGGCCGTCACTTGCAAGGCCAGGATAATCACCATGCATCTCCTCCCTAGGCCATTCTGCCCTAAGAATCCTTTTTCCACGTTGCTGTGTGGATAAAGGGTTCTAATCACAAACACCCTTCAAGTGCATAGCCTCTAGTCTTACCTTAAACCCCGCTGCTGACAGTAATAGTTTGTATAGACAGAGTATACAGTTGACTCCCAGCCCACCACTTAGATAAGGTCCAACGGAGACATCCCAGTTCCTGAGAGTTGACATATCGGATGTTCAAGTGGTGGTGGCCAGTCTCCCACTGATCCTGTTGAGGCTGTCGCTGCTAATTTTGCTGTCACGTGGTTCTGGGCAGCAGAGGTGGGGGACGTATCTAATGAGCGTGCCGTTGACACCTCCGTGTTTGTCCGTGTACGAAGGGTGCAGGTTGTCTGTAATCCACTAAAGCGTCAGCCACACCCAGCTTTAGTAACTCGCTAATCCCACGCCCTGGGTGTACCAAGCCAGGGGCCGCTTCAGTTCATGGTACACAGTTGATGGCACACAGGCTGAAAGCGATAATGAATGGAGACCCTACTGCATTTCCCAAGCCGGAAAGCCATGAGGGTTACAGTATAAGTGAGCTTGGGAAGGAACAGCTCCCGAAGACGTCTCCAGCCTGAAGGGTCAGAGCCGCTGGAAGCCTGGCTGTCTGGGCTTTCTCGTCTCAGTGCAGCAAGGCACCGTGATCAACCAACACGTGATGGGGAAGGCCCTGGTTCTGTCTTTGTTTGGGGGTAAATAGCCGTGTGGTGTTGAGTGACTGTGATTGGCTTTTCCAGCTCCTTTAACACAAACTACAACCCACTCACGATACAACTTCGGCAGATGTGGTTAAATTGATGTTCGTTGACTTGCCTCATTTCCTTCCAGCTCTTAAGTTCCAAAGTCTAACGGGGATGGTAGATGTGAAATGCATGATTGCCGTCCTAATTTCTGCATGTGTTTATGACGATGTGTCGAGGGGTGGTGGGAGGAGAGCCGGAGAGCATTTTCAGAAACCAAAGGTCTTTCTTGTCTGACTTTGGGGGAATGCCGTGTAGTTCTGATAGAGTTGTCTATCCATCTGTTTGTGAATGCCCTTTCGCTTCAACTTCCAGCCCTTCTGGTGGCGTCCTTGGTTGTAAGGTGGCTGCTGTATAACGTCCACTCTCTCATATTTAATATGTGTGATTGTTAACTGTTGTCCTTTTGTTTTAAAGTAACCATAAGAGGAAATGATCTGAGTTCTATTAGAGAAAATGGATTGATCAGAGGAACAGAGTGCAGTAAAACTCATCCTGGCATTTCGCTTTTCTCATTTCCCCGTAAACGGGCGGGTATTAATCCATTCCCACCTTCTAATGTCCTTGGTGTCCAGCTGGCTTTGTGGGATGTGCAATGGTTTTACTGTACTGCCTCGATCTGTGCCAGGCATTTATACACAGCCACGTGTGCGAGTCAGAGCGTATGTGGTCACCCCGGGGGCTCGCAGGGTTAGCTGAACGGCCTCTCCACTGTCCCTAGATGGCAGAAACGGTGGACACGAGCGAAATGGTCAATGGCGCTGCAGAACAGAGGACAAGCTCGAAAGAGTCCAGCCCCATCCCCTCTCCCACCTCCGAGCGCAAAGCCAAGACTGCCCTCCCGGCCCAGAGTGCTGCCACCTTGCCGGCCAGGACCCAGGAGACGCCTTTGGCCCAGATGGAAGGCTTCCTGAATCGGAAGCACGAGTGGGAGGCCCACAATAAGAAGGCCTCAAGCAGGTAACAGCACAGAGGCTGAGGCGGTCCCGGGGGGGGGGAGCCGGCCCATTAAGAGCTGGGGGTGGGCCACTCTTGATCGAAAGGGGAGTGTGTGTTTATGTGGTTGATTTGTTCTGTAGCTTCCCGGGCGTTACATCCTCCTCGGGACTGACGTTGGGAAGCGGCAGTAGAGTGCTTTTTTATTCACCAAGAGAAGGCAGAGTTACGTGTGTGTGTGTGGGAACAGCAAGAAGAGGCCTTAGTAGTTCCTCCTGAGAAGGAATATGGCTAGATTGAGGTGGGGGAGTCTTCCCTAGAGTGAAATGATTTCACTGTGGTTTCCCTCCTGTGGGATGTTTTAAGACATTCACCATTTCCCCTACCTTATCTCCATATCAGTCTTTATATTCATTATCTCTCAGTAGCCCTACTTGTATTATCTCCATTTTACAAATGAAGAAACTGAGGCTCTGGGAGGTTAAGAAAGCTCACTCAGTGTAGCTTCCTAGTAAATGGCACAGCTAGGGTAAAACTCATCTGATGCCACAGCCCGTGTGCTTAACCAGTAAACTAAACTGCCTGGGACCACCATGTACGGTTGTACAGGTTGTACACTGTACAAGGGAATCCCATCTAAGAGCTGCCATCCACATTGGGGACATTATAGATTTATTTGTTAATACAGGCAGGTGGCAGTAAAGTGTCTTGTTCTAATAAAAGCGGTATATTAGGACAGTTTGCTGTACCCTGGGGGGAAAGGCTACCTTATTCGAATTCAGCCAGTGTACCGTAAGTGCTAGTGGCCCTGGGTCTGCCTCCCCCTCCCTGTCACGTTGCCAGGCCACTTCATTACAGAATGAAGCTGAGGTGGAAGAGCTGCCTAAGGACAGGCATGTTTCCAGTAGGGAGCTTGGCCTGTACCCTGTTACCACAAGAGTGTACCAAACACCAGCAAAAGTCTTTCCCGTCAGAGCCAGGAGTACCTTTATGTAATGAAAGAGGGCACTGTGGTTTTCTTCAAACTCAGAGTGAGAAGTGGCCCTCAAAAACCTGCCACTAGGGCTTCCCTGGTGGCGCAGTGGTTGAGAGTCCGCCTGCCGATGCAGGGGACGCGCGTTCGTGCCCCGGTCCGGGAAGATCCCACATGCCGCGGACCGGCTGGGCCCGTGAGCCATGGCCGCTGAGCCTGTGCGTCCAGAGCCTGTGCTCCGCAACGGGAGAGGCCACAACAGTGAGAGGCCCGCGTACCGCAAAACAAAACAGAACAAAACAAAAAACCTGCCACTAGCAGTACGTGTCTTGTCTTGGGAGTCCACAGAGGAATTTTGTTCCATTGCGTATTTTTAGCAGGATTTAGGAAGGGCTTTTTTAACAGGGGATCATGCCGTGTTGTGCGAGGATCATTTTCGTGTTAATCAGACCCTTAGTTCTTGAAGGGAGTGTGGGGCAGAAACTTGAAACTCCTTTCTTTACTACTCAGGTCCTGGCACAATGTTTACTGTGTCATAAATAACCAAGAAATGGGTTTCTACAAAGATGCAAAGACAGCTGCTTCCGGAATTCCCTACCACAGCGAGGTCCCTGTGAGTTTGAAAGAAGCCATCTGTGAAGTGGCCCTTGATTACAAAAAGAAGAAACACGTGTTCAAGCTAAGGTGAGCGTTGCCAGAGAGTGGGTGTGTGTTTATTTTCACTCTGGGGGTTGGTTCTCTTAGATAGATGCTGTGATCGGTTGATTCCCCTCCTCTGCTGTTTAAAAAATCACCAACAAAGTGACAAACTGGATAGGCACACGTCTTGGTTAGGATCTCTGGGCTCTGTGGCCGGTTAACGGCACAACTGAACATGGAAGAAAAGGAACTTTCCTTTTTATAAGCTGGAACTTAGTGTTTCCTGAGACAAGGTGAGCTAGTCACATTTCACAGTTTAAGGGGAGCTTAGAAAAATAGTTTCCCCGTCTTTGCAGCTATTCCAGACCCAGGAGATGCTGTTCTTAGCTCATGACTTATCTGGAGATGGGTCAAGTGAGTCATCCCGGAGCCAGGTGGAGACAAACAGGAAGGGGCGGGAGGGGCCCTGTGCTCCCCTGACTCACCCGGCGGATGTTCCAGATGCCTCTGGAACCATTCAGTTCCAAATGTCTCTACCCTGTACAACACATACGACTCCCAACAGAGTGGATCCAAGCTCTGAAGTTCGGCTTGTACTTGGAAATGGGCAGGAAAAACCCGTTTTTCTTTTAAAAGCATGAAAAGTAAACATGTTAGTGGTTAGGACGATACTTAGTCTGATACTAACTTCATCTGTTGGTTTGGGATTTGAAAAGCAAACTTTGGTCCTCAGTTACACGTGAGCCTCATGCCAGCTGGACGAGGCCAAGGACCACAAACGAGAGCAGTTCAAATGGGGTGATTCCTTGAGCCTGGACGGGCACTGGAGGCAGGCCCCAGGGACCTGGGACGCTTTACACGCTGTAAGACCAGGCGCGGCCAGCCTGGCACCCACCCTGGCTGCACGCCCACTTTGTACTTCCTTGATGCAGCTTCAGAGCGTCGGGATATCGGCAGAGGGCATTTACCTCCTCTGCACCGGCAACACCAGCTTCCTCTCGATGCAGCAGAGAAGGAGGGGCCCTCCCAGCCAGCGTCCTCTCCGTGTCACAGCGATAGCCCGGCCAGGGCAGTTTCTTTTGTTCTGAGAGGTGTATGAGAAGAGAAGTCTAGAAGAACTTTTCTGGGTGTCAGTTCAGAAAGCCTGGTGTTTGTTAATGTGGGGGATGTAAGTCCAGTGGCAGAATTTCAGGAGGGCCCGTGGGTTTTAAAGAGCTTTCTTCTGCGTTCAGTTTAGAGCAGTGATCAGTCATCCCCAGTGGTCTTTGCCACAACAGATCCAGGTGTTGACATGTTCAGAGCTTTTTGAATCCTTCCAGTGATTGAAACACCCACATTACCTGTGCATATTGGCCCAATTATATGACTTCTTGATGCCCCGGGGTGCGGCTGCTGGGCCTGTGCAGGCCCCCGGCACAGTGGGCGACGTGTGCAGGGTTCCCACAGGCATTTCTGGTGTGATTCCCGCGGCCTGCTTGTATCCCACGTGAGAGTTGGGGGATTTTTTTTCTTTTTTCTTCCTTAAGTTATATTGTGACTGAGTTTCTTCCTTCAAATTACAGACTAAATGACGGCAATGAGTACCTCTTCCAAGCCAAAGACGATGTAAGTTTCTAAGTTTCATTTTTTCAGATACTTAGACGTTTGCAAGTGTTGGTGGCCCGATGAGCTTTATTTACGATGTTCTTCACATAAGTCATGATCCAGTGGTGGCTTCTGGCCTCTGGCCTCCACGGTCATGAACGCTGGCAGGTGTTCAGTTCTCCTGTACCTCTCAGAGGCGGTGAATGTCATCTCACTGCCCTTCCGCCGCAGCAGGAGACCTAGTGCAGGGTCCCTTGAAGTCCGCGGAGGAGAACTGTGGGTGAAGCACAGGGAGCAGGTCCCAGGACTGGGTGTGGATCCTGCAGCCCAGTCAGGAGCCTCCCCGTTGCACCCACTGCACCCCACTGCCTTTAACCAACCATTGCATGGCTGTGCTCCTCCTTGAGAGGAGAGAGGGTCAGCCGATGGGAAAACAACACGTATGCAGGGCTTTAAATTCGAAAAAAGCAACTTCTGTTAAATTTATACAATGTTATGCGTCAAATATATTTCAGTTTAAAAAAGGAAAAGAAAAAGCATCTTCTAGGGTGGGACCTGACACCCTACTGTAGACCAGTCTTTCCAGCTCGTCCACGTTTGTAGGGCCACATACTAGAGTGGGGACCTTCAGGTACCGTAAACCGAATTCTGGTGAGCGTTCAATCATGTTCACTACTGTCCTGACAAAGCAGAGGTTCGTTTGGGAACTGCTTTCCCCTCTCAGGCAGACACACCGTTCCCAAGCCTTCCAGCCCACAGAGGCTCACACGGTCACCCAGGTGGACCGAGAGCATCTCATGCCCGTCCCTCCTAGTTGAGTCTCACCTGTGTCCCCTCCTTCATCCAGGAGGAAATGAACACATGGATCCAGGCCATCTCCTCTGCCATCTCCTCCGATAAACACGAGGTGTCCGCCAGCACCCAGAGCACGCCAGCATCCAGCCGGGCTCAGACCTTGCCCACCAGCGTTGTCACCATCACCAGCGAGTCCAGTCCCGGCAAACGGGAGAAGGACAAAGAGAAAGACAAAGAAAAGAGGTTCAGCCTTTTTGGCAAAAAGAAGTGAACTCCTTTCCGTCACCTCCTGCCCTTCTCTTAACCTTTTCAGTGAAATTCCAGCATGCAAGCTCAGAACCAACACATTACTCTCTGTGCCTAAATGTTCCTCAATGTGGTTGATTTTTTTCTTTTAATTTATAGAGCATTTCTCGGGGGTGGGGGGGTGGGAAGGGGAAAATACACCTAAACACTTTATCTCCAAGTTACAAAAAAGCTTGAGGTGCAGAGGGAAGACCAGATTTTTTTTAACGAAATTATATAGATTAGATCTCAATATTTAAACGGTTCCTCAATTTTGTGAGGCTGTGTTGGAAATAACCCGCCTCTAGTGCTGTTGGTATGCAAGACAGCGGTGCTTAAACAGTACTTCCTGTGCTCACCACAGACAAAATGTACCAATTTCCCAACACCATTCTCTTCCATTTACTTCCAGTGGTTACCTTGAGTCTTGACTATTAGAAGTGCTGGGTCTAACCTGGAATAAACAGATTGTGTATTATGATCTCGCTGCAGCCACAGTGCAGCCCCATTGTTAACTCTACAGACCAAACCGTTTGTATCTGGCATCACTTACTAACACACGACATGCGGCTCTTCTGCATCAGCCTGGACGACGGTTAAGAATGTCGGGATCCAAGAAGGAATAGAAAACTGATACTGTTTTAAATAATCTGTAATTTCAACTTCAATTTTTTTTTTTTTTTTTGCTGAAATACATTATATTGTATGTTTGAGATAATTCTAGTACAAAGTATAATAAAACTAGATGTATAATAAACCCTTTAAATCATTGGTAAGTGTACAAGTGGAACTGAAGCATTTACTGGACAAAGTCCTGTTACCCTAATGGTTACTTGCTTGTGCGTTGCCACACTGTGTTATAATTTGCTTCATTACCTTGCTATTTGATACATAGTGTGCATTTCTCTGTCACTGTAACGATTGTAATGACAAATTTTCATCTTACTGCACAATCAAAATGGCATTGATTGGAATGAACTCCAGAGGCTGGGCCTGAGCAGGGAGGTGGTCACTCAGGCCCGGTGCTCAGTTGTTATGACCTGTACCTCTCGACTTTTGCCCTATCTGTTAAATATATGCTACGTCATTAAAAGCTTTTAAATCTAGCACGGTGGGTAATTGTTGTTTTTTCTCTCCTTGCGTGCACGCCATGTAGGGAATTTGCAAAGTGAGAAATAGCAAACGGGAAACATTAGACCGTCCATCTGGGTTCCTATTTTGCATTCTTGTGCGTGTCTGGTACCCCAGCTTTGAAAGTTACAATAAACGGAGTAATAAATATGGAATGTTTTGCAGCTCTACATCCAGATTTTATCTTCTATGTATAAAAAAGTTACCAGAGAGCTCGCTAAACCTGAGCTCTGAGGCAAGGGTTAGAAAACGTTTTCAGTAAGTGGCCAGAGATGAGTAAATGTTTTAGGCTCTGTAGGCCGTATTCTGTTTGTTGAAACTCTGCCATTGTGTACTACAGAGGCAGCCATCGATGATGTGTAACCAGTGGGCGCGGCTGTGTTCCGGTAAAACTTTATGTGTGGACACAGATTCGAATTTCGTATAATTTTCATGTGCCACACCATATTCTTTTTTGATTTTTTAAAAACATTTCAAATGTAAAATCAGTTTTACACAGATTGTACAAAAACAGATGACAGGCCAGGTGTGGCCCGTGGGCCAGTTTGCTGATGCCAGCGTAGGATCGTGGGTTAGATACGTGTGTTGTACTCGTCCTAGTTTATCTGTGTGTATCGACTCCGTACCACTTGCATGTTTTCTTACATAAAGTAGCAACGCGTGCCAGTATTATAGACTTTTCAGTAGTTTATTCCGCAGAGGACATGCCTACCATGACATCAGTCCTGGGCCTCACAGCTGACTAGCATCAGGGCTTTCTGTTGCCCTCAGGTGAACTGAGACCTCACTGTTTATTCCCCCTACCCCCACCTGCACCCCACCCCCCCAAGCACCCAAGGCCATTTATCTCACCATGACGCTCCCTTGCCCTCGCCTTACTCGGGATTGGAATCAAGTTGTTCAATTCTCAACAGGTGAACCTCTGACCAAAATGCTTACTTAAGAAAAAGCATCTTAGAAAATAATCATGATTAAACTACAATGAGGTATCACCTCACACCAGTCAGAATGGCCATCATCAAAAAATCTACAAGCAGTAAATGCTGGAGAGGGTGTGGAGAAAAGGGAACCCTCTTGCACTGTTGGTGGGAATGCAAATTGATGCCGCCACTATGGAGAACAGTATGGAGGTTCCTTAAAAAAAACTGAAAATAGAACTACCGTGTGACCCAGCAATCCCACTACTGGGCATATACCCTGAGAAAACCATAATTCAAAAAGAGTCATGTACCACAAAGTTCATTGCAGCTCTATTTACTTACAATAGCCAGGACATGGAAGCAACCTGAGTGTCCATCGACAGATGAATGGATCAAGAAGATGTGGCACATATATACAATGGAATATCACTCAGCCATCAAAAGAAACAAAATTGAGTTATTTGTAGTGAGGTGTAGTAAGTCAGAAAGAGAAAAACAAATACCATATGCTAACACATATATATGGAACCAAAAAAATTTTAAAAAAAGGTCATGAAGAACCTAGGGGCAGGACAGGGGTAAAGACCCAGACGTAGAGAATGGACTTGAGGACACAGGGAGGGGGAAGGGTAAGCTGGGACGAAGTGAGAGAATGGCATGGACATATATACACTACCAAATATAAAATAGATAGCTAGTGGGAAGCAGCCGCATAGCACAGGGAGATCAGCTCGGTGCTTTGTGACCACCTAGAGGGGTGGGATAGGGAGGGTGGGAGGGAGACGCAAGAGGGAGGAGACATAGGGATATATGTATATGTATAGCTGATTCAGTTTGTTATAAAGCAGAAACTAGCACACCATTGTAAAGCAATTATACTCCAATAAAGATGTTAAAAAAATAATAATCATCATCGTGATTGATTACAGCCTACCTGACAAAGCCAGGCAGGTGGCAGGCAGGCCACACTCAAAAGGAAACTAACCAGCAACCCCAGATTCCCATAGAAAGTAGATGTGGATGGAACATTTTGCACGTAATTCCAGAGGCTTGCAGACCCCCGATACCTGGTTTTGGTGGTACATGCTCTCTTCACTGCCCTTGCTGAGGATGCCTGAGGCCTGAAAGTGGAAGATGATGGGCAGCAGGAGAAGCAGCCGCAGAAGAGTGGCTTCGGTGGGTCATCAGGAGCTGATGTCAGCACATGTGATTAGAAAATCCGAATGAAGACATGTTCACAGGGGGAAGTTACAGGCCATATAAGATCGTGATCTTCAGTCCTGTCAGGGTAAATAATGGAATTCTGTAAAAATCACGCACTGCAAATTACAGGCATCAACTCAGAATACCAATAATACCACCACCAATATAATTGCTGAGAACAGTTTTTTTTTTTTTTAATTAAACTTTTAAATTTTGTGACCATTGTAGATTCACTCGGGGTTGTAAGAAGTAATTCGGTACCCTTTACCCAGTTTCCCCCAGTGGTGTCATCTTGCAAAACTATAGCACAGTATCACATCCGGAATATTTGATATACTCAAGATACAGAACATGTCCATCACCACAAAGATCCTTCCTGCTGCCCTTTTATGTAGCCAGCCCCACCGCCTTCAATCTCTGCCAACCCCCAGTCTGTTTTCCATTGCTATAAATTTGTCATTTCAAGAATGATGTATAAATGGAATCACCCAGGATGTAATCTTTTAGGATTGGCCGTTTCTTCACTCGGCATACTCCTCTGGAGATTTATCCGGGTTATTGTGTGTATTTTATGTATCCATACATTTTTTTATTGCTGAGTGCTATTAAATGGGGTGGATATACCACCATTTGCTTAATCATTCACTTACTGAGGACATCTGGATAATTTCTAGTTTTGGGGCTGTTACAAATAGAGCTGCTGTAAACATTTATGTGTGGCTTTTGTTTGTTTTTTTTTTTTTTGTGGTACGCGGGCCTCTCACCGTTGTGGCCTCTCCCGTTGCAGAGCACAGGCTCCGGACGCGCAGGCTCAGCGGCCATGGTTCACGGGCCCAGCTGCTCCACGGCATGTGTGATCTTCCCGGACCGGGGCACAAACCCGTGTCCCCTGCATCGGCAGGCGGACTCTCAACCACTGCGCCACCAGGGAAGCCCTATGTGTGGTTTTTTGTGTGAGCATACACCTTCATTTCTCTGGGATAAAAATTTTTGCCCAGGAGTGCTGAGAACAATTTTTTAAAAACATTTTGTATGTGGTTTCTCCGTTCTCCCCTTTACCCCACGTCTAGGTCATTTTATTGTATCTAAAATGTCTGAGCAAGTAGTTCTGCTCTCTCCCTCTGAACCCTCGTGTAGTCTTAGTTCTACAAATAATTGTTATGTTTAATGCTCACCCCTGATCCATATGTGGGTGTTCCCTAGTCATTTTGGCTGTCTGAAGCTCATTCCATTTGTGTGGTTTATGTGTATATATACGTTTTTTAATTAGTTTCTCTATCTTTCCACGACCCCCCTCCCCCCAGCAACCTTCCTTATTTGGGGCCAGTTTGCTAGGTCAAGCGCTTAATGTGAAGTGCTCTTCTGTTACTTTCGTAACTGAGTAAAGACTTCCCAAGGGAGAAATAAATGTGAGCTTCAAAGTTTTTCAAAGGTTAAAGAATGCAGGCCACCCTAGAAAAATAACTTTTTCAATTTGTTAAAAAAAAAAAAATTCCCAATTGGCCTGACTTTGAGAAAGAATGTTATATCCTGTTTGGAGCTCTGTATGTTTTTGTAAAAGGCTCTCCTTCTAAAAGGAGGGATTCAGGAAGTGGAATTGGAGGGACCTACTCTCTCCCATTACTTTAAATTAGGAGTCAAGACATGTGAGAAACTGATGCTTCTCTCCTATGCTGTTCAGGGAATTTTCACTCAAGCTGAGGCTGTGCCACCGACACAAGACTCACATGAACTGGGGTGATTTAGGGGGTTGGTGACAGTGGGTAGAATTATTTGTAGAATTCAGCTTTTTCCAAGGTAGCACCTCATTTGTCTCTTTGCTCTGCAGAGGAGCTTGGAAGACCAGCATCCTCAGAAACACCCCAGTTTTCTAATCCCCAAACGTGGGGTTTGTTGCCTGAGCTGCCCTGGTTGTCCGTGTTCGCCTTAAACTCACGTTAATTGCCGGAGGGGCAGGGACACAGCAGGGCTCCCTCCGCCTTGCCCCCTGCCCTGCTCCCCACACACAGCTATCCCGCAGGGCTCCACATCTGGGCCCCAGCACAAGTTTCCACTCGTGCCTTCCAATGTTTATCACACTCTGGGGACCCACTGTGTCCGGGAGTGGGAATGGAGGAGGCGGAACATTAGCGGAGTTTCCTGGAACTGCTGCTTTAAAGGGAAAGGGAATTTTCTCTTCCCTAAGCCCACAGGGCCTTTCTCCAGGGGTGGGGCATCCTGCCTTCCGGAGCCTGGGCCTTTCTCCAGGGAGCTGAGGAAGCCTTGGCTTACAGCCCTCCCCTGGAGGCTCTGCTCCATTCGGTCACCATTTGAGCTTCCCTGTCACGGAGGATGATTTCCAGTGTTGCTGCTCCTCCAGCTTTGGTTTTGTGAGGGAGACAATCTCTCAAGGTTTTAATCTCCCACCCAGGGCTGCCATCCTAGGGACGGGTGCCAGGGCTGCAGCTAAAAAGGCCTTGAAGAGTGTGTGTCTGCCCCCGTGTTTGCAGGTGTGCTGGCGGGCCCTTTCCCGCTCCCATCTGTTCCATGCGTCTGTCACATCTCTCCCCTGGGCTTTCCTGGGTACCTGATCTGAGTGCTGTATCTGGCTTGCCTGGCCTTTGCTCTTCTGGGGAAGAGTGTGGGCTCTGAGCCCAGACTGGTCACTGTGCAGCCAAGTGACGAATATTCCCTCATCACCTTGGCAAAGCACCTACTAAGTGCCGGCTCTAGTGGAGCTTCAGTATGCTATACTCCATACCATGGGCTTTATCAGAGGCTGGGTCATCTTTTCTTTACAAGGGGGTTGAAGAATGAGTCTGCTCCCACTGCCAGGAGGAGGCTCTCTGTGGTTTGTTTTTCCAAAGATGATCTCATTAGAGTGCTTCCCAATTCAATAACAAAAACTCCACTTCCCAGTGCAGTGAATAACAGACTTTGTCAGCTCATACAACTAAAACATCCTGGGGTAGAGCCAGTCCATGGGTTGATTTGCTCCAGAAATTCTCCCATCTTCTCAGGATTGCAGGTGATA
This sequence comes from Delphinus delphis, assembly GCF_949987515.2. Taxonomy (NCBI): domain Eukaryota; kingdom Metazoa; phylum Chordata; class Mammalia; order Artiodactyla; family Delphinidae; genus Delphinus; species Delphinus delphis. Next base: position 44,740,975 of record NC_082694.2, on the reverse strand, counting down.
TCTCTGTATTCTGTCAACCCCACCCTCTTCCATGGGTCAGTTTTGGCCTCAGCCTCGCTTCCCTCCTGGGGATGGGGACTGCCAGCACCTCCGAGGCCATGTCCTTGTTCACATCTAGGAGGAGGGAGAGGGCTCCTCTTCCCCCAAACATAGAACAAAGCCCTGAGTTTCACTCTGAAAGGATTCATTTAGGTATTGCACCATCCCTGAACCACACCTACTGCAAGAGATATCACTCAGGCAACCAGGGTGCCTTCCTGGTATCCAAACCACCGGCCATTACAGTGGACATGGGTGGGATGGGCCCCCATTGTCCATTACCACGTAAGATTGAGAAAGCCACATCAATGAATAACAACCTCAAGGGGTGGCTTGGGTGAGGGGGGTGGAGGAGGTTGATGGAGATTATGTGTGAGTGTCGGGGTGCTAAAGCCCCTACTTTCTTCCTGGTTCGTCAAATGTTGCATATCTCACCATGAGAGTGCTGGCCCCCAAAGAGGGGTGGGATTTGGGAAAAGGGGGAGCTTCTCTGAAAGCTACTTTTTCTTTTAAAAAAGGAGCAACATTTTTTTTCTTAAATTCCATATATATGTGTTAGCATACGGTATTTGTCTTTCTCTTTCTGACTTACTTCACTCTGTATGACAGACTCTAAGTCCATCCACCTCACTACAAATAACTCAATTTCGTTTCTTTTTATGGCTGAGTAATATTCCATTGTATATATAAAAAAGAATGTCATGAAGAACCTAGGGGTAAGACGGGAATAAAGACACAGACCTACTAGAGAATGGACTTGAGGATATGGGGAGGGGGAAGGGTAAGCTGTGACAAAGTGAGAGAGTGGCATGGACATATATACACTACCAAACGTAAAACAGATAGCTAGTGGGAAGCAGCCACATAGCACAGGGAGGTCAGCTCGGTGCTTTGTGACCACCTAGAGGGGTGGGATAGGGAGGGTGGGAGGGAGGGAGACGCAAGAGGGAAGAGATATGGGAACATATGTGTATGTATAACTGATTCAGTTTGTTATAAAGCAGAAACTAGCACATGATTGTAAAGCAATTATACTCCAATAAATATGTTAAAAAAAAAAAAGGAGGAACAATGGTTCTAGAAGAAACCTCTTGGAATGAGGCCTGAAGCTCCCTGCATTTAAAGCACCTGCTAATGTATCCAAGCTTGCCCCCTGACTGCACGGAGGGCCCTGGGCTTTCCCTCCAAGGTGCTTGTTTGGGATGCATCTGGCTTCAGAGAACAGATGCTGGTTAATGAGTCCTAAGAGGCCCTAAGGGTCTAGTCCTGCTTGCTCGCATCTGCAGGGTTCCCTTCTCCAGCAGTCAGTGGGGGGTTACTTCAGACATTGGTACAGCTCAGCAGGGAAAGGAGCTGATGTTGGGATGCTGTAAATTTATGCATTAACCAAATGCTTGGCTAAATAACTGGATTTATTTTTCTTTTGAAGTAAAGCCCTCACCTTTGAAGGTGATAGTTATCTGTTTCTCTGGGGAGTGCCGAGTGCCTGAGTTGGTGGTTGGAACCTCATTTGGTCGAAAGACAATCTGTGAGGGTCTGCACGCTGTCCCTGGGGGCCCTACACCATGAGGGAGCCGCTCCCTTGCCACTCAGCACCGTATTTCTTACAAAATCTCTCGTCACTGACAGGAGGTAGAAGTACCCAGAATATGAATGACTCAAAAGGCCAAGGGTGTCCCATGTGACCGGGCTGGGATGCTGAGGCAGGGTTCAGGGGAAGCCATTCGCTTGGGTCAGTGGTCTGGGTGGAAGAGGCTGCACTGGTCTTTGGAAAAGAAGGGGAGGCAGAATCCTTGGCATTCCTCAGTTAGGAGGGGGAGGATTTAAATTCCATAGCAGAACAGTTTGCAAAGATGAACCTGTCGGCACATTATCTTTCTAATTGTGACACTTGGCATTTCCGTCATTCCTCTATCACAGCTGCTTCTCAGGGGAGCAGCCTGGCTGTGGGAACGTCACCACATGCCTCCCCTCGTGTCTCAGATCTTTGGGATGTGAGCTGGGAGAAGTGGAGGGCCCGCGTTCCACCCTAGGGCTGTCGTCATAGCTCTTGGGGCCCAACCAAAAGGAGTGCTATTTCTGCCCCAGCTGTGACTGGTGGCCAGTTTGCTGAGCTCTTACTGTATGCATCGGGTGCCACCTCATCATTTCACACGTGCTAATTCGGCTAACCTCACAGTGACCCTGTGAAGTAGACACTTGTCACCGGGGTGTTGTTATAGCTGAGACCAGAACTGTCACTGTAGGGAACAGAAGACAGTGAGCCCCGCCCGAGCTAGGAGAAGCAAGCCCGCAGCGCCTCCGAGTGTCCTGAAGCTTTGACAAGTTCTAGCTGACGCCGTCACTGTCCCGGCCCCCCTGCCTCACCCCCGTTCAGCTGTGTTACCTTCAGCTTCTAGTAAGGGTGTTGGTCCGGATCTCGCTGGCATCCTGCACGGCCAGCCCGGGCTCTGTGGAAGTGGGTGTGTGAGTGTGAACGTACCCCAGAGGAAAGGGAGAGGGTCTCTGCTGAGAAATGAGGAGCACAAGCTGGATCTGAATGTGCCGGAACCACTGGTTGTGTAACAGGGGTGGCGCAGGCACACAGCCATTATCGCGAGACCCTGAGGGCTGCGGCTCCGCCCACGCTCAGCAAATAGTGCGGTCCTCACGGCAGAGAGCGCGGGTGGAGGCGGGTCTCGGCCTTCTCTCTGGGGCCCTTCAGGCCCTCCGGCCTCGAGGCTGGAAGGTGAGCCGGGGGGCCCAGGGACAGGCCAAGGGCTGTGTCCTGCAGAGCTCCAGAGCCTTCGCCACGGCTGCCCACTGGCCGGACCCAGGACGTGAAGTCCGAGGCCTAATGGCGGCAGCGGTCTCCATGGGTCGCGGTGCGCGGAGGCCTCGGCAGCGGGAGTATATGGACACTGACATTAAGGTAACAGCTTCAACCAACTTCAGACTCTCCCTTCAAGTGTCAAACGTTGATACAGCTGGGCTTCCCTGGTGGCGCAGTGGTTGGGAGTCCGCCTGCCAATTCAGGGGACGCGGGTTCGTGCCCCGGCCCGGGAGGATCGCACATGCCGCGGAGCGGCTGGGCCCGTGAGCCATGGCGACTGAGCCTGCGCGTCCGGAGCCTGTGCGCTGCAGCGGGAGAGGCCGCAGCGGTGAGAGGCCCGCGTACCGCAAAAAAAAAAAAAAAAAAAAAAAAAAAAAAAAAAAGTTGATACAGCTTAGGTCAGTTGTCTACCCCTAGGAGGTGGCCAGAGGTCAGGGTTAAGTTGCAAGGAGATTGCACGTCATTACTTCAGGTCCACCTCTGTGGTGCGGCTCTTCTCAAATAGGAGCAATTGTTGTGAGCTGGGAATTCACCTGTTTGCTATTTGCTACAACATGTATTCCTATTGATCCCATACCAATGATTCTCTCCAGTTTAAATGAAAAAGCCTGAGTGCCGGCTGGGTGCTGGGTGCCTGGCTCCCTCAGTGATGACAGCTGGGCAGGGTCTAGAGACAGGCTTACGAGGTGTATACCCAGGCAGGTGATTAAAGGGGAGTATGGCCTGTGAAATGGCCCTACATGGAGGGAGTTCATGCCCCCAGAGAACTGCCGTTGGGAAGAACGAAGTCAGAGCTTGGTCAGCTCCACCTTTGTGGAGATGTTCTCTCTGGGGATTCACTGCCCTTTCCAGCTCTGGGTCTTGACCTTGGTCACCTGACAGCTTCAGGAGCTTTACATTTTGGGAAACTGAGATTGGGTCTTTATCCCTTGCTCCCTAAAATCTTCTGGGGTCCTAATGCAAACTTTATCATTCCCAGCCCAACACATTTTAAGCCTGCATCAGTAATCTCTCTCACAAATACACAAATAATTGTTTCATCTTACCACACACTTTGCCACATTTTATTGGGAATTGGTAGGTCAAAAGCTAAGAATATGTTTACAGATTTTACTTCATTTTCCCATTACTGCTTTCCAAACAATGCGTCCTTTTATTTACTAGCTGTAAACAAAAGTAACCTTCTTGCCACAAAAACGATTGTTTTTATTTTTAGTAGGTTGCTTTGAGTTTCTTTGACTACCAGCTAGGGTAAACTTCCTCTCCTGAATTCGACAATTTCTTTTTCCTTTTGAATAAATTATCTGTGCATACCTGGTTCACTGAGGCTTCTGAGTCACAATCCACAAATATCAACTCTGGCTGATTAGGCAGAAATGGAACTTATTAAGGCTCCCAGCATCTCCAGGAGGGCCAGGGCACCAGGCCTACAGTTTTTACAGCCATGCAGGTGCATATAATTGGTAGACATGAGGCTATGGCCCTGTGCCCTCACTCACTGCAAGGGAGGTCAGGAAAAGGCATTCTAATTTTCTGTTAGGGAGGGTTCTGCCTCAAGAGGTGCTGGATTCCAACAATGTAGGAATGGGTTTAAAAAACTGAGTGGCAGGGGCTTCCCTGGTGGCGCAGTGGTTGAGAGTCCGCCTGCCGATGGAGGGAACACGGGTTCGTGCCCTGGTCCGGGAGGATCCCACATGCCGCGGAGTGGCTGGGCCCGTGAGCCATGGCCGCTGGGCCTGCGCGTCTGGAGCCTGTGCTCCGCAGTGGGAGAGGCCACAGCAGTGAGAGGCCCGCATACCGCAAAAACAAACAAACAAACAAAAAAACTGAGTGGCAGTATGAGTTTCCCTTTGATGCCTTAACAAGTTACCATAAACTTGAGACTGAAAACAGTACAATCTTATTCTCTTAGAGTTCTGTAAGTTAGAAGTTGGACACAAGGGTCAGTGGGCTGAGATCAAGGTGTCAGCAGGGCTGCCTTTCTGGAGGCTCTAGAGAAGAATTTGTTTCCTTGCCTTTTCCAGCTTTTAGGGGAGCTGAACTCCTTGACTTGTGGCCCCTTCCTCCATCTTCAAAGCCAGCAACAGTGGACGCAAATCCTTCTCACGACACAGTATGAACATCTACATCTCTCTTCCATTTTTAAGGACCCCTGTGATGACATTGCACCCACCTGCATAATCCAGGATAATCTCGCTGTTTTAAGGTCAGTTCATTAGCAACCTTAATTCCTCTCTGTCGTGTAATGAATGTAACATATTCCTAGGTTCTGGGATTAGGATGTGGATATCTTTGTTGGGGGCATTATTCAGCAGAACAATGAAAAAGAGTGTCTGCTAGGTCAGCACGCATGTGGAACCTCAAAGACTGTTTGATTAGTCCTCAATTTCATGTTTAATCAATGACATCTAACCCACAGATAGTCTACAGTATGGTGGAAATTTGGGGGTAGAACCTGAGGCCTGTTAAACTTATTTGCAAATTTGTCTTCACAAGCATACATTACACTTTTGTCCTGGGTATAAATAAAATAGCTCTCTTAGAAAATATAATAAAAATAATTTTACTTTTTCAATTTTTACACATTTATCTCAGTTTATATTTTTGATGAAAATATGTTCAAATTTTATATCCTTTCAATAAAATTATATTTTATTTTCAATCACTTAGATCATTACTATCAACAAATTATATGAAAATCTTGATTATAACATCAAAATTAGTAATTTTACTAAAACAGAAATGAGAAAAATATATTTTATGGAACAAATGTATACCTTATGAATTATATGTTTTCACTTTATTATTCATCTAAACATAGCCAGTCCATTAAAAGACTATCCAGATACAGAATAATACTTATTTAGTCATCTTGAATGTTTTTGCATGTTCTTGATATTATAAAAAACCAAGGCTTTGTGTGTATTTAAAAATTTTGTCCTTATGGAGGTATATTTATCAAGATAGGAGGATAAAGCATATTTTATCTATCAGTTTCCTAGACTGATTTATAACTTTTAAAAATCATTTTTATGATATGTGGCTTCCATCTGTACTTGTGCCCCAAGCCCTGCAGGTGTTAGTGGCAGAACTGTCTATTGATATAATTATGTGTGTTTTTTCTCCTTTAATTTGTTGGAAAATGAATTACAGCAGTGATATTATCTAGCCCAACTTGCATTCCTAAGATAAACTAGTCATGATGTATTATTTTGTTTGTTTTTACATAGCTATATTTGGTTACTAAATTAGCTTTAGGATTTTTGCAGTCATGTTCATGAGTGAGCCTGGCATCATTTTCCTTTCTTATACTGTCGCTTCATGTTTGTGGTGTCAGGGTTATGAGAGCTTCATAAATTGAGTTGGAGATTATTCTATCAATATTGCTTTATGTTGTTTCAAGCTTCATTATTAAGTCTATACAAGATTAGAATTTTTATTATCTTCCTGATGAATCGAAGTTTAGAAATTTTATGTAGTTACTATCTTTCTGTCTAGTAATGATTTTGCCTTAAACTTTATTTTGTCTGATATTATTTCATTTGGCTAGTAAAGAAATTTCATTTGGCTAATGTTTATTTTTCCATTCTTCCCTGACCCTCTCCCCCACCTAGTCTTTCTATTATTTTATGTTTTAGGCATGTCTCCTGTAACATTTACCTGGATTCTTAAAAATTTAGTCTGGTGATCTCTGTTTTTTAATCTCTTTATATTTATGTAACTACTCACATATTGGATTTATTTCTACCATCTTATTGTGTGCCTTTAAAACAAAACCTCTCTATGTGGCTATATTAGTCTGCTCAGACTGCCATAACAAAATACCACAGACTTGGTGGAGTAAACAATAGAAGTATATTTCTCATAGTTTTGGAGGCTAGAAGTCAGATCAAGGTGCTGGCAGATTCAGTTTCTGGTGAGGACTCTCTTCCTAGCCTGTAGATAGCCACCATCTCGCTGTGTGTTCATGTAACCTGTCAGTGTACACAGAGAGAAGCAGTTGGGAGGGGAACTCTCCCGTGTCTCTTCTTATAGGCACACTAATCCTGTTGGATCAGGACCCCACCTTTAATTACTTACTTAGAGGCCTTATCTCCAAATACAGCCACACTGGGGGCTAGGGCTTCAACATATGAATTGGCGGGGGCAGGGGGTCACATTTAGTCCATAACAGTGGCATTCTACATAATCTCTCTATATTCCAGCTTTCAAATTCTTCTGTGGTATGCCTTGTCCCAAGAGATCTTACATTTTAAAGGTGACACCCAGACAATTAACAATACAATGTATAATATTAGGTGCTCTTAAGTGCTGAAGAGAGATTAAAGAGGCGTATTTATTTGGTGGAGGTGTGGGGTGGGTTGCAGTTTAGGTAGGGAGTCCAGCGATGGCCTTACTGAGAAGACGACATTTGGGTATATATCAGAGAAGGTAAGGAAATGAGTCATACAGCTAAATGAGGAAAAATTGTTCCAGAAAGAGGGAACAGCCAGGGCAGAGGTTTTGAGAACAAAATGTGCCTGGTTTGTTAGAGCAACAAAACAAGGCCAGAATGGCTGGAGAGAAGTGAGCAAGGGAAGGCAAGGGTAGGAGGAAGAGGTTAGCGAGGTAGCAAGGGGCTAGACCATAGGCAAGATGCAATTAGTCTAACCCACCCATTTAGTAATCTAAACCATGTTTGTATTTCAGTAGGCCATGGTAAGGACTTTGGCTTTTACTCTGAGCGTGATGGGGAGTCGTGGAGGGTTCTGAGCAGAGAAGAGATTTGGTTTCATTTCGCAGCATAATTCTGGCTACTGGATGGAAAATCAACTTGGGAGGAGGTGAGAATGAGAAATGAGGCACAGACGTGGATCCTGCAGAGCACTGGCATTTAGTGAGGAAGATGAGGTGGGCTTTGAGGTGTTTCTCTTCATCTGAAGACATTTCTGTGTGTTGAAGGCTGAGAGAGTTGTCAGTGAGGGGAGACTGCTGAACTGCCTTGAAGTAGAAATGGAAGGGGGCGGACCTTGGAAGGTTGAGGGCTCTGATAAATTTTGCCTCTTCCCAGCCATGGTCCAAGCCAACTGAGAAATAAGACGAGGTATTCTTTGGAGAAAGGCCAAAATATCAACTTTATTACTGGGTCAAGTCTGGGTTGGAGGAAGTGACTTTCATAGGGCAAATGAGCTTTTTTGAATTGAATCTGAGCATTAGACAGATATACCTGCCCAGTTACAGATGATCCAGTGCTGGACCATCTCAGGCCTCCTCCAGTGAGGGCAGGACATTTGCTGTTAAGCCTACAGCTTGGTCAGGAGCAGGAAGTCTGAGCTCCAAGCAGGCAAGGAAGATTTCCAAGAGCAAAAGATGGTAGGGCAGAGCTGAGCTGAGCTTGAATTCAGACAGAGAGCAGAAAACCATACTAATTTAGCTCCAGGAGGAGGTGGGTGCATTTCCTCTTAGCATTACCCAACTTTTCATTCTGTTGACCTCTCAGGTTTAATCACTGTTATGTAGTCTATAATTTACTTTAAATTCTTCAGCATAGGCACTGTGGTCTAAGTATGCATGTTTGCTTTAATCTATACTCTGTATTCAGTTTTCCTAATTCAGGAATATATACTGCAAGGATCATTAAGCTGCTAAAAATGCTTCAGCTATCTTTATCTTGGACTAGCAATAGAGGCTCTGTTAATTAGACAAATGGATGTCATCAGTAAAATGAGAGGTATGCAAGATGTCGGTTGGAAAATACAGACATTCACACTCTTACCTAAACAGGGTTTAAAATTTTAGTGATAATGGATAACCACCCATTGAATAACATTCTGTGAGTTCATACTAAAATAAATAAATAAATAAATAAATATTCTTTCTTATAATAGAAATTCAACAATAAAAATAAAAGAAACGATGGAATTAGAAACTCACCAATGTTGCCCAAAATAGTGGGTGAGTTTCATGATGAACCATATACTTAGGTAGGCTCACAATGTCTTCCTGGGTATTGTTTATTAATTATGAAGAGGGGAAGCAGTAACTTTATAGTGAGGAATCTTGGAGTGCCCATCTCAACTAAGTCATAAAAATTAACATCACCCAGTAATGGAGCAAGCCATTATCATGTGCCTCCTGATATGGTGCGCTGAGGACACAGCGTCACTTCTGCAGCATTCCTACCAAAAATGCATAACCTTAATCTAATCATGAAACATCAGATAAAGCCAAAATGAGGAACATTCTATAAATGAATTGGCCTTTACTCTTCAAAATGTCAAGGTCAAGAAAGGCAAAAAATGACTGAGGAACTGTTCCAGGTTAAAGGAGGCAATGTGTTGATAACTAAATGCAGTGTGTGATCCTGGAGTGGATCCTGGATGGAGGCAAAAAAGCCACATGACTGAGACAATGACACAATTTGTATATGGACTGAGAATTAGATAATAGGTTTGTATCAAAGTTAAATTTCCTGATTTTAATATTGGTACTGTTCTTATGTAGGAGAATACCCTTATTCTTAGCAAACAAAAAAAAACACTCTGAAATATTCAGTGGGTGATTCATGTGCCTGAATCTGACTATATCCTGTAACCAGAATATTGTGACATTTGTATCTAGTTAACCTTCCATACACAGAACAGAGCTGGGAATTCACAGAGGTCCCAGAATAGGTTGTAGGACTGTTTCTTGCCTGCCTGCTAATTAGCATTTGCATGGGTGGCAGAACTCAATCTAAGAATTACTTTCATTGTATCTTGGTAGGGAGGTTACAGAGGAGGCCATAGATGTTCATCAAAGGAGTCTGTTGTGAATAAGCAAATTGCTTTAGGTGAGTTTGCAACAACTGTTAAGCCTGTGGTCAGCCAGGGGTTTGGCTATCTTGGGGGAGACCAGCAACTCATCAGTAGGGTCCAGCTCCCATCTTTGTGGACTAGCCACTGTTTTGGGGGGTACCCTCCACATTGCTGGTGGGCAGCAGAGGTGGATTTATCACAAAGCTGAGGATGCTGACGCTTCATGACCCCTCACTTGCTCAGGCCCCTACAAGGGCCCTATACCTGATTTTGTATTCATCAACTTATGTTCTTTTCTCCTTAAACTGCTCCCTTCCTGAAAATTGTGTAAGCTTCAGGCTTCAAAAAATCTGCTGGCATTTTAGGTTTTGCCTGCAGAAGGCTCTGAGATGGGTCAGAACCACACAGTGAGCTCACAAAGCTGGACACTCACTCCGCATTCTGTTTCTGACCCCCATTTAAATCAGTCACATTGTCTATCGTCAGAGGTTCTTCGATGAGAGCAAATGGTCACATTAAGATACTCCACAAATAAAATGCAAACATTATAAGGAGGTCCCAGGTGTGAATATAAATCCCTTTTCCATTACAACTTCTCAGGGAGAAATTAAGTTGAAAGGTTAGACCTATTTGCATGTTAAAATCCAAAGACGGGGCTTCCCTGGTGGCGCAGTGGTTGAGAGTCCGCCTGCCGATGCAGGGGACACGGGTTCGTGCCCCGGTCCGGGAAGATCCCACATGCCGCGGAGCGGCTGGGCCCGTGAGCCATGGCTGCTGCGCCTGTGTGTCTGGAGCCTGTGCTCCGCAACAGGAGAGGCCACAACAGTGAGAGGCCCACGTACCGCAAAAAAAAAAAAAAAAAAAAAAAAAAAAAAAAATCCAAAGACAATGAAGTTTTGAAGGAATTAAATTTCGAAATCAAATTATCTTGCCCTTGTGAGTTGAAGTTCAAATAAATGAAAGTCTAAAATTGATAAAATCCACCTCCCCATCCCAAACCCAGTTGCTAACGGCTCTATCTCAGCTAGAGGTGTCTCAAGGCCTGGGTGGCGTTGAGGCCCTTCTGGCAGCTCTAGCCTGGGCCAGCTCTTCCAGGAAAAGAGGTGGTTCCTTAATACACAGCCTTGGCTCCCCACCAAAGTAAGAAAGCGAGTGACTCTCCAGTCCTGGATCAATTTTCTCAGGAAAAAGCCTGTTTTAGGTGTTGACAGAGATCACAGCAGAGACTCAATGGTATCTAAGGGAAGGAGGATAGAAGAAAAGTCCCTTTTCCCTCTGTATCAAACCCCAGTTCTGAAACAATGTTCTGAAGGACGGGAAGTCCTGTGGAGCCTCAGGAATGAGCAGACACAAAGTGGAAAATACGGTTTGAGGTGAGCCTTCATTCAATAATGATTGTGTGTCCAATGGTGTCATGCACCATGTCATGCTCTGGGGGGCAGTGGTGAGCAAGGCAAGCGAGATTCACCCGGAAAGGATGAGGCCCGTGCATCCGCAAGTGCAGGAGGTCAATTCGTTCAGAGCTTGGAGGAAGAACATTTACCAGCACAGGAGATTGCTTCGGACTCATTTCTCCCCAGGTAACTGGGAGTGACAGTTCATCCTGATTTTATACCAGAGCGAGCCACAAAGAGAGCAGCCGTCTAAGAGGAGGGAGACTCTGCGTCAGAACACACAAATAAGGAAGAAAAGAAGCTGAATGCTTGTTTCCTCTGGCCTTCCAGGCACTGAGCTACATCAGCCTGAGGGGGCTTCTCCTCTGAGTGGTGTGCCACTGTGCTTCCTGACTCTGAGTTTCTGGGCAGGGGTCCCTTGTCACAGATCTCGTCAGAGAGATTGCCAGCTTTACTTTTACTTCCCGATTGTAAAAAAATGACCTTTTTCTATCATCCTCCAACTGCTTCTCAGAGCACAAGTCATTTCTCTTACCTCTTTACTAGCTGTGTTACTGTGAAACTCCTAACATTTGATTGGCATTGCTCAGTGGAAATATTCCTGCTAATGCATGTGCACCCCTCGAACTTTCATCCTCTGCCAGATTACTGCTCCAGCTGGACTTTTCACTCACCTTTTCGACAGAAACAGGAGTTTTAAATAAATGCGGCAACTCACACGTTATGGCCCGTTCTCTTCACCTTTCTCCTCACCTTTCTCCAGAGAATGGAGAGTCACATGTTAGGTAACCCCTCAACCAGGCCTTTAGCAGTTGGAAGGCAGGAAGTTACAGCCATTATCAGAAGGAAAATCTGACTTTTAGGTGCTGGAGGATACACAGAGTGCAGAGGGTGGATTATAACAGGTCTTTTTTTTTTTTCCCCCTCTTAAGACATCTATCAGTCCATAGCAAGCTTTTCTCAGCTTCCCTCCCCACTCCTAATTGTCCTCTCAGTGTTTTTATCCCCTGGCCTCCTGTGGGTCTTCCTTGGAGTAGAATGTCCTGCTCCCATCTCTCTTCATCCTTGTCGTCAGGGGCTTGGGCAGGGCGGCTTCTCCCCGGAGAGGCAGCACGGTTGCCATGTTGGCTCCTGGGATAAAACAAAGGGAGCCAGAGCCCACTTCTGTGTGTTTCTAGAGGAGACTTGTGATGAAGAGGACCAGGACAGACCTTGTTTCCTGGCTAAGATGAAGCAATAACGGGTATCTCCGTAGCAGCACTAAGGGATAAGTATCCATGAGGCCAATGCCTTTCCGATTCTTTTAGGAATTTGTCTGTTCAAAGGTGGTACCAAACCTATCTATACAGAGTTAGAGCCAGTTAAATGTGGAATGGACTCAGACATCTGGGCAGACTGAACCCACCACTGATCAGTCATTCTGCTGATTTCTTCAATTTCCTTTCCATTTTAGGATTCTCACTTCTCCTCACCTGCGATTGTCAACACAGTGAGAGTTAGTTGGGGGCCCTACTCATATCTAACTCAAGAACTATTATTGTACTTGTAATTCATCAGCATACATTCACATTTCTAGTTTTACAAGGTTCCATGCTAACATCCCTAAAACAGGCTGTGTCCACAACAGTGTAGTTGACGGAAAGTAAACATTCAAATCAACCAGTTGATTGGCCATTGTGATACCATTAATGATTTTTGTTTACTCCATGAATTAACAGAGTTCCAGGCCCACTTAAGTGTCAAAGCAACTTGAATTTCCAGAAAACCTTAACTGGAAATCGTTTCCCAGTGTGATAGTAGAGCCACCAAAGGGGCTAGATTCGAGGTAAATACACAATCAATAACATTCCTCTATATATATCAGTTAGAAAAATATAATAAAAAGAGACCCCATTCACAATAGAAACAAGACCCATAAAGTACCAACAAATACTTTTAATGTGAAATATATGTGACCTGTGAGCAGAAAACCAACCAGCCAACCAACTAACCAACTGAATAAACAAACAAAAATGTGGTGAGCTACAAGAAGGCCTGACTGAATGAATACAAGAAATGTGCTCCTGTTGGAGGCAAGAACATCTTAAAGAAACAATTTCTACTTAAACTAATTTATAGATTTATACAAATTTCCAGTGAACTCCATGGAACATTTTTGAAAGATAAAATTATTTACCTGAAATAGATAATGAATAAACATCAAAGAAGAAGATGGCATTAAAGAAAATGATTGTGATTGTCCTAATGGGTACTAGGGCTGCCGTTTATGAAAACATATTCTCAAACTATGTAAAGAGTATGATACTGTTGCAAATCAATGGAACATAGTACTTACTACAGAAATGGACACTAGTATGTGTAAGAAACAAAAATATTATAAAGAAGGTCACATGATTCATGGGACAAGGAAAGATTATTCAATAAATGCTATTAAGGAATTTGGATGTCTTTAAAATACCTATTCAAATCCTCTTCTAACATTGCACAGAAATTCTAAGTAAATTAAAGAAGTTTTTAAGAATCTAAATGTATCAAATAGAACAAAATAAAATGGAATCTTGATTAGGCAGGCCTCTGATGGAAGGGATCCACGCAAGCATATAAGCTAGATATGAATACATAAAAACCAACACTCTGAAATGCAATAAAATAAAGCAAACAAAATTCAGAGACAGATGAAAAATATTTCCAATGAAAAAGACAGACAAGGTCTAACACTTGCTAATAACTGAAGTATGTTTTAAAAGCACATAAACAAAGCAAAACCTCTGAGATGTCAATATGGGCAAAGGACTTGAAAAAAAATAGATTTTTAGGGAGGAATTAAACAGGTCAACACAAATATAAAAATGTTCATCTTCATTAATTGCAAAAGAAATGTAAAGACATTATAAAGAGATTCATATTTGGCCTATTAGCGAAGATTTTAAGAATGTTAATGCTAGTGATAATTTAATGAACCTGGCATTCTCATAAATTTCTACTGACAGCAATCCGTTTGGAAAACATTTAGACAGTACATATCAAGCTTCTGAAAATATTTATACCCTTTGAAACAGAATTTCACTTTCGACGATTTATCCTACAGATAAATACTTTTTGTACAAACAGATTTATTGCATCATTATTTATGAAAGGATACAGCAAAAAATATCAAAGTGTTCAGCTGTAGGAAAATGGTTAAGTAAACCTTGGTATATTCAGTTAAGAGATTCCAGACTGTATATATCTGTGATTACAAAGCTTATGCATAAAAAATAATAATGGATTGAACAATGGGACTATAATGGATTTTTTTCTTTATTCAGTAGGTTTTAAATACTGCTTTTTAAATTACATGAAAAAATAGGAAATACAAATAAACAAAAGAAAAAATATATGTGAAAACCTACCACCCAGAGTCAATCACTGTTTTTAGTTATCGTCTCCCCAAACTTCAACACCTTACTTCATATTTTGAAATGATAGTACGTTCACATGGTTTAAAAACCAGAAAGTATAAAAAGGTGTATGGGGAAAAGTCCCCTTCTTGTGCTTAATCCCCCAGTGTCAGTTTCCCACTTGTCAGATTTTAAAATATATTACATATACAAGCAAATACAAATCTAGATTTCTCACCCTTTTTGCCCAAAGGGAAATATAACATATACACTTTTCTGAAACTTGCTTTTTTTCATTTAACAATAGTATCTAGAAGTTCTTTCCATATCGGCACAAGAGGACTTGCTCATTTTTTTATAGTTACATAGCACTGCATTGTGTAGACATACTGAGTTTATTTAACTAGTCCACAGTTAATGTTCATACTTTTTCTGTAAGTAAACTTTCCCTTTATAGGTTTCTCTAGTTTCATAATTACCTTCCATAAATGTACATTTTAATGAAAAAGGAAACTTTATTAAAACTATTGATTAAGCTATTAAAATTTCATCAAAATTTGCAGATATTAATTATAATTCAGAGATACTGACTTTCCAATTTCAAGGATTCAACATAAACAGAGTTATAAATATCTAAAAAGATAGGACCAATCTCTGCGGAAATCTGCTACCATGAAGGCAGCTCAAGATTCAGTGACACAGATGACGATATTCTGTGAAACAATCTGTCGGCATTTTCAGAAATAAGATGCGCAACGCCTGGAGCGCCAGCCAGCCAGGCTCCCTGGAAGAGATGTCAGTGAAGACAGAGTTGCCCAGGGTGACATGTTTTTAAATAGCTCAGAGGCCAAAGCACACTGCAGGGTGTCAGGCATCCTTCTGACATTTCTGTTGGTTATAAATTGAGTTGAATCTTTATCAAAATGAAATGTGTATACAGTAATGTTTTCCTAAGAGGAAACCTAGGGTAAGCACCATGTGTAATTAAGAAGATAACTTTTTAGCACATTTTGTTGTTTATTGCTGTGTAACAAGCCATCCCAAAATGTCATAGCTAAACAGCAATTTATTATTTCTCGTGATTCTGTGGGTTGACTCAGTTCCATTGAGAGGAACTTCTGCTCTGTGTTGTATGGCTGAGGACACTCATGCTGTTGCATTCTGTTGGCAGCTTGGTTGGAACTGGAATGTCCAAATGGCCTCCAGGGCCCCTCTCCACTTGGCCTTTCACCCTTCAGGGGTCTAGCTCCAAGATGAAGCATTCCAAGAGGACAAGTTCCCATGTGCAAGTGCTTATTAAACCTCTGCTATCACCACATTCGCTCATGTCCCATTGGCCAAAGCAAGTTACACGGTCAAGGCCAGAGTCAAGGACTTGAGTACACAAGGGCATGAATGCCACAGAGTGTTTTTCTCTGGGGCCACCAGAGTAACATACTGACACACCATGTTTTTCTCTAATGTTTTGTTTGACAGGATGGGCTTACTTCCCTCTGATAAAGTCACTAGTAGGAAACAAGTAAAACACTGAACCTGTACCAGAGATCACACAGGTGAAGTTTCTCTGACTTTAAAAAACATCCCTCAAAAATCGTAGAGTACAGCCAAGTAGTGTTGATTATAAAGGTAAAATGTGTAAACTGCAGCATAGTTTTAGAAAACATCAGTTTATCCAGCTATTGGGAGACAAGCTTTACTACACAGATCGGTCCTTTTGGTTATCCTTGTCTAGGATTCATAGGACGATCTCTGTCTGTGGCCGCAGATTTCTCTGTAGTTCTTGCCATCAGGCTGAAGCAGGGGGACATGAATGTGGACGGATGGTATAGTGCCAATCATCTCTGCCACCAAAGGGCTTGAGTCTCACTGATAGTGAGTAGACCAATATGAGAAATGATTCCATCCAGTGTAAAACATTCAAATTCAAAAAGACAACTGTGTGTAGGGGATAAATAATTAGCCAAGGGATGCTAACCAGAAAATTGGAATTTTATGGTTAAATTGAATCTGTTTAGAAGAAAACCAAAACAGACTAACTGAATCTCAACCAGCAGGGAGCAGGCATATTGGCTGTTAATATGAAAAGTTATTTTGACAATTCTAAAAAAATCAATGACGGTGGAGGGAGTGAATGTTGAAAGAACTGCTTAAATCCTAATATAATTAACAGTATCAAGAAGGAGAGGCAAAAAGAGGATAGTAGTAAAATAAAACCAAGCATCTCCCGCAAATATGAGATGATTGAACTTGCTCTTTGAGGTCATGTAATTTGGAAAATGGTGCTTATTTTTATTCTCTTTTTTTCCCCTAATAATTACAGAGTAAATGCTGATAGAAACATGGATTGGGGTATGTAAAAATCTATTTAAAAGAAGAAATAGTTTGGTAAAAATGTGGCCTTCTGCATAAATTTGCTTTATGTAATATTTAGTTAAAGCAAAAATTATAAAGATTTGAAATGACAAACAGAATAGAGTGATTCATCCATCCATTTATTTGATTGCATTAAAATGAAAAACTGAACAATTTATTTTAAGTAATGAGTCAAAGATATTCAAATTATGTAATACTGTTTAGCCCCTCAAGTATTTTTCTCCTTGTCTGGAATTGGCCAATACCAAGAACCATGCTTCTTCCTGAAATATGGTGAAAGAAATGCTTTGATGAGTCTTCCTAGGTAGCACAGACATGACCATGATAGTGGTTTGGTGATGACTGCTAATTTATTGCATGTGTAGTGTGTGCCAGGCACTGTGTTAAGTGCTTTACATGCTTATTCTCAGTAATCATCATCCCCACATTACAGATGAGGAAACTGAGGCACAAAGGTACATGTTTAAATCACTTGTTGACAGTCACACGTTTAGTAAAAGGCGAAGATGGGATTTGAAGCAGGCAGTCTGCCTGCAGCTCCAACATCCCACTGACTTCCAAGCTGTATCAAAACAAGGTCTGGGGGACTTCCCTGGTGGCACAGTGGTTAAGAATCCACCTGCCAACTCAGGGGACATGGGTTTGAGCCCTGGTCCGGGAAGATCCCACATGCCATGGAGCAGCTAAGTCTGTGTGCCGCAACTACTGAGCCTGCTCTCTAGAGCCGCGAACCACAACTACTGAAGCCTGCGCGCCACAATTACTGAAGCCCGTGCGTCTAGAGCCCGTGCTCCACAGCAAGAGAAGCCACCACAATGAGAGAAGCTCACGCACCGCAATGAAGAGTAGCCCCTGCTTGCTGCAACTAGATAAAGCCCGCCTGCAGCAATGAAGACCCAACACAGCCAAAAATAAGATAAATAAAATAAATTTATTAAAAAAAACAAGGGCTGGGATGAATAAAACTGTGAGTTACCGTAGCAACCAAAGAAAGGAAGCTGAAGAGTTGTTGACATACCCAGCTCAATAAATAATCTGCTACCCCAATTTTCTTCTTTCTACTCACATCCTTCTATTTTTCTACTGCTACTTTTACAAAGCAAAAAAGCTATCCAGGGCTTCCCTGGTGGCGCAGTGGTTGAGAGTCCGCCTGCCGGTGCAGGGGACGCGGGTTCGTGCCCCGGTCCGGGAGGATCCTACATGCCACGGAGCGGCTGGGCCCGTGAGCCATGGCCACTGAGCCTGCACGTCCGGAGCCTGTGCTCTGCAACGGGAGAGGCCACAGCAGTGAGAGGCCAACGTACTGAAAAAAAACGAAAAACAAAAAACAAAAAAAAAAACAATAAAACTATCCAAACAGTCCACCCTTTAACAGGAGACTAGAAAAATCTAGTCCTGTAGATATCATTTATTTGCACTTTTTTTCCTTTGTAGATGCAGTAAGAAAACAAATTCTGTATTTTCCATTTAATTTAATGGAATTAAATTATGGTTGATCTCTTGGGACACAGGAGAGCTTCCTGTTTTAAAGATATAGTCCTATGTCGCCATCTAGAGGAAGAAATATAAAAATCTCTTTTATCTTTACTTGAGCTGTCAATTTTTAGCAGTTTCATGATTCAAACAAAGATTATTTATTACGTACAAAGAGATAAAAGCAGAATTTAAAAAACAAAATTTTTAGTGAACGTTGAATCAAACATTTCAAGAGTATTACAAACTGGACTACGGTTTAGAGAAAAAAGTATTATGAAAAGTTGATTCTTGTATTTTTAAGGAAGATTTGGCGTTTTCATCAAGTTCTAATGTACTGAATTGTTTTTTTTTTCATAAAATATACTTGTGAGCATGGTCCTTTTTTTAAAATTTTATTTATTTATTTTTGGCTGCATTGGGTCTTCATTGCTGTGTGCGGGCTTTCTCTAGTTGCGGTGAGCAGGGGCTACTCTTCGTTGCAGTGCACGGGCCTCTCATTGCGGTGGATTCTCTTGCTGTGGAGCACGGGCTCTAGACGCACGGGCTTCAGTAGTTGTGGCACACGGGCTTAGTTACTCTGCAGCATCTTCCCGGTCCAGGGCTTGAACCCATGTCCCCTGCATTGGCAGGTGGATTCTTAACTACTGCGCCTCCAGGGAAGTCCCGATTTTTCTCTCTAAAGGTTTAGATTCAAGGAGCAGAAGACAAACTGAATCTCTTTCTAAGGTTACTTCTGTTGGCATGGCACCAACAGAAATTTAGAACATACCTGAACTCTTTGCTGGCTGGACCCTATGGATCTCACTCACTTTCCATCCCCAGCAACCAGAGAAGTTCTGGCCCATTGTTGGCACTCAATAAACACTTGTCAAGTGAATGTTGTCCTTCTTGTGTTCCATAAGTAATCAACCTTTGCTGTATAACTGTGCAGATAACCTAGAATAAACCAAAAATCCTGGTCAGGGCCCAGCCAGTGAGTAAAATGAGATTTCTTTAAGGCAAGTCAGCCTCCAGAATTAAAAAAAGAAATACCCCTTGATTTTCACAGAGCCTAAAATTCCATTATGAACAACTCACCTTTTTGAGTGACACCTTTTAACAATATCCTATTAAAAGTTCACACTTCGTAGGAAAATTAAAATCTTAAGTGCTATTAACTCTAAATTTGGCTGGGTCAAGGGCAGCCCTAACCCCTAGGTACAACAGGGATTGTGAAAGGTGATGGGTTGAGATATGGGAGGAAAATATTAGAAGTTCTATTGATGGCATCTTTAAAATGTCTTTGTTTTGCATGATTTATAAGATACATAATTTAATAATACAGTAGTATATGTACATAAACATTGGAATATTCATTCAAAATTTTTTCCTAATAATTTTTTTTTAACTAAATTTATTTATTTAGTTTTGGCTATGTTGGGTCTTTTTTGCTGCCTGCGGGCTTTCTCTAGTTGCGGTGAGCGGGGGCTGTGCTTCATTGCAGTGCGCGGACTTCTCATTGCAATGGCTTCTCTTATTGTGGAGCACGGGCTCTAGGCGCGCAGGCTCCAGTAGTTGTGGAGCACGGGCTCAGTAGTTGTGGCACATGGGTTTAGTTGCTCCGCAGCATGTGGGATCTTCCCGGACCAGGGATCGAACCCGTGTCCCCTGCATTGGCAGGCGGATTCTTAACCACTGTGCCACTAGGGAAGTCCCTTTCCTAATAAATTTGAAGACCACTGGTGAAAACATGACTTTGGAGTCTGGCCTAAGCACGAAGTCCTGCTCTGTCCTTATCAGGCTGTGGGAAACTGGACAAATTCTTTAACCTCTTTAAGCATTTATTTTCTTTTTCATGAGAGGGGATAATAATATTACTTTGCAACATTGTGGTGGAAATTGAATGAGTTGTCTATAAAGTGTTCAGTCCTGGGCCCAGAAAATCTTAAAAGTTTGATAAATAAAGCCAACTTCACAGGTGTGTGACCTGTGCAGTTGCACAGGGCCCCACTCAGAAGGGGCTCGAGTTTGGTTTAATGCTCTGCTATCTCTGTCTAGAGATTTTAACAATTTTTTGATCAAGTGCCTTGCATTTTCATTTTGTCCTGAGCCATGCAAATTGTGTAGCTGGTCTTGGTAAAGGGTAATTCTCGATGTTGGTCTAGCTAAATTTGCCATCCATGTTTTCTTAGTTTAGTTGTAAAGGTTCATACTTTGGTCCACATCCCCATTTAAGCTTCTTTAGGTCACCAAGAATACTCCCTGGGGGATGAGCAGTCTTTTAAAACTTTTTTTTTTCCTGAGGTGTAATTCACATACCATAAAACGTAACATTTAAAAGTGTACAATTCTGCGGTTTTAACCCCCTCCCCCAGTTTCACTGAGATATAATTGGCAACATTATTTTAAGTCTAGTCACAAAGTTAGCCTGGCATTTCTAAAGAGCCCTAGATTGGGAGTGAATAGCGCTGATTCTCTCTTGTTTTCACCATTTTTGAAGTAGAATCTCAACAAATGATGTGTGGTTGGACTGTACTACTTCCCTGAAATACGTTTTACCAGTAACAGACTAATGCTCTTAATTACCCATGACATTTTAGAGGTGGAATAGATCCTACAGATTATTCATTTTACAGCTGAGTAAACCGAGATCCTACAGATTATTCATTTTACAGCTGAGTAATCCGAGACCTGAAGAGATTGAGTGCCTGTTCAATGCCGTGCAGGAAGTGATGAGGGCTGGAACTCAGGTCTTGTTTTCATTCCATGTGCCCCTGGCTCGATAATTCTGTCCTCTATTCAGATTGCTCACCTTTCCTCAGTGGAATCAAAATATTTTCTAATATGGAAGATTAGGTATTTGTGGGTACCAGCACCAGGGTTCACAAAAGGACATTTTTTAGTCTCCTTTCCATTAGTAACATGTTTTCAGAAATTCAGGATTTCAGGGGTCAGGATATTTGGATGATAAATATTTCTCTAACTTTCCTCACTCTAGGGCACGACTAATTGATTCTGAGGGCTTCACGTTACCATTCATTTGATGACATTACTGTGCTTTCTGTGTACAATTTTGACCTTATTACAGTCTATAATGGTAGTGATTTAATGAACTTGCGGCATATTATTTAGCTCATTAAAGTCTTTGCATTTAAGCAATGTTGATGCTTTTAAGACTGTGGAGAATTATTAGTTCGATGAAGCATTAGTTCTGATATATTATACAATTTGGCAGAAAACTTTGGTTCAGAGAACGGACCCCAGTTTCATGGCCGGGCAGCATATAAACACAACAGTAGTAACCCAGGCAATCATATAGACACATGCATAATTAAGTCCAAATCTTATTTTAAATTCTTTGGGAGCCTTCTGTGGGAGGATATTTTAAATAGTGATTATATATAATATTAGCAATAAAAATATTTTGAATATTTACCATGTGCTAGGCATTCTAAACATACATTATTTCATCCACAACATATTTATGAAGTGGGTTATTATTTTTATTTCCATTTTACAGATGAAGAAACCAAGATGTTAGGAGGTAAATAACTTGCCCAGGGTCTCATATCCAGATGGCAGAGGTGGATGTGGTTGGGAGCATCTGACTCCAGAGCCTGAATCCCTAACTATCACCATGCGCTTCCTAGTTCTCATTGGATGAAGTAATAAAACAAGATTTTACTTGTCCTATTATAATGAAAATGTAATAAAGAAAACACTTGCAGGGGTAATGAATGAACACCTTCAGATGAAAATAAGCCCAAGAGAAGATTCTGTAGGGGATGCTACTTTTTTGACTGTGCCACTTGGAACCCTGGCTGGAGCAGTCAGAGAGGATGGGCCCTGTTCAGAATCCTGCCTCTAACAATATTTGAAGCAGTTTTTTTAAAAATTGGAAATATGAAGTATTTAAACTATTTTAAACATATACAAAAGTATAGAGAATAGTATAGGGAACCTGTCCATAGCCGTTACCCAGCTTCAGTAATTATCAGCTCAGAGCCGATCTCATTTCATCTCCCACCCTCTACAGATTACTTTTAAGCAAATTCAGACCTCAAAATTTTTCATACATAGATATTTCAGCATGTATGTCTAAAAGATAAGGATTTACTTTAAAAAGCATAATCACAATGCTATTATAACACCTGAAAATTCTAATACCTTAAAATAATCAAATATTGAGTATTCACATTTCCATGTTTATCTCATAGTGGTTCTTTTTTTTTTTAATGGTTTGTTCAAATCAGAATCCAAGTAAACTCCATGAGATTGGTATGTATTTTAAGTATCTTCTAACATACAGTTTTCCCCTCCATCTGACATTTTTATTTCTTGTAATTTATTTGATTAAACTAAAAACAACCAAAACAGGTTTCCTTTGGAATTGCCCAAAGCTGGATTTTGCTGGTTGCATTTCTGCAGTATTATTTATTATGTTCTAATATGATGACTGAAAACATTTTAATTTTTTTAACTTTAGAATCTATCCTCAGGGACATAACCATTTTATTTTATTTTTTGTCTTCAGGTACATCCTTGGGAATGTACAGTAGATCTTCCTTGTTTTAAAATAGTGGAGTTTTAATTTGCATTTCTCTTATTTTGAGCATTTCTTTTTTTCCATATTATTAAGGACCATTTTTATTTCTTCTTACGTAAACTCCCTATTCATAATTTTCCATAAAGTTAGTAGGCTTATTTTTTATCAAAAGAAGTTCATATATTACAGATATTTATCCCTTCTCTGTGATTTTGATTACAAATATTTTCCCCAGTTAATCATTTTTCTTTTCACTTTCTTATGCTATTCTCTGCCATGCAAGAGTTTCTGAATTTTTTTTTTTTTTTTTAGTTATTGAGTGTATCAATTTTTGCCCATATTACTTCTGGATTTTGCATCATAGTTAGAAATATTTTTCCAGATTGTAGGTGAATTAACTCATGTTTTCTTTCAGGGCTTCATGATTTTATGTTTACATTTACAGTTGACTCTTGGAACGACAGGGGTTTGAACTGTGAGAGCCCACTTACACGCAGATTTTTTTCAATAGTGAATACTACAGAACTAGACAATTCCTGGTTGGTTGAATCTGGGGATACGGAACCATGAATACAGGGGAGTTGCATATACAGAGGACCAACTATAAATTATACTTGAATTTTTTGACTCCCCAGAGGTTTGGATGTCCCTAACCCCTGTGTTGTTCAAAGGTCAACTGTATATTTCT
This sequence comes from Delphinus delphis, assembly GCF_949987515.2. Lineage (NCBI taxonomy): Eukaryota > Metazoa > Chordata > Mammalia > Artiodactyla > Delphinidae > Delphinus > Delphinus delphis. The sequence goes on along the minus strand of NC_082694.2, from coordinate 44,717,512 downwards.
GTATACATATATTTAATGTATATATGGTGTCAGGTGGAATGAATCAAATTCTATCTTCTTGAGAGCAGGTTTTAAAATTCAGGACTTTATAAAAATAGCAAAGTGATCTGTTGGGAAGGCGTGGGCCCACATTTTCTGGTAAAATCCAAGCAGAGAAGTAAAAGTCCACAGTGGGTTCTGCTCTGCACCTGCGGCTCATCCTTACTGAAGAGCTGGCATTGACACTTAGGCCCTGAGGCTACTAGAATAATTCATGCTCTGGTCCACTAATGGCTGGCTGCTTCTCCCTGGCCCTCTGGTCACCCTCTTGTCCTAAGGGCACTTACCCTGTTACTCCGTGCTGCAAGTGCTGACACTGAGTCCATGCTTAGTAGGGAATCTCTGTCAGTTGATCTTGGCAGAGGGCTTTGCCTCCCTCCTTGTCACTCTCACTAACCTGAAAAGTGGTTGGGCCTCTGCTTGGACCTTTAGAAATCTCTAATCTGAGTGCTTGCACACCAGTGTTCTCTTGGCACACTGTGTTCTCTCAGGTCAGTGGGAAAGGAAAGCTTCTATTTTGTTACCGTTTGTGAGAAGAGTCACTTTCTTACAGTAATAACAACAATAATACTGGTTAAAATGCATGGACTTGGTGGGAATGTAAATTGATACAACCACTATGGAAAAGAGTATGGAGGTTCCTTAAAAAACTAAAAATAGAACTACCATATAACCCAGCAATCCCACTACTGGGCATATACCCTGAGAAAACCATAATTCAGAAAGAGACATGTACCACTATGTTCATTGCAGCACTATTTACAATAGCCAGGACATGGAACCAACCTAAATGTCCATCGACAGATGAATGGATAAAGGAGATGTGGCACATATATACAATGGAATATTACTGAGCCATAAAAAGAAACGAAATTGAGTTATTTGTAGTGAGGTGGATGGACCTCGAGTCTGTCATACAGAGTGAAGTAAGTCAGAAAGAGAAAAATAAATACCGTATGCTAACACATATATATGGAATCAAAACAGAAAAAAATGGTACTGATGAACCTAGTTGCAGGGCAGGAATAAAGACGTAGACATAGAGAATGAACTTGAGGACACAGGCTGGGAGGGGAAAGCTGGGGCGAAGTGAGAGTAGCATCCACATATATACACTACCGAATGTAAAATAGTTAACTAGTGGGAAGCAGCTGCATAGCACAGGGAGATCAGCTTGGTGCTTTGCGATGACCTAGAGGGGTGGGATGGGGAGAATGGGAGGGAGGCTCCAGAGGGAGGGGTTATGGGAACATATGTATGCATATGGCTGATTCACTTTTGTGTACAACAGAAACTAACACAGTATTGTGAAGCAATTATACTCCAGTAAAGGTCTATTTTTTTTAAAAAAAGATTAAAATAAAATGCATGGAATGCTTACTGTGTACAAGACACCAGGCATACCCCAACACCCGTGGGGGCAGGGCGAGGACACTCCAGGTGTTCATTGCATATGTCTACATGCTTGAAAGTTAGATATCGAGCAAGCTGTCTCTTACCATGTCAGATATGCTTTCATAGCAATCTGGAAGGACAGAGTCAAATGTAGAATTCTTAGACTCCCTTGAGCTCCATGCCAGAATGCGGCAGTGTGAGAAGTGGCCCCCCTGCCTTCAGGCTGCCTTCCTTCTCATCCCATCTCCTACTCCGTCCGCACCACCAGGGGCGTTGAGCACAAATTTGCATGCCCTCAGCCCATACAGCCAAGCTTCAGATTCATGCCTTCCCACCCCACAGATAGCTGTGCCTTCGCGTCATCCTTTAACTTAGGAGAGTACACCCCCGCAGAGCAGTCCAGAAGAGAGCCCTGTATGCGGACTCAGGCATTTTTGCGCAGGTAATTCTAGGGTCTCAGATGCCTGCAGTAGAGCGGGGGAGGAGTATGGGTTCTGGGTGGAAATGTCTCCTTGGCCCTGAAAAATCTTTACTCATAAGGAAGAGGAGAGTTCATATGGGGCCTCAGGTTGCTCATGTATTTTAACTCATTCAGTCCTTACCGACAATCCTATGAGATAGGTGCTATTATGTCCATTTTACAGATGAGGAAACTGAGGCTTGGATTAGGTAACCTGTCCAAGGTCAAAAGACTACTAAGTGACAGAGTAAGGATTACAATTTGGTCAGTCTGCCTCCAGAACCTTGTCTTCTGAACTGAAAGGATTTCCCCATATCACACTATTCCCATGATACTTTCTGTGCAGCATTATTAATCCCTCCCCACAGCAGTACTCGGGAATTATCTGTTTGATAACTATACAAGCAGTCAATAAAGTTGTTGTTGTGGACTTTCTTCATTCTTGGCCATGAGCTGAGCCTCCTTTAGTAGTAAAATTTAGGTATTTCTAAGATACTTTCCAGCTCTAGAATCCTGTGATTCTTTTTTTTTTTAATTTATTATTTATTTGGTTGCATCGGGTCTTAGTTGTGACATGTGGGCTCCTTAGTTGAAGCTCACAGACTCCTTAGTTGCTGCTTGCTGACTCCTTAGTTGCAGCATGCGAGCTCTTAGTTGTGGCATGCATGTGGGATCTAGTTCCCTGACCAGGGATTGAACCTGGGCCCCTGCATTGGAAGTGTGGAATCTTATCCACTGCACCACCAGGGAAGTCCCTAGAATCCTGTGATTCTTAAGTGGAGATGATTATGATTTCCCCTTCAGTGTAAGCTTAAGCAGTGTTCTAGAAAGTATACCTGAAGGTAACACAAAACTAGTAATAATTAAGAATTATAATTAGAAATAATAATTAAATTATTATTATAGAAACCTACCTATCAGTGAGTTTGCCATACATCTTTAAAGTTTTGGAACACAACATCTTCTATGAGAACCTCTCATTGTTCTCACTAGGAAATACTGCAAAAATTTTAGAGAAGGCACATTAATTAGCCTATAGGGTTCACTTAGGAAGAATATGTAATGATGTCAGCTTCAATGATCCAGATCTAACAACTAGATGTTACCCCTAATATAATCAACCTAAAACATTTAAAATGTACTGAATGTATAGCATATGTTATTAGCTATATGACTAATTTTTCATATTCTCTCTTTGAGATTAGAAATCTCATGCAAGAGTTTCAGTAGGGGCTTTATTAGAGAGGAACACTATGACTAAATTATTACCAGGAGCAGAAAAAAAGAATTATTGCCAGGGCTAATGTTTGGATTAAGAAATATCAAATGCTGTGCTGAAGTTGTAGATGTCTGTATGTTGCAAGTTGGTCTTCAGGTAAACTAGACTTTACATAGAGTCATAGCTAGTTACATTTTAAAGACAGACTTTCTGTGTATCTAGGAATGCTTTTTAGAATGGATCCTTTTCAAGCATGGATTTAAAAGGCCTTTTCTTACTAGTCTGATCAGATTCTTTTATGTTATCTCGATTGAATAGGGAATATACAGGAATTCTATCTTCAATAAAAAATCGTGAAAGCTTTTCATTGATTAGATCTCCTCTTGGACTGTACTGTCTATTTCTAGCTCAATAGCCAGAGCCTCTTTATCCTTTGTTAAAAATGTTTGAAAAGAGACGGGGGAAAAACTTTAAAAGTTCTTTCTCTATGAGTTACTGATAATCGCCCATTCCTTTTAGACCTAGCATTTACATCTTCCAATGTGACCTGTATAGTTTACCTAAAATGTTTAATATTCCTATAAAACATTAAACATAGGATAAGTTCTGAATGATAGATTAAAACCATGAACTTTAATTTAAAAATCTTTTCCTCTTTGAGTACGAAATAATTTCTGCTATAAGAATGACTGGCATTTAAGGAATCAAAAAGCAAGAAATTATTAATATGTATAATATATAGGAAATGTACATGCAACAACCAAGTAAAATGAGTCAAACTTTGTTTTTATTCTTAATAGCTTTGATATATAATTTACATACTATAAATTCATCCATTTAAAGTGTACAATTCAATGGTTTTCAGTATATAAAAAATTGAGCAATCAACACAATCTAATTTTAGAACATTTTTATCACCCTCCCACACCACAATTCCATACTCATTAGTAGTTATTCACATTTCCCCCACCTACCCATCTTCTTCTCTAGTGAACCACTAATCTACTTTATGTCTATACAAATTTGCCTCTTCTGAACATTCCATCTGGAAATGGAGTCATACAATGTGTGATCTTTTGCAAATGGCTTCTTTCATCTAGAATAACATTTTCGAGGTTCTATGTTGTAACTTGTAACAGTTCTTCATTTCTTTTCATTGAGGAATAATATTCCATTATATGGATGTATATATTGTACTTATCCATTCATTGATTGATGGGCATTTAGATTAATTACACTTTTTGTATTGTGGATAATGCTGCTATGAACATTCATGTATTGGGTTGGCCAAGAAGTGCCTTCGGTTTTTTAAATAAAAATAAAAGACACGTTTCTCATTTTCACCAAGAACGTTATTGAACAATGTATTCACCCTTTTGTCCCACTACCTTCTGCCATTTTTCAGGCAACTTCATAATTCCATCTTCCCCAAACTTTTTATCTTTTTGTGCAAAGAACTGTTCCAGGTGCCTTTTACAGTCCTTCAGGGAATTGAAATTTTTTCCATTAAGAGAATTTTGTGAAGACCGAAGTAAATGGAAATCCGAAGGTGCAATGTCTGGTGAAAACGGCGGATGAGACAGAACTTCCCAGCCAAGCTGTAACAGTTTTTACCTTGTCATCAAAGAAACATGTGGTCTTGCATTATCCTGATGGAAGATTACACGTTTTCTGTAATTCTGGACGCTTTTTGTCAAGTGCTGCTTTCAGTTGGTCCAATTGGGAGCAGTACTTGTTGGAATTAATCGTTTGCTTTTCTGGAAGGAGCTCATAATAGAGGACTCATAATAGAGGAGCTCATAATAGAGGACTCCTTTCCAATCCCACCATATACACAACATCACCTTCTTTGGATGAAGACGGGCCTTTGATGTGGTTGGTGGTGGTTCATTTCGCTTGCCCCACAATCTCTTCTGTTCCACATTATTGTACAGTATCCACTTTTCATTACCCATCACAATTTGTTTTAAAAACGGAACGTTTTCGTTACGTTTAAGTAGAGAATCGCATGAGGAAATACAGTCAAGAAGGTTTTTTTGCTTAACTTATGTGGAACCCAAACATCAAAGTGATTCACATAACCAAGCTGGTGCAAATGATTTTCAGTGCTTGATTTGGATATTTTGAGTATGTCGGCTATCTCCTGCGTGGTATAACGTTGATTGTTCTCAATTAATGTCTGAATTTGATCGCTATCGACTTCAACTGGTCTTCCCGACCGTGGAGCATCGTCCAGTGAGAAATCTCCAGCACAAAACTTCACAAACCACTTTTGACACATTCGATCAGTCACAGCATCTTCTCCATACACTGCACAAATCTTTTTTTTTTTTTTTTTTTTTTTTGCATTTCGGTTGTGTTTTTATCTTTCTTGAAATAATAAAGCATAATATGCCGGAAATGCTTTTTTCTTCCATCTTCAATATTAAATTGGCTACACTAATTCACGAATTTTGATGTCTTTTTTTAAATGCTCGCTGATTTGACAGCTGTCACATACAATCTAACAAAATTGTTTCGAATGAAGTTAAAGACAACTAAGTGCTACTAGAGCCATCTTATGGAAAAAAATGAATGAACCTTTTGGCTAACGTGATAAAAGTTTTTGTGTGAATGTATTTCTCTTGGGTATATATCTAGAAATGGGATTGCTGGATCACACGGTGACTCCATGTTTAACTTTTGGAGGAACTGCCAGATTGTTTTCCAGAGCAGCTGCATCATTTTACATTCTCACCAGCAGTGTATGAGGGTTCCAATTTCTCCACATCCTCTCTGATGCTTGTAATCGCCTTTTTATTACAGCAGGTGTTAAGTCGTATTTCATTGTGGTTTTGATTGCATTTCGGTGGTGGCTAATGATATAGAGAATCTTTTCATATGCTATTTTTATTTTTAAGTATTTTACTTGGTTAAAAATGTGGAGTCTAACCCCATTAGTTGATTGCTGGTGAAATATCATCGTCAGTTTTTTGTAGTTCAATGGTATCTAAAGTGTAATGCTAATGAGGTCAAGGCTACAAGGTCTAGCTCCAAATAAATTGGTTATCTTTTACAGAGGAAACTCTGGTTAAACAACTACACTCATATGCCCTAACTCTGTTCAATGATCTGACAGGCTCTTAATATTGCCAATTAACAGAGTCTAGAAAGATCAACCAAAGGGTTTATCCTAATGACTACAAATATCATTTCAAGAAAAATACAGTCTATCATCAACAGATATTTTTAAGAGCAATGACTTATTTGTTTTTGAAGTATAGTTGACTTACAATATTATATTAGTTTCAGGTGGACAGCATAGTGATTCAGTATTTTTATGGATTATACTCCATTTAAAGTTATTACAAAATAGTGGTTATATTTCTCTGTTCTGTACAATATATCCTTGTACTTATTTTATACATAGTAGTTTGTATCTCTTAATCCCATACCCCTATCTGGCCCTTCCCTCTTCCTTGTCCCCACTGGTATCCACTAGTGTGTTTTCTATATCTGTCAGTCTGTTTTTGTTTTGTTATATACATTTGCTTGTTTTATTTTTTAGATTCCACACATAAGTGATAACATAGAGTATTTGTCTTTCTCCGTCTGACTTACTTCACTAAGCATAATACTCTTTAAGTCCATCCACGTTGTTGCAAATGGCATAATTTCATTCTTTTATATGGCTAATATTCCTGTGTGTGTGTGTGTGTGTGTGTGTGTGTATATAAATATATATCACATCTTCTTTATCCACTTATCTGTTAATGGACACTTGAGTTGCTTCCATGTCTTGGCTGTTGTAAATAGCGCTGCTATGAACATTGGGGCGCATGTATATTTTCAAAACAGTGGCTTTTTTTTCAGATATATACCCAGGAGTGGAATTGGTGGATCATATGGTAGTTATATTTTTAGTTTTTTGAGGAACCTCTATATTGTTTTCCATAGTGGCTACACCAATTTACATTCCCTTCAACAGTGTACAAGGGTTTCCTTTTCTCCACATTCTCCCCAACATTTTATATTTGTAGGCTTTTTGGTGATAGCCATTCTGACAGGTGTGAGGTGATACCTCATTGTAGTTTTGATTTGCATTTCTCTAATAGAGATGTTGAGCATTTTTTCATGCTTGTAGCCATCTATATGTCTTCTTTGGAAAAATGTTTATCCAGATCTTCCACTCATCTTAAAATTGTGTTGCTTTTTGATATTGAGTTATATGAGCTGTTAATGTATTTTGGCTATCAACTTCTTGTCAGTCATCATTTGCAAATATTTTCTCCCATTCAGTAGGTTGTCTTTTCACTTTGTTGATGGTTTCTTTTGTGTGCAAATGATTTTAAGTTTAATTAGATCCCATTTATTTATTTTTGTTTTTATTTCTTTTGCCTTTGGATATGGATCCAAAAATTATTGCTATGATTTATGTCAAAGAGTGTTCTGCCTATGTTCTCTTCTAGGAGTTTTATGGTTTCAGGTCTTTTATTTAGGTCTTTAATCCATTCTGAGTTTATTTTTGTATATGGTGTGAGGAAATGTTCTAATCTCATTCTTTTACATGTAGCTGTACAGTTTTCCCAGAACCCCTTATTGAAGAGACTGTCTTTTCTCCATAGTATGTTGTTGCCTCCTTTGCTGTAGATTAATTGACCATAGATGCATGGATAATGACTCACTGTTTTAATAAAAATGGTACATGCTCATTTCAAACATTTTTGAAAAATCAGAAAGGTCCAAAAAGAAGACAAAAAGTTATTCTAAATCTCACTGCTCCAGAAATAACTAGGTTAGGTTTTGGTGAACTATATTATAATATCTCTATACAGACATAGTTAGATGCATGGCAGATAACTAAATGGATAGAAATAATTTCATGAGAATGGAATTATACCATTCTCATGAATTTTTTTTTAAAATAAAGGGTTTCAACTAATTTTAATAACAAACAAAAAAGTGAAACTGAAGAATGAATGAGAACTGTTTCCTTAATAAACTGATTCATTGCTCCCCTCCCATCTTTTTTTACGTGGGCCTCTCACTGTTGTGGTCTCTCCCGTTGCGGAGCACAGGCTCTGGACGTGCAGGCTCAGCGGCCATGGCTCACAGGCCTAGCTGCTCCGCAGCATGTGGGATCTTCCCGGACCGGGGCACGAACCCATGTCCCCTGCATCGGCAGGCGGACTCTCAACCACTGCGCCACCAGGGAAACCCCACTCCCATCTTTTTACCATGCTTTACCATTTACCGTTACCAATCAAAAGTGATTCATTTGTTCACTTCTTGCACGGCTGAATATCATTGTCAGGTAGGTTTTTCATGAGTGTGTTAGCAGAAACTTCTGGTGAACACCAACATTGCTTTTCCATTTCTTTCTCAGTAAAATATTCCTGATTTTAAATGTACACACTGCCCCCATTATATAGTGTATAATCCTAGCCTCCCTTGCAGCTAGATGCACTCTAAGTTCTGGCCAATGGGATGTAAGCAGAAGTGTATGAAGCTTACAGAAAATATCCTTAAAGGGAGGAGATCTTCTATTCTCCTTCCTGCTACCTGTATTGCAAATGTAAATGCTGAAGTTTGATCTGTCATCTTAAACCATGAGGTGAAAGATATGTATTAATGTATAACAAGACAGGAAGATTCTGGGTATCTGAAAATTTCCTTAATCTGCTATACTTCCAAACATTTTATGTGGTAGAGAAACTTCTACCTTCTTTAATGGTTTATTTGGGTTCTTTAGTCACTTGTCATTAAACTTCATTATAACTGTCACAAGGGCTAAAAAATGCCCTGAAGTTCTTAATGTCAGAGAATGTCTGCCTGTTACTTTTACACTTAACAAGTTAGCTGGGTATAATTCTAATATTATAATTTCCTTCTCTATCAGAACTTATAAATACTGCTCCATTTTTTCTGGCATTGGAGGTTGCAGTGCAGAATGTGAGGCCAGCCTGATTTCTACACCCATCCTCCATTTTTGTTTCTGCCTAGACCCTTGAGAACATTTTCCCAGTCTTTTATAATAAAAAATTTCAAGCATACAGAAAAAAGATACATAAAGCAACTGCTAATATTTGCCATATTTGCTTTATCTCTCCTGTGCATGTGTGTTTGTGTGTACATAGAGAACACATTTCTTCCTGAATCACTTGAAGGTAAGTTGTAGATGTAACATTTTATTCCTAAATACTTCAGGATGTCTTTCCTTAGAATATGATTTTCCGGAGAATAAGAAGAGTTAATTCCCTGATATCTGCTAGAACAGGGGTCCCCAACCCCAGGGCCCTGGACCAGTACGGGTCCTCGGCCTGTTAGGAACCCGGTTGCACAGTAGGAGGTGAGCAGCGGGAGAGCCAGAGAAGCTTTGTCTGCCACTCGCTCCCCATCGCTCCCCATCGCTCGCATTACTGCCTGAATCATCCCCCCCACATCTGTGGAAAAATTGTCTTCCACGAAACCGGTCCCTGGTGCCAAAAAGGTTGGGGACCACTGCTCTAGAATAATCCTTTTTGTATTAAAATTCCCCAATTGTTCCTTCTCCCACATTGTCTTTTGTGGCCTTAAAAAAAAAAAATCGGGATCCAAGATCCAATCAGGAGTCACCCATTGTACTTAGTTGTTATATCTCTTTAGTCTCTCTCTTTTTTTTTTTTTCTTTTTGCGGTACGCGGGCCTCTCACTGTTGTGGCCTCTCCCGTTGCGGAGCACAGGCTCCGGACGTGCAGGCTCAGCGGCCATGGCTCACGGGCCCAGCCGCTCCGCGGCATGTGGGATCTTCCCAGACCGGGGCACGAACCTGTGTCCCCTGCATCGGCAGGCGGACTCTCAACCACTGCGCCACCAGGGAAGCCCTTTAGTCTCTTTTAACCAAGAATAATCCCCCACCTTTTTGTTATGTATTTTTTGTTTAATTACATTTGCTTTTTGATCAAGCCAGACCACTTGTGTTGTACGCTGCCCTATTTTCTGGCTTTGCCTGATTGTTTACCTATGGTTTCAGTTAACTTGTTCATCTATCCCATATTTTCTGTAAACTTAGAGTTAAGTCATAAGGCTTGATTAGACTTGAGTTAGTTATTTGGCCAAAAATGTTTTATGCAGTATTTCATACCACATCACATCAGGAGGCAGAAGGAGAAGATTGTGCCAGTACTGGTGATACTAAGTTTGATAATTTAATTGAGATGGTGACCTCCAGAGCACTCCATTTAAAGTTACATAATTTGTAGGGTGATTCTTTAGCATTATGGGAAGGAATATCCTCTCATCTAATCGTTTTGGTATACATTTACAACCTTTTCCTGCATCAGTTACATCACTGGATGATTTTCTAAATCTATTATTTTCCCTACATTTATTAGCTAGCATTCTTATGTAAGTAGCTTTCCTTTATCAACTGAGGATAAACTTCAGTTCCTCCAAGAAGACAAAGTAAATGCTTAAATGTTTCTCTTTAATTACTAATTGGCAGAGGTGGTAAAACAGTCCTCTCTAAAGTTGGCAAATGATTTTGAAATATTATTTATTCTTGAAGTTAAATAATTTTGCTAGGATATGCCTCCAAGGAGACTATTCTATATCATCTTTTTTTTTTCTGATATACAGTGTACCACTTTAATGTGCAGATTCAGTTCTTTAGTATATTCCTCTATTTTCTGTTCCATTTGTTGGCTTCTCTAATTTAGGAATGCCAATGATCTGCAGGTTGGGTTAGCTTTGCTGTCTCAAGCATTATCTATTTTAATATCCTTGGCTTTTTCCTCTGCATTTCTTGTGATAATTTCTGGTGTTTCCTCCATACTGGTAGTATGATTTCCAGTTTTTTTTCCTATTGTTTCAAACGTGTTCATTAGATCTGAAACTGTGTTCATATTTGATTACTCCTTTAGCTTGGCTTTTATTTTTAGTATCCATTTTTAAGCTCTTGATATTTTGAATTAATATTGTAACTAAGTTCTTTGGTAGAGAATCTGCTTCTTTGACAAATTTTCTTCAAGATGCCATAAAGTTTCTTCATCTATCTTTCACATATAATGTACCTTTCTTTCAAGATTTTGGTTTGCTTTTGCTATGACCTTACTTTTTTTTTTTTTTTTTTGTGGTACGCGGGCCTCTCACTGCTGTGGCCTCTCCCATTGCGGAGCGCAGGCTCAGCGGCCACGGCTCACGGGCCCAGCCGCTCCGCGGCACGTGGGATCTTCCCAGACCGGGGCACGAACCCGTGTCCCCTGCATCGGCAGGCGGACTCTCAACCACTGCGCCACCAGGGAAACCCCTTACTTTTTTTTTTAAAGGTATTTTAAAAAATTATTTTTAACATTTACTTATTAGTAAATAATTTATTTTTGGCTGCTTTGGGTCTTCGTTGCTGCGCGTGGGCTTTCTCTAGTTGCGGCGAGCAGGTCTACTCCTCGCTGCGGTGCGCGGGCCTCTCATTGTGGTGGCTTCTCTTGTTGCAGAGCACGGGCTCTAGGCGCATGGGCTTCAGTAGTTCTGGCACGTTGGCTCAGTAGTCGTGCGTGGGCTCAGTAGTTGTGCCTCATGGGCTCCAGAGCACAGGCTCTGTAGTTGTGGTGCACGGGCTTAGTTGCTCTGTGGCATGTGGGATCTTCCCAGACCAAGGATCGAACCCATGTCTTCTGCAGGCAGATTCCTAACTACTGTGGCACCAGGGAAGTCCCTGCCCTTACTTTTTTTGTTTCTTATGTTTGATGGGGCAGCTCTTTCCAAATCATTTATTCAGATACATTATGTATGAATTCTTCTAGACATTTTTCTCACCTTATCTGAGAATAAGTTGATCTTCTCAGAGCTATAGTGGCTGGATATTGCTTTTTATCCACTTTCCTGTAGCCTAAAATTGGAAAAGGATGGAGTAGGAAAAACGGTGAGATCTATTGGGATTTAGTATAGCTTCTGCTAGGGGATAGGCCTTTGCTCTTTCTTGAGATCCTGTGAAATGTCCAGTTCCAGAGCCCCTTCCATGCAGCCAAAGGTGTATCTCACTCCTATGGATTCTGGCTTATTCTCTTGACTCTGCAGAGTGCCCTGATGATGGCAGATACTGGTAAAACATTTTATTTCTGTTGAAGACCCAAGGTGATACACAGGGTCTTCTTCTCTAAAAGTATCCTCCCCACAACCTGGAAACTATACACTTACTCTCTCATTTTACTTCTATAAATTGAAGTATTTTAGTGAGAATTTTCATGAGTTCTTGAACTTACCTTATGTCCTTAATACTGTTTCTTGAGAATATTTTCCTCTCATTGTCTAAGAAACTTGAGGCGGAAAATTCTGTAACCGTGCCTTAATCTGCTATATTTTCTCGTCAGTTGTTTAATAACAAATAGATCTATGTCTTAAGTTGGAAGGTATACGTATACTCATTTAACTAAAAGTACAATATGGTATAGCATGGTGGTCACTAGTTATATTAAAGGTAAGTGAGGAAATGAACATGTCATGTTATATCCATTTCTATTTGTTGAGGAGACTCTTTTCAACATCCTTTTGTAATTTTTCTGAAAGATGTCCCTTCCTTTCTGGACCATTACTACTACCTCTAATGTAGAACCCCAACCAAGGTCTACCTTAAGCCTCTAATACCTGATGCTTTGACTACTGGCAAAATTACTGTTTTTATTGCTATTCCCTTCTTCCCCGCCCCCTGAAAAAATCCAGTGGCCTTCCATTATTTTAAGATATGGTGCAAACCTCTAGGTTCAGCTCCATCCACAATCTAACCTTTCAGGTTTATGTCCCCTTCTCATCTTACACGAATTCTCTCTTGCACCAATTCTATTCTCTAAATCTTTTTCTGTATCTACCCTTTTATTCTATAGACCCATGCAGAGTGCTTTCAATTTATGTTTACTTATCTCAATTCTACCCTTATTTCCTATTTCCTCCATGAAGTCATTCCTGACTTATAGCTGGAAAAGCTCTTCATCTTGTGAATTTTTATATAGAATTTACTGTCTCTATTTAATTCATTGGCATTGTTTTATGGCATGGCATTATTGGTCATTATATTTTAGCTTATGTCTCAAATCTTTCAGACCATGTTGTTTTGTTTGTTTTTGTTTTTACATTTGGTAGTGCCCTTATTGTCTAGCACAGTGCAACTTCATGGATTTGTAGATCCCTGTTTCCTTAAAAAGAATGATGAGACCAATTCACATCCTCTTCACTGCTGCAGGCAGCAACTGCTCATCCAAACTCTGGCACTTCTAATCTTCCAGAGACTTTCCTACCGTTCAGAGGGCTGTGCTAAAGCTTGAGGTAGTTGAAGAACTGAGTAAGGGATTACATTGAGAGCACAGAAAGGAAAGGGCATGCTAAAAATGTCCCTTTAATCGTCCTTTTGCAGCTTTTTAGTCAGTGAGATTTTTAAGCCTCTTCTCACAGGTCAGCTGTTGCCCGGATTTGAAAAGAGGCTACTTCAGAACACACTGGAATTCACAGTTCACTTGGACAGATGCCACCGGCTTCTGCGTTTGAGGGTCAAGGTAGGTTGTTCGTGGCGTGAGCACCTTCCCATTTGCAAAATCTGGTTATCCTTAACTACCCAAGTCTTATGAAGCAGCTCATAGGAAGGCACTGGTTCTTAGGACAAAGTGAGACCACATCCCCAGCATTTTTCTTAAACGCGGCATTACTGTACTTTAACAGATTAGAATCCATCTGAATAAAAAGTAAAACTGAAGTGGGAAACAAACTTGGGCTTGAGTCGGCTGCAGTAGCCCTCAGGGACAGGTGCAGAAGAAATTCTCGACGTGGGCCGTAGAGATGGTATGGTCTCTATTCCTGCTCCACTGCTCTTCTTTTTAGATACACACGCACGCGGGCCGGCAGCCTCAGTCACTAGGTAACGCAAGGCGCTAGCCAGCGGTCGCCCTTGGTGCGCCTTCCTCTGCTCAGCAAAGAACCGCAAGCATCTCGGACGCAGTTAACGGCCTTTCTACGGCCCACTCTGGGCGCGCGGAATCCTGGGACTTGTGGTCCGGCCCCGCGCGCTCCCTGCCCGGGCCCGCGTGGAGTGGACTACATTTCCCAGGATGCATCGGAGGAAGGGGGCTACAGGGGCGGTGGAAGGAGGGGGCGGCGCTAGCGCTCTGGGGCATCGCCGTTTCCAAGCGCTGAGATCTCGCCTAGTAACCCGCAGCCTCGGTTCCCGAAAGCGGCGCTGTGGCCCCGCCCCCGGAGCCTCGGCTGGAGGAAGAACCTGTCTCTCGCGACGCCCCAGTGACGAAGCCCATCCTCGGGTGCGGGAGGCGGGGAAGGGTTGGGAAGGGGGGGGCAAGCGGAGGATTTCGCTCGCCCGTGCGAGATCCAGGACGTGCTCGCGGCGCCCGCTCAGAGCAGAGGTTAGAGGCGGCAGAGCCGGGATGCTCCGCAGGCTACCCTGGATCGGGTGTGGGAGGAGTGCAGGACGCCGCAAAGGCTGCACTGTGCGCGGGCCGGGGTGTCCCCTGGGGCCGGCGTGTCCCCTGGGGCCGGCGTGTCCCCTGGGGCCGGCATCCCTCAGGTCGGCAGCGACCAATGCCTGGGATGTGTGTGCGCGTATGTGGGGGCTCGCCGTCCCCAGTGGTTCCTCGGGCGCTCCCGCCCCACGCCGGAATAGAGGCGTGACCGTTGCGCCTGCGGGACCCGATAGCTAGAGCAGACCTTCCTGGGTAGAGGTACAAGATTTTGGTCACTTGTTAATTATTTAATTTTTTCTGGACCGGGAGCGTTTGTAGGTTGAGCTTTCCTGCCTCTAGCTGCACTAGTGTCTCAGTTTCCTCTGATTCAGAAAAATCTTTTTATGGCGCTTTCAATTGGAGTTGCTGATTAGTGAGAGCTGCTAAGTTCTTGTGGTTTTCTCGGCCAAGAGACGGTTCACGGAGGATATGAATTATGAACACATACACGACAACTAACTAATTGGAGCATCTAAAAAATGACCGTTGCATATTTGCCCTGGCTTAATGGGGAAACAGCAATTGTTCTTTTTTTTTTTAAACATCCTTATTGGAGTATAATCGCTTTACAATGGTGTGTTAGCTTCTGCTTTATAATAACGTGAATCAGCTAAACATATACATATATCCCCATATCTCCTCCCTCTTGCAGCAAATGTTCTTTCAAATCGTATCGGCAGCCACCAGCCAGCAGCATTTAGGGCATATTTCATATCATTAAAAAGATGGATCTGGAGGGAGAGAGGAGGAATAGTTGACAATTTTTTAAAAACTTGGTTTAGTTTGGGGATCATTTTCTTGGACTGGGTGAGTTACGCAAAATATCTGTTTCTTTCTTCCTCGCTCTCGCATCCTGGATGTAGACTGTCAGTTTCGGATCCAAGGATGGCGATGGCAAAAGCTTATTCGAGTTCCTTGTCAAATTAAAGCTGTCACAGAATAAATCCCGCTGCCTGCTGCGAGGCCCCCGGGCACAGCAAACTTCAGTGAGCGAACTGGTAATCAGTGTTTGGATATGCAGATCCATGATTTAAAAGACGGGGTGACCCTCTCAAAAACCTCTCACGGGGGCCGAAGCCCGCAGGTGCAGTGAGGCGTGCGCGCGCGAGTGCTGGCGCCCCAGAAGACGCCTCTCCCGTGGAGAGGGAGCCGGAGAGCCCGGCGGGGTCTGGCGACCGCGTACCTGGCGGCTCGTCTCCGGCGGCGGCGGCGGCGGCGGATGATGGTTGCGGCCAGCGCGCTGGTCTGTGTCTGTGCGTCGCCGCGGAAATCAGCGCCCGGCGCTGCACGCTGAGCCCTTGCAGGTCCTCCACATCCCGAGCCTTGGTGAGGACAGACCCGGAGCCCAGGGGCCGCGGACCCGCACGCGGAGCGACCGGGGGGCGAGTGGGGTTAGCTTATCATGGCGGATCGGACAGCTCCCAGCTGCCAGCTCCGGCTGGAGTGGGTGTACGGGTACCGGGGTCACCAGTGCCGCAACAACCTGTACTACACCGCCGGCAAGGAAGTGGTCTACTTTGTGGCTGGCGTCGGGGTGGTTTACAGCACCCGCGAGCACAGCCAAAAATTCTTCTTGGGACACAACGACGACATTATCAGGTAAGGAGGTGGCCTGGGGCGGTGGGGAGGGGTTGGGTGTGAAGGTTGGAAGGATGACGGGAAGGATGACCAACTGGGCTTTCCTGGGGTCAGATCCGGAAGCCCCATGGAATAAAGGAGTCTCTCTGGAACCTCATGGAATTACAGAAGGGCTACTGATTCTAAGGCTAGGGCAGAAGCAGGGTAGGGGGTGCAGGTGGGGAGAGAGAGATTTCTTTTTATTCCTCCGGAAGGCTTTTAAATCTCTAAGGAGTTAAGTGTCCTGATGCTTTTTTGGTGTTCATTCCTGCTACAAGTGGAAGGATCCTGGGTAAACTATCAAACACTTCTCCTTCCCTCCCTAACTAGGAAAATGTAGGACCAATAACCTGAACTGTGGGTATCATCTTTGGGGGGCTTTTTAGAAGGTTCCTCAGCAAGCAAGAGGATTGAAAAAAAAAAAAAAACCCTAAAAGAAATTTTGCTAAAGGTAATTGGGATCTTCATTCCAGATGCTTTGAAACTAAGAAATTTCTGCAGTGGGTGGGGAGTTTGTTCTCTAATATTTCCCTTGGTAGTGACTTAGTGCCAAAAAGCATATTTATGGATGCTTCCACACCATCACTGAGGTTATAAAAGGCTGGCAGTTGCTGGACCACAAAACCCTACCAGCCAGCCCACAGAATGACCAACATCTAGTAGCGGATGGTGGGACTGATTAGAAGAACAAAACTGGATGAATAGACATCTTAGGGGTCCTCCTTATTAAATTGTAGAGGGGTATATTTTGATTTTTGGCCCTGTCCTCTTATCTTTGGACCAGACGCATTTTCCTCCAGCCCTTGTCAGCTTCTTGTGTGACCAGACAAGGTGTGGTCCAGATGCTGTTCACAGGGAATCCTTTTCAGCCTTCAGCAGTTAGGGAAGATTTCCATATGGGAGCCTCAGCCCACAGGGAAAATGACTTGCTGAGGATGGACTACAACTGACAGAGACCATATTTGTACCTTCCAGACTTGTGTGTTCATTGATGCAGAACACACTAACATCACATTTCAGAATATTGCCACTTGTGCTCTAAGTTTCCTTTCATAATGAAATAAATGGTTAAGTGGTGTAATGATAATGGTCTTAATGTCTCTGTGGGAAGAATGATTTTTAAAAACTAGCTTTTTCCCTCTTGTAGTGTTGTGATTATTCTGTATTCTGGAGCTTTCTTCCCCCCGCCCCAAGCCCTAAAGTTGAAAAAATTGTTACAGAAAGTAAAAACTTAATATTTGAAAATGCAGTGAGATATATTTTTTAAAAATCTTGAATTTTAGAAGATGAAGATTTTAAGTACTAGGAGCTCTACCGTTCTCAAGATTGGGTGGAACTGACATGTAAAACTTTCTTCATGTCACATATGACAGAATAGCTTTCTTCTCTCCCTGCTATGGTAATGGTTGTGATTGGGGCATCCTTACCTAGTCCCATCCTGGAGATTTTGCTTCTGTAATTGCTGAACTGATTATTAAAGTCAGAGGTGCAAATGATTAACAGTGACTCGTGAAAAGGTTAGATGTTTAAAAATTAAAACCCATTATGTTTTTGCTCTTTCTTAATGCAGTGCTTTCCATTACACCGTCAAAATAAGTTGTAGTCCTTCGGGGGAAGGGAGAGAGTGGCAATTAAACAGAAAATTCCCTGCGGTTAAATAATAGTAATGTGACAGTTCATTGAACTACTTTGAGGATTTGAACTCCTAATCTTAATTTTTTTTCTCTAATAGGAAAAAAATTAAATGCACTGTTGAAACTGAAGGTGGGAAAAGGGTGGAGTTGCAGTGAACCACTGTTATGACAGGCTATCGGACTACTGGGGATGTGATGATACCTGGCTTAGTTTAAGAAACACTCAGATTTGAAGATAAGGTGAATGAAGTTATTTGTGTAACTGGGTTTGCAAGGAGCTTCAATTTTGAAAAGAAAAAAAAAGATGATTTAGCTTCTGGTCTTTTTATTAAGATAGTTATATCTTTATGCTTTACAGTGACATAGTAGCAAGGCTGCCTGCAGAGAAAGGACTTTATTGCTAAATTTTCGATGATATTTGGTTGGGTCTGAGTATAGGTGAGCAGAGTTCTTTAATATCCATGTATGTGTTTGCACCTAGGAATAAAATTAAGTCCAACAGATTAAAAAACACAGACCACAGATCATTATATAATTAAGAGCTGTAAAATTAGAGAATGTAGAGTGTTTATGTTATTTTGCTTTATCTTCTATATGTAAATATCTTTTTCCCATGAAGGTAGTACACAAGCAATATTTGTTTTTATCCTTAGTATATGAGACTCTTAAGTGCCATTTCCTTCATAATTTTATTCCCAGAAGCATACTAGATGTTTGAAATTAGTATTGTAAAATGTTAGGAATATTAATGTATTAACTGTATATATGGAAAGGAAATTTGTAGTCTTTTATCTTTATGAATTTCAACTCATTTCTGTATAGCCAGTTATACTACTGATTTTCTATTTAAAATATTGATGTTTCTCATTGAATGAGGAGGACTAAAGCTAAAGTACTAGTGCAGAATGTTTGGGGCTTTTTGGAATCATGACATAAATATTAAAACTTCTAACTCTTGATTCCATCAAACGAGATATGTAAGTAATTGTCCACATAGCTTTTGCATTAGTTTGAAAGATATATTCATAATGCATACATTTCCCACTGTTTTATTTATTGTGCTACTTTCCCAAGAATATTAACTAGAAAGCAGTCCAACAAATATTGATACCACACTCCATTTTAGAAAACCTTGTCATCTCTGAGATCACGATGAACTTTAATAATAATACTGTAGGATTCGGCAGAGCTCATTAGAGTTCAGCGTATGTTTCCTCCTGATTTGACAGACTATGTGTTTAAGTCAGATTTTTTAAGATGTTCATATGTGAAGCATAATGTGATCTATTGGATGTGGAGGCTTAGTTTTATTCTCTTGAATGACTGCACTTCAATACAGTTAACAGATTAGTGGATGATGCCATATTTTACCTCTGATAACATTGTGGTGGGACAAATAAATATTAAAGCAACACTCAAATCAGGGCTTGAAGGCAAGGACCGTAATACAGGCAGGAATAATTACTAACTTGGTTTCTGCTGCACGTAGCAGACCATGACACAGTACTGGAGCAAATGAAAGAAAAGGTCATGAACACATTTGCTCTCTGTCACCTCCCATCCATTTTCACAGTGACTCCAGTTGAGACATTTCTCTCCTTACTCTGGATCCCTATTTTGCATCTGACTAGTCCCCTGTCTCCCTTTTCGTTTCTCTTATTTTTCAGCTCTCTGTTGCAAGGGAGGTTTTTCGGCAGTACCATTTTAGGGGAAAGTGCGCTTTGATTTCACACCCACTTGGGTTTGAACCCACTCTGCTCTTTGTTTACTAGAGGCATCCAAGTGAGTGGCTTGACCTCTCAGGGCCTTGTTTGTTTGTGAAAGGGTGGGTAACAACACCTAAGTTGCAGAATTGTAACTATTAGAAGTAATGTATGCAAATAGTTTAGCATGGGTCCTGGCCCTTAATTGTTGCTCAATAAATGCTCTTAGTAATGATAGTAGTAGTACAGTATTTAATCAAGAACACACACATACACCAAAGACAAAAAAATGTTTCCTCACTGTTCATAGTCTGAAGTCCAAAATTCTGAGTTTTCCATTCTCCCTGCTCTTAACCCATCTTTCTACCTTCATTTTCCTTTTCTTTAAAAAAACCCATAAATTGTTTGCTTCCCACTTGCCATATAATAAGAGTACTATGTTCTTTCCTGTCTCACGCTGGGATGATTTATCTCCCCCTTCATCCTTCTTCTCCCGATTCCTTTCCCCCAGTGGCATAGTGGTGGGAGCATGGGCTTTGGTCAGACAGACCTGATTTTGAACCTAGATGTGCCACCAGTTGGGTGACTTGGGGAAGCTACTAAACCTCTGTGAGTCTCAACTATCATCAGTAAAATAGCTTCTCATACATGCAATGGAGGTTTAGAGGTACCTAACTTGTAGCTTGTGGAGATAACATACAAGGTTCCCCACAGTGTTTGGCAAATAGGAAGTGCCCGCCGCAGGGAGCCTGTTTGTATCTGCGCCTTGCATGGCCCCATCCGTTTCAATCCCACCTCTCCCATGAGACCTTTTACCATCCTTAGATGAAGGGGTGCCTTAGATGAAGGAACGCGTTGCACTCCTAAAGTTTTGCGTCTTTTGTGACCGATGCTGCTCGCTTGATATATATCATTTAGTGCCGTTGTTTCACTATGAATATTTTCATTTGTAAATGTATGTAAGATCCTTGAGGCTGAGAATGAATTTAATAATCAGAGCCGGGCTTCCCTGGTGGCGCAGTGGTTGAGAGTCCGCCTGCCGATGCAGAGCACACGGGTTCGTGTCCCGGTCCGGGAAGATCCCACATGCCGCGGAGCGGCTGGGCCCGTGAGCCATGGCCGCTGAGCCAGCGCGTCCGGAGCCTGTGCTCCGCAACGGGAGAGGCCACAGCAGTGAGAGGCCTGCGTACCGCAAAAAAAAAAAAAAAAAATCAGAGCCAACATTTCCTAAGTGCAGACTCGGTGCTAAATGTGTGTACAGATTTATCTCTTCTATCTTCTCGACAACCCCATGACGTTGGTACTGTGGTTAGCCTCAATTTCCTGGTGAGGAAACTGAAGCACAGAAAGGTTAAAGATGTTGCCCATGGTCACTATTTAGCAGATTGTAGAATGGGAATTGGAACCCAAGTCAGTCTGATTCCAAAACCCAGAGCTATCACTTCACTGCTTTACACACTTTTTTATTCTTCTCGGTTACTGTGGTCCCTACCATCGTGCCTTGTTTCTAACCAGAACTCAGTAAGTTTGTGATTCCTTGTAACTGTTTTTCAACCTCGTGCTTTATTTAAGGGTATTTGAAGCAGATCACTAGAACTCTGTTTAGAAATGGAACCATGTTCAAGTTCACCTTAGGAACATCACCAGCTTTGAAGCAATGACCTGAAACAAGGAACTGCTGGAGATGTTTTTTAAAAATTTGTTAAGTCTCAATTGTGACCTGGCTAAAATTACCTGGTGCTGCAGGTGCACTCAATTGCACTTGTTGAATTTGAAGAGAGGAGTGTAATAGCCATGGTTGGGCCTGCAGTGTTGGGTAAACAGGTTCACATGAAGGCCTGGAGATGTGATTTCATATTCTTCAGTCCCTTGACCAGTTTGAACAAGGGAAGCATGGGGGTAGCTATAAAGAATCAAACCTGTATTGAGTTGAGTGCTCACACACACACACACACACAGGGAAATCCCTTCATCCACAGCTCTGAGAGATAGCCTTTATTTTACAGGTACAGCTCAGAGAGGGAAAGAGATTTAAGCGAAGTCACTCAGTGGTACCATCCACACTATTCGTTGCATCTTACTTGCTCTGTTCATTGGCATGAGCATGTAGTGAAAGGTTTTGATGGAAGCTTACGGTCTATTCATAAATGATTTTACTATTGTTATTTTTGTTAATAAGCTATAGTCTGGTGATTTTTAATTAAGATTTATTTATTTTCTAAATTGGGTAGATTTTACTCTTCTTCATTTGTTTATTCATCAAAAACTTATTTCACATCTAGAATGTACCAGATGCAGGGGTGCAGCTTTGAACATGACCAAGTTCTTGCCCCCATTCTGGTGGAGGAAGCCAACAATGAATGAACAAGAAAGCAAGGTGAATATATCAATAGATTGTGATAAGTACTAACGAGGGAATGGCCTTGGAGGGGAACTGGGTTGAGTGGGGGTGTGGGAGCTACCTTAGATAAGGTTTCCAGAGCAGCTGTCTAGGGAGATGGCATTTAAGCTGAGACCTGAAGGATGAGAAGGGGTAAGCTAAGATGTGATGGAGAAGAGCAGTTATGTGCAGCGGCACCAGGGTGACAAAGAACTTGGTGTGCCCAGAACTCTGGTATAGATATCCAGAGAAAGACCAAGGTCATAGTACTTCTCATTAATGCCTCATGGGTTTTGGCAGCATATGTCCTAGATTTCCCAGGACAGTCACAAATATTCCATTCAGTTATTGTTATGGGTATACTTGCTATTGTCATGTCATGATTCTCTTTTTAATTCAGAATATATGACCATGTTTTTATTTTTAAAATATGGTTACTATATAATGGATCACAGCTTGAAAAACGTTACACTGCAGTATGCTCTCTTATAAAGAATTATATTGGCTCCACCACCAACAGTCAATCAGAATGTAGATTATACTGTGGTAAGTGAAAAACTGTTTCATGGCAGCATCTTTAAGCAGGGCTGTTCTAGGGCCTCTCCTACCCACAAGGATGTGGATCTCAATAACTTTGCAATGTAGGTGATGTATTTGCCAACAAAAAAGAAAAAGCAAGCTGTTGGGAAGGTTACCTTGCTAACTCTGCTTCTGGAACTGACTCTTTCCCCAGTAAGCTGGAGCGGCATGGAAAGCTATCCTTTAGCCAGCAGACCTACACATCTTCAGCAGTCAGCCTCCTCTTGTAGGTTTAATTCGATTTGTCATATGTGGATTGGACTTAAATGTAATTAAAATGTTTGACAGCAAACAGTTCTTCTCAAATATCATTGTGCATAGGAGTCACCCAAGCACTCACTAATAAAATCTAGATTCTGATTCAGCAAGTCTGGTGGTGAGGTCTGACATCCTGCATTTCTAACCAGCTTCCAGTTGATGCTAATGCTGCTGGTCTGCTATGCAGCAAGATGTTCGGATCCTCATTTGTATGTTTCAGATCTCAGTAGGCCAGTGTTTTTTTTTTTTTTCAACCCAAAAGATGTTGCCATCTTGTGAAATAGACTTTTAATAATATATGTATATATGACTCATATTTATTAAATTCTTAAATTAACAGAATCAATTTTTCATTAAGTTGGCACCTAGCACAGTGTTCTTTTCTTTTTTTTAACATCTTTATTGGAGTATAATTGCTTTAAAATGGAATGCTAATTTCTGCTGCATAAAAAAGTGAATCAGCTATACACATGCATATATCCCCATATCCCCTCCTCTTGTGTCTCCCTCCTGCACTCCCTATCCCACCCCTCTAGGTGCACACAAAGCACCGAGCTGATCTTCCTGTGCTATGCAGCTGCTTCCCACTAGCTATCTATTTTACATTTGGTAGTATATATGTCCATGCCACTCTCTCACTTCGTCCCAGCTTACCCTTCCCCCTCCCCGTGTCCTCAAGTCCATTCTCTATGTCTGCATCTTTATTCCTGTCCTGGCCCTAGGTTCTTCAGAACCTTTTTTTTTAGATTCCATATATATGTGTTAGCATACGGTATTTGTCTCTCTCTTTCTGACTTACTTCACTCTGTATGACAGACTCTAGGTCCATCCACCTCACTACAAATAACTCAGTTTCGTTTCTTTTTATGGCTGAGTAATATTCCATTGTATATATGTGCCACATCTTCTTTATCCATTCATCTGTCGATGGACACTTAGGTTGCTTCCATGTCCTGGCTATTGTAAACAGTGCTGCAATGAACATTGTGGTACATGACTCTTTTTGAATTATGGTTTTCTCAGGGTACATGCCGAGTAGTGGGATTGCTGGGTTGTATGGTAGTTCTATTTTTAGTTTTTTAAGGAACCTGCATACTGTTCTCCATAGTGGCTGTATCAATTTACATTCCCACCAACAGTGCAAGAGGATTCCCTTTTCTCCACACCCTCTCCAGCATTTATTGTTTGTACATTTTTTGATGATGGCCATTCTGACTGGTGTGAGGTGATACCTCATTGTAGTTTTGATTTGCATTTCTCTAACGATTAGTGATGTTGAGCATCCTTTCATGTGTTTGTTGGCAATCTGTATAATTTCTTTGGAGAAATGTCGATTTAGGTCTTCTGCCCTATTTTGGATTGGGTTGTTTATTTTTTTGATATTGAGCTGCATGAGCTGCTTGTATACTTTGGAGATTAATCCTTTGTCAGTTGCTTAATTTGCAGATAGTTTCTCCCATTCTGAGTGTTGTCTTTTCATCTTGTTTATGGTTTCCTTTGCTGTGCAAAAGCTTTTTAAGTTTCATTAGGTCCCATTAGTTATTTTTGTTTTTATTTCCATTTCTCTTGGAGGTGGGTCAAAAAGGATCTTGCTGTGATTTATGTCAAAGAGTGTTCTATGTTTTCCTCTAAGAGTTTTATACTGTCTGGCCTTACATTTAGGTCTTTAATCCATTTTCAGTTTATTTTTGTGTATGGTGTTAGGGAGTGTTCTAATTTCATTCTTTCACATGTAGCTATCCAGTTTTCCCAGCACCACTTATTGAAGAGGCTGTCTTTTCTCCATTGTATATTCTTGCATCCTTTATCAAAGATGAGGTGACCATATGTGCGTGGGTTTATCTCTGGGCTTTCTATCCTGTTCCATTGATCTATATTTCTGTTTATGTGCCAGTACCATACTATCTTGGTTACCGTATCTTTGTAGTATAGTCTTAAGTCAGGGAGCCTGATTCCTCCAGCTCTGTTTTTCTTTCTCAAGATTCTTTTGACTATTTGGGGTCTTTTGTGTTTCCATACAAACTGTGAAATTTTTTGTTTGAGTTCTGTGAAAAATGCCATTGGTAGTTTGATAGGGATTGCATTGAATCTGTAGATTGCTTTGGGTAGTATAGTCATTTTCACAATGTTGATTCCTCCAGTCCAAGGACATGGTATATCTCTCCATTTGTTTGTATCATTTTTTTTTTTTTTTTTGCGGTACGCGGGCCTCTCACTGTTGTGGCCTCTTCCATTGTGGAGCACAGGCTCTGGACGCGCAGGCTCAGCGGCCACGGCTCACGGGCCCAGCCACTCCGTGGCATGTGGGATCTTCCCGGACCGGGGCACAAACCCACATCCCGTGCATCTGCAGGTGGACTCTCAACCACTGCGCCACAAGGGAAGCCCTTGTTTGTATCATCTTTAATTTCTTTTATCATTGTCTTATAGTTTTCTTCATACATGTCTTTTGTCAGGTAGGTGTTTTCCTAGGTATTTCATTCTTTTTGTTGCAATGGTAAATGGGAATGTTTTCTTAATTTTCAGATTTTTTATCATTAGTGTATAGGAATGCAAGAGATTTCTGTGCATTAATTTTGTATCCTGCTACTTTACCAAATTCATTGGTTAGCTCTAGTAGTTTTCTGGTAGCTTCTTTAGGATTCTCTATGTATAGTATCATGTCATCTGCAAACAGTGACAGTTTTACTTCTTCTTTTCCTATCTGGATTCCTTTTGTTTCTTTTCCTTCTCTGATTGCTGTGGCTAAATCTTCCAAAACTATGTTGAATAATAGTGGTGAGAGTGGGCAACCTTGTCTTGTTCCTAATCTTAGTGGGAATTGTTTCATTTTTTCACCATTGAGAACGATGTTGGCTGTGGGTTTGTCACATATGGCAAACCATATATGGTTTGCCTTATTATGTTGAGGTAAGTTCCTTCTATGCCTACTTTCTGGAGAGTTTTTATCATAAATGGATGTTGAATATTGTCGAAAGCTTTTACTGTATCCATTGAGATTATCATATGGTTTTTATCCTTCAGTTTGATAATATGGTTTATCACATTGATTGACTTGTGCATATTGAAGAATCCTTGCATTCCTGGGGTAAACCCCACTTGATCATGGTGTATGATCCTTGTAGTGTGCTGTTGGATTCTGTTTGCTAGTATTTTGTTGAGGAGTTTTGCATCTATGTTCATCAGTGATATTGGCCTATAGTTTTCTTTTTTTTGTGACATCTTTGTCTGGTTTTGGTATCAGGGTGATGGTGGCCTCATAGAATGAGTTTGGGAGTGTTCCTCCCTCTGCTATATTTTAGAAGAGTTTGAGAAGGATAGGTGTTAGTTCTTCTCTAAATGATAGAATTCGCCTGTGAAGCCATTTAGTCCTGGGCTTTTGTTTTTTGGAAGATTTTAAATCACAGTTTAAATTTCAGTGCTTGTGATTGGTCTCTTCATATTTTCTATTTCTTCCCGGTTCAGTCTCAGAAGGTTGTGCTTTTCTAAGAATTTGTCCATTTCTTCCAGGTTGTCCATTTCATTTGCATAGTTGCTTGTAGTAATCTCTCATGATCCTTTGTATTTCTGCAGTGTCAGTTGTTACTATTTTTTCATTTCTAATTCTATTGATTTGAGTCTTCTTCCTTTTATTCTTGATGAGTGTGACTAATGGTTTATCAATTTTGTTTATCTTCTCAAAGAGCCAGCTTTTAGTTTTATTGATCTTTGCTATTGTTTCCTTCATTTCTTTTTCACTTATTTCTGATCTGATCTTTATGATTTCTTTCCTTCTGATAACTTTGGGGCTTTTTTGTTCTTCTTTCTCTAATTGCTTTAGGTGTAAGGTTAGGTTGTTTATTTGACATGTTTCTTGTTTCTTGAGGTAGGATTGTATTACTATAAACTTCCCTGTTAGAACTGCTTTTGCTGCATCCCATGGGTTTCAGGTCATCGTGTTTTCATTGTCATTTGTTTCTAGGTATTTTTTGATTTCCTCTTTGATTTCTTCAGTGAGCTCTTGGTTATTTAGTGGTGTATTGTTTGGCCTCCATGTGCTTGTATTTTTTACAGATAATGTTCCTGTAATTGATATCTAGTCTCATAGCATTGTGGTCGGAAAAGATATTTGATATGATTTCAATTTTCTTCAGTTTACTAAGGCTTGATTTGTGACCCAAGATATGATCTATCCTGGAGCATGTTCCATGAGCACTTGAGAAGAAAGTGTATTCTGTTGTTTTTGGATGGAATATCCTATAAATTTCAATTAAATCCATTTTGTTTAATGTGTCATTTAAAGCTTGTGTTTCCTTATTTATTTTCATGTTGGATGATATGTCCATTGATGAAAATGGAGTGTTTAAGTCCCCTACTATGACTGTGTTACTGTCAATTTCCCTTTTTATTGCTGTTAGCATTAGCCTTATGTATTGAGGTGCTCCTATGGTGGGTGCATAAATATTTACAATTGTTATATGTTCTTCTTGGAGTGATCCCTTGATCATTATGTAGTGTTCTTTGTCCCTTGTAATAGTCTTTATTTTAAAGTTATTTTGTCTGATATGAGAGCTGCTACTCCAGCTTTCTTTTGATTTCTGTTTGCATGGAATATCTTTTTCCATCTCCTCAGTTTCAGTGTGTATGTGTCCCTAGGTCTGAGGTGGGTCTCTTGTAGACAGCATATATATGGGTCCTGTTTTTGTATCCATTCAGCAAGCCTGTGTCTTTTGGTTGGAGCATTTAATCCATTTACATTTAAGGTAGTTATCTATGTATATGTTCCTATTGCCATTTTCTTAATTGTTTTGGTTTTGTTATTGTAGGTCTTATCCTTCTCTTGTTTTTCCTGCCTAGAGAAGTTCCATTACCATTTGTTGTAAAGCTGGTTTCTTGGTGCTGAATTCTCTTAGCTTTTGCTTGTCTGTAAAGGTTTTTAATTTCTCTATCGAATCTGAATGAGATCCTTGCTGTGTAGAGTAATTTTTTTCTTTTTTTAAAAAAATTTATTTATTTATTTATTTTTACTTTTGGCTGTGTTGGTTCTTCATTGCTGTACGCGGGCTTTCTCTAGTTGCAGCAAGTGGGGGCTACTCTTTTTTGCAGTGTGTGGGCTTCTCATTGCAGTGGCTTCTCTCATTGTGGAGCATGGGCTCTAGGTGCGTGGGCTTCAGTAATTGCGGCACACGGGCTCAGTAGTTGTCTAGAGCACAGGCTCAGTAGTTGTGGCACACGAGCTTAGTTGCTCCGCGGCATGTGGGATCTTCCCGGACCAGGGATCGAACCCGTGTCCCCTGCATTGGCAGGCGGATTCTCAACCACTGCGCCATCGGGGATGCCCTGCATAGAGTAATCTTGTTTGTAGGTTTTTCTCTTTCATCACTTTAAATATGTCCTGCCACTGCCTTCTGGCTTGCAGAATTTCTGCTGCGAGATCAGCTGTTAACCTTATGGGGATTCCCTTGTATGTTATCTGTTGCTTTTCCCTTGCTGCTTTTAATATTTTTTGTTTGTGTTTAATTTTTGGTAGTTTGATTAGTATGTGTCTTGGCGTGTTTCTCCTTGGATTTATCCTGTATGGAACTGTCTGTGCTTCCTGGACTTGATTGACTATTTCCTTTCGTATATTAGGGAAGTTTTCAACTATAATCTCTTCACGTATTTTCCCAGACCCTCTTTTTTCCTCTTCTTCTTCTGGGACCCCTATAATTCGAATGTTGGTGCAGTTAATGTTCTCCCAAAGGTCTCTGAGAGTGTCCCAATTCTTTTCATTCTCTTTTCTTTATTCTGCTCTGTGGTAGTTATTTCCACTGTTTTATCTTCCAGGTCACTTATCTATTCTTCTGCCTTAGTTATTCTGCTATTGATTACTTCTAGAGAATTTTAAGATTTCATTTATTATGTTGTTCATCATTGTTTGTTTGCTCTTTAGTTCTTCTAGGTCCTTGTTAAACGTTTCTTGTATTTTCTCCATTCTATTTCCAAGATTTTGGATCATCTTTACTATCATTACTCTGAATTCTTTTTCCGGTAGACTGCCTATT
The DNA here is from genome assembly GCF_949987515.2 of Delphinus delphis. Classification (NCBI taxonomy): domain Eukaryota; kingdom Metazoa; phylum Chordata; class Mammalia; order Artiodactyla; family Delphinidae; genus Delphinus; species Delphinus delphis. The sequence continues at coordinate 44,688,749 of NC_082694.2, read as the reverse complement.
TCCTCTTCATTTGTTTGGTATGGTGGGTTTTTACTTTGTTCCTTCATCTGCTGTGTATTTCTCTGTCTTCTCATTTTGGTTAACTTACTGTGTTTGGGGTCTCCTTTTCACAGGCTCCAAGTTCGTAGTTCCCACTGTTTTTGGTGTCTGTCCCCAGTGGCTAAGGTTGGTTCAGTGGGTTGTGTAGGCTTCCTGGTGGAGGGGACTGGTGCCTGTGTTCTGGTGGATGAGGCTGGATCTTGTCTTTCTGGTGGGCAGGACCAAGTCTGGTGGTATGTTTTGGGGTGTCTGTGACCTTATTATGATTTTAGGCAGCCTCTCTGCTCATGGGTGGGGTTGTGTTCCTGTCTTGCTAGTTGTTTGGCATAGGGTGTCCAGCACTGTAGCTTGCTGGTCGTCAAGTGGAGCTGGGTCTTAGTGTTGAGATGGAGATCTCTGGGAGAACTTTTGCTGTTTGATATTACGTGGGGCCGGGAGGTCTCTGGTGGACCAATGTCCTGAACTTGGCTCTCCTACCTCAGAGGCTCAGGCCTGACACCCGGCTGGAGCACCAAGACCCTGTCAGCCACACTGCTCAGAAGAAAAGGAGAAAAGGAAGAAAGGAAGGAAGGAAGAGAGGGAGGGAGGGAGGAAGGGAGGGAGGAAGAAAGGGAAAGAAAGAAGGAAAGGAAGAAAGAAAGGAAGAAAGAAAAATAAATAAATTTATTAAAATTGAAAAATTATTAAAAATAAAAAAATTTAAAAAGTAATAAAGAAAGAAAGAAAAGAAGAGAGCAACCAAACCAAAAAACAAATCCACCAATGATAACAAGCGCTAAAAACTGTACAAAATCAACAACAAAAAAACGGACAGACAGAACCCTAGGACAAATGGTAAAAGCAAAGCCATACAGACAAAGTCACACAAAGAAGCATGCACATACACACTCACAAAAAGATAAAATGAAAAAATATATATATAAAAGGAAGAGAGCAACCAAATCAGTAAACAAATCTACCTGTGATAATAAGCTCTAAATTCTAAACTAAGATAAACATAAAACCAGAAACAAATTAGATGCAGGTAGGAAACCCCATGTCTACAGTTGCTCCCAAAGTCCGCCTCCTCAATTTTGGGATGATTCGTTGTCTGTTCAGGTATTCCACAGATGCAGGGTACATCAAGTTTGATTGTGGAGATTTAATCCTGTGCTCCTGAGGCTGCTGGGAGAGATTTCCCTTTCTCTTCTTTGTTCGCACAGCTCCTGGGTTTCAGCTTTGGATTTGGCCCCGCCTCTGCATGTAGGTCACCTGAGGGCGTCTCTTCCCGCCCATACAGGACAGGGTTAAAGGAGCAGCTGATTAGGGGGCTCTGGCTCACTCAGGCTGGGGGGAGGGAGGGGTACGGAATGCGGGGTGAGCCTGTGGCGGCAGAGGCCAGCATGACATTGCAACAGCCTGAGGCACACCGTGTGATCTCCTGAGGAAGTTGTCCCTGGATCCCGGGACCCTGGCAGTGGCAGGCTGCACAGGCCCCTGGGAGGGGAGGTGTGGATAGTGACCTGTTCTCACACACAGGCTTCTTGGTGGCGGCAGCAGCAGCCTTAGTGTTTCATGCCCGTCTCTGGTGTCTGCGCTGATAGCCACAACTTGCGCCTGTCTCTGGAGCTCGTTTAGATGGTGCTCTGAATCCCCTTTCCTCGCGCACCCCAAAACAATGGTGTCTTGCCTCTTAGGCAGGTCCAGACTTTTCCCCAGACTCCCTCCCAGCTAGTTGTGGTGCACTAGCCCCCTTCAGGCTGTGTTCCCGCAGCCAACCCTAGTCCTCTCCCAGGGATCTGACCTCCGAAGTGGGAGCCTCAGCTCCTAGCCCCTGCCCGCCCTGGCAGGTGAGCAGACAAGCCTCTCAGACTGGTGAATGCTGGTCGGCACTGATCCTCTGTGCAGGAATCTCTCTGCTTTGCCCTCTGCACCCCTGTTGCTGTGCTCTCCTCCGTGGCTCCGAAGCTTCCTCCCCGCCACCCCCCATCTCTGCCAGTGGAGGGGCTTCCCAGTGTGTGGAAACTTCTCCTCCTTCACAGCTCCCTCCCCAAGGTGCAGGTCCTGTCCCTATTCTTTTGTCTCTGTTTTCCTCTTGCCCTACCCAGGTACATGGGGAGTTCCTTGCCTTTTGGGAAGTCTGAGATCTTCTGCCAGCGTTCAGTAGGTGTTCTGTAGGAGTTGTTCCACATGTAGATGTATGTTTGGTGTATTTGTGGGGAGGAAGGTGATATCCATGTCTTACTCCTCCGCCATCTTGAAGTTCCCCCTAGCCCAGTGTTCTGTCTTCTCCAGAAAGAACCAAGCAGGAACTGGTTGGAACAAGTTAAGGAGATGGCTAGGGTGCCGCTGTGAGCAGCGGATGAGTATGCCACAGCCTTTGTGTAGACATATGGTTTCTAGTCTGTTGAGTATATACCTAGGAGTGAAATTTCTGTGTCTTATGGTAACTCTATGTGTAACTTTTTGACGTACTGCCAAATTGTTTTCCAAACAATTTCATCAGCAATGTATGAGAGTTCCAATTCCACTACATCCTTACTGACACTTGTTATTGTCTTTTTGATTATAGCCATCCTGTGGGTGAGAAGTGGTATCTCATTGTGGTTTTAATTTTCATTCCCTAACAACTAATAATACTGATCACCTTTTCATAATTTTTTTGGCCGTTTGTATATTCTTTGGAGAAAAGGTCTATTCATATCCTTTGCCCATTTTTAATTGGCTTGTCTTCTTATTGTTGTAAGAGTTCTTTATATATTCCGAATATAAGTCCCTCATCTGATATAGTATTTGCAAGTATTTTCTCCCATTCAGTAAGTTATCTTTTCACTTTCTTGATGGTGTCCTTTGAAGCACAAAAGTTTAAAATTTTGATGATGTCAAATTTATTTATCTTTTTCTCTTGTCACTTACACTTTTAGTGTTATATCTAAGAAACCATCACCTAATCCAAGGTCATGAAGATTTATTTCTGTGTTTTCTTCTGAAAGTTTTATAGTTTTAGCTTTGACATTTAGGCAGATAATACATTTTGAGTGTGAGCTAGGGGGTCCAACTTCATTTTTTTGCATGTGGATATCCAGTGGTCACAACACTGTTTGTTGAAAAGCCTTTTCTTTTCCCATTAAATTGTCTTGGATGTCTATAGCCTTTGAATTGCCCTACCAGGCAGCCCATTCCTTGCACACAGAAGATACTGAATGTTTGGGGACCCAGAAACAATCATTAAAAAGATTAACCTAGAAGTAATAGAAATTTGAGGCTTTGGTTACCATTCTGTGTTTGTAAAGATGCCGTTATATCCTATGAAAGATATATAGATTTTTTTAACATCTTTATTGGAGTATAATTGTTTTACAATGATGTGTTTCTGCTTTATAACAAAGTGAATCAGCTATACATATACATATGTCTCCATATCTCTTCCCTCTTGCATCTCCCTCCCTCCCACCCTCCCTATCCCACCACTCTAGGTTGTAACAAAGCACCGAGCTCATCTCCCTGTGCTATGTGGCTGCTTCCTACTAGCTATCTATTTTACGTTTGGTAGTGTATCTATGTCCATGCCACTCTCTCACTTTGTCCCAGCTTACCCTTCCCCCTCCCCGTGTCCTCAAGTCCATTCTCTAGTAGGTCTGCATCTTTATTCCTGTCCTGCCCCTAGGTTCTTCATGACCTTTTTTTTTTTAGATTTTTATATATTTAAAAAATATAACCGTTTATACTTTGAGGAGCTGGTGCAGTGTTTAGCAACTGTTGGTTTAAGGACCAGCAGCAGTCTATACATTGGCTTTTTTTACTTCCAGAGATTCTTGGTTTTTGAAAATGAACTTGTAGTCTTCAATCTTGCTTCTGGAGACAGACCTACTGAGACAGCTGAGGAGGTGGAGGTGGTCTGGAAAGCAAAGAGAGTGGTCAGAGAGGGTACCCCTTGACCTCTTTATCAGTTTCCTCCTTTCTTCCCTCAATGTGAGGCAGACACCTGGATGGCCTCAACCTAGAAGTTGAAGGATTCTAGGATTGCCCACTAATTCTCCACCATTCCTTTTCCTATCCGCATGAAGGAGGGGAGTGGCAGGCCAGCTCTACCTCCCTGAGAGGAAAGAAGCTTTCTTTGGACTGGTAGTACATCAATACGCTGGTCAGAGGATTATTCTAAGGTTATTGAGAATTATTTTAAGACATGAGGATTTTTGTTTAGTTTAACTCCTGTTTAATAATGTCATTAAATTTTTTTTCTCTGTTCATTATGAATTGATTTCATGGGTAAGAATAAAACAAGTTCTACCAATGACAGGATGCCTTCTAAGTAAGAGATTATTAGTTGCAAGAAATGGAAATTTTCTCAAAGAAACACAAGGAGGGGATCATAAGATGACAAGAGAACCTTCGGGAATTCAGTTACAGAGCGTATGGCTGGCCTCTTAGACACTGCAGTTATCAAGCGGCTACTCTTTTCCTATTTCTTTCTCTTGCAAGTGTTCCCGTCATCACAGGGATTCACATCTCTGCTTCTCTATGGATAAAATATGCTTTGATTTCCTCCTACTGCAGACTGGCTTCTTAACTTAATGATCCATTTTGCACATAGCCACCAAAAAAAAAAAAAAGCCATCTGGACCCCCTCACTGTACATGACGACCCAGCTTGATCCTACAAAACCAATTGATTGGACACAGTGGAGGGAAGGAGAGGGTGGGATGAATTGGGAGATTAGGTTTGACATAAATACACTACCATGTGTAAAATAGATAGTTAGTGGGACTCTGCGATATAGCACAGGGAGCTCAGCTCGGTGCTCTGTGATGACCTAGATGGGCGGGGTGGGGGGGATGGGAGGGAGGTCCAAGAGGGAGGGGATATATGTATACATATAGTGATTCACTTCGTTGTACAGCAGAAACTAACATGACATTGTAAAGCAATTATACTCCAAAAACAACACACACAAAACCCAATTGATTAGGTCTTGTGAGTCTTAATTCCAGATTTCCAGGAAATAGAATCTTATTGGCCTAGCAGGGTCAGCAGGGTCAGGATGTCCACCAGTTCCATCATCTGTAGCCTGGAGGGTGGGACTTCCTCTTTAAGGAAGATTGTCTAATAAGGGAGATAAGGACTGAGGAAGAATGAATGGCAACTCTACTATAGGAGGTGGATTAGAAGAGGAGGTGGCAAATGGTTTTTTGATGGACAGAACAGAGTGAGACAATGATGAGAAATACTGAGTTGAGGGCAAGAAGAGGCCAGGAAAGAGATATGAAGAGGTTTTAAAGACAAAATACTGGGCACTTCCCTGGTGGCGCAGGGGTTAAGAATCCGTCTGCCAATGCAGGGAAGATGGGTTCGATCCCTGGTCCGGGAAGATCCCATACGCTGCGGAGCAGCTAAGTCTGCGCACCACAACTACTGAGCCTGCGCTCTAGAGCCCGCAAGCCACAACTACTGAGCCCATGTGCCACAACTACTGAAGCCCGTGCACCTAGAGCCCGTGCTCCGCAAAAAGAGAAGCCACTGCAACGAGAAGCCCACGTACCACCACTTGCCACAACTAGAAAGCCCGCACACAGCAACCAAGACCCAACACAGCCAAAAATAAAATAAATAAATAAATTCATTTAAAAAAAAACACAAAAAACCCCCACAAAATACTGGTGATACAATTCATCATGGTATTTTCAGTTCTCATAAGAGGCCATGCGAGGGAGTCCCTGGGAAATGCTGGCCAATGGCTGGTAACCACAGCCTTGGAGGGCTAGGTGGACATCAAGCGTTTGCCTACTGGGGTGCCAGTGCTCCTACTAAGAGTGTTCCCTCTCCTGCTGGGGTCTGGTGGTAGGGGTGGTGGCGGAGGGGAGTATATGGGAATATAGGGGCTGATGGTAGCAGGCACCAGAGAAATGGCCTGACGGCATGCACAGGAGGCTTCCTGGAGCTGGTGCAGGCTGCTCAGGTGAGGGAGGTGAGACTTGGGGCAGCAGCTGTTTACCAGCTGGTGAAGAACTTTTCCATACTTTAGCTGGCACAGATACTGGTGCATACCTGCTGAACACCAGCCTTGGCAATGAGTGAAAAGGTTGCATGAGTCAACCCTGGATGATTTAGTGAGCTTGGCCATCTAACAGACATTGAAAAAGAATCTTCCTCAAGCCAGACTTAAAATCTACCTATGGTTCCCCATTACCAGCAGGATAAGGTTCAAGCTTATCCATGCTCCCTCAGCATGGTCTCCTAGGGCTATTATGATCTGGTCCCTCTCTCTTCCTCCAGCTTGATGTCCCTCCCTGTCCTAACATCCTCCAGCCACATCAAACTCCTTGTAGTTCCCTGGACCCAGCATCCTATTTTGTGTATCCTCATCCTTGCACATGCCAATTTAAAAAATAACTTTTATTGGAATATAGTTGATTTACAATGTTGTATTAGTTTCTGCAGTACAGCAAAGTGAATCAGTTAGACATATCCATATATCCACTCTTTTTTAGACCCTTTTCCCATATAGGCCATTACAGAGTATTGAGTAGAGTTCCCTGTGTTATACAGTAGATCCTTATTAGTTATCTATTTTATATATAGTAGTGTATATATGCCAATCCCAATCTTCCAATTTATCCCTCCTCCCTCTTTCTCCCCCTGATGACTGTAACTTTGTTTTCTACATCTTGCACATGCCATTTTGACTGCCTGAAATGACCCCTCACTTGTCCACTTATACAGTCTTTTTCTTTTTTTCTTTTTTTTTTTGCGGTACGTGGGCCTCACTGTTGTGGCCTCTCCCATTGCAGAGCACAGGCTCCGGATGCGCAGGCTTAGTGGCCATGGCTCATGGGCCCAGCCGCTCCATGGCATGTGGGATCTTCCCGGACCAGGGCACGAACCCGTGTCTCCTGCATCGGCAGGCGGACTCTCAACCACTGCGCCACGAGGGAAGCCCTACTGTCTTTTTCTTCCTTCAATCTCAGTGCAGTGTTATCTCCCCTGAAGCCTTACCTTGACAGCTCAAGACTATTTAGGCCCTTCTTTCTCTGTGCGTCCAGGCCACCATGCAAGGACCTCCCTGCTGGAGTCATTGCATTCATTGTTTTGCATTTATTGACTTACCTATCTCTCCACCTGATCTGTGATCCATGTGTCCCCTGCCTAACACCTGTCGTGGACATAGTAAGTGCTCAATGTATTGTTATTTGTTGTTAGTTCTTCATATCTCAAATTATTTGGAAGGAGCAAGGTATGAAATGGGGATGAGACTTCTATAGAACTCATTCTGTACATACTTTGTAAGGAGAAAATCCTGAAAATATATTCTCAGTTGGCACTTAGAGGCAGGATTCAGAATCATTTTTCAAAAAAATATTTGAATGGCAGCAGTTACCAATTACTTCATTGCTCTTAAGTCAGATACCAAATTCTGTGTGGCTTCCTCCTTCTATGGCTCTCCTGGTCTAGATGGAAAAATAACCATTGAAGACATATATCCATGGATCCATTGAAATATATCCATGGATCACACAATGAAACATTCCTTCTGAATGACTTAAGATTTTTTGACTGTATTATAAGGAAAATCTTAATTTGTGTCTCTTTAGATTTAGGAAACACCAGGGTCTTTTAAGCACCTTTTGAAAATATGATGGAACATTTGTAGGGGGGATGTCTGCAGAGATTGTAAGGTAACACCTGTCAACTCTAAATAAATTTAAGTCCTTTCTGGACCAGAAGAGTTTCACCCAAATGTACAGAAGTAGGTGTTCAAAGACAGGCCTCCTGGAGAAAGTGGTTTTTGAAGGATGAAGAGCAATTTGGCAGGCAAGTGGGAAGGGAATAGGGGAAGGAGGGAACACCAGGGAGGGAACAGTTTGTGCAAAGGGTCTCCTGAAGGGAGAGTAGTTGAGTGTTGCTAGAGTGAGGAATATATTGTGGGAGATGAAGCTGGAGAAGTGGGCTGGATTTACAGCTCACCCCACAACTTACGGGACCAGGGAGAGGATTTAAACAGAATGAGACAAGACCAATTTACATTTTAGGAAGATCACTGAAGGCATAGGATTTCTACTTCATTTATATTAACCTTTTCTTTGTGATTCTTCTCTACACTCTTTTCCTTTAATGCCAGACTTCTTAGAAAGGGAGCACGACATTGTACAAGGGGATTGGGTCCCATGGAATTTAACACTGGCTCTGGCTCTGACCAGACGTGTGACTTTGGGCCTGGGACTTAACATGGGCCTCAGTTTCCTCCTCTACAAATGAGCAGGCTGGCTCACTACAAGATCTCGAAGATCCTTCTGAAATCCTTTCTAAATCAAAGTGCTGAGATTCTGAGTTGTTGCCATTTACTGCCTCCTTTTTTTAATCTTTTGATCACTCTCCAACATAATGAACTGGTTTCTACTTCCACCAGCCACTGGAGTCATTCTCTGGAGCAACTCCCGTGACCTCCAGTGCTAAATGGGGCCGCCCCCTGTGTAACCTCTTAACAGTACTGGGTAGAGTTGATCACCTTCTACTCAATATCCTCCCTTTTCTCTCCTTGAGACTGTAGCCTCTGTAGCCTCCTGCCTCCCTGACTGACCTCTGTCTCCTCCCCATAGGCCCACCTTTTACACAAAGGGGCTCCTCAACATCGCTTATCATATTTTCCTGCCAAAAATTCATGACCTGAAGCTAATCATGAGGAAACAGATGAATACAAATTGAGGGACAGTCTACACCACAACTGGCCTGTACTTTGCAAAAAAATGTCATTCTCACAGAAGACACTGTTCCAGATTAAAGGAGACTAAAAACACAGAAATAAATGCAATATGTGATCCTGGATTTGGGTGGGTAGGGATTGCTATGAATGACAGTATTGGGACAATGAGTGAAATTTGAACATGGGACTGTATGTCAGGTAATAGCATTGTGTCCACATTAAAATTCTGAATTTGATTGTAGCAGTGCGGTTATTTAAGAGAAAGTACTCGTCTTAGGAGATATGTGCTAAGATATTTAGGAGTGAAGAGTTATGAAGCTGCAGATTGCTCTCACAAGGTTCAGTAGCAACAGCAACAACAGTAATAAGGTGTCTGTGTGTGTTTGTATGTATGTCTGTATTTGTGTTTCTTGTGGCATCTATTCTCTCCTCTTCTTGTTTCATGCTCTTTCTGTAAGACCTCTTACCCACTGCTTCCTCCCTGCTTCCATCCTTGCCCTCCAAGTCAAGTCATGTTAATTCCTGCTCAGAACTCTCAGAGTAAACACAGAAGTCCTTATAATGGCCCCTAAGACTCTTTGGGGATTTGGCCTCCTGTTACCGCTATGATCTAATCTATTTTCTCCCCATCCCTTGCTCCACTCCAGCCACGCTGCTGCTTGAATACCTAAGCACTCTTCTGCCCCAGGGCCTTTGCACTGGCTCTTGCCACCTTTTGGCTCCACCTTCTTCCAGACGTCACATGACTCCCCTCCATTAGGTCCCTGCTCAGTATCATCTTCTCAGTGAGGCCTATCCTGACTACCCTTTTTAAGATTCAGACCCCTCCCCAACACACCTCTTATTACCCATCCCTGTTTTATGTTTCCCCTTAGCTCTTTTTTATTTTGAGCCTTGTTGACTCTCTTCACTAGAATATAAGCTCTACTTGGGCAGAGTTTTTTGTTCACTGCCCTGCCTACAGTGCCCCAAATGATGCCTGGTATGTATCAACAGAAGACACTTAGTAAGAATTTATTGAATTAATAAATGACTAGTATATGTTGACTTTCGTTTGTTTTGAGATAACCCCCTTGGAATTTCTGCTTAGAATAGGATTTCTTTTGGTGGGGGTGGCGGGATTGCCTTTGACAGATTGTGAAGCTTGTGGATCCCATCTCAGAATAATAGGTTTGTTTGTTCTGCTTTATCCTTTTACCAAAGTACAATCTAGATATAGAAAAGTGCACATATCATAGTGTACAGCTGGATCAATTCTCACAACCCAAATGCACCTGTAACCCTCACCCACATCAAGAAATAGAACCTTAGCAAGCATGACAGAGACCCCTGAGCGCCCCCTTTCAGTCACAGTCCCCACTGTGAAGGTGACCTCTATCCTGACTTTTTTTTTTTAAAGATGATAATAGCAATCAGCACGGTGATATTTCTTGTCAGTGTTCTTTATTATTTAGAATAGTAACAAATCCCATATTAATTTGACTTTTTAAAAAAATTAATTAATTAATTAATTTATGGCTGTGTTGGATCTTCGTTGCTGTGCATGGGCTTCTCACTGCGGTGGCCTCTCCTGCCGCGGAGCACGGGCTCCCGGCACGCAGGCTTCAGTAGCTGTGGCCCGAAGGCTCTAGAGCTCAGGCTCAGCAGCCGTGGCGCACGGGCCCAGCCGTTCCGCGGCATGTGGGATCCCCCTGGACCAGGGCATGAACCCGTGTCCCCTGCACCGGCAGGCGGATTCCCAACCACTGCGCCACCAGGGAAGCCCTATCCTGACTTTTAAGTGTAGATTAGTTTTGCCTGATGTTGTACTTTTAAAGGGAATGGTACAGTATGCATTTTTGTGTGTTTGGCTACTTTCAATCAACATTATGTTACGAGATTTATCTGTGCTTCTGCATGTTTATTCTCAGTTCCATATTTTCCATTGTATAGAAATATCATAATTTATCCATTTTACTGTAGATGGGCATTTGGATGGCTTCTAGTTTCTTTCAGCTACTATTAACATTCTAGTACAAGTGAACATATATATGCAGTTCCACCTAGGAGTGGAATTTCTGGGGCATGGGGTGCATGTATGATCAGTTTTTCTTGGCACTGCCATACACTTTTCCAAAGTGGATATATCAAATTATACTAACACTATCATGGAATAATGTTTCCTCGTGCATAAAATAAAATACATAAATAGGATTACAAAGAAAATTAACTATTCTGAAATACAGTTGTAGAAATATTTTTAATATGTTGTGATGTATTACATGTGCTTCTTTATTAACTCACACAATTGAAAGGTCTAGCAGTTTTAATAATTATCATGATTTCAAAGTAGTGACGAGTATCCATGATGTTTGAAAGATCTGTAACAACTGTAATATGATATGAAAATATCTGTGATTTTATTGATCTCTGGGTCACAGGTACTACTATAGTTTGTTGCCTACATTCTGAATGATAGGAAATACTAAAGTCTGTTACAAGTTAGTGAAAAATAAAGATTTTTAGTAATTTTTAGACCATCTAAATACATAAACCCTCCTGAATTCTATTAAGGGGTACATGGACTCTAGGTTAACAATCCCTGGATTAGAGGAACAAAAATGGTTTACATCAAATATTTCCTAGGTGTCTACTACGTGTCATATACTGTGCTAGGCACTGGGGGCCCAACAGTGAATAATATGCATCTCTTCTTAAGGAACTTATAATCACGAGGGCAATATTCATAAATAAGTTGGCAGCTGGGTATGTGTGTTCAGGTCTGTGATAGTTAGCCCAGGACATAGACCTAACCCATGCATGGGAGTGCATGGTGGTCAGGGAAGATTTTCTGGAGGAGGGAGCATCATTAGCTTTGGGCTCTGGGCTGGTCACTCTGGCTGCAGTGTGAATAGGGGATTGATGGAAGGGAAGTCTGGAGGCACTTGAAGTGATACAGCTGTGAGAGCATTATGATAGTATGCGAGGAGAGCAATGAATGTATTCTGGAGGTTCTAGATTCGTGGTGATTGACTGGATATAGGTGAGTGGGGAGAAGGAAGGTGTAAGGTGATAATCAGCTGGTTGGATGGTGGTTATCATTCACTGAAATAGAATAAGGAGCAGGTTCAAGGCCAAGGAGTGATGAATTCAGCTTTGAACATGTTCAGATTGAAGTGTCGGAAATTCCGAGAGGTGATTATACATATATGTGGGTCTCTTGCTCAGGAGAGAGCCTTGTGAGTTGCAAGGGGCATGTGGGAGTGGATGAGATAACCCAGAAAGCACACGGAGGAAAGAGAAGAGGCCAGGCTTAGGATTTTGAGGAAGATCAACGTTCAGGGGATCAGCAAAGAAAGAAGTGCTTGTGAACAATGAGAATAGTCACAGGGGTAGGAGGAAAACCAGGAAAGTGGAGTGCCCTGGAAGCCAAGAGCAGAGACAGTGTCAAGGAGATGCTCAGCAGTATCACTAGAGTGCAACAAGGTAAGTCTAGAAAAGGGCACTGTGGATTTAGCAATGAGATCGTTGTTGAATTGCTTTTACTACAAAAACACTGGGAATGATTTTTTTCCTCGGGGTTGTACTTTTATCTGGGTTTTAAACTTTCCATTATAGCAGTTAGAATTCTAAGGGCCATTTCCTTTTAGCTTTACTTTTCTTCCTACATCTCTTATACATTTCTCTCATGCTCCAGTGACTTTTATGCTGCACTGATGGTAAGCAGTCATCTTGGCTTAATGACTTTTATCTCTAACAAACTCTAGCCCTTTTTTTTTGTTTTTGGACAATGAGAGATATGGCTACAGACACTGCTTCTTAAAAAGCCTTCCAGTTCTGTTATTCTGCATAGTAGACATGAGCACAGTCACTTGAACACAATCACTTTGGCCAGGCTGTGTTTATCTATGTGGGAACCTTGCCTGCTGACAATGAATTCGTGTCATCCTTCTTGTTTTGAGTAACACTCAGTTTTTAGTCCATATGATAAAATATAATGGAGGAGATATAAATTCTAGAATGTTTCATAATTATTTTCTTCCCAGAATGTCACTTGGATTTTTATACAAACTATAGGAGAAAAGTGGGAAGATGTTCAATGAAATAAGCCTGTGTTCAGTGCTAACTGTGTAAATGACAGTGTTAACAGGGCACAGCGATAACAGTCCTCCAACAAGGAGGCCTTGAGTGCCTGTTACCCCCTTATCTTTCACCTCCACTATCCATCAGCCCCAAGTCCAGTTGGACACGTCCTCTCTGTCTTGCTGCTTCTGTCCTAGTTCACACCCCTGTTAACCTACGTCAGAACAGTTATAGAGCTTCTTAACTAGTCTTCCTGCCTCTGCTATCACTCCCCTGGTCAATCCTCTGTTTGAAAACCTGGCTAAACTTAAAAAAATACAGAGTTATGAGCCTGCTCCTAAAGATTCTGATTCAGTAGGTCCAGCAAGAGTCTCCAAAGTCTATATTTTAAAGAAATTTCCCACAGAAATGTAGATATAGGTGTATATAAGTGCATACACACACAGACACACACACAGACACACACACACACACACACACACACAGACACACACGCAGACACACACACACACACACACACACACACACACACACACACAGACTTTCCTTGCTCTGTCCATTGAGAGGACTGACAAGCAATGACACATCACTAGGAGGCACATACCTGGCACCCAGAACTTGTTTCTAAATATCATTCTCCACAACAAAAAATTAGAACTCCTTATAAATAGAGCTGATTCCAGGCCTGGGGCAGGGAAAATGCAAGATGAGTCTGAAATAGAAAGTATAGCCGTGCTTAAAGAATCAAGGGAGATATTAAAATGGCATAAGAGCCAGCTTGAAAGGACTTCCTTGGGTCACATCTGGAATAATTTTAGCATTAATTATAATCCGTTGAATAAAACAAACCCATGCATCTATAGTGATATAAAAAACTAATGGGGAGAAGAGCAAGCTCTCCCTATTAAATATAGATGGAACGATGGAGTTAGAAAATCACTTGATGTAGTAACTAGGATGAGAGTTTGTTGAGGAACGTGGTGTTTACATAATACTTCACCACAAGATACTTGCTGATTACAGTGGACAAACAATAACTACAGTGGACAACCTTGGCAGACACCACCTTAACGAAATGATCAAACATTCACAATAAAGGAACAAACCAAGCCATTAAAAAAAGAGGTTCCCCAGTGTTCTGGGTTCCAGAATCCCTGCACTATGTTAGCATTGGGATTAGCTTTCGAAACTACAGATCTGATCTCTCCCTGTCCTGCTTCAAAACTCCTGCCGGCTCTGTTGCTTCTGGAAGGGACTTCAAATGCTCGGGCCGGGCCCCACCCTACCTTTTTGCCATCCTCTCCTACCACATCTCTGTTCTCCACCTTCCCTCGCTTCTGCTCCCGTCACACCATACTCCTTGCGGTGACTCACACGGTTTCATCTTTCTGATACTTCACACAACCCTGCTGCTTAGAATGTCCTACCCGGTCGGTCTGTCTGTGGGGCAGATTCATGTTGTCCAAGAGACGACTCCATCACACCATCTCTGTGAAGCCCTCCGTGATTTCCTGAGCCAGAAGCAGAGTCTCTTTCCTCAGGACCCCCACAGCGTTTTCTCCATACCTCTCGCACAGCACTTTTCCTGTTAACGCTGTGATTTTCCGTTTGTGTGTCTCCTCACCCCACCCACCTAGCATCCTGGAGGCACTTTATGCAATGGAAAGAACTAGGACTTTAAAGCCAGCAGACCTAGGTTTGAATCTGATTCTACCACTTCTTAGTTGTTCCCAGCCAAGCTCAGCTTCTTCCTCTAGATCTACTGATAGGTTATTAGGAGAATTCAATTAAATAAAGCATGTAAGGAGCTTTGCAAAGTGAGTTAAAAAAAAATAAAGGGAAGAAAACCAACCAAACAAACCTCACTAGGCTCTGAGTAAGTTTTTAAAAATATAAACATATAGATATTTTACATGTATACATTTCCCCCTGTAATCCTGCAGAATTTCAAAGGTATAGTTACATAGCTAGTAACTGACTGACCCCAGATTTAAATCCGTCTGACTCCAAAGCCATGCTCTTTCTGTTACGTGGAGACTGTAAACCAGAAGGGAGAGACAGAGAGAGCCACAATTACCTGAAATAATCCCATAGTGGAAAATGTCAAACTAGAATCATAGACTCCAACCCATTCATGCGAGTTGTAGTCTCTCAGCCATTCATTGGGGGGACATGGTGGTCAGAGAAGGTAGTTGGATGGAGATCCAGATTAGATAGTCTCTTATATGGGTGGCCGCCAGAATGGATGAGGATGACATTCTTCTTACAGATATTGATTGAGTGCCTGCCCGGGACCCTCATGGTGATCATCATGTGTGTGAGATTGAAGGAGAGCATGAGAAGTGAAAAGGATGAGGGCTTAAGATAAAACCCCAGGATACACCCTTACCTTTAAATTCTAGAGCACAGAGGGGCCTGAGAAGGGGCAGAGCAACAGGAAGAATTGAGGGAGTGCAGCGACGTGGAAGGCCAGGGGGAAGCAAACACCTGTCTCTCTGTGTTTCGGTGGGCCTGGTGGTGAGGGCTGCTGAAAGGCTCCTCCGTGGAGCCCAGCAAAGAGATGGGCCAGGATTGGGACTCAGAAGAGGTCAAGGGAAGAGCATTTTCATTCCGGTCGTGTGGGGGCAGAATTCAGATTGCTGGAACAATGAGTAAGAATCAAAATCTGGGGCAAGAGGAAAGTGTAGACTAATTAGGGCTATATTCCCACGGACTTGGGCAAAACGCTTCCTGAGATCTGGAAGATTTAAGAGTCATCTTGCTCATAGGCACCTATTCTGGGAGATTAAGCACCCCCAAGATGCCATCTGTTTCAGTAGGTAATACTGGACGAAAATGCGAGTTGACCACCAGCTATGTCTCTTCCTCCCCCCAATTTCCTTAACCAAGAGGCATGTCTGCTTTAATGGAGCTGCAAACCATAGGTTTAAAAATCGATTTATTGTTTTCCTAAGGACAGGCTTGTGATTTCATCTGGTTTCGTAGTGATTTATTATTTCTTTTGAAGACTTAGCATACTGTTTAAATGCTTTAGCAAAATAAATAAATAAAGGAAAACAGGTTTGTTTGGGGGTTTTTGGTATGTTTATTAATCCTTATACTCTGTCACACTGCAAAGATTAAATTATAGACTCAAATTTCACATAATTTAGAGTTTTGGGGTTTTTTTCTGAGCTAGAGCAGATTTTCTCTTTAAGTGATTATTTGATTTTGTAGATGAAAAATGATTATCTGTTTATAGGTATATTTAATTCCATATGTGACCTAGTTTCATCTAAATCTCTCACGAATCTCAGAAGCTAATTCAGCAGCTAGGTTTTTCCTTCTGCATGCCACAAAAAAGTGGAAATCATATTTCCAGAAATAAATCAATGAAAGTATTGAACAGTAGCATGCCACGAGTAATCATACAGAGGTGCAATAACAAGGAGGTGATCACACTGGGATGGAAAACATCCCAGAAGTGGTTACAGGTTGTCAGTTACTGGATGTCTAAGTTACTTGTCTCCTGCCCTGTATGCACTTCAAAGAGACTACAATATGGGCACTGTGTATTTTCCACAGCCTATGCTCATTCAAAGTGAACACACATCCTTGACCTTTTCCCTTATGTATTCTTAGGAATTTTAAGTATAGGGTTTTAAAAAGTGGTTTTTAAAAAATATCAAAGAAATATGGAACATTTTGGTAAATATATGTAAAGTGTAAATAATAATAATTTTAGAACTTCACCATACGTCCACCATGTTGGTGGATAAAATGTTTCATAATTAGACAATCCTATACAGTGACTTGAGGGTCTAAGGTCCTCACATATTCAGAGCAGGCCACTTCACCTTCCTTAACCACAAAAGAATCACGTTCAGCAAAGGACATCCTTCTTTTCATACCAAGTGTGCTTTCTGGATAATAAAGTGAAAGGTCTGCTAGGTTGGTATTTCAGTGGTAGCAAATGAAAATAGGTAGAGAAAATATATTATAACAAGGCAATCTCCCAGAAATTCAGAACAGTGGAAGTTAAAAATGAGATGTTAAAACTCAGTTTTTAAAAAAATTTAGTCTTGTTTGGGGGTTCCAAAAATCCTGATACAGGAACTAAACAAATATTTGTGAAGTGACAGAAAACAAAATAGTTAGCTTTCTTTAGATTTCTGCTATAACTTTGCTTGTCACTACGCTATGCAGAAACTACCATGTATGTCTGAAGCCCACATAATGAATGACCTTAATTCTTATTTAAGACTAATATGGCAAATTGAATGGAAATGGTAAGGGAAGTAGGAACTTGGTAAATTATTTCAGGCTCTTCGTTTTATTTTATTTGGGCCCTAAGCAAAACTGTACTAATTGTCATGATTGTTTTTATGATGTGTTATTTATCCCTGAAATATGTGAAATTATGGGGAATAAAATCCTTGAAGTATACGTGGAAGAATTGAAACAGTTCTTGTTTCTATTAGTATCTTGTTTTAATGTTGTTTATTCATAACTAAATTATAGTAATTTATCTAGAAATACTACTTTATATTAGTACTTGATTACAGAACTGAGCTATTATTACCCTAATTTTGTACCTGGGTTTTTTTTTTTTTTTTTGTGGTACACGGGCCTCTCACTGTTGTGGCCTCTCCCGCTGCAGAGCACAGGCTCTGGATGCGCAGGCTCAGAGGCCATAGCTCACGGGCCCAGCCGCTCTGCGGCATGTGGGATCTTCCTGGACCGGGGCACGAACCCGTGTTCCCTGCATCGGCGGGCGGACTCTCAACCACTGCACCACCAGGGAAGCCCTGGTTGTATTTTTTATAATTTATTGGTTAAGAAAGTTTCACTTTAATACGTGCAAGGTGTTCCAGTAATTCTAGAGGAAACCTATTCCTTTTAGTGCAATTTATTACAAAAATTATAAGGGGTAAAATTGTTTATTGATTTTTGGCAAGACACCAGAAAGAAATTACAGCTATTTGACAGAAAACTCAGGAGAGATAAACAGTGAGATGCCATAAGAAATTATCAAAACTATGATTATGTGATGTCAAAGGCTCAATGAAGATTTATTTCCGTTTCATACAAAAGTTTGCCCCAGTGCTTTCAGTGGGCATTATTGAGCCTTCGTTGAAGTTATAAACTAAAAATCAAGTGTGTTATTAAAAACAATCTTATAAGAACCTCCTTGGATTGGGAGAATATGGAATCTGGTTTTGGGTTTTCTTCTTCTGGCTAAAGGGCCAGAGTCTGTCTTAGCCACTATTGTTCTTACATGCCTAGCACAAGGCCTGGCATGGGGAGGACACTCAATGAATTTTTGTTGAATGATTCAGAGGCCAGTGTTCACCTACATGTGGCTTTTGGAAGAATCCCTGGACTTCTAGTTTGTCAACTCAGTCTCTGTTCTGTGTCTCAGCATTCCTACTGATGGGTACTTTGTCCACTATTACAAGCAATACTGTAGCAGACATACTTATATGTGCTTTTCTGGAGCGTATGCATGGGTATTTCTGTAGTTGATATTTCTAGAGGTAGAATGGCTGGGGTCGAAGAATGTGTACATTTTATATTGTGATAGATACTGACAAACTGCCTCCCCAAAAGACATGTACCAATGTATGCGTAGGACAGTGACATACGTTGGCTTCTGCTGATCTGGTATGAGATTAATTTTAACTCTCCTGAAGTCAGAAAGTGTGGACATTTTATAATTCAAGAAAGTGAGGCATTTCTGGATGACAGTAAACAAAGTTTCTTCTTTTCTGTTTGGTCCTTTTAATGGTGATGCCTACATCCTATACATGTGAAGATGCACAGAGATAGATTCGATTAAAATATTCAATAATATTATGTTCAAATATCTTTGGCTTGATGATTTCATATGTGATAGTTTCATTGCTATCATAATGTTATAAATAAGGATTTATTTTATGATAGTGCCTATAGAATAGTTCTACTAATATATATTGTTGATGTAGAGAGAAGATAAAAATCGACATTTTGTATATGTACTTCATTGATTAATAATGTATTATTATATGCTGGACACTTCGCTGAGCATTTTGTGTACATTATCCTATTTATTCTTCACAAGTCCTTAAGGTAGACACTATTTTTCCCTTTTTGCTAAAGGAGAAACTGAGGCCTAGAGAATTTAAGTAATTTGCTCAAGGAGAATAGCTAGTAACTGTCAAGCTGGGATTCAAACCTAGGTGTCTCTTGCCCCAGGGCCTTGTTGCCTAAGTTACCATTTGCCTAATTGCCCGGCCTGTTTTTGTCACTCAGTTATTGTCATCTGGTGGTGAGAATCAAGGATATTTTCTAATAATAATAATAAGTCTAACATGAATACCCATTAAGGTATATCCATTCATGTCTCTCAGAGTGGTCCCTGTTGAAAAATCTAGATCTCTCCTCCTAAGAACTTCTGCTTGGTTCTAGGTCCAGGTTAACTTTTTTCCCTTGATGGATCTGCTGAAAGCAAAGGTAACAATCCCTATCACCTGTTTCTTGAACACGGAGGGATCAGTTACTTTGCACGGAATAGATACTGGTGATGACAGAAACACGTGCTTCAGCACAGGGCAGGGCCCATGGCTGTCCATGCTCACCACACAGCATCCCCTGAGCCTGGCTGCCCAGCATGAAAGCCTGGAGTCTGGCTTCTGGGTGGGGCCCACAGAGAACTCAGGGGACGTGCAGGTTGGTAATCCTGGGCTCCTGGGACTGGATTCACTTTTTAGACCTGGAATGGTCGACCTGGAAATCTCCCATGCAGAATGCCCCACAGTCCACGCCCTGAGATACACGCTCCTCCGGTTAGCTGTAAGGAGTTGGGGAGAGCAGCTAGTGATTGGCATCACCACCACTGCAGGGTTTTGGTGTTTTAAGACTTTGGTTCAGGGTAACAGAACCCAATTTAAATTGGCCTGAGGAAACAAAGGAATTTAGTGGTTTATGTTGCTGGAAAATTCCAGATTGGTGCTGACATTGGCCTACGGGGACTCACGTGACACTGTCAGTATTCTCTTAGACTCTCTCTTTTTCCATCTCTTGGCTGTGTTTCTCTCTGGTCATTGGCCTCTTGCACTCCTTTTGCTGATAGATTTCTTTCACGCTACGGGAGCAGGCAGCCTAGTGATGCCGTGACCAAGGATGGCTGCAGGTTTCCAGTCTCTCAGCTACAGACGTCAGAGGACACAGGGAACTTTTCCGGCACTAGCGTATACCATTCCAGGGAAGCACACTCTGATTGTGCGCATGGGTCCTGTGTCCATCCTTTGGACCTGTCACTGTAGCCAAGAATTGAGTATCATGCTTGTCCAGCCCGTGTAAGGAATTGTGATTGGCAGTCCTTCCAGAGCCACGTGGAATGGGGAAAGGTTAATTCCTACAAAAAGGGAAAAGTGTTATTACCAGAAGGAGAGAGAAATGTTGGGCTTATTAAAACAGTAGATATTTCAAAGTGGTAGTCACAAGAAAGCCTGGAAAATGATAGGGACTGAGCTTGAAGTATCATTCAGAGAATAGATGAGTCCAGGGAGCAGTAGATCCGTTTGTTATCCTTTTGAATGGGGTGGTCAGCTCCCCATTGTCTTTTTAGATTGAGAGTTAGAGCCATTTTTATGGTGACAAAGACGGTTTGCTTGGGAATTTCCCTGGTGGTCCACTGGTTAGAACTCCGCACTTTCACTGCCAAGGGTGTGGGTTCAACCCCTGGTCAGGAAACTAAGATCCTGCAAGCCACATGGTGCGCGGCCAAAAAAAAAAACAACAACAACAGTTTGCTTAAGCAGAGTGCAGAATGATATGGGGCATGTTAAATAGCAAATAAGAAACCAACTACTGATGTGGACAACAGGGGTCACTTCCTTGGATTAATTCCTGAGAAACATACAAAGGCATAAGGGAGTTTGGGCATGAGCTTGCTCTTAGCTTGGAGGGCTCTAATGGAGTACAGATAAATGGAAACTTCTGAACAGAAGAGTCCCTTTAGAATACTGAGTAGAAAGTTCACCATAAACTTTAGTTATGTTATGCAAAACACAAGGGAACAGAGGAATTAAATTAGAATTTCTACTTCTAGACAAAAAATATGATTACATTTAAAGAAAAATTTACAAAAGGAAGGACAAATGCTCTGCAACATACAGTACACACATCCCTCCTCATTGCCCTGTCCCGATATCCTTATTAAAATTTAGGTTCATTTTTAAAAATCCCTGAGGTTG
The DNA here is from genome assembly GCF_949987515.2 of Delphinus delphis. Classification (NCBI taxonomy): domain Eukaryota; kingdom Metazoa; phylum Chordata; class Mammalia; order Artiodactyla; family Delphinidae; genus Delphinus; species Delphinus delphis. The sequence continues at coordinate 44,667,755 of NC_082694.2, read as the reverse complement.
TCTCATTGGGTTATATTTAAATTTTATTTTTCAGTTCAGACAAAATATGTTACTCCATGTTGGCATATGGGAGCTTAAAAGTTTTCATGACTCATCATGCAAGGTTTGTTATTCAGAAGATATTGTGCCATTTATTGTAGACTTTTGGGCTAATAAGTGCCTTCAGTTTGCTTTCTGAAAGCTAAGGCAGTAAGAGAGTATCAAAAATAGAATGTGAATTTTGTAATCAAGTTTCAAGAAAAAAGGGCAATAGAATTTGGGATTTCATAATGATACCCCAAGTACTTTAAAAGTCTGGATATCACATGATTAACTGTTTTGAAGATAAACTTCAACATACTCTATTTGTAACTTAGGCTTCCAAAGCTTTATTTCTTATTCCCCACCTTAACGATGAATTCATTCTAGGTCATCATTTTCAGCATGTCTAGCAGCCCAATGTTTTGCAGTTACACTGTGTTTAAATTACACACGATACTTAGATTTGGTGGGAACCTCACAGAATCTCAGTTCTGCTATTTTTTAAAAGTTGCTCCCCTCCATTATTTCCATATATGCTCATTAGACAAATTCTTGAAAATAAGGCCAGAAAGAAAAAAAAAGTTGCCCATAGTTAACACCAAATCTCTCTCTACATTTTTATAAACTTTAAAATTCTAGTACACACATATTAAAAAGCACACAAATTGTTAGTATTCAGCTTGATGAAATTTAGCAAAGCGAATACACCCATGTAACTACCATACAGATCAAGAAATATAACATTACTGCATTCTTTAACCTGTCGCCTACTACTTACTAGGCATTATCCCCTCTGGAAGGGAACCACTATTCTGACCCCTTTCATTTAGATAAGTTTTCCCTGTTGGTGAACTTTATATAAATTTTTTTTTGATTTTTGAACTTTATTTTATTTTTTTATACAGCAGGTTCTTATTAGTTATCCATTTTATACATATTAGTGTATATATGTCAAACCCAATCTCCCAATTCATCATACCACCACCTCCCCCCACCACTTTCCCCCCTTGGTGTCCATATGTTCTCTACATCCGTGTCTCAATTAACTGCCCTGCAAACCACTTCATCTGTACCATTTTTCTAGGTTCCACCTATATGCGTTAATATACAATATTTGTTTTTCTCTTTCTGACTTATTTCACTCTGTATGACAGTCTCTAGATCCATCCACGTCTTTACAAATGACCCAATTTCGTTCCTTTTTATGGCTGAGTAATATTCCATTGTATATATGTACCACATCTTCTTTATCCATTCGTCTGTCGATGGGCATTTAGGTTGCTTCCATGTCCTGGCTATTGTAAGTAGTGCTGCAATGAACATTGGGGTGCATGTGTCTTTTTGAATTATGGTTTTCTCAGATATATGCCTAGTAGTGGGATTGCTGGCTCATATGGCAATTCTATTTTTCATTTTTTAAGGAACCTCCGTACTGTTCTCCATAGTGGCTGTATCAATTTACTTTCCCACCAACAGTGCAAGAGGGTTCCCTTTTCTCCACACCCTCTCCAGCATTTGTTGTTTGTAGATTTTCTGATGATGCCCGTTCTAACTGATGTGAGGTGATAACCTCATTGTCGTTTTGATTTGCATTTCTCTAATAATTAGTGATGTTCAGAAGCTTTTCATGTGCTTCTTGGCCATCTGTATGTCTTCTTTGGAGAAATGTCTATTTAGGTCTTCTTCCCATTTTTGGATTGGGTTGTTTGTTTTTTTAATATTGAGCTACATGAGCTGTTTATATATTTTGGAGATTAATCCTTTGTCCATTGATTTGTTTGCAAATATTTTCTCCCATTCTGAGGGTTGTCTTTTCGTCTTGTTTGTAGTTTCCTTTGCTGTGCAAAAGTTTTTAAGTTTCATTAGGTCCCATGTGTTTATTTTTGTTTTTATTCCCATTACTCTAGAAGATGGATCAAAAAAGGTCTTGCTGTGATTTATGGCAAAGAGTGTTCTTCCTATGTTTTCCTCTAAGAGTTTTATAGTGTCCAGTCTTACATTTAGGTCTCTAATCCATTTTGAGTTTATTTTTGTGTGTGGTATTATGGAGTGTTCTAATTTCATTCTTTTACATGTAGCTGTCCAGTTTTCCCAGCACCACTTATTGAAGAGACTGTCTTTTCTCCACTGTATATCCTTGCCTCCTTTGTCATAGATTAGTTGACCATAGGTGTGTGGGTTTATCTTTGGGCTTTCTATCCTGTTCCATTGATCTATATTTCTGTTTTTGTGCCAATACCATATTGTCTTGTTTGCTGTAGCTTTGTTCTATAGTCTGAAGTCCGGGAGTCTGATTCCTCCAGCTCTGTTTTTTTCCCTCAAGACTGCTTTGGCTATTCGGGGTCTTTTGTGTCTCCATACATATTTTAAGATATTTTGTTCTAGTTCTATAAAAAATGCCATTGGTAATTTGATAGTGATTGCATTGAATCTATAGATTGCTTTGGTTAGTATAGTCATTTTCACAATATTGATTCTTCTAATCCAAGAACATGGTATATCTCTCCATCTGTTTGTACCATCTTTAATTTCTTTCATCAGTGTCATAGTTTTCTGCATACAGGTCTTTTGTCTCCCTAGGTAGGTTTATTCCTAGGTATTTTATTCTTTTTGTTGCAGTGGTAAATGGGAGTGTTTCCATAATTTCTTTTTCAGATTTTTCAACGTTAGTGTATAGGAATGCAAGAGATTTCTGTGCATTAATTTTGTATCCTGCAACTTTACCAAATTCATTGATTAGCTCTAGTAGTTTTCTGGTAGCATCTTTAGGATTCTCTATGTATAGTATCATGTCATCTATAAACAGTGACAGTTTTACTTCTTCTTTTCCAATTTGTATTCTTTTTATTTCTTTTTCTTCTCTGATTGCCGTGGCTAAGACTTCCAAAACTATGTTGAATAATAGTGGTGAGCATGGACATCTTTGTTCCTGATCTTAGAGGAAATGCTTTCAGTTTTTCACCATTGAGAATGATGTTTGCTGTGTGTTTGTCATATATGACCTTTGTTACGTTGAGGTAGCTTCCCTCTATGCCCACTTTCTGGAGAGTTTTTGTCATAAATGGCTGTTGAATTTTGTCAAAAGCGTTTTCTGCATCTATTGAGATGATCATATGGTTTTTATTCTTCAATTTGTTAATATGGTGTATCACATTGATAGATTTGTGTATATTGAAGAATCCTTGCATCCCTGGGGTAATTCCCACTTGATCATGGTGTCTGATCCTTTTAATATGTTGTTGGATTCTGTTTGCTAGTATTTTGTTGAGGATTTTTGCATCTATGTTCATCAGTGATACTGGCCTGTAGTTTTCTTTCTTTGTGACATCTTTGTCTGGTTTTGGTATCAGGGTGATGGTGGCCTCATAGAATGAGTTTGGGAGTCTTCCTTCCTCTGAAATTTTTTGGAAGGGTTTTAGAAGGATGGGTGTTAGCTCTTCTCTAAATGTTTGATAGAATTCGCCTGTGAAGCCCTCTGGTCCTGGACTTCTGTTTGTTGGAAGATTTTTAATCACCGTTTCAATTTCATTACTTGTGATTGGTCTGTTCATATTTTCTATTTCTTCCTGGTTCACTCTTGGAAAGTTATACCTTTCTAAGAATTTGTCTATTTCTTCCAGGTTGTCCATTTTATTGGCATAGAGTTGCTTGTAATAGTCTCTTAGGATGCTTTGTATTTCTGTGGTGTCTGTTGTGACTTCTCCTTTTTCATTTCTAATTTTATTGATTTGAGTCCTCTCCCCCTTTTTCTTGATGAGTCTGGCTAATGGTTTATCAATTTTATTTATATTCTCAAGGAACCAGCTTTTAGTTTTATTGATCTTTGCTGTTGTTTTCTTTGTTTCTATTTCATTTACTTCTGCTCTGATCTTTATGATTTCTTTCCTTCTACTAACTTTGGGTTTTGTTTGTTCTTCTTTCTCTAGTTCCTTTAGATGTAAGGTTAGATTGTTTATTTGAGTTGTTTTTTGTTTCTTGAAGTAGGATTGTATTGCTATAAACTTCCCTCTTAGAACTGCTTTTGCTGCATCCCATAGGTTTTGGGTCATTGTGTTTTCATTGTCATTTGTCTCTAGATACTTTTTGATTTCCTCTTTGATTGCTTCAGTGACCTCTTGGTTACTTAGTAACGTATAGTTTAGCCTCCATGTGTTTATGTTTTTTACATTTTTTTCCCTGTAATTGATTTCTAATCTCATAGCATTGTGGTCAGAAAAGGTGCTTGATATGATTTTAATTTTCTTAAATTTACTGAGGCTTGATTTGTGACCCAAGATGTGATCTGTCCTGGAGAATTTTCCATGTACACTTGAGAAGAAAGTGTAATCTGCTGTTTTTGGATGAAATGTCCCATAAATATCAATTAAATCTATCTAGTCTATTGTGTCATTTAAAGCTTGTGTTTCCTTATTAATTTTCTGTTTGCATGATATGTCCCTTGGTGTAAGTGATGTGTTAAAGTCCCCCACTATTATTGTGTTACTGTTGATTTCCTCTTTTATAGCTGTTGGCAGTTGCGTTATGTATTGAGGTGCTCCTATGTTGGGTGCATATATGTTTATAATTGTTATATCTTCTTCTTGGATTGATCCCTTGATCATTATATATTGTCCTTCCTTGTCTCTTGTAACATTCTTTATTTTAAAGTCTATTTTATCTGATATGAGTATTGCTACTCCAGCTTTCTTTTGATTTCCATTTGCATGGAATATCTTTTTCCATCCCCTCACTTTCAGTCTGTATGTGTCCCTAGGTCTGAAGTGAGTCTCTTGTAGACAGCATATATATGGGTCTTGTTTTTGTATCCATTCAGTGAGCCTGTGTCTTTTGGTTGCAGCATTTAATCCATTCACATTTAAGGTAATTATCGATATGTGTGTTCCTATGCCCATTTTCTTAATTGTTTTGGGTTTGTTTTTGTAGGTCCTTTTCTTCTCTTGTGTTTCCCACTTAGAGAATTTCCTTTAGCATTTGTTGTAGAGCTCGTTTGGTGGTGCTGAATTCTTACAGCTTTTGCTTGTCTGTAGAGCTTTTGATTTCTCCATCTAATCTGAAGGAGATCCTTGCCAGGTAGAGTAATCTTAGTTGTAGGTTATTCCCTTTCATCACTTTAAATATGTCATGCCACTCCCTTCTGGTTTGTAGAGTTTCTGCTGAGAAATCAGCTTTTAACCTTATGGGAGTTCCCTTGTATGTTATTTGTCATTTTTCCCTTGCTGCTTTCAGTAATTTTTCTTTGTCTTTAATTTTCGCCAGTTGGATTACTATGTGTTTCAGTGTGTTTCTCCTTGGGTTTTTCCTGTATGGGACTCTCTGTGCTTCCTGGACCTGGGTGGCTATTACCTTTCCCATATTAGGGAAGTTTTCCACTATAATCTCTTCAGATATTTTCTCAGGTCCTTTCTCTCACTCTTCTCCTGGGACCCCTATTATGCAAATCTTGTTGCATTTAATGTTGTCCCAGAAGTCTCTTAGGCTGTCTTCATTTCTTTTCATTCTTTTTTCCTTATTCTGTTCTGCAGCAGTGAATTCCACCATTTTGTGTTCCAGGTCACTTATCCGTTATTCTGCCTCAGTTATTCTGGTATTGATTCCTTCTAGTGTAGTTTTCATTTCAGTTATTGTATTATTCATCTCTGTTTGTTTGTTTGTTCTTTAATTCTTCTAGGTCTTTGTTAAACATTTCTTGCATCTTCTCGATCTTTGCCTCCATTCTTTTTCCAAGGTCCTGGATCATCTTCACTATCATCATTCTGAATTCTTTTTCTGGAAGGTTGCCTATCTCCACTTCATTTAGTTGTTTTTCTGGGGTTTTATCTTGTTCCTTCATATGGTACATAGCCCTCTGCCTTCTCATCTTGTCTGTATTTCTGTGAATGTGGTTTTTGTTCCACAGGCTGCAGGATTGTAGTTCTTCTTGCTTCTGCTCTCTGCACTCTGGAGGATGAGGCTATCTAAGAGGCTTGTGCAAGTTTCCTGATGGGAGGGACTGGTGGTGGGTAGAGCTGGCTGTGGCTCTGGTGGGAAGAGCTCAGTAAAACTTTAATCTGCTTGTATGCTGATGTGTGGGGCTGGGTTCCCTCCCTGTTGGTTGTTTGGCCTGAGGCGACCCAACACTGGAGCCTACCTGGGCTCTTTGGTGGGGCTAATGGCGGACTCTTGGAGGGCTCACGCCAAGGAGTGCTTCCCAGAACTTCTGCTGCCAGTGTCCTTGTCCTCACGGTGAGACAGCCACCCCCTGCCTCTGCAGGAGACCCTCCAACACTAGCAGGTAGGTCTGGTTCAGTCTCCCCTGGGGTCACTGCTCCTTCCCCTGGGTCCTGATGCGCACACTACTTTGTGTGTGCCCTCTAAGAGTGGAGTCTCTGTTTCCCCGAGTCCCGTCGAAGTCCTGCAGTCAAATCCCACTAGCCTTCAATGTCTGATTCTCTAGGAATTCCTCCTCCGATTGCTGGACCCCCAGGTTGGGAAGCCTGACGTGGGGCTCAGAACCTTCACTCTAATGGGTGTACTTCTGTGGTATAAGTGTTCTCCAGTTTGTGAGTCACCCACCCAGCAGTTATGGGTTTTGATTGCATTGTGATTGTGCCCCTCCTACCATCTCATTGCGGCCTCTCCTTTGTCTTTGGATGTGGGGTATCTATTTTGGTAAGTTCCAGTGTCTTCCTGTCAATGATTGTTCAGCAGTTAGTTGTGATTCCCGTGCTCTCCAAGAGGGAGTGAGAGCACGTCCTTCTATTCCGCCATCAACTTTATATAAATTGAATCATACAGTATGTGCTCTTTTATGTGGCGCTTGACTTGGTCAGCAGTCTGTCTATGAGATTCATACATGTTGTTGCATGTAGTTCATTCTTTTTCATTGTAGCTGTCTGGTATTCTATTGTGTGAATATAATTTACTCTGTTCACTACTGGACATTTGGGTGGTTTCTAGTTTGGGGCTACTGGAAATAATGCTTCTTTGAACATAGTTAAACATGTCTTTTGGAGGATGAATGTACTTTTCTTTTGGTATGTACCATAGGGCATGTATCAGTACATGTTTAGTTTTAATAGATACACTACTAAACAGTTTCCCCAAGTGGTTATATTAATTTATGCACCAGCAATATATGAGAGTTCTAGTTCCTATACATTCTTGCTAACAGCTAGTATTGTGTGTCTTTTTCTGTTTTAGCCATCCTTGTGGTTAGTATAGAACATTGTGTTTTTAATTTGAGTTTCTCTGATGATCAATAAAGTTGAGCACATTGTAGTCAGAATAGTGTCCCCTCTGAAGATGTCCATGTCCTAATCCCTGGAACCTGTGAATATGTGACTTTCCATGGCAGAAGGGACATTACTGATGTCATTAAGTTAAGGATTTTAGAATGGGGAGATTGTCCTGGATTATCCCAGCAGGCCCAATGTAATCATAAGGGTCCTTATAAGTGAAAGAGAGTGGAAGGAGAGTTAGGGAAGGTGTCACGATGGAAGCAGTGATGCAGCATGAGAAGGACTCAACTAGCTTTGAAATGCAAGGGGCTCACTAGCCAAGGAATGTGGGCTAGTGAGCCACATTTCCTCTAGAAGGAAAAAACAAAGGAACAGTTCCTCCCCTAGAGTCTCCAGAAAGAACACATCGCTGAGGATATCTCACTTTTTGCCCGTTGAGGCCTATTTTGAACTCCTGGCTTCTAGGACTGTAAGATAATAAATTTGTGATGCTTTAAGTCACCAGGTTTATGGTAATTTCCTATTACAGCAGCAATAGGAAACTGATACTGGCACCTTTTCATAGGCTTCTTGATCATTTGGGTACCCTCTTTTGTGAAGTGCCTGTTCAAGTCTTTTGACCATTTAAAATAACTGAGTTGTCTTTTTCTTACAGATATATGGGAATTATTTGTATATCCTGGATATGAATCCTTTGTCAAATTTATATAGCAAATATCTTCTTCCACCTTGTAGCTTGCATTTTTTACTCCGAACAGTGCCTTTTGATAATTAGAAGTTCATAATTTAATGAAGTTCAATTTAACAATCTTTCTCAATCTTATACTTTATGGTTAATGCTTTCTGTGTCCTGTTTATACAAGTTTGAGTCCTGATTTTATATTGTTGTATATAACAAAGTTTCTTTAACTATTTCCCTTATAGTTGGACATATAGGTTGTTTCCTTTACTTTCCTTTTCATAAATGATGCTCTGATGAGCACTTTATAAAAATCCTAGTCCAGATTTGGAATTTTTTTTAAGTAGAATCACTCATTTATTTCTGTTGTTGTTTGTTATTTTCTCTGAAGCTTTTAGGATCTTCTCTTTATTCTTGGCATGCTGAAATTTAACAGTAATATGCCTTTATTTGAATCTCTATTCATTTTTCTAGCTTCTCATGGAACCTTTCAGTCTCCAAACCTGTGAGCCTCAGTTCTGGAATATTTTCTTGCGTTGTTGCTGTGATAATGTCTTCCTCTCCATTGTCTCTGCTCTTTCTTTTACAAAGTCCCTTTAGTAGTTTTGGGACCTCCTGGGTTGATCTGTAATTGTAATCATATTTTCCATATCATTGTTATGTTTCCTATTTTCTGTTAATTTTTTCAATTTTATCTTCCCGACTTTCCATTAAATTTTTATTTCTATTACCACATTTTATATTTTGAAATGTTGTTTTACATTTACTGAATGTTTCTTTTCTAATAGCTTCTGATTCTTGTTTCAGCATATTGCAATACTTTCTCTTATTTCTCTGAGGATATTAATTATGTTGTTTTTAAATTTTCTTCTATCCCCTTCATTGTCTCTATTACCTCAGCATTCCTTTTTCCACCCTATTCATTTGTATTGGTGTTTATCTTTCAGGTTCAAGGCTTTCATTGCGCAGCTTTTGGCTCTCCTTTTGTTCTTAAGAGCAAGACTCTGTAAAGCTGGTTGGAAGCACGGTGTGCGGGTAGGGCTTGTTGAGTGGCTTTACCATAGAGTGCTAAGTTGGTGGGCCGGCTTTTCACTGAAGGATGAGAACATGTCAGAACTGAGAGGTATTTTCTCTTGTGTTGGCCAGTCTCCCTAGAAAGATATCCCTGAATCTCTTGCCTGGGGTAGGATGGGTGGCTCTAAGCCTAAATGCCAGGGTTGTAGGAGCCGAATGGGGAGGGTTCTAGGATTAAGCAGACTCTTGCTTCACTGCCTGAATGCGCCTTAGCCCTCTCCTTAGCTGGGCAGCCTCCCAGAAAGTAAACCTCCAGACGTCTGCTAGGTGGGAGGATATCTGGTGGACAACTCCTCTACAAACCGCAGACTCTAAGCTGGCCCTCCTACCTTCCCACACCCTCCACTGCTGCCTGCAGAGCTATCTCATGTCTCCAAGCCCTGAGCCTTTGCAGGTTTCTGGCTGTGAACCGGCTGCTTCTTTCTGGCTTCCCCCTCCCTCCTCCCACTCCAAGCCCGGTTAAGCTTAGATTTCAGCTTTCCTAGGGCTCTAAAATCAGTCACCACTTAATCATTTGCTTTCTGGCTCCTTTTTTTTTAAAGTTTCTCTTATATATTTTCTCCTTTCCTGTTCTCTTTGTGAGTTTATGTCTTTTAAAATAACTCCCTATCCTTTTAGTTTGGTTTTAGAAAGAAGCATAGATAAATGTTTTAAAACTAGAAGTCTTGCATTGCTCTTGAATGTCAGTGATGATACTTTCTACAAATTCTATTTGATTTTCAGTGTTCTTTGTTCTGTTTTCTTCTGTATTATTCTTGCCTTGTGGTGTCTATACCTTCTTTTATCTTTTTATTGACTTTAAATATACATAGAATCTTTCAAATTGTTCTATAATTTCCAAGTCTTTGGATGTATGTGTGTGTGCTCATTCTCTTGTTTGCTATGTCTCCTGACTCTTCCTCAAGGTGGTTTCTTTCCCTCTGTAGTATGTAACATTGTTTTTGGTGGGAATCCTGCTGGCTCTGATTATAGAGACTTCCTACAGAGTAAGCTTAGCCTTTGCTTCTGCTTGACCAGAATGCACCCTTATAGTTTCTCTAATTTCTGGGCCTCTACACATGTGGTTTCTGGAATGTACTGTTTTCTCACCTTTGCTTGGCTGTTACTCATCTCTCAGGTCCCAGTTTAGGAGTGATTTTCCTGGGACACTTTTCCTGATATCCTGTTCCCAGTATTCTCCTCCAGTAGCCTTGTACTTCTTCCATCATTGTACTTATTATTCTGTAGTACAGTCATGCATTTATTTCTCTTTCTCTTCTGTATGCCTAGACTAACTTCTGGGAGGCCAGGATCATGTTATCTTGTTCACCGTTAAATATCCAGTTTCTATCAAAGTATCTGGCTGAAACCAGGTGTCAGTAAATATTTCTTAAATGAGTATGATGCTGTATCTTATTTTAAGATGCGGGGATGGGTTACAGATTGGTCTGAGGACCTTGTTCTTGTCCTGGTTTTGCTGCGCTCCAGCTGAAATGTAGGGTGTAGGCTATCTGGTAGACTAACTACTCTTTATACAAAGTGTGGGGCAGTGTAGGTGATGCAGAGATGCTGCTCTCCAAGCCTAAAATGTGAATGGTTCGTAAGTTGATTTTTAGCATATAGAGGTTCTTCCTGTTATCACGTCCACATATCAATGGATCACAAGCTTGACAACAAAACATTGTGATGGAATGCTTGGCACTCAGCATATGGCACAGCTTCCTGTGTGGCTCACTCTTATACATAATGAAGCAGCTTCCATTATGTGAATGTTTTCGATTTCTTTTTCATTTGTGAAATGCGTGACTACAGAACAGTTGTGTACTAATCTGTTGTATCTATAGTGCCCTCTTTTCAGGTAGTAAGAAATGGCAAGTTCATATTGGATAAATAATACATGCATATCTGATAATTAGGCCCACAGTTTACAGTGACTTTGACTTGTATTTCTTGTAGCTACCCTCAAAATTTGAGTTTAGGAATACTGTCTAAGGTTTTCGTGTATTTTTTCAATAGCTAAATAAATAAATGACTTTGGTTTTCTGGAGGATTTCTTATGGTGATAGTGGAATGAAGAATAATGGTGGTGACTTGTAAGCTTGTAAGGATTCACTTGTTTTGGAAATAGAATAATAGTATTTGCTAATGCTTACTGAGTGCTTACTAGGTGCCAGCCAGCCTTCTAAAAACTTTACACGTGCCAACTCATTTAAATCCAAAGAAAAGTTGGATTTACATCAGTAAATCTTCATCATTAAGCTACTATGTGAATGTTCAGGAGAGAGAGCATCAGAACCTGTTTGGAATTGGATACATTTTAATTACATCCAAATGTGCTAAGGTGATTACTGCTGCTGTAATTCTTTAACTGTTTTTGATTATACTTACTCTTAAGTTTCCGGTAATGACTAGTAATTCCAGGCAGTGTAATTTGGGCTAGTTCTCCCAATGAAGACAACCAAAAAGGTTAGATGAAATATAAAAATAAAATCTTCTAAAAAGCTTCAAAAAGATCGTAAGATAGTAGTTACGGGCTGAGATTTCAGAGAAGCTGAGAGTCCAGAGGAGAGAAGCTGTTTTTCCCCCGGGGGTGCCTCTATGGGAGGCTGAAAAGCTGGGCTTTTGGAGGCTGTAACAGGTTAGGGTGACAAAAGTTGGACTCTGGTATGAATTCATGAATCCTGGTATATTAATCCTCTGCTTTGAGCTGCACCCTTGGAATAAAGATGAACTGGAAGCAAAGTAGCCCTCATACAGCTTGAATCCTGGATTCCTGTCGTTTAAGTAATTCAGGGAACCTGAAGTGAGGAGCTTGGCTTGATAGGCCTTCGAGGGCCTCAGGAGTCAAGAAGAAGGAAGCAAAAGTCCTCTGTGGAGAATGATAGCATCCACACTTCAAGTTACTTCTACAAATAATCTTTCAAATTTAGTGTCCAGTCACAATCAGAGATGACCAGGCATATGAGTAGACAAAACAAAAGGAACAAAAGTCAGACAAAATGTCTAGCATATATTCATTTGGTGACTTAAAAGAATAGGAAGAGAGAGAGAGAATGAGGGTAGAAGCAATATTTTAGGATATAATTGCTGAAAATTCCATAACTGATAGGAGACATCAACCCTGGTACTTAAGATGCCAAAAGAATTCTAAATCAGGATAAATAAATTCACACCTAGGCATATAGTAGTGAAACTGCAGATAATCAAAGATGAAGAGAAAATCAGGACAGTCTCCAGAGAAAGAACATCAGCTACCTTTATCGGAAAGCAGTTAGACTGATGGCTGACTTCTCAACAGGACAATGGAAGAGAAAGGGGAAATAAGACATTTTCAGATTTAAAAATCAAAAAACAAAAAACAGAGGATTTGCCACCAGCAGACCCACACTAAGAAGAATACCCTTTAGAATTTGTTTTCATGTGGGTCTGCTGTTAGCAGCAAATCCTCGCAGTTTTAATTTTAGTGTTCTTCACACAGAAGGAAAATGATCCCAGTAGGAAAGAGAGGTAACAGAAAGACTAATGGTAAATATGTGCATAAGCAAACACTGTATGAAACAATAGTAAGTTTTTAAAATGTGTGTAATATTTTAAAAATGCATAACAATACCATTTAATTTGAAAGGGACTAAATGGGCTTAAAGTGTTCCAAGTTTTTTCTGGAAAGAGGGGAAAAGTATGGATTAACATTAAGATTTAGGAGTCAAGGTTACATGCTGTAATTTATGGAGGTAACCACCAGAAGAATTTACAAACTAACACATGAAATAAATGTAATAATAAACTTCTCAGCTTTATAGAAGACAGCAGATTTGCGAACACAGCTACTCTGTGTCGTCTCTTCCTAGCGCTACTTTCTTTTGCAGTTAAGGAAATAAATTGACATATGTGAGCAAACGGTTCCTTAAGTTTTACTTATTAAGTTCAGAGCAAGATGTAAATTAATGTATCCATCATCTCTCAGTGGAAATTATTAAAAATAAATGGATTCCTTCATCTTCCTAACTGCCTACATGTCCTAAATGTATTTCCCTAGGCTTTGGGAGTTATTTCCGTATTGTCTATTGAAAAAGAGTTGATATTTTCAACTCTCTAGAGTCTAGCATTCTCAAGGTCTCTGTAGGAGAATGTCCCCCTGCCTCCTTGTTTTGCATTATTTTATTTTATTTTTATTTATTTATTTTTTTTGCGGTACGAGGGCCTCTCACTGTTGTGGCCTCTCCCGTTGCGGAGCACAGGCTCCGGACGCACAGGCTCAGTGGCCATGGCTCACGGGCCCAGCCGCTCCGCGGCATTTGGGCTCTTCCCGGACCGGGGCACGAACCCGTGTCCCCTGCATCTGCAGGCGGACTCTCAACCACTGCGCCACCAGGGAATCCCGTTTTGCTTTATTTTAAATCAAAGATCTTTTTGGAGAGAATTTTCTGCTGGTATTCCTCTCCCCACCACTCAAATATTATACATGATTCAATATTGAAGTTTGAAGTCAGACAAATAAACAAAATTAGACTTAACACTTGGGGAAACTTCTCTCCCTCCCTTTCTTCCTTCTTTTCCTTCCTTCTCTTTCCTTCTTTTTTTTTTTTTTTTTTTTGATGTTGGGGGTAGGAGTTTATTAATTAATTTATTTATTTTTGCTGTGTTGGGTCTTCGTTTCTGTGCGAGGGCTTTCTCTGGTTGTGGCAAGCGGGGGCCAGTCTTCATCGCGTTGCGCGGGCCTCTCACTATCACGGCCTCTCGTTGCGGAGAACAGGCTCCAGACGCGCAGGCTCAGTAGTTGTGGCTCACGGGCCCAGTTGCTCCGCGGCATGTGGGATCTTCCCAGACCAGGGCTCGAACCCGTGTCCCCTACACTAGTAGGCAGATTCTCAACCACTGCGCTACCAGGGAAGCCCCTCCTTTCTTCTTAAGAATGGGTTTCTTAAAAATTTTAAGTACAGATGAGAAGTAAGATAGTTAACTCTCTTTAGGAATTGGTAGGATTCATTATATGCAGCCAGTCAAGATTCAGACTGACTCTGGGCCATTGCGCTGATGTATTAAAAATGTTAGTAGTTCAAACTTAAGTCTAATTAGTATTTCTCAGTTTCCATCATTTTCTAGTCGAAGTGATCTCTGTCTTAGATTTACTTGGTGTTTAACTTGATTTTTTAATCTTTCAAAATTAATTTTTAATGACTTAAGTAATACATAAATGCATTTTCCTTGAAACTTTAGAACATCTCAGATTTAAACTTTAGTTTCCATTCCTGATCTCCCTCCACAATCCCCAGAGGTAACCACTGCTATGAGTTTGATGTGTATCTTTTTAGATCTTCACATATCTATCCCCGAATTTACATAGAATTCTTTGTGCATGTGTTTCTTCTCTTTCTAAGTAAGTTATCTTGCTGAAAGAGATTTAGGTTCTTTTGCTTTTCAAACAGTGTTTTGGTAAATACCCATATACATGAGGAGTGTCCTTCTAGGGAGATATATGGAGGTAGATTTAGTTAGTCATAGCAATGCCCATTTTCAGGTTAATATATTCTGCAGAATTGCACCACCAAGAGGCAGCAGGCTTGAAGAGGACCTGTTTCCCTATTACCTTGCCAGTATATGATCTTATCAAATTTAATTCTTTTTGCCAAATGTGAGTCTATCTGGGTTTCCTTTCTTGTATGAAAAAGTGAGTTTGTGAATGTCCCGTCTTTTCCTCTCAAAGTGAATCTTGAAGTCAACTGCTACTCTTGCCCGAGAATTTAGATTTCAAAGATGATGGAGGTGCACATGAGACATGTTCCCCCACCTCAAGCCCCTCCCTCCCAACCTCTTTCTATTGCTTTGAAATGAAGGGAATGTATTTACTAGAAGAATCAGGGACAGATGGAAAGAATGGAGGTTACCCTCTGCGTCTGGGGGAGCCTGGAAACACAAACGTCCTGAATATAGAAGAGATGAGGCTTAGCATGATGAATGGTGATCAACGATGTTTTTATTAATCTGGGAAATTCTGAGTTCAGTAATCAGTATTTTTGAGGTTTATGCTAGTGAAGTTAATACCAAGTTATTTTAAAAACTAGATTTTTGGCTTCTTAGCTTTATGATTTTAATTCCCACTTTATTCTCATTAGTAGTGCAGCTGAATGACAATGAGTCTCATCATTTCTGGGAAATTGGGGAATTGTTTTCCATGCAGGTATTTCAAATAGAGAATATAATTTTAAATGGATTAAAAATGTCATTAATACTCCCAGTTTGTGGAGTGGTCTTGTTCAATGTTATAAACCCGAATTTTGCATAATTTTATAAACCGGAAAGTAGACTAATAAATGATATACTTTGTTTTTTAATAAATGCTTAATTGAAAACAAAGCATAAATTTAGGTGCCTTTTTCCAGTAATCTTGGGGGAAGTATCAGGAATTTTAAACATTTTGGTACTTCCATGTTTATAATTACTAATAAGAAAGTCAGGTAAGGTATTTTCCATTTTCAGAGCAGTTTACCAGTTTAAAGTATGCTTTAACATATGACTGCAACAAATTAAAATATAAAATATTTGGTTAATCATTTTGAAAAATCACAAAGGCATAAAGTAGACTGATGAATCAGATGTAATTTGATTGAAAGTGCTTCTTTCACTAATGTAAATTATAAACTCTGTGGATATAGCTTGACTTTAATTTGTCTGAATTATAATATGGAAACATTTTTAAGGATTTAGAAAAACTAGTTGTAGGTACCTATACTTTAAATTCAAACTATAAACTCTCAATTTTTAGTTTTGGAATAATTTCAAACTTACAGAAAAATAGCAAGCATAGCTCACAGATTTCACCCATCTTTAGTATTTTTGACACAGTTGCCTTATCAGTCTTCCTCTTTATAGATATATATTAATATTGCTTTTTTCTGAATCACCTGAAAGCAAGTTTCAAGCATTATTCCCTTTATTCTTAATATTAAAACATGCAACTTTAAGAATAAAGACATTGTCTTATGAAGCCATAGTACAGTTATTAAATTCAGGAAATTTAATATTGGCATAATACTATTATCTATAAATTCTATAAATCAGTCTATATTCTAATTTAGTCAATTGTCCCAGTAATTTCCTTTAGGGCATTTTTTTCTAGTACAGGTCCCAGTTCAGATCACGTGTTGAACTTAGTTGTCATGTCTCTTTATCTCCTTTCATCTGGAAAGGCATCTCAGCCTTTTTTTGTTTTTTAGGAAATTGATACTTTTGAAGAATCCAGGCAGTTATTTTACAGAATAAAGTTCAAGTTGGGTTTATCTGATGTTTCCTCATGATTAGATTCAGGGTATGCATTTTTGCCTGGAGTGCCTCAGGAGTGACATGAGTCCTCCTCAGGGCCTCCTATCCAGAGAGCTTCAGGGTGCCTATTCGCCTATTATTGGCAATGTTAAATTTTATCATTAAAGTGTTATCCATTTTCTCCACTGTGTAGTTACTATTTTTTCTTTTGTAATTAATAAGTAATTTGTGCGGAAACACTTTAAGACTGTATAAGTATCTTATTCCTCACCAAGCTTTTCCCATCCCCAGATTTAGTATCCACTGCTGCTAATTTATGTCTGAGTTTATGATTTTTTAAAACCTCATCATTCCCTCCATATTAGTCAGCATTCTGCTAAAAAGCACTGCCTCCTGCTCTTAATTATTTGGATGCTCAAATTATTCCTAGGGCCAGCAGGAAGCCCCTTTATTTCCTGCATCCTTTTGATAGGCTCTTGTAATTTTTTTAAAGCACTTTATTGATGTTTGGCATAATTAGCTGTTCCAGGTCCATCTAGTACTTTCTGTGCCCCAGCACTGGAATCAACTGTTTCTCCAAGGAGCCCTGGTTCTTTTAGTGAGGACTGTAATTATTGCTGTGGTAGAATGTCATCGCTTCTTGACCTTTTCAACAGACAGAGCTTGGAAATACATATACTACACACTCTCATAGATGCAGCTAAAAAGATGGAGATATATTTTTAAATCCCAAGTTTATACTGATACTTACAATTACAACTTAGAGCCCCGCCCCAAGTTCTTCCTTGCCTCCCCCCATTCTTATTTGTATCTCCGTTCTTCCACTGTGATTACTCATTTGATACACATAAAATAGTTTCAGGATGCTATACCCAAGGACTATAAAAAACAAACCTACTAAGAAGAGTTCAAGATTCTTTGCAGTTCTTTTATTTTTCTTTACATTGAGAGTAGTCAAGGTTCTGTGTTCAGATGTTACTTGGATTAGTTCTGTTTTTAAAAATTCAGTGTGGTAATGTTATTCATTTTAAATATAGTTGAGTTCATTTATTTTAGTTTGCATTCAGTTTTAGGATCCTTCCCCCATCTTTGATGATTTAATTTTACATTTGACTATGTGGAAAATTAACATGATTCTAAAATTCAAGACTACAAAGCAAGATATACTCAGAGGAGTGTTACAAGTTTCTTTTACTTTTTATTTTTAAGTTCCTGTTCTGCTACTAAGGCATATTGATAATTTAAAGTCAAACATCGTGTATGGTTGGATGTGTCTGTGTTGCTTCTTCACGGGTATGTGGGTAGAGGATATTGACTATTCTCCAAGACACAGGTAAAACGTAAAAGTGAAATATCAGGAGCCTAAAAGAGTGAATGTAGTTCAAAATGGTTAAGGTACAAATTGGGAATTACATTAATTTCATTGGAGAAAAGCCTCAGCAGTCTTGGAGCAGGGTGCTCCAAAAGGCTGTGGTGCTTTCTTTGTGGGACACTAGGGGGTGCATTGGCTCAGACGCACCTTCAGGCCTCCTACTCTCTGCCAAGCTGAGGCTGGGAGGTTAGGTTCAAGACCCCCAGACCTGGAGGCCTCCCCAAACTATCTTGGTGGTTCTGTGCCACCTGTTAAGGTTTTGACCCAAGATTTGGGTGAAAGTTAAGAGAGAAGGTCATTATCAGGCCTCTGGTCTTCTCCTCTTTGATCATATCTTCTTGCCTTTTAGTTAACGTTTTATTTTTTAGGTTGGCAAAAATGACTAAGAGTTAAAAGTAACCTGTCCAAGGTCATAATTCAAACTCCACGTCTAATTCTTTTCATTCTGCCATTTGAGAAACGTTGTGAAGAGCAACCATGTGTACTGTGTCTCTTTCTGCATGTAAAATAAGATCAAGCCCATATAATTTCCTAATATAAAACAAACTGGCACAAAGTGGACATGGAGAAATATTATTAGTCACATGTTATGAAATCAGAATATTCAGATGAGATCCAATTAAAGTAAATATGGAATTAATGAGATTAGGCCAAGAGGAAAAAAAGTCAAACTGATAATTAACTCAACATCTGATTCCCCAAAAGTAATCATAAATAAACTCATTATCTCTATTGCTTGTGAAACCTTGGGGCACTCCACTTGCATAAGGAATCCAAAGGACATTAACCTTAAATTGCTCGTTTGCCTCTTGTTACTGATCTAGGCTTATTTGCATTGCTTCCATCAATGCTCAGTTACTCAATGGCTAAAGCGATGTCCTCCAGCTTTCACTTTGGGGGACACAAAATTAAACTGTGCCCTCATCAGTAAATACAAGGATGAGCTGAAAGATGAATTTGATTTTTAAGAACATCACCTATCTTATCAGTGCAGTGCCTAGTTAAATAATATTCTGCTCAGGGTAGAATCAAACCCAAGTTTGAGAAATGGGGCAGCAAAGGGCCAAGGTGGCTTTTTCAGCCTTATTTCCATTCCCTGTGTGAGTGTAGGAGATGCCAGCTTCTCCTATTTAACCTCTTCTATTTACCAGATCACTTATGCTAAAACTTATCTGTTGAGTGCTTCCATTAAAGCTTTTAGTGGATTTTCTTCATCTGGGGTTGTTGACGTTTGATTAGTGGGAAATGGTTAAGTCACACATGTGAATAGTTAGCTACTGTTTGTGCTGGCAGTGTATATTTATTTCGTTTTTTAAATATTAATTTATTTATTTTTGCCTGCATTGGGTTTTCATTGCTGTGCGCGGGCTTTCCCTAGTTGCGGTGAGCGGGGGCTACTCTTCATTACGGTGCGCGGGCTTCTCATTGCGGTGGCTTCTCTTGTCACAGAACGCGGGCTCTAGGGCACGCGGGCTTCAGTAGTTGTGGCATGTGGGCTCAGTAGTTGTGGCTCGCGGGCTCTAGAGTGCAGACTCAGTAGTTGGGGCACATGGGCTTAGTTGCTCCTTGGTCTGTGGGATCTTCCCGGACCAGGGCTTGAACCTGTATTTTTTTTTTTTCAGTACGTGGGCCTCTCACTGTTGTGGCCTCTCCCGTTGCGGAGCACAGGCTCCGGATGCGCAGGCTCAGCGGCCGTGGCTCACGGGCCCAGCCGCTCCGCGGCATGTAGGATCTTCCCGGACCGGGGCACGACCCCGTGTCCCCTGCATCGTCAGGCGGACTCTCAACCACTGTGCCACCAGGGAAGCCCAGTTTTTTAGTTTTATTATATGATGATAAAGTAGAATCTACTAGATAAAAATAAATAACATGTACATAGGTATTTTTATCAAGACTGGAAAACATATTTTATCTAAAAAGCCACTCGAGCTTATACTTTTAGTCTGAAGTCTAAAAAGCTGTTTCACATGCAGATTATTTTATTTATACTGTTTCTATTTCAAATCAGTTCTGTGTAATGCATATTTATTGGGCCTATGCAGTAATTAGGTAATGTGAAAAATATATACATACGTGTATATATGATGTACACACACAAACTATTGTGATAACTAACTTGCATTAAAATACTGGAAGAAGTACTTCTGATTTAATTTTAAATTCTGCTTACAAACATCTGCATGAGATTGCATTCTGGATAAAGATTCTTAGGCTTTGCAGAAATTATGGAATTGCCTTCTAAGTAAATTTTTTACATTGGTTCAGTCGACCTCCTGAAAGGTAGCATGGATGAGATATTCGAAGGCCTCTTCTTGATTGGTGACACCTTGGTTCATGATTGGTGATACCTTGGTTCAGTTCTCATCATAGGTCCTAAATAGATCAGAAAAACATTTTTGATGATTCACTGGTCTTTAAGAAAAATGGTCTTTAAGAAAAATTTAGCTTTAGCTGATCTCAGAGATACCACTCATTTTTTAATTAAAAAGATTCAGCAACTGTCAAAGAATCAATTTAGCAACATTGATTTAGCAACTGATTTAGCAACATTCTGGCTTCTTATTGCTAGAACCTACTGAGAGATAAGCATCTCAAGGAGTCCTATGTGCAAGGCCTTTTCTCAGTCTGCCCCACTGCTATTCTTCCCAGTGTGAGTGGAGGCATTCTGAATTGACTCTTGTAAAGTTTTCAGGGTGGCAGGCAACACAACGATGAGAACACTTGTAAACAGTTTATTTATATCAAGTAGATTGTATTTTATAATTGTGTAGTCAACACGCATAAATGTCTCTTTATGGAGTGTCCATGAGAATTCACTTTGTTCGTGGTAAGCAACATGGCGGAGATGCTGAGTCAGGAGACCAGATTCTAGTCCAAGGTCTGCTATTGACATTGTGTGTGATCTTGGACAAGCCATTATCTCCTCTGAATCTGTTTTTTCATCTATAAAAAAGATAGGTTAGATCATCTCTAAGGATTTTTGCATCTCTAAAACTTTTCTAGTTCAATATATATTTGTATATATTTGAGTCTACTTAAAATTATCTTTTTTCAGCAAATTAATGGGATTTTGGCTTCTATATCGATGAAAATCACATAAAAATTTTAAATCAAAATATATGATTTATTGATTCCGATTGAGATAATATACATAATTATATCTACATAATGCCAACACATATGGATAATGATAACTTAGACTTTTAGCATGACTTGGAAAAATATGGGATGGTTTCTGTTGTAAATAGGGCTCACATAGCTGCCCTGGAATTTCTTGCTTCTGCATCACAGAGGTGAGTTGGGACAGGCTCCTGTGGCAGTGAGAGCTGCAGAGACTATTTGCATAAGGTTTTGGATGTGTGGGTCTTAGCCTATAGCTGAAAGCTGGGCAGCTAAGAACCACACTAGCCAAGATGGTAAGTGACTTATTTTAATTAATCAAAATACAATGTACACATAAGCTGGTTGAGACACCAGAATCTGACAGGACTCTGTAAATAAACTGGCAAAGATTTATATGAGCCAATCCGGCTACAGTGTGTACCTGGAGGGTTGTCAGGAGGCTTTGATGAATTAGTAGTGATGTCAGGAGACTTCACCGTAATTCAGGGCTTGAGTATTGCCATAGAGGATGCTGCAGAGGACATCTGGATTCACTTCAATTTATGTGTCAGAGGCAACAGCATCGGGTACTATGGGACCAGATCTGGAAATACAGATTTTGTTACTGTGCATCTGATCTATCATGGATTCTTATTTTTGAGAAATGGTTAAGTATCAGTTTAAATAAACTTTAAAAATTTGAATTACAAAAGTAGTGTATGTTCACTGTAAAAATAAAACATTGAAAACTACTGAAGTAGTATAAAATAAAAGGTAAGAGCTCTTACCCCCATCCACCCGAACTCTCACTCCCTATGAGTAGCCGCTATAAACAGTTTTATGTGGGTCTTCCTAGGTCTTTTTCTAAGCACACCACCATTTTTTGTATACTATGATTTAATATTAACTGCTACATTATGTTATTGTAATTTAGGATTCAGTACTTGACAATATAATTTTGCATTCTATGAAATAGCATGATGGAACCTTTAATAATTCCCCAGTAAATTGATATTCTACCAACATAATCAAATATTTGCCCTTAGATTCTTGCCTGGAACCAGTCTTGGGCAGTTTTCTAACTTAGTGATCTTTTTTTTTTTAAATTAATTAATTAATTTATATTTGGCTGTGTTGGGTCTTCGCTTCTATGTGGCAAGTGGGGGCCACTCTTCATCGCGGTGCGCGGGCCTCTCACTGTCACGGCCTCTCTTGTTGCGGAGCACAGGCTCCAGACGCGCAGGCTCAGTAGTTGTGGCTCACGGGCCCAGTTGCTCTGTGGCATGTGGGATCTTCCCAGACCAGGGCTCGAACCCGTATCCCCTGCATTGGCAGGCAGATTGGCAGTCACAGCCTTTGCACCTGCTGTGCCTTCTGCCCTGGACTTTGCATGACTGATTCCTTCTTGTTCAGGTTTCAAGCCTACCTTCCTCTCCTCAAAGAGGCCTTTCCTCACTAGATAGTAATAGTCTCCCTCCAAATCACTGTTTATGCCATTACTTTATGTACTTTCTTTATAAAGTGGGTATTTGTTGTCATTGCCCTCTTCCTTTACCTACTAGAATGTAAACTTCTTAACAGCAGGGATCGTGACTGTTTTGTTTACTTTCTTATCTTGGCACATAGAACAGTGCCTGGCACATGTGGGGCACTTGATTCTTGTTGAATGAATGATCAGTGGTCACTGTGAACCAGGATGACTTGTGTCCCGGCAGCTCTTCAGCATAATCAGTGACCCATTTTCATTTCAAAATCAACATTGTTTATTGCTCTGTGTCTGTCTCCTCTATTTCCTGTTCCACCCCGCATGGTCTTCCTGCTGCAGGCCTTCGTAAGCTTTGTACATGCTTTTTCTTGTTACCGAATCATCGCTTTCCCCATGATGTTTATGTGCAGGCTGATCCACTTGTTAGGAGACCATTTTATTCTGTTTGCTAGGTTAAACTGATCTAAGCACCCAAGTAGTCACTTTGAAAATTGGTTCCTTAACTCCCCTTACCTGTTCCTAAGGGGGTTCTGTTAACTCAGTGCTTTGTGGAGATGACAAAAGAATTAGTCAAGAAAAACTGAGCCGTAGCATCCAACCTATGTAATTTACTGTGCCACTAATCTTAATGATATGCTACAAACTTTTGCAGTTATAATTACAGTTAGGGGTTCACCACCTTCTCACCAGATTATCCCTGAAGCCCTTAACCTGGACCGGCCAGATTAAGTGTCCTTTGGTATTGTGGTATCCAATTCTTTCTTTCTTATCATACTCATTCCCTGTCATCCTCTGAGTCACCATGTCACCTGTAGTGCCATAAGCAACCATTTCTTACTCATACTGGAGCAGATACATTAACTGTAGATATCTCACATCCTGTCTGCTGTTATTCAAAAGCCAGTCTTTATATAACTTTTCTGTCTCAACTCATCTTCACCAACTGTTTATCAGCTGCATTTCTATTGCTAAATGCATAAATAAATGCAAATGCAGGTAATTCGAGATGCAAGATGCCTTCTGTGAAAATGAATTCTGTTAATGCCATTTTCAAAATGTCTGCTCCAAAATACCTTCTATAAAATGGTAGCTCTCACGTGTGTGTGTGTGTTTGTGTGTTAACATACACATAGGCGTATCCATAATTGGGGTTGAGGCTGTTCTTCGCAGTTGTCTAATAATCTGTTGACTGATGCCGTATCCACATAGTTTCCTTCATGTATAAAATAACTGTACACTGGGCAGCAACACTGAAGCCTATTTTTCTACTCTGATAGTTTCATTTGTGTTACCTCTTCAACATGAGGATTACAATTAAATTGACTAGGCAAGCAAAGCTGCAAATTGAATTAATTTCAGATTTGTAATGAAAAATGGGATCTCTCTTACTCAGTTGTTAACTAGGACCCTGTGGGCTAGACGAACTAAACTGACAATCTCTCATTCAAATGATATTTTCTCCAGGGAAATGTACTGGCACTAAAAAGTCTCTGAAATGCTTTGTGCTCCAAGATCCCAGCTGCCATCAGGATTATGGAACTCAGGGCAATATTTATGAAACCCATAGAATCCGCAGCATTTATTCAATTCAGTGCTATTTTGCCAGGTATTTGTGGAATTCCTACTCTGTGCTAGACGCTGTGCTGGGAAATTAGGATTAAGGATGACTAGCTCATGCTTCTTGTCATCCAAGGGCTTCCAGTCTAATCGGAGAAACAGCTATACATTAAACCAAGCTTCAAGTGACTTGTTTAGTGATGTGAGAGATGTCCTGTGGAAATATTGATGGAGAGGGACTAATTCCGTCTGGTTAGTTTGGACAAGAACGGAAATAGGTGATAATAGATTTGGACTTTGATGGATTTCACCAGGCAGAGAATGGTCATCCAGGACTGTGGAACTTACAAAACATTTCATGAAAAGTAAAATACGATGGATACCAATTCAATTTTTATTTTAACTGTATGGTTTACCTTTAAGGAGATTTGATAATTTTGTTCCAAAATAAAATTTTTCCTGAACTGAGGCTACATTTTGGTTCATGAGAATGAAAAACATTTGTCGAACACCTACAATGCAATGGATGTCTTATGCACATTCACTGCTAACTACTCAACAGCAGCTCAGCAATGTAGGTAAGATTATCAATATAATCTAGATGGGAGAGGTCAAGAGACTTGCTGATGGTTACACAGCTGGTAAATGGCAAAGCTGGGCTTCACACCCAGGTCTGTTCTACTTTAGAGACCACTCCCCACACCCCTCCCCGCCCCCCCTCCCACACAAAATACCGTCTCTTTCACACACAACTGTTGCAGTCATGACTGCTGATTGATGAAGGTGATGACATTGGCAGAGTCCTCGTGTACTATTCTGGATTAATTTAACCAAACGCTACATTTGGACGAGGCTTGGAACCGGGCACTTTTCAGTATTTTGGTGGCTTGGGTACTAACAGTTTAGGCCCAAGACATGACAACACTGGCTTGTTTCGCTGTTCCTATGTCAGAGGGTAACTGACTCATGCAGGATGAGAACCAGATGCTTAAGAGAGCAGAGAGCCCCTCTGATCCCAGATGCACCTCTTTAGTAGGGGTCAGTATGTGGATGGTCTTCATGAGTTAACTGTCCAGCTAGAGGCTGTGGCTCTTCCCTGAGGTGCTGATGCTGCAGAGCCCTGGCTCCTCTAAGAGAAATCTTTTCTCTCCAGAGGAACCAGAGCTATAGTGAATGACCTTAGGATCAGAAGGCACCACGCAGCAATGAGGCCCAGTATGTAGCCCAAAGCTGAGAGGACAAGATATTTCAGACAAGCTTCAGAACTGCTTTCCCTGGTGCTTCTTGTGTGCCTACACCTCTCTCTGTCAGCGTTCTCAGCCATGCCGTCACATTGCTTATCTCAAATCCCTAACTGAGCCTGTTCTCCCTCTCCTGGGCCAGTAGCCTGGCCAGTATAGCTGGGATGATCACTACTCCCTTCCTCCCCCATGCCACTCCTGAAGGTCTGAGCTTTCTTCCACCCTGCTTTACACAAGATAGGAAAAGGCATTGCTCATGTTTAGAAGGAGATGGCAGGCCTAGAAGGAGATTTCCGAGCTGACATCTGTAACTCTACGCAAAGCATCGCTAGATAATTACTTCCCGTTTACATTGCCTAATCTCTCAGCTCTTCGTAGAAGGAGCCATCTCTCTGTCCTCTCTTCTCTAATCTCCTACAATATTTACAACTGGGAACCTCTTTCTTGCAGCTAACTTAAAGTCTGTGTACTGGATTTGAACATCCATATCTCTTAATTATGTGCAGAAAAAATGGATAATCATAATTTGCACTTTTCCTAAGCAAAATTATCACTAAATTTCTTCCCATAGGCTCAGTCTGGCACAGGAGCATAAACTTTGGAATCAGATCTGGATTCAAATCTAGTTTTGCTGCTTATTTTCAGTTTGCCTTTGGACCCAATGTCTAACTCTTGGTCAGTTTCTTCGTTTGTAAAGTGGAGCAGTATTACCTACCTCACAGGATTAAGTATAAAATGCCCCCACCGATGACTGGCACAGAGCCTCCTTTTTGTCTTGTTGCTTTGCTATCCTCAAAAAGATGGCTGCTCCCACTCCAGCCCTCATGTCTGCATTCCAGCTGACAGGAAGGAGAAAAGGGGGCAGAGGGGAGGGCCCTTCTCCTTCCATTTCCTGGAAACTGCACACATAACTTCCATGTCCATCCCATTGGCGAGAGCTCTGTTGCATGGCCACACTTGACTGGTTCCAAGGGGAGCTGGGAAATGTTGTCTTTATTCCTGGCATTTATTCACATGCCCAGCTGACATTTAAATGTTCTATTTCTGAGAAAGAAGAGGAGTATTGTAGGTTGATTTTCCCAGGAGGCAGACTGAGACCAAGTTTAGCTTGCATGATGTTTATTAAGGCGTGCTCTGTGGGTCAAAGGCGATGGATGGGAGGACAGAAGGAAAAGTCAAGCCACAATGCTGGTCCCATGACAGCCTCGGGGGGCCCCAGAGGTTGCTCTGGAGCTGGGATGGCCTTTATATACTTGTATTGATCAGCTGTTAGGTATGGACTGGCCTGGGAATAGGTGTGATCTTGGGCAAGGCAACTCTTGGGAGTTGAAGTGACCCTTGAAGAGATTGACAACTGAAGGATGGGCCAGTTGGGCCAACAAGTCCTTCATGAAAGGGGATTCTGGGTGACTCAGCGTCCACTGCAGAGAGAAAGGGAGAATAGCGTATCTGCTACCCTACATCTTAGAGTGGTTGTGAGGGTCAAACAGCATAAAACATAGAGGGCTTTTGCAGAGGACCTGACATATGGTAAGCACCCAGTCAGTCTTAGCTGTGGTTTTAGCATTTCCCAAAGTTATTTTAACAGAATATTTTTCTCCTAGAGCATCCTGTGGGACTAAAAGAGTTGGCCATCCCTGGTCTAATGATCAAACTTAGGAAATGTTATGTTGCCAAATCTTTACTTTCTACTTCATGTTGACCAGTGTTCAGTCAAGGCCTCTTCTCATAAGTTGCATTAGAAAAGATAGTGTTGACATTGCTCGTGCCTTTGGTTTTCTCCAAAGTGGAGATATAGAAGTGCTTCCTGTGTTTCAGATTCTGTGTTACTGATATCCATCACTTCTGTTGACAAATCTATTACATAAAATTTTCCTGAAAATAAGATCAAGAAATGAAAACAATCACTCATTAAACGTATACTTACTGAGCACACATCTGTGGGTGGGCCCATACCGTCCAATCCAAGCCAGTGTTTCGCACTGGGGCCTCACTAGTAGTCTCCTAACTGGTCTTCCTGTTTCCATTTTTGCTCCCTTTATGGTCTGTTCATTACAGCAGCCAGAGTGATCCTTTAAAAATTTTTAATCAGTCTTATCACTCCCTTTACTCTCAACCCTCTAACAGCTGCCCAGTGTACTTGTAGTGAAATTCCAAGTCCTGGCCCTGCACGCTCTGGCCCTTAGCCACCTCTCTGACCTCATTTCTGTCCTAGCCATTTTGCTTCAGCCACACTGGCTGCTGCTGTTTCTCTGACGTCCAGGCAAGTTCCTGACTCAGGGCTTTTGTGCTTGTTGTTCTCTGTGCCCGGAATGCTCTTCCCCTAGGTTCATGTTTGGCTCCCTCCCTTCATGCAGATCTCCGTGCCCCTGTCGCCTCATCAGACAGGCCTTTCTGGCTTGTCTCTCTAAAGTGGCCACACTGGTCCCTCTCTCTTTTACCCTCACTCTCTCACCCTACTTAATTTTTCTTCTTATTACTACCTGCAATTGTATATTCATTTATTTATTGTTCATTGTCTATCTCCCTGACCAGACTGTAGGATCTGAGAGAGCAGGACTTGGTTTTTGTTCACTGGTGTGTCCCAGAAGAGTATCAGTAAATTTTTGTGAGGGAAGGAGTATGCTAGTTTCTCAGAATATAATGATAAATAAGACAGTCATGGACTGTGCCCTCATAAAATATATAGGCTACAACTAAGGCCCTTTCCAATGGAAGAGGCAATAAAAATGATAGAATTTTCTCTCTTAATATATTATAATAGTAAATAATTATACAAATATACCTCAGAGATATTGCGGATTCAGTTCCAGACCACTGCAGTCAAGTGAATATCACAATAAGTGAGTCATGTGAATTATTTTGTTTCCTAATGCATTCAAAGCTATGTTCACCCTACAGTACAGTCTATGTTTTTTTTTAGTAGATCTTTATTGGAGTATAATTGCTTCACAATACCATGTTAGTTTCTGTGCACAACGAAGTGAATCAGGCATATGCATATACATGTCCCCATATCCCCTCCCTCTTGAACCTCCCTCCCATCTTCCCCATCCCACCCCTCTAGGTCATTGCAAAGCACTGAGCCGATCTCCCTGTGCTATGCTGCTGCTTCCCACCAGCCAACTATTTTACATTCGGTAGTGTATATATGTTGATGCTACTCTCACTTTGCTCCAGATTTGCCCTTCCACTCCATGTCATCAAGTCCATTCTCTATGTCTACCCCTTTATTCCTGCCCTGCAACTAGGTTCATCACTACCACTTTTTTTTTTTTTTTAGATTCCATATACATGCGTTAGCACGCAGTATTTATTTTTCTCTTTCTGACTTACTTCACTCTGTATGACAGACTCTATGGCTATACACCTCACTACAAATAACTCAATTTCGTTTCTTTTTATGGCTGAGTAATATTCCATTGTATATATGTGCCACATCTTCCTTATCCATTCATCTGTCAATGGACGTTTAGGTTGGTTCCATGTCCTGGCTATTGTAAATAGTGCTGCAGTGAACATTGTGGTGCATGTCTCTTTCTGAATTATTGTTTTCTCAGGGTATGTGCCCAGTAGTGGGATTGCTGGGTCATATGGTAGTTCTATTTTTAGTTTTTTAAGGAACCTCCATATTGTTTTCCATAGTGGTTGTATCAATTTTCATTCCCAACAACAGTGTAGGAGGGTTCCCTTTTCACCACACCCTTTCCAGCATTTATTGTTTCTACCTTTTTTGATAATGGCTATTCTGACCGGTGTGAGGTGATACCTCATTGTAGTTTTGATTTGCATTTCTCTAATAATTAGTGATGTTGAGCATCTTTTCATGTGCCTCTTGGCCATCTGTATGTCTTCCTTGGTGAAATGTCTGTTTAGGTCTTCCGCCCATTTTTTAACTGGATTGTTTGTTTTTTTGATATTGAGCTGCATGAGATATTTGTATATTTTGGAGATTAATCCTTTGTCTGTTTTTTCACTTGCAAATATTTTCTCCCATTCCGAAGGTTGTCTTTTTGTCTTGTTTATGGTTTCCTTTGCTGTGCAAAAGCTTTTAAGTTTCAGTAGGTCCCATTTGTTTATTTTTGTTTTATTTCTGTTACTCTAGGAGGTGGGTCAAAAAAGATCTTGCTGTGGTTTATGTCAAAGAGTGTTTTTCCTGTTTTCCTCTAAAAGTTTTATAGTGTCTGGTCTTACATTTAAGTCTTTAATCCATTTGGAGTTTATTTTTGTGTATGGTGTTAGGAAGTGTTCTAATTTCATTCTTTTATAGGTAGCTGTCCAGTTTTCCCAGGACCACTTATTGAAGAGGCTGTCTTTTCTCCATCATATGTTCTTGCCTCCTTTGTTGTAAATTAGGTGCCCATATGTGCGTGGGTTTATTGCTGGGCATTCTGTCCTGTACCATTGATCTATATTTCTGTTTTTGTGCCAGTACCATACTATCCTGATTACTGTAGCTTTGTGGTATAGTTTGAAGTCAGGGAGCCTGATTCCTCCAACTCCGTTTTTCTTTCTCAAGATTGCTTTGGCTATTCGGGGTCTTTTGTGTTTCCACACGAATTGTAAGATTTTTTGTTCTAATTCTGTGAAGAATGCCATTGGTAGTTTGATAGGGAGTGCATTGAATCTGTAGATTGCTTTGGGTAGTATAGTCATTTTCACATTATTGATTCTTCCAATCCAAAAACATGGTATATTTCTCCATCTGTTTATGTCATCTTTGATTTCTTTTGTCAGTGTTTTATAGTTCTCTGTGTACAAGTCTTTCACCTCCATAGGCAGGTTTATTCCTAGGTATTTTATTCTATTTGTTGCAGTGGTAAATGGGAATGTTTCCTTAATTTCTCTTTCTGATTTTTCTTTGTTGGTGTATAGGAATGCCAGAGATTTCTGTGCATTAATTTTGTATCCTGCAACCTTAGCAAATTCATTGATTAGTTCTAGTAGTTTTCTGGTGGCATCTTTAGGATTTTCTATGTATAGTATCATGTCATCGGCAATTAGTGACAGTTTTACTTCTTCTTTTCCAATTTATATTCCTTTTATTTCTTTTTCTTCTCTGATTGCTGTGGCTAGTACTTCCAAAACAGTGTTGAATAAGAGTGGCAAGAGTGGACATCCTTGTCTTTTTCCTGATCCTAGTGGAAATGCTTTCAGTTTTTCACCATTGAGTATGATGCTTGCTGTGGGTTTGTCATATATGGCCTTTATTATGTTGAGGTAGGTTCCCTCTGTGCCCATTATCTGGAGAGTTTTTATCATAAATTGGTGTTGAATTTTGTCAAAAGCTTTTTCTGCATCTATTGAGATGATCATATGGATTTTATTCCTTAATTTGTTAATATGGTGTATCACATTGATTGATTTGCATATACTGAAGAATCCTTGCATCCCTGGGATAAATCCCACTTGATCACGGTGTATGATCCTTTTAATGTGCTGTTGGATTCTGTTTGCTAGTGTTTTGTTTAGGATTTTTGCATCTATGTTCATCAGTGATATTGGTCTATAATTTTTTTTTTTTTTTTTTTGCGGTACGCAGGCCTCTCACCGTTGTGGCCTCTCCCGTTGCGGAGCACAGGCTCCGGACGTGCAGGCTCAGCGGCCACAGCTCACGGGCCCAGCCGCTCCGCGGTATATGGGATCTTCTCGGACTGGGGCACAAACCTGTGTCCCCTCCATCAGCAGGCAGACTCTCAACCACTGCGCCACCAGGGAAGCCCTATAATTTTCTTTTTTTGTGATATCTTTTTCTGGTTTCAGTATCAGGGTGATGGTGGCTTTGTAGAATGAACT
Organism: Delphinus delphis; assembly: GCF_949987515.2. Lineage (NCBI taxonomy): Eukaryota > Metazoa > Chordata > Mammalia > Artiodactyla > Delphinidae > Delphinus > Delphinus delphis. Next base: position 44,636,971 of record NC_082694.2, on the reverse strand, counting down.
TGGGAGTGTTTCTCCCTCTGCAATTTTTGGGAAGAGTTTGAAAAGGATCAGTGTTAGCTCTTCTCCAAATGTTTGATAGAATTTGCCTTTGAAGCTATCTAGTCCTGGACTTTTGTTTGTTGGAAGATTTTGAATTACGGTTTCAATTTCATTACTTGTGATAGGTCTGCTTATATTTTCTAATTCTTCCTGGATCAGTCTTGGAAAATTGTACCTTTCCAAGAATTTGTCCATTTCTTCGTGGTTGTCCATTTTATTTGCATATAGTTGTTTGTAGTAGTCTCTTATAATCCTTTGTACTTCTGTAGTGTCAGTTGTGATTTCTCCTTTTTCATTTCCAATTTTATTGATTTGTATTATCTCCTTTATTTTCTTGATGCGTCTGGCTAAGGGTTTATCAATTTTATCTTCTCAAAGAACCAGCTTTTAGTTTTAGTAATCTTTGCTATTGTTTTCTTCATTTCTATTTCATTTATTTCTGCTCCAATCTTTATGATTTCTTTCCTTCTACTGACTTGGGGTTTTCTTTGTTCTTCTTTCTCTAGTTGTTTTTAGTGTAGGGTTAGATTGTTTGCTTGAGATTTTTCTTGTTTCTTGAGGTGAGATTGAATTGCTATAAACTTCCCTCCTAGAACTGCTTTTGCTGCGTCCCATAGGTTTTGGGTCACCGTGTTTTCCATTTGTTTCTATGTATTTTTTAATTTCTTCTTTTATTTCTTCAGTGATCTCTTTGTTATTTAGTAGTGCACTGTTTAGCCTCCATGTATTTGTGGTTTTTACAGCTTTTTTCCTGTAATTGATTTCCAGTCTCATAGTGTTGTGGTCAGAAAAGATGCTTGATATGATTTCAATTTTCTTAAATTTTCCAAGGCTTGATTTGTGACCCAAGATGTGATCTATCCTTGAGAATGTTCCATGTGCACTTGAGAAGAAAGTGTATTCTGCCACTTTTGGGTGGAATGTTCTATAAATATCAATTAGATCTGTCTGGCCTACTGTGTCATTTAAAGCTTGTGTTTCCTTATTTATTTTCTGTTTGGATGATCTGTCCATTGGTGTAAGTGGTATGTTAAAGTTCCTTACTATGATTGTGTTACTGTCGATTTCTCCTTTCATGGTTGTTAGCATTTGCCTTATGTATTGAGGTGCTCCTATGTTGGGTGCATAAACATTTATAATTGTTATATCTTCTACTTGGATTGATCCTTTGATCATTATGTAGTGTCCCTCCTTATCTCTTGTAACAGTCTTTATTTTAAAGTCTATTTTATCTGATATGAGTATTGCTACTCCAGCTTTCTTTTGATTTCCACTTGCATGGAATATCTTTTTCTATCCCCTCAGTTTCAGTCTTTATGTGTCCCTAGGTCTGAAGTGGGTCTCTTGGAGACAGCATATATATGGGTCTTGTTTTTGTATCCATTCAGCCTGTCTGTGTCTTTTGGTTGGGGGCATTTAATCCATTTACATTCAAGTTATTATCGATTATTATTATCAACATGTATGTTCCTATTACCATTTTCTTAATTGTTTTGGGTTTGCTTTGGTGGGTCTTTTTCTTCTCTTGTGTTTCCCGCTTAGAGAAGTTTCTTTAGCATTTGTTGTAAAGCTGGTTTGGTGGTGCTGAATTCTCTGAGCTTTTGCTTGTCTGAAAAGCTTTTGATTTCTCTATCGAATCTGAATGAGATCCTTGCTGGGTAGAGTAATCTTGGTTGTAGTTTTTTCTCTTTCATCACTATAAGTATATCCTGCCATTCCCTTCTGGCCTGCAGCATTTCCACTGAAAAATCAGCTGATAACCTTATGGGGATTCCTTTGTATGTTATTTTTTGTTTTTCCCTTGATGCTTTTAATATTTTTTCTTTGAATTTAATTTATGTTAGTTGATTAATATGTGTTTTTCCTAGGGTTTATCCTGTATGGGACTCTCTGTGCTACCTGGACTCGGCTGACTATTTCCTTTCCCATGTTAGGAAGTTTTCCACTATAATCTCTTCAAATATTTTCTCAGGCCCTTTCTTTTTCTCTTCTTCTTCTGGGACCCCTATGATTCGAATGTTGGTGCATTTAGTGTTGTCCCAGAGGTCTCTCAGATTGTCTTCAATTCTTTTCATTCTTTTTTGTTTATTCTGCTCCTTGGCAGTTATTTCCACCATTTTGTCTTCCAGCTCACTTTTTCGTTCTTCTGCCTCCATTATTCTGTTATTGATTCCTTCTAGTGTATTTTTCATTTCAGTTATTGTGTTGTTCATCTCTGTTTGTTTGCTCTTTAGTTCTTCTAGATCTTTGTTAAACATTTCTTGTATTTTCTCAGTTTGTGCTTCCATTCTATTTCTGAGATTCTGGATCATCTTTACTATAATTACTCTGAATTCTTTTTCAGGTAGATTCCCTGTTTCCTCTTCATTTATTTGGTCTTGTAAGTTTTTACCTTGCTGCTTCACCTGTGACATATTTTTTTGCTATCTCATTTTTTTTTTTTTTAAATGAGTGGGATTGTGTTCCTGTTTTACTGGTTGTTTGGCCTGAGGCTTCCAACACTGGAGTTTGTAGGCTATTGGGTAGAGCTGGGTCTTTGTGCTGAGATGAGGAACTCTGTGAGACCTCACTCGGATGAATATTCCCTGGAATCTGAGGTTCTCTGTTAGTCCAGTGGTTCAGACTTGGAGCTCCCACTGCAGGAGCTTCCACCTGACCCCAGGCTTGTGAACCAAGATCCTGCAGGCTGCGTGAGGTGGCAAAAAAAGAAAAAAAGAAAGAACAATAACAAATTAAAAAATAAAATTAGGCTATGAAACTAACAGATATGTTAGAAAGAATGTAAAAATAAAGATATAGATGAATCAACAACCAGAAGGTACATCAGTACCAAAATAGTAAAAAAGAGGAGGGAAAAGAAAAAAAGGGGGGGGGGGAGGGGAGACCTTGGCTGTGGAGAGCGGGGCCTAAGCAAGGGTGAGGTTTGGGCAGTGGGTGGGGCCAATGCTCAGGACCCACCGGGCTGGAAAAGGCCCTGGGGGCTGTGGGCGGGTGGGGCTTAAGCTCAAGGAACAGAAGGGGCTGAGGTGTGCCCCCCCGCCAACTCCTGGACACAGAGGGCAGGGGACCTCACCTGGGAGCCCAGCTCGAGTGGGTGGGGGAAACACCCTCCTCTCTTCTCCTGCTCCTCTGCTCTGGGGTCTGAGAGGGCCTCTATTGCCTGCCTCTCCTGGTCTCTCCAGCCTCCCTCCTGTGCCCCCAGTACCAGTGTGGCCGGGGGGGAATTGGGGGCCTTGGATGGCAGGGGATCAGCCTGGGAACTCAGTGGGCTCCCCCGGCCCGTGTGGGCAGGGCAAACGCCTCTACTCCTCTCCCGCTCCTCGTGGATGGCTCCTCCCACCTGCCTCTCCTGATCTCCCTGGCCTCAGGGGCACTGATCTTGTCTGACCTCCACTTCTCCTGCCCCCTCAGTCCCCCTGTGTCCTACCGGCTCATTTTGGGGTTCTCCCGTCTCCTTGGGTGTCAGTGTTCCCCACCAGCAGCCGGCAGGTGCCCTAGTTGTGGGGAGATGCTGACTCCACGTCTTCCCACGCCGCCATCTTGACTCCTCCTATAATACAGTCTATTAAGTTTGCAATAGCATTATGTCTAAGAGAAAACAATGTACATACCTTAATTTAAAAATATGTTGTTGCTGGGAATTTTCTGGTGGTCCAGTGGTTAGGACTCCACGCTTCCACTGCAGGGGGCAAGGGTTCGATCCTGCAAGGCAAGACATGCAGCATGGCCAAAAATATATATATATACGTTATTGCTAAAAAATGCTAACCATCATCTGAGCCGTCAGTGAGTTGTCATCTTTTTGTGGTAGTAACACCAAAGATCACTGGTCACAGATCACCATAACAAATGTAATAATATTGAAAAAGTTTGAAATATTATGAGAATTACCAAAATGTGATACAGAGACATGAAGTGAGCAAATGCTGTTGGAAAAATGGCTCCAATTGTCGTGTGCAAGGTAGGGTTGTCACGAACGTTCAATTTGTAAAAAAAAAGAAAAAAAAGAAAAATGCAGTATCTACCAAGTGCAATAAAGTGAAGCAACATAAAATGAGGTATGCCTGTAATAGAATCTCTAATGTTGAACTATCCTTGTATTCTTTTGACAACCTTATTTGGTCATTATATACAATTCTTTTAATATACTATTCTTACGATTCAGTTTGCTATTATGTATTTTATTTCATAGTGGCATGTAAGGATGATTTTCTGTAATTTTCCACTGTCTTCATCCAGTTTTGATACCCATTAGTGTTAATGGTTATGCCAGCCTTATAGAAGTACTTGGGATGCTATCTATTTCTTTCTGTTTTCTGGAGCAGTTTAAATAACATTGGAATCCCTGTTTAATCTAGGTATGGTAGAACTTGCCTATTAAACTGCCTGGGTTTGGTACCTTCATGCTGGGTAGAAGTTTGATCATCTTTATAATTTTTATAAGTTTTGGTCTATTCAATTATTTTCTTGAGTCAATTTCTATAATTTTATATTCTAGAAAAGTTTTCCTTTTATCTAGATTTTCATATATTTTTAAAATAGTAGGCTCTTAAGATCTCCTTGTATCTATAATTGTGTCCCCTTTATCATTCCTAATATTGCTTGTTTGTGTTTTCTTTCATTGGTCTTAAGCTAAGCGAAGTTTTAACTACTTTATTATTATTTCAGAAAACCACCCTTGATTTTATTAATCAAGTCTACTTTGTTGTTGTTGTTGTAGTTGTTTTATTCTCTATTTCACTGGGGTCTCTGTTTATTCTACCACAGTTGTCAAAGTAAGGACAGCTGTACTCCTAGACACAGCTTTTCTGTCCACCTCCATCTCTACCCAGTGGAGGTCTGGAGTTACAACAGTCTCTACCCTGCTTCTCTTTGACCTCAACACTTAGAGAAGGGAAGTCTCCCAGCCTTGAAGATGCTTCATTTGGTGCAAATCTTAAGGTTTTAGCATGGAGCCAGATGCCTTTTCACTGTCAGCTAATTGTTTAGGGCAGGTGGGGGTAGGGCAGTTAAGATGGCACAGTGATGGGAAGGCACTTATAATTGGTCCAGCTGTTCTGCAGTAGGTCATTTAATTGAGGATCCCAATGACTTTAAGACCACTTTTGCTTCTTACGTTTGTTTGACTCTGAGCTTGGACTTTTATGCCCATTTTAAGGTTGCAGGTTTTTTGCTTTGGGTTCCATGTAAACTTGAACCCGTTGCTTTCTGTGTTCTAGATACACTAAAGTTTTTGTCTGCTATTAGCACCCTCTCTCAGTATTTAATTTTTTAGCAAAACAAGATTCTAGTGTGATCTTTGACAGTGCAGCAAAAGCTCTGGAAACCAGAAACATACTTACTATTTTGTTGTGTCTTTAAGGGGCCTCATTTAACTTCCGTATGTTGTAATTGGCCATTTGAGAGAGAGAGAGTCATGAGTTCCATCCAGCACTGGAATTCTGTCATCACACTGAGAGCAATTCCAGTGACAGAAAGAGCCCTTTCCTTGCTTGGACATTTCAAACCGGCGTTAAATGTTATATTAGTAAAAGATATCACCTCACACCTATCAGAATGGCTGTTATCAAAAAGGCAAGAAGTAACAAGTATTGGAGAGGGTGTGGAGAAAAGGGAACCCTCGTGCACTGTTGGTGGGATTGTAAATTGGCATACCCACCATGGAAAACAGTATGGAGGAGCCTCAGAAAATTAAAATAGAACTACCATATGATCCAGCAATTACGCTTCTGAGTATTTTTCACCAAAAAACCCAAAACACTAATTTGAAAAGATATATGCACCCCTACATTTATTGCAGCATTAGCTAAGATGGAAACAACCTAAGTTCCCATCGGTAGGTGAATGGGTAAAGAGGACGTGGTGTACATACACACACACACGCGCGCGCGCACACACACACACACACACACACACACACAACGGAGTATTACTCAGCTGTAAAAAAGAACAAAATCTTGCCATTTGTGACAACATGCATGGACCTTGAGGATATTATGCTAAGTGAAATAAGTCAGACAGAAAGGCAAGTACTATATGATCTCACTTATATGTGGAATATAAAAAACAAAACAAATGAACAAACATAACAAAAGAGAAACAGAGTCATAGATAGAGCAAACAGGTAGTTGGCAGAGGGGTGGGAATAGGTGAGAAAGGGGGATGAGAGAAATAGGTGAGGGAGATTAAGAGGTATAAACTTCCAGTTACAAAATAAACGAGTCACGAGGATGAAATTTATAGCGTGGGGAATATAGTCAATAATAATACAGTATCACTATATGGTGACAAATGGTAACTAGCCTTACAGTGGTGATCATTTTGTGATGTATAGAAATATTGAATTACTATGTTGTGCACCAGGAACTAACATAGTGCTACAGGTCAATTACACTTCAACAAACAAACAAACTCATGGAAAAAGAGATCAGATTTATGGTTACTGGAGGCAGGGGGATGGGGGGAAGGGGAACTGGCTGAAGGTGATCAAAAGGCACAAACTTCCAGTTATAAGTAAGTACTAGGGATGTAATGTACATGATTAATATAATTAACACTTATGTTATATATGAAAGTTGTTAAGAGAGTAAATCCTGAGAGTTCTCATCACAAAGAAAAATATTTATTTCTTTTTCAATTATTTTATATCTATATGAGATGATGGATATTTACTAAATTTATTGTAATCATTTCATTATGTATGTAAGTCAAATCATTATGATGTATACCTTAAACTTATATAGTGCTGTATATCAGTTATATCTCAGTAAAACTGGAAGATAAAAAAATGAATTAAAAAAAGTTATTTGAAAGTACCCATATTTTCTTTGGTAAATAAACTGTCTTAAAATTCAATTAGTGAATTATTTTGTAATGTGATTTATTTGCAACAGATTTCTACTGCCTTCAAAATAGACCTTCTAAAATTATTGATAACATTACTGGGAAATATTTACATGTGAACAAATATTAATGGTTCTATTTTCAAATGTAAGCTTATAGAGAGAAAGAAAAGTTGAAGAAAAATGTTTAAAACAAAAGTTAATCAGATGTTTATCACCTAAATGTTCAGAGACTGGAAATATCAACTTGACTAGACTTTCTCTTTTCTCCCCAACTGTTTGGGGTTGTTTAGGCATGTAGGGGTAAGAGTTCGCTTCTGTTTGTATGTGCCTGTGAATCTCTAAATGTTTGGTTTCTTTGGGATTATGTCAGAGTGTGCAAATCCAGAATTAATTCTCAAAAGAAAATGTGATGAAATCAGTTTAAGATGACAGGTGAAGGATTTGAATTAGATTCCAGTAAAGCTGATTAAGTGCTAAAATTTATTACTAAAAAAGACTCGGAGGTTTGTGCTAAATATATATATATGGAGAGAGGGAGAGACAGGAAGAGTGATGAGAGGAGAGAGAGAAAACTGTTTTCCATCTGGGATTATGAGAAAGTTCTATACTGCCTCTTAAATTGGGGCTGACCTGTAATTCTAGCTCCTAAGAGGTGCTACACTTCCAAATGGTGATTATGATTAGTCTGCTGTTTTTTTAAAGTATAGTTGACTTGGGATATTATATCAGTTTCAGGTGGGCAGCATAGTGATTCAGTATTTTTATAGATTATACTCCATTTAAAGTTATTACAAAATAACAGCTATAATTCCCTGTGCTGTACAATATATCTTTGTTGCTTATCTATTTTATACATAATAGTTTGTACCTCTTAACTCCATACTCCTGTCTTGTCCCTTCCCCTTTTCTCTCCCTATTGGTAACGACTAGTTTGTTTTCTATATCTGTAAGTCTGTAGCTGTTTTGTTATATACATTTGCTTTATTTTTTAGAGTCCACAAATAAGTGATATCATACAGTATTTGTCTTTCTCTGTCCAACTTGTTCACTAAGCATAATATTCTCTAGGTCCATCCACATTGCTGCAAATGGCAGAATTTCATTCTTTTTTATGGCTGAATAATATTCCATTGTGTGTTTGTGTGTATGTGTGTGTGTGTTTATATATATATATATAGAGAGAGATATATATATATATATAGGCATCTTCTTAAGCCAGTTGTCTGTTGATGGACGCGAGTTGCTTCCATATCTTGGCTGTCGTAAGTAGTGCTGCTGTGAACAATGGGGTGAATGTATCTTTTTGAATTAGTGTTGTTGTTTTATTCTGGGTGTATACCCAGGAATTGCTGGGTCATATGGTAGTTCTATTTTTAGTTTTTTGAGAAACCTCCATACTGTTTTCCATAGTGGCTGCACCAATTCACATTCCCACCAACAATGGTACAATGGTTCCCTTTTCTCCACACCCTCGCCAACATTTGTTATTTGTAAACTTTTTGATGATAGCCATTCTGACATGTGTGAGGTGATATCTCATTGTGGTTTTGATTTGCATTTCTCTAGTAATTAGTGATGTTGAGCACCTTTTTATGTGCTTGTTAGCCATCTGTATGTTTTCTTCGGAAAAATATTCTGGTGTTCTGTCCATTTTTGATTGGATTGTTTGTTTAGGGATTTTTTTGATATTAAGTTGTATGAACTGTTTATATATGTTTAATAGTAACCCCTTGTCAATCATATCATTTGCAAATATTTTCTCCCCTTCAGTAGGTTGTCGTTTCATTTTGTTGAAGGTTTCCTTTGCTGTGCGAAAGCTTTTAAGTTTGATTAGGTCTCATTTGTTTATTTTTGCTTTTATTTCTTTTGCTTTAGGAGACAGATCCAAAAAAAGTATGCTATGTTTTATGTCAAAGAATGTTCTATCTATGTTCTTTTCTAGGAGTTTTATGGTTTCAGGTCTTATATTTAGGCCTTTAATCCATTTTGAGTTTATTTTTGTGTATGGTGTGGGGAAATGTTCTCATCTCCTTCTTTTACATGTAGCTGTTCAGTTTTCCCAGCACCTCTTATTGAACAGACCATCTTTTCTCCGTTTTATATTCTTGCCTCCTTTGTGGTAGATTAATTGACCATAGGTGCATGGTTTTATTTCCGGGCTTTCAATTCTGTTCCACTGATCTATGTGTCTGTTTTTGTGCCAGTACCATGGTATTTTGATTACTGTAGTTTTGTAGTATCTGAAGTCAGGGAGCATGATACCTTCAGCTTTGTTTTTTTCTCAGGATTGCTTTGGCAATTCCATACACATTTTAGGATTATTTGTTGTAGTTCTATGGAAAATGTCATGGGTATTTTAATAGGTATTGCATTGAATCTGTTAATTGCTTTGGGTAGTATGGCCATTTTAACAATGTTAGTTCTTCCAATCTAAAAGAGCACAGGATATCTTTCCATATCTTTGTATCATCTTCAGTTTCCTTCATCAGTGTTTTATTTTTTTCAGAGTATAAATCTTTCACCTCCTTGGTTAAGTTTATTCCTAGGTATTATTCTTTTTGATGTGATGTTAAACAGGATTGTTTTTTTTTGCTTTCTCTTTCTGATAGTTCATTATTGGTGTATAGAAAGGCAACAGATTTCTACATATCAGTCTTGTAACCTGCAACTTTTCTGAATTCATTTGTTAGTTCTAATAATTTTCTGGTGGAAACTTTAGAAAAAAATATTTTTTCTGTATATTAAGTATCATGTCATCTGCAAATAGTAATAGTTTTACTTCTTCCTTTTCAATTTGGATGGCTTTTGTTTCTTTTTCTTGTCTGATTGTTGATCACAGTCTGTTTTATCACTTTGCTTGAGATACTGAAGCCATGTGCTAAGTCAGGTCCCACATATTTCTTTTTATTTTGGTAAGAAAGAAGGGAAAAGACTGAAATAGAACTAGAAGTTCAATATAAAGAGTAAACTTAATTTATATTAAATGTATAAAGGATCCTACTTCACATTTTTTATAATTGTGATAGTAAGAATGAATAAATTCTTGGTACTCCCACCTGAGAAATGACAAATGTTCAGAATTTTATTTCTTTAAGACAGTATTAGTGAAATCTGAGTAGATATTTCGAATGAAAGACACAACAGGAGGGGAAAACCATTTTGGTCACAGTTTCATGAACTTGTCAGTGGTAGAACTGCAGAAGAGAATCCAAGATTTTTGACATGCTTTTCTCAACCCTATCTGACATGGCACTAACTTGTTTTTAGAATATCTTAAAAAAAATCTTTACAGAAGTTGAAAAAGTGAAACAAGATGGTTGTAAAACCTTCAAATAATACAGAAATGTACAGTGTGGGATGAGATGCCCCCCATACCCCCCACCAGCTTATCCTGCTTTCTAAAAGTCCCTACTATTTACAGTTGGGTGTATATCTTTAGAGGCATTTATCTGTGCAGATGCCAACACATATGCATTTAATCAACTGAGAGACATTTAGTTATTTACAGTTTTTGTAATATTTGTAATATTACAAATATTACACAGCAAAGTGCCTTTTAACCCAAATAGTATAATATCTGTTAAAATGTAATTGGAAATGAATAATTAATTAGATATGATAGAAATGATTCCAGTCTGTACTTTTACATAAGTCTAAACAATTTACTAGACTGGATTGTTTAAAATGGTAGTTCAAAAATGAGAGCAATTTAAAAAGTTCAAAAATCAGAGTGATTTACTCTCCCTCAGCATTTAGAATCCATTGACAAAACTGATGTTTATAGCTTTAGACTTTACACAAATAGATGATCGACTGTCCAAGAGAGTAATTGACTTTCAAGGGAGAGATTGTCTTTACATATGCTTGCTTTCCAAAGGGGGCTGTCCTGGGCTGTCATTGGTTAAAAAAGGCTCTTATCGGGCTTCCCTGGTGGCGCAGTGGTTGAGAGTCCGCCTGCTGATGCAGGGGACACAGGTTCGTGCCCCGGTCCGGGAAGATCCCACATGCCGTGGAGCGGCTGGGCCTGTGAGCCATGGCTGCTGAGCCTACGCGTGCGGAGGCTGTGCTCTGCAATGGGAGAGGCCTCAGTAGTGAGAGGCCCGCATACCGTAAAAAAAAAAAAAAAAAAGGCTCTTATTTCTCCCTTTATTCTCTGTTTTTCCCAGTAATTAACGAGACTATCATACTGGAAACCTGGAGGAGAATTCAAGGTTAAAAAACAAATAAAAACAAAGAGTGATTATGTCATTCTCTAAGGTGAGGTATAATAATTACAATTCTTTAGGGAAATATCTCAAATGTACTACATGCTTTTCTAGTGGAATAATTGCACCCTTGCAGTAAATGTGGAAAGACGACCTGAACAAGATATTTTCAAAGAAACATGGCTAAAGGATAGTGCTTAAGAATAAGCTGCCTTTTTGCTGTGTATCACATAGATAATAATTTGAATTTTGTGAATGCTGGAATTGTTGCAGAAGTTTGATAGATGGTTCATTCTTGCCACTAAGCATTTGACATGCTAATTAATTATAAAGTTTCAAAGCCTACGCTTATTTCTAATTTTTCTTCGGGCAGTAGGAAAGGAATTATTATCTCTGGTATTATGTGTTTGTATGTAAAATTTTAAAAGATAATCACAGTGTACAGTTCTCTGTACATGCGGATATACTACTGAATAATAACAATTTACCTTAATTGAGTGATTACTATGTGCCTGCACTGCTCTGAGCACTTAAACATTGAGTGATTCCAATAACTGTACTAGATGTACCTATTATTATCCCACTTTACACGTGAGGCATGGAAAGAGTAACTATCCTGGCTAAGGACCCACAGCCAGTGAGTGGCCAAGCTGGCCATGGGTTACACAAGAGACAGACCACCTCCTGTCTCTTGTGTAACCCATGGCAAGAGAGACTTTTCTGGTAGTGATAACAGATTTGCAGTGAGCCAGCTCTTCACTCACATTCTTTTTTTACTTTTATTTATCTTTATTTTTGGCTGCGTTGGGTCTTCGTTACTGTGTGCGGGCTTTCTCTAGTTACAGTGAGTGGGGGCTACTCTTTGTTGCAGTGTGTGGGCTTCTCATTGTGGTGGCTTCTCTTGTTGCAGAGCATGGGCTCTAGGCATGCGGGCTTCAGGAGTTGTGGCGCATGGGCTGAGTAGTTGTGGCTTGCGGGCTCTAGAGCGCAGGCTCAGTAGTGTGGCACACGGGCTTAGTTGCTCTGCGACATGTGGGATCTTCCTGGACCAGGGCTTGAACCCGTGTCCCCTGCATTGGCAGGTGGATTCTTAACCACTGCGCCACCAGGGAAGCTCCTTCACCCACATTCTTGACCAGACCCTTCTGTGGCCAGTGAATGGCATGTGATTTTGAAAAAAGTGGTCAAGAAGATGCAGGTTGTGGCTGTGGAATGGGAAACATTTTCATCCTTATATAACTGGCTCACACAGAAACTAAAATATTACCACCACACTTAAATGTCAGACGCTTGCCCAAATTATGGCAGTTTTTCTCTACTGGTGAAAAATTTGAAATATAATTGTATGTAGACAGTGCTGATAAATTATTGAAGTTAGAGAATCCTAAATAGGTTTTAAAACTTATGTCTAATACTAAAAACATACAAGTGTTATAGTGAAGTGCATGTATAAATTTACAAATAAATTTTAAAAATTTGTTGATATGGAGTTATCTTTGCCACTTTTTTTTTTTTTTTTTCCGATACGCGGGCCTCTCACTGTTGTGACCTCTCCTGTTGCAGAGCACAGGCTCCGGACGCGCAGGCTCAGCGGCCGTGGCTCATGGGCCCAGCCGCTCCACGGCATGTGGGATCTTCCCGGACCGGGGCACGAGCCCGTATCCCCTGCATCGGCAGGCGGACTCTCAACCACTGTGCCACCAGGGAAGCCTATGCCACTTTTAATTATAGTACATGTAACAAAAAGGTTTATGTCTTTTGTGCCAACCAAACTTCATTCTCTATTATATAGAAATTAGGCATAAAATAATAAAATATTTTTTTTTAAATCTATGCTTTCACTAAGTTATATTCTAAATTTCTGTACCACCTAATAAGTATTCTTCTGCACTTATGTTAAATTTTACCTCAAATATTAAATTTTCCTTCATTGCTTCATTGGTGGTTAGTTCCTTTCCCTTGGTGTTTCCCTAATACTAAAAAAAACTTTAAAAATATTTACAAAATGTCATTTTATTTCTTATGAAATATTTTGTATTTTTAAAGTCAAACTTATATATTGGGAAGCATGATAAATAAAAGTTAAATTTTAGAGTAATTCACATAGTATTTTGAAATATTAGGAAGATTTCTTAGGGAAATTGAAAAAAGACATGATTTTTCTAAATTGGAATTATTTTGTTTTTCTTGTCAAATTCAAGGCTTGCTTTTAAATTCAAAGGATCTGTTCTTGCTTCTAGAGCCCAAGTAAGATATATGCAATGATTATCTGTTAATTACTTTGGTCTACTGGATACTTTTTCAACTTCTCAACTCTTTTTGCAGCAAGAGTAAGGATGTGTCTAATCAAATCATAAGGGTTATAAATAACCACTGGATCAACTTAAATTCTTTTTTTTTTCTTTTTTTTTTTATTTACTAAATTCTATCTTCCTGTCTTCTTTTCCAAGATGTTTCAGCATTCTTACCTTCATTCACGGTGCATCCCCACCACTATCTCCATTTTGTAAACCCCTTACTTTTTGATTGAAAGCCATAACCTCCACTGTGGAGAAGGTTTGCAGGGGATGTTAGGGTGTTTTGATTAATTGAACTTCTCAGTTAGCTGAGAGATAATTAAAAAAAAAAACCTCTTATTGCAACCCAGGTTTGAAATTGTTTTAAATGCATTTTCATTTCACCCTGGAAACTGTATACTGAATATAAGCATAAAGGTTAATAATTGTGGGGTCAGACAATATTGTATTTTAGACCTTCACCACCTCCTGTCTCTTGTGTAACCCATGGCAAGCCCCAGGTGTCTCATTAGTAAAGAGATGATGAAGCTAGCACCTGACTCAGGGCTGCTGGGATGATTAAACGAATTAATCCGTGTAAAGGGCTTAGCATCCTGACCAATGCATAGTAAAAGTCCAGTAAATTATAGATGTTTTTATTGCTGTCAGTGACCATTAGCTTTGTTCCTGTGGATTATTCTACCTGATGGAGAAGTTAATGTATGTATGTATGTATGCATGCATACATTATGTCAATCAGTAAATAATAGCTGATAAAATTCATAACATACCCTATCACATCCTACATGGAAAATACTTTATTATAATGCCTGCGAAATGTCACTCACCTCGTATCTTGTTTTATGAAACAAGAAATTATTCATATTCCATGGCAATTGATGTATATGCATATTTCTTTTTTATTGTTATGGATATTATATAAGTATGTGATGAAACATTAGCAAGCAAAAACTAAGCTTAAGTCTATGTTTTTAATTTATACTTTAAAATCTTCTCTTTAGTCAATATTTTAAATAATCCTCAGAACATTGCAAATAGTTTTCTGTATTGCCATAACAGTCAATTTGTATCCAGTCTGTAAAATCTTTTTCCACGTCTGGAACAAAATTATATTTGATTTTAGGAGCTTGTCTAACTAGATAAGGAGATGAAATAGAGATATATACCTCTTCTCAGTCTGATTTTGTAAATGTAATTAAGCATGAATATCTGGTGTTACACAAAAAAATGTCCCTAAAGTTAGCTGTGGTGTATAATGAAATGATGTGACCTTGACCACACAAGGACAGAATTATATACATTGAAAAATTTTGAGGCTTGATTTTTTAAAAACAATAGATTTTAGAAAGACAAGGCTTTTAAATATGAGATTAAAATCACTCATTTTTTTCCCTACCCTAAAAAATTGACCATTTTTCTTTTTGCATAATACTATCTGTATTGGTATATGTCAAAATATAGTTCTAATGAGACTGTACATGCTATTTTGTATTCTGCTGTTTTCATTTAATATTAATATCATTGTAATGTAATTATTATTTTAAATATCTGCATTCTGGCATAACATGTTTATTTTCCATAATTTATTAAACAATTTCCTTAATGTTCAATCTTTATGTAGTTATAAACTTTTAAATCAATTAGCAAGCAATTAACTTTATAGTGCCTGTCTCTTTTATATTGAATTAGAATAAATACTTATGAGTAGTTATCACGTAAATGAGTATAACTACTAATAAAGGTTTTACTGCATTTTACCATATTTCTAAAAGTGTTGTAATGTTTTCCTGAACCACCAATAGTGAATTGCTTTGCCTACATTGGGTGTTATATTTTTTTGCAGCTTAGGAGTGTAAAATGGCATTTAAAGGTACTCTAATTTTGTTGATAGGGAATAAAAACTTCAGTTTTCTTTCGACTTCTCCTTGGGTGAATTGTTTATCCAGCAGCACTGTCACCTTCAGAGCTCTCATTTCCTCAGTCCTTTGTCATGTGCCAGGCTTTGTGCTAATGCTCCCAACAGCCCTATGAACTAAGAATTCTTATGTCCTCATTTTACAGATGAGGAAACTGAGGCTTAAAGAGGAGTTAGTTGCTCAAAGTTACCCAGCTAATAAATGGTAATCAGAGGTTGGCCATCAAGCCCTAGGATTCCAGAGTTAAAACCCTAAACTCCTCCTCCACATCGTACAGATTTTGACATTGGTTACATTTAATGCAAGTATTTCTATCAGTCTTTGACTTTTTGGTTTTGTTCTTATTCTACTGTGTAAATGTTTAATTGTGGTTTCTTTTTGGAAATCATGATCTTTTTCTTGGTGTCGGTTGCTTCAAAGCTGAAAAAGTTATCATCCTTGTACATATCTGTTATGCCACATTTTTGCCAGTCTACAATTTAAATTATTGTATTTACTTAAGCGTCTTAGTTTCCTCTGCAGTTTATTTTGGTGCATTTTAACTCCCCCACCTAAGATAATATTTTAAATATTCCTTCCTTGTTCTTTGTCTTAGAAATAAAAATTTATAAGCTATTAGTTTATATGTCTATCTCTCTGTCTCTATATTTTGGCTATTTCTTAACTCTCCATTTTTTCCCCTTGCTCTGTATTTGTCACATTTCTTTTTCTGGTGATTGGTTGTGATTTGGGCACACGTAGACGACTGTGTCAGTTTACTACACAGTTCGTCATTGCTTTTGGAACTCTCTTGCTTGGTCATGGTGAATTAGAATCCTGGACCTTTTTGTTATTTTAGCTCTACCACAGTATTTGTAGAGCCAGAAGACCACAGGATGGATTAGCATGTCACAGACAAAATTCTGCTATCTGCCTTCCATCCAAGACGGCAGCTTTTCTCAGTAGGAATGAGGCATGAATCACAGGGCATCTTTGGCCTGGACACCCCTTACCTGGTCTTTGCTTGTTTTAAATAAGGACCATGGTGGGAGGGATAAGAACAGACCTTTGAGAGTGCACTGCACCAAGGGTAACACACAGACCTTGGGCTGGATGGGTTAGTTTGGTTTGTTTGCAAAGATAAGTTCAGTTCTTCAGTGCCTCAGTTTTTATAAAGTGAGCATAAAGGCCACATAATGTGTTATTTTAATTCTATTTAAAAAAACTAAGATCATAAGGGATACAGTATTGTAAGTTTCCTAGGGAATCTCCTATGATTTTCTATGATTTAACCTCAATTTGTGTATTTTGCATTATCACGATTAAGATCATTGAATTGTTGTGCAGGATTATTGCATGACTGTTCCGTTTGTAAAATGAAGCTATTGGAGGTGTAAACTGAGAATACTTGTTTGATTGACAACCTGTCTCTACTCCCTAGCCTGTCTAGACCTGCTCTCTACCGCCACCCTTCCAACCAAACCCAATTCTGGAAACCTTGCTGAATAACATCAATCCTGGTTCTAGGTTTTCTTAAAGAAGTTTCAGGGGCTTTACAGCATGTCATTGAGCAAAATATCCTAAAATTCTAGTTCATTCATCCATCTTCCCAGAGGGTTTCCCCAGTCTTGCCCCTCTTTGTTAACCATTTATGTTTATTCCTATCATATCCTCCTTCTGTGTCTCCATTTCTCCCCACCCCTGTCCCACCTTCCTTTCTTTTTTTTTCTTTTCATTTTTTTAAACATCTTTATTGTAGTATAATTGCTTTACAATGCTGTGTTAGTTTCTGCTGTATAACAGACTGAATCAGCTATACACATACATACATCCCTTTATCTCCTCCCTCTTGTGTCTCCCTCCCACCCTCACTAACCCACCTCTCTAGGTGGACACAAAGCACCGAGCTGATCTCCCTGTGCTATGCGGCTGCTTCACACTAGCTATCTATTTTACATTTGGTAATGTATATATGTCCATGCCACTCTCTCACTTTGTCCCAGCTTACCCTTCACCCTCCCCGTGTCCTCAAGTCCATTCTCTACGTCTGGGTCTTTACGCCTGTCCTGCCCCTAGGTTCTTCAGAACGTTTTTTTTTTTTTTTAGATTCCATATATATGTGTTAGCATACAGTATTTGTTTTTCTCTTTCTGACTTACTTCACTCTGTATGACAGTCTCTAGGTCCATCCACCTCACTACAAATAGCTCAATTTTGTTTCCTTTTATGGCTGAGTAATATTCCATTGTATATATGTGCCACATCTTCTTTATCCATTCATCTGCCGATGGAACTTATGTTGCTTCCATGTCCTGGCTATTGTAACTAGAGCTGCAGAAAACACTGTGGTACATGACTCTTTTTGAATTCTGTTTTTCTCAGGGTATATGCCCAGTAGTAGGATTGCTGGGTCGTATGGTAGTTCTATTTTTAGTTTTCTCAGGAACCTCCATACTGTTCTCCATAGTGGCTATATCAATTTACATTCCCACCAACAGTGCAAGAGACTTCCCTTTTCTCCACACCCTCTCCAGCATTTATTGTCTGTAGATATTTTGATAATGACCATTCTGACCGGTGTGAGGTGATACCTTGATACCTCATTGAAGTTTTGATTTGCATTTCTCTAATGATTAGTGATGTTGAGCATCCTTTCATGTATTTGTTGGCAATCTGTATATCTTCTTTGGAGAAATGTCTCTTTAGGTCTTCTGCCCATTTTTGGATTGGGTTGTTTGTTTTTTTGATATTGAACTGGATAAGCTGCTTGTATATATTGGAGATTAATCCTTTGTCAGTTGCTTCGTTTGCAAATATTTTCTCCCATTCTGAGGATTGTCTTTTCATATTCTTTATGGTTTCCTTTGCTGTGCAAAAGCTTTTAAGTTTCATTAGGTCCCATTTGGTTTTGTTTTGTTTTGTTTTTATTTCCATTTCTCTTGGAGGTGGGTCAAAAAGGATCTTGCTGTGATTTAGGTCATAGAGTGTTCATTATTCTCTAAGAGTTTTATAGTGTCTGGCCTTACGTTTAGGTCTTTAATCCGTTTTGAGTTTATTTTTGTGTATGGTGTTGGGGAGTGTTCTAATTTCATTCTTTTACATGTAGCTGTCCGGTTTTCCCAGCACCACTTATTGAAGAGGCTGTCATTTCTCCATTGTATATTCTTGCCTCCTTTATCAAAGATAAGGTGACATATGTGTGTAGGTTTATCTCTGGGCTTTCTATCCTGTCCCATTGATCTATATTTCTGTTTTTGTGCCAGTACCATATTGTCTTGGTTACTGTAGCTTTGTAGTACTGTCTGAAGTCTGTGAGCCTGATTCCTCCAGCTCCATTTTTCTTTCTCAAGGTTGCTTTGGCTATTTGGGGTCTTTTGTGTTTCCATACAAATTGTGAAATTATTTGTTCTAGTTCTGTGAAAAATGCCATTCGTAATTTGATAGGGATTGCATTGAATCTGTAGATTGCTTTGGGTAGTACAGTCATTTTCACAATGTTGATTCTTCCAATCCAAGAACATGATATATCTCTCCATCTGTTTGTATCATCTTTAATTTCTTTCATCAGTGTCTTCTAGTTTTCGGCATACAGGTCTTTTGTCTCCTTATGTAGGTTTATTCCTAGGTATTTTATTCTTTTTCTTATTTTTTAATTTTTTTTTTGGTATTTTATTCTTTTTGTTGCAGTGGTAAATAGGAGTGTTCCCTTAATTTTTCTTTCAGATTTTTCATCATTAGTGTATAGGAACATGAGAAATTTCTGTGCATTAATTTTGTATCCTGCTACTTTACCAAATTCATTGATTAGCTCTAGTAGTTTTCTGGTAGCATCTTTAGGATTCTCTATGTATAGTATCATGTCATTTGCAAATATTGACAGTTTTACTTCTTCTTTTCTGATTTGGATTACGTTTATTTCTTTTTCTTCTCTGATTGCTGTGGCTAAAACTTCCAAAACTATGTTGAATAATAGTGGTGAGAGTGGGCAACCTTGTCTTCTTCCTAATCTTAGTGGAAATGGTTTCAGTTTTTCAACACTGAGAACGATGTTGGATGTGGGTTTATCATGTATGGCATTTATTATATATTCCCTCTATGACTACTTTCTGGAGGATTTTAACCATAAACGGGTGTTGAATTTTGTTGAAAGCTTTTTCTGCATCTATTGAGATGATCATACGGTTTTTATCCTTCAGTTTGTTAATATGATTTATCACATTGATTTATTTGCATATATTGAAGAATCCTTGCATACCTGGGATAAACCCCACTTGATCATGGTGTATGATTCTTTTAATGTGCTGTTGGATTCTGTTTGCTAGTATTTTATTGAGGATATTTGCATCTAGGTTCATCATTGATATTGGCCTGTAGTTTTTCTTTTTTGTGACATCTTTGTCTGACTTTACCAATCAGGGTGATGGTGGCCTTGTAGAATGAATTTGGGAGTGTTCCTCCCTCTGCTATATTCTGGAAGGGTTTGTGAAGGATAGGTGTTAGCTCTTCTCTAAATGTTTGATAGAATTTGGTCCTGGGCTTTTGTTTGTTGGAAGATGTTTAATCACAGTTTCAATTTCATTGCTTGTGATTGGTCTGTTTATATTTTCTATTTCTCCTGGTTCAGTCTCGGAAGGTTGTGCTTTTCTAAGAATTTGTCCATTTCTTCCAGGTTGTCCATTTTATTGGCATATAGTTGCTTGTAGTAATCTCTCATGATCCTTTGTATTTCTGCAGTGTCAGTTGTTACTTCTTTTTCATTTCTAGTTCTATTGATTTGAGTCTTCTCCCTTTCTTTCTGGATGAGTCTGGCTAATGATTTATCAATTTTGTTTATCTTCTCAAAGAACCAGCTTTTAGTTTTATTGATCTTTGCTATTGTTTCCTTCATTTCTTTTTCATTTATTTCTGATCTGATCTTTATGATTTCTTTCCTTCTGCTAACTTTGGGGGATTTTTTGTTCTTCTTTCTCTAATTGCTTTACTTGTAAGGTTAGGTTGTTTATTTGAGATGTTTCTTGATTCTTGAGGTAGGATTGTATTGCTATAAATTTCCCTCTTAGAACTGCTTTTGCTGCATCCCGTAGGTTTTGGGTTGTTGTGTTTTCATTGTCTTTTGTTTCTAGGTATTTTTTGATTTCCTCTTTGATTTCTTCAGTGAGAAAGTCTTTACCAAGACTTTATTTGTGATACAAGATACGATCTATCCTGGAGAATGTTCCATGAGCACTTGAGAAGCCAGTGTAATCTGCTGTTTTTGGATGGAATGTCCTATAAATATCAATTAAGTGCATCTTGTTTAATGTATCATTTAAAGCTTGTGTTTCCTTATTTATTTGCATTTTGGTTAGTCTGTCCATTGGTGAAAGTGGGGTGTTAAAGTCCCCTGCTATGATTGTGTTACTGTCAATTTCCCCTTTTATGGCTGTTAGCATTTGCCTTATGTATTGAGGTGCTCCTATGTTGGGTGCATAAATATTTACAATAGTCATATCTTCTTCTTGGATTGATCCCTTGAGCGTTACGTTGTATCCTTCTTTGTCTCTTGTAATAGTCTTTATTTTAAAGTCTATTTGGTTTGATATGAGAATTGCTACTCCATTTTTCTTTTGATTTCCATTTATATGGAATATCGTTTTCCATCCCTTCACTTTCTGTCTGCATGTGTCCCTGGGTCTGAAGTGGGTCTCTTGTAGACAGTATATATATGGGTCTTGTTTTTGTATTCATTCAGCCAGTCTGTGTCTTTTGGTTGGAGCATTTAATCCACTTACATTTAAGGTAGTTATCAATATGTATGTTCCTATTACCTATTTCTTAATTGTTTTGGGTTTGTTATTGCAGATCTTTTCCTTCTCTTGTGTTTCCTGCCCAGAGAAGTTTCTTTAGCATTTGCTGTAGAGCTGGTTTTGTGGTACTGAATTCTCTTAGCTTTTGCTTGTCTGTAAAGGTTTTAATTTCTCCATCAAATCTGAATGACATCCTTGCTGGGTAGAGTAATCTTGGTTGTAGGTTTTACCCTTTCATCACTTTAAATATGTCCTGCCAGTCCCTTCTGGCTTGCAGAGTTTCTGCGGAAAGATCAACTGTTAACCGCATGGGGATTCCCTTGTATGTTAATTGTTGCTTTTCCCTTGCTGCTGTTAATATTTTTTCTTTGTATTTAATTTTTGATAGTTTGATTAATATGTGTCTTGGCATGTTTCTCCTTGGATTTATCCTGTATGGGACTCTCTGCACTTCCTGGGTTTGATTGACTATTTCCTTACCCATATTAGGGAAGTTTTCAACTATAATCTCTTCAAATATTTTTCTCTTCTTCTTCTGGGACCCCTATAATTCAAATGTTGATGTGTTTATTTTTGTCCCTGAGGTCTCTGAGATTGTCCTCCGTTCTTTTCATTTATTTTTCTTTATTCTGCTATGTGGTCGTTATTTCCACTATTTTATCTTTCAGGTCACTTACCCATTCTTCTGCCTCAGTTATTCTGCTATTGATTCCTTCTAGAGTATTTTTAATTTCATTTATTGTGTTGTTCATCATTGTCTGTTTGCTCTTTAGTTCTTCTGGGTCCTTGTTAAACATTTTTATATTTTCTCCGTTCTATTTCCAAGAATTTGGATCATCTTTACTATCATTACTCTGAATTCTTTTTCAGGTAGACTTCCTATTTCCTCTTCATTATTTTGACCTAGTGGGTTTTTAACCTTGCTCCTTCATCTGCTGTGTATTTCTCTGTCTTCTCATTTTGCTTAACTTACTGTGTTTGGGGTCTCCTTTTCATGGGCTGCAGGTCCTTAGTTCCCGTTGTTTTTGGTGTCTGCCCCCAGTGGGTAAGGTTGGTTCAGTGGGTTGTGTAGGCTTCCTGATGGAGGGGACTGGTGCCTGTGTTCTGATGGATGAGGCTGGATCTTGTCTTTCTGGTGGGCAGGAAAGGTGGTGTGTTTTGGGGTGTCTTTGAACTCACTATGATTTTCGGCAGCCTCTCTGGTAATGGGTGGGTTTGTGTTCCTGTCTTGCTAGTTGTTTGGCATAGGGTGTCTAGCACTGTAGCTTGCTGGTCGTTGAGTGTAGCTGGGTCTTAGCATTGAGATGGAGATCTCTGGGAGAACTTTAGCCATTTGATATTACGTGGGGCTGGGAGGTCTCTGGTGGACCAGTGTCGTGAACTCGGCTCTCCTACCTCAGAGGCTCAGGCCTGACACCCGGCCAGAGCACCAAGACCATGTCAGCCACAAGTCTCTTTGGCATAAATTATAGTTCCCCAGAGGTGAAGTCACAAAGCCTGTTTTGCGACTTCCCTGGTGCTCCAGTGGTTAAAACTCTACGCTTCCACTGCAGGCGGTGTGGGTTCAATCCCCGGAGAATCCCCAAACCTAATGGTTTTGGCAGGTGCTTGGAACATCCCCCCAAACCCCCCTCCTGGGGACAGTGAGCCAGGAGCAGCGGCTCCTCATAGCCACCCCTGTGAGTTTTCATCCCACCTTCCTTTCTTACCCTTTATTTTTACTTCTTCCCTGGAACTCTTGACTCATGACCCTCCCTGCTGGGTGCAGCCCCTTGGGAAGTACAGTCTGGTTTCCAGCTTTACCTGCTTTTCTCTCAGGAGATACAGAGCAAAAATCCTAGTTAATAAAATCTTCTGCCTTATTACAGGAGGTGACGAAGAACAATAATGAATACTCAAGGGGCCTTGGTCTTATAAGCAATTGGCCCACACAAGTCAGTTTCTTCAGGAAGAGGCCAGGGCGGTTGTGACCAGGAGCATCAGTAGGAGAGACGAAATGGCCACGCCTGGGCAGCAGCACAGGGAGTGCTGGGTATGGTTAGGGGTGACGGGGGTGGAGGGGCTGTCCAGAGACCTATGGTGAAAGAGTTAACTGAGAGCATCCATTGTAGAGAAACTTATGTTTTCTCTGGTACAATCAACTTGGGGTACCCCAGGGCTGGCAGTAGAGAGGATGAGATGACTGTACCTTGTGGCTCCTCTGCTTTCCCTAGAAGATTTCTCTCTGCTCTGTCTTCAAGGAGGGCTCCTCCCTCCTTACGTCTTTGGTTCCAGCCCTCCTGAGCTGCTCTTGTCTTAATCTCCCTAGCTTCAGCAGAGAATGCCCTGGACTGAGGTCTCAGAGT
Organism: Delphinus delphis; assembly: GCF_949987515.2. Lineage (NCBI taxonomy): Eukaryota > Metazoa > Chordata > Mammalia > Artiodactyla > Delphinidae > Delphinus > Delphinus delphis. Next base: position 44,613,559 of record NC_082694.2, on the reverse strand, counting down.
TCTTGGCCTCAAAGAGAATCTACTCTAGGTGCTATAAACAGAGAAGTAAAGGGTATTAGGAGTTCACTGAATCTCTAGGAGAGCCACAGACCACACAGCCCAGAACAGTGCCCAGCCATAGGGGGCTCCCTAATTCAGGGGCTGTACTGAACCCCTATCCAGCCCTGCAGTATGTTCTGGTGAAAGAAGAGTCAGCTGTGCCTTCTCAGACTGAACAGTTCACACAAGATAAAATCCACAACACACATCTCAGAGTCTTTGGGTTCCTTCCTCTCCATTATACTAGGGAGTTTCTGGCAAATAGTGTAGTTCACCATTGAGTCCACATTTCAGTGAAGAAATGGAGCAAACGATTAGGATGACTCCTAGTTGCTTGAGCTTCCATATTGAGTCCAGAGGCCCTGTTAAGACAGTTGATCTATAAAGCCTGAGTTAAAATCATGGTCTTCCTTTTCCTCAGATTCCCACATAGATTCCCCAAGTTTATACGGGCTGAGTGAAACTTGACAAACTTATAAAGTTTGTAAGTTTGCAAAATATTGCCATTCTTTTGTTGTGTTAGCCTTTTCTCTCTGGTTTGACCTTTTTTTTTTTTTGGCTCCCAGTACAGCTGGTATCTGATTATGGGTCTGGAAACAAGGGGGCGGGTGGAGATGGAACATGAGACGACAGGTTCCCCTTGTAAGGTAGGTGCCTCAGGTGTGCTCTTACCTTGTCCCCAAGCAAGGCAGGTACTGCCAGTGGAGACTCAGCAGGTCTCCAAGGAGTCATGAATTGTGGATAGCGGGGAGAGGGCATTGGAGGAGGCCATTCAGAGGCTGGTAGTGTTCAAATTGACAAATACTCTCATTTTCTCATCAGTATCCTAACATATAAAAAATGTGGCTCTCCTGTGGTCTGGACCTTGTCAGTGAGAGAGATGAAAGAGAGAAATAAAATTTTATTTGCACCTAGATGTCAGGTTTTATGAGAATTTCAAGCATATTTGTATTTTAAGAAGGAACCAGAGGAAGACTGAATTGTGAAAGGACTGTGAAGCCATACAGACTCTAATCTGAATCCCGGCTCTGCCACCTGTAGGCGTTGTGACCTTGGGCAAGTTCCTTAACCTTTCTGAGTCTCAGTATACTTGTGTGTAGGGGGGGATAAGTATTCTTATTCCACTGTATTGTTCTTGAGGATTAAATGAGATCATGTGTAAAGTAACACATATTGATCTATAAATAGTAGATAATACTCATTCAATGATTAATAAATGCTTACAGAATTTAATGCAATCTTTAACAGTAAAGTGGAGCAACTTTCTGTTGAGGAGCTTAGAGTCACATGTGTGGAGCTGTCTTTTGACCTGCGGGCTTTCTTGAGGTCTCTCAATTCAGATTTTATAGGAGAAAGTTTGCTTCACCTGTCTAAGGTAGCCTGAGTGTTTAAATGGAATTTGTTTAAATGTCTTTGAAAGTTAGAAAAACGATCAAACAAAATTTTTCACTAAAGTAACTGGTTATTTGGCTGGTTTTCTTAGTGTGTAGAGTCTAACAGACTGGTAGACCAGTCATGATATTGGAAATTAATTCCTAAAGGTGTTATTTCTGTACTTGCTTGGTTGGAAAGTGGTGATGAACATTAATTGGCTTTTAAAAAAAATAGGACCAAACTTTTTAAAACATCTATTTCAGAAGCTGAAAATTTAATTCTCCTGAAGTTTTAATAACTCTTCCATTTTTAATATCGGTTAGTCAATAAGTACAAAGAAAACTTTAGAATAAAGAATATCTACAAGTATTGATTGATTTCTCTGGCTCTTGGACACATAAGTTAGAACAAGCTTCAGGGTGTGTGTGGGGAGGGGAGGGGTGTGTTTCAACTCCTTTTGCAAAGCTATATACACATTTTTCTTATATTATTTTTAAATGATGAAAAATGTAAAGATAACCTGTACATTATTTGCTTGAAGAAGGTTTTCCCAAAATATTGAATAGATAATAATAGTAATTTATATATCTTAAAACTCATTAATTACTAGTGGTCTTATGTAGTAAAGATTGAATAGTGGGTAGTTATTTCTAATGAGCCAGTTAAAAAATTGGATAATTTGCTGTGTGTACAATGGTAAGTCACCCATTTTATAATAATATTTTATCTCTCACAGTTTTTCCACATGTGTATATATTGTTTTTGTTGATATATTACTGAGTTAATTAGGTTAAATTTTTTATATTGTGCCCAAGAGAATGTTTGGGTAATTAATTTCAGATTTACCATTGGGGGTAAAAAGCATCTTAACTGTGAGTTGTGCTCTGAATAATAGAAGAAATTTCTGATGAGTGGAAATTATAAATGACATTTACGTGCTATCCACTCTTTTTTTTTTTTTAACATCTTTATTGGGGTATAATTGCTTTACAATGGTGTGTTAGTTTCTGCTTTATAACAAAGTGAATCAATCATACATAAACATATGTTCCCATATGTCTTCCCTCTTGCGTCTCCCTCCCTCCCACCCTCCCTATCCCACCCCTCCAGGCTGTCACAAAGCACCGAGCCAATATCCCCGTGCCATGTGGCTGCTTCCCACTAGCTATCTACCTTACTACGTTTGTTAGTGTGTATATGTCCATGACTCTCTCTCGCCCTGTCACAGCTCACCCTTCCCCCTCCCCATAACCTCAAGTCCGTTTTCTAGGAGGTCTGCGTCTTTATTCCTGCCTTACCCCTAGGTTCTTCATGACATTGTGCTATCCACTCTTAATCTGTGTGTGCCCTACCATTTCTGTTCTTTATTGTCACCACCCATTTCAAAGCTAGAGGGCGTATTCTTATCTTGTATCATGATATTTAAATATGAACATTTGGGAACCAAGGACATAAATTCTAATGCACTTGGATGCAAAATCAAAATTGGTTATATTTAAAAAATACTTAGCACCAGGATCCTGTGGTTGATCAGTCACGTCCATGTCAGTATCAGGACTCCATAATATGTGATACATATTTGTAATTTACTTTTTAAACTTGAAAACATCAGCCACAGGCCTAAGTTATTGTATTGCCACCAGCATTTCTTCTGAATAAACATTACAAAATAAAATAGGTATAGACATATATTCAGAGTGGGGTATAAAGTTTTCAACTTTATTTTCTGCTTCTCCTGAGTTGTGTATGAGAACACAGATGATATGATGAGTGAATGCCTGATCAGAAGGTGCTATAGACTGAATGTGTCCCCTGCAAATTCAAGCACTGGAACCAAATCCGCAGTGGGTTGGTATTAGGAGGTGGGATCTCTGGAAGGTGATTAGGTCGTGAGGGTGGGGCCATCATGAATGAGATTAGCTCTTTTATAGTCACACCTGTAGTCCCACTGCATGTTCATTCAGGAGGGTCTTTTTCTCATCTCCTTTCAAGATAGTTTATCAGGGAGATGTCCACATTCTTTCCAGTTAGGGATTTCATTGGTGGTTTGCCAAGATGAGAATGAGTCCAAGTTTTGGGGTTTTTTTTTAACTGAAATCTATGCACCTTCAAAATTAACAGAAATCCAGCAGTACTCCCCAACTTTGTACCCGTGATACAAGATTATTCCTCCCTGGTTGAGTTCTCTAACAATAGAGAACTCAGTTGATTGATTTCCCCCACTTCTAGTTCTAGTTCCCCCACTTCTAGTCAGTGCATTCTATAATTAAAAGGAAGAATTGCTGAGGTGCTGTAATAAAATATTTACCTTAAACAAACAAAAAGCTACACAGCTACCCCTTTAGTTCCTCTCTATGTCCCTAGGTAAGCATTATACCTGCCATGTTGGCCTGTGTGCTAGAGCCATTGAGAATTTAATATTTATGTATGTAGGAAAAAAAAAGCTTCTCTCTGCTTCCCTTCCAGGTTCTTTAGTTGGTCTAATGATTTAAGTGAAATAAAACAGATTACCAGGAGAAAAACAAATTTAAATTTGTATGTACAAGAGCTCATAGAAATATGAGACTCAAAGAATTGACCAAAGCAGGCAGCTTTTATACCTTTTAGACAAAGAAATAATAGATTTGTGAAGAAGTAGCAAAACAGACGGGTTTGGGCTTAGGGCAGCTAATTAATGAAAAAGTAACAAGGTTTGTTTAAACAGCATTCTCGACCCACAGTTGCCCATCTCTGGCAATAAGGATGCCTCCCTGCCAGATGCAGGGAGGGTAACCCCTCACATGGGAAATATATTTGCTGCTTTCAGTGGGACAAAGGAGGGTCACAGTACTGTTCTTGTTCTGGCTGTTTCTTAAGTAACTTTAACTTAAAATAATCCCTGTGCCGTATTATGGGATGGTGTATTCTGTTTGCCTTCGTGTAACAGGATTATATTAGAAGTTCCATACTGTCCACCCCTCTATTCACCTTCCCCTTGTTGGGTCCAGCCCTGGGCTCTACCATGAAGTAGCTGTGCTCTTGGGCAAGTGATTTCTCCTCTCTGGCTTTTGTTTCCTTCTAATCTGTGAACTGAGAGAGTGGGATGAGATTATATTTGAGTCTCCTTTTAGTTCTGATTCTAGGAAGAAGTGATATGTCTTCTTTGACTCAGAAAATCCCAACATTTCTTCATTATTGGATCATTTATTACAGCGAGCCCCTCTTTAGAAGCTTCCACATAAGCAAATATGAGAATATACCATGACCTCCTACAGTCATCCCCCTTCTCTTCAACAGTCTGTTTAAATTTCAGAAACGTGATTTGTAGGAAGAGTAATAGAAGGAAGTATAAATTACAGCACCATTGGGAATACATTTGTTTTAAAACAGTGTATTTCCTTATTGCTTTTCAACATCTAATATTTCCTCTTATTTCCATTGTGTTGGGCACTATGAAAAATGGATCTTGATACATTTGGTCCCTTTACTTCTAGCCTACTTTGTTAATGTCCCTTGGGCTATCTCTTAAAGTATTGGTGCCAGTTTCTCATTTTAGTAACTTATTATGCAGATCTTTGGGGATGACTGTCAAAGTGCTTAATAAAAACTTGATATCTAAGCTAACTCTTGATTTGGGGCTTTGAATAAATATCTGGTGACCCAGCAATACTACTCCTAGATATTTACTCAAGTGAAATTAAAATTAATGTTCACACAAAAACCTGTATAGAAGTATTGCTAGCAGCTGTATTTGTAATTGTCAAATAAAAGGGGAGGGGTTGACTGAAAAGAGGCACAGACAGAACTGGTGGGGGGATGATAGAACTGCTATATATCTTGATTGCAGTGGTGATGGTTTCATGACCACAGATGTTTGTCAAAACTCATGGAACTGTACACTAAAAAGGGTAAATTTTCCTTTACGTAAATTATAGCTTAATTTTTAAAAAATGAAAAAAATTACTGTTCAAAAAAAGTATCTGGAAAGAAATAAATATTTCAAATATTTATTGAAGTATTTTTTAATACTTAATATTCCATTGGGCACTCTGGGATAAAATAGAAATATAGATGTTATATAAATATAAGGCATTGTTCACAAGGACCTTATACGTTATTTAAGAGATTGAAATTTAGGATTTTTAAAAGACATGTTATTAGAACACAAAGGTGTTTGGAAGCAGTCTTTTTTTTATTTAACAGACAACTGAAGAGATCACTCAAGATATAAACAGTTTTAAAGTATGGCATCTGGATTATTTTATATGTTGATTTAAATTTTTTAATCTTTCAATTCCTGGGGGACAGGAGAGAGGAGGAGAATCAAATCATAAAGTAAGTAATAAAACACAGATTAACCTTGTTTTTCTGAAAAGATACAAGGAAATACTTATGAGTTGATTTTTGGTCCCAGCATATAATAAAAATACTTTAAATTTGTTTGTTTATAATTAAAGTATAATTGACATACAATATCATATTAATTTCAGGTGTACAGCATAGTGATTTGATATTTATATACATTTCAAAATGGTCATCATGATAAGACTAGGTACCATCTGTCACCATACAAAATTATTACAATATTATTGTTTATATTCCCTATGCTGCACATTATGTCCCCATGACTTATTTATTTTACAGCTGAAAGTTTGTACCTCTTAATATCCTTCACCTATACACCCCTCCCAACCATCTCTTCTCTAGCAATTACCAGTTTTTTCTCTGTATCTATGAGTCTGTTTCTGTTTTGTTTGTTCCTTTGTTTTGTTTTTTGGATTCCACATATAAGTGAAATCATCCTTTCTTTACCTTTCTCTGTCTGATTTATTTCACTTAGCATAGTACCGTCAGGGTCCATCCATGCTGTTACAAATGGCAAGATGTCACTTTTTTATGGCTGAGTAACATTCTACTGTGTGTATATATATACTTTATCTTCTTTATTCATTCATTTACTGACAGGCACTTAGGTCGCTTCCATATCTTGGTTAGTGTGAATAATGTTGCAATGAGCATAGGCGTACGTATATTTTTTTGAATTAGTGTTTTTGTTTTCTTTGGAATAATAGCCAGAATTGGAATTGCTGTGTTGTATGGTAGTTCTATTTTTAGTTTTTTGAGGAACCTCTATAATGTTTTCTGTAGTGGCTGCACCAATGTACATTCCCACCAACAGTGCATGAGGTTTTCCTTGTCTCCACATCCTCACCAACACTTGTTATTTAATAAAAGCTACTTTTGATCATCTTCATTTCAAAGAACATTTATATTATGAAAGCAAATCTATGTATGTTTAATTTTTCTGTGCAATTCAAAGAGCACATGATTACTGTGAGCATTAAATCCTGTTGAACTTCTTTACACACACTCAACACAGCAATTATAATTTCAGGGACTGTGGAAGAGACTGCCAGTTGTGTACAAATATCTAGTCTCCCCTTCCTTAGCAACAGAACCTCAAATTTTTTCAGAGAAGCAATGTGTCTCCCCCAGTGACATTCCCCAGCCTTCATTCCACAGCCTTCAGCTGTGGCTGGGTGACTACATAAGTGTTGTGTGGACTTCCAGGAAGGCACTTATAGTGGGAGCTGGCTCCGCTAGGCTGGTGGGAGTCGTGGGACCTCTGTGTCTTCCCCACTCCTGCTGCCTGGAATACAGACGTGATGGCTGGAGCTCCAACCTAGGTTGATTCTCTCGCTTCCCCTGCCCCTTGTCAATAAACCCCTAGGACACAGTTCCCTCTTCACTGAGAGAAGAAGCCTTTACTTAACAGTTGATGCAACAGTCTTCATCATCGGTTTCCCTTTAATGGCTCTTTGGTCAGCCCCCTTGACTTGCCTGGCCCAGTAAACATGACCAAAGCTGATCCTGGCTGAGCATTTTTCACTTTCCCTCAGTGCACTAAGCACATTCCATACGTCATCTCATACAAAGCTCACATCCCTAGGAAGAAAATCCAGTTAGTACCCACATTTCACAGATAAAGCAATTCAATGGCTAGGCCAGATTACCTAGCTGGCCTTACAGCTTTGTCACACAGTGGGGGAGCTGGCATTTCAGCTGAGGCTTCTTTGCTTCCAGACTGTGCCATTACACTATGCTGCCTATTCGTCTTCACTCACACACTTGTCACTACATTTAGATCATTTAAATACTTAAAAACACCAATTCAGCATAATGGAGTCCTATTCACCTCTTTTTCTGTCCCTGAATATCCTTATCCTGTATTATAAAACTTTTTCATAGCAAAAGTCTTACTTTGACCACTTGCTGACCATGTGATTTCATTATTAAAACACGAGTCCTCAATCCTCTCCTGTGGCAGAAACATCTGGGAGTGTGTGTTTGGGGGATGGGAGTGATGGTAGGGCAGCATCTATTCAGTTCTCCTTAATTCAAACCCCTCCCACTACACCCCTATGGGCTCCTTAAACTGACTGGTCCAGAGGCCCCACTAGGGATCCTGTCTGCGTAACATTTTCCCCATAAAAGCTTCTCAGTGTCCAACAGCCTCTTTTTCCTTTAAGTGGAATAAAGTCTCGGTCATCTATAAATGTTTAGTGAGCTCAGGGATTAACTTTAATAATGAAAAGATCCTAAGCATTCTTACATGACTAATGTCATATTTATCATGTTTAGTAAATGCCTGAAGGAGGGTCATTGGAGATGAATCTGCAGTCTTCATTAGGTTCTGATGCCAAGACTGGCCCCGTCTTTATGACAGCAGCTAAACATTTCAGGATGCTGACTCATTTGTTAATCTTCTTTGACCACACCAGCTGCCACTGACCTATGCTTCTTTAAACTCCTTTCTCATTTATAGCCTTTACCCCAGGATTTTACCATGCCATTCTACTACTGGGCAACTATTTCTGTAGGTTGTTTTTCCTTCTTCAACTAGGTTGTAAGCTTCTTGTGGGTATAAAAGTAGTATAGTGGGTCTCATCAAACACACATTTCCCTCATCTTTCCTGGAGAGGGAGAGGAGGGGGATGGGGAGAGAGAACGACTTAGACAGCATGGCTGGGGCTCTTGCCACCTCTTGCAAGGGGTCTGTGCCCTGAAGGACTGTCTAGTTTCCTCAGTGGGTCTCAGTACTATACAGAGTCGTAGGCACAGACCACGTGCATGCACTATACTGTCCCTGATGGTGGGCTAAGGGACTGACCATAAGCAAATTGCAGAATCCAACCTCTCGTAGAAGATGAGACTCCCTCGTATTCAAAACTTGATAACTGAGTGAGCCCAATTCCCTGGAGAAAACAGTGATGACATGTAGACGAGCAGGTTAAGGAGGTACAGCTTCAGCATTTAAGACAAATGTTACTCATTTGGCTTCAAAAGAAGCTACTTCAGTGGAATTTGCATAATTTCCATTTCATAGACATGCTTATCAGCAAGTTATAATTGTTAGCATTAAAAAGTCAGCTCCAAAGTCTAGATGACATGTTCTCATTATCTAAATTTATTAAAAAACATTGGGACTTGATAAAATTATATAAATAAATGAAACTATAATCTTCCTTTGTGAGAAAGTTTAAGGAGATAAAGATTTCAAAAGATTCTAAAAAAGAAAATGCAAGTAGATACAAAACCCATCTAGTATATAAATAAAATTGCTATGGTATCTATCTATATATGGCATCTCTGTGTCTATATATCTATATCTAATTTTAACCAGAAGAAATCCCCCTGGGAATCAGTCTGATTAATGGATTCTAAAAATGACTGATGAGAGATAAAATATCTCCTTCTGAATTTCTCTATTTTATTCAGTCTTTACTTATTACACTCAGAATAATACAATAGGAGCATAAAGAAGCTAAATGACCTATTTCTTTAGAGAACCTATTTCTTAAAGGAGAAATGAAATATTCCCACTCAAGGTAGACTTCTCATTTATGTAATTTGTGCCTTTTTGAAGAGCATTAAGTAAATTGAGGGTTTTGTTATGGTTTTTGTGGATTTTTTTGTAAACTGAATCCTATTTTAAATATACTTGGAGAGTTTGCTATTTTAAAGGAAGGCTTGGGACTTCCCTGGTGGCACAGTGGTTAAGAATCTGCCTGCCAATGCAGGGGACACAGGTTTGACCCTTGGTTCAGGAAGATCCCACATGCCATGGAGTAGCTAAGCCCGTGCACACGCCACAACTACTGAGCCTGTGCTCCAGAGCCCGTGAGCCACAACTACTGAGCCCGCGTGCCACAGCTACTGAAGCCTGCACACCTAGAGGCTGTGCTCCGCAACAAGAGAAGCCATCGCAATGAGAAGCCTGCGTGTCGCAAGGAAGAGTAGCCCCTGCTCACCGCAACTAGAGAAAGCACGCGTGCAGCAACGAAGACCCAACGCAGCCAAAACTAAATAAATAAGTAAATGAATAAATTTATAAATAAATAAAGGAAGGCCTAATCCTTTTATAATGAAAATTGAATATATTAAACATTCACACACACATATACACACAGACACACACACATTTAAGTAGCTATCACTGATTCAGCACCAGAAGGCTTTAAGCCTAGTAGGCTTAACATATCAGTCAAGTTTGGGGGGATTAATGCAGGCCCTACTTAGAAGAAAATTTCAGTTCTGTTGTGGTGACATGAAGTGAATGTGTAGAATAAACGGTTTAGAGCATCACCAGGCCGTATGTGATTAAGTGCAGGAGTAAGAGATTCAGACCAGCAATTCTCACCCTGAAATGCTTCTCACTTTAAAGCTCAAGTCACTGGGAGAATCTTTTTAAAAGATAAACTCTGATCTTATAGGTCTGAGGTGGGGCCTGAGGCTCTGCCTTTGTGTTTAATAAGCCTCAGCTCTTGTGAATGCTACTGGTCTGAGGACCACACTTCGAGTAGCAAGGAGCTAGTGTAGAACAGTCACAATCATAGGAGTTTAAAACAGGGAGAATTAGTAAGATCTGGCATGGAAAGCTCTCCCTAACCCTCTTTAGCTTTAGTAATATGAATAGTCACATCTTAATTTCTCTGCTTAGTACACACACACACACACACATTTAAGCAGACACATTAAAGCATCATGACCATATATATCCCTATCTATCTATCTATCTATCTATCTATCTATCTATCTATCTATCTAGTCTTAGTCTGTTCAGGCTGCTATAACAAAAATACCACAGACTGGGTGGCTTATAAACAACAGAAACTTATTTCTCACAGTTCTGGAGGCTGGAAAGTCCAAGATCAAGGGCCAGCAGATTCAATGTCCTGTAGGTGTCCACTTTGGGGTTGCAGACTGCTGACTTCTCTCTGTGTCCTCACATGGCAGAAGGGACAAGGGAGCTCTCTTGGGCCTCTTTTATAAGGGTGCTAATCCCATTCATGAGGGGGCTGCCAGAGGCTGCCTCTAGGTGTGCAGGCTTCAGTAGCTGTGGCACGCGGGCTCAGTAGTTGTGGCTCACGGGCTCTGGAGCACAGGCTCAGTAGTTGTGACGTGTGCACGGGCTTAGCTACTCCATGGCATGTGGGATCTTCCTGAACCAAGGGTCAGGATCCAGAGGTTATCCCCAGAAGCAGAGGGCAAAGTTCTGACCTTCTGTTTGGACAAGACCAAATTCTTTACTATACTTGGACGAGTTTTTCAGAGTTCTGGTTGAGACCAATCAGTGGCCAGTGAAATCAATTTAGACAGTCCCCATTGGCATTTCACTGAAGGTCACATTTTAAAAGTTTGAACAACATTGACGTAGAGTAATTAATGTAAATGAAATTGGAACTGCGTTACTTAACTTGGGAGTAATTCAGGTGAGATGCTGTTGCCTCACTCAGGAGTGACCAGACCTTTGTATAAACACCTTAGCGGTTTTAATATTCTTGTTTTGATAAGTGCTTATGCATGCTTACGGGGGCTAATGCTTTAAGATCTATTTGTCACTTTAAAACAAAATGTACATTGATTTTTACAGTAATGCATCAAAAGTATCAAAAATAAGAATATAAATAAAGGCAACTATAAACACATTCTTGCCGTGAATAATTCATTTACATGTGTATGTGTGAAAAGAACTTGTAAGCTGTAAATACTTTCTACATTTTAGTGGCTATTTGGTTTCCTACGGTTTGGTTCAGCTACCAAACAGCTTATTACACTTGGCTCTGGAATCAAGCAGGTATGGATTCAAATCCCCACCCTTTTACTGATACACTGTGTGACTTGGACAAGTCACTTATCTTCTCTCAGCCTCAGTTTTCTCATCTGTAAAATTAGGATAATAATAGCTGTGCTTTTTTGACCGTTGTGACGGTTAAATATAAGTGAATTGTTTAACACAATGACTGATATGTAGTAGGTGCTTAACAAATGTTGGCTATTATTATTATTAACATCAAAAATTTTTAGGCTGCTGTTGATAGGAAGGGTTCTATGGGAAGCAGTTGGTTTGTGGTGAGACTGTGTAGTGGAGAAGAAGTCTGTGGTTAGAAGCACAAGCTCTAGAACCTGACGACTGGAGTACAAATCCCATCTCTACCACTTACCAGCTCTGCGATCTTGGGCAAGTTAGTCAACTTTTCTGGACTTCCGTTTTATAGATACATTTGTCTATCCTTATGCCAATACCACCTTTTCTTAATTACTGTAGCTTTATAGTAAATCTTGAAATCGATAGTGTGAGTCCTCTAAATTTGTTGTTTTTTTCAAGATCATTATGGCTGTTCTAGAACCTTTGCACTTCCACTTAAAGGTTTGAAGACAAAAAGACAACCAACCCTCAGAATGGGAGAAAATATTTGCAAATGAAACAACAGACAAGGAATTAATCTCCAAAATATACAAACAGCTCACGGAGCTCAATATCAAAAAAACAAACCACCCAATTTAAAAATGGGCCTGTTGGAATTTTGATTGAAATTGCATTGAATTGGTTAATGTCGGTTACAGTTCATCAATGAAACCATCCAGGCTTAGAGTTTTCTTTGTGGGAAAGTTTTTGATTATGAATTTGCAGTGATACCCCTTCTTTCATTCCTGATAATTCTTAATAATTTCTGTTCTCTCTTTCTCTCTCTCTTAAATCAGTATTTTGGTGGCTTTTCTTTTTTCTTTTCTTTTTTTTGACTGTGTTGGGTCTTCTTTGCTGTGCGTGGGCTCTCTCTAGTTGTAGCAAGTGGGGGCTCGTCTTCGTTGCGGTGCTCGGGCTTCTCATTGTGGTGGCTCCTCTTGTTGCGGAGCACGGGCTCTAGGCGCGCAGGCCCGGTAGTTGTGGCGCAAGGGCTTGGTTGCTCTGCGGCATGTGGGATCTTTGCGGACCAGGGATTGAACCTGTGTCCCCTGCATTGGCAGGCGGATTCTTAAGCACTGCACCACCAGGGAATTCCCATCTGGTGGCTTATCATTTTTATTAATCTTTTCAGAGAACCAACTTTTGGCTCTGTTAATTTTCTGTATCATTTTTCAATTTCATTGATTTCTGCTCCTTGTTTCTTCCTTCCTCTTATTTTTGTAATAATTTGCAGAAGCCATTTTGGGGGTAATATATTCCAATATTTTCAATTCTTTTTACTCGCCATGATTTGACATTTAGGTAGTTCGGAAAATTTATAATTTTTGAGAGGTTTTGATTTTCTGATAGGTTTGCCCATTCATGCTTTAAGGGATATTATCTACTCCCTGGACACTGCTTAGATAAGAAAAAAATTTGACTCTTTTTCCTATTTAAATTAGCAATTCAGATAAAACCCGAGTGAGTGAAAAAAATTTCTGTTTGATAATTATGTAGGACTCCTACATCTTCTCTTTTTCTGCAGATGTAATCATTAAAGAGAGTCAGCTTTTGGAGAAATGCAGTGAATAAGAAACTTGGCCCATTATTAGACTTTTATGTCATGAAAATTCTATATGAATCAGCGCAATAAATGATTAATCTTTGCCATTAATATTTAGATTTAAGTTTAAAAGAATATCTTGCACTCAATTCAAAACTGAGTTAACTTTAGCTTCAACCCATAATCTAGAAACCATCCATCTGTGAGCTCCTGTCAGCCCTTCTTTTCCGCCTGGCTCTGCAGTACCCATGTCACCCACATCTAAGTCCATTGCATCCTCAACCTGAAGACTGTTCTGGCTTAGCTCCTGAGACAACTCTGATGGAGGTAATTCTAGCCTCTTCCGTGGCTCCTTGAACCTTCTACCTATGGACTTGTGCACTGTTCCCCACTTCCATACCTGTGAATTGAAGTTGCTACTGTGCACTCCATTTTTACATTCCCCTAAGGCCTCCCAGGGACTCTGGAGAACTGGGGCTTTCTCATGTCCTTATTAGTTCCTTCCCTAATACCAGGGCCTTGCTCCTGAACCTCACCTAGTGCCTGGGGCCTTGCTGAACACAGGTTATTCTTCCTCAGCCCTCCCTGCCTGCCGTGGTTCTGGAGCATCATGCCTGGCTGTTCTTCATCCATCTCCCCACCTGCCAAACCACAGCTCCCAGGGAGCCTGGGTCTCCTCTCATATGTCTGCTTGTCTGTCTTTCACTGTGAGCCCCTGTAGCCATGTCTGCACAGCTCCTGGCTCTCCCAGTGAAATCCCAGGCTGCTTCACACCTTTCTGCCCAAAGCCTTCTTCACTTCAAGTAAATGGCTTGGCTTTGCCACATCCCAAGAAATAAGTGTTCCAAACTATTTGTACAACTTTAGAAATTTGAAATCTAATAATATTCTTTGATGGTAAAATTTCAATAATATGTCAGATATTTAAAATTATTTATGCTGAATCTGTTTAATCTTTTCATGCACAATAGAACTTAATCTCTGTGAATTTATTCAGCTGTATAAGCATCTGATGCCTGTACCCAAAAGAGGAACTCAATAAATATTGTTTAATTTTAGTTTCCTTTATTATATGAGGTAGAAATTTCTCTTGGGGATTTGTAATGGATGACAAATTCCTTTTCATAAAAATTTATTTTGTATAGATTTTGTTAACATTTAATAAAGTACTCTTTCCAAGCGTTGTTTAACACAACATACTAATCTTATCAAATCCACTACTTCTGGAAACACAAGCTTGTCACATTTGAGGTAATAATAATAATCCTGAGTTAATTGATAAGAATTGATAATCCATGTATGTTTGTTATTGGAGGAAAAAAAATACCATTGTCATTTCACAACATATCATAATCTTCCTGGCTTAATGAGAAAGAATGCGTCGGAGCTGGAATGCCTCAGTGTGCGGTGGCCGTGTGTAGGCTGAAAGAACAGTGCCCTAGAGTCTCCTACAGTCAGAAGGAGAGTATTTGCTATAACTTAATAGGACATTTTAAGGATGACCGTGAAGGAGAGAAGCAAACCAAGGCATGTCGAAACCACTGAGAAAGCTAAAACCAGGAAGGCCAGGCTCTAAGACTGAAGACATGTCCCTTGGTGTTGACATGACCTTCATTATGTAACTTCAGTTCCGTGTCTTCAGCCTTCACCCCTCTCCAGAGCACCAGAATGAAATTTCAAAACCCTTGCTAGACCTTCTGAAGCTGCCTAAAACCCAGCATATCCAAAATGGAAGTATATTCGTTACTTGAGCAGGTATCGTCAGACCCCAGTGTGTGTCAGGCATGGAACACAAGAGGCACGGTCCCTGCCTGCAGTTCATCTTCTCCCTATGGGCTTCCCCCTTCCTGGGCTCCTTCCCAGTCCTGCCCTGGGAGCAATTCCCTTGCCCTATCCACTCCTCCTGATGGCCCCATCTCCTTGCTTTACCTCCCTACCCATCCTCTCTTTTTCATCCCTTCTAACACTGCCCTGGTTCAGGGGCTTCCTAATAGCTTTCTTTATTTTTTCTTTTCTTTTTAAAAATCGTGGTATTTAACATGAGATTTACCCTCTTAAAGTTTTAAGTGTACATTACAGTATTGTTAACTATAGGCACGATGTTGTACAGCACATCTCTAGAACTTATTCATCTGATTTATGAGTATATTCATATAACTGAAACTCTGTACCTTTTGAAGAGCAACTCCCCATTTCTCAATAGATTTCTGAAAGGTCCCAGTCTCCACTCTCTTGCTTCTCCATTCTCCTGTGCTTACTCTTTGCTACATGGACCCCAAAACTCATTTTATTTGTTTGCTTGTCTGTCTCCTTAAGGATACTCTGAACTATGTGGAATTACAGACTATTTTACTCATGAGTATATCCCCAGCACCTACCACAGAGTCAGTCAGTAAATATTTGTTGAATGAATGAATGAAAAACCAGTTTGAGTCATGTCTTGGTAATGTGGTTAGTGTGATTTGGCATGAGATTTGAGTTCAAGCTCCCTCCTTCTCTATGCTGTGATATAGGCCTCAGTTGCCTCATATTTATAGTAGGGGGTCAACACTGTATCTTGTCAGGGTTTGTGTGAGGGTTAAATGTAGATAACATGACTCAAAAAATTACCAGGCTGCTTAAATGTTGTTACTAATGCACAAAACATTTTTTTTTTTTTGGTGGGCTCCTGCTTTCTAAATTGAAATTTGTTGTTAGAATATTTCTGCTCAGCACGGTCTGGACCATTCACCTTCCCCTCTGTCTACATCTATCTGAACTTTCTACATACTTACTGCTTCCCATTTCCTGGACACTCTGGACACCCCCTGCAGGTGCATGCCCAGCACCTTTGCTTACCTTGTTCCTCAGCCTAGATTGTCTTCCCACCCCACAGCCTTCACCAAATACAATCCTTCAAGTTCCCCTTAAGTGCCACTGGCCTTCTTGAAGACCTCTGTGTCCCAGTCAGATTTAATAATCCTTCTTTTCTCTAGCACCATTCAGTACCTTGATTATTTTTCCTCTTATTATACAGTAATTGGTCCTTGTGTTGTCATTGATGCTGTTCACAGATATTCCAGTACTCTCTCCTTCTTGGGACAGGGTGGGATTGCACCTCTTTGCCCACTTAGAGTTAGGTGTGGCCATGTGGCTTGCATTAGCCAATGAAATATGAGTAGAAGTAACATGTGTTGCTTAAGCTTTAAATGCCGGTGTTCACCATGTGTTTTCCCCCTTGGTGTATTCAGGATAGTGACCATTGTACCAGCCTGGGTCCCTGAGAGAGTCCCTCTGCTGACCCACGTGGTCATGTAGCACAAGGAGGGAACAAGCCACTGAGACTATGAGGATCTTGGTGACTGCAGCATAACCTAGCCTATCTTATGCAGTTGTTTATATGTATGTCTTCCTCACTGGATTATAAATCCCTTAAAGGCAGGCTCTGCATCTAACTCACTTTATACCCACACTCACTTCTAACCTCCCTGCACCTAGTGGGTGCTCAAAGTAGTTTTACTTGAATCATCCTGGAACACTGGAGAAGGATATGAATTTGGGAAGAGCTGGGAATGAATACTGTTTTAGAAAGACTACATAGTACATGTTGGAGTAAATATCCCATTTCAGAACCTTAGATTTTTAATTTAAAATTTCAAATTTATTAAATATTATTTAAACTCACAAACATTTAAAAAATATTTACTACCTGACCCTTATAAGGAAACAAATTTCAGGAAGAAAAGAAGAGCTACACGGTCCAGGCATTGAGATGGATTAACTTCGCCACCTCACTGGCAGTGTCACTAGGGAACATTGACTTTGTGCTTTTAACATTGGCAAACAAGTTCTAGAAAGACACTTGAAGCTTAGCTTTATCCCAACATATTTTTCATGAAGTTATAAGATGCACATGCCACATTTTTTTTTCTTTTTCTTTCTAAACACTTTTTCTTCATTTCTAAGTCAACCAGTGATTTGCAGTGAATTTTAAAGTCATTAGTATGAATTAATGCAGTATTGTACTGATACTCTTTTCTAGATTTATTAGTGAGATATCTGTTTTAACATTAAGTTAGAGAGGTAAATTTTTTTATGGAGAAAGGCAAAGGACCTGAGTCATTCTAATGAGATAAATGTACAATTTTAATAGCACTAATAGAGCTATTCATTTTACTGGCTTGAAAAGAAGACTAATGGTTTATATCACTTGACTTTCTCAATTTGTCATGTCTATGATTCACTAATGTACCTTCTGAGCAGCTGGATTTGGGCCTCCATGGCCCAGCTCTGTAAGTCCCTTTTCCCAGAAGAGGAGATACTTTCAGGGAATGAAAATCTGTGCCCTCCCCCCAACTCCTGCCCCCAGCATTACACTCTCCAAAGGAATTCACCTGCAGCTTCTCTCTCTATCAGTGAACCGTATGTATACAGATATACAGATCATATTTGTGATTGTTACTCCCCAGGAGACATGTTTTTATTAAAAAGATTTTGGCATTTATTTTAAAATGTATTCTTTATTAGAAATAGACTAATGGACTCTTTTTTTTTTTTTTTTTTCCCCGGTACACGGGCCTCCCACTGTTGTGGCCTCTCCCGTTGCGGAGCACAGCTCCGGACGCGCAGGCTCAGCGGCCATGGCTCAGGGGCCAGCCGCTCCGTGGCATGTGGGATCTTCCCGGACCGGGGCACGAACCCGTGACCCCTGCATCGGCAGGCGGACTCTCAACCACTGTGCAACCAGGGAAGCCCCCTAATAGACTCTTTATTAGAAATCTAATTTATATTTTTAGTTAGAAATCTATCTTTATATCATTTAAATTTACTCCTGAATAGTATTTCATATACCATGCTGTCATTATCCATTCTCTTGTGAATAGACACATTGCTGCTTGCTTGCTTTTTCCCTCCCTCCCTCCCTTCCTTCCTTCCCTTCTTCTCTCCCTCCTCCCTCCCTCCCTCCCTTCCTTCCTTCCTTCCTTCTTTCCTTCCTTCCTTCCTTCCTTCCTTTTGTACAGCTACACCGAATGTGGATAAAATCTCCAACATGACGTTGAGTGAAAGAAAGCAAGTTCCAGAATACATACACTATTTAAATAAAGTCCAAACAAAAACCTGCATACATGCAGAGTAAAACTATATATTAAAAACACTAGGAAATGATGAAGACAAAATTCAGGATAGTGGCATTTTCATGGGGAGAGAGGAAGATGTGCCTGGGGAGGGGACTGTAGGAGCATCATTGTTTGGTAATGTGTTTCTTAAAGTGAGTGGTGGGCCCACCAGTGTTCATTTTATTTTCCTTCACATGTATGTGTGAGCATGTATTTGTACTTATATGTTTGAAATATAAGAGAAAAGAAAGTTATTTTCTCTTGTAAGCCATGTGCTCAATGTCAAAATCGTGGATTTTCCTGCTGAGAAGTAAAATTACCCTTTGACAAAGTAGATTTTTTAATTGGCTTCTTAATTGGCTGTTGGCATCCAGTAGATACTAAAAGAAGGATGGTATAACTCAGAAGTTGGGAAACAACAGCCCACAGGACAAATCTGGTGGACTCTTGTTTTTGTATGGCCCATGAGCTAAGAATGGCTTTACATTTTAAAGTTCATTTTAAAACGTAATTTTCATTTTAAATGAAAAAAATTCAAAGAAGAATAGTATTTCGTGACACATGAAAATTATATGATATTCAAATTGCAGTGTCCATAAATAAAGTTTTACTGGAACACAGATGTGTTCATTCATTTATGGATCGTCCGCGGCTGCCTTCACACTACCATGACAGAGTCAGGTAGTTGCAACAGAGACACTGTGGCCTTCAAAGACTAAAATATTTATTATCTGATCCTTTTCAGGAAGAGTATAATGTAAAAGAAGCTGATGTTAAAAGGTAAAATTAATTAGCTCTTACATTTTCAGAATCAGGCAGACCTCAGTTTGAATCTTCACTCAGCTCCTTACTAAGTGGAGCTCTCTGATCCTCAACAGAAATTATTTAATAAGACAGTGAATGAGAAAATGCCTAGCAAACCAACTGGCACACATTAGGGACTTAATTGTTTTTTTTCTTTTGAGATTAAAGTTCTGGCTGATATTAGCCCAAAGGGTCTGAGCAAGACATCTCTTTATTCTTTGCACATTCATATTAGTTATGTTTGGATAACTTGCATCTATGGACTGAGCTTAGACAAGTCCCCTCATATTCTGAGCCTCAGTTTCCCCATCTATAAAGTGAGAGTAGTAATAACAATCTCCCAAGGTTATGCTGAGGATTAGCAATAACAATGGTTGTTACAGTTACTGGCTCAGATCCCTTGCTCACAATCTGGTTATTTATGTGGTACATTTCTCCAGAGAACATGTTGCTCATTGAAAATCCAGACTTTTTTTTTTTTTAATTTATTTTTGGCTGCATTGCGTCTTCATTGCTGCGTGTGGGCTTTCTCTAGTTGCGGCGAGGGGGGGCTGCTCTTTGTTGCGGTGCACGGGGCTTCTCATTGCGGTGGCTTCTCTTGCTGCGGAGCACAGGCTCTAGGCGTGCGGGCTTCAGTAGCTGTGGCATGCAGGCTCAGTAGTTGTCGCTCGCAGGCTCTAGAGTGCAGGCTCAGTAGTTGTGGCTCATGGGCTTAGTTGCTACACGGCACGTGGGATCCTCCCGGACCAGGGATCGAACCTGTGTCCCCTACATTGGCAGGCAGATTCTTAACCACTGCACTACCAGGGAAGCCCCGAAAATCCAGCCTTTTCAAGGGCTATCAACAGAGCTGAACTACAGGCTAGGGGTAAAGCTGATCTAGAGCTCTGCCACTAACTGAGAGATTCTGGGCACACCACTTAACTACTCTCCACTTTATTCTTTGCATATTTGAAGAAGGATCAGGTAGCTTTCTAGATAGCTCAGGATTTATGTGTTAAAGCTATCATCCACTATTCTATCAAAATGAAGCTTGAGTTAAGGAATACAGTTTGACCAAATTTTTTTGGAGTACCAGTTTAAAAAATACGGACATTTTTCATCATCAAAAATTGTTCTAACATAATCACAGTCTTTAGAAACCCCCACCACATGGGTGCTTTCATTATTTTTCTTAAAACTAGCATGAATTGACTTAGAGGATAACTCAAGGATATAATTCTACCCTCCAAGATGGTAAAGTCTCTCATGGGTCTGCTGGTCCTCATCACAGCCTGTGTTCCTTGCACTCTCACTCCAACTCCTGGCATATCAAATATTTGGATGGGTAGATGGATGAACCAGTGTCTGGGAATATGAAGTAATGCAAGCAGGCTAGGCCAGCCTGGGCATTGAAGTGCTGCTTACATGAATTCCCATCACTGGAAGGACACTTGTTTTTCATGCTGGACTCCCCAGTGTGATGTGGGAATTGAAGAGGACCTAACTCCATGCCCCTGTGCTGAGGGCATGATTGTCCTTTTTTGTGGAATAATAGAGTATAGATAAAGCTCCTTTTCCCCATGAAACCATTCGTGCTGAACTAAAGTACAAAGGAAAATCAGTGACCTTGAATGAAGCTTGTTTGCAGTGTTCTTGGCTTTCAAAGACCCTTTCTTCAATGCTATTTAACATTTTTTGCTATGCAAACGTAAGGAATCTAATATGCTAGTTTTCAAAACCAGTATCACAAACATGGTTGTTTTTTATTTTGTAACCTAATTTAGTTAGAAAAGTGTAAGTCCCTATGAATTACAGTGTTATGCCATCATTCTCAGAATGGCACTTTTAAAAATTGGATTTTGAGCTACTGGATAATTTTAAATAAATATTTTTGAGGAACTATTAATATTGAGTACAAATGACATTTTTCATGATCTTTCTTGTCAGGAATTATATGCATGAAAGGTGCCTATATCATTTAATGTGTTTTTTCATCCATCTTACTTTTATTCAGGTATCTGGAACTATGTATGTTTACTTATTTACTCATACAACAAATATTCATAAAGCATCCATTAGATACTAGGCACTCTGCTATTCCAATGTCATTAATGAAAAAAGACAGACTAAAATCCCTGCCCTCTTGTAGCTAACATTCTTTTAAAATACTGATAATCACTGAATTGGAACTAATGATCCCAGTAAGAGAAAAAGTGAGAAAAAGATATTCATTTCAGTTTTTATTTTCCACGTCTGAAAATCAAAATAAGTAACTTATCTAGTATGTTTAAGTTTTAATTTGGTTCACTTGATAATAAATAATTTTAGTTGTCATGCTAAAGGGACTTGTCACTTATAGCTACTATGTATTGAGTACTGATTGAGTCCCAGATCCTGTACTAAGTGTTTACATTTACCCCATTTGGCAGATGAGAAAATTGAGACCCAGAGACATAATTTAACTTTTGACCTTCCCACAGTCAGTAAATGGTAGAGATTCAAACCAAATGCAGGTCTGTCTTATCCATTGCACACACTCTCTCCAAGCAGGGTCACAGATAAGAAGCAGAAATCAATGAAATTATAGTATGTACTCAGAACAAAATCCCAGATGATGGCCAAATCCAGAAATCACAGAGTTCACGATCCTAGGACAGTGGTGTCCCCAGGTGCCCAGAGAAGCAAAACCAGCGATCTAGACTTAAGTTAGGTATTAGAAGTTAAAGATGTGAAAATGAAATTTGATTCAACTAGGCTATATCGAGCATTTCCTATGCACGGTGCAGTTTTATGCAGTGTGTGTGGATAAGAACATGTAAGTCTGTGTGTATGAGGGTGAGTGGATGAGTATGTGTGAGTGGGTGAGTGTGCATGTGTAAGTGTGAGTATGTAAGTGTGTGTGCTTGTGTGGATGGTGGCATTGTGAAATAATAATCAGTAAATTGTACTGTTTGTCCCTGTAGAGCTCACAACATGAGAGACACATGTTTTAAAACAGGCCTAATTATAATTCTAGGTAGATTGTGATAAGTGGAGTAAAAGATTACAAAGTGATTTCTAAACAGTAGGAAGGAGCCTAAACCACAGCAGTGGTAGTGGGATTGCAAAGGAAGGGACAGACAAACTTCATATTTTTAGTAGCATGCACCATCAGATAACCTGAACAGTCCTCCCGTTGAGATCAATTTAAAATGTTAGATAAAATATTAAAATGCAGTTCAAAATTTATTTCTGAGATGATAAATCAAGGAATACAAAGAGGCTGAAAATGAATTGAAGATTGAAACCCAGAAAGATAAGTCAATACTCAAGATGGTCTTACCTCTGGGGCATGTGCTGAACTCTTCCATTTGGAAGAGTTCATGTGCCTTCCATTTGGAGGGCCTTGTGGGATGTAGGGGACAGGAGACAAAACAGGGCATCCAATGGTAGATGCTGGTGTAATTAGAACCATGAAGACTTGGACCCAAATTATGATAGTGTATTAGCCAACAAACAAAACAAAAAATCTCCCTTGCACAAGGGGGAAGTGGAGAAGGGAAAATAAAATTTTCCTCTTGAAAATTCATGATCACAAGTTGGCTGTCATATAGACTGGAAACACAAATTCACACTTCCTGTGTGGTCTAACAAAACCTCACACATGATCCTAGGACAGTGATGTCCCCAGGTGCCCAGAGAAGCAAATGCAGATCTGCTGGAGGAATAATGCACTTTTACCCTGAGTCTCAAAGAATTCCCACAGATAAAATTCCAAGAAGCATTAGCTTTCATTTTAAATAATCACGCTACCTATAAGAAAATAAGACACCATAAGAGCAGACAGGAGAAAAGCAGGCAACAGAATCAGGTCCACAAAGAACTTTAGATATTGGAAATGAGTATGATTTATATGTTTAAAAAAAATAAAAGAAGGAATTAAAATATAAATTAGGAACAAGACCCTCTTTAAAACAACTAAGATTTGAATAAGAACCAGTAGAACTTCAGAATAAATAGCAGGTTAAACACAATTGAAGAAGGACTTAGTGAATTGGAAGATATATCTAAATAAATTGTCTAGGACAGAGAGGTTTAAAAATATGGAGGATAGAATGAGAGGGCATATAAGGATTATGTATCTGGTGAGATTGTATTTCAAGAACAGGGACAAAACAGTGTCTCAGTTAAACATGAACTTTTTCAGACCTCCACTAAATTAATGTTAAAGATATACTTCAGGTAGAAGGAAAATGATCCTAGATGAACTGTCTGAGAGGCAAGAGAAATGTGAGCAAAGTAATTGATAAATGTGTAGATAACTAAATAAACATCAATTGCATGAAACAATAACAATAATGTGTAACTTGTATGTTAAAAAAAAAACAACAAATAATGGTAGAATTAGAATGTGAGCTAGGCAAGATGGGAGTTAAAGTGTTCTCAGGTTCTTATATGGTTAAGGAGGAAGGTACAGATAATTCTCAACTTTAGATTTTTGTAAGAAGGCATATTAACCCTTCTAGAATAATCACAAAAGGAATAGAAAAGGAACCAACAACTTTTAAACTAGTACAGTGGAAAAATAGAATAAGAAAACTAAATTCAAAAAAAGGTAAAAAAGGGAAGAAAAACTAGAAAAGAAAAAACAGGATGAATAATGCATAAAATAAGTGGTAGAAACAAACCCAAATATTTCAGTGATTACACTAAATACAAATAGACTGAACTCTTAAAACCCAGCTATATGCTTTTGCAAGAGACACCCTTGAAGGTTAAGAACATGGAAAAATGGAAAGTAAAAAGATAGGAAGAGTATACCAGACAAATTCTAGCTGAAAGGAAGCTGATACAGCCCAGTTAATATCTGATAAAATAGAATTTAAAGCAAGATCAAATATTAGAGTAACTACATGATAAATTTACTTACTACAAAGATAAAAAGTTCTAAGCTTGTATGTACCTAATAACATAGCCTAAAAATGTAAAGCAAAACTCAGCAGAACTACTTGGAGAAATTGACCCATCTGCAATCAGTGAGAGGTATTGGCACTCCTTTTTGTAGTTGATAGATCAGTCAGAAAAATAACAAAGGAAGGAACAGCTCAAGAGACATTTCAGAGATTGGATATGTCTTTTTGTTTATTTATTATCAGGGTAACATTGGTTTATAATATTATGTAAGTTTCATCTGTACAACATATTGCTACTTCTGTATACCCTACAGTGTGTTCACTACCAAAAATTTAGTTTCTATCCATTTCCATACAGTTGATCCCATTTACGCATTTCACCCTCCCCGCACCCAACACTTCCCTTCCAGTGACCACTACTCTATTCTCTGTAACTACCTGTTTGTTTCTGTTTGGTTTGTTCATGTATTTGGGGTTTTTTTGTGGGGTTTTTTTGTTGTTGTTGTTGTTTT
This sequence comes from Delphinus delphis, assembly GCF_949987515.2. Lineage (NCBI taxonomy): Eukaryota > Metazoa > Chordata > Mammalia > Artiodactyla > Delphinidae > Delphinus > Delphinus delphis. The sequence continues at coordinate 44,589,089 of NC_082694.2, read as the reverse complement.
ATATTCCACATGTGAGTGAAAGTATACAGTGTATTTCTCTGTCTGAATTATTTCACTTAGCACAATACCCTCAAGGTCCATCCATGTTGTTGCAAATGGCAAGATTCCATCTTTTTTATGACTGAGTAGTATTCCATTGTGCATGTGTGTGTGCATGCGTGTGTGTGTGTGTGTGTGTGTGTGTGTGTGTGTGTGTGTATGACATCTTCCTTACCCATCCATTTCTTGATGGGCACTTCGGTTGTTTCCATATCCTGGCTATTGTAAATAATGCTATAATGAACATAGGGGTGTATGTATCTTTTCAAATTAGTGTTTTCATTTTCTTTGCATAAATACCCAGGAGTGGGATAGCTGGATCATATGGTAGCCCTGTTCTTAATTTTTTGAGGAATCTCCATACTGTTTTCCATAGCAGCTGCACCAATTCATATTCCCACTGACAGCGTATAACGTTCTCTTTTCTCCACACCCTTGCCAACACTTCTTATTTCTTGCCTTTTCGATAATAGTCATTCTAACAGGCATGAGACGATATCTGATTGTGGTTTTTGACTTGCATTTTCTGTAATAATTAGTGATGTTGAACATCTTTTCATGTGCCTATTGGCTATCTGTATGTCTTCTTTGGAAAAACATCCAGTCGGCTCCTCTGCCCACTTTTAAATCGGTTGTCTGTTTTGTTGTTGTTGTTGAGTTTCATGAGTTCTTTATATATTTTGGTTAGTAACCCGTTATTGGTGGATAGCCAATAACCCGTTATTGGTGGATAGCACCCTCATCAGAGGGTGACTGGGTGCTCCTCCCTTCTCTTCTGGCACAGCAGAGTCCATGCTGCCATTAGTCCTTGTCCTGAGAGCCAGGAGGTTTGATACTACCCTTCTGCATCTCATCTCCTAAGGGCAGAGGTGCTAGGCACTTGCTCAGCACTTTCTTATGGAAATCACCCCTTCCTCACCCTAATGGGGACCCACATGAAAAAGCCAGTTTGCTCATCCTGGCCCCTTCTGCCTGGGCCTCTCACAGACTCTCACTTTACTATAGGGCACAGGTGGTTTGAAGATGGATGACCCTGAACCCCATTTTGATCTCTCTAGCCTGTTGCCCATATTTCACTGAAGGTGTCTGCTGTGATGAGAGAGTAGCAGGGGCGGGGGCATCAGTCTGCAACAATCTCTGTACTCGGTGGAAATACAGATGCTCTTACGCACATGGAATCTTAAAAAGGTTTGAATTAGTCATTTATGCCATGTTCACAGTGGTAGTTCCACAATGATAAAATTCAGCTGTTGAAAATTGAGGGTGATGGTGAAGTGCCAAGCATGGACTTCCAGTTCTGGCAACATGTGGTACAGAGGTGACAGAGACACATACCTTCCCACCCTCTCCATTCCTATCCAAACACATAGAAATGCTGGATAAAATATAATACCCAATGTAAAGACAGAGTAAAACTTTAAAGGGAAGGAAAGAGGGGAAGGAAGAGGAATAAAATAAAAACAAAGGGAAGAGGTCATACTGGTAACCAAGAGCCTTCAATGCAAGAGTTGCTGTAGTGTGGTACCCCTAGTTCCCAGATACTCAGGGGATAGCCTTGGAAGCAACAGTTCCCCGAATATAAATTCCATCTGATCACAGCCAACTCAGTCAATTAGATATGCAACTCTGGCCTTTATTAGGAAAGAGTGGGGCTTCAGCTCAACCTAATGCTTAGCCTTAGGATATACTTGAGGGGTTGGAGGTTGAGTGGCAATAAAATGTTGGGCTCTTTTCTAGGCTTTATCTTTGCTTCATATCTTCATCAAGCCACCTTCAGACCCTCCTCCAGCAGCTCCAAGCCCCTAGTTACTTTACACTTGGGTTTAAGTGTTTACGTTAGACACCAACTGGTGAAGTGACTGTATTAAAGTTGCCATTGTCAGTGCTTTGGAGAATACCTTGCATTTTGACCCAGCTGGTTAGGGAATTGCTAAGTCAAAGGTTACTTCTGCATGGTCAAAGAACCAAAACAACTTAAGATTGTCATTTTAAGGTGCTCTCACAAAGCTGTACAACTCTGTAATTTTAAAGAATCAAAACTGGTCACTTTTCCATCTAGATGACTATCCCCATGGAGGAAGTACTTCCAGGGTTCTCCTCATCTTGGAGTATTATAATCTCATAGGTGTGAAATATAACTGGTTACTTCTCACTGTGGTTCTGACTCTCTAGTCACAAATGGAGCACCATCTGAAATGTTTGATGAGAGCCTTTTGAGGAAACGGAAATGATGAAATCATTTGAATTTAACAGTAGAACAAGAGGCCGTTTAACACAGCCTTGAAATCTTGTGGCTCAGTTGGCATGGTGTAACACAATTGTCAGGCTTGCCTTCCACCTTCCAGATTCTTTGATAATGTAAACTAGCAAATTAGGACTTACCCTGAAAATAACTGCATGCTATGATACAATAGAGGTATTGATAGAATATTCCAAGAACAAAACGGAGGTAGTAACATTTTGCCATCTGGCAAAGCCACTAGACCAGATGAATTCACTAATGACTTCTTTGAAGTATTTAATCAGACCTTACTGAAACACATGACTGGCATATTTAATTATCCTAAATTAACAGGACTTCTGCCAAATATAATCCTCAATGCTTGAGTCATGCTCCTTACTTGAAGAAGAAAAAAGAGATGAATAGCTCCAGAAAGCTGAGTTTCACATAGACCCCCTTCATTAGTGAAACTTCTCATTACCAAATTGTTGTGTTACAGTCTTAAGGTATTATTTCTTGTTTTTCAAAGAATGAATTGTAAGGCTAACCATGCTGGTTAAATTCATTTTATCGGTAACAATTATACTTGATGAGAACATCTGGTGGTTGATAAATCTGATATAGTCATCAGACATCCCTTCCTACTTCCTGCCTGTGGAAAACTTCTCAACCACCAGATATGGTCTTTTTTGCATAAGTTAATCAACTTTTATTTCTCTGTAACTTTTTATTTTATTTTTGTTTTTATCTCTTTTAATTTTCATGTTTGTATCAAAGCAATATTGACCCACAAATCAAAAATTACAGAAGGCTTTATATTGAAAAACTGCCCCTGCCCCACCCTTTCCCATCCCCAATCCACTTTCCAAAGGAACACTTTTAATTCTTATGACTTTTTTCTGGTGGTTACGTACCTAATCTCAAAAAAATTTGATTAATTGCTATTTTTTGATTTATCTGTTTTAGACATGGTCAACTTCCTTTCAAGACACATGAGAATGTAGCTTACACATGCCATTCTTACATCCCTTCTCTTATCCTCTTCAAAGGGTTATTTCATATTTTTAATTCCCTTAACATTTACCTTTGTAGCTTTTATATTTTTATATCTTTATTTTTGGGGTCAACTATAGACAGTGTCTCTGGGCTCCTAACTTTGTATGATGAAGATCTTAGTGACATGAGTATTCCACTGAATGCTCCAGGATTCTTTCACTCGGTACAATGTTTTTGAGATTCATCTGCGTTGTTGTGTGTATCAGTACTTAGTTCATTCCTTTTTATTGCTGAAAACGATTCCATTGTATAAATATACAATAATTTGTTTATCCATTCACCTGTTGGTGAATATTTGAGTTATTCCCAGTTTTTGACTATTATAAATAAAGCAGCTATGAACATTTGTGTATGTCTTTGTTTAGAGATATAATTTTATTTCTCTTGGGTAAATATCTAGGAATGAAATTGCTAGGTCATATGGTAACTGTATGTTTAACTTTATAAGAAACTGCCAAACTACTTTCCAAAGTGATTGATCATTTTACATCCCCGTCAACAATGTGTGTATGTTCCAGTTGCTCTACATCCTCAGCAACTCTTGATATTGTCAGCCTTTTCAATTTAGTTGTCTTTGACAGTATTCAAGTCTTTGGGCCATATTTTAAGTTGGGTAGTCTTCTTACTATTGAATTGTAAGCATTCTTTGTATGTTCTGGGTACAAGTCCTTTGAGAATTTTCTTTACCAGTCTATGACTTCCCTTTTCATTTTCCTAATGGTGTCTTTCAAAGAGCAGAAGTTTTAATTTTGAAGTCCCAATTTATCAATTGTTTTCTTTTATGGCTAATGCTTTCTGTTTCTTCTCTAAAAAGATCATTGTCTTTCAAAGGTCACAAAGGTTTTCTCATGTGTTTTTCTATCAGTTGTATGGTTTTAGTTCTTACATTTAGATCTCTGGTCATTTGAGGTAATTTTTGTGAATGAAGAGAAGTGTTGAGGTTTATTTTTTTCCATATGGATATCCAGTTGTTCCATTATTCATTGAAAAAACTATCCTTCCCCTTTGAGTTACCTTAACACTTTCATTGGAAATCAGTTGACCATATAAGTGTGAGTCTATTGATGGACTCAATAGTGTTCCATCAATCTATTTGTCTATCCTTATGCCAACACTCTACGTTCTTAACTGTGACTCCTTTTTACAAAGGCTTTACACAGAACTTCCCCTTCTATTAACATTCTGCTCATATTTATTGATTTCAGTGTTCGAGTGTCCAGATTCTCTCACTGTCAATCATGATTGGATACAATTTTCAAACTTCTTGCCTAGGATATTTTCTCCTTCGATGACTTCTTTAGATAACCAATCTTGTCCGTTTCATGTGGTTTTTACCAGTTTAATTCTCAGAGGGTAGTCTTATTTTTAAACTTTGGAGATTAGTTCACAGTAGCTCTCTATGTACATGAGTTTCTCTGTCTTAGAATGCCAATCCTCAGGGTTTTCACATGTGATTGTTTGAGCAGATTCTATCACATGGCAGTTAGTTAATACTAATGACACATATATACTGCTCACTATGTTTTAAGCACTCTTGTTTTAATTACTGTTTTAGAATTTATTAAATCCTCACAATAGTACCTACCTTCTTTCAGGTAGGTACTGTTATTATTCGTATTTTATGGATGAGAAACTGAGGCACAGAGAGATTGAGTAATTTGCTGAAGGTGATTTGTGAGAAACTTACATGCCAGTAAGTAGAGGAGATATGCTTCAGTGATGTACTGATAACTGTTTAAGAACAAGCTCTCCAAGAGAAAATGTATGTATGTATATACATTCCTAAGTTTTTTGTAAATTTTGCTGATATGAATGTGTTGCACACAATTTACAAATAATAATGAAATATATAATACTCTTTATTGTAAATCCCATATAGCCCATTAATTGTCATAAAATTCTTTCCTTGCTTTTTGCTGAACTCTTGTATCTGTGGCCAACCTATGGTTGCAGTTCAACCATGATTTGACAAAATCAGATGAGGAATAAATGCTTGATTACTATCTAGTTCAGAAATGAAGTCCCTCACATCATTGACAAATGAGTATAGTTCTGACATGAATGTTAGTTGATATTTTTGTTTATATTGATAAGAGAAAAGTGATGCAACAAAGACTTATGTCAGAACTTTAATCATTAGCCAATGATGTGAACGACTTACTTGCTAACTGGATAATACTTTTTGAATATTGGAAGAATATTTTCTCAATTTTTTGTGTTATTCATAATGTAACAGCTATAAACATAACACACTTTTAAGTTTATTCTGCATTGTTCACATTTTATCCTTCTATATTTTAAGTCTAGACAACTGATAAAACAACAAATCAAGTGCTGATTTGCAGCATTTGTTGATTTCCTTGATGTAAAACCACAGCAGCTGATTTCAAACCACTAATGTGACATCATTGAAAACAGTTGGAAAGAGATGTGCAGAGGTACATCATTCTATATAGTATTTCTACCATACAGTTAGGCTGGTGATCAATAGCCTTAAGACTATATATAATAGTAAAATTAGTAAAATAATTAGGAAGTGATGAGTTTTAGTATGTATTACCTTTGTTTTTATTTTTTGTTTTATTCTTTTTTATCATAGTAATTGTAATAGTTAATATTTATTGCCATTTAATATATGTCAGGCACTGATTTAGGGTCTTTATTTAATGAATGTTGATCTTTAGCATTGAATGATCTCAACCCCAAAGAATTAAAATTGTAAGTTTAGTGTTTTGCCATTATAAGATCTGTCAACTAGTGTGTCATTGGAGTTCTTCCTTCCTAGAAATTTCTCTTATATAGAAACTATTATATGATGCAGTTGACAAACATAAGGAAGGGAGTGTGGATACGAAAACTCTATGATCAGCTCCTAGACCATTAAAGATTGAGTCATTATTTTATAACATAAGCCAAAATTGTGTTTGTTTTTGCTGTCACAACTCCTCCTACTACTACAAAAGCTCCAGGCTTTACCTTCTATCACCTTATCTTTTTTTTTCTTATTAGTTATCTATTTTATACATATTAGTGTATAAATGTCAATCCCAATCTCCCAATTCATCACACCACAACCACCACCCCCCGCCACTTTCCCCCTTGGTGTCCATACGTTTGTTCTCTACATCTGTGTCTCAATTTCTGCCCTGCAAACCAGTTCATCTGTACCATTTTTCTAGGTTCCACATATATGCATTAATATACAATATCTTTTTCTCTTTCTGACTTACTTCACTCTGTATGACAGTCTCTAGATCCATCCACGTCTCTACAGATGTCCCAGTTTCGTTCCATTTTATGGCTGAGTAATATTCCATTGTATATATGTACCACATCTTTATCCATTCATCTGTCGATGGGCATTTAGGTTGCTTACATGACCTTGCTATTGTAAATAGTGCTGCAGTGAACATTAGGGTGCATGTGTCTTTTTGAATTATGGTTTTCTCAGGGTATACGCCTGGTAGTGGGATTGCTGTGTCATATGGCAATTCTATTTTTCATTTTTTAAGGAACCTCCATACTGTTCTCCATAGTGGCTGTATCAATTTACATTCCCACCAACAGTGCAAGAGGATTCCCTTTTCTCCACACCCTCTCCAGCATTTGTTGTTTGTAGATTTTCTGATGATGCCCATTCTAACTGGTGTGAGGTTATACCTCATTGTAGTTTTTTTTTTTTTAACATCTTTATTGGAGTATAATTGCTTTACAATGGTGTGTTAGTTTCTGCTTCACAACAAAATGAATCAGTTATATATATACATATGTTCCCATATCTCTTCCCGCTTGCATCTCCCTCCCTCCCACCCTCCCTATCCCATCCCTCCAGGCGGTCACAAAGCACCGAGCTGATCTCCCTGTGCTATGCGGCTGCTTCCCACTAGCTATCTACCTTACGTTTAGTAGTGTATATATGTCCATGCCTCTCTCTCGCTTTGTCACAGCTTACCCTTGCCCCTCCCCATATCCTCAAGTCCATTCTCTAGTAGGTCTGTGTCTTTATTCCTGTTTTACCCCTAGGTTCTTCATGACATTTTTTTTTCTTAAATTCCATATATATGTGTTAGCATACGGTATTTGTCTCTCTCTTTCTGACTTACTTCACTCTGTATGACAGACTCTAGGTCTATCCACCTCATTACAAATAGCTCAATTTCGTTTCTTTTTATGGCTGAGTAATATTCCATTGTATATATGTGCCACATCTTCTTTATCCATTCATCCGATGATGGACACTTAGGTTGTTTCCATCTCCGGGCTATTGTAAATAGAGCTGCAATGAACATTTTGGTACATGACTCTTTTTGAATTATGGTTTTCTTAGGGTATATGCCCAGTAGTGGGATTGCTGGGTCATATGGTAGTTCTATTTGTAGTTTTCTAAGGAACCTCCATACTGTTCTCCACAGTGGCTGTATCAATTTACATTCCCACCAACAGTGCAAGAGGGTTCCCTTTTCTCCACACCCTCTCCAGCATTTATTGTTTCTAGATTTTTTGATGATGGCCATTCTAACTGGTGTGAGATGATATCTCATTGTAGTTTTGATTTGCATTTCTCTAATAATAAATGATGTTGAGCAGCTTTTCATGTGCTTCGTGGCCATCTGTATGTCTTCTTTGGAGAAATGTCTATTTAGGTTTTCTGCCCATTTTTGGATTGGGTTGTTTGTTTTTTTTAATACTGAGCTGCATGAGCTGTTTATGTATTTTGGAGATAAACCCTTTGTCCATTGATTTGTTTGCACATATTTTCTCCCATTCTGAGGGTTGTCTTTTCATCTTGTTTGTAGTTCCTTCTGCTGTGAAAAGCTTTTAAGTTTCATTAGGGACCATTTGTTTATTTTTGTTTTTATTTCCATTACTCTAGGAGGTGGATCAAAAAAGATGTTGCTGTGATTTATGTCAGAAAGTGTTCTTCCTATGTTTTCCTCCAAGAGTTTTATAGTATCCGGTCTTACATTTAGGTCTCGAATCCATTCTGAGTTTATTTTTGTGTATGGTGTTAGGGAGTGTTCTAATTTCATTCTTTTACATGTAGCTGTCCAGTTTTCTCAGCACCACTTACTGAAGAGACTGTCTTTTCTCCGTTGTATATCCTTGCCTCTTTTTTCATAGGTTATTTGACCATATATGCATGGGTTTTTCTCTGGGCTTTCTATCCTGTTCCATTGATCTGTATTTCAGTTTTTGTGCTAGTACCATATTGTCTTGATTACTGTAGCTTTGTAGTATAGTCTGAAGTCAGGGAGTGTGATTCCTCCAGCTCCATTTTTTTCCCCTCAAGATTGCTTTGGCTGTTCAGGGTCTTTTGTGTTTCCATGCAGATTTTAAGATTTTTTTTGTTCTAGTTCTGTAAAAAATGCCACTGGTAATTTGATAGGGATTGCATTGAATATGTAGATTGTTTTGGGTAGTATAGTCATTTTCACAGTGTAGATTCTTCCAATCCAAGAACATGGTATATCTCGCCATCTGTTTGTGTCATCTTTGATATCTTTCATCAATGTCTTATAGTTTTCTGAGTACAGGTCTTTTACCTCCTTAGGTAGGTTACCTTCGTTTTTAATATAATTTATTTAGTTGCAAGTTTATATAATTTAATTGTAAACAGTGGCTGTGTTTAACAACTGATATTCAAAATTTTTGAAATTTAACAACCAGTTCTTGCTGGCTCCAGCATGCTGCTGCATGCTTTGACCTCAGGCAGCCAAACTACTATGCCCTTAGCCATTCTTTTATGTGGTATTAAGGTATTACTAGAATATGGTTCCATACCAATACCCGTGTGGCAACACTCAGCATGCAAGAGTTATTGTGTGTCTTTATTTTTCTAAATCACATTAATTCTCATTAGATGTACCACTCATCAAGGTTGTTGAGAAGTCCAATTTGAGGGACCACTGCTCAACCACGGATTATACAGGTACCCATGGGCTTACACAGTTCAGGGACAATGGCAGTGGACCCTGGTGGTCTGTTGACATTGCTCTCACTCCAAATGTCCTGCCCAGGCCCACCTAGAGGGCCTCTCTGTGGTGTGAGATGAGATCACAGTCCCAGTGGTGGTACTCCAGTGCCAAGTGCAGCTCTGGGGGCAAGGACTGAAGCACAGCCACCCCCATCTGAGGTCCCACTACCACCAGCCCACTATTTTCAAAGAAGTCTTCCTTTGCCTTTTCTTTCTCACAGGTGAGCATCCACTGAGGTTGGGCCACTACCTCTTCAGCCCAGAAAGCAGCAGCCTCCCCCGCTGCTCTCAGACAGTCCAGCCTAATCATCACTTTGATGCACTTATACCTCCAACACTGGAAAATTCTCTCAGGGTTATTTTCAGAGAAAGGAGAGACAAGGCTTTCATGCTTTCCTGGTGAGACTACTGGAAAAAAAAAAAGCTACTACCGTATAAAGTTATTACTGAGAGAATCCCTAAAGCAGCCTGAGCAAAAATGAAATAAGGCTTTAAAAAGCAAAGTCCAAATCATGAACATTTTTTAAATGCTGCACTTGGAACAAGTACTCAAATATAATTTTTTTTTTTGCCTTCAGGAATTGAGAATGATTAGTGTTGTTGAGAGTTTTTTGTTTAACCTCATAAGGCTACCTCTTTTCATGACCCTGTTAATTCTCATTTTCTCCCCACACAACATATTGGGAAATCTTCCTGATCTTATCTGACATCAGAAAGACATGCTTTTGCCCTTGGAGAAACAAATCAATTCCTTCTCCCCGATAGGGTGATGAAAGTCCTCTGCAGTGCTTTCTATTGCTATGGCAACAGAAGATGGGATTTCCCAATGGAACTAGATTTATATATACACAGAGAAAAGCAGTTCTTTAAAAGCTTGGTCCCTTTTTTGTTGCCATGTGTACAATACAATCAATGCAATAAACTACCAAGGAAAGGACACCAAACCTTTTTATGTAGGTGTGGAATGAGACCTCCATCGTATTGAGACCCTCAGTGAAAGGGAGTCAATTTTGAAAGTTTTAACACTGTGACATTGCTGTTGTAGCCATAATAATCTGTAAAATTTGTAATGTGCAAGTTTTCTTAGAAAAGCAGAGATTTGGCTTTATGGACTCTCAAATGGAAGACATAAAATATAAGTAAGCGGTATCGATACTTCCAGTCACAGAAAGAACGCAACACTATGTTATGGTAAAGAAGACAATGGGAAGCCCAGAGTGGACCAGATATTTTGTGTAGTGGTGGTACTTTCCACTTCTGTAATTTCTTCACGGAAGAACACAACAATTGGCCATTTCTGAAGAAATCTTATCAGAAGGAATTCAGGGGGCATGATAGTTTTCATCACGGCCCCTTAATAGGATAAGGAGACACACCCTCCTATAATCTGTTGGTTGATCTAAAGGCAATACTTAGGGTAGCTTCTTATGCTTAGGGCATCTCTGTAGGAGAAGGAAAGAGCAGTTTTGAAGTATGCAGTAGGGGGCCAATTTGGAATCTGTACCTATCTATCTATCTATCTATCTATCTCATTTAAACGCTTCTGAACTAAAATTCCAAATATGTTTTGGGATTAGATGAAAGCAGATCCTGCTCAAAACAACTTTTCATGAAATTCTTGAATTCCTAAATGCAGAGAAGTGAGAAGTGAATATAGATACTTTGATGGTAGCTTCAAATATGCTTATTAAATAAATGCTCCTGTAACTGCACCCTTATTACCAATACCTGATGTGCAAATCCAGTGATTAAGGTTGCTGGGGTTTTCCCCTGCTTTCTTATGAGGATTAAAAACTGCTGTTGAATGATATGACATATTTAAAACAAAAGTAAGTAAATGCCACTTGGCTCTGCTCTAAAAGATACACGGATGCTGTCATTCTATTACCCAGGTGGAAGGAGTGAAGTTTCTGGGAAGCTGATGGGAAAATGGCAAAGTGAGTAGAGGTGGTTGTCTGTTTGCCCTGATCTTGCCGTGGACGTGGATAAATAGGAACATTATGAGTCACTGCATTGTTGCATGCAAGCCAGAGAAGTGAGGTCAGAGACTTGGCTTATAAAAGGAGAAAAGGATAATTTTGTTAATATATTCAAATGGTAAAGGAGGAACTTAGATAAATGGGATATCATGGGCTGGGAAAAGATGGTTTAAAGAACAGTGTTAAAGAAACTTCTGGGGAAAAAAATCCAGTATGGACATTTTCATAAATGTGATAAATTTATGTGCTTTAAGATGAACGAAAAGGACGATAAAAACCAGAGTAAAAATATTTCAAATCCATAATGGGATGTTTTGGGATCACCCTGATAATTGAGTAACATACACTGATAAATTACTTTGAAGGCCTCTCTAAAGATTTGTTGAAAGTGTTTTTTTCATTTCCTCCCTCATTCAAGGAATGAGAAGGTCAAGAATCATGAAATTATAGTTAGAACAATTAACTGGAATAGCAATTTTTTTATTCTTTGTTTTTTAGAACCCCAGAAATTTACCAAGTCTCTCAAGCATTTTAATTAGAAGCTGTAATCACAGCAAAAGAGTTTCATTTGTGTCTCTTGAAAGTGCCTCTCAGCATCTAGGGGAAATATGCTCAATCCTCTTTATTTTCTAGTCCCGGGTAGAACCTGTGCCTGCAGCAGGAGCGAGAGGCAAAACGGCAGCCATGACCATTGGCCTCCTTCACTCCCTCTTCAGCGAGCACCTTGTTTGTTTTTTTTTAACATCTTTTATTGGAGTATAATTGCTTTACAATGGTGTGTTAGTTTCTGCTGTATAACAAAGTGAATCAGCTATACATATACATACATCCCCATATCTCCTCCCTCTTGGTCTCCCTCCCACCCTCCCAATCCCACCCCTCTAGGTGGTCGCAAAGCACCGAGCTGATCTCCCTGTGCTATGTGGCTGCTTCCCACTAGCTATCTATCTTACATTTGGTAGTATCTATATCTCTATGCCACTCTCTCACTTTGTCCCAGCTTACCCTTCCCTCTCCCCGTATCCTCAAGTCCACTCTCTATGTCTGTGTCTTTATTCCTGTCTTGCCCCTAGGTTCTTCAGAACCACTTTTTTTGTTTTAGATTCCATATATATATGTTAGCATATGGTATTTGTTTTCTCTTTCTGATTTATTTCACTCTGTATGACAGACTCTAGGTCCATCAACCTCATTACAAATAACTCAATTTCATTTCTTTTTATGGCTGAGTAATATTCCATTGTATATATGTGTCACATCTTCTTCATCCATTCATCTGTTGATGGGCACTTAGGCTGCTTCCATGTCCTGGCTATTGGAAACAGAGCTGCAATGAACATTGTGGTACATGACTCTTTTTGAATTATGGTTTTCTCGGGGTATATGCTCAGGGATTGCTGGGTCATATGGTAGTTCTGTTTTTAGTTTTTTAAGGAACCTCCATACTGTTTTCCATAGTGGCTGTATCAATTTGCATTCCCACCAACAGTGCAAGAGCGTTCTCTTTTCTCCACACCCTCTCCAGCATTTATTGTTTGTACATTTTTTGACGATGGCCATTCTGACTGGTGTGAGGTGATACCTCATTGTACTTTTAATTTGCATTTCTCTAACGATTAGTGATGTTGAGCATCCTTTCATGTGTTTGTTGGCAATCTGTAGGTCTTCTCTGAAGAAATGTCTATTTAGGTCTTCTGCTCATTTTTGGATTGGGTTGTTTGGTTTTTTTTGATATTGAGCTGCATGAGCTGCTTATAAATTTTGGAGATTAATCCTTTGTTAGTTGCTTCATTTGCATATATTTTCTCCCATTCTGAGGGTTGTCTTTTCATCTTGTTTATGGTTTCCTTTGCTGTGCAAAAGCTTTTAAGTTTCATTAGGTCCCATTTGTTTATTTTTGTTTTTATTTCCATTTCTCTAGGAGGTGGGTCAAAAAGAATCTTGCTATGATTTATGTCATAGAGTGTTCTGCCTATGTTTTCCTCTAAGAGTTGTATAGTATCTGGCCTTACATTTAGGTCTTTAATCCATTTTGAGTTTATTTTTGTGTATGGTGTTAGGGAGTGTTCTAATTTCATTCTTTTACATGTAGCTGTCCAGTGGTCCCAGCACCACTTATTGAAAAGGCTATCTTTTCTCCATTGTATATTCTTGCCTGCTTTATGAAAAATAAGGTGACCATATGTACATGGGTTTATCTCTGGGCTTTCTGTCCTGTTCCATTGATCTATAATCTGTTTTTGTGCCAGTACCATACTCTCTTGATTACTGTAGCTTTGTAGTATAGTCTGAAGTCAGGGAGCCTGATTCCTCCAGTTCCATTTTTCTTTCTCAAGATTGCTTTGGCTGTTCAGAGTCTTTTGTGTTTCCATACAGATTATGAAATTTTTTTTTCGAGTTCTGTGAAAAATGCCATTGGTAGTTTGATAGGGATCGCATTGAATCTGTAGATTGCTTTGGGTAGTACAGTCATTTTCACAGTATTGATTCTTCCAATCCAAGAACATGGTATATCTCTCCATCTGTTTGTATCATCTTTAATTTCTTTCATCAATGTCTTCTAGTTTTCTGCATACAGGTCTTTTGTCTCCGTAGGTAGGTTTATTCCTAGGTATTTTATTCTTTTTGTTGCAGTGGTAAATGGGAGGGTTTCCTTATTTTATCTTTCAGATTTTTCATCATTAGTGTATAGGAATGCAAGAGATTTCTGTGCATTAATTTTGTATCCTGCTACTTTACCAAATTCATTGATTAGCTCTAGTAGTTTTCTGGTAGCATCTTTAGGATTCTCTATGTATAATATCATGTCATCTGCAAACAGTGACAGCTTTACTTCTTCTCTTCCAATTTGGATTCCTTTTATTTCTTTTTCTTCTTTCATTGCTGTGGCTAAAAATTCCAAAACTATATTGAATAATAGTGGTGAGAGTGGACAGCCTTTTCTTGTTCCTGATCTTAGAGGAAATGGTTTCAGTTTTTCACTATTGAGAAAAATGTTGGCTGTGGGTTTGTCATATATGGCCTTTATTATGTTGAGGAAAGTTCCCTCTATGCCTGCTTTCTGGAGTGTTTTTATCATAAATGGGTGTTGAATTTTGTTGAAAGCTTTCTCTGCATCTATTGAGATGATCATATGGTTTTTCTCCATCAGTTTGTTAATATGGTGTATCATATTGATTGATTTCCATATACTGAAGAATCCTTACATTCCTTGATAAACCCCACTTGATTTTAGCGTACGATCCTTTTAATGTGCTGTTGGATTCTGTTTCCTAGTATTTTGTTGAGGATTTTTGCATCTGTGTTCATCCGTGATACTGGCCTGTACTTTTCTTTCTTTGTGACATCTTTGTCTGGTTTTGGTATCAGGGTGATGGTGACCTTGTAGAATGACTTTGGGATTGTTCCTCTCTCTGCAATTTTTTCGAAGAGTTTGAGAAGGGTAGGTGTTAGCTCTTCTCTAAATGTTAGATAGAATTCGCCTGTGAAGCCATCTGGTCCTGGGCTTTTGTTTGTTGGAAGATTTTTAATCACAGCCTCAATTTCAGTGCTTGTGATTGATCTGTTTATATTTTCTATTTCTCTCTGGCTCAGTCTCACAAGGTTGTGCTTTTCTAAGAATTTGTCCATTTCTTCCAGGTTGTCCATTTTATTGGCATAGTGTTGCTCGTAGTAATCTCTCATGATCTTTTGTATTTCTGCAGTGTCAGTTGTTACTTCTTCTTTTTCATTTCTAATTCTATTGATTTGAGTCTTCTCCCTTTTATTCTTGATGAGTCTGGCTAATGGTTTATCAATTTTTTTTATCTTCTCAAAGAACCAGCTTTTAGTTTTATTGATCTTTGCTATTGTTTCTTTCATTTCGTTTTCATTTATTTCTGATCTGATCTTTATGATTTCTTTCCTTCTGCTAACTTTGGGGTGTTTTTGTTCTTCTTTCTCTAATTGCTTTAGGTGTAAGGTCAGGTTGTTTATTTGAGATGTTTCTTGTTTCTTGAGGTAGGAATGTACTGCTATAAATTTCCCTCTTAGAACTGCTTTTGCTGCATCCCATAGGTTTTGGGTTGTCGTGTTTTCATTGTCATTTGTTTCTAGGTATTTTTTGATTTCCTCTTTGATTTCTTCAGTGAGCTCTTGGTTCTTTAGTAGTGTATTTTTTAGCCTCCATGTGCTTGTATTTTTTACGGATTTTTTCCTGTAATTCATATCTAGTCTCATAGCGTTGTGGTCAGAAAAGATACTTGATATGATTTCAATTTTCTTAAATTTACCAAGGCTTGATTTGTGACCCAAGATATGTTCTATCCTGAAGAATGTTGCATGAGCACTTGAGAAGAAAGTGTATTCTGTTGTTTTTAGATGGAATGTCCTATAAATGTCAATTAAATCTATCTGGTCTACTGTGTCATTTAAAGCTTGTGTGTCTTTATTAATTTTCTCTCTGGATGATCTCCATTCGTGTAAGTGAGGTTTTAAAGTCCCCTGCTATTATTGTGTTACTGTCAATTCCTCTTTTATAGCTGTTACCAGTTGCCTTATGTATTGAGGTGCTCCTATGTTGGGTACATATATATTTATAATTGTTATGTCTTCTTCTTGGTTTGATCCCTTGATCATTATGTAGTGTCCTCCTTGTCTTTTGTAACATTCTTTATTTTAAAGTCTATTTTGGGGCTTCCCTGGTGGCACAGTGGTTGAGAGTCCACCTGCCAGTGCAGGGGACATGGGTTCGTGCCCTGGTCTGGGAAGATCCCACATGCCACGGAGCGGCTGGGCCCATGAGCCATGGCCGCTGAGCCTGCGCGTCCAGAGCCTGTGCTTCGCAACAGGAGAGGCCACAACAGTGAGAGGCCCATGTACCGCAAAAAAACACAAAAAACAAAAAAAGTCTACCTTGTCTGATATGAGAACTGCTACTCCAGCTTTCTTTTGATTCCCCTTTGCATGGAATATCTTTTTCCGTCCCCTCAGTTTCAGTCTGTATATGTCCCTAGGTCTGAAGTGGGTCTCTTGTAGACAGCATATATATGAGTCTCATTTTTGTATCACGCCAGTCTATGTCTTTTTTTGGAGCATTTAATCCATTTACATTTAAGGTAATTATTGATATATATGTATGTTCGTATTACATTTTCTTAATTGTTTTGGGTTTGTTATTGTAGGTCTTTTCCTTCTCTTGTGTTTCCTGCCTAGAGAAGTTCCTTTAGCATTTGTTGTAGAGCTGGTTTGGTGGTGCTGAATTCTGTTAGCTTTTGCTTGTCTGTAAAGCTTCTAATTTCTCCATCAAATCTGAATGAGTTCCTTGCTGGGTAGAGTAATCTTGGTTGTAGGTTTTAGCCTTTCATCACTTTAAATATGTCCTGCCACTCTCTTCCGGCTTGCAGAGTTTCTGCTGAAAGGTCAGCTGTTAACATACAGGGGAATCCCCATAAGGTTATTTGTTGTTTTTCCCTTGCTGCTTTTAATATTTTTTCTTTGTATTTATTTTTGATAGTTTGATTAATATGTGTCTTGGCATGTTGTTCCTTGGCTTTATCCTGTATGGGACTCTCTGTCCTTCCTTGACCTGATTGACTATTTCCTTTCCCATATTAAGGAAATTTTCAACTATAATCTCTTCAAATATTTTCTCAGTCCCTTTCTTTTTCTCTTCTTCTTCTGGGACCCCTATAATTCAAATGTTGGTGTGTTAAATGATGTCCCAGAGGTCTCTGAGACTGTCCTCAATTCTTTTCATTCTTTTTCTTTATTCTGCTCTGCAGTGGTTATTTGCACTATTTTATTTTCCAAGTCACTTATCCGTTCTTCTGCCTCAATTATTCTGCTATTGATTCCTTCTAGAGAATTTTTAATTTCATTTATTGTGTTGTTCATCATTGTTTGTTTGCTCTTTAGTTCTTCTAGGTCCTTGTTAAACGTTTCTTGTATTTTCTCCATTCTATTTCCAAGATTTTGGATCATCTTTACTATCATTACTCTGAATTCTTTTTCAGGTAGACTGCCTATTTCCTATTCATTTGTTTGGTCTGGTGGATTTTTACCTTGCTCCTTCATCTGTGTGTGTTTCTCTGTCTTCTCATTTTGCTTAACTTACTGTGTTTGGGGTCTCCTTTTTGCAGGCTGCAGGTTCGTAGTTCCCATTGTTTTTGGTGTCTGCCCCCAGTGACTAAGGTTGGTTCAGTGGGTTGTGTAGGCTTCCTGATGGAGGGGACTGGTTCCTGTGTTCTGGTGGATGAGGCTGGATCTTGTCTTTCTGGTGGGCAGGACCGAGTCCGGTGGTGTGTTTTGGGGTATCTGTGACCTTAACATGATTTTAGGCAGCCTCTCTGCTAATGGGTGCGGTTGTGTTCCTGTCTTGCTAGTTGTTTGGCATAGGGTGTCCAGCACTGTAGCTTGCTGGTCGTTGAGTGGAGGTGGGTCTTAGCATTGAGATGGAGATCTCTGGGAGATCTTTCGCCGTTTGGTGTTACATGGAGCTGGGAGGTCTCTGGTGGACCATAGTGCAGAACTCGGCTCTCCCTCCTCAGAGGCACAGGCCTGACACCCGGCCAGAGCACCAAGACCCTGTCAACCACATGGCTTCCTTCAACCAAGAAATGTTATTTTTGTCATTTTCAAAATGCTCAGCTGTTCTGACTTTTATCTTTTCCAGCTCAGTTTCTGACATCTGTTTGTCCCCAAGGGAGGGGGCCCAAGGCATGGGATGGGGGAGCAGCATGGTGACGCTCTGGCCATCCTCCCTTCTCACCTCTCGATGTCCAGCATTCCTCTCGCAAGCACCTTGTTAATGCTTACTCTGCCTCGATGTTCCAGGAACCATGTAGAGTGATAGAAACAGCCCTTGCCCTCATGGAACAGACAGTCTCATCAAATCCTCTTCTTCATAGCTCTTGGGACTTCAGGTGTGGTGTAACCTGGGGAGTCTCTTTGGCAGAGACTAAGGTCGAGTTAAGGCCATCTTTTTCCCAGGATCGGGCTTCAGACTCTAATGCTGCCAAGCTCTGTGATTTATCAACCCAGTTGCCTAAGCAAAAAGCTGTCAGGTTTGACATGTTCAAGCTTTTCCTTAGCCTCAAACACCCTCACCCTGTCTCTCTCTTGCTCTCTTTCCCTTACATATCTCTTGACTCTTCTTCTCCCTCCTCTCTGCCCCTGTCGTACCTCACTCTCTCTCACCTAGTCTCTGGCCTCTCTGCTTCCTCTCCTAACAGCCCTCACCCATCTGTTCTTCCCACTGTTTTCACTGCTACTAGGGTTACCTTCCTGACATGTGAAACTATTTATGTTGTATCCTGCTCCTGACTGTCAGTGATGCCCGAACTTTCTGGCCCGATTAAAAGGGCTTTCACGGCTGCCCTGGCCTGCCCGTTATTATTTTATGCGTCTGTCCTTCCTTTTAAGGTGGGCTTCTTGAGAGAAGGGCAGTGTATTTTCTGTTATCTATGGCACCACCTGACATTTCATAGGTCCTTAAATAAGGGTTTGTTGAATGAATGAACTAAAATATACTAAATTGTCATAGGGTTTTCATAAGACTGCTTCCATCCACTATTTTAATGAAACAAGTATGACACTCCATAATCTACTTGCAATTTTCTAGGACATCTAGAAAGTATCAAGGACCAGAGGTATCCCAGCAAAATTGATATTGAGGGGGTACTTTTACACTTTATTGGTCTTCTCTCACCAACTGTGAATGCTGAAGTGTTCTACAAGCTTAAAATGTTTTAAAGCCTCTAAGAGTCACCTATTGTGAAAAAGCTACCCTTTTATGTGTGTCTTCTTTTTATTTTACTCCTCATAACGATCCCAGAGGATATATTTTCCAGCAAGTACTAAGATGGCCAACTCAGATTCGGGGCACCAGGTGTTTCTCATCCCAGCCCATCCTCTCCTCCCTTCCCCTCCATCAGGACCCACGTTCACTCCCATCACAGCTGAAGCCAGGAAATCACCTGCACCTTGTTTGCCTTCCCGGGAAACCCCACACTCCCCCGTCCAGAGCAGGCCCGGGCCCATAGACTCCCTGACAGAGTTCGAAAGAGGAGCACGTTTCCTGACGGAGGGGCTTGCCTGGAGAGGCCGGCTCACCCATTGCAGGGCGCAGGCAGTTGGACTGGGTCAGAAAGGGAGAGCAATGCCTGAGGTGGTGCTGCAGGGGAAAGGCTTGAGGAAAAGGCAGCCATGGTCTCCTGGGGTGAATTCTAGACAGCTCGCTGCTGCCAGGAGGAACAACTGGCCCCCCGAGGATGTGCAGTGACATGGTGCATAAGGGTTGCTGCAGCCTTGGACCATGGCAGATACTGGATTTGTCCTTCCTCTTCCTGAAAGATGATAGACTTTCGGCCCACCTGCGTGCATTTCACTCCCAAGTTCTGAACTCAGGCAGTCTCCCCACTGCACAGCCTTTGGGCCACAGCCTGGTCCCCAGTGCCTGGCCAGGCCCCTGGGGAGAGTGCCCTGTGACTATGGCTGGCGGTGGGGGGTAGGGGGTGGGGGGAGGGCAGGTGAGGCAGATTGAAATTTGCTTGATTGGTGGTGTGAGCCAAACTCCTTTCTGACTGGAGCGTCCTCACTGGCACCTGGAGCACGCAGGTGTCTCTCATGCCAGGAAGCCTCCGCCTCCGCAGAACTCCCGAGATCTCGTGAGATGGGGCTGTTTCTTGGAAGGGCGGTGGCGGCAGAAGTGCCTGCGCCTGATTCCTGTGAGACGCCCCGAAGGTCAACGCTCCCAATCCATCCTCTTCCTCCCCCTCCATCTGGACCCACACTCACCCTCCCCCCACTCTGCAGCCAAAACCACAAAGCTCACCCTCCAGGCAGCTCCAACTCCACCCTTTTTGCTTACAAAGAAAAAGGAAAAACCAAAACTCGATGAAGCATCCAGCCTCGTAGGGAGAGTGCAAATGGAGCCGACCTCCAGCTTAGGAGGCATCACGGGGACTGAAGACCTGTGGATGGGGGCACTGGGAGCTCCTGGGAAGGCCAGCTGCACCCCGGCGCCAGGGTACAAGGGCCTGGGAGCACCGACGGTAAGGAAAGGGAGCCAGCACTCGGGGTCCTGTGCAAAAGATGGTACTAGGTTTGGTGGGAGACCCAGGAAGTGAGCACAGTGGGATGAGAGACACCAGAACAGACTGTGGGGCTTGGTGGTTGCAGAATTGGGGGCGGGGGGAGAAGCAGAAAGTAGTTTGTTTCTAAAAGGAACACCCGTATCAACAGAGCCATGCCTATGTTGGTTGTATCTGTCTGTTGCCAGTTACACAAATAATGATGATAATGAAACTTGAGTGCTTACTCTGTGCTAACTGCTCTGTATTCATTATATCATCTATTTTCATATGTTATCTTCATTTCATAGATGAGGAACCTGAGGGCAAAAGAGATCAAGTAATATGTCCAAGGAACTAGAGGTATTGAGGGGCAGCCAATGTGCAAATCCAGGTGTAAATCCAAATGCTCTGATTCCAGAGCATATGTTCTTATCAAAATCAAGCTGAAAATTGAAAAGGAAAAAACAATTCTGCTTCTGTTAACTGTAAACAGATGCTGAAATTGAAAAGGAAAAAAGTTCTACTTTTGTTTATTGTGTAAACAGTCATCTGCTAGTTTTTTATATAGGTCTTTCGTTTAATTCCCAACACCTGTTTTTAGAAAGGCACAACTCCTTTACACAACGAATTTAAAACGTTCGAGTGATTTCTCATCTAGGAGTAATAATGATTACATTTCTCCCTCTTAACTGCTACAGATTCCTTGAAATTCTAGTTGGCATTTGACAGTTTTATTTTGATTGCACTACAGTTGTAGGAAAAATTCTACACAAACCACAGGCATAGTAATTTGTGGTTCTCTTAGTGTCACAGTGATTTGTGTAAAATAGAAATTTTCATTTAAAATACATAATCTATGGCAGCAGATACAGAAACAGCACTTGACTCTGAAACCCCCCTCCATGCTTTGAAATCCTAATGAGGATGGTATCCAGAGCTTCTGCAAGCAGGTTTAATTAATTCTGAGAAGTACGCTTTCTCCTGGCAACAGCATTTTTTTTCCCAATTTAAAGTCAAAAGTTAATTTGAAAGCTAAGTAATATTTTCAAAATCAGTAAGTAAATACCATAACATAAGGCAATGATAGAACATAGAATCACAGAATTATAACAGTTGTCTGATTTTCAAGGTTACCAAGCGGGTAAGATGAGATGAAATTATTGTTAAACTGTGCTAAGCCTCTCTTTGCCAAAGTTGAATGTTTCTATTAGACCAATCAGCCAATTCATTACTTGGGCGACAGTTTGGACTCTTTCTCTTGGGATTATCTTGTTAGATGATTAAAATGAGCAATGTGGATAAAAGATGATCAATGTTTTTCTTAACTTTGTTCAATAGGAAGATGTGAAAGAGGCCTTTTTCTTTTTCAGCCTTGCCTTACACCCAGATAAAACCCTTGTTGCAACTGGCCAAGTTGGGAAGGAGCCATATATATGTATATGGGACTCCTATAATGTCCAGACTGTGTCTATTCTGAAAGATGTCCATACACATGGAGTCGCCTGCCTGGCTTTCGACTCGGATGGACAGGTATGTATCTTTTTGCATTTTCTTTTTCTTTAATGACTTCTCACAAGTCACCTAGAATTATAATGCACATAGCGTATAGGCTCAGAAGGTCTATCAGCCCTCCCTATCTCCCCTTGTCAGCCTCTTAGAATCCTCATATGTTTGGTCCTTTTCCACACTCATGGTACTGAGATCCAGCTCTGGATAGGACCTAGTTTTGGTTCCCCCAGTCTCACTATTAGGTTAAAAAGCCCCCAGAAAGGAAGTTGTGAACTTCATGTTGATTGGGTTCATAGTGACTCAGTGATTCTACTTTGTCTTCCATTGTTAGCTTCCTATTTGGAATGAGGGTTGGACTGAACCTTTTTCACTGACCTCAAGCCCTGAGTATCTCCTTGGTTCCCCTTGCTTTCAGAAGATAGCATCACCTCCTAATAATTCATTGAGAAGATTCTATTTGATTCTTTAACCTTGAGGTGACTTCTAACTCCTTTCCCCTACCCGCTCACCTCAATTCAAGCAGTCACTGATCCATGTGTATTTATTAGTTTCTTTACAGTGACTCTGACATTCATTCTCTCCTTCCCATTCTCCCTGCCACCATCCTTTAAGTTCCAAATCTGTGTCATGCCTGACAGTTTAAGTAACCTGTCTTCACACAGTCAATTTCTTGCTAATGCATTTCACCAACTGAAAAAGTGTCAGAACGTTGTTTAAAAACAACAGAAGCTTGGAGTACCCCCTGAATGAAGTCCACACTTTGTGGCTGGGCATTCTAGGCTGACCAACTTTTCTAGCCTTCTCTTCACTATTCCCTTGCAGTCAAGTTGGATAAGTCAGAGAGATTCCTCTACCAGACCAGGTACCTTGGCACCTCCAGACACTTTCTCATGCTGCCCTCTTCACCTCCAGTGCCCTGCTCACCCTGTTTGCCCCTTAAAGTGATTCATTCTTCCAAGACACTTCATAGGTCTTCATGAAGCCCTCCCAGTCTCCCATTCCAACAAAGTGTCTCTCTTTCTGTGGACTTCCAGATTTGTTAATGTGTTATAGATACCAAATCTATCTCAATTTTTAAAAGATGTTAAAGAGAAGGGAGTGGAAGTGTAAAGGCCTCATTCCTGGCTCCCCCTGCATTCACCTCCTCACGAAGGCCATGCCTTTTCTTCCTAGCCTTCTCCACGTTCCTAGGACGCCCTTCCTCTGTCTCTTTTCACTCTTGTGTTAATGCCAGTTAGTTCCTTCAGTCTATTTTTTGGTAAATTTTAGAGTTACTTCTCTAAGTCCATATTGTGGAAAGACCTGTGAAATTATTCATAGAAGATTGACCAAGCTGAGAGTTTGCAGGTAGTTCAGATAGGACTTGACCTGGTTTGGGCCACTTTTTAAACAGTTAAGATTTACTTTGTGTTTTCTGCTATTTTGAGAGAGTAGTGATCATTCTATTCATTTTTCTTTCCAGAATTAGATTCAATACATATATGGACCCCTGGTAAATATGTTTTTGATTTAACTACTCTATAATCTTGTCCAGTTTAGTCAGGATAATGCATAAGTTCTATTGTATATCCAGGTCTAAAGAGAAATAGCTAGATAGTAACGTGTGTTCAGATTTGCAGTTATTGACTTCCTGACTAAACTGAATGAATGTGTCAGGATGCATATGTATGTACAAGTGTAAATGAATGCTTTGATGTGAACTTACATGCACATTCTCTATCTGATTTTGCTTTTCTAGCAAACATTCTTTATCAAAATTCTAGCAAACATTCTTTATCAATGTTCTAGCAAACATTCTTTATCAAAATCACAAGAAAAATGTAATGTAGCAGGGGGCAATCCAGCTGTAACTTTTAGTTCTTTGTTCACTTTATTTTGTGTTAGAATCCTAGCTATTTTTTTAGGTTCCATTTTGAAGGTAGAGACAGGGATGAACTGCATGGTACTTTCACAACTGTCAGTTGAGAAAAATAACCTCCTATTTGTTTGCTGTGATGGATTTCGTGGCTTGTTGATGCCTATTGCTTCAGATCTGCCTTTTTCCATGGACAGAGTTCACTGGAATCGAGCGATATTTAGAAAATGACAAATGGACCATCACCTCACAAGCATCAAAAGGCAATTGAAATGCTTTTCCGGTAGCGATAGGGCCTGTCACTGCAAATGAACAGAATAGATTTCTTTTGGCTTTTTCTCAGTCTTCTTCACATTTCTTATGTGGGTTTTACTTTAGTGCCCATGTTTATGTTAACTGCTTTTTCTGTTAAAGTAAAGAGAAAAGAAAAAAATAAGCTGAATGGAATTCACCCACTTCAAATTTTCATATATAGATAAAAATACAACCATGTCTTAAAATCATTTCCATTACTGGAACTCTCAATTGAAAATTACAGCAAAGACCTCCTTTCAATAAACACCTATTTTAAAACCTCCAGCTATATTTTTTTATACTGAATATTCCTAATGGAAGCTACCTTTAGTGAAGAAACCTGAATAATCTCTGCATAACACTAAATGTATTTAGCCATATATGGCTATCTGTCATTGCATATATATGCACGTACACACACACAGTGAAATACATAAGCTCACATACTGTTATACTTGGGTAGTGATGTTTTTAAAACCTTTCGACTTACATTATTTCACTGATCCATACAACAGTACTACTTTGTAGACAGAAAAAATACTTTATACTCATTTTACAGTTGAAAAAACTGAAATTTAAGGAGTTTAATTTTCTAAGGTCTTATGTCTGGCTAATCATGAAGTCAAAAGTGAAGCCAAATCTACTTACTCCCAGCCCAGACCTCTCTTGATTACATAGTTTTGTTTCTATGCTGCTAGAAGCTCTGATTTTGGTGTCCCTAATATGTGTTTTGACCCTGTTAATTTTGTATATACTCAGGTGTGGGATTTTTTTTCCCTTTGAGGACAAGGTCTGATCTGAATCCAATGAATTTAGACTGGGAGATGAAGTACCAGAGTACTTTTACTAAAACTATGTATCCTTCTGTAGTCACTCCAAATGTTTGTGAAATTATGAAAATTAAGAAGAATGAAGATAATGTTCATTTATGGGATTTCTTTTCCATGTGTTTGTCAAACCCTTTCATTTTAACAGTTTGGTGAGGCTTTTAGACTACAGAACCCTAGATGCTCTTAAAACCGTATTAAGATCTTAAATTTGAAAATTTAAATCCTGCCTTCTAGTTCTGTTCCTATGATTTCCACTGATAAATCAGAGACTTCATGAGATTTTGCATGTTTCCTATGTTTAAGAAGGACAAATTGGTTGTAGGTTTTAGGTTGTTGAAATTTTAGTATATGCTAATGGAATAATATCTACTGTGATATCTTTAGCTTTGGATTTAAGATGGGTTTTGAGAAATCATTTTTTTCACAAGAAATTCAATACTTAGCCCATAGTAGGTAATAAGAACTATTTATCGAAAGATGGAATGGATAATAGGAAGTTTTCCTATCATTTTCTGGTATTAAATTATTGTTCTTATTCTTAGCGTTTAGCCTCTGTGGGATTGGATGCCAAAAACACAGTCTGCATTTGGGACTGGAGGAAGGGAAAACTTCTGGCCTCAGCCACTGGCCACTCCGACCGGGTAAGAAGACCTTGTTGGATCAAGCCATGCAGGTTTCATTACTGTGAGGGAACTGTGATGTAGCTTCTCAGAGTTGTAGTATTTTTTAAAATAAAATTTTCAAGTGTAGATTCTCCTTCCATATGCAACTTAAAATCTTACTGTTTATAAAAATTAATTTATGATTAGTAGCTCTGTTGGCATGATCTCTTCTGGTGATCAGATGCTTTATTTAAATTGTTACTGTTATTCATAGGCAAAACAGATTTTTGATACTGGCATTTAGCTTCATAAAATAAAAGAAGAATTGAATTTGAAATTATATGCACTGTTTAGGTGTATTCATTTAGGAATGGAAATAGTTGTTAGAAAATAATATTCACAAGGTATGTTTACAAGTGTATACATTTGAATTTCAAATGAATGTAATGACAACTGTGTGATTCTTTGTTATATTCAAGAAACTGGAATATAAATTGTCTGCTTACCATTCATATTGAAGTCATTGTGATCGTAGATGATAATTCCATGTAGCCATAGCTGGCAAGATGGGGTAGGAAGCAGGCATGTGCATTAGCTGGTCAGAAATGTATTTCTCAAGTGTCTGGAATAATTAAAATAATTTGGCTATTTTATTGTCTTGATTTTCTAATTTAAAAAAATGAATTTGCATACTGTCTTACATTGATTCCTAGTTGATCTGTATTTCTGCAAAGTATAACTCCATGCAGAATGAGGCCCTAATTAAATGTAAATTCACTGCCTCTTGATTGGTGTGAACTCTAAAAGATTTCTTTATATGAATGGCATATTCATCTAGGGAGAATTCTCATTTTAAGGGGCCCCCTTAGCTTTTACTGAACATTTGGGCAAATTGTATTCGAGGATTAAGTCCTCAGAAAGTCCAGGAGTGATCAGCAATGGAACGTTAGTGTTGGAAGAGGCCTGGCACCCGTCTGGCGCAATGGTTCCCACCACTGGCTACACATCCTGGGAAGATTTTAGAGTATAGTGATGCTTGGGCTTTACCCCCAGGTGTTGATATTAACTTACTGCTATTTAATTGGTATTAACTTAGTACTTAATGAGCAGGTTGAAAATATTTGTGATTCTTGCATTTGGTTTTTTTCCTACATTAAATTATATCAGTATTTATTCTCTATGTATTAATTTTATTTACTTATTTTTAATATAATTTTAATTTTATATTAAAGTATAATTGATTTACAGTGTTATATTTCAGGTGTACAGCAAAGTGATTCAGTTGTACATATACATATATCCATTCTTTTTCAGATTCTTTTCCAATATAGTTTATTATACAATATTGAGTATAGTTCCCTGTGCTATATAGTAGGTCCTTGTTGACGATCTATTTTATATATAGTAGTGTGTATATGTTAATCTCAAACTCATAACTTATTCCCCCCCACCTTTCCCCTATGGTAACCATAAGTTTGTTTTCGAAGGCTGTGAGCCTGTTTCTGTTTTGTAAATAAGTTCACTTGTATCATTTTTTTAGGTTCCACATATAAGTGATATCATGTGATATTTGTCTTTCTCTGTCTGACTTACATCACTTAGTATGGTACTCTCTAGGTCCATCCATGTTGCTGCAAATGGTATTATTTCATTCTTTTTTATGGCTGAGTAGTATCCCATTGTACTTATACCACATCTTCTTTATCTATTCCTCTGTTAATGGACATTTAGGTTACTTCCATGTCTTGACTATTGTAAATAGTGCTGCAATGAACATTGGAGTGCATGTATCATTTCGAATCATGGTTTTGTCTGGATATATGCCCAGAAGTGGGGTTGCTGGATCATATGGTAGTTCTATTTTTCAGTTGTATAAGGAACCTCCATGCTGTTCTCCATAGTGGTTATACCAATTTACATTCTTTCGTACCAATTTACATTCCCACCAACAGTGTGGGAGGGTTCCCTTTTCTCCACACCCTCTCTAGCATTTATTGTTTGTAGAATTTTTCATGATGGCCATTCTGACTGGTGTGAGGTGATATCTCATTGTAGTTTTGATTTGCATTTCTTAATAATTGGTGATGTTGAGCATCTTTTCATGTGCTTTTTGGCCATCTGTATGTCTTCTTTAGAGAAATATCTGTTTAGATCTTCTGCCCTTTTTTTTTTTTTTTGGTTTGTTTGTTTTTTGATATGGAGCTGCATGAGGTATTTGTATATTTTGGGATTAATTCCTTGTTGGTTGCTTCCTTTGCAAATATTTACTCCCATTCTGTGGGTTGTCTTTTCGTTTTGTTTCTGGTTTCCTTTGCTGTGCAAAAGCTTTTTAAGTTTCATTAGCCCCCATTTGTTTATTTTTGTTTTTATTTTCATTACTCTGGGAGGTGGATCCAAAAGATCTTGCTGTGATTTATGTCAGAGAGTGTTCTGCCTATGTTTTCCTCTAAGAGTTTTATAGTATCCAGTCTTACATTTAGGTCTTTAACCCATTTTGAGTTTATTTTTGCATATGGTGTTAGGGAGTGTTCTAATTTCATTCTTTTACATGTAGCTGTCCAGTTTTCCCAGCACCACTTATTGAAGAGACTGTCTTTTCTCCATTGTATATTCTTGCTTCCTTTGTTGTAGATCAGTTGACCATAGGTGCAGGGGTTTATTTCTGTACTTTCTATCCTGTTCTATTGATCTATATTTCTGTTTTTGTGCCAGTACCATACTGTTTTGATTACTGCAGATTTGTAGTATAGTCTGAGGTTAGGGAGCCTGATTCCTCCAGCTCTGTTTTTCTTTCTCAGGATGGCTTTGGCTATTCAGGGTCTTTTGTGTTTCCATACAAAGTTAAAACTTTTTTGTTTACCAGATTTATTGATGAGCTCTAGTAGTTTTCTGGTAGCATCTTTAGGATTTTCTATGTATAGTATCATGTTATCTGCAAACAGTGACAGTTTTCCTTCTTTTCCAATTTGGATTCCTTTTATTTTTCTTCTCTGATTGCCATGGCTAGGGCTTCCAAAACTATGTTGAATAAAAATGGCGAGAGTGGATATCCTTGTCTTGTTCCTGATCTTAGAGGAAATGCTTTCAGCTTTTAACCATTGAGAGTGATGTTAGCTGTGGATTTGTCATATATGGCCTTTATTATGCTTAAATAGTTTCCCTCTATGCCCACTTTCTGGAGAGTTTTTATCATAAACCGGTGTTGAATTTTGTCAAAAGGTTTTTCTGCATCTACTGAGGTGATCATAGTCTTTGGTTTTTTTTTAAATTGGAGCATAGTTGCTTTACAATGTTGTGTTAGTTTCTGCTGTACAGCAAAGTGAATCAGCCATATGTATACATATATCCCCTTCCTCCCAGACTTCTTTCCCATCTAGGTCACCACAGAGCACAGAGTAGAGTTCCCTATGCTATACAATAGGTTCTTACCAGTTATCTATTTTATACATAGTAGTGTATATATGTCAATCCCAGTCTCCCACTTCATCTTTGCTACTATTTTTTGAGGATTTTTGTGTCTATATTCATCAGTGATATTGGCCTGTAATTTTCTTTTTCTGTGGTATCTTTGTCTGTTTTTTTGTATCAGGGTGATGGTGGTCTCATAGAATGAATTTGGGAGGGTTCCTTCCTCTGCAATTTTTTGGAAGAGTTTCAGTAGAATAGGTGTTAAGGCTTCTCTAAATGTTTGATAGAATTCACCTGTGAAGCCATCTGGTCCTGGACTTCTGTTTGTTGGAAGATTTTTAATCACAGTTTCAATTTCAGTACTTGTGATTTGTCTGTTCAT
Organism: Delphinus delphis; assembly: GCF_949987515.2. NCBI lineage: Eukaryota > Metazoa > Chordata > Mammalia > Artiodactyla > Delphinidae > Delphinus > Delphinus delphis. The sequence continues at coordinate 44,559,887 of NC_082694.2, read as the reverse complement.
ATTTTCTATTTCTTCCTGGTTCAGTCTTGGAAGGCTATACCTTTCTAAGAATTTGTCCATTTCTTCTAGGTTGTCCATTTTATTGGCATATAGTTGCTTGTAGTAGTCTCTTATGATCCTTTGTATTTCTGTAGTGTCAGTTGTAACTTCTCCTTTTTCATTTCTAATTTTATTGATTTGAGCCCTCTTCCTTTTTTTCTTGATGAGACTGGCTTAAGGCTTGTCAGTTTTGTTTATCTTTTCAAAGAACCAGCTTTTAGTTTCATTGATTTTTGCTATCATTTCCTTCATTTCTTTTTCATTTATTTCTGCTCTGATCTTTATGATTTCTTTCCTTCTACTAACTTTGGGTTTTGTTTGTTCTTTCTCTAGTTGCTTGAGGTGTAAGATTAAGTTGTTTATTTGAAATTTTTCTTGTTTCCTGAAGTAAGATTGTATTGCTATAAACTTCCCTCTTAGAACTGCTTTTGCTGTGTCCCATAGTTTTTGGATTGTCATCTTTTCATTGTCATTTGTCTCCAGGTATTCTTTTATTTCCTCTTTGATTTCTTCAGTGATCCTTTGTTTGTTTAGTAACATATTGTTTAGCCTCCATGTGTTTGTGTTTTTTACAGTTTTGGTGTGTGTGTGTGTGTGTGTGTGAGATTGATTTCAAATCTCATAGTGTTGTGGTCAGAAAAGATACTTGATATGATTTCAGTATTTTTTAATTTACTGAGGCTTGATTTGTGGCCCAGCATGTGATCTATCCTGGAGAATGTTCCATGTGCATTTGAGAAGAATGTTTATTCTGCTGCTTTCTATAAATATCAATTAAGTCCATCTGGTCAAATGTGTCATTTAAGGCCTGTGGTTCCTTATTGATCTTCTGTCTGGATGATATGTACATTCATGTAAACTGGGGTGTTAAAGCCACTATCACTGTGTTACTGTCGATTTCTGCTTTTACTGCTGTTAGCATTTGCCTTATATATTGAGGTGCTCCTATGTTGGGTGCATATATATTTACAATTGTTATATCTTCTTCTTGGATTGATCCCTTGATCATTATGTAGTGTCCTTCTTTGTCTCTTATAACAGTCTTTAAAGTCTATTTTGTCTGATGTGAGTATTGCTACTCCAGCTTTCTTTTGATTTCCGTTTACATGGGATATTTCCATCCCTTCACTTTCAGTCTGCATGTGTCTTTTGGTTGGAGCATTTAATCCATTTACCCTTAAGGTAATTATCCATATGTATGTTCTTATTGCCATCTTGTTAATTGTTTTGGATTTGTTTTTGTAGGTATTTTTCCTTCTCTTTCTCTTTTGTTCTCATGTGATTTGATGACCATCTTTAGTGTTGTGTTTGCATTGCTTTTTATTTTTTGTGTGCGTATCTATTGTAGATTTTTGGTTTGTGGTTCCCATGAGGTGTTTTGGTTTTTTTTAACATCTTTATTGGAGTATAATTGCCTTACAATGGTGTCTTAGTTTCTGCTTTATAACAAGGTGAATCAGTTATACAATACCTGTGTTCCCATATCTCTTCCCTCTTGCATCTCCCTCCCTCCCACCCTCTCTACCCCACCCTTCTAGGTGGTCACAAACCACCGAACTGATCTCCCTGTGCTATGCAGCTGCTTCCCACTAGCTATCTATTTTACATTTGGTAGTGTATATATGTCCATGCCACTCTCTCACTTTGTCACAGCTTACCCTTCCCCCTCCCCATTTCCTCAAGTCCATTCTCTAGTAGGTCTGTGTCTTTATTTCCATCTTACCCCTAGGTTCTTCATGACCTTTTTTTTTTCTTAGATTACACATATAGGTGTTAGCATACGGTATTTGTTTTTCTCTGTCTGACTTACTTCACTCTCTATGACATACTCTAGGTCCATCCACCTCACTACAAATAACTCAATTTCATTTATTTTTATGGCTGAGTAATATTCCATTGTATATATGTGCCACATCTTCTTTATCCATTCATCTGTTGATGTACACTGAGGTTGCTTCCATGTCCTGGCTATTGTAAATAGAGCTACAATGAACATATTGGTACATGACTCTATTTGAATTATGGTTTTCTCAGGGTATATGCCCAGTAGTGGGATTGCTGGGTCATATGGTAGTTCTATTTGTAGTTTTTTAAGGAACCTCCATACTGTTATCCATAGTGGCTGTATCAATTTACATTCCCACGAACAGTGCAAGAGTGTTCCCTGTTCTCCACACCCTCTCCAGCATTTATTGTTTCTAGATTGTTTGATGATGGCCATTCTGACCGGTGTGAGATGATATCTCATTGTAGTTTTGATTTGCATTTCTGTAATGATTAATGATGTTGAGCATCCTTTCATGTGTTTGTTGGCAATCTGTATATCTTCTTTGGAGGCCAGAAACTATCAAACTCTTAGAGGAAAATATAGGCAGAACACTCTATGACATAAATCACAGCAAGATCCTTTTTGACCCACCTCCTAGAGAAATGGAAATAAAAATAAAAATAAACAAATGGGACCTAATGAAACTTAAAAGCTTCTGCACAGCAAAGGAAACCATAAAGAAGACCAAAAGACAACACTTAGAATGGGAGAAAATATTTGCAAATGAAGCAACTGACAAAGGATTAATCTCCAAAATTTACAATCAGCTCATGCAGTTCAATAGCAAAAAATCAAACAACCCAATCCAAAAATGGGCAGAAGACCTAAATAGACATTTCTCCCATGAGGTTTTGATATAGCAGTCTATATATATACAAGATTGTTTTCAGTTGCTGGTCTCTTAATTTCAAATGCATTTCCAATATCCTGCATTTGTACTGTCCTCATGGTTGCTGGTTTTGATATCATATTTGTGTGTGGATGTTTTCCTACGTTTACTGTACGTTTGTTTGCCTTTACCGGTGAGCTTTCCCATTCGTAATTTTTTTGTTTCTAGTTGTGACCTTTTCTTTTCCGGCTAGAGAATTTCATTTAGCATTTGTTGTAAAGCTGGTTTGGTGGTGCTGAATTCTCTTAGCCTTTGCTTGTTTGTAAAGCTTTTGATTTCTCCACTGAATCTGAATGAGAGCCTTGCTGGGTAGAGTATTCTTGTAGGCTGTAGGTTTTTGCCTTTCATCACTTTAAATATATCATGCCATGCCCTCCTTTTTCAGGTAAATTGACTTCTTTTTCAGGTAGATTGACTTCTTTTTCAGGTAGATTGACCATCTCTACTTCACTTAGTTGTTCTTCTGGGGTTTTATCTTGTTCCTTCATCTGGAATGTATTTCTCTGCCATTTCATTTTGTCTAACTTTCTGTGTTTGTGGTCTCTGTTTCTCAGGCTGCGGGATTGTAATTCTTGCTTCTGGTGTCAGCCCATTGGTGGGTGAGGTTGGTCCAGGGGCTTGTGGAAGCTTTCTTGTAGGAGGAATTAGTGCCTGCCCACTGGTGGGTGGAGCTGCGTCTTGTCCCTTTGATGTCCAGGGCCATGTCAAGGGGTGAATTTATAGGCGATTGTTGGCTCAGGACAACTTTAGGCAGCCTGTCTGCTGATGGGTGCGGCTGTGTTTCCCCCCTACCCCCACCACTGGTTGTTTGGCCTGAGGTATCCCAGCACTGGAGTCTGCAAACTGTTTGGTAGGGCCAGATCTCGGTGCCAAAATGGCAACATCTGGGAGAGCTCACTCCAATAAGGGGTCCCTGGGGCCTCTGCTACCAGTGTCCTTGCCCCCACAGTGAGCCACAGCCAACCACTGCCTCCCCAGGAGACCCTCCAAGACCTGCAGGTAGGTTTGGCCCAGGATCCTATGGAGTCGCTGCTTTGCCCTGGGTCCCAGTGCATATGAAACCTTGTCTGCACCCTCCAAGAGTGGAGTCTCTATTTCCCCCAGTCGTGTGGAGCTCCTGCACTCAAGTCCCACTGGCCTTCAAAGCCAAATGCTCTGGGGGCTCCTCCTCCCAATGCCAGACCCTCAGGCTGGAGAGCCTGACATGGGGCTCAGATCTCACTCCTGTGGGAGAACCTCTGTGATATAATTATTTTCCAGCTTTTGGTCTCCCACCCAGTGGGTATGGCATTTTATTATATCATGAACGTGCCCCTGCTACTGTCTTGTTGTGGCTTCTTTTTTGTCTTTGGGTGTGTAATATCTTTTTTGGTAGGTTCAAGTCTTTTTTGTAGGTGGTTGTTCAGCAGTTAGTTGTGATTTTGGCGTTTTCATGAGAGGAGGTGAGCTCAAGTCCTTCTCCTCTACCATCTTGTTTCCTGCTCATACCTTGCATATTGGATATTACTGTTTCTGCTGTTCTGTGATCCCATTATATCTTATCTTCCAAAGTGGTTGAATTGGACTGGATCTATACATGAATTTCCTGTTGTTTTGCTGATGAACTGTACACTTTCCAGTTACGAGTAGATTGTAAAAAGTACAGTGCTATCTAGTGAGAACTCTGTAATTTTAAGAGCCTAGAATGTTTTAATGAAATACTGCTTTTAGAACACTGTTCTCCCAGACTCCATAATTTGTATCACACAGTTTTACTCTTTATTGTTGATGACAGTATGAATTATTATTGGTTACTTATGGGCAAATGATTATTTTCAAGATTATTTTAGTGGCTAAAATACTTAGCCCCTAGCACTAATTTGTATAATCAGTGCTTTGTAGTCTGCAAGATGATCGTACATACATTATCTTAATTGACCTCACAACAGAACTGAGATGGTGTCATTCATTCATTTTAGAGATGATGAGGTTAAGGTTAGAGATGCTAAGACTTGCCTGAGCTTGCATAGATAAAATGGGTACTTGGACCTTATTCATACTTGGTCCTTAGACCAAGTGTTCTTTCTTCAGAGCTGTTTCTGTGGTCAATACTTGTTCCTTTCTGCCTAATCAAAGGTCCTCCTTCTTTGTCTGATGATTGGAGCAATAGCTTCCTACTTGATGAGAGGTTAGCAGCCTCTTTCTCTAGTCTAGTCTCTGCCGCTACAATTGGTCCTTCTTTCTATTAGAGCTTCACAGAATGTGGTCCATGGACCACCTGCATCAGAATCTCCTGGGCTGTGTTTTAAAATGCATGTGCCTGGACCTAATTTCTGATCCACTAAATCAGAATCTCTGACATGGGCTGGGGGAATATGCACTTTAAACAATTGCCATTCTCTTTGTTTTCACTGTAAAGCTATCTCAAAAGTGTGTTATTAGCATTGTGGAGAGCCACCAAAAATTTGATCAAAAAACTATCCTAAATCATCACAGTTTATTTACCTTGGATGGACGAAGTTAAAAAATGTGATACCAGTTCTCAGTGATTGTGGTTAATTATTACTTATTCATTCAGGACTAAGGTAAGTAGACACAAGGTGCTAAAATGTGTATTAGCAATTCCTGACTCATCTCCGTAGCCAAGTACTCCATTTGGGTAGGTAACGTTGTGCTCTGAATGTTAGGATAGAGTCTTGGCAATTGGACAGTATCTGAAAGAAAGCAAAAACACATGAATGCTGAACAGAGCAACTTTTTATCTTTTTTAAACAGATTTTTGATATTTCCTGGGATCCATATCAGCCGAACAGAGTGGTTAGCTGTGGAGTGAAACATATAAAGGTAAAGTAGTTATTATAAAGAAATTTTGGTACCTTGTATGAAAATAATTCCAGATGTTTATATATATAATTTGGTGTTGAGAAACTGCTTCAAACTGCTTTTTTCCCCTTAAATTTGGAGGCTTCTTACCTGCATCTCTGATCCCAGAGCACACTAACATCAGCTGATGGGCCTCCCGTTTAGAAATGCAGTATAACAACAATCAAGCGAAGTGCTCAGCAGGCAGCTGAAAAGGAAACTTTATGTTAATTAAATATTATACAGAAGGGCTTCCCTGATGGCGTCGTGGTTGAGAGTCCGCCTGCCGATGCAGGGGACGCGGGTTCGTGCCCTGGTCTGGGAAGATCTCACATGCCGTGGAGCGGCTGGGCCCGTGAGCCATGGCTGCTGAGCCTGCGCGTCCGGAGCCTGTGCTCCCCAACGGGAGAGGCCACGGCGGTGAGAGGCCCGCGTACCGCAAAATATATATAAAAAAGACAGAAGACTCATAATACTTTTCGGATTGCATGTTTTAAAACAGTTCTGATTTTAATTTTGTGAATTAAGTTTTTTCATTGTGAATGTTTATACATATTGCATGTCAAAACTTTTTGATATGTTGATATGTTCTTTTAGAAGAAAGATGCCATGTTGTGATGGACCTAGAAGGAGAGCGATATATAGTACAAACCTACCTGGGCCATTGGCTTTTAAATGCCTAGCTTCCTGTAGACTTTTAAATTTTCCCATTATTTTAAAATTATTTTACAATAACATGCATTTCTTCCAAAATAAGAAAAAAGTAATGGAAACACAGGAGACAAAAAGATAAGTCTATAGGTTCTACTCTTCAAAGGTGTCACATGTCCTTAGGGCTTCATAAACATTTTATAATCCTTGTGCAGAGAGCTGATTTTAACCTGAGGCTATGTTTGCTGAAATGAAGGCACTTTTTGCTTCAACAGTAGTTGGATAATCCTTTCTCATAATTTATACAGTCCAACTGAAAGACTAGAAAACTCATTAAATTTGATAAACATTAGTTGAGTTTGTACCATGTGATAGAATAAAAACTGACCCGATTTTCAGTTTGCTTAAAACTGAGCAATTAAAACATTGAAATAGAACATTCTGTAAGAGTGGCAAAACCAAAATTCTCTAGGGATAACAGAGAGATCCCAACTGGTTAGAGGAATGTTAAGTGGTTCAGGAAGGGATGCTATTTGAGCTGAGCCTTAATGGATAGGTGAGTTTGGTAGGGTGGGCTTGGAAGGCAGCAGAACCCAGGGAAGGGGTTGCCCTTCAGTCAGGAGTTAATAGGCAGGGACTGGTCACCCATCGAATCATAGGTCTGGGGAGCAGAAGGGTCCTTGGCCCATTAACATGTTCACAGATTATCAACTTTTTCATCACCAAAGAACATCTTAGTTGTCTTTCCAAGGGAACAAATATTTTGAAAAATTTTGGCCATGAAATACATGGTAGCCATTACATCTTAATTCCCTTAACAGTTTTTAATTAACCAAGGATATAATATATATCTGCTAGCATGAGTTTCTGATCATAACATATGGAAGAGGCACTGAGTTGTTATTTCAGCCACAAGCAAAGAAATACATGAGCTCAAGATGAGCCGGATTCCATTATTCCATGGTGGCTCTCTGGAAGTCTGGCACCCTGACCAGGGAGCCTTCAGCCAACTTGCATATTCCACAGTGAGGAAGCCAAGACCTAGGATGTTGTTTGACTTTGAATCCTGGTTCTGTCTCCCTCTACTTGATTCTGGGAAAGCTATTTTATCTCCGAGACTGAATTTCTTTCTTTCCCAAAAAAACAAAAACAAAAAAGACAGGATAAAAAGGGGGGGTGGGGATAACTACCTCCTGAATTTAAGAGTTACATTAAACAGTGTATGGAACCAGTAGGGGCACAATAATATTAATTTCTTTTCCCATTTCCTAGGTCTACAAAAATAGTGGCACAGATAAGATTTAAACTCCGTTTCTGGCTCCCTTTGACAAGCTCTTTTCTCTTAGCAATTATTTCTTTAATGATCTATCTTGGCTTAAGTCCCCACCCCCAAACCAGATTATCAGAGATAATAGATTAACTGCTTTAATTGATAGATTCGTCCAGTTTCCCTGTTTCTTTCCATCTTTGGTTAACTCCTTTAATCAGTTGATTCTAAAAGCAGAGACAGATAGAACCCTGGAACCTCATTTGAAAACACTAAGAGCTGTTTGTCCTGTTAAATTTGTTAATTGTGTTTTGGCAGACCTAGGCATTTTTTCTAAGCAAAAACAAGCATTTTTACCTCAAATGGAAGAATCTGCAAATGCAGATTTTTTATTAATTATGTCATTCTTTATTCTTTATTAATTTTGTTTAGAAGGAAATCCACAACAAATTTCAGCAGGCTTTAACAAATTATTTTCACTATCTGTATTTTCTACATGCAATTCCAGGACCCCCACCTTTTTTCCCCAAAGCCGCCTAACATCAAACGAATCATTCCAGTCACAAAGTGAATGCAGAATCTCTAATGCACTCCAAGAAAATTTTTTTTTTTTTTTTTTTGCGATACGCGGGCGCCTCACTGTTGTGGCCTCTCCTGTCGCGGAGCACACGCTCCGGATGCGGCCATGGCTCACGGGCCCAGCAGCTCCGCGGCATGTGGGATCTTCCCGGACCAGGGCACGAACCCGTATCCCCTGCATCGGCAGGCGGACTCTCAACCACTGCGCCACCAGGGAAGCCCCCAAGAAAATATTTTTACGTGAAATTTTTGTAGCTAGGGTAAAATTCTTTCTCATTTTACAATCCCCAGTGTTTGGCAAACAGGCAAATTATGATTATCTGAAATGAATGCTTGAAAAACAGTAGCAGTTGAGCATTTTCTGCTTGCTTGGTTTTACAGGAAATGAGCCTACCAGGTTTGTTGGCTGTTATTGTTCTTTCTCCATTCTTTAGTCGCAGACAGAAGGGACCTCAGGGATTACTTAGGGTCAGATGAGCTCCCAAGTACCTGCCAGTTCTAACAGAATTTGCATTACAATCTGTGAATGGAGATTGGAGAAGATAAACAATGTGCTTTCATTTGATGTGGAGTTAATGGTGTGTTGCTACCCTAATCTGTCACTGTTTTCCAAACATGAAGTGCTTCTCAAGAAGAGATAATGTCTCAGATTTGCCATTTTCTGCAGAAATTCTCATGCCTATCCTGTCATTACAGCTATATATGCCTTTTTAGAGAATCATCTGATTATCTGGAATGTTTCATGTTGACATTATGCCATCTGACTGGGTGATTTCATCAGAAAAAATCTTTGTGTAGGGATAAGTCTCTCTTTTTTGTGGTTGTCCATCTAGAAATATTTCAACAACTCTGGCCAAAGTACACATCCCAAGTTAAAGGGATAATAATTACCAAATAGTTACGCTTCCTTTAATTTTCATGCATGGGGAGATAATAGAAGGATAAATGTCTGCCTTAAGCATCACCGTGTAACAGCAAGTTCTTTGGCATGTAGGTACAACCAGTAGTTGTTTATGTCTCATAGTTTGTTCAGGTTCAAAGTTAATACTTAAATGTTTTCCCAAGGCATATACCTAACTATCCTTCCCCAGATTGTTCTTATTCTTTTGATGTATACTTTAGTGCCTTTTTGTAAAATCAGTAATAGCCAAAGAAGCAAATCACCAGAGTTGATACTTAATGAGAGAAGAATCTTGTATAGTCTCAGATGATGGCACATCTTTCTCTCATTCTCCCCAAGGGCCACCACCTCCACAGCTGCCTGAGTCCTGGCCCTCCTGAGGGGTGCACCCATCTAGAACTGCTTCCTCGAGTACCCAGCCACTCTGGGAGGACCGTCATTTTTCCTCTCCTGCAGGCACAGGATATTAGGGTTGTCACTAATTTTTCCGCACACATTTCCTGTCACTTGGATTCACCTAACCCTGCTCTCCTAAACCACGATGCAGTTTCTTCCTCACCAATGACCCAAATCCTATTCTTGTTCATTCCAGTTAATTCAACATGGTTCTCTATCTTCAAATTTCCTTACCACTTGTATGCAGTCTGAATATGCTGCCTTCAAATGATCTTTTTTTGTTTTATATGTATCTTCTTCATTGGATTTAAAGTTCTCAAGGCAAATATTTCAATACTTTCTCATGTATAACCCCTGATGAACCTTTGGCAAGTCACTTATGCCTTCTTTCTCTCCTTTCCAAATGGGTGTAATAATAATATCTGCCTTAGCCTATTCGTAAGGGTATTATGAAGATCAAATAACTAAACACATGTAAAGAGCCTTTATAAATTGTGAGAGGCTACGTACATGGCAGTAAAATTATACCAGTTCACATACTGAAAGAAAATATGTCAGAGTGAAATACTTAATTTCTACATAACCATGGGAGTCTCCCTGCTGCTATCTATAAAGCAGCTCAACCTTTATGCTTATAGTCTCCCTCATAATAAATTATGCAACTAAAACTGAAAAGCCTAGTCAGTTATTTGGCTATATGAAATATAACCTATATTTAGAAACATTTCTGAGTAATGTTTCTACAGTGAAGATTTATGTAATTTTTAGTTAGAAATTATTTCTAAATGCATATATATATACGTGCAACAAAAACACCTAGAAGATATATCAACATGTTAACAGGAGGTTGTGAATAATTCCAATTTTCCTCTTTTCACTTTTCTCTGTTTCTAAACTTCTCTACAGTGAACCTATACTAGTGCTATAACTTGACAAGAAATTAAACAAAAAAATGAACATTAAACATTTAGCAAAGTTTTGGAATGTAGGAACTTTGAGAGTTTAAAAAATATTGTTATAAGTTTTTTTTTTTACTGCTAGTAGTTGGCTAAAATGTTTTGCAGTTCTCTGCCGTTATAACAAAACAAGTTAAATTATGTGTATCTAGTGCACCTATAGTAAATTATGTAAAATGTATTGAAACATTAGCAAATAAATACCAATAATGAGATGCATCAGAATACTCTTTTTTTTGGATCTATTTATTTTATCACTTATTTTCTAGTTTTGGACACTATGTGGAAATGCCCTGACTGCAAAAAGAGGGATATTTGGCAAAACAGGGGATCTTCAGACCATCCTTTGCCTTGCATGTGCCAAAGAAGACATCACCTACTCTGGTGCTTTAAATGGCGACATCTATGTCTGGAAAGGGCTCAATTTAGTCCGCACCATTCAAGGAGCACATAGTGTAAGTATTTCCGTATAGAAGTTTGGGAATGACTTATTAAATAAGTAAAAGTCACAAATCTCTGTATTTTTGCCCTGTTGCTTTAAGATCAGCCAGTTCTGCTGAACACTCACTAAACATTCATGAAGGATTTCCCTATTTATTTTTGTTCACCTGGAAGAAATTAATATTTCAAAAGCTTAATAACTTAATTAGCTTTCGTCTCAATTATCGATTGACTGATTAGTGTTGTAATTCAGCAGTACCAGCTTGACAGAAACTAGAAGTATTTCATCGTCAGTTTCATCTTCTAAACCAGCATTTCTTTTTTTTTTTGCGGTACACGGGCCTCTCACTGTTGTGGCCTCTCCTGTTGCGGAGCACAGGCTCTGGACGCACAGGCTCAGCGGCCATGGCTCACGGGCCCAGCCGCTCCGTGGCATGTGGGATCTTCCCGGACCGGGGCACGAACCCATATCCCCTACATCGGCAGGCGGACTCTCAACCACTGCACCACCAGGGAAGCCCAACCAGCATTTCTTAAACGTTAATGTGCCTATGAATCTCCTGGAGATCTTGTTAAAAAGCAGGTTGTCAGTATCACTGATGAACATAGATGCAAAAATCCTCAGCAAAATACTAGCAAACAGAATCCAATAGCACATTAAAAGGATCATACACCATGATCAAGTGGGGTTTATCCCAGGAATGCAAGGATTCTTCATTATACACAAATCCATCAATGTGATAAATCATATTAACAAATTGAAGGAGAAAAACCACATGATCATCTCAATAGATGCAGAAAAAGCTTTCAACAAAATTCAGTACCCATTTATGATAAAAACTCTCCAGACAGTGCGCATAGAGGAAACTTACCTCAACATAATAAAGGCCATATATGACAAACCCACAGCCAACATCATTCTCAATGGTGAAAAACTGAAACCATTTCCACTAAGATCAGGAAAAAGACAAGGTTGCCCACTCTCAGGACTATTATAAAACATAGTTTTGGAAGATTTAGCCAATGTGGTCAGAGAAGAAAAAGCAAGAAAAGGAACCCAAATCAGAAAAGAAGAAGTAAAACTGTCACTATTTGCAGATGACATGATACTATACATAGGGAATCCTAAAGATGCTACCAGAAAACTACTAGAGCTAATCAATGAACTTGGTAAAGTAGCAGGATACAAAATCAATGCACAGAAATCTCTTGCATTCCTATACACTAATGATGAAAAATCTGAAAGATAAATTAAGGAAACCCTCCCATTTACCACTGCAACAAAAAGAATAAAATACCTAGGAATAAACCTACCTACAGAGACAAAGACCTGTATGCAGAAAAGTATAAGACACTGATGAAAGAAATTAAAGATGATACAGACAGATGGAGAGATATACCATGTTCTTGGATTGGAAGAATCATTGTGAAAATGACTATACTACCCAAAGCAATCTGCAGATTCAATGCCATCCCTATCAAACTACCACTGGCATTTTTCATAGAACTAGAACAAAAAATTTCACAATTTGTATGGAAACACAAAAGATTGCAAATAGCCAAAGCAATCTTGAGAAAGAAAAATGGAGCTGGAGGAATCAGACTTCCTGACTTCAGACTATACTACAAAGCTACAATAATGAAGACAGTATGATACTGGCACAAAAACAGAAATATAGATCAATGGAACAGAATAGAAAGGCCAGAGATAAACCCACATACATATGGCCACCTTATCTTTGATAAAGGAGGCAAGAATATACAATGGAGAAAAGACAGCCTCTTCAGTAAGTGGTGCTGGGACAACTGGATGGCTACATGTAAAAGAATGAAATTAGAATACTCCCTAACACCATACACAAAATTATAATGGATTAAAGACCTGATCGTAAGGCCAGACACTATAAAACTCTTAGAGGAAAATATAGGCAGAATACTCTATGACATAAATCACAGCAAGATCCTTTTTGACCCACCTCCTAGAGAAATGGAAATAAAAACAAAAATAAACAAATGGGACCTAATGAAACTTCAAAGCTTTTGCACAGCAAAGGAAACCATAAACAAGACGAAAAGACAACCCTTATAATGGGCAAAAATATTTGTAAACGAAGCAACTGACAAAGGATTAATCTCCAGAATATACAAGCAGCTCATGCAGCTCAATATCAAAAAAACAAACAACCCAGTCCAAAAATGGGCAGAAGACCTAAATCGACATTTCTCCAGAGAAGATATACAGATTGCCAACAAACACATGAAAGGATGCTCAACATCACTAATCATTAGAGAAATGCAAATTAAAAGTACAATGAGGTATTACCTCACACTGGCCAGAATGGCCATCATCAAAAAATCTACAAACAATAAATCTTGGAGAGAGTGTGGAGAAAAGGAAACCCTCTTGCACTGTTGGTGGGAATATAAATTGATACAGCCACAATGGAGAACAGTATGGAGGTTCCTTAAAAAACTAAAAACAGAATTACCATATGACCCAGCAATCCCACTACTGGGCATATACCCTGAGAAAACCATAATTCAAAAAGAGTCATGTACCACAATGTTCATTGCAGCACTATTTACAATAGCCAGGACATGGAAGCAACCTAAGTGTCCATCAACAGTTGAATGAACAAAGAAGATGTGGCACATACATACAATGGAATTTTACTCAGCCATAAAAAGAAACAAAATTGAATTATTTATAGTGAGGTGGATGGACCTAGAGTCTGTCATACAGAGTGAAGTAAGTCAAAGAGAAAAACAAATACCGTATGCTAACACATATATATGGAATCTAAAAAAAAAAGTTATGAAGAACCTAGGAGCAGGACAGGCATAAAGACTCAGACATAGAGAGTGGTCTTAAGGACACGGGGAAGGGGTAAGGGTAGGCTGGGACGAAGTTAGACAGCACTGATATATATACACTACCAACTGCAAAATAGATAGCTAGTGGGAAACAGCCACATAGCACAGGGAGATCAGCTTGGTGCTTTGTGACCAGCTAGAGGGTTGGGATAGGGAGGGTGAGAGGGAGACGCAAGAGGGAGGAGAGGTGGTGATATATGTATACGTATAGCTGCTTTACTTTTTTGTACAGCAGAAACTAATAGAACAGTATAAATCAATTATACTCCAATAAAGATGTTAAAAAAATGCAGACTGTTACTCAGTGTGTCTGGGATGACATTACTGCTGCTGGCCTGTGGCCTATATGTTGAATAGCAAGGATGGAGACAGCTGTTATTTTTATAGTGGTTAATAAGGTAGATTTTCCTCATCTGAGTGAGAGAGCGTCACCTCCATGTCCACATCACAATTTCTTAAAATGCAAACAAAAACCACTGATAAATTCTTTTGATGGTCTGCTCTGTAAGAACAAGGACAAACTTGACTCTGAGCACTCTGCTGAATTCTGACATATATTAAAATAGTTATATTGCTGTGTCTATAGATGATAAAGTAGAAATGACCAGAAGAATGGGGAGATGATGTGAAAGGTAAAGCCTGTTGTAATAAATGGAAATTTGGTAAAATGTTATCAGAAACTCAACAGACCTTTAGCTTTTTGCCCTGTGAACCTGAAGAAAAGTTTCAGCAACTCTTAGCAAAAGAGCTATGAAATTTTAGAACTTTCACTGTCTTGTATGTTGAAGACCAGTTTTCTTGGCTTTGCTAATTATGAAACAGCTCTTGAAACAAAAGGTCAGTATTGGTCCTCATTCATAAAAACAGCTGCGTTAGTAACCTAATTTCTCTTTACACTGGATATTATGTCAACATTATACTCTTGTAACACATTTTCCATGGAAAAGCATCTTTAAGTTGTGAAACCACGTCAGAGGTGAAAAGCGTCTTCAAATAATGCTTAACAAGCTAACACAAGTGTAATTTATGCTTCCATTTAGGCTCAGATGGTGCGTGCTTGAGCTCATTGGGATGCATTTCTGTCACCATCGTCCCTATAGAAGTGTTTGTGTTCCTAGCCCGCATATCTTTACTTGTTTTAAAAGGAATTTATGTGAAACACCGCCACCATTGTCTTTATAATGATTAGCTGTCACAGAAAGAAATTTATGATTTTTATATTTGCTTTAGCCAAGGAATTCCTGAATTTTTTTTACAGCCTGTTATTAGTTTAATCGTGGCAAAGGAGCACTTGAACTAGTTTGCTTTAGTGATATTATGAATTTTTAATCTAGCTAAAATGGCTACTTGCATTGCCAGGATTTCAATAGAGAGCAAGAGATTTGTTTTTTGTTTTATTTTTGCTTTGTTTTGTATTTTTATCATCAAGATCCAGCTATAATGACTGTTTAGAACGATTGCAGCATTGAGTATTATCTGCCTTAATCAACAGGCTGGAATCTTCAGCATGTATGCTTGCGAAGAAGGCTTTGCCACTGGTGGACGAGATGGGTGTATACGATTATGGGATACTGATTTCAAACCAATAACCAAAATTGATCTCAGGGAGACAGAACAAGGATATAAAGGTAACACATGTATTAATACTTATCCATAGATCTTAATGTGTTAAATACAGTGTGAAAGTCTGTTTCTATATTTGTTTCTCTTACCCCATCTTCTACCATGAAGGATTTAAGGTAGTTTACATAAATGTAATGGATACAAGATTAAAAGTATGTTGAATGTAAGTGAATACCCCTTTTTCCTAATTTGCACAAGGGTATCTATATGTACAAGCAGTGGTCCTGCTGCAAAGATAAACAACATAATAATAAAACTACTGACTGGTAACCTGAGAGATGGGACTTTCAGTTATAAAACTGGGAAGTTCTGGGTAAGTTAGTGACCCTAAATGTAACTGCATGCAGCCTCTGAAAATAAATAAATAAATAAATAATAGGAAAAACAAGAGAAATTATTTTTAAAAAAATAGCCTTAGTGGAGTAGCTACCATAGTAGTAGGGGTTAAGAGCCCGGGCTCAGAGTCGGGGAGCCTGGGTTCAAATCCAAGTTTTACCTGTGATAGATTGGAGACCTTGATCAAATTTGTTAACATCTCTGGGCCTCAGTTTCCTCATCTGTAAAATGGGGGTAATACCAACACCAACCTCATAGAGTTCTATGAGGATTAAATACACTTGCAGAGTGCTTAGAGTAAGTCATGGTGCATGGTCAGCCCTCAGTAAACGTTGGCTACTGTTAACAATATGTTAAGTATGTGTACCAGAGAATACAAAGCAGTTTATATACATCTTTTTAAATTCTCATGATAGGCTTATTATCTCATTTTTCATATAGAGAATTTGGCACTGAGAGAGATTAAAGTGGAAAATGTAAATAGGAAAGATAAGATGAAGTAAGTCACAAGTGACGTTAGTCCACTGAGCACATGTGGGGAGTTCTGTTCACGTGAGAATTTAGTGTCCACTTCATTGCATGGACAGTCAAGGCCCTCGAGTTCTCTGCCAGAGAACATGGGCCAATGTAACTTTATCCAGAAAAGTACTTTAGGCAGATATAAGCAAGTAAGCACCCATAAAAGCAATGTTAAAAATGCTAGTAAAGCAGCCAAAAATGTTTGACCTTGAACCGTGAAACTTCTTGGTGTATCCCTCAAGGTAAACTGGAAGCAAAACATATACTTAGATAACTCATGAGTTAACTTACTAGATGGGATTATTGACCATAAACTGGCTAGATGTTGGGGAGCATCAACCAGAAATCGTGATTCCTTTTTGGCAGTCACTTTATCCAGCTCATCCCAAAATTTTATCACATAATCAAGGTATAAATTTTAAAGTGTGAGGATCAGGGCAGAAGCCATATTTACTCTGCTCTACTTTTCTCCCTGATACCCAGTCCCTGACTTCAGGCTCTCAAAGGAGAGTTCAGGAGCCGGTTCAGAACAAGCATCTGTATAGCCAGGGATTTGTATTGATTGTACAAAGCCACCCCCATGGTCAACTCCTATCCCCAGAGTCAAGGGAAGGTGGTCAGGGACACGTTCTATTTTCTATCAGTCTCAACTGATTCCCACACACGCTTGCCAATATCAAAGAGGATATAGGTGGTGCACAGTGGACGGAAGGACCTTAAGCAAGCCTGCATCTCATAGGTGTGGCCTGTAGCACCTGGGCTTATAGCTATCAGGGGAAGGATTAGCATGTATTTTTAGATGGATGGCCAGTGGGACAGTAGCCTGTATTTCAGGAGGAGTAGTGAACTGTGCTTTTAAAGGACTGGATAAACCATGCTGCTGTTCAGGAGCCGTGAAAATGGGTGCCGTTTTCTTGCCACCTTCTTCATTTTTGCAGTCTCAGCTCACTACCAATACTCTTGTTTACTTCATGTTTTACTTTAAATGGATGTGAATGCATCTCTTTCTTCTTTTTTTTAACTTCTCCTCATAAGCAATAATATCTGTGAAATTATGGCTTTAATATACTGTTTATTGTTAAGTTCTAGCTATTGGATTAAAAAATTTTGTCCATGTAGCATCTTCACCATCAGTGGTGCCTTTGCCTGTCACACTTTTGGCAACACTGTAACAGAAGTCTACTATGTACTATCAAACTTCCAAAGAATTGCCGGCATTTTTTCCAGCCCTTAGTGGAAAACAGGACAAATGTATAGAGTCAAACGAATGAAAGGCTCGTGGTTGAAGTGTTGGTAACAACCCCAAATCTGGCTTACTCTTCACCCTCAACTCAGCTAGTTCTCGAGCCTGTGTGGACAGGGCCTTGCAGGGGGAACCTGCCACGATCCTGAACCACCCTCAGGGACTTTCTCTTGCCCTCAGCCGGGCCTTGGCGCCATCATCACACGGAAGCAGGGCCGGGGGGCCGTTGAGTTGAGAAGCCAAGTCTCAGAACAGGCCCTCCATGACGTTCTCTGAGACCAGCTGCCAGGGCCACCCTGTGACAGGGGTGTACTCTAGGGCACCTGAAGGTGGGAGTGAGGCCAGAGTGAGCTAGGAGACCCAGCACAAGTATAAGGATTAAAATATGTAGGATTGCAGGTGAGGATTAAAAGTAGTTGAAATGTATACAGTTTTCTGTTCCAGCTCCCTCTTCAACCAGCCATTACCATACATGCCCTCGCTCTTCCGAGCATTTGCAGACAGTGTGGGTTAAAGGGGAGGGAAGGAAAGACTGTGGGGAGAGGCTGAAACAGGAGGAAGAAGACAAAGTGGACAGGACTTGGGGTGTACTTTGTCCCACCCCATCCTGCCCTGCACACCACCGCCCACCCGCCCCGCCGCCGCCGCCATTCCCCGAAAAGGAGTCTTGACTTTTCCTCCACCTTCAGGCTCTGCCTCAAGATGGAAACAAAGTACCATTTGGAAGGAGCAGATACAAGCAAAGCACTGTTAGAACTAGTTACCAACCAGGGTTCGTGGCCTCCTTAATCAATGGAAATTGATAAGAGGCCGGTCAAGAAATTCAGGCAAGGCTTTATTGGGGCTCCTGCTGCAGCACGAGGGAGCAAAAACAAGTAACACGTTCCTTGCTCCTTCCCTGAGCGGGGGTAAACTGCTTCCTTATATGGGGTGAGGGTAGGGGTGGGTCCAGGGGTCCGGCCAGAGGGGTGGCTTAGGCGGTCTGCCCACTCCCTTGGTGGTGCTGTGTGCAGGGGGCATGCGCAGTACCCTGCTTTTCCTCTGGGCTGGTCAGAAGTGGCAGTTGGGTTTTTGGTCTTTTTGTTCATAATTTAGCCCAACTGTGCAAGCACACAG
Source organism: Delphinus delphis (assembly GCF_949987515.2). Taxonomy (NCBI): domain Eukaryota; kingdom Metazoa; phylum Chordata; class Mammalia; order Artiodactyla; family Delphinidae; genus Delphinus; species Delphinus delphis. Next base: position 44,541,388 of record NC_082694.2, on the reverse strand, counting down.
TTATTTTTAGTTCCTTATAGTTTATTTGTATTTTGTTGCTGGAGGAGACTGTCCAGGTGCAAGCGCTGCAGCAACGGGTCCCAGGGTTTCAGGTCCAAGCCTGTCTTACTACTTTGCTCTCAATTTGGACATGAAGCTACGTGTATGGACAGTTTTATTCTAGTAAAAATTTCTTGATATGAATGAGCCTTCTTCGATATTTTTGCTGTTTGTATAGCAATGACTCGAATTCATTTCTGTGGAAATATAGTAACTTCTCGTATTACTCAAACAACTATTTAAATAAATTTAGCAAGAGAATTAATTATGGCCATGTCCCAACTCCCATGACATAGTACTGATATTCTATAGTCCTTAAATTTATAAACTTACTAGTAAAAATTCAGAAACTGCTACTTAACGTTTGGTAATCTGAGTCTGTTTGTAACAACCACACTTACTATGGCACTATTTCTACTGCCCTTCCTATAGACTTCCAGAAGATCTATAAAATGAATCTGGCCATTTCCAAGTTGTTTTATATAAATATTCATAAGATTTACCTATATTTGCATCTTCTGATAATTATTATTTGCTAAAAAACAAGAAAGAGAACAGTTTTTAGATGAACTAAGATTAACACTAAGCTCAGGAAAAAAAACCCAAAATGATATTACAGCTTTATTATAAAGTGATGGTATTAATCAGTTCTGCTACATCTTTATAGTCAAACTTGAGCTAATTAAGACTTTGACTTCTACTGAAAACAATTAACCCTTCTTTAAATTGAGGGTGAATCAGCTTGGAGATAGGTCATTGTCATATCAACAAGAATCTGTACAGCCAGAGCTGATTCTCAGGGCTTCTTCTCTTCTCCCCAAGTCTTAGTAAAAGAAAATGGACTTCATAAGCCCAGAGGACCATTCCTCAATCAAAGGAATAGTAGTGTTTTATTTATATCACTGACATACAACTTTTGTGAGTTGTGAGTCTGCAAACAAGTTTTTACTAACAATACATGGTGATATAAATCAGCGATCTAATTCATCCAGGATCCCTTATCTACAATTCTGAAGTCAAAAAACTCAGAATGCCAAAATGTACATATATTTTTTATGAGGGCAACCAACTTTTTTATTGTGGTAAGATATACACAAAATTTACCATTTTAACCATTTTTTCAGTAAACATATGAGTGCATCAAGTACAGTCACCTTATGCAGCCATCATGACCATCCATCTCCAGAACATTGTTCATCTTTCCAGACTGAAACATCATACCCATTAAAAAACAACTCCCCATTCCCTTCTCGTCCTGGCCCTGGCAGCCCCCATTCTACTTTCTGTCTCTGTGAATTTGCCTGTTCTAATTTGCCTATTCTTATTCTCGTATAAGTGGAATTATGCAGTATTTGCTCTTTTGTGACTGGCTTATTTCTCTTAGAATAATGTCTTCAAGGTTCATCCATGTTGTAGCATGTGTCAGAATTTCCTTTGTTCTTAAGGCTGAATAATATTTCGTTGTATACCACATTTTGTTTATCCATTCATCTGTTAATGGATACTTGGGTTGCTTCCACCTTTTGGCTATTGTGAATAATGCTGCAATGAACATGGGTACGCAAATGTCTCTGAGACTTTGCTTTCATTCCTTGGGATATATATCCAGAAGTGGAATTATTGGATCATATGGTATTTCTATTTTTAATATTTTTGAGGAACTTCCATACTGTTTTCCATAACAGCTGCACCATTTTTATATTCCTACCAGCAGTGCACAAGGATTTCAATTTCTCCACATCCTCACCGACACTTTCTGGGTTTTTTGTTTGTTTGTTTTTTTGTTTTGCGGTATGCGGGCCTCTCACTGTTGTGGCCTCTCCCATTGCGGAGCACAGGTTCCAGACGCACAGGCTCAGCGGCCATGGCTCACGGGCCCAGCCGCTCCACGGCATGTGGGATCTTCCCGGACCAGGGCATGAACCCGTGTCCCCTGCATCTGCAGGCGGGCTCTCAACCACTGCGCCACCAGGGAAGCCCTGGTTTTTTGTTAATAGCTATTCTGATATATGTGAAGTGGTTTTCAATTGCATTTCCCTAATGATTTTTGATGTTAAGCATCTTTCATAAGCTTGTTGGCCATTTGTATATCATCTTTGGAGAAATTTCTATTCAAGTCCTTTGCCCATTTTTTTTTCACACACACACGCACTGTATTTTATTTTTACAAGAGATAAACTGACACCAAGCATTGTAAATGGATGACCACAACCAAAGCAACAATGATTGCAATTACCAAACACAAAACACACTCATACTATGTCATCATATTGACATTCAGTCCAGTAATCCTCCACTGTAACAGCTCCATTACTTTGCAGTGAAAAAAAAATTTTTTTTATTTCTGATACACATTTTAAAGTAATAACTAGAATTATGACTTATAACATTATACCAGAACATATAAGATTTTTAGAAATTTCATGTAATGTCCGAAACATTTATATTAACATATTTCCATACAAATAACCCAAAGAAAATTTAGTATTAGTTGGTTTTTTTGTTTGTTTTTTTATACTGCAGGTTCTTATTAGTCATCAATTTTATACACATCATTGTATACGTGTCAATCCCAATCACCCAATTCAGCACACCACCGTCACCACCCCACCACGGTTTTCCCCCCTTGGTGTCTCTACATCTGTGTCTCAACTTTTGCCCTGCAAACCGGTTCATCTGTACCATTTTTCTAGATTCCACATACATGCATTAATATATGATATTTCTTTTTCTCTTTCTGACTTACTTCACTCTGTATGACAGTCTCTAGATCCATCCACGTCTCAACAAATGACTCAGTTTTGTTCCCTTTTATGGCTGAGTAATATTCCATTGTATACATGTACCACATCTTCTTTATCCATTCGTCTGTCAATGGGCATTTAGGTTGCTTCCATGACCTGGCTATTGTAAATAGTGCTGCAATGAACATTGGGGTGCATGTGTCTTTTTGAATTATGGTTTTCTCAGGGTATATTCCCAGTAGTGGGATTGCTGGGTCATATGGTAATTCTATTCTTCATTTTTAAAGGAACCTCCATACTGTTCTCCATAGTGGCTGTATCAATTTACATTCCCACCAACAGTGCAAGAGGATTCCCTTTTCTCCACACCCTCTCCAGCGTTTGTCGTTTATACATTTTCTGATGATGCCCATTCTAACTCATGTGAGGTAATACCTCATTGTAGTTTTGATTTACATTTCTCTAATAATTAGTGATGTTGAGCAGCTTTTCATGTGCTTTGTGGCCATCTGTATGTCTTCTTTGGAGAAATGTCTATTTAGGTCTTCTGCGCATTTTTGAATTGGGTTGTTTGTTTTCTTAATATTGAGCTGCATGAGCTGTTTATATATTTTGGAGATTAATCCTTTGTCCGTGGATTCATTTGCAAATATTTTCTCCCATTCTGAGGGTTGTCTTTTCGTCTTGTTTATGGTTTCCTTTGCTGTACAAAAGCTTTTAAGTTTCACTAGGGACCATTTGTTTATTTTTTTTTTATTTCCATTACTCTAGGAGGTGGATCAAAAAAGTTCCTGCTGTGATTTATGTCAAAGAGTGTTCTTTCTATGTTTTCCTCTAAGTTTTATAGTGTCTGGTCTTACATTTAGGTCTCGAATCCATTCTGAGTTTATTTTTGTGTATGGTGTTAGGGAGTGTTCTAATTTCATTCTTTTACGTGTAGCTGTCCAGCTTTCCCAGCACCACTTATTGAAGAAACTGTCTTTTCTCCATTGTATATCTTTGCCTCCTTTGTCATAGATTAGTTGACCATAGGTGCCTGGGTTTATCTCTGGGCTTTCTATCTTGTTCCATTGATCTATGTTTCTATTTTTGTGCCAGTACCATATTGTCTTGATTACTGTAGCTTTGTAGTATAGTCTGAAGTCAGGGAATCTGATTCCTCCAGCTCCGTTTTTTCCCTCAAGACTGCTTTGTCTATTCAGGGCCTTTTGTGTCTCCATACAAATTTTAAGATGGGGCTTCCCTGGTGGCGAAGTGGTTGAGAATCTGCCTGCCAATGCAGGGGACACAGGTTCGAGCCCTGGTCTGGGAAGATCCCACATGCCACGGAGCAACTAGGCCCGTGAGCCACAATTACTGAGCCTGCGCGTCTGGAGCCTGTGCTCCGCGCAGCAAGAGAGGCCGCAATAGTGAGAGGCCCATGCACCGCGATGAAGAGTGGCCCCCACTTGCTGCAACTAGAGAAAGCCCTCGCACAGAAACAAAGACCCAACACAGCCATAAATAAATAAATAAATAAAATTAACAAAATTTTTTTTAAGATAATTTGTTCTAGTTCCATAAAAATTGCCATTGGTAATTTGATAGGGATTGCGTTGAATCTGTAGATTGCTTTGGGTAGTATAGTCAGTTTCACAGTATTGATTCTTCCAATCCAAGAACTTGGTATCTCTCCATCTGTTGGTATCATCTTTAATTTCTTTCATCAGTGTCTTATAGTTTTCTGCATACAAGTCTTTTGTCTCCTTAGGTAGGTTTATTCCTAGGTATTTTATTCTTTTTGTTGCAGTGGTAAATGGGAGTGTTTCCTTAACTTCTCTTTCAGATTTTTCATCATTAATGTATAGGAATGCAAGAGATTTCTGTGCATTGATTTTGTATCCTGCAACTTTACCAAATTCATTGATTAGCTCTAGTAGTTTTCTGGTAGCATTTTTAGGATTATCTATGTATAGTATCATGTCATCTGCAAACAGTGACAGTTTTACTTCTTCTTTTCCAATCTGTATTCCTTTTATTTCTTTTTCTTCTCTGATTGCCGTGGCTAGGACTTCCAAAACTATGTTGAATGATAGTGGCGAGAGTGGACATCCTTGTCTTGCTCCTGATCTTAGAGGAAATGCTTCCAGTTTTTCACCATTGAGAATGATGTTTGCTGTGGGTTTGTTGTATATGGCCTTTATTATGTTGAGGTAGTTTCCCTCTATGCCCACTTTCTGGAGAGTTTTTATCATAAATGGGTGTTGAATTTTGTCAAAAGCTTTTTTGCATCTATTGAGATGATCACATGGCTTTTATTCTTCGATTTGTTAATATGGTGTATCGCATTGATTGATTTGCATATATTGAAGAATCCTTGCATCCCTGGGATAAATCCCACTTGATCATGGTGTCTGATCCTTTTCACGTGTTGTTGGATTCTGTTTGCTAGTATTTTGTTGAGGGTTTTTGCATCTATATTCATCAGTGATATTGGTCTGTAATTTTCTTTTTTTGTAGTATCTTTGTCTGGTTTTGGTATCAGCGTGGTGGTGGCCTCATAGAATGAATTTCGGAGTGTTCCCTCTTCTGCAATTTTTTGGAAGAGTTTGAGAAGGATGGGTGTTAGCTCTTCTCTAAATGTTTGATGGAATTCACCTGTGAAGCCATCTTGTCCTGGACTTTTGTTTGTTGGAAGATTTTTAGTCACAGTTTCAATTTCATTATTTGTGATTGGTCTGTTCATATTTTCGGTTTCTTCGTGGTTCAGTCTTGGAAGGTTATACCTTTTTAAGAATTTGTCCATTTCTTCCAGATTTTCCATTTTATTGGCATAGAGTTGCTTGTAGTAGTCTCTTAGGGTGCTTTGTATTTCTGTGGTGTCTGTTGTAACTTCTCCTTTTTCTTTTCTAATTTTATTGATTAGAGTCCTCTCCCTCTTTTTGTTGATGAGTCTGGCTAATGGTTTATCAATTTTGTTTATCTTCTCAAAGAACCAGCTTTTAGTTTTATTGATCTTTGCTATTGTTTTCTTTGTTTCTATTTCATTTATTTCTGCTCTGATCTTTATGATTTCTTTCCTTCTGCTAACTTTTGGTTTTGTTTGTTCTTCTTTCTCTAGTTCCTTTAGGTGTCAGGTTAGATTGTTTACTTGAGATTTTTCTTGTTTCTTGAGGTAGGATTGTATTGCTATAAACTTCCCTCTTAGAACTGCTTTTGCTGCATCCCATAGGTTTTGGATCATCGTGTTTTCATTGTCATTTGTCACTAGGTATTTTTTGATTTCCTCTTGGATTTCTTCAGTGATCTCTTGGTTATTTAGTAACATATTGTTTAGGCTCCATGTGTTTGTGCTTTTTATGTTTTTTCCCTGTAATTCATTTGTAATCTCATAGCGTTGTGGTCAGAAAAGATGCTTGGTGTGATTTCAATTTTCTTAAATTTACTGAGGCTTGATTTGTGACCCAAGATGTGATCTGTCCTGAAGAATGTTCCATGTGCGCTTGAGAAGAAAGTGTAATATGCTGATTTTGGATGGAATGTCCTATAAATATCAATTAAATGTATCTGGTCTATTGTGTAATTTAAAGCTCTGTTTCCTTAATTATTTTCATTTTGGATGATCTGTCCATTCGTGTAAGTGAGGTGTTAAAGTCCCCCACTATTATTGTGTTACTGTCGATTTCCTCTTTTATAACTATTAGCAGTTGCCTTATGTATTGAGGTGCCCCTATATTGGGTGCATATATATTTATAATTGTTATATCTTCTTCTTGGATTGATCCCTTGATCATTATGTAATGTCCTTCCTTGTCTCTTGTAACATTCTTTATTTTAAAGTCTACTTTATCTGATATGAGTATTGCTACTCCAGTTTTCTTTTGATTTCCATTTGCATGGAATATCTTTTTCCATCCCCTCACTTTCAGTCTGTATGTGTCCCTAGGTCTGAAGTGGGTCTCTTGTAGACAGCATATAGATGGGTCTTGTTTTTGTATCCATTCAGCAAGCCTGTGTCTTTTGGTTGGAGCATTTAATACATTCACGCTAAAGGTAATTATCGATATGTTTGTTCCTATGACCATTTTCTTAACTGTTTTGGGTTTGTTTTTGTAGGTCCTTTTCTTCTCTTGTGTTTCCCACTTAGAGAAGTTCCTTTAGCATTTGTTGTAGAGCTGGTTTGGTGGTGCTGAATTCTCTTCGCTTTTGCGTGTCTGTAAAGCTTTTTTTTTTTTTTTTTTTTTTTTTTTTGCGGTACACGAGCCTCTCACTGTTGCGGAGCACAGGCTCCGGGTGCGCAGCCTCAGCGGCCATGGCTCACGGGCCTATCCGCTCCGTGGCATGTGGTATCCTCCCGGACCGGGGCACAAACCTGTGTCCTCTGCATTGACAGGCGGATTCTCAACCACTGCGCCACCAGGGAAGCCTGTAAAGCTTTTGATTTCTCCATAGAATCTGAATGAGCTCCTTGACGGGTAGAGTAATCTTGGTTGTAGGTTCTTCCCTTTCATCACTTTAAGTATATCATGCCACTCCCTTCTAGCTTGTAGATTTTCTGCTCAGAAATCAGCTGTTAACCTTATGGGAGTTCCCTTGTATATTATTTGTCATTTTTCCCTTGCTGCTTTCAATAATTTTTCTTTGTCTTTAATTTTTGCCAGTTTGATTACTATGTGTCTCGGCGTGTTTCTCCTTGGGTTTATCCTGTATGGGACTGGCTGGGCTTCCTGGACTTGGGTGGCTATTTCCTTTCCCATGTTAGGGAAGTTTTCAACTATAATGTCTTCAAATATTTTCTCTGGTCCTTTCTCTCCTCTTCTCATTCTGAGACCCCTATAATGTGAATGTTGTTGTGTTTAATGTTGTTCCTGAGGTCTCTTAGGCTGTCTTCATTTCATTTCACTCCTTTTTCTTTAATCTGTTCTGCAGCAGTGAATTCCACCATTCTGTCTTCCAGGTCACTTATCCATTCTTCTACCTCAGTTATTCTGCTATTGATTCCTTCTAGTGTATTTTTCATTTCAGTTATTGTATTGTTTATATCTGTCTGTTTGTTCTTTAATTCTTCTAGGCCTTTGTTAAACATTTCCTGCATCTTCTTGATCTTTGCCTCCCTTCTTTTTCTGAGGTCCTGGATCATCTTCACTATTTTCATTCTGAATTCTTCTGGAAGGTTGTGTATCTCCACTTCATTTAGTTGTTTTTCTGGGTTTTATCTTGTTCATTCATCTGGTACATAGCCCTCTGCCTTTTCATCTTGTCTGTCTTTCTATGAATGTGGTTTTTGTTCCACAGGCTGCAGGATTGTAGTTCTTGCTTCTGCTGTCTGCCTTCTGGTGCATGAGGCTACCTAAGAGGCTTGTGCAATTTCCTGATGGGAGGGACTGGTGGTGGGTAGAGCTGACTATTGCTCTGGTATGCAGAGCTCAGTAAAACTTTAATCCACTTGACTGTTGATGGGTGGGGCTGGGTTCCCTCCCTGTTGGTTGTTTGGCCTGAGGCACCCCAACACTGGAGCCTACCTGGGCTCTTTGGTGTGGCTAATGACAGACTCTGGGAGGGCTCATGCCAACGAGTGCTTCCCAGAACTTCTGCTGCCAGTGTCCTTGTCCCCACGGTGAAACAGAGAACCCCCCTGCCTCTGCAGGAGACCCTCCAACACTAGCATGTAGGTCTGGTTCAGTCTCCTGTGGGGTCACTACTCCTTCTCCTGGGTCCCAATGCGCACACTACTTTGTGTGTGCCCTCCAAGGGTGGAGTCGCTGTTTCCCCCAGTCCTGTCAAAGTCCTGCAGTCAAATCCCACTATCCTTCAAAATGTGATTCTCTAGGAATCCTCCTCCTGTTGCCGGACCCCCAGGTTAGGAAGCCTGACGTGGGGCTCAGAACCTTCACTCCAGTGGGTGGACTTCTGTGGTATAAGTGTTCGCCAGTCTGTGAGTCACCCACCCACCAGTTATGGGATTTGATTTTACTGTGATTGCGCCCCTCCTACGATCTCATTGTGGCTTCTCCTTTGTCTTTGGATGTGGGGTATTTTTTTTGGTGAGTTCCAGTGTCTTCCTTTCGATGATTGTCCAGCAGCTTGTTGTGATTCTGGTGTTCTCGCAAGAGGGAGTGAGAGCACGTCCTTCTACTCTGCCATCTTGTTTTCGACTCCCTTTGCCCATTTTTAAATCAGGTTATTTGTTATTTTGTTGCCAAGCTGTAAATATTCTTTATATATCTTAGATATTAACCCCATTATCAGATATATGATTTGTAAATATTTTCTCCCATTCATAGGTTGCCTTCTCTGTTAATTATGTCCTATGATGCATAAAAGTTTTTAATTTTGATGTAATCCAATATATCTATTTTTCTGTGTTGTTACCTGTGCTTTTGGTGTCATAGCAAAAAATTATTGCCAAATACAATACAATTTCATGAAGATCTCTTAAGATTTCTTATAAGTGTTTTATGGTTTGGGCTCTTATATTTAGGTCTTTGATCCATTTTTGAGGTAATTTTTGCACATGGTGTTAGGTAAGGGTGCAACTTCTTTTTTTTCCAAAATATTATTTATAACTAATTTGGCAGCAAAACATGACTTACACTTATTATGAAGCTGTTTATTGTCTTCATATGCATGAATATTCATACCCTTCACCGCAGAAATATTTGATTTCAAGGTGCTGCCCCAGACTCCACTGGATCTATTACATGAGTTCCAAATCCAAAATTTTCAAAATCCCGAAATGCGCCTACCACCAAAAATTTCAGATATATGGGATGGTGGACCTCCAGTACATTTTCCAGTGAATATCAAGTTCTGGAATTTTCAAGCTGGGAGAGACATAGAGTTCCACATGATGTCATCACGTGCACTCTGTCACCTTATGATGAATAGAATGAAGCTCAGGGCCGTTGTAGGGTTAGAGCTGTAACTCAAGTCTCACACCAAACTCAGCAAAAGTGCATTTTGAGTCTGATCATTTTTAAAACAAATTTATGACCTAGGTAAAATAATGAAGCTTAAATGACTTACAGTGGCAGCAAAAAAAGCCAAAAATAATTCTTAAAGCAAGGCAATCAAAATGAATTACATCTATGGTAATAAAATACTTTGAGCTAATGGTTGTAAATGATGATGTCTAAAGGAGTACAGTAATTAGTCACACAGTGTAAGATGCATTATTCATTTACTTATTCATTCAATGAGCATTTATTAAGCATCTACTAAGTGTCAGAAACGTGCCTGGGAACTAGATAGGCTCTTCTAAAAAGTGTGCTTCATGCATTTTATTGGAGTTTTTTCTGTGTTTATTTTAACTCCCAACACATGTTTATTGAATTGTTGCTATGTCTAATGAACCGTAGACTGAATCTGGAGATATCTTGCATTAGGTCAAGCAGCATTCCCTCAGTGTTGAGCAAGAGAAGGAGGCTGAAGTCTCGAGGATACAAGATGCCTCTTCTTAGCCTTCTCACCATCTCCTCTGCCCCCTCACTGGTCTGAACCACCATCTTGCGCGCGGGCTACTACAGTTGCTTTATAACTTGTGTCCCTGCTTCAGCCGTTATTCTCAGAATAGCAGCTGGAGGGAGTTGTTGGAAATTTATGTGAGCCAGGTCACATTTCCTCAGAACCCTGCCACGATTCCCATCTTCCGAAGAAAAGGAGTACACATCCTTAGGATGGCCTACCAGGTCCTTTCCCCCTCAGGCCTCCCGCCCTCTGCTCTGCCCTCTGCCCAGGCTGCTCCCTCTGCCCGCATCACTCTCCCCAGGAATCTGCATGATTACTACCCCTCTCCTTTGCTCAAGTGAAGCTGCCCTGATGACCTTATTTAAAATTGCAACCCACTCTGCCTCCACCGTCCCGCACTCTTGATCCTCTCTTCACAGATCTTCTTTTCACCTTGTAACAAACAGTATAACTCACCTGTTTGTGATGCTTATGGCTGTTGTCTGTTTCTACAAGGGCAGGAGCCTCTTTGTTCACTGATGCCTCCCAAGCAAGCACTTAGAACAGTGCCTGGCACACGCAGGCGCCCTGGAAACGGACCAATGATGAAGAGTGCATCGTGTGACTGGAGTGCACGGTGACAGGTGAAAGGCTTCAGAGGGAGGAACAGATAATTTCTGTGTTCAAGCTTGGCCCCCACGGACCAGCAGTAGGAGGTCATAGAAAGGCTTAAGGGGGTGAGTGTCACGGTCAGGGCTCCACCTGCTCCAGAGCAGAGAGTGGACTAGAGTGGGGCAGGATCAGAGGTGGGAGCGCAGGTGACTCTTCCCCACTACCCATTCTTCTTATTGCCATTTTTCCCCCTCAGAGTACATTGAGGATCATTCTGTCCAGTGGTTCTGAAACAGGGGCGTTTTTATCTTCTGGAAGACATTTGGCATTGTGTGGAGACATTTTTGATTATCAACTGGGAGGGTGCTACTGGCATTCCTGAGGCCAGGGACGCTGCTAAACATCCTAAAATGACATATTGCAATGTTAGACACCGCGACTAAGAATTAGCCAGCCCCTAATGTTCACAGTGCCGCAACTGAGAAACCCTGGTGTAGAAGGTTCAAAGGACCAACTCTCAAATCTGAAAGCAGCCTTGTTGGTGATAGAAACAAAACAAGTATCTTCTGTGGTTCTCCTGGTCCCCTGAGTGCTTCATTGCTCACCTCCACTCCCATCGTATCCATCACCTCTCCCTGTCTGCTCACCTTTGTCCTTTATGGCCTCCTGCGTCACTGGTGTTCTGAGCAAGTGGAAGCCCTGCAGAGGAACGTGCAGGAGCTGCGGGTGGTGAGGTGTGCCACCCGAGGAGCGTCGCCTGTTGTTTGTTCAGGCTTGGTGTGGGACGTGGTGTCAGAGAAGCAGAGGCTGACTGTCTGGTTTGTTCTGGTAGTAAGTCCCCTGTAAACACTCTGACCGAGCCGGCCTCCTACAAAGACCAGCCTGGGTGTTCCTTCCCTGGGGTGAAGGCAGCGGGCTTGGCAGTGTGTTTCTGTCCTCTGGGGTCCCGTTAGGCTGTGTGGATCCTTCAGTATTCCTGAGGCTATGGGATTTGGGATCCTGAGGAGTGGATTTTGTAGAGAGTATCTGCTGGAAGTTCTCAGGCAGAGAGCCCTTGTAAACAGGAGCAGCAGGCCATGGGCACTTCATGCTGCAGGCTCGTGGTGCTTTGTGCTAGGCGCTCTGCATGCAGGATCCCGTATTTCCTGCAGCAGCTCTGGGGGTCCCCAGGCACGGCTGGCTCCCGGGGCATGAGCTCTGCCTACTTGCAGGAGGGCCCTACACTTGGTTTAGTGCTTGCTGTCATCATCTTGAAATTCTTTTTTTTTTTTTTTAACATCTTTATTGGGGTATAATTGCTTTACAATGGTGTGTTAGTTTCTGCTTTATAACAAAGTGAATCAGTTAAACATATACATATGTTCCCATATCTCTTCCCTCTTGATCTTGAAATTCTTAATCAGTTTTAAACAAGGGGACCTCACATTTCCCTTTTGTACTGGGCTCTGTGAATCATAAAGCCACTCCTGTTCCCTGGTCATTGGTGCTCACGAATCCCTGGGGAGATGCCCGCCTTCCCTCCCTCTTGTTCCCCTTAGGTTCCGAACTCTGCCTTCCACATTGCCCTAGGCCGCCAGAGCCCCTGGCCCACCTCCAGACTCCCTAGGCACCTCAGCCACCTCCTGCTGGTTGTGGGGGGGGGCGCAGTTTTTCCACACCCGCTCCCAACACTCCCTCTTCCCTCTGAGTGAAATCTCTCTCCCTCTTGTCCTTTTATTACCTTTTATCTGGGGCGCTCCTTAGTACTTCACCTTTAATAAGATTAGGTTGGTAGGAGAAGGCCATCATGCTCTCTTGTTTGATCTTTGGTACCATGTCCTGGGTGCGCATCCACAGAGAAGGGAAATACCTTTGTGGGGAAGAGAGTTTGCTCCAGACTGGCACTGCCTGAATCCTCATTTTATCTCCATCACCTGCTTGCTCTGGGACTTGGGGCAAATAAGGTAAACTGTCTGTGCTGTAATTTCCTCATTTATATATTTCCTGTCCCTACCTATGGCCTGGTGCTGTCCGAGGGCCTCCTCCTGAGTCACTGTGAGCCTTCCTGGGCACATGTGCAAAGCTCTGGGTGCAGGGCTGGGAATGTCTGGGAGAACCGTTCCTGCCCATTTACAGAACTTGCTTGTTTGACTCCAAAAGGATTTCTCAAAGTTGCACTTATTTTTGGCTATCTGCTCATCAGGCGTTCAGCTTTCTAATCTACTAGAGTGGAGTTTTCCAACGTTTGGTTGAAGAACCACTGCATTAGAATCAGCCTGGAAATCTGAATTTTCAGCAGTCTGACTAAAGTCTGAGAACGCACACTAGTTTGGGAACAGCTTGATAGTGGTTGGTTCTCAACAAGTGGTTCTCAGCCCTGGTGAGCTAAAAATAACTATGCCCAGCTCCACTCCAGAGCAACTGAGAGGAACTTCTGAGTAGGGTCCAGGCATCCATGTTTTGTTTTGTTTTGTTTTGTTTTGTTTTCGCCCACGCCGCGAGGCTTGTGGGGATCCTAGTTCCCCGACCAGGGATCGAACCCGCCCCCTCAGCAGTGAAAGCACAGAGTCCTAACCACTGGACTGCCAGGGAATTCCCTGGGCATCCCTGTTTTAAAAACACTTTCTGTGTAGTTTCTGATGGACAGTAAGTGTTGGAGCAACTGCTCTTGGCCCTTTACCATATATCAGGCCTTGGTGCACCAGATTTAAGAACACTAATAAGTATCAATACCAACCCCCTCCCAGCTGCCAGTCTTCCCTTCTTGGGCCAAACAACTGAGGGAAATAAACCATTTTATTCTCCAAAGAGTTCTCTTTGTCAGATATAGCCTTTCCTTCTGAGAGTCGGCAGTGCTGGCACATCAAAATGACCTAGAGAGGTGGGATAGGGAGGGTGGGAGGGAGGCTCAAGAGGGAGGGGATATGTATGCATATGGCTGATTCACTTTGGTGTACAACAGAAACTAACACAGTATTGTAAAGCAATTATACTCCAGTAAAGGTCTATTTAAAAAAATGGTAACAAACAACACAACAAATAAGTTGTAACACAAGGATGTAACTAAGAGACTCAAGGAAAGGCAAAAGCAGCAACTTCATAGCTCGTGGTGCTGACCCTGCCTGGGGATGGAATCTGACCACACGCACAGCAGGTTGTTCTCCATTGAGATGTGAACTCAATAAAAACCTGCTGGGTAAAAATAATAACAACTGATATTTATTGATTAGTTCCCTAAGTAGCAGCCACTGGGTCAAGTGTTTAAATATACGATTGCATTGAATCCTCGTAACAGGGCTGTGATGTGTGAGTGCTAATATTCTCTGCAGTTTACAGGTAGGGCAACTGAAGCTTTGAAAGGTTAAATGCTTGCCATGTCACAGAGCTGGGCTATAAATCCAGTCCATGTACTTAACCATTCAATGACCTAGTGGAAAATAAGCAATGTCCTTTAGGTCTGTGTTGATACTCATGATACTCATGGACTAGATCTCCCATGCCCAGGTTTCAGAATTGTCACAGAGGGGATTGAAAGGATACTGTTTCCCACTCCCTGGTCTGAGTATAAAATCCGGGCAAAGGGCTGGTGAGAATTTGATCTTAGCCTCTAGGATTTTTATGTTGAGGTGGGTGGTTGCTCTCTACTGCCATCTGCTGGCTGTCTGGACCAAGCACAGGCCAGAACCCCGCATTTCTCATCGTAGAGCGAGCGGCCGAGAAGGCCCCCGTGTCCAAAATGTGCACCCCTCACCAATTCAGCAAAATGCTTTCAGTTCATTCTGTCAAGAGTCTCTGAAACATGCACTTTTTAAGAAGAAAGGAGAATTTCTGTAGTTTAAAATAATTAGGATGGTTTTCCCTGGCTCTCTTTTCACTCCTGGTGGATTTCTAACCGTAGTCCAGATAATACCCTATATTTGTCTGACTCCCAGAGCAGAAGATAAAGAAACAAAGCCAACTTAATACTTCACAAAGCAATGGTCACCTCGGCCAGCCTGAGGTGACCAATAACATTCCTAAACGGGACGTTATTAGGAAACTTGAATACAGCTCTCTATCCACTGAGGTGTCCTTAGGAAGTCATTCCTTTTTTTAAATTTTTTAAAATTTTTTTGTTGTTTAATTCTTATTTATTTATTTTTAACATCTTTATTGGAGTATAATTGCTTCACAATGGTGTGTTAGTTTCTGCTTTATAACAAACTGAATCAGCCACACATATACATACGTTACCATATCTTCTCCCTCCTAGGTCTCCCTCCCTCCCACTCTCCCTATCCCACCCCCCCAGGCGGTCACAAAGCACTGAGCTGATCTCCCCACGCCATCCGGCTGCTTCCCACCAGCTATCCACCTCACGCCCAGTAGTGTATATCATGCCACTCTCCCACCCCGTCACAGCTTACCCCTCCCCCCCATATCCTCAAGTCCATTCTCTAGTAGGTCTGTGTCTTTATTCCCATCTTACCCCTAGGTTCTACATGACCTTTTTTTTCTTAGATTCCGTATATATGTGTTAGCATATGGTATTTATTTTTCTCTTTCTGACTTACTTCACTCTGTATGACAGACTTTATGTCCATCCACCTCACTACAAATAACTCAATTTCATTTCTTTTTATGGCTGAGTAATATTCCATTGTATATATGTGCCACATCTTCTTTATCCATTCATCCGATGATGGACACTTAGGTTGCTTCCATCTCCTGGCTATTGTAAATAGAGCTGTAATGAACATTTTGGTGCATGACTGTTTTTGAATTATGGTTTTCTCAGGGTATATGCCCTGTAGTGGGATTGCTGGGTCGTATGGTAGTTCAATGCAATCCCTATCAAACTACCAATGGCATTTTTCACAGAACTAAAAATTTCTCAATTTGTATGGAAACACAAAATACCCCAAATAGCCAAAGCAATCTTGCAAACGAAAAATGGAGCTGGAGGAATCAGGCTTCCTGACTTCAGACTATACTACAAAGCTATAGTAATGAAGACAGTATGATACTGGCACAAAAACAGAAATATAGATCAATGGAACAGAATAGAAAGGCCAGAGATAAACCCACATATATATGGCCACCTTATCTTTGATAAAGGAGGCAAAAATATGCAATGGAGAAAAGATAGCCTCTTCAATAAGTAGTGCTGGGACAACTGGATGGCTACATGTAAAATAATGAAATTAGAACACTTCCTAACACCATACACAAAAATAAAATGGATTAAAGACCTGAATGTAAGGCCAGACACTATAAAACTCTTAGAGGAAAACATAGGCAGAACACTCTATGACATAAATCACAGCAAGATCCTTTTTGATCCACCTCCTAGAGAAATGGAAATAAAAACAAAAATAAACAAATGGGACCTAATGAAATTTAAAAGCTTTTGCACAGCAAAGGAAACCATAAACAAGACCAAAAGACAACCCTCAGAATGGGAGAAAATATTTGCAAATGAAGCAACTGACAAAGGATTAATCTCCAAAATTTACAAGTCATTCCTATTTTAAATGGTTCTCTGGGAAGTGAGAGTGGCCTAGCATCCTGTCTGTCTCTGTAGGTAGAGCCCTGGGGTCGACTTGTCTGATGTGACAAAATCCAATTTATCTCTTTGAAGAACTGAGTGTTTGTGGAGATCCTGAGCTGGTCTCCAGAGAAAATGTTCACAGCTCATTAGGTTTATGTTGCAAACAATGAAAATGAAACGACTCCTCCCCTGGTTCTCTCTCTCTCCTTCTTCCCCTACCCCTACTTAGTCAGAAATAATCCATTATCAGTTTAAGTTCATTGCCTTTGCTACATGTAAATCTTCTCCCTTTTGTTGGTTAGTTCAGTGGAACACTTTTTTTCAAATGAAATCCGCTAGAAAACACAGACTGTGAGTTGTTGAGGGAAAAGCAGGGGTTGGATCCTCAGACTCTGCCTCTCGCCCCTCATTTCCCTGCGCTCTCCTTGCCAGGCCCCTGCGGCTCTTTTAGGAATCCAAGAACTCCCTGGACACAGTCTGAAAACACAGTTGGGTGCTGTGTAGTTGGACTGCCTCATCAGTCTAGGCTGAGGTGGAAGGTTCTTTTTTGTTCTAAACCTCTTAAAGACAAAGCAAATATTTTTAAAATGTTAACACATTGATTCCATGTGATGGGTTGTTGTTATAATATTCTTGACCTTTCTGAATTTGTTCCCCAAACAAGAAGTTAAAAAATAGTGGGGGTGGTGGGGAGAAAAATGTTTGTACGCTGGATCAAATACAGTGCTGGTCCTTTGGAAGAAATTCTGTTTTCAAGCCATTTAGTCTTAGGGGATGGAGGAATACACTGTTGGAGGAAAATGGGAAGAACTGGCCTGTTCATGCTTGTAGTAGTGCCTTGGGTGCCAGGCCTGCTTGGAAAGGGTGAGTCTTTAGGACAGTCAATGGAATTATAAAAGGATTGTGCTTTGAGTATTTTGATAACAGTTAAAATATGTAACATTGCTAAGATATATAAGATGTGTATATATATAGCTGTATATATGTATGTATATATCATTTTTACTGATATAAATGACATATAACAGTTTCAGGTATACAACATGATGATTATATACAATGTGTGTATATGTATAATATATATTATATTACATATATTATAATATGTATGTATTATATGTGTTGTCTATACATAATGGATATATTTGTCTCAAAGCAATGACCACAATAAGCCTAGTTAATGTCCATTACCACACATAGTTACAAATTTTTATTCTTGTGATGAAAACTTTTAAAATCCACTTTCAAGATACATTAGCTACTCTCAAATATACGTTACGATATTACTAAATGTACATCGTACATGTTCATCATGCTGTCCATTACACCCCCAGGACCTGTTTATTTTGTAACTGGAAGTTTGTGCCTCTGACTACCTTCACCCATTTTGCCTACTGCCCACCCCTACCTCTGGCAATCACCAATCTGTTCTCTGTATCTGTGAGTTTTTTGGGTTTGTTTTTACTTTTATATTTTAGATTCCACATAAAAGTGAGATCATACAGTATTTGTCTTTCTCTGTCTGACTTATTTTGCTTAGCAGTATGCCTTCAAAAGTCACCCATGTTGTCCCAAATAGCAATAATTCCTTTTTTTGTAGCTGAATGATATTCTGTTGTATATGTATGTATCACATTTTCTTTATCCATTGATGGACGCTTAGGTTGTTTGCATGTCATGGCTATTGTGAGTAATGTTGCAGTGAACATGGGGGTGCAGATGCCTTTTAGAGTTAGTGTTTTTGTTTGCTTCAGAAGCAGCAGTGTTGGATCATACAGTAGTTCTATTTTTAATTTTTGAGGAACCTCCATGGTGTTACCCATAGTGGCTATACCAATTTACATTCCCACAGTGCCCAAGTGTTCCCTTTGCCCCACATTCTTGCCAACACTTGTTATTTCTTGTCTTTTTGAAAAAATAACAGCCACTGTAATAAGTATGAGATAACATCTCATTATGGTTTTGGTTTTTGTGTTTTCGGCTGCACCCTGCAGCTTGCAGGGTCTTAGTCCCCTGACCAGGGATCAGACCCCTGCCCCCTGCAGTGGAAGCATGGCGTCCTAACCACTGGACCGCCAAGGAATTCCCTCATTGTGGTTTTGATTTGCAGTTCTCTGATGATTAGGGATGTGGAGCATCATTTCTTGTTTCTGTTGACTATCTGTATGTCTTCTTTGGGAAAGTGTCTATTCAGATCCTCTGCCCATTTTTTAATCAGATTGTTTGGGGGTTTTTGCTATTGAGTTGTATGAGTTCTCTATATATTTTGGATATTAACCGCTTATCAGATGTATGATTTGCAAATATCTTCTCCCATTTGGTAGGTTGCCTTACCATTTTGTTGATGGTTTCCTTTGCTGTGCAGAAGCTTTCTAGTTTGATGTAGTCTCACTTGTTTACTTTTGCTTTTGTTGTTTCTGCTTTTGGTGTCAGAGCCAAAAAATTATAGCCAAGACTGATGTCAAAGAGCTTACCACCTATGTTTTCATCTAGGAGTTTTATGTTTTCAGGTCTTATATTCAAGTCTTTAATCCATTTTGAGTTTATTTTATATGTTTCTTTTGCATGTGGCTGTCTAGTTTTCCCAACACCATTTATGGCAGAAACTGTCCTTTCCCTATTGTATATTCATAAAATGAATATATATATCTCTGCTTACAAATGTCTGGCTCCTCCTTAGAGTGCAAAATCCATGAGGGCATGAGCCTGGCTTGTTTACTGTTCAGGCTCCAGTCTTGGGCATGTAATAGGTGCTCAATAAAAATTTTTTGTATAAATAAATGAATATATCCTTCCTTCTTTGAAGGGTCTTGTTGAGGGTGGAGATGTTGTCTTTTATTTCTTGGTCTCTCCAAGACTTGAGAAATGTTTGTGATTTGAATGTTTTATTTTATTCATTCATCAATTCTTATTGAGCATCTACCACATGCCAGACACTGTGCTAGGTACTGAGGATACAGCAGTGTATAAAACTGAGAAAACTCTTGTTTTCACAGACATTAGTGAGAGGAAATGGACAATGAATATAATAAACTAGTAAATTCTTTAAATTTTTTTGCCAATTTTGGAATATAATTAATATCCCTATTTACTTCCTATTTCTGAAGAACAAAGTATTATACCTTTCCTGTAATAAAATTGTAGATGATGCAAAGCCTGCTGGGGAGACAACAAATTCACCCCCTTCCTAGAGAAAATAAGAACATGTTAATAATAAGGCATGGGAAAAAGATAAGGATGAGAAAGGGACAGTAGCAAAAGGATTGTTTCCTCCTTAGCTGAGCTTCCTGCCCTGTTAGCCTGCCATCTTATCCCGACTGCTTTCCCCACACATCTGTCCTTTTCAATCTTGAAAGCCCGTCGTGATGTTTGCAGTGGAGGATTTTGAGTGACCCTGAACTAGCCGTTGCCAAGGTATCCCTACTTACTACTCACAGCAGGAATAATAAATCTGCCTGTGTGCTGTCTCCTTCCATTTCAAGACACATAATAATGATTTCAGAGCAAGAAGTAAAGAGAGTTATCTCATGTAATAATAGCCTTGTACCTTAAAAAAAAAATACTTTTTGTAAACAAATTCATTATCTCATTGGATACTTTCAAGACCACAGTGAGTTGAGATGAGGATTTCAGGAACTTCCCTGGTGGCGCAGTGGTTAAGAATCCGCCTGCCAATGCAAGAGACACGGGTTTGAGCCCTGGTCCAGGAAGATCGCACATGTCACAGAGCAGCTAAGCCCGTGCACCACAACTGCTGAGCCTGTGCTCTGGAGCCCGTGAGCCACAATTACTAAGCCTGTGTGCCACAACTACTGAAGCCTGCGTGCCTAGAGCCCATGCTCCACAACAAGAGAAGCCACTGCAATGAGAAGCCCGTGCACTGCAGTGAAGAGTAGCCCCTGCTCACCGTAACTAGAGAAAGCCCGCACACAGCAGCGAAGACCCAACACAGCCAAAAATAAGTATTAAAAATAAATGAGGATTTCAGTTATGGTGTCCAGATACCCCCAATTAAACCTTATATTGTCCCATCATTTGTCCTGGATTTTTTTTAACAGACTTTATTTTTTTTAGAGCAGTTTTAGGTTCACAGCAAAATTGAATGGAAGGTACAGAGATTTCTCATTTACCTCTGTCCTCATACACACACAGCCTCCCTATCAACATTGCCCACCAGAATGGTACATTGGTTACAGTGGATGAACCTGCATTGACATATCATCACCGAAAGCCTATAGCTCACATTAGGGTTCACTGTTGGTGTTGTATATTCTGTGAGTTTTGACGCATGTATAATAACATATACCTACCATTATAGGTCCTACGGAGTTTCATGGCCCTAAAAACCTTCTGTGTGTCTGCCTATTCGTCCCTCTGTCCTAGACCTTTCATTCTGTGATAAAGTGTCATTATAATTTTAGATTTGAAAATATTTTTGATAGAATTATTTAATAGGTTTTTCATTATAGTAAAGCTGCTTTCTTGGTTAATAAATATTTTACAAAGTTATGTAAATTTAATGATTTCTAGAGCCTACTTTTACTTGCAGAGGGGTCCTGATTTGGATGATAAATTACATGGTCTCCATAATTACAATCTGCATTTAAGGGGAGAAAAACTGGTCCCCAGAGAAAAGGGGACTCTCCCTGGTATGTCTGGCCAATCGGGTGTAGAGCAGGACTGAAGTCCAGGTGTTCTGATTTCTGGCATTTTCTACACAAAAGACACAAAGCCAGACGGGGAGACAAGTCAGATCTCAAAGCTTATCACATCCTTAAGTAGTTTAAAGTTATGAAAGTGGGATTGCTTCTGCATTTCTAATTCAGACGTGAGAAAATTCACTATGTACGTAAATAATGTAGCCGGTGAGGAATAGAACAGACTGAGAGAAGCCCAGATCAACACGCAGGCAGGCAGGTGGGGATCTGCCTGAAGAGGATGGAATAATACGGAGGAAGGTTGGGTTTAAAAGGGAGTACTGTGCTCTTAGAGAAGATTCCATAAATCGTTAAGTCAGTGAGGAAAAACATCTTCAGATGTTTGATGGTATTCTGAGACTGAAATTAGAGTTTCATTTGCATATTTCTGGGACACGGATGCATCTATTTATCCAGCAGAATGAGTCTAGGTTCTGATCAAATACATACTGAACTTGCCTAATATGATAATCAACCGTCCTGTAGTATCACCCACGTATAATTTTATTACAATGTTAGCATCCTAAAGATTGAAGTGATTATTAACTTTTCCATAGCAAATGAGAAGGAAATTGTTTCATAGAGGGTTAGGTTTTCATAAAGACCAATTCCTGTTCTTATATTCACTTTAAGGTGTTGTATTTAATATAGACCCTGCTGTAGAAACACAGTTAGCCTAAGTCAGACAGGAAAGAGCAATCACTCCTTTACAGAATAAATCACAAGGGGTCGGGGGAACAACTAACACACAGAAGGCAGTGGTCAATAACACAGGGTGGTGTGTGGAGTTGATTCTCCACCCCCAGGCACTGTTCAGATGTGTTGCCTTAGGTGCTATCCCGGTGACAGGGTATTAACTTTAGGTGTTTTATTTGTGAATGGTGTGGAGATATGCGTTTATTTTATTCATTTATTTTCGTCAGGCCTCTCTATCCGGAGTGTGTGCTGGAAAGCAGACCGCCTTCTAGCAGGGACCCAGGACAGCGAGATATTTGAAGTGATCGTGCGAGAACGGGACAAGCCAATGCTGATCCTGCAGGGCCACTGTGAGGGGGAGCTCTGGGCTCTGGCCCTGCACCCCAAGAAGCCGCTGGCTGTGACAGGCAGCGATGACCGCTCTGTCAGGTGAGGCCCTAGAAGTGGTGGCTGTAACCTCACTCACCTCCCTGGGATAACAGATTCAGTTTGCCCAAATTTGTTTATTACTTTCAGAGAAGGATAACCCACAGTGCAGAACCTCACAATTTCCAAACAGAATGTTAAGCCATTTTGCTTAACAACAGTTGGCTTCTTGACCTTTTCTTGTTGCTATCTTTCTTTGGCTCCATCTTAAGTCAAGAATATGTTCTTAGAAGTGAAAATTCACTGCTGCTGGTTAGATTGGCCTCCAGGTCTCCTCCAGCTGAAGATGTAAGCTGAGTGCACTCATCTGTGATAAGATCATGTTTCTTTCTGTACCTTCGGTCCTGCTGGAGGCAGCCTGGCAATTTCACAGCTGAGTCACTCATCAGTTTAGTCACAGACTAAACATCACCAAGAGAACTGAAATTCTGATTTTCAAAGTCGTCTTCATCACGTGAGTCATTAATTCTTTCTTTGCTCAAAATTCCCTGTGAGAATTTACAATGTCTTCAGATCAAAGGAAAGTGCGGGTTCCTAAGAAAATATGCCCATTTTTTTAGGGCCTCAAGTGTTCTCACTATGGATCACCTGTTATTTGAGAACACGACAGTAGTAACATGAGCAAAGTGATTATGCTTCCACTGTTCTTGAGACTGTTGAAAGACTGATTTGAAAGTGTGAGATGAAGACTATTCCACTGATTCCAGTATTTCCGTACTACTGAGCTTTAAGTGTGCTCAGCAATAAGCAGGCCAGAAAGAGAGTCCGTGACAGTGAGAGGAAGAGACTGATTGATATTCAGTTGATGGATTACTGCTTCTGGGTTTGAATAGCTAAAGTGGAGCACTGTATACTAGACTAAAGGTCACTGCTCCCCCCCCCCCGCCCTTATTCTGTATGTTTGTGAATTGAATCCAGTTGCAATGGGTATACTCATTAGAAAAGCATAAATCCAAAGATAAAACCATTTTTGAGTTTCTGCTGAGCACTAAAGCCTCATCAATCTAAAAATCAGTGAAAACGATTACAGTTTTCTCTTCATGTGACATAAATGTTTATTTGGCTTTTACTTCTCTACACTCACTTCCTCCTCCTCTCTTCCTTTTCCTTCCATTACTCTGAGCCAAACCAATGCCAAGTTATTCAGACACCCAAGAAACTCGATTCATACCCATCCAGATAGAAGGGACTTCAAGGAAGTTTTTGGCTTTTATATTTTAACAACTGTGTTGAGTCTTAGAATTGCAAAGAGCCCTTACTGCCAGAATTTGTATTACTTTCCTTAACCATTAATTTGGCTAAAGTTTTAAATGGCATTTTTACACTGAGTATTGAAATGTAGGAAGGGTATAAGTCATAATTTCTTGATAAAGATTAGCTTAGCGGCTTTATAAGATTAGTGCAGTTTGCTGAGGAGTGATGGTTTCTTCATGCTAGTCAAGCAAAGCTTACATTGCTTAAAATAGTACAAGGCTAAAAGCAGCGTGAGATTATGAATAATGGACAAGGTATTGAAAGCATACCATAAGCTTTAGGCTGAACAGTGCAGGCTGCCTAAGGGATAAACTATTCACAGCGCAGCCCTGCATTGCAAGGCGCATGCCACCATCCCTCCTGAGGGCGGAATGCATTTAGAGAAATTGCACCGCATTTGACTTATTCGTGGTTCTTTATGACAGGACTTAGATTCTCAGACCCCCTCGCAGATACTGTTGTTTGCACGTTAAGAGAAGACTGTCTTCAGAGTAGTAACAGAGAGAGGTCAGATGCCGCAATTGCGTCTCACATGGAAACCCTTATTTGGGTCTTCAGATGTTTAGTTCGTGTTCTCTCAGTTTGAGGTGCCTGGATTAGGTGTTCCAAGGAGCTGCTGAAAATTCTGTGAGTGGCACTTGCACTTGACCTCTGTTTCTCCAGCAGTAGCTGTGCTCATCAACCAGGGGCACGGCGAAGTATCCCCCGCCGCCCCGGCCCCAACCAAGAGGGGACCCATCAGCAGTGGGGCGCCCAGGTTGCTCGTGAGGAGTGACAGCATATGACTGTGTACAGCCAACTTTGGAACCATCCTGGGCAGGGGTATCATTCGTTCTTCTCCATCTAAAATACTTCTTGCTCAGGAGGCCAGCAAATGTAATGTGTATTTCAATCTGTATGTGCTTACATAACACAGTTACTAGAATGGAACTCGTATTTTTTTTTTAAAAAAAAAGCAATAACAGCATCTAGTAGTACTTCTTATCCTGTAAGTGTTATTAACAGCCATTGGTATAAATCCAGAACAATTTTTAATCTCCAAAGTATAATTTTGTGTGAAGTAGTGTTTAAAATTACCTTATTTTATGCATCTCAAAATCTTTGGAAATGTTATCTCATTTTATATTTCTTGCTGGGTATTTCAAATGGTGAGAATCACATAAAGATAGACTAAACACTTTCCCAGATTCCCAGACATGCCAAGAGGAAGGACACTGGTGTGAGGTTACTGCAGTCTTTCTTGTTATTATCGCAGTGGTGAACAGGCCTTCGGCCTTGGGCTGGCTGATGACTATGAGAAGTTGTTTTGTTTCGTCTTTGACTTTGAACTGTGCTTAGGCTGTGGAGCCTGGCAGACCATGCCTTGATCGCCCGCTGTAACATGGAGGAAGCGGTTCGAAGCGTTGCTTTCAGCCCCGATGGATCTCAGTTGGCCCTGGGCATGAAGGACGGATCTTTCATTGTTCTCCGAGTCAGGCATGTACTGATACTGAAAATGACATTAGAGATATTCTTTTGTTAAAATTAATTCTCCTGGTCAGAATGTATGCCAGGACCTTAGGAAAAATGCATTTACTGTTTTGAATAGGCGCACTGTAGATTCACAACCGCCTGTCTATAGTTACAAAGTCCAAACACTCTGAGCGTCCGAAGTTCTTTGGTAACTTGTTTGGCAGCACTGCCTGACCCAGTGAACTGGATGTGCGATTGTTTACAGTCTGTTAATCTCTTAGTAGGGATAGTCATGTATCATCTGATTTGCTGCAAAAATATTAATGTGTTCAAAAGGGGTTGCTGTCTTAACTCCTACTGGGGATGTTATGTAATAGATTGTATGCAAACCTTTCTAAAATCCAATGAATGATAAACTCCCAAGCTTGTCTGGTCCCAGGGGTTTTAGATAAGAGATTATGGGCTTGTAATAAGCCAAGAAAAGAGGAAGAAAGACGAAAGCAGCCTCCCAACAGCACTAAATTTTTAGAGGTAAACTTAAGTCAAGATTTTTCTACCTATAATCACCAATAAAATGGAACATTTCGTATTTATCAACCTCCTATATTATTTCTACTGGAAAAAAATGATGACCCACCCTTGTAATTATTTGAAAACATTGGTTATTCTTTTGGATTACACATTTTGTGATTACAGAAAGTAAATGTAGCTGTAGATTAGATACTGCATCTCTCACACACAGCAAGTTCTGTGTAGCTCTTGGCATGGTTTATTACACTACATTCTCATCACCAGCCACACAACTTATTACCAAATGGGTGGGCAGCATTTTCTTTCTTTGCTTAGCGATGTGTGAAAAGACAGCTAATTACCAAATTTTCTTTTTGATGGATTTCCCAAGCTAAAAAACAATCCTCCCACACCTATTTTATGGCATTATAGTAAACTATAATGCTATTAGTAAATGATGCAGCAGGTATGAGAAATTATTATGTGGAAGCAAATATTTGGCATTATTTATGCATTCAGTTCATTTTAGAGTTGATGAAGGCATCATTACTAGTTCAGGGGACCTGCTAGTCATAATCTTGTCTTATAGCTATGGGGGAAAAGCCTCAGTGAGCTTTCAAATAAGAGTAGAAATTCTTACCAGAAACTTATCAGAAAGGATATGGAATATTCCAGTGATTCAATGTAGGCATTATTGACCTTTCATAGTGAAAGTTAAATAATTACATAAAAATTCAACATTAAAAAAGTAGTTTTCCTCTTCTGCTTTTTGGACTTGCTCTTTCTACAATAAGCATCAAGCTTAACAGTCACTGGTTTCTTGTTCTTAAAGTATTAGAAAGATAGTTTATTTTTATGTTAACCTTGATATGTTTTACCTTTCTCTGTGACATATTTTTAAAACAATTTTACAAACCCCAAAGTTTAATAAAAAGTTTTAGAGAAAAAGAATACATATAATTGAACATGAAAGCAAAAATGCATTTCATTAAAATTGTTTTGTTTTTTACTTTAGGAGCCCAAAATATTATTTAAAATGTTTAATTTCTCCTACATTGGCCATGAACTAAATAATGTTTTATATCTTTCCATAAAAGTTAATTCTGTAATTCCTGTAGTTTTTCTCTCCCTTTCAAAGTAATTTTTTTCTGTGGCACACAGATTTTAAAACATGACTTGGGGTTCCTATCTCTAGATTTGCTGCTTATCGCTTTGCTTTTCTATTCTTATAGAGATATGACAGAAGTGGTTCATATCAAAGATCGAAAAGAAGTCATTCACGAAATGAAATTTTCTCCAGATGGTTCTTATCTGGCAGTGGGATCCAATGATGGCCCAGTAGATATCTACGCTGTCTCCCAGCGGTATAAGAAAATAGGAGAATGCAACAGGTCTCTCAGTTTCATCACACACATCGACTGGTCTTTGGATAGTAAATACTTGCAAACTAATGACGGTGCCGGAGAACGGCTGTTCTACAAAATGCCATGTAAGTCACAAGGGCAATGAATGTTTGTACAAAGCGCAACTCTGAACCATGGCAGAAAATTTATGAGGATATTCTTAGGACCTCAGGGCAAGGAATGTTTTCTGAAACAAGACCCTCAAACCACAAACTCTCAAAGAACAGATTCATAAATTGGAACACATTAAAAAAAAAAATTATTGCACAGCAAAAGAGACCATGATGGGCATAAATACTTGGAATTGTTATAATGGACAAAGGATATACATGAACAATACAAGTTTGAACTGTACCAGTCTACTTCTGTGCAGATTTTTTTAGTTGTAAATACTACAGTACTACATGGTAGGAGGTTGGTTGAATCTGTGGTTGTGGAACCATGGATGCAGAGGGTCAACTCTAAGTTATACATGGATTTTCGACAGCATGGAGAGTTGGTGGCCCTAGCCCTCAAGTTGTTCGAGGGTCAGCTGTACACCTATAATATATAAAGAATGCCTAAAGATAAGCAAAAGGAAAAAATACTAGGAAAATACTAAAAAAAATACTGAAGATTTGAGGATCACAGTCAACTACTATGATTGCTTTCGTCTCTTTTGTGTCCTTCATAATTGGAAGCCCTTATACGATTATTTGGTGAAATATGCTCATTGGGATTAAAAAACCCACAAATTTTATTTGTAACCCTCACTATAACTTCTGTATGAGATTTATCTTATTCATCTTATTTATATAATACTCATTTAGTAACATTTAATCTGTGATGTTAAAATGTCATAAATAAAAGATAGATTTCTGGGTTTCCCTGGTGGCGCAGTGGTTGGGAGTCCGCCTGCCGATGCAGGGGACACGGGTTCGTGCCCTGGTCCGGGAAGATCCCACATGCCGCGGAGCGGCTGGGCCCGTGAGCCATGGCCGCTGGGCCTGCGCGTCCAGAGCCTGTGCTCCGCAAGGGAGAGGCCACAACAGTGAGAGGCCCGCGTACCGCAAAAAAAAAAAAAAAAGATAGATTTCTGTATTACAATCTTTGATTAATGATTTTTTATAATGTAAAAGGAAAAATTTGATATTTAACATGAATCTTGACCGCAAAGAATTATATTTTAATTTTGTATTGAAAAATCAATTTTACCATAAAACAAGGTGTGACATATCTTCAACATTTTTAATAGTCTCTGCCCTATCAATTCATCAGTATACCTTTACTAGGTACATATTTCTTTGTGTCTACTTTCTCTGCTTGACAGTATTTCGTATATATTTTCATATGTGAAAAAATATGGAACACATTTTTGTCGTTTGCAGAAACAAAGTAACACCCTACTCAGTGATATCAAAGATACCAGTGTTATCTTTGCTGGTACACACAGTGCAGATCCAAATATCGTTGTAGAGGTGGGATTTTTCTCTTGTGAATTACTTCCTTGGACTATATTCTTTAAAGCAGGAACACTGGATCCAAGACTATGTTCAGACTATAAACTCTCCGATTCTGTGGTCTTCATAATGGATTTTTATATAATGCTGTGTTAGAGTCTAGAATTGCCAATTTGACAGTGCACCAGTAATGTACAAGAGCATCTATTCTCATAGGTTCTTTATTTGAAAATATTTGTTATTTTTGAGGGGGAAAGTATGAGGTAATACACTTAATTGTCTTGATTTTGAATTTTTAAATTGTGCATGACTAAGCATTTTTCCAAGCTTTTCCTTATCCATGGGCTTCCTCCTTTTTGTGCTCCCTGGGGACGTCCCTTACCAGCTGCTAGTGAAAACTGGGTATTGTGCCCCACACGTAAGACCATACCTAGAACAATTGTCAGGACTATTTTCCCCAGCTAATTACATTTATTTCATCAAGATTTGGTGGATTTTCATTGTCTAGCACTTTAAAATTTAAATAGAAAATCCATTCAGTTTTTCCACTAATTAATTGAGGCTGACTTCTAAAAAATCACTTCTGTGGTTCCTTGAATTATGAAAAGTAGGAGTTCAGAATAAACTCTTTAAAAACCTGGCAAAATGTTAGTAACTAAATATAATAATATATAATTTAATAATAGTCATTTCATCAATAACACAAAGCATAATATCATCTGTATCTAAATAATTAAGGTCAAGTAAATATCAGTAGTTTAAGACATTAGATTTAGTACCATGATCATTTTCTTTCTCCTATCAGAGTTTTGAGCATGTGCTTCCTTTAAACCCTGCTAGAAAAAAAAAATCACCATTTGGGGAAAGAGATTAGAATTTATAGTTTCCTTGGTTTCTAAACATTTTAAAACAAAGGTTTTAGACCTCTATGAGAAAAATGAATAAAGTAAATTAGGATATGATTTTATTTAAATGTAACATTATATTAAAATTTATTGATTATTTTCAGCTGGGAAGCCTTTAACAAGTAAAGAAGAAATCAAAGGGATTCCCTGGGCCTCCTGGACATGTGTGAACGGCCCAGAAGTGAGTGGGATTTGGCCAAAATACACTGATGTCACTGACATCAACTCAGTGGATGCAAATTACAACAACTCAGTACTGGTGTCTGGAGATGATTTTGGACTGGTTAAATTGTTTAAGTTTCCTTGTCTCAAGAAAGGTAAGGCCAAAAGAAATGTTTCTTTGAATGAAGATTTGATCTAGAATATACATACAGTATAATTAAGGCTTATTTTCTTGATGTCTGTTACTGCAGACTATTCATTTTATCTTTATATTTACTCTAACATTTTTCAATAGAAAGTTTGCTATCTTCTGCTTTTGACATTCTGAAATGTGGTTTTGCAAATTTAAGTCAGCATTTGTTAAGAGAGATGTTACTCAACATTTCGTGATTCATAAACTTCATGTTTTAAACAAGTTGTATTCTATTTTATTTATATATATGTAAATATAATAATTTAAATTACATGTTACATTAAAATATTGTAATTAAAATTCTTTTATGTGTTACACCTAATTGTGCTTATACATAGGAAGCAAAGCAAATCCTTATAGACATTTAAAATAAAATCTGAAAGTGATTGTTGTGGTGATAATACAGTTTGTGGACCCCTTCTGATAGCACTAATTTTGCACACCAGACTTACGTAACTGGTGAAATTTTTTTATTGAAGTATAATTGATATACAATGTTGTGTTAATTTCTGCTGTACAGAAAGTGAATTAGTTATACAAATATATACACTCTTTTTAAAATTCTTTTCCATTATGGTTTATTACAGGATATCAATTATAGTTCCCTGTGCTGTATATTAGGACCTTGTTGTTTATCCGTTCTGTATATTAATAGCTTGCATCTGCTAATCCCAAACTCCCAATCCATTCCTCCCCCAACCCCCTCCCCCTTGGTAACCATAGATCTGTTCTCTGTGTGTGAGTCTGTTTCTGTTTGGTAGATAAGTTCATTTGTGTCATATTTTAGATTCCACATATAAGTGATATCATATGGTATTTGTCTCTTTCTGACTTGCTTCACTTAGTATAATAATCTCTAGTTGCATCCATGTTGCTGCAGATGGCATTATTTCATTCTTTTTTATGGCTGAGTAATATTCCATTGTGTATATGTACCACATCTTCTTTATCCATTCATCTGTCAATGGACATTTAGGTTGCTACCCTGTCTTGTCTATCATGAATAATGCTGCTGTGAACATTGGGGTGCATGTATCTTTTTGAATTGTAGTTTTGTCTGGATATATGCCCAGGAGTGGGATTGCAGGATCATACGGTAACTCTATTTTTAGTTTTTTGAGGAATCTCCATACTGTTTTCCATAGTAGCTGCACCAACAATGCAGCAGGGTTTCCTTTTTTCCACACCATCTCCAGCATTTGTTATTTGTAGATTTTTTAATGATGGCCATTCTGATCCGTGCGAGGTGGTACCTCATTGTAATTTTGATTCGCATTGCTGTAATAATTAGAAATGTTGAGCATCTTTTCATGTGCCTGGTGGCCATCTGTATGTCTTCTTTGGAAAAATGTCTATTTAGATCTTCCGCCCATTTTTTGATTGGGTTGTTTTGTTATTGTTGAGTTGTATAAGCTGTTTGTATATTTTGGAAGTTAAGCCCTGTTGGTTGCATTATTTGTAAATATTTTCTCCTACTCTGTAGGTTCTTTTCATTTTGTTTATGGTTTCCTTTGCTGTGCAAAAGCTTGTAAGTTTGATAAGGTCCCATTTGTTTATTTTTGCTTTTGGGAGACTGATAACTGGTGAAATTTTTGAGAGAGTTTGATTCAAAACAACCGTTTCTGCCCTTGCATTTTATTATTTTGTCTTATTGTTGTTAAAATCTTGTCACTTCAATTTTTCTGGCACTGTCAGGCTTTGTAGAATGTGACTGAATTAATCATGTAATGACCCTGTCCTCTTCTTCCTTCAAAAGTTTAGGCAAAGCCCATACACAGGCTTTTCTGAGACTCCCTGCCTGCACCCTGAAAATCTGATCAGCAGTAGGGATATGCTGTTGCCTGAAAAACCTTTCACTTGAACAATTTTTAGAATAAGCAAGGAAAGGGATTGAAAATGTCATCAGAAAGTCATTTTCAGCTAACTGGCAGTTTTGAAGCAGTGACAATCATGGTAAAAAATTGAACATAAAATGCATAGCAAAACCACCATCACTTCCACTTGACAAAATGACCATCAGATTAAAATGCTTGAGGCACAGCATTACCTCAACATGCCTAATTCAAACTGTTCTCTTTCTCCATAATGGGTCTTTTGAGTAATAGGGCATGTCTTGTTAAATGGAGTAATGTACTTGAAGAAGTTAAGTTAGGCAACCAGAAGGTATCTGGAAATTCAGGAGTCAGAAGAAATATCATGAGGGTCAGAAGCAATACTATTGGTATCAAGTATCAGGACTTGGGAATTCAGTGAGAGTTGGTATTTCCTATGAGTCATTGAGCCTTGTAGGATAGACTTGGGTCTAGAAAATAGCAATGGAGATGGAGATCTTGGATTAGCTTATTAGGATGGGGGAGGCAGGTAGGGAGGTACAGTGAGTAGTGCTGTTTGTCAAAATGAGATACCCTTATATGTAAAACAACCCTGAGGAGGAAGGCAGCCAGGAGACATCTGAGTGAACAAGGAGACACTGACAGCCAGAGCGACAGTATGGTGAGAGCAATAAAACCCACCTCAACAATCTGCATAAGTATCCATGTCCTCATAGCAAACTGACTTGTTCTACTTTTCATGACACATTGTTTATACATCTTGCAATTTGCCTCAGAGTCATTTAGGCTCTTGGAGCCTTTTTGTGCTAAAGCTACTGGTGGAGAAGTTTATAACAGAGTGTTGCTGATGAGAATGGTAACGGTGGAACTTGTCTCCCTAAAACCAAGGTACCAGTGACAAGTATTCCCCCAACTTTTGAACCTGTAAACACCCAAATATTAGCAGGGGCTGATGACTATGAGAAAGTGTGGAGACTGGGTAAACATTATAGTTTTCCATTGTGATTAAATAAAACTCACAAGTTAATTGACACATTTATGATTATGTGTGCATAGTATTCTTTTGCATAATAATTAGACGTAAGTGTTCTGCAGTTAATGAAAATGACTACAATTCATATTATTTTTACATAGCTGAACCAATTTGTTTTCCTCATTTCCTTTTGACAGTTTTCAAATCTTAAAATAATTAGGATCAATACTGATAATTTTCCCTGATGTCATTTAGAGTACATCCTGTTTGACCATCACCCTCCAGACACTGACATGAGGTAAAATCCAAAGCCTTGCTCATTGGCATTTGCCATATCTTAACACCCTTGGCATCTACCCACGCTCCTAGGGGAGGCTCAAGGCCGAGGATCTCCATGTTTCACTTGTGTGCTGCCATTCCATTAATCCTTCACACACACACACACACACACACACACACACACACACACACACACACACACACACACACACAGTCCTTGAACAGCTACCTCCTATGACAAGTGTCCTAGATACTGTAAGACGTGAGTTGCAGAAGCCCTAGACCTTGGAGGGGAAAGTGCTGGCCTTCAGTAGAGCTTGGATGAGCTTGATGGAGGAACAGAAAGGTCAGTGTGTCTAGACCATGATGAACGAGGGGAGAGCTGTGCACTCCAAGGCTGGAACGGCATTAGGGGCCAGGCATGAAGGGCCTTGAAGCAACTGCTAGAAATGTGGGTCTTATTCTAAGTGCAGTGGAAAACTGTTGAGGGTTTTAAATGGAAGACTGACATGAGCAATTTAAGTTTTTAAAATACCACTTTGATATTGTGTGGGATGGAATAGGGAAGGGGAGGCTTCAAGTAGAGAGATTATTGCAAGAGCCCAGGTAAAAGATGATGTGACTTGGACAAAGTTGTCAGGAACAGACCTGAAGAGAGGTGGTTGAGATTAGGAAACAGTGTCAAGGTAGAGCTGAAGGTCTTGCTGATGGATTGGGTGTGGGAGTAGAGGGAAAGAGAGGAATTGAGGAAAACTCCTAAGTTTTAGATTTGAGCAACGGGGTGGATGGTAGCACCATCTATAGAGATGGGAAAATGAGAAAGGAAAAGGTTGTTTGTGTGTGTGTGTGTGTGTGTGTGTGTTTTTATAGTGGTAACAGAGTAGGAGGGGAAGGGGAAACTCCTAGTTTTTCTGTGATAAGTTTGAGGCACCTATTAGACATCCAAGTGGGCATAGCACACAAGCTGTCAGCACTCTTGGGAGACTTCAGGGTTGGAGATGAATGTTTGGCAGCTGAGGGAATATCAACAGTATTTAAAGTCAAGGAGAAAGAATCAATAGAGAGGAGATGAGGGCTGAGCCTTCCTTAGGGTCCAGAGAATAAAGGGGGGCCTTGTAGAGTCACTCAGTGTCCTAAGGAAAACCTTGGAAGAGATGGATGTGGCCTTCATTTTTTCAGTAAATATGTAAGTGCTATTCTAGAGGCTGGAGATATGTCAGTGAATAAAACAAGCACAAGTCCCTGGAGCTCTTGTTCTACTGAGGGGACCTAGTCAATAAACAAGACAATATAAACACATCTGATGGTGAGAAGTGCTGTGATGAAAAATAAAGCAAACAATGGGAGTAAAGAGCACTCAGGTCGGGCAGTGTAGTATTGCTGTTTTAAGTAGGATGGTCAAAGCAGGGCTCACTGATAGTTTCATTTGACTAGAAACCTGAAGGAGATAAGAGAAGCAGCCATTCAGAGATGCAGGGAAAGAGCATTCCAGACTAAGGGAACACAAGTGCAAAAGCCTAGAGGCAGAAGAGGGCCTGGCGTGCAAAAAGGCCAGTGAGCCTAGAGTAGAGCAAGGAGGGAGAGAGAGGAAGAATTATCAGAGAGATAAGGCCTAAATATTGATGACACTAATGCTTTTGCAGGTTCTACTTCCAGCCTCCCAATGGTGTATGAGCTAGCTATTGCTGTAAAACAAATTCCCCTCCCTCCCAAATTTAGCAGCTTAAATCAATAATAATTTATTTTCTCACAGTTTTGGAGGGTCAGGAATTCAGGAGCAGCTTAGCTGGCTGATTCTAGCTCCAGGTCTCTCATGAAGCTGCAGTCATCTGAAGGCTAGACTGAGGCCAAGGATCCACTTCCAAGATGCTCACTCACCTGGCTCTTGGCTGGAGGCCTCAGTTCCTTGCCATGTGAGCCTCTCCATAGGCTGCTTGAGTGTCCTTATCACTTGGTACCTAGAGATCCAAGAAAGAGCAAGGAGCATCTGCACTGCCTTTTATAACCTCCTCTTGGATGTCACATACCTTCATTTTTGGCATACTGTGTTTTGATTTGTATCAAATAATTTGTAGACATATTTTTTCCAGCTTTACTGAGATAAAATTGACAAATAATACTGTGTAAGTTTAAAGTATACAACATGGTGATTTCATATATGTGTATATGTTGTGAAATGATTACTACTTTAAAGTTAGTTAACATATCCATCACCTTAGTTAGTTATCCTGTGTGTGTGTGTGTGTGTGTGTGTGTGTGTGTATAGTGAGAACATTTAAGATCTACTCTCTTGGCAACTTTCAAATATACGGTATTATTAACTACAGTCACCATAGGGTACATTAGATCCCCAGAACTTATTCATCTTATAACTGAAAGTGTATCTTTGACCAGCATCTCCCCATTTCCCCCTAGGTCCCTGATAACTGCAAATCTACCATGTGCTTTTATGAGTTTAACTTTTTTAAAAAATTGTGGACATTTTTTAAACAATTCCAAAGAGATGGGTTAAATCATCTCTGAGGAGGGTCTAAAGGTCAGGGCAGCAAAGAATAGCCCAACAAGATCTATAGAGATATGGGAAGAATATATATTTACTTCATAATTATTGAATTATCATCAGCCAGCATTTACAGTTGACCGGAGTTGCAATCTGTTTGACTTTATTAAATTACCAAAACTGATTTAGGAAACTCTTTGAAATGGGCATGGTTGCTTTTGAGACTCAAGTCCTTCCTTTCCCCTTCTGTGGCAGCATTCCCCCTGTCTTTTTATAATAAAACCTCACCTGGTCAGAACACGCTCTCAGGGAAGGGACATGTGGCAGTCATTTTCGCGTACATATAAATTTAAATCATTACCTCTCCAGTGGGTATTTAAATTTTAAACATGTGATACTTGAAGAGATGGCCTTTTCCCCCATTAAAGAGATTTCACTTAGAGGGGCTGTAATAGGTAGAAGTATTTCTGAAGGAGGGATGGTGTGCTTGTTGGCCCCAGAAATCTCTCACAGTCTTTGGGGTCCTAGGTCTCCACATGAGAAGATGGATCTTGCTTATTTCCATGAGGGCCTTTATGCTTCTATCTACTCACCATACACTGGAGACTTTGCTGCAGTTATTCAACCACAAATAGAAGTTCACATAGCTTTTCTGTTGCATTCACTACCTGGGGATGGTGTTTACTGAGTAAAGCGATCAATTTAAGAGAAAAAAAATTCATTCTCCCAACTCTACATCTACATGACCCCAAACAACAATTATACTCCCCCCGCCCCGCCGCAGAAGTATTTTCCATTTCCCAGTTAAAGGATTGCCTGTTGCATCTTGTATTTAAATAAGAATGTGTAAGATATTCATTCTTTAGCATTTATTTTCAGAATCAGTGAAGCAGTGGGTGTTATTTGGAACAGGTTCAGATGTGTCTTTAGACACAGGGCTTAAATTTTAAGACCCAGTTTTAGCTTAATCCATACTGGAATGATTGAGATAGCTTTTGGAGCCTTTGATTGTTTGTTATTATATATAAGATTGAAATTATATTTTCTAATATACTTAAATCTTTTACTTTTCAACATGAATAGAATGTAATTTTTTAACCAACGGATTCTATTTTTTGCACAACTAATCTTCTCCTCAAAAATATCTTTTCAGGAGCCAAATTTAGAAAGTATGTGGGTCATTCTGCACATGTCACAAACGTCCGCTGGTCTCATGACTTTCAGTGGGTATTAAGCACAGGAGGGGCTGACCACTCGGTTTTCCAGTGGAGATTTATTCCAGAAGGTGTCAGCAATGGCCTGCTGGAAACAGCACCCCAGGGTAAAACCAGTAATAATTTTTCAACATCTATTTATTTTTCAATAAAAATATCAAAGAATGGTCTAACATCTCTTCTGAAGGTAAAGAGTTAAAGCTGTTTTGAAAAATTCGTTCCTACAGTAAATTTAACATTAAAAAAAAAGAACAGAAAAAGCTTTTGAGATATGGGCCACTTGAGTATGGGTCAGTTGGATAATTTCCTTCAAAGGATTTTGCTTATACCAAATGCAAGTTGAAGGTCTAAGGTTTACATGAAGAATTAACTTTTGAGAATAACACGAACAGATACATCTCGGCCTCCTTAGACTATTCTAACAGGTGGCGGGTCTGCTGGGTCAGGTGACAAGGTAACATTTGGAATAGAAGTTGCCTCCTGAACGGCATTCAGAGAACGGTCCACAATCAGGGCCACTGTGTTCCAGTTCAATGGATGTGTATAGTCCTTTAATTTACTGTGATGTTGGCAGGAATGATCATGTAATATGTGAGGAGATGTTCTTATTGGGAGGGGTTCTGCAGCCATTTTGACCATGGCAATTACCAGCATGGGTGGGCATGTTAACAGGCTAATGAGGATCTTTACTGAACTGAGTGGTTGGATTTCTTTCTGTCCCAGCCTTCTCCTTGGGAAAACCTAGCCCCCTGCCCGCCCCCTTTTTTCCCCTTTCAAAGCAAGATTTAAAACACAAAGATCTGTTATCTAATAGAAGTGTGGAAATAGTGGGGGGAGTTATCCTAGTCTGGTAATACTCCTGAAAAGGGGGTTAGAGGTATGGTGAACTTAACGAAAAGATGGAAAAAAAAAGATGTTTTAAGAATCTACAACAAATGAAAACTATGGTGTAGTTATTTTTATTGACCTCAATAGGAGAGAAAAAAATTTTAAAATAAAAGTTTTAGCCATTTAAAGTCTCAGAATTTCTGCTTGTGTCTCACGGGGTGTTTCTGCAGAAGGTGGCTCCGATTCCTATAGTGAAGAATCTGATTCGGATTTATCTGACGTGCCGGAGTTGGATTCTGATATTGAGCAAGAAACTCAAATCAATTATGATCGCCAGGTCAGTAAACAGGGAGCCTCATGACAAATGCCTTTTAACCCCGAATCTTGATCTCATTGAATTTGGACATTGCACTAAAATTGGTTAATGCTTAGGCAGAAGAAAATCAAGAAAAGAATTAGGGAAATTGCCTTCTTATCTTCTTATCTTTAAGTACAGATTTGAAATAAGGCATTTACTGGATCATATCAGTAAAAATTGTTAAGTAGAGGTAGTAGCTAATTTTCAAAACGGAACCCATGACAGTTTGGGTTTTCTGCCTTCCTAGCAGCTAAAACTTTAAAATATTTTTTACAGAAAAACGTGCAAGTAAGTTACAAGATTTTTCATTTTCTTAGCAGATCATTAAAGCATGTGTTTTCTTTATAGAATAGGTATCCCTGGAGGCATGGTAGTTTGCAAATGAGCTGTTGTCCTGATTCCTCTCTTAACTTATGGAGACCGTTATCCATTTAATTAAAGTAAAAGCCCAAATACAATGCACATTATCCTTCCAGTCAGAAATCATCTTTAGTAGAAAAGTTGGACAATTACAACCAAATTTTTTGAAAATAGACACTTAATTTTAGCACTAAATTGTGTGTATTAAAGGGCGTAATCCTTCATTGGAATCTGGACAGGTATCACCTTCTTAATGGTGATAACCCTAGGGATTCTGTTTTCTTCCTAGTCATTTAACAGAGGTATGTGAAGCAGATTCCATACGTGAACATGGAGTGAATAAGATTTCAGACACAGCAACCGTCAGTGTTGCCCCATGGAGACTTACCACATAGGCCTGTGGCAGCTGCCATGTATCAAGTGTCTCTATGGGGCCACATCCTGTGCTTTACATACACCGAATTCAACCCAACAGTAACCCCTGAGAGGCTGAGTACTTTGCCCACATCCACATTGCCTGTAGTGGGTATGGGCTTCTCTCCAAAGTGCACATTGTGCATGCTACTTGGCTTTGCCTCTACATAAGCTCTGAATGTACAACTTTTCAGATGATGACTTTTTTTCCCCAACGCATAATTGTCGCTCACTGATTCAATATTTGAAAAATTAGGTTAGTACAAAAGTAGTCCAACTGATGGTTTAGGTTAACTTCAAGACTAAATCGGTTTGACTGTGTATTGTATTATGCTATAAAACTGCTAAAGATAAAGATTTGAAAGGAAATTATTAATATCATGCAAATATTACACCCTAATATCAAGGGGAAATGGAATTTAAGCAAAATAAACACACAATTTAGGGAAAAAGAAATGCAATTTTTTTAGTTGGGATGTTTCTATTTAATAAAAATAGTGCTAGTAAAAGAATGAAAAGGAATGACTCAATTGAAATTCATGCCTAGGATTTATATATTCTCCCTGACATCTTACTTTCTAAAGCTTTCACCTAGATTATTTAATTCATGTTGTCTATATTTGATTCCTGAGTTGTTCCTGAGCAGGGACTCTGTTCTACAGATGGGACTTTGAGGCCCACAGAGGTTATGAGACTTGTTCAAATAAGCGGTAGAAATGCCAAGACTAGAATTCAGTTCTCTAAAGTAGTTGATGAGCTGATGAAAGCATCATGAATTCAGATGAATAATTATCATTAGATTTTAAAAGCTTAGTTCACTGCATCTGTAATAGACAAGGCAGTAGTGAGATATCTTCTGACTTACGTTTTTTTTAAACGATTTTTGGTCAAATCCTAAATATGAATTTCATTATAATATTTTCATGATTTTTTTGTAATGTAGTTTGATTAAATGAAAACTTTCCTATATGAAGATGAGAAATTATGAATCGTATTTCATTTAAATGTGTTAAATTTATATCTCTTGATTGTAGGGTATAAATACATGATAGACAAAATTTTAGCTACATGATTTTATCTACATTTAAATTATCGAGAATGTTCTCTCAGCCAGCAGCACATTTTAGGTCCTAGGTTAGACCAAGAGCTTTGCTCTGTATCCCAGAGTCTGATCTGAAAGATTCATGAGGTCATGAAAGAAGGATAATTCCAAAGAGTGATCACCATGATTCATGTGGCCCACATTTTACACATTTCTGAATCATCAAGAGATTTCTTGCCTTAGAAGAAATCATAACGAAATATTTAAATTATATTTTATTGATAATTTTATTTAATAATTTCCTTTATTTATCAGAAAAGTAATATATTTTCTGGATATAAATTGATTTAGAAACATAATAGCAAAATTTTTTTTAATTCTTTTAAATCCCAATGACTTAAAAGATATTTCAAGTTAGTTTTGTTCATTAGAAAAAAGTAAAATTCAATATCATGTCTTATGTTCTCAATTTTGTTTGTCTTTTCAAAGAACCAACTCTTAGTTTTGTTAATCTTTTCTATTGTTTTCCTACTCTCTATTTCATGTATTTCTGCGCTAATCTCTGTTACTTCCTTTCTTCTGCTAACTTTGAACTTAGTGTCCAAACTAAGTCCAAACTTTTTTTCTAGTTCCTTGAGGTATAATATTAAGTTCTTTATCTGAGATCTTTCTTTTTCCTTAATGTATATGTTTATTAGCTACAAAATTTCCCCTGAGAAATGCTTTTGCTGTATCCTGTAAGTTCTGGTATGTTGCATTTCCATTTTCATTTGTGTCAAGATTTTTAAAAATTTCCTTTTTGATTTCTTCTTTGATCCATTAGTTGTTGAGGAGTGTGTTGATTTCTGCATATTTGTGACTTTCCCAGCTTTCTTCCTGTTACTTATTTCTAGTTTCATACTATAGTGGTCAGAAAATATACTTGATATAATTTCAGTCTTCTTAAATTTATTGAGCCTTGTTTTGTGGTCTAACATGATCTGTCCTAGAAAATGTTCCTTGTGTGCTTGAGAAGAATGTATGTTCTGCTGCTGATAGATGAAATGTTCTGTATTTGTTAAGATATTTGGTCTGTAGTATTGTTCAAATCTGCTGTTTCATTATTGATTCTCTGTCTGGATGATTAATCCGTTGTTGGGAGTGGGGTTTTACAGTTCCCAACTATTATTGTATTGATATTTATTTCTTCTTTTAGTTGTTAATATATGCTTTGTATATTTAGATGCTCTGATGTCAGGTGCATAAATATTTACCATTGTTATATCTTCTTGACGAGTTGACCCCTTTATCATTATATAATGCCCTTCTTTGTCTCTTGTGACCATTTTTAGCTTCTTATGTTTTCAAAAACTTGAGTTCCTGCAATTAAAGAGAATGTCAAGACATTAATATATTTGAAACCTGAAGAGTCTCTAACTAAATGTTTCTGTTATGCTTGAAGGTTTACAAAGAAGATCTACCTCAGCTAAAGCAACAAAGTAAAGAGAAAAACCATGCAGTGTCCTTCCTCAAACGAGAAAAGGCTCCTGAGGACAGCTTGAAACTCCAGTTCATACATGGGTGGGTGGTCTGTCACCAATCTTATCACCTTGTCGTCCTTCTTCTCAGTGCTACCCCAATTCAGGCTGGCTCTTCTCTCCAGTTTGCACTTACCTGTGGTTAATATTTTAACCACGGCTCTCTGTCCAGTTTTCTCAGTGTTCTATGGCCATCTCAGTGTGTGTATCTAGATTTTTCACACTTCATGTACTTTTGTGTTGCATGTGTTACTACCACTCATTATTATTTCATTTTATTCTCTCCATCTCTGCTTCCTTTATCCCGTAACTCCTGCTCTATTCAGCTGGCTTTCCCAGGACAGTATTTCCTTCAAATGCTTTTGTTCACGTGTACCCCAAATAATTTTGAATTTTGAAAATCATGTACAACCTTTCCACACTTTAAGTTAACATCTAAGCTTTTTCAACCTAAGCTTAAATGGTTGTGAAGAATATATCTTGTGTTTTATGAATACTCACATTATTTATTTAGATGGCTCCAGTGGAACCCAAATGCATAGATATTTGATTCCCATTATCATCAATATCGCAAATACATGAACTCATAT
Organism: Delphinus delphis; assembly: GCF_949987515.2. NCBI lineage: Eukaryota > Metazoa > Chordata > Mammalia > Artiodactyla > Delphinidae > Delphinus > Delphinus delphis. Next base: position 44,500,015 of record NC_082694.2, on the reverse strand, counting down.
TTCTATTCTACTTCTCCTACAGAATTTTACCCTAATATAATATTTTTATGCTTGTAAGTCTTTTATTGATTACCCTGTCATAACTTCAACAAGGAAAAAACGTATCTATATGGTCAATTTAAATTTAATTCTCCGTGACCATAAGTCTCTAACTCTGTGCTGTCTGGTACGATATCTACTTGTAGCCAACGATCACTTGAAATGTGGCTGGTCTGAATGTGCTCTATGTGGAAAATGCACACCAGAGTTTGAAGGCTTAGCATGAAAAAGAAATTTACCTCATTAAAATGTTTTATATTGATTACATGTGGACATGATAATATTTTGGACATAATGGGTTAAATGTTCTTAAGTTTCATCTGTTCCTTTTTTTTTAATGTGACAGTTAGAAAATTTTTCAATTACCTATGTGACTCACATAATAGTTCTGTTGGACAGTGCTACTCTAAGCATTAACAATTTTTTTCTGGATTTAATTATTGTTATAACTATTAGTAATAAATAGCTGGCCAAATCAACATAAATGTAGTAGAAATTCTGATAGTTATTAAACATAAGTAATTTTATTGGAAAATTTCTTTTAATAAGATAGAATTGTTTCAATGAGTTCAGATATATGTGCATATATATTTCTTATTGCTAGAGGGTAACAGTTTAGCATTGAATCTATTCCAATTTTTCACTTTTTAATGTAAGCGCTAAGAAAGCTTATTCATATCTAGCTACTTAAGTAGATGAGAACAGAGGCAGTTTTATCACAGCAATGGTGATCAATTCTTTAAACTCCTCTTTGTCATAGACCAAAAATATGTGGCGTGATTTTGATATATCACACAAAAATGTAGTTTAGTGATCCATCAGCTAAGAATTCAGTTAAATCACTGTTCAAATTTGTTAAAAGCAAAGAATTGGAAGTCACTTGACTTGCAAAAGGATTTCTTACCCAGTTGTTAGAGTTATTCACTTTCAACATCCATCCGCACTTGTACTTGTTTTGGTGTCCCTGGAAGGTTTGACATTCCAGGGTAATATACCATAGTAAGATTCCCGATGGATGAGAGGAATGACTTCCTAAATTGGGAGGAAGGCGATTAGGAAAGGGGAGGTGGGAAAGGAAAGCCAGTACCTCATCACAGGTGTGTTCTCAGACTGGTCAGTTTTAAGAGAAAGCACATATGGTACCTGAGGATCTGGAAATAGATTCTGTTAAAATTATCAGTGTCCATTTGCCTCTTAGAAAGTCATCACATGCCCTCAGAGGTCCTCATACCCCCACTGACGATCACTGTCCTAGGCAACTGTGGAGACACCTGGGTTCTGCTTGTCCATGTCCATATTAACATGTTAACTTTATCTTCTCACAACTTCTGCTCTGTTCATTCACTGTGCGTTCAACGACTGTGCATCTCTTGGACCTGTGCTTCAGCTATAGAGGCTATGATTGTAGAAACAATCTGTTCTACACACAAGCTGGAGAAGTGGTCTATCACATTGCTGCAGTTGCTGTTGTGTACAATAGGCAACAACACTCGCAGAGGCTGTACCTGGGACACGATGATGACATTCTCAGCCTGACCATCCATCCAGTGAAGGACTATGTGGCCACTGGGCAGGTATATATCTCTCCTGTAAGATGGGAGTTTAGCCAAAGAGAGAGAGGATTTAATTTTGAATTCAGCTTACATATGAGAAATTCAAGAAATACTTGGTAGAAATAAACCGAAGGCAGGAAGCTGAAAGTGCAGTGAATGCTGGATCATTTCATGATGGTGGGAGAGTCAACCAATACATTCCAGCACTTTTGGGAAGGCTTTGAGGGATTCTTATTCTCACATGATGATATCTATGAATAGGATTAGGTAAAACTAGAGTATTGTAAATTCCATGAAGTCTTAATGTATTTTCCTCATTACTGTTTACCCAGAACTTAGTATATCCTAGGTACTCAGTAAATGTTTATTGAATGAACCATCTTTTAATACTACTGTAACATCCAGTGTATAGTTATTTTTGTAAAACTTAAAGTCATATGAACTGTGGCTAGTTTATTATACTTTAACCTTCAAAAAACTAAACTTTATATGAACCATTTTGGAATGCCAAACTTCGGATTGAGTCTATAATTGAAATGCTGCTCAAAATAGAGCCCTGTAGTCAATCATTTTGTGTGGAAAAGGAGGGGGATAGAAGTAAACTCAGTAAACAGAGAATCTGTTAAACTCAGATTTATTGTCTTGCTGGTAAAGCAATACTATTGTCAACAGTATTTTCAGTGTTGTGCTCTTTTCTACCAATGTATAGGTTACATTTTTGTTCAGTTTTATCATGGGCTTTTAACTGTAGGTAGTACTTCACCTGATCCTCAACATCTAAGTGGCAAATTCCAAGAAAATTTTTGACCTTATGAAGGTCTTTTGACCTTATGAGACAACAAACTATTTCTGAGACTTGACATACAGGAGGTAAAAGTGTTTGAACAGGGTTTATAGCCTGATGTTCATGAGATCCATGGATGAAACTGAGGGCCTGACGGGAGTCAACCCCCAGAAATGTCCATCTGGGGGGGAGAAGAGTTCGTAGCTCTTATATTTGTAAAAGGATTACAGTCCTCCAAAACGGAAGAGCCATTAATTGAAAAACTGGTTTGCTGCTCCTCCAACGGCAAATTAGACCATCTATTCTGATATTAAGTTTTATAAGTAATTGATCACTACTTTGCCTTTTCACTCTTTCCTGCCCCCTCCCCCTTTATTGTCTTTCTTAGAAACAGAAGATGCTTGATTCATGGGTGTTTAATAGTCTTCCTTTGAAAGAAAAAACAGAGATTGGTTCTTTACATAAACCCCTGAGGAGTTACCACACTCCATACTGTAATTGGGAGGCAGACCAGTATGCCAATAGCCACTCCAGGGGTAACTTAGCCTCCATAGGCCAGTGTAGGAGTTGGCCAGACTCTGCTCAGTTATGTGCATGGCTTTATGTCCCATTTTCCCTTTTAGAGTCATCATACCCAAAAGGGTTTTTTCCCCCTATGCATTATAAGTGAGGAAAACCACTTTAGTATTACAGTTTTCTCTGTTGTTGGGAATTGGTATGATAGAAGCTTGTGTCCCCTTGAGGAGAAGCCACCTTAATGACAGAGAGTTAAGCCATGAAACTTTCATTTCCCAGGGGGAGAAGTAGGGTCAGGCCTTCTTGAGGCGGGTAAATAATTGAGGTGGGTAAAAGAGCTCTGAGGATAGTGCCATGAAAACATACAGCTGAGTGGAATCATGTGTGGAGTTGAGAAGGCAGAAGGGAAGGGTAGAACTAACTGACAGAAACAAAGCACAGTGGACGTTTGAGCTAGTTTTAAATATCCCTTAACTGGGAGCCATGTACCAGGTTAGATTCTGCTGGCACCCACCTTGATGCCAGAACAAGACCCTTAGACCCTGTGCCTCAGTTTCCTCATCTGGAAAACAGTGGAGTTGGACCAGATGGTTTCCCAGGGTCTTCCTACTCTCCAAATGTGTGGGTTTTGATTTCTGAGCAGCACTTGACTCTAAGGAACAAAATCATTCTTATTATAGTTTATAATTAGTTAATAACACTCATCCTGTAATTTAAGGTTGGGAGAGATGCTGCTATTCATGTGTGGGACACACAGACTCTAAAATGTTTGTCACTGTTGAAAGGACAACATCAGAGAGGAGTGTGTGCGCTCGATTTTTCAGGTAAGCACCAGTTTGCCACTGGAGTCATTGACAGATGCTTCCATATTTACTTTGGGTTTGTTTTTTTTTAAAAAAAGATCCTTTTATTTAGTTTAGTCCTGCTTGTAAGGAGGTAAGCCCTTCATCTGTCAGCTACCCAGTCTTAGACTGGAAATCAGATGTGTGAATGTGATCACACCTCCTTTCCTCATCTTCCTCATTTTCTCTCTCCCAACTCATTACCCAGAGCTCACACTGTATTCTGCATTTGCTTGAGAGATGTGAAATCCAGAGCAGCTGTTACCATTGAAAGACTTAGTTGCAAATGTCTGGCAGTGACTCAGAACATCAGTTTCATCTCTCCAAATAAGTGGGAACACAGCACCTGTGATTTAAAATGTAAAGAACTAGAGCGAGGGGTGCAAATTCTCTGCAAAGGTCCACTTTACAACACTGGTGTTTTGGAAATAAAATTTCGTATTGAAAAATTAGAACTGAAGTTTCCATCTCCTTAATTTAAAATTTTAACACTGTGCTGTTAAAAAAAATACTAACTTATAATTTTCTTTAGAATAAAACCATTTCTTTATGCTAGAATTGAAGAATGAGGGCCTATCGCAAAAGGTGTTTTTAACCTAGAAATTTTTAATAACCCCAATGTAGATATTATATCTGTAGAAAAAATTTCTAAACTTTCTACAGAAAACTGATTCTGTAATTTCCTTTTTCTAAATTTCGTTCAAATGTTTAATATGTGCAATGTGTATAATATTGGTTGTTAAATTCCATTTCACAACCCCAGTCTCTCTCTTATGTACCTCCCTCTCTACTCTCCTAGTTCAGGCCCGAACTTCCTCTAGTCTGTGCATGGTGGTTATGCTGGTCTCTGATTCCATCCCCACTTTGTCCAATCCATCCTGCCCATTTCTGGAGTCTTCTGGAAGTGCAATTACATTGCTACCACATAGACTCCCCTTGGTTGACTGACTCAGGGCTGAGCCCATGTTTGGACATTCATGGCCTTCTATGATCTGGCCTCAACCTTCCTTTGCAGTGTTTTCACCCACTAACCCACTCGTGCTCCTTTCCGTCTACCTAACTGTAGAACCTAAATGCATTCCTGTCCTTTTTGCCTGTGTTCCTTTGCTCATGCTGTTACCATGTGTCTGTTCAAGTCCAACCATCCTTTAAGACCAAGCTCAAAGTTTTCTCCTCCATCCTTCCAGGGAGAAATGTCCTGTCCCTTCTTCTGTGTCCCTTAGCCCATTTGTTGTCATTGCTCTTGTGGTACCTGTTAGAGTCTATGTGGTACAGTAGTTATGTGTCTTAGCAGCTCCTATGCCCTTCTCAGACAGTAAACTACTCATCTAGCCCATCTCTCTGTTCCCCACTGCACATGCTGTAGAGACACAGAAGCTACTCCAAAAACGTGAATGAATGAATGAATGAATGAAGTTTTGCTTAATGCTCTCTGTCTTGCCTTTCACTACTGCTACTAGAACTTCACATTGTAAACCATCTTTGGATGAAAGTTATCTTTATTCTCTGACCAATCACATGGTACAGATTTGTGTGAGTGTGTCACACGCTTATTCTCATATGCTGTAACCTACTATACAAATCTGAGTTGTTATATCACTATTAGAAGTTATTCAATACTTTGGTTATTGAATTAGTAAAAATCAAACCTAAATTGTTCATACTCTACGCTGGTGGGCATGTGAGGTACATGAGGCATGAGGAGCAAGGAAGAGAGAATTACTTGGCTACCACCTGCCAGTTGAAGGCCCAGATAATGCACCTGATAAACGGTGAATACAAAGTCCTAAACTTCCAGGAGTTTGATGTACATACAACTTTCATAAGTGTACCATGTATCCTTGATAAAGCAGTAAAATCTAAAATGAAACTATAATTTGAGTTCAAATAAGATTCTATTCCAAAGATGTGAATGGATTTCTGCTTTTTTTTTTATTTTAACAGTTCTACCTGATGGCTGAACTGTGTTCTTTTCCTAAATTAACTTGCTAGCGGATACACATGTGTATACTTAATATAAAAATTATATTAATCAGTATGTTCTAGAAGAGTGGTAAGACACCCATTAAATAAAATAATAAAACCTAAATGTGCACTAGGTTATGGAGACTCTCATATTCATATTGTCAGCAACTTTGCAAATTGACTCAATAATTCTAGTAGACAATTTGGCACTGTTTAACAAAAGCTATAATTCAAAATGACAAGTATGTGGACCATGTGTATTTCATACACATTTCTATGTATCAAGTTAAGAAAAAAAGTAGAACTCAAAGTATCTACTCACTGATTTCAACTGAAATGTGTGTATGTGTATTAATGTATAAACAGTGGCAGGAAATTTAGAATACTAGAAATAGAATTCAATAATCATCAGATTATTTTTTCTAGAGAATTGAATAAATTTTTGGTTTTTAAATTTAGGAAAATCAGAAGAACCAACTCATGCTGAATACGTTTAGAGAAGAGATTAGAGGAATGTTGATCAAAAACATTGATTATGAGGCAAGTTAGTAGCAATAAGCTGGTACCCAGTAACTTGATCTCTGCATTTCTGAGAGCTTCCGTCTCTTCTGGGCTTAGTGGTTTTATAAAAGGAAGATCGAGAAATTAGCTGCACTTAGAAATCTTCCCCTCGTAAGGCAGCCCCTTACGTCATTGCCCGGGATAGAGAAACCAGGCACTCTGGAAGAGGCCGAGAAGCTGATTCTGTCACTGCTTCTAATTCCCATTTTGGGAAAATAAAGAAATGCCCAGATATAAAATACTTTCTGCATAAAAAGGATATTTCAGTTTTAACAATACATTCTCTATTCCCCAGATAATAGTCACTAAGGAAGCGCCCATTTATGCAGCAAATGTGGGGTTTTTTTGTTTTGTTTTTTGTTTTTTGCGGTACGCAGGCCTCTCACTGCTGTGGCCTCTCCCATTGCGGAGCACAGGCTCCAGACGCGCAGGCTCAGCGGCCATGGCTCACGGGCCCAGCCGCTCCACGGCACGTGGGTTCTTCCCGGACCAGGTCATGAACCCGTGTCCCCTGCATCGGCAGGCGGACTCTCAACCACTGCGCCACCAGGGAAGCCCCGAATGTGGTATTTTTGATTGTGGAAAATTATATTTTTGTCTCAGAGTTGAAATACGATGTTAATTTATAAATGGCAGAAAGGAAGCTAGGTGATAGTTTGAGAAGGCGCTAACATTAAGGACCATTCAGGAAGTAAGGAAGTATGTACTGTGTTTGATCCATCACCGTGTATGGTTACATGCAGATGAACTGTGGTCGATTGATCTTTGTGGTCTCTATGGCCCTACTGAAGGTGTGACCTGAAGCCTCTTTGGTTTAGTTTATATTGATAGTAGTACCTTGTGTTATAATGATATAGCTTTAGTCTTAAACAGATGCCTGCACCACTTTATAGGCCAAGAATGTAGATACAGAGAGTCTGGTTGTATGGCTGCGGTAAAAGTCAGACAGTGGCAGATCCAGAGCGAGGACCCAGGTCTCCTGGCTCTCAGTCCCGTGAGAAAGCCACCAGGCCTGGGGCCGTCAGCTGGTGGAAGCCGTGCCGGCTGTGCTCTCCCTCTCGGTCCTCCTGCCCTTTCCTGCCCCTGCCCTCCGCCAGGGCTGGTGTAAACTTTTAGCATGAGAGTCGTACCTGGACCACTCATTGTGCCCCCCTACTTCCTCACTCCTTCTACCCGATGGCCAGTGCCTCCAGCTGCCTCCACCCCCGCTCTCCAGTGTAAATGTGGTGTGGGCATGGTGGTGCATAGAGGCTGCCACGTGCAACAGCACCCTCGTGAAAAGAGACCCCTGTCCTAGAACAGCCATGAGTCAAACACTTTCATGAGCAGGAGTATCTATCCCTTCTTTTTGGATGCTTGCAGTAAAGTGAGGAGTTCAAGTCAGAATGCTGAAAGAGAAGATGATTTAGGTTTCCCAGTTTAACCATGTAAACAGGACACCTACATTGGTTATTACCTAGCTGGTGGCCCCATCTGAGTGCCTCAGCGTATCTCCACACCCACCTGTCTCTTACACGTCAGCTCATCTTGGGGGGTGTTGTGGAAACCTGCCGATAACAGAAAGAAATTAGAGAAAGAGATTGTCATGGAAATACAAAGCGGGCAAATGATGTGAAAACTAGACAGCAGATAAGCAGTTACACCTAGGACTTTAGATTAATCTATTCTTGCCACTCTTCCAAAGCAAACAAAAAAGATGACATTTTTAATCAAAAACATTTCTAACAACATAACCCATACCTCTAAATTATGTCAACTAGAAAGAATGAATTTATATTGTGTCACTTAATTGAGCAACTCGTTGTGGATTTATTTTCACTGTCTGGGGAAAACAGAGCCGTCTTTGCTTCTGTACTTGCAGACAGGAAAGTGCTTCCACATGAACAGAAAACCAATTAGAAAGGGAAGTGTTCAGATATAAATATATTCTAGCCTAAATATCATCCTCATATTTTTAAAAACCTTCATTGAATAATACTGATTTCCACAAGGGCACATCTAAGACTAGTGTGATTTCATTGTGTCGGTTCCAAAAACCTATGCATTTTTTATGAGCCCTGAATACAGGACCAACTTGTAATTATCTGAGTAAGATATTTCTCTTTCTAATTTGCCCTTTACTGTTGACATTAAGCTCCTTAGAATTATTTCTGGACTATGTCACAAAATATCCATAATTAATACATACTGTGACTGGAAAGATTTGAAAGGACATTACTTAAACCCTAAAAATATGGTTGAAAATCAAAAACTCTGACTAAATGGTCAAGGAACAATGGATTTTCAAAGCTAAGATCAAGCCTCTGTGAGGGGAAACAAAAACTCAGAAAAAGTTAAAGATAGCCAATTATATTTCCAAACTGTGTGGTATGTAGAAATTGCCCACACCTGCAGAATTCAAGAAACAGTCACCATCCTAAAGAAGAGGTATGGTTGTTGAGGCACCTCTAGATTTGTTCTGCTGCTTCATTGTTACTCATAGTCACAAACTGGGGTAGAAAGGTGGTATAACTGGGAAGACAAGCTGATGGGGCCTTGCAGAAATTCCAATAAAAAGAAGCAAAAAAAAAAAAAAAAAATCAACTTACCCTGAGGACTTCTTCAAAAGACATAAAATGTAAAAAAAAAAAAAACCTATCATTTAAAATGTGTGGATGTTTGCATTCTAAGAAAGACATACTAATATAGCTACACAGGTTACAAAAGAAAACAAAATGTAGAATTAACAAATGCAAAAAAAAAAGAGACACTGAATATCTGTGCAGTGCTTTTGATTAAAATTTTTATATAACAGAATATTCCCATTCCCTCTGCACCATCCGTAGGCATATTCCATTTTTATCTCCCAGTATCATCAGAATTCATTGAAAACCATCTCAGTACGAGGATCATGTTGGAAATGTGATACAAGTACTGTAAGTCTTAAATAAGAGTTTAGGATCTAAAAAGGGAGAGAGAACTCTCTAATAAAAATAAAATCACCAAATACAGAGACATGCTAATATGGAAATGTAACCAGGCCACACCAAGAGGTACAGGAAAAGTGATGTTGCTGGTAATGAATCGGAAGTCATCACCAGTCCCTTCTCCCAAATGCATGAAAAGACACGGGGCACAGTTTAAAGCCTGGTAACATTTAAGCATAAAGACATATTGTGATTGAGAAGACACATTTGTTTATAATACTCACCTGGTGGTGATTTAGGCCTTTGTCAAAGTGTTAATGTCTTCACCTACTGTAGTCTAGGAGCTTCAAAGGGTTAATGTAACTTTCAAATCCTTGCCTCATACTTGGTGGTAGTAGAGGATTGGGGAGGATTTGGTTTGTTAAGCCAGGCTCTTACTCTCCTTTTTCCTCCAGAAAAGGAGCAGACTATGGTTCCCAGTTGGTCGGGGGAGGGTCTCTGGAACAAATAAGGGCACCCAAGGGTTGGGCGTTAGTTAAGCAGCATTTGGGGAGGGTCACCAGATATAGCAAATAAAAATACAGGAGGCCCAATTAAATTGGAATTTCAGATAAGCAACAAATAATTTCTTAGTACAAGTATGTCCCATGCAATATAATTGCATGCAATATAACATTGCAAGGGACATAATTGTACTAAGAAATTATTCATTGCTTATCTGAAATTCCAATTTGACTAGGCTCCTTTATTTTCCCTGGCAATCCTAATTTGGCATCTACCCCAGGGCTGTCTTTGAAAATACCAGTTGAAACCCTGAGTGGGCTGTGGAAAACGGTTTATCACATACTCATGTTTCTTTACCCTAAGGCCATTGGCTGTGTGTGGCCGGAGAATACACCCTGCTAAACTGAGCCTTGGTGAGCTTGGCCAGCCGTCTCCTAGCCCACTCCAGGCTAGGGAGGAACTGCTGACCTGAGATGTTTCTCCTGTGAAGCTTTGTGAGGAGGCAGCAAAGGAAAGACTTACTGACTGTACCTCTTCTTCTGTCTTGAAATGAGAAAGCAAATTAACTATTTTGATTTCAAATTCATTTACATATCATATATATTTTTTTATTTTGGAAAACAACCTGTCCGAATTATTGATAGTGTTATAAATAATATTTAATACTAAGGGAAAATGTTCATCATATAACAAGTAAAAACAATAAGTAATAGTATGTTCATTATGATCCTGGTTTTGTCTTTTCAAAGCACATTTAGGTAGAGAAACTGATAAGGATATATATCAAATGTAGGCCTAGAAATTTGGATGATTTTTAAATTTTCTTTGTCGCTATCATCTAAATGTTCTACAACAAGCATATTACATTTGAAATAGGAAAACTAAGACATTAAGATTTTTTTAAATTATAAAGTCATCTTTTGAAAGAATTTTCCAAGTTAGTTTCTATGATGCTCTTATTTTGGAGGGTTGAACAGAACCAGCTGGGTTTTTTTAGAGCGCAATAGACTGAGTCACAAAGTTAAATGGCTCTTCTAGTAAATGTCATGAGATTTGTCTGACACAAAATAAACAAGGTTTTGGTGACTTACCTGAGAAGCTCCCCCCAGCCCTGTGTCTCAGATTGGAATGTTGGGTCAGCGATTTAATTCAGCAACCAGTTATTATACATTGAGAACCTCCACTATTAGTAGTTATGCACTTCATTTAGTGAGGTCCCCTTAGTGTATTATTCTCCTAATGTATTTGAGCCTAAATAATATTCTTAAGATCAATTTCTTGTTCCTCTTTACAGTATATAAAATGTTGTGGTTTTTCATTGAGAAATGAGTCATTTGACATTTGTGTTGTTTTCATACAGCCGATGGAAAATGTCTGGTGTCGGTTGGTTTAGACGATTTTCACAGTATTGTATTTTGGGACTGGAAAAAGGGAGAAAAGATAGCCACCACCAGGTAAGAAGCTGCCGAGGTCTTAACGGCATCCTGCCAATGATCACACTGCAGTAAAAGTTAATAGTTTGCATTTTCTGGTAAGATTTCATCTTCAAACTCAGATGAAGTTCCCATAGAAAGCTTAACACCTAAGTAAAAACATATTGTAATATTTCATGGTGACAAACCTGACATAGAGGAATTAATGTTTCTTTCAGGCAATTGGAAAATTCTGAAATCCTTTCCAGAGAGTTATTCATCACTTTGCTTTTAGTAATATATGCATTATCTATATCAAAGCTTCTTCCCAGCAGTAGGAAAGCAGCTTTCCTCAGACTTGTGCCTTGCCCCTTGTTTTTCCACTATCTTAGCATCTAGTGAAGGACTGTCAATGTCACTGGAGTCAGAAGTTCCACTTGTCATGAGGCTGCAGCATGCAAGAAAGGAGGCCTGGCGTGTGCACCTGCCACTCGCTTTCAAAGCAGGCAAATTGTTGCCCTAATCTCCCCATCTTATAAATAGACCTTCCAAGACCACCTGCTATTTATAGGCCACCTGTCCTCCCTTGCCCCAGCCTCCCTCCCTGCTGAATCAGCCCTAAGTCTGAACACTACTTTCCACTCCTGCTTACATTGGTCTTAGCTGTTTGCCCAGCCATAGTCGGAGGTCAAAATAGTTGGCCGCCAAGGCCCAGCAATACAATTTGTTGCCCAAGGCATGTTATCAGTTTATCTCTCTACTGGTTCTTCCCTGCGTAAACCAACTTCCTTTTTATCTGGCACCATAAAATCATTTTTAGGATAATGACTTTGAACCCGAATATTCACTTTTTAAATTGATATTTTAAATTATATAGGAAAAAAGTGTTTTTTGGCAATTTGATTTAATGAATGAAAACCTATAGATTGCTGGAGACTCAGAGGAGGAGCAAATGGAGCCTTGAGGACTCCAGCTGACCGTCTTAGGAGAGAATGAGGAGCTTTTCTGATGACTGCTACTGAGATGGAATTCTTGGCAGCAAATGACAGCTCATAAATCCGCCTACCCAACCGGTTTTCCTTTTGCTCTCTCTAGTATTCCTCACAGTTATACCACTCCCCGCTAATACTCAGATTCACAAGTCCGCTTTCCTTCTAGATTAATGTACTGAATTTTACTTTAGTATTTCTGATAGCATATCATCTGCATTACAGATAATCTCTGGCAAAGCACACGTCTGCATTTCAAAAGCAACAGAAACGCAGTTTTCCTGCTAGAAAACCCTCTGCACATGTGGGTAGCTCACCTGTTATATATCAGAAACAGTAATAGAAATGGAAGAAAGAAATATTTATTAATATTTTAGAAGTATATATTTGATATGTTTGGTAGTGTTACTTCTATTTAATTAACACAAAGTGACTTAACACCATTATGTTAATAATACAGTTTATTTTTAGAATTGTTCCCAAGCCATATGTCACATTCCCCTAACAGGACACCTGCAAAGTTGTCTTCAGAGACCAATTCTGCAATTGTAACATTCACCATTGCTCTATCCAAAGAGTATCAGAGATTGTTAAAGTTCTTTGGATGAATACTAGATTTTTAAATAATAAATAATATTTATACAATATTATCAATCATAAATATTTATGTAAATAAGTAACCAAACAAATTAAAATTCTATTTATGGCCTGAGATTTAGGTGCTTAAGTAGATAGAAACTTTAAAAACAGGGACATGAAAGAAGTGACAAAGAAAAAGGAGTAATACTTCACCAGTGGGACCTTACTGACCTTACTGACTCCAAGGGTCTAATTTACTCTCAGAAGATGGCTGATTCAGTGACACCCCTCACTCTGCACTTCTGCGTCTCACTCACGGCCTGCATCGCCACTAGCAAGGCTTAACAACAAACCTGCTTCCCGCAGGTCGTGCGGTTCTGGCAGGTAATGTTCTGCAGTAGCACCCGTCACCCAGGATGTGAGATTTCCCCATGGAGGGAGGGGCACAATGGCTGTGATGGCATCACCGGCAGTACCGCTGCTGCCCAAGGCTAACGTGGACACCCTGCACTCAAAAGCCGCCCTTCAGTTGGGAACATGTTTAAGTGAACCTATGTTTTTATCAGCTCAGAGAAATTAGAGAAGTTTGGAATTGGCCCATAAAGATCTTATTACAAGATCTTGATGAGACTTGAATCAATCTCTTTGCAGTTTTTTTGGATCTTTGCTAATTTTCATGAATGACCTCAGTCCCCTCCATTACAAATGAATTTTTTAGTCTCTTTTTCCTTTTAAAGATTGTTCAGATTTTAGTCTAATATACAAGTAACCTATGTAATAACCAAGAGTAATCTCTTAAGGGCAGTAGTGAAATAGCCTGATATCAGCGTCAATCAGGGCAGAACAATGAGATAATTAATCAGGCACCTCTATGTCCCTTTATTTAGATTTCCATCACACCAGTAACATGACTGGGGGACAATGGCTAATTATTATTGACAAGCTTCATCTCAGAAGTTTGAACAGTGGGGATATTAAGCAAAAGGTACAGTTATCAAGTTGCATAACAAGATTACTTCAATGTTAGTGAGAAATAGTTGTGCTACTAAAAAGCTTAGGGACAAAACATAGGCCCACATGGAGCAGGTACATAGACCTTCAGCGTATGTGTTAGCTCCACTGCTTGTTCTATTTTAGGTCCCTACCCTTACATACATTTAGTGAATGGGATCAGGTCTCCTGCATACCAAATTGAGATCTTTCTCACTTTCCTTTTTAAAGTTTTCTTCTGTTTTCAAAATAATACATGATTATTAAAAAGTTAGAAAGCACAGAAAATCACCAAAAAGAAAATGAAAATGATTCATAATTCCACTACCCAGACATAGCCATGGCTAACATTTTAGCATATGTTCTCTGGTATATATTCTGCTAACATTTTTATCCATTTTTATTCATATGTGGGGTATTATGCATACTGCTCTGTAACTTGCTTTTTTTTTTTTTTTTTCACTCACCAGTGTATCATTTTCCTTTCTTCTTCTCAATGTTACCTGGCTTATTCTATGTTATTCTACATTGTAAGCCATTTTAAATCTTTTTTAGAACTGGGGTATAAATCAAACATTCATTCAGTCTTCCACTTGTGGGCTACCTTCACAAAAAAGGAGAAAACCAAATCATATACACTGAGACTGGGCCTCTATGCAAATGAGAGGGTTTTGAATAGAAGATTGGGAAACCAACTCACGTGTTGTGCAGCTGCCCTTGGCTTCTAGAAGAGGAGCGTTCCTTCCCTTTTCCCTGTACTTGCTGATAGAGTTTAAAACGTGGCCCTACGTGGTGAATTACCTATGACTCAGGTCATAGGAATAGTCCTGTATTAGGGCAGCAGTATGGACTCTCCTACATTCTTATTCCATCAGGGTAGGACCTGAAACTCTTTTCATTCTGTTTTTCTTACGCACACACACAGTTGTAGGCAACTTCTCTACAAATTTAGCAAGCGTCTAAAGGGAAAAATAACAGAGGTATTCAAAGAATGTTCTTTATTTAGGTGTTGACATTAACTAAACATTTACGTGCCATCACTAGTCAGTTTAGAATTTTAGCTACAAGATAAACAACATTGATGTTTTTATGACACCAAGAAATGAGGTGAAAACTAAAGTGTGCTCTCAAAAAAGACTTTTCCAACCATCTAATTGTTTGACCTTGTATAGACACTAGCAAACAAAACAATGCTCTTTTCTATGTATGGGATGTAATTTGTGATATCTGTTCTCAATTTTCATTTCAGTTTTCTCTAGCGTCTTCTCTCTAAAGTTTATATTAATGATTTAGGAGCTGTGGGGATTTTCCTCCAATCAAGAAATCTTTGGATGTTTAGTCTTTCTTATGGTTATCTGGTTCACTTCTCCTCTTTATGTTAAGCACATTTTCTCTTCTCTTTTATCTAAACCTTTTTCTCACTGTCCTAATTGTTCCTGATACTTTCAGTGGACCTGGTGTCCAAGCTTCACTTTTGACTTTCAAAGAAACAAAGAGAGAAAGTTCAAAAATCAGTTTCTCCTCCTTTCCCTGCCTTTCACTGTAAGGCCAACATAATAGGTATGGAGGTGCTTTGTTCTTTCTTTACTTTTCTTTTAACTTTTTATTATGGAAATTTTAAAAGTTACACACAAGCAGAGGAAACAGCATAAAGAACTCCCTTATACCCATCAC
The DNA here is from genome assembly GCF_949987515.2 of Delphinus delphis. NCBI lineage: Eukaryota > Metazoa > Chordata > Mammalia > Artiodactyla > Delphinidae > Delphinus > Delphinus delphis. Next base: position 44,484,701 of record NC_082694.2, on the reverse strand, counting down.
CCAGCTGCAACATCCTACAAATGATACAAAGCTCTTCGCCCTCCCCTCGTTTTTTACTTTCGCTTTCTTTTTTGCTATAAAATTTTAAAGAAAACTCAAGACATTGTGTCACTTGACCAGTATGTACTTCATTAGGCATTTCTAACTGAAAAGACTTATTTTTAAAAACCACCATTCCATTATCACAACTAACTAAAGCAACAGTAATTTCTTTCTTTAATTTATTACTCTATTTAAAATCAAACATATCTGACTGTTTCAAAAATGAGAGTTGGTTTGTTCAACTCTGCATCCAAACAGGGCCCGTGTATTACGTTTGATTGTCATCTCCCTTAAGCCTCTTTTATTTTATAGCAGTCCCCCTCCCACCTTATTCTTGCCATGGATGCATTTGAGAAACCAGGTCATTTGACCTATAGAATGTGTCACATTCTAAACTTGACTGGGTCTTCATGAAAGCATGTCAGGCATTTCCCTGTATTTCCTATAAATGGTAGTTAGATCCACATTCAGCTTTTTAGATTCACATTCAGGCTTGGTTAGATTCACATTCAGCTTTTTTTCCCTTAGATTCACATTCAGCTTGGTTAGATTCACATTCAGCTTTTTTTCCCTTAATACTAGTATTATTGATAAATCATATACCATACAATTCACGCATTTTAAAGTGTACAGTTCAATCACTTTGTAGTGTATACAGATGTCAACTTATAATGCTGTACACTTGAAACTTATATAATAAAAATAAATAAAGTGCATAATTTGATTTTTTTTAGCATATTTACAGAGTTGTGCAATCATTAACACTATCTAATTTCAGAACACTTTCACCACCCCAAAAAGAAATCCCATACTCATTAGCACTAATATACTTTCATTCTCTCTGGATTTTTGTATTCTGGACATTTCGTATAAATGAGGTCCTTTGTGACTGGCTTCTTTCATGTAGCATAATATTGGGTGGGCCAAAATGTTCGTTCGGATTTTTCCCTAAGATGGCTCTAGTAGCACTTAGTTGTCTTTAACTTCATTCGAAGCAATTTTGTTAGATTGTATGTGACAGCTGTCATATCAGCGTGCATTTTAAAAGACATCAAAATTGGTGAACTTCTGTGTAGCCATTTTAATATTGAAGATGAAAGAAAACAACATTTTTGGCACATTATGCTTTATTATTTCAAGAAAGGTAAAAACGGGACCGAAATGCAAAAAAAGATTTGTGTAGTGTATGGAGAAGGTGCTGTGACTGATCAAATGTGTCAAAAGTGGTTTGCGAAGTTTCATGCTGCAGATTTCTCACTGGACGTTGCTCCACAGTTGGGTAGACCAGTTGAAGTCGATAGCGATCAAATTGAGACATTAATTGAGAACAATCAACGTTATACCACGCGGGAGATAGCCGACATACTCAAAATATCCAAATCAAGTGTTGAAAATCATTTGCACCAGCTTGGTTTTGTGAATCGCTTTGATGTTTGGGTTCCACATAAGCTAAGCGAAAAAAGCCTTCTAGACCATATTTCCACATATGAGTCTCTACCGAAACGTAATGAACACGTTCTGTTTTTTAAAACAAATTGTGACAGGTGATGAAAAGTAGATACTGTACAATAATGTGGAATGGAAGAGATCATGGGGCAAGCGAAATGAACCACCACCAACCACACCAAAGGCCAGTCTTCATCCAAAGAAGGTGATATTGTGTATATGGTGGGATTGGAAGGGAGTCCTCTACTATGAGCTCCTTCTGGAAAAGCAAACAATTAATTCCAACAAGTACTGCTCCCAATTAGACCAACTGAAAGCAGCACTCGACGAAAAGCATCCAGAATTAGTCAACAGAAAAACGCATGTTTCTTTGATGACCAGGCAAAAACTGTTACAGTTTGGCTGGGAAGTTCTGATTCGTCTGCCGTATTCACCAGACGTTGCCCCTTTGGATTTCTATTTACTTAGATCTTTACAAAATTCTCTTAATGGAAAAAATTTCAAATCCCTGGAAAACTGTAAAAGGCACCTGGAACAGTTCTTTGCTCAAAATGATAAAAAGTTTTGGGAAGATGGAATTATGACATTGCCTGAAAAATGGCAGAAGGTAGTGGAACAAAAGGATGAACACGTTGTTCAATAAAGTTCTTGGTGAAAACGAAGAATGTGTCTTTTATTTTTACTTAAAAACCGAAGGCACTTTTTGGCCAACCCAATATTTGAAGGTTCATCTGTGTCACAAGAAGGATCAGTATTTCATTCCTTTTTATTGTGTGGATCCTACCACGCTTCATTTATCTGTTCATCAGTTGATGGATAGTTGGGTTGTTTCCTCCTTTTGACTATTATGAATAATGCTGCTATGAACATTTGTGTGCAAGGTTTTAAGTAAACATATGTTTAATTTCTCTTAGGTATATACCTAGGAGTAGAATTGCTGGGTCATATAGTAACTTAGTATTTAACATTTTGAGGCACTGCCAAAATACATTTCAAAGTGGGTGCACTATTTTTTTTCTTTAATTTATTTTTATTTATTTATTTATTTTTGGCTGAGTTGGGTCTTCGTTTCTGTGCGAGGGCTTTCTCTAGTTGCGGCGAGCAGGGGCCACTCTTCATCACGGTGCACGGGCCTCTCACTCGCGCAGCCTCTCTTGTGGAGCACAGGCTCTAGATGCGCAGGCTCAGTAGTCGTGGCTCACGGGCCCAGTTGCCCCACAGCATGTGGGATCTTCCCGGACCAGGGCTCGAACCCATGTCCCCTGCATTGGCAGGCGGATTCTTAACCACTGCACCACCAGGGAAGCCCAGGTGCACTATTTTTCATTCCCACCAGCAAGGAATGAACATTCCAATTTCTCCATATACTTGCCAATACCTATTATTGTCTGTCATTTCATTATAGCCATCCTAGTAGATATGAAGTGATATCTTATTAAGGTTTTGGTTTTCATTTCCCCAGTAGGTAACGATACTGAGCATCTTTTCATGTATTTACTGGCCATTTGTATAACTTCTTTGTAGAAATGTCTATTTAGATATCAGTATTTTGCTCATTTTTAACAGGGTTATTTGTCTTTTTATTATTGAGTTATAAGGGTTTCTAAAAATTTATTCTGAATATAAGTCCCTTATCAGATATATGATTTGCAGATATTTTCTCCTAAGGTCAATTTTTTAGTCAAGAGTACCTGATATGTACTTCATGTTTCACTTTATCAGAAGAAACATAATCAGTGGCATACCAGATGGTGAGGGCAGTGGGAGTAGGACTTGACAGGTGCAAGCAATAGGGCTTCTATTATCTGTAGGAATTTTTTAAAGAATAAGAAAACCAACTAAAAGCCAATCTGCTTTTTATTACTCTCCTGAGCCAACAATTCTAAACAGTGTCAGGGATGGAATTCCTCTTTCTCAGGAATTCCAGTCCACCCCATGGTGTGCCACTGCCCCAAATGTCTGGTTCTCCTACTCTTAGTAATGCTCAGCTCCATTGTGGGTTCTGGTACTATCAGCCTCATCCTTCCATTGAAAGCTTCCCATCCATGTATTATCTAATTGTTGTAGCATCCATTTACAACTATGGGCTGCATTGATTATTTAATTAGGGATTGAAAATGATAATTTTCTAATTTATTATTTATTCTTCATATTAGCTAGAATTCTTCTATAAATAAGAGTTTTCTCTCATGAACCACTTGGTTTCTCTGAAATACAATTCACACAGAAAGTAGTCCTTTAAATATTAGGGGCTAATAATATTTGTTGTCTATAACTTGCAGATATTTCCCCTAGTTTGTCATTTGTCTTTTGAGTTTGATATGATGTTTTTCATCATGCAAAGGCTTTTATTTTTATGTGGTCAAGTTTATCAGTCTTTACCACTTCAAGATTTTGAGACCGATTAAGGAAAGTGTTCCCTGTCCTCTGGTTAAAAGGAAATCACCTGTGATTTCTTCTGATCTGCTATGGCTTCATCTTTACATTTAGATCTCTAAACCATTTGCAATTTATCCCAGTATTTATTATGAGGAACAGATTCAATTTTATCCTTTCTCCATATGGCTATCAAGGTGTTCCAAACACCATTTTCCTTTTCCCTTTCATATTGACTATTTTTTAGAACAGGTTTAAGTTCACAGCAGAATTGAGCAGAAAATACAGAGTTCCTGTATACCCACTCTCCCAGCCACCTTCAAATCCCCACCTGGCACCAGAGTGGTATATTTGTTATAATAGATGAAGCTACATTGACACATCATTATCACCCGAAGTCCACAGTTTACATTAGGGTTCACTCTTGGTGTTGCACATTCTATGCGTTTTGACAAGTGTATAATGACATGTATCCACCATTATAGTATCATGCAGAATGGTTTCACTATTCACTGCCCTAAAAACCCTTTGTGTTCTGGCTGTTTGTCCCTCCCTCCCCTCTGTCCTGGAAACCACTAATCTTTTTACTGTCTCCATAGTTGTGCCTTTTCCAGAATGTCATTTAGTTGGAATTATACAGCATGTAGCCTTTTCAGATTATCTTCCTTTACTTAGTAATATCCATTTAAAGTTCCTCCATGTCTCTTCATGGCTTGATAGCTCATTTCTTTTTAGCACTGAATAATACTCCGTTGTCTGGATGTACCAGTTTTTTTAATCCATTCACCTACTGAAGAACATCTTGGTTGCTTCCAAGTTTTGGCAATTATGATTAAAGCTGCTGTAAGCATCTATGTGCAGGTTTTTATGTGGGCGTAAGTTTTCAACTCCTTTGGGTAAATACCAAGGAACATGATTGCTGGATCTTATGGTAAGAACATGTTTAGTTTTGTTAGAAACTGCCATAATGGCTTCCAAAGTAGCTGTACTATCTTGCATTCCCACCAGCAATGAATGAGAATTCCTGTTGCTCCACATCCTTGCCAGCATTTGGTAACATACACCATTTATTTTTAGTATTAATTTTTCCCCCATTGATTTGAGATCTGTCTTTATTACCTACTACATTTAAATATTGGGTTTCTTTCTAGATTTTCTATTTTGTCATTGGTTTGTCAGTCAATTTGTGCACCAATACCACACTGTTTTAATCGTGAAGGCTTTATAAATTGTTTTAATATCTAGGAGAGCTACCCTTCCTACTTTGCTTTTCTTGTTCAGACTTTTCCTGGCCATTACTGCTGTTTTATTCTTCCATAAGAACTTTAAAATCAAGGTGTCTAACTCCAGATTAAAGAACAGACACTAAATGCTCTTTTTTATTGGAATCAAGTTGAATTTATAAGCAAAGCTAGGAGAATTAACATCTTTATGATTGAGTTTTCAAACCCAAGAACATGGAATGTGTTTCCATTTTTTTAAGTCTACTTTTCTATCTTACAAATATGGGGTGTTTTTTGGTGGTTGTACTCGTTTGCATATAGTGCACAGTTCTTGTTAAATTTATGCCTTGATATTTTTATTGTTGTTTATAAATAGAGTCCTTTCTTCCAGTATATTTTTCAACTGGATATTGTATATATTAAGGTTATTGATTCTGTATTTAGTTTTATATACTGCAACTTTCCTAAATTATCTTATTTGTAGTTATTTTTACGTTATTTTCTTTTGAATTTTTTAGACATAATTATTATCATTTGCAAAAAGAAATAGTTTCACCTCTTCCATTCCAGCTCCTGTGCCTTTAATTTTTTAGACCTTGTCTAATTGCATTAGGTAATATGTTCAGTACGATGTTAAATGGTAGTGGTGATAGTCTTGTTCCCGACTTTATTGGGAATAACATTCAGTAAGAATCTGACTTTCGAGTTCACAGACACACACACAAACACACCATGAATAAGGTACTGTTCCAGCACATTCTGTTTTCAAAAAAAGGATAATGGCACACAACGTCTGAAGAGCCAGTGTGTGTATAATTGGTCTTGAATGAATCTAGGTTTCTCAGTGAGAGTCAAGAACTGCAGGGAAATATAGAAGTCTAAGAGATAACGCTAAAACATCCATTAATTCCTACTTTATTGAGTGTTAGTTGAGTACTTTTTTAATCACAAGTGACTGTTAGATTTTTTTTGTGAAATGCCTTTTTGGCATCTGTGAAAATAACATAATTTTTCTCATGTAGTAATATGATGTATTATTTGATTCCTTAATAATTAACCACCCTGCATTTGGTCATAAAGTACTGTTTTTTAGATATGTTGTTGGATTCTCTTTGCTAGTATTTTATTTAAGATTTTTGTATCTGTATTCATAAGGGAGACTAGTCAGTCATGTTCTTTATGTTAATTGCTTTTCTTTTACATAATGAAAGTTAGGTCCTAGTATACGAGAGAAAACCATCAAATAGTCCATTAAGACCAGTAAATCCTTAGATTCTAATGTGATTACTTTATACTCTAAACCAGAAATTTCCTGGCACTGTGGAATGCTGGTCTACAGCTCCAGCCTACAGTCAGTCCTCACTTTTATATTTGTCCTTCTGTCTCTTGGGTTATAAACTTACGTTTCTGAATGCACAGCATCCTTGAGTGCCTTAAATCGATAGATGACAGCCTTTCTCTCTCCATGAATGTGAGCCAGGGGCTTCGCCTTCTTGTGAATACATTTCTAGCTGAAACTCTGTTTAACCCAAACTTATGCCTTCCCCAGCAAGAATATTACATTTGAAGCTTCTCATTAATACTTTTACAGTATCTTCTCCCTCCTCTTATACAAGACCTCTGTATCCCAAGAATTACAATTCTATAGTTGTGACATTCATTTTATCTTAAGGAGACATTCTGATCCATTTAAAATATTTCATTGATTTGTTTAAAGCATAATTAAGTAGATTTTGGTAGCTTTGGTAGGGTAAGAAGAAAGGGGTCAAACATGCGGAGAAAAGCCAAAACTCATTATTTTAGTGTAGACCCCGTGTGTATTTTAAATCGTCTTCTAATTTACTTGTCCTGTTAGATGTGCTTAATGAAAGTTAGACTAAATGCATGCTTTTAATAAAACTCTCTAGCAGTGCTGTCATCAAAACTGGAATTTCCCCCCTATTTGTCTCTTACAGAGGACATAAAGATAAGATATTTGTGGTAAAGTGTAACCCACACCATGTTGACAGACTGGTCACGGTTGGAATCAAGCACATCAAATTCTGGCAACAAGCAGGTACTATTGTTAGAGTTTATCCTTTATGTGGTTGAAAGTTTTACTCCAGCTGGGAAAAAAACAAACAACCAACACCACTACCTAGCCTGTCTCTGCAATCTAAAAGTAAAGTATGCCTAAAAGACGTTTGCTCCCAAGTAATGTTTGAGCTGTGAAGCTGAGAACACTGTATATGATGCCATGCATATTCATCAATATCTAGAAAGCTTTGGGAAATGTTCTGCTGCGAAAATAATTATTTTTATATTCAGTCATCAGTTCTGAAAGCAGTGATTATGTTGGACTACTGAGCAGGAAATAATCACTTTAGTTGGGTGAATACAATTTTCAATATTTTGAGGGTTCTTTTATTTATAACTGCATTTAACACATGAATTAAATATGACACACAGTAAGTGGTCAAAATAAATCCTTGTGGTTTATAATGCTGATAATAAGGTTGAGTAAATAAGCAGGACAAAACATGGAAGGATATCTTGTTTTTCTCACTAATAGGTCAGACCTTTCATTGGGACTGTTTCTGAATTCTTAGTATCAACTTTGGTACGAAGCCCAATCTTTTACTGGGCAAAACATAAATAAGCTACTGTTCCAATGCCTTCTGCTTTTGAAGAAAGGGTCATGCACCCACCATGTCTGGAGAGCCAGCCTGCCTACAGTTGTCTGGAATGAGTCTGGGTTTCTCAGTGCTAATAAGAAAGTACAGGGAAATGTGAACATTTAAGGAACAAATCTGATGTACTTCTCCTACACAGTGATTCGTTTTTCTCACCCCAAAGTCACTGTGATAAAAATCGAGGCAAAACATACAGAAAACATGTTTACATTTTACATTACAGCCACTGCTGTTTTCACTTGCTTTGGTCAGCCTTCAGGAAGACTTGACTGGCTCCCCAGGGCACTCAGTCACCCCTTCCTCTGGCTGGCACAGAACTTGCGCTGAACCATGGTTAGAGATGTATATCACGTTCTCTCCCCAACCAGACCTTAAGTTCCTGAAGGCAGGAACTCTTCCTTTTCACCTTTATACCCCAGTGTCAACCACTGTGCCCGCCACAAAGTAGGGATTCAACAAGCGCTGAATTAATGCGTGAAGGAGAAAACCTTTTATAATGTTTTTGTTACGATGTTTTCTGCCATTTTAATACAGCTTTATGTAGACACATAATGTAGACACACTGGGTTTTTCACTGAAGATAGTCATTCTAAATGTCCATAGAAGGTGTCAGTTTTTCAAAAAGTAATAAATACTCTTGGTCCACTCCAGGTGGGGGCTTCACCTCTAAAAGAGGAATTTTTGGAAGTGTTGGAAAGTTAGAAACAATGATGTGCGTTTCTTATGGGCGAATGGAAGATCTGGTGTTCTCAGGAGCAGCTACTGGAGATATTTTTATTTGGAAGGAGATTCTCCTACTAAAGACAGTGAAAGCTCATGACGGGCCCGTGTTTGCTATGTATGCATTGGATAAGGTATAGTCTATTTTCCTCATTAGCTTTCTAAAAGTTTAAGTTAGGCTTAGGAAGGTCCACACCAAGAGGATGCCTGTGTGTAACAACAGTACCCTCTGAATTAGGAAACAGTTATCATGAATGGAGAGGAGCACAAATGGTCTTTAAACTTCTCTTTTGTTTATAATTATTTCTTTATGTGCAACTTCTCTCTTCTGTTTTCACACTTTTTCTTCCTGGCTGTCACTCCTAAGGACTCCTTAAGAAGTGTTGGGATAAATGCAGACACGCAGTAGCCAGAGAGTCCTGAGAAATATTTCAACACAGTCTTCCACCTCGGTGGCACAATGAGCAGAGACCTGGAAGTGCCTGGTGTTTGGATTATTGTCCCTCCCGTCAGTATGACCTGAAGTTATGTTGATAACCAGCTTGTTCCTGTGTAGACAGGCTCAGTTTTAACAAGCGTGTCAGAGTGAAGTCTTTTCACTGGCTGTGTTAGTTCTCCAGAGAAACCGAACCAGTAGGATGTAGATATAGATAGAGATATACACATACATATACATATACAAAAAGGAGATTTATTATAAGGAGTTGTCTCATGGAGTTACGGAGGCTGAGAAGTCCCACTGAAGCCATCTGCAAGCTGGAGACCCAGAAAAAACGATGGTGTAATTCAGTTCAAGCCCAAAGGCCTGAGAACCAGGGGAGCCAATGGTGTAAATCCCAGTCTGAGGGTGGGAAAAGATAAGATGTCCCAGCTCAGTCAGTGAGACAGGAAAAAGGAGGGTGATTTTGTCCTTCCTCTACCTTTTGTTCTATTCAAGCTCTCAATGAATTTGATGATGTCCATCTACATTGGGGAAGGCAGTTTACTGAATCTAGCAATTCAAATACTGATCTTATCGAGAAACACCCTCACAGACACACACAGGAATCATATTTAATCTGGGCACCCTGTGGCCAGTCAGTTGACACATAAAATTAACCATCACACCAGCTGTACTTCTACTCAAGCTCGTCTTTGTCCTGATCTGTCCCCTGCCTTGCAGTGTTGTTTTAAATGAAGATCACACTTGGGAATTCCCCAGTAGTCCAGCATTTAGGACTCCCTGCTTCCACTGCAGGGGGCACGGATTCGATCCCTGGTTGGGGAATTAAGATCCTGCATGCCTCGAGGCATGGCAGAAAAAATAAAAATAAATAGATCACACTTACCTTCAGTGCCCTTAAAACACTTTCTTCAATCAATTTGCCAGAAAATATCAATTTTTTGTTCACTGCTAGTTTGCTGATGGTACCAGTTTATGTGTGCTCTCTGACCTCCAAACAGTCTAAGCCACCTAATACACCTTATTAAGGTAAGCCTCATTTTGCATTTACCTGTTCCCAGGTAAATATGCTGATCCCGCTATGGAAGTAGGTTCTTGTTAGATGTGCAACTACAATGGTTGTTTTAGTGGTTAAGATGTTTTTCACTAGCAAATTTGTTTTTGATTAAACTTCCAAGTTTTAGAAAAGATTAAAGCAGAATGCAAAGTTTTTTGTAGACTCAGAAGTTGATGTGATATAACTTGTTTAAACTCTTTTATTGCTTCGTAACTTAAGCTGAAAAATCATGGGAAATGGCAGGGATATCACATTATACTATAATGCATTTAAATTTAATTTGGAGAGTGAATGTCCCCAGGTTCACAATCTATAATAAGGATAAATAAGGATATTTAATATAATAAACTTCCAAAATATTATTTCCTTGTGAACTTCATTGAAATGAAGTACATTAGAAGTTTCTGAGGAAACAGAATGACTTACTCAGTAGTTTTCTTTAAAAAAAAAAAAAAAACAACTTTTTAAAGAACAGTTTGTATATGTAAGTTGCCAAAAAGGAAAACTAATAAAGCCAAGAAATCATAAGCTTAGAACAAGAGTAGAAATCATCATCTAGCAAAAAATACCCAATGTTAAACTTCTTACTTCCCAGGTTTTGTAAAAATTCATCTGGATTTTAATTATTGTGGAAATTGTTGTGTATTGAACAAAATAGCAGGATAGTTTTGTTATGTGAAATACCTAAGTTACTCTTAATAATAAATAATGATGGTTTTCCTGGACGTAAATATTTTAAAATATTTAACAGTCATTTTTAATTGTGATGTTAATTCCAATTCATTCAGCAGGAATATATGAGATACCAGAAACTCTGCCAGGCTTTGAGGTTGGTCCTTTTCTGTAAGAATCCACATTCCAGTCAGGGGACTAGGCACAGAAATGACTGTCCATGATTCAGGGTGCCAAATTCCAGCCAATGGTCGGAAGAAAGTGAAATGGACACACAATGAGAAAGTGTTTAATCCTGCTAGAGAAATAGGGGAGAGAAGCTTCCAGAAAATATTATATTAATATTATGTTATCATTCAGATTTTTCAGCCTCCTATACTTAGGAAGAAAACACAAAGCTTCTTTACCCAAGGGGAAATCCTTTTGAGGCTGGGTGGGTACCTTGTCATTTTGATGTGTACATAATTCTTCTGATGTGTGCCTTCACAGGGGTTTGTAACAGGTGGAAAGGATGGAATTGTGGAACTCTGGGATGATATGTTTGAAAGATGCTTGAAGACGTATGCCATTAAAAGAGCAGCATTGTCAACCAGCTCAAAAGGTGCCACTCCCGAGTATGCAGTAGAAATCTTTCTGTTCCTAGAGATGGAAAAGATAGTACTAAGTTCTTGGAAAGCCATTACCAAATCAACTGTCTTTTTTTCTTCCACATTCAGAGCCCTTGGCTCCTGGTAGAAATATCAAGGATAATTGCCTAGTAACTAGTACTTTGGAACTATAAAAAGAGAATTTATATAATCATTACAATCATTTTATTTTTTATTATACTAAATATAGCAGTATTAAATGCAATTTTTCCTCCTCAGGCTTGCTTTTGGAAGATAACCCTTCAATTCGTGCCATCACTTTGGGACATGGACATATCCTGGTGGGAACGAAAAATGGAGAGATCCTGGAAATTGATAAGAATGGCCCAATGACACTGCTCATTCAGGTACTGTGTTTGCACACATCCTAAACCACAATTCACACCAGAGCTGGAACCAGGGTGAGGCAACGGGGGGCACTTAGGGCACAAAATTTAAGGAGACACTCACTTTCAGGGTCAGGCGAATGCTGTGTTAATCATTATTGCTGTATAACAAATTGTCACAAACTTAGCAGCTTAAAAGAAAAACATTCCTTATCTTATGGTTTCTGCAGGTCAGGAGTCTGAACACAGTTTAACTGGGTCCTCTGTTTAAGGTTTTGTAAGGCTGTAATAAGGGCCAGGGCTGTGGTCTCATCGGAGGCTTAACTGTGGAAGGATCTGCTCCAAGGTCACTCGAGTTGTTGGCAGAGTTCAGTTCGTTGGGGATGCAGGACTGAGGGCTTCCATTTCTTGCTGGCTATTGGCCAGAGGCCACCCTCAGCTCTCAGAGGCTGCTTATAGTTCCTCGTCACATGGGGTTCCCCAACATGGCTGCTTGCTTCCTCAAAGAGGGCAAGGGAAAGACGAAAAACGGGTACTACTGTGCCTTTAAGTAACTTTAAATAACATAATCATATCATCACATACGTGTGATCATGAACATCCATCCCCTTTGCCATATCTTATTGGTTGGTAACAAGCCACAGGCTATACCGCACTCAAAGGGAGGTGGTTACACAAGAGTGTGAAAATCAGGAGCATCATGAGGGTCACCTGTCCAGCACATCTGACCTGATGCATACCTGCAGGCTTACTGTATTAGGACTAGTCCCCAAAATCCCACTGAAAGGGGCCCTCTGATTTGCTACACCTGAGAGCAGGTCTGCACACACATCACGGATCAGGTTTTTAAAGTGCATGTGCTCAGGCCCCACCCTGGATATCCTGAATAAGAATCTGTGTTTTAAAAAAAGTTCTGTGTTAGAAGCAAACCTCAGAAGCTCTGTAGCTGATTGCTACAGGCAGCCCAGATTGAGAACTGTGCTGAGATGCGTCCTTGAGGGGAGATTTCTTTATTCTGCAACTGCACTTGCCTTCGTTTTCCTTGACCATGACTTTTTATTTAATTTTATTGAAAGTTCAGTGTTTCTTTCTTTTTAATCCTCAGATTTTTGAGACTTTAAATTGTTAGCCACATGCTATATTGCTAAGTATGTTGTAAGATTTATACTACAATATGATTTAAATAGCACCGTAAGATTTAAACTCTACATTTTCAAATTTTAAAAAGTAAATAATAGCTGAGCTAATTTTGTTTAAGTGTGCCATTCTTTTCCTTTATCTCAGCATCTCTCTTTCCTCTTTCAGTCTGTCAACCATTTGCCATCTCCTCCTAGGTAGAACTCAGTAGTTCAGTTCAATCAGTGTTTGTTGGGCTCCTGCCAAGACCAGCCCTGTGCTCTGTGTGGTGGAATAGGGCTTACTCTAGGGGCTGACAGTCCTGTCCTGAGAGGTGGACACAGAGGCAAAGTTAAGGAATAGTAGAGGCAGCGTCGTTAAGACCATCAGCTATCCTGCTGTGGGGAGATTTCAGAACCATTTTTCTAGTTTCTGTAGCACGGCAATTCAATGTTACTTGGAATAGATTGCTTTTTTTTTTTTTTTTTTTAAGAGAATAGGTTGGGGGGATGAGAGAAGAGACAGGAGGTGAGTTCTGAAAATCCCCATTGTATACACTTTGCATATAATCAACTGTCAATTATGCAGCTGGTTATTATTAGCTTTAGGGTGGTCAGGAGGAAAGTAAAGTCCCAAGCTCATTTCCTTGTGCCACTCAAGAGACTTCCAGCCTGCCTCACTCACTGTCCGTTCCTATAGGATCCAGGAATTAAAGTACATAATCATATTAGATTAAAGAAATACCATTTTAAATCAATATATGATGCAGTGGTTTGAAAGGGTCTCAGAGCCCCACAGCCCTGTCCTCTGTGTGCAAAAGGACTCAGTCTGTAAAAGAGCCCCAAGCAGATCCAGTCTGGTGGAGAGCAAGGGAGGGCTCACACCTGACCCATCCTCTGACCGTGGCCTTGGGGGTGGGAGGCTTCTAAAGGGAAGGAAACTAGAAAACTGGGGGTGTCGGGTGCTCCAAATCTAATAAATTCAAAACCAATATCTACGCCCTTCTCAGATATTTGAATGTCAGCTGCATTGGGAACTTTGTATCTTCTGCCAAATTACTGTTTTGCTCAAACAGCTTCCCAGTTAAACCGGAATCTTCCAGTTTCTCTTTGGAGAGCCACCTGTTCCCCAAAGCGTTCCAACTACAAACACCTTTCAGATGCCTGTGTGTGGTCTTCCTTTTTGCTTTACTAAGCAAAGCCTTTTTATAATTAGCCACTAAAAGCAGAAATTCAGTAAACAATCTGGTCTGTTTTATTGTTCTGTATCTAATCGTTCGTTACACTGCTTTACTGAGTGATAAGTTAGAAAAATCAGATTCATTTTCTCCCTAATCGTTCATTCATTAAACACTGTTTCATCTCAGTTATTATTCTAAGCCAGTTAAGTGTGTTTGTGGTAAGATGTCGGCATGTGGAATTTGTCCAATGCCTATCAAGCCCCTTTCGGTTTTCTGTGCTCCATGGATAGAACAATTTGTGAATAAATGCTGACCCTGAGCTATACCCAGGACGCTTAAAATGAAAATTCAGCTCTCTCTAATCTGCTTTGCCAAATCTGTGCATTCAAAGAACTAGAATAGAATTAATTAACAAGAATATTGCTGTCCAATTCCTCTGACAGAGATAAGTGGTACCTCCAGTTTTTAGAATATGGTTTTATGGAAGAAAGTGGTTTGTGTCATTGTGACCAAGCCGTTTTATGAAAAGATACATATGTACTGTGTGTATTCAATGTCAAACAGGATAAAATGAGAGCAGTTCCTTATTTACTCGGATGTTTCTAAGTGGAAAGATGTTCGGCATCATATAAACAAAACTTAGGAGCAACGTGAGTCCCTGCTTTGCTTTCCAAATGAATGCTTTAGCATCGCGCAGGCCCAGCTTTAGATTCAAGTTCAAGCGAAAAATTTATCCAGTACAATCACTTTGGCTCCAGGAAACTCAAACTGTGTTTGTTCATATTTGAACCTGTTTGGGACACTCGCGGGAAGGGCTAGCCGAGAAGCATGAACTGGTTTTTGTTGCCCCGTTTCCTCCCCTACAGGGGCACATGGAAGGAGAAGTATGGGGGCTGGCGGCTCACCCTCGCCTGCCTGTCTGCGCAACAGTGAGCGACGATAAAACACTGCGGATCTGGGAACTATCCTCCCAGCACCGTATGCTGGCAGTACGGAAACTCAAAAAAGGTGCGTGACGTCCCCGTACACATCTGTAAAAGTATTTACACCCGAAAGTATTGGATTCATTTGTCTGTTCATCCAGCTAATATTTACCGGGCGCACCTATTACGTGCCCCCAGATATGCTGGGTGATGGGGATTTAGTGTTTGTTGCTACACATATAGCTAATCACCTGGAGAATCGTTCCAGAAGCCTGGCCAGATCTATCAGTGCCCAGCTGTATTCTTTATTTCCTTGCACTGCACAGACATTTGCCACCTGGGGGCAATATGTCCTTCCTCTTCTCATCTAGAACTGTGGGAGCCAGTTGAAACTCATCAGCTTGTAAAGAATGCTGCTTATTTTTATGCCTGACAGTCTCCAGAACTGATTTTATTACTGAAAAATGAACGTCAGTTTAAAAATAATAGTTAATATCAAGAAACAAATAAACATGTATTGAACACCCATATGCACTAGAGCTAAGAGGTATACCGAGAAGTGCAAATTCAGCAAACATTTGTTGAGCAGCTTCTGTATATCAGGCGCTGGGGATCCCAGGATGAACAGTCCTCTCTCTATTGTCAGAGACGGACAAGATTTGAACAGATTCCCAGCAACGGCTGGTCCATTCAAATTGGGTAACTTGAGGAGCGTCTCAGAACGGGACTATTTGTAAAGGAGTGGGCAGGGTATAGGAAATGACCAGGGCTGGTGCAGCACGATGCAGCTAGTAACAGCCGGGTACCATTGCCAGCCCTGGGCCTGAAGGGACAAGAGGAGGGGCAGTTGCTGGAACCTTGAAAGTGAGAGCTGTGTGAGACGACAGCCTAGCAGGGGCTGTGATCGTCAGCCCGGAGGTTCAGCCAGCATGCAGTGACCCCACAGGGAGGCAGCCAAGGGAGCACATGCCCCAGCCTCCCTGTGCTTTATCCTTCCTTCCCTGTTACCCTCCCTCCAGTCTCCTGCTGCCCCTTGACCAAATGAATCAGAAGCCAGGGGGTGAGGGGCCCACTGATCGAGTCCAGGAAGGCCAGCTCCCAGCACAGAGCAGGGCGGAGAGTGGGTGAGGACAAACAAAAGACCTCTGGCACAAGCAAGGTATCATGGAGGCTCAGGGTAAGGCCCACAGCCAGAGACAACTCCATCAGGGAGGAAACCTAAGAGCTGAGGCTCAAAGGATTTGTGAAAGTTAAGACAGGAAAGGGTGAGATTGGGGCCTGGCCCCAGAGTAGTTGTGCTAGGTACTTTTATAAATAGACATGGGGAGAGGATTCTAGGGGGATAAAATGAAAAGAGGTGTCAAGACAATAGTGACAATAATGACAGTGGCTAATATTGCTGAGCCAGTAACCGTGCTAGCACTTTGCCTTTGGTCTTCATGGGAACCCAATGAGTAAGGCCTTTTTTATTTCCACTTACAAATTATGAAGCTGAGGCATAGAGAACTTAAGTCATTTGCCCAAAGTTGCACAGCTAGTAAGTGATGGAACTGAATTCATACTCAGACAGCGTGGCTTCAGAGAGCACACCTGTGGCCACTGCATGATGATGCCTCCCTCCACCATATTGCCTCTCTTCACACTGGACTTCTGGGTCTCAGTAAATAGTGGAGCCAGGATTCAAACCCAAGTCTGACTCCAAAGCCCATGCTTTTACCCACTACAGGACTGAATAATTTGGCCACTAATTTGTATTGGGGAAATAACAGACCAAGTCCTCGCTGTGAGTGACTTGAATATCAGCCAATGGACTTTATTCACTAGGTTAAAAATTAGTTCAAAAGAACAACTAACACATCTGAGTTAGGATGGCCACTCAACCCAGTTTACAGCTGGTGTCCTGGTGTAATTATTAATAGCTCTCCCTTTTACTGTCAAGTGTCATCATTCGTACAATAAATTTTTTTTTTTGCGGTACGCGGGCCTCTCACTGCCGTGGCCTCTCCCGCTGCGGAGCACAGGCTCTGGACGTGCAGGCTCAGCGGCCATGGCTCACGGGCCCAGCCGCTCCGTGGCATGTGGGATCCTCCCGGACCGGGGCACGAACCCGTGTCTCCTGCATCGGCAGGCAGACTCAACCACTGCGCCACCAGGGAAGCCCATGTACAATAAATTTTTATGCTTAACCTAATCGTGCTGTCCCTCCTCAAGGGCTGGTCTTTCTGTTCTTTCAGCACTAGCACCGTGCCTGATTCATAGTAGGTAAATAACTGCAAAGTGAATGGATGAAGAAAGGAAGGAAGGTATTTTATACTTCAGATGAGCCAATTTAAAGTTGTTGGTGTGAATGTGGCTTTTCAGCCTACTCTGAACAGTGGCTGAGGGGTGGGTGTGGAAGCTCAGTTTGGAATGCCTTAGCACAAGGCAGCACGACTGTCCCATCCTAGGGCTGTGCTCACCAAAGTCTTGACAATAAGAAGAACAGGGCCAGGGAGGGGCCTGTCCTTAAATAGGATTCTTATTAAATATACCCCCCACCGAGTCCATACTCTTCATGCGGAAATGTCTCCCTGTGACCCTACAAAGCAGTAGAAAGCATTGATCATGTAGCACCCTCAGCGCAGTTGTGCAGACACCCTTGGAGAGAATGTCCATATTCCATTCTTCTCATGACAGAAGAGACAGGAACAAAATCTTCCACCTCTAGAATTATGGATTATAATCCACGGATCAGAGAATTAGAGTGACTAAAAGTAGAACAATAAGGTGCTCTAAAGTAAGTTCTTTGTGTAAGGCATGATATGAAAAAAATTAGCTTCCAGAAATTTTATTACAGAACTCCCATTCTTTTTTTTTTTTTTTTTTTTTGCGGTACGCGGGCCTCTCACTGTTGTGGCCTCTCCCGTTGCGGAGCAACAGGCGCCAGAAGCGCAGGCTCAGCGGTCATGGCTCACGGACCCAGCCGCTCCGCGGCATGCGGGATCTTTCCAGACCGGGGCATGAACCTGTGTCCCCTGCATCGGCAGGCGGACTCTCAACCACTGTGCCACCAGGGAAGCCCAGAACTCCCATTCTTAAGTATCACGTCTTGGGAGCAGAAATACTGGTTATATTAATCCTTTATTCCTTTTCCCCCTTCACTCTACTTGTCTTTTGAAAACTCCAGGTATTCAGATACGAAGAAATGAATGGATAAACCTCAAAGAAATTGAAAACTTATTTTTAATATTATAATCATTGTCCTTGGGTTTGGAGGGAAGAAATATTTTAAATTATGAAGTTTTAGTTCTTCTCACCAGGAGTGTTAATTTAAAGACACAGTCACGTGTCCATGAACACATGCACACTTCCCCATCTCTTCATTTGCTTTGTTTGGTAGCAAAGTCTCGGATCATAACAGTGCTCTTTGTGGATTCTTTTGTAGGTGGAAGATGCTGTGCTTTCTCCCCTGATGGGAAAGCCTTAGCAGTTGGGTTGAATGATGGGAGTTTCCTGGTTGTAAATGCCGACACTGTTGAAGACATGGTCTCCTTCCATCACAGAAAAGAAATGATCTCTGACATTAAATTTTCAAAAGGTGAAGATGACAGCAAAACTTTTTAAAATGTGTTGGGACAAAAAGTTACAAGAGTGGACCCTTTTTAAATATTTCCTTGACCTTTAACCCATTTAAAAATGCTAAGTCCCTGGAAGTAAATTCCCACATAAAATGTTTTGGTGTTAACCACTCATTTTTTCTTTATAGATACAGGAAAATACCTTGCTGTGGCATCCCATGATAACTTTGTGGATATTTACAACGTCCTTACAAGCAAAAGGGTTGGCATCTGTAAAGGTGCTTCTAGTTACATTACACACATTGATTGGGACTCTAGAGGTAAAGTATGTTGTGGCTTTTAAAATATAATTTCAGTTTTTAAAAATCATGTCCATTCATATACTGTTTCCAGAGCAAATGGCAGTTGAGTTTTAAAGAAAAACAGAGGGGGAAACTCACAACAGAACTGGTTGTAATTTTAGAACCCAGAGGCAGCTGCTGTTAACATTTTGAATATTTTTCCATATTATTATTTTTTTTATTATTACTACCACTACTACTACTATTATTACTACCACTACTATAATTATTATTTTAATTATTTTAAATTTTAATTATTTTAATTACAATAGAATTTTTATAAAATTATTATAATTATTTTAGGCTGTGTTGGGTCTTCGTTGCTGCGCGTGGGCTTTCTCTAGTTGCGGCAAGTGGGAGCTACTCTTCATTGCGGTGCATGGGCTTCTCATTGTGGTGGCTTCTCTTTGTTGCAGAGCATGGGCTCTAGGTGCGCAGGCTTCTGTAGTTGTAGCACGTGGGCTCAGTAGTTGTGGCTCGCGGGCTTTAGAGCACAGGCTCAGTAGTTGTGGCACACGGGCTTAGTTGCTCCGCGGCACGTGGGATCCTCCCGGACTGGGGCTCAAACCCGTGTCTCCTGCATTGGCAGGCAGATTCTTAACCACTACGCCACCAGGGAAGTCCCTATAATTATTATTAACTCAAGCCATTGAGTTTTAAGACTGCTGAAGATATATGCTGCCTTCTATTGCCATAGCTATTACTATAGCAAGCCACCACTTCACCTCTGAGTATGGCATGCTGTGTCCTTGACTTGTATCTCCTCCTTACTGCATTCCCTTTTCTTCATCTCCCAGAGAACTGCCCAAGAGGTTTCAAGTAATTTTCACCCTCCATTGGAGGTAGGAAGCTACATTCAACTCACCTAGAGTTTCTCTGGTTTCTCTCAAAACTCCCAACCTACCCCCTACCTCCTCCAAGTCATGCCCACAGATGCCATGGGGATTTGTCTGTTTATTTATGTAACAAACCTAGCTCTTGCCATGTGCAGTCTTAAGCCAGAAAACGTGGAGGATCCAGAAGGGAGTGAGACGTGGTTCCTACTCTCTGCAAAGTTTATAACTTAGTGCAGGAGACATGCTTGTACCTGAACAATATAAGAGCACAGACTGGGTAAAGCAAGGGAGTAAGAAATGGTGGGTCACAGGGCAAGTGGTGAGCAGGGGCTCAGAGTGGGCCAAGCCAGCATTAAGTACCCAGGGTGCAGCATCCGTGCTCTAGGGTGGGTCACTTTTAAAACCCATCCTGGGGATTTGGCTGATGTTGGAGTCCGGGGCAGATTTGCTTTGGAACAGGCAGGGTCCCAGCTTTCAGAGAAGTTTTAGTCTATTGTGGTGGTAAGTGGTGTCTCTGAGGAAAGAGCTCCCGGGGGAATCCATGGAGCCTTCATAGGAGTGACCTTTGAGATGGATCTTGAAAGGTGAGTAGAAGTTCACTAGATGGCAACATCTGAGACGAGCGTCCCAGGCTCTGAAGGATCAGGGTGTACCACTATGTGGAGGTGGGAAGAAGAACTGGGGATTAAGAAACAGTAATGCTGAGTGGCTGAGGGCGGGAAGGGCAGGGAATGCAGAAAGGCCAAGACAGCAAATAAAGGAACTGTTACCTCAAGCTAGGAAGTTTAACCCTGAACTTTATCCCGTAGGCATTAGGTAACTCTGAGGGATTAGAGTGAGGCATTCCCTACCATCCTGGGGAGGGTGAGTGAGGCTGGAGTTAGAAAGCAACTAAAATAAACCAGGAGAAAGAGATGATGAGGGCCTTGACCAAAAAGGGGTTATTTCAGAGATGCCAGAATATTTTATTTCACGTATTTCTTGAAGTAGTGGCCAGAGACTGATCCTTCTGCCAGGCAGGGATTTACTTGTAGCTGTACTTGCTGCACCAGAATTTGGACTTAAGTGTTACAACCCGCAGGCGTTTTACACAGTGCAATAAATGGGAAGAAGGCATGCATGTCATTTATTGTGAGAGGTGCAAGTCCCAAGAAGGGCAAAGGGAAATCAGATAAGTTCCTCTCACTTTCACGTCAGGACCATCCAGATACAGCGCTGAGGGCTTAGGCTGGCATGTATGATCAAGCAGGACACTGGCCTGGTAGACATCTAGGAACCAGTGAGGTCCAGGGGGTGAATGGAAGCAGCTGCTTCTCACCCACCTTCTTTGATATTCTATGCTTTATCGTTTTTTTGAAAAGCAAGGATTTAAAAAAAAAAAAAAACCAAAAGCAAGGATTTCACCCTGTTTGTTCTCTGGCTAAATCCCTAGATATGCCCCTTTGTGAGAAAGTTTTAGAACAGTGAGGGTCATCTTTATGCATATGTAGAATAGAGTGTGGTGAGTTTTATTTAGAACCCAACACACACACACACACACACACACACACACACACACACACACACACACACGCAACACCTGACATAATACGTGAATCCCACCACTATGTTGACCATTAGGGAGTTAAAACCAATTATTATTTACATTTTATGGAGTGAAGGACCAAGAGAAATTGGGGCATAGGAAGAATATGTTTTGATTGGGAAGATTTCTTTAAAATTATTTTTCATTGTGGTAAAGTACACCTAGCATAAAATTTACTATCTTAACCATTTTGAGTATAGAGTTCAGTGGCATTAAATACATCCACATTATTGTGCAACCACCATCCTCATCCATCTCTAGAACTCTTTTCATCTTATAAAATTGGAGCCCTATACCCATTAAATAGTAATTCCCCCTTCTCCATCCCCCAGACCCTGACAAGCACCATTCCACTTCATGTCTCTATGAATTTGACTATTCTAGGTACTTTATATAAGTAGAATCATACAGTATCTGTCTTTTTGTAACTGGCTTATTTCATTTAGCATAATGTCCTGAAGGTTCATCCATGTTGTAATGTGTCAGATTTACTTTCCTTTTTAAGGCTGAATACTATTCCATTGTGTGTATATACCACATTTTTTTTTGTTTCTGCTTTATAACACAGTGAATCAGTTATACATATACATATGTTCCCATATCTCTTCCCTCTTGCGTCTCCCTCCCTCCCACCCTCCCGATCCCACCCCTCCAGGCGGTCACAAAGCACCGAGCTGATCTCCCTGTGCTATGCGGCTGCTTCCCACAAGCTATCTACCTTACATTTGGTAGTGTATATATGTCCATGCCTCTCTTTCGCTTTGTCACAGCGTACCCTTCCCCCTCCCCATATCCTCAAGTCCATTCTCTAGTAGGTCTGTGTCTTTATTTCTATCTTACCCCTAGGTTCTTCATGACATTTTTTTTCTTAAATTCCATATATATGTGTTAGCATACGGTATTTGTTTTTCTCTTTGACTTACTTCACTCTGTATGACAGACTCTAGGTCTATCCACCTCATTACAAATAGCTCAATTTCGTTTCTTTTTATGGCTGAGTAATATTCCATTGTATATATGTGCCACATCTTCTTTATCCATTCATCCGATGATGGACACTTAGGTTGCTTCCATCCCCAGGCTATTGTAAATAGAGCTGCAATGAACATTGTGGTACATGACTCTTTGAATTATGGTTTTCTCAGGGTATATGCCCAGTAGTGGGATTGCTGGGTCATATGGTAGTTCTATTTGTAGTTTTTTAAGGAACCTCCATACTATTCTCCATAGTGGCTGTACCAATTCACATTCCCACCAGCAGTGCAAGAGTGTTCCCTTTTCTCCACACCCTCTCCAGCATTTATTGTTTCTAGATTTTTTGATGATGGCCATTCTGACTGGTGTGAGATAATATCTTATTGTAGTTTTGATTTGCATTTCTCTAATGATTAATGATGTTGAGCATTCTTTCATGTGTTTGTTGGCAGTCTGTATATCTTCTTTGGAGGAATGTCTATATAGGTCTTCTGCCCATTTTTGGATTGGGTTGTTTGTTTTTTTGTTATTGACTGCATAAGCTGCTTGTAAACTTTGGAGATTAATCCTTTGTCAGTTTCTTCATTTGCAAATATTTTCTCCCATTCTGAGGGTTCTCTTTTGGTCTTGTTTATGGTTTCCTTTGCTGTGCAAAAGCTTTGAAGTTTCTTTAGGTCCCATTTGTTTATTTTTGTTTTTATTTCCATTTCTCTAGGAGGAGGGTCAAAAAGGATCTTGCTGTGATTTATGTCATAGAGTGTTCTGCCTATATTTTCCTCTAACAGTTTCATAGTTTCTGGCCTTGCATTTAGGTCTTTAATCCATTTTGAGCTTATTTTTCTGTATGGTGTTAGGGAGTGATCTAATCTCATACTTTTACATGTACCTGTCCAGTTTTCCCAGCACCACTTATTGAAGAGGCTGTCCTTTCTCCACTGTACATTCCTGCCTCCTTTATCAAAGATAAGGTGACCATATGTGCGTGGATTTATTTCTGGGCTTTCTATCCTGTTCCATTGATCCATCTTTCTGTTTTTGTGCCAGTACCCTACTGTCTTGATTACTCTAGCTTTGTAGTATAGTCTGAAGTCAGGGAGCCTGATTCCTCCAGCTCTGTTTTTCGTTCTCAAGATTGCTTTGGCTATTCGGGTTCTTTTGTGTTTCCATACAAATTGTGAAATTTTTTGTTCTAGTTCTGTGAAAAATGCCAGTGGTAGTTTGATAGGGATTGCATTGAATCTGTATATTCCTTTGGGTAGTATAGTCATTTTCACAATGTTGATTCTTCTAGTCCAAGAACATGGTATATCTCTCCATCTATTTGTATCATCTTTAATTCCTTTCATCAGTGTCTTATAATTTTCTGCATACAGGTCTTTTGTCTCCTTAGGTAGGTTTATTCCTAGATATTTTATTCTTTTTGTTGCAATGGTAAATGGAAGTGTTTTCTTGATTTCACTTTCAGATTTTTCATCATTAGTGTATAGGAATGCAAGAGATTTCTGTGCATTAATTTTGTATCCTGCTACTTTACCAAATTCATTGATTAGATCTAGTAGTTTTCTGGTAGCATCTTTAGGATTCTCTATGTATAGTATCATGTCATCTGCACACAGTGACAGCTTTACTTCTTCTTTTCTGATTTGGATTCCTTTTATTTCCTTTTCTTCTCTGATTGCTGTGGCTAAAACTTCCAAAACTATGTTGAATAAGAGTGGTGAGAGGGCTTCCCTGGTGGCGCAGTGGTTGAGAGTCCGCCTGCCGATGTAGGGGACATGAGTTCGTGCCCCGGTCCGGGAAGATCCCACATGCCGCGGAGCAGCTGGGCCCGTGAGCCATGGCCGCTGAGCCTGCACGTCCGGAGCCTGTGCTCCGCAACGGGAGAGGCCACAACAGTGAGAGGCCCGCGTACCGCAAAAAAAAAAAAAAAAGAGTGGTGAGAGTGGGCAACCTTGTCTTGTTCCTGATCTTAGTGGAAATGCTTTCAGTTTTTCACCATTGAGGATGATGTTGGCTGTGGGTTTGTCATATGTGGCCTTTATTATGTTGAGGAAAGTTCCCTCTATGCCTACTTTCTGCAGGGTTTTTATCATAAATGGGTGTTGAATGTTGACGAAAGCTTTCTCTGCATCTATTGAGATGATCATATGGTTTTTCTCCTTCAATTTGTTAATATGGTGTATCACATTGATTGATTTACGTATACTGAAGAATCCTTGCATTCCTGGAATAAACCCCACTTGATCATGGTGTATGATCCTTTTAATGTGCTGTTGGATTCTGTTTGCTAGTATTTTGTTGAGGATTTTTGCATCTATGATCATCAGTGATATTGGCCTGTAGTTTTCTTTCTTTGTGACATCATTGTCTGGTTTTGGTATCAGGGTGATGGTGGCCTCGTAGAATGAGTTTGGGAGTGTTCCTCCCTCTGCTATATTTTGGAAGAGTTTGAGAAGGATAGGTGTTAGCTCTTCTCTAAATGTTTTATAGAATTCGCCTGTGAAGCCATCTGGTCCTGGGCTTTTGTTTGTTGGAAGATGTTTAATCACAGTTTCAATTTCAGTACTTGTGATTGGTCTGTTCATATTTTCTATTTCTTCCTGATTCAGTCTTGGCAGGTTGTGCATTTCTAAGAATTTGTCCATTTCTTCAAGGTTGTCCATTTTATTGGCATAGAGTTGCTTGTAGTAATCTCTCATGATCTTTTGTATTTCTGCAGTGTCAGTTGTTACTTCTCCTTTTTCATTTCTGATTCTATTGATTTGAGTCTTCTCCCTTTTTTTCTTGATGAGTCTGGCTAATGGTTTATCAATTTTGTTTATCTTCTCAAAGAATGAGCTTTTAGTTTTATTGACCTTTGCTATCGTTTCCTTCATTTCTTTTTCATTTATTTCTGATCTGATTTTTATGATTTCTTTCCTTCTGCTAATTTTGGGGTTGTTTTGTTCTTCTTTCTCTAATTGCTTTAGGTGCAAGGTTAGGTTGTTTATTCGAGATATTTCCTGTTTCTTAAGGTAGGCTTGTATTGCTATAAACTTCCCTCTTAGAACTGCTTTTGCTGCATCCCATAGGTTTTCGGTCATCGTGTCTCCATTGTCATTTGTTTCTAGGTATTTTTTGATTTCCTCTTTGATTTCTTCAGTGATCACTTCATTATTAAGTAATGTATTGTTTAGCCTCCATGTGTTTGTACTTTTTACAGATCTTTTCCTGTAATTGATATCTAGTCTCATAGCGTTGTGGTCAGAAAAGATACTTGATGCAATTTCAATTTTCTTAAATTTACCAAGGCTTCATTTGTGACCCAAGATATGATCGATCCTGGAGAAAGTTCCATGAGCACTTGAGAAAAATGTGTATTCTGTTGTTTTTGGATGGAATGTCCTATAAATATCAATTAAGTCCATCTTGTTTAATGTATCATTTAAAGCTTGTGTTTCCTTATTTATTTTCATTTTGGATGATGTGTCCATTGGTGAAAGTGGGGTGTTAAAGTCCCCTACTATAATGTGTTACTGTTGATTTCCCCTTTTTATGGCTGTTAGTATTTGCCTTATGTATTGAGGTGCTCCTATGTTGGGTGCATAAATATTTACAATTGTTATATCTTCTTCTTGGATCGATCCCTTGATCATTATGTAGTGTCCTTCTTTGTCTCTTCTAATAGTCTTTATTTTAAAGTCTATTTTGTCTGATATGAGAATTGCTACTCCAGCTTTCTTTTGGTTTCCTTTTGCATGGAATATCTTTTTCCATCCCCTTACTTTCAGTCTGTATGTGTCTCTAGGTGTGAAGTGGGTTTCTTGTAGACAGCATATATATGGGTCTTGTTTTTCTATCCATTCAGCCAGTCTGTGTCTTTTGGTGGGAGCATTTAGTCCATTTACATTTAAGGTAATTATCGATATGTATGTTCCTATTCCCATTTTCTTAATTGTTTGGGTTCCTTATTGTAGGTCTTTTCCTTCTCTTGTGTTTCCTGCCTAGAGAAGTTCCTTTAGCATTTGTTGTAAAGATGGTTTGGTGGTGCTGAACTCTCTCAGCTTTTGTTTGTCTGTAAAGGTTTTAATTTCTCCATCAAATCTGAATGAGATCCTTGCTGGGTAGAGTAATCTTGGTTGCAGGTTTTTCTCCTTCATCACTTTAAATATGTCCTGCCAGTCCCTTCTGGCTTGCAGAGTTTCTGCTGAAAGATCAGCTCTTAACCTTAATGGGATTCCCTTGTATGTTATTTGTTTTTTTTCCCTTGCTGCTTTTAATATGTTTTCTTTGTATTTAATTTTTGACAGTTTGATTAATATGTGTATTGGCATGTTTCTCCTTGGATTTATCCTGTATGGGACTCTGTGTGCTTCCTGGACTTGATTAATTATTTCCTTTCCCATATTAGGAAAGTTTTCAACTATAATCTCTTCAAATATTTTCTCAGTCCCTTTCTTTTTCTCTTCTTCTTCTGGAACCCCTATAATTCAAATGTTGGTGCATTTAATGTTGTCCCAGAGGTCTCTGAGACTGTCCTCAGTTCTTTTCATTCTTTTTTCTTTATTCTGCTCTGCAGTAGTTATTTGCAGTATTTTATCTTCCAGGTCACTTATCTGTTCTTCTGCCTCAGTTATTCTGCTATTGATCCCATCTAGAGTATTTTTAATTTCATTTTTTGTGTTGTTCATTGTTGTTTGTTTCATCTTTAGTTCTTCTAAGTCCTTTTTAAATGTATCTTGCAGTTTGTCTGTTCTATTTCCCAGATTTTGGGATTTTTTCCCAGATTTTTACTATCATTATTCTGAATTCTTTTTCTGGTAGACTGCCTATTTCCACATTTTGTTTATCCATTCATCCATCAGTGGTTACTTGGGTTGCCTACAACTTTTGGCTATTGTGAATAATGCTGCTATGAACAGGGTGTACAGTTCTTTTGAGTATATGTCCAGAAGTCAAATTTCTGGAAAAAATGATAATTCCACTTTTAATTTTTTGAGGAACCACCATACTGTCTTCCCCAGCAGATGCACCATTTTACACTCCCACCAACAGTGCACAAGGGTTTCAACTTCTCTGCATCCTCACCAACACTTGTTATTTTCTGTTTTGTTTCGTTTTTGATAGTAGCTATCCTAAATGGCGATGAGACGGGACATTGCAGTTGTATTTACATTTGGGGAAGGTTATTTTTTTTTTTATTCTTTAAATATGTTGTAGGCCCTCTGTCAGATGTAGGGATATAAAGAGGAATTAACTCCGGATGGGAAGGGTAAGCCCTTGGTGGGGATCGGTGGGCTGCCACCATAGAGGGGCCTGGGCGGAGGTCAGTTTTAAGGTCCTCAATGTGGAGCCATCACTTTGCAGGGAGAGAGGCAAACCTCACTATTTCCATAATTCTGCCCAAAGCCAGAGTCTGTGGTCCAACTAGCACATAGGGCGATGGGAAAGACAGAGTAAGGAGGCCAGGGTCTTTAAAAAGCCACTTTGCCTCTCATCCGAAGTGGCCCCTTCAGTTAGTTAAGAGGATCAGACCAAATGGTTTCTGTGGCCTGAGAGGAGAACAGAATATTTTTGATTTTTAGGGAGGAGTTATGCCATCTGGAGAATAAGAGCAAGTGTACCCGTGAATCTTCCCTGGTTTAACTCCAATTTTGTTGCCACGAGACGTGTGTCATATTGATATTCTTCTGCTCCTGATCTCCCAGTTCCTAAAATGCCTACCCTCCAGCACGTGCCAGGCTGCCTCAAGATCAGCCTAGCTTTTCACAGCAGGGCCTCGAGGGCCTACAGAGGGAAGAGAGCAGAACTTAGATGCAGGGATCTGTTTCATTCCTTTGATCTTGTCAAAAATAGTGAACACATTTGCCGGAGCCAGCTGGCTCGTCAGGGGTGGGGAATGGCACAGCCGCCAGCCTCCGCAGCCTTCCGTGTCCATGGCAACCTCAGGTCCCAGGAAAACTGAAAAGCTCATCGGGCTTGTGCAGGAACAGCAGCTACCCCTGAATAAAAGCTCCTGCACAGAATGCCTGAGAAAGAAAAAATATAAATGGAAAGAGAGGAAACATGGAAGGGTATTTTCTCACTGCTGTTAGTTCATTTCCAGAAATATCAGGACTGTAAGATCTTTTACCAACTAACAGTTTGAGCCATGATAGAACATCTCATTCCCATTTTCACTGCAAATGCCCTGATGTGTTTGGTTTATTTAGTACCAATTTTGGAATTGTTCTAACTTGTAAATTCTATAGCAACCGGGGTGACATGTATGAATCACTCTGGATTATAAAGCTCTAGGCACCTGCAATATGTGTGATTTACTGTACCTGCTTAGTGATGGGGACAGCTATCTCAATTCTCTTATTCTGTGTGAATAGACATTTCTTGTTAATAAAAATGTGAGGATTCTAAAAGAATAGGGTTACTGTTATTCAGGGGCAAATTATACTTTTTGCTCTTTGCTTCTGCTCCTGTCTTCAGAATATTTCCGTGGTTATATATTACAGAGCAGCAGGCAGTGGAAAAAAAGGAGTGGTGACCTAAATCGTTCCTCTGTGCTTCAAAAAAAAAAAAAAATACAGTTTAATAACAGTAGTAAAGAAAATTTTGGGGGGGAAAACACACCCATAATTCTACCTTCCTAACACAAGAATAATTGATTTTTTAAAAATTTCTTCATATCCCTGATTTCAGAAACCCACTCAAGCCAGCTTAAATTTAAAAATAAGAATAAAGAATGACTTTATTGGAAAGATAGGGATATTTCATAGAATCCAAGAGGAGGAAGCCACATCTTCCAAGAACTGGCTTTAGGAATGAATCAGAAAATGCCTAGAACCCAGCCAGGGAGCTCCCCTCTCCTCCTCTCCTGCTCTGAGGCAGCCCGTCTCAGTGTCCACTGGTCTCCTGGGTCTGGTGCCCGCTTGTGGTCCCTCTCTCTGCACAGGCCGGCTTTCCCTAATTCATTTGCACAAGACCCACTTTCTGTTGCCCCCAAATGCCACCCCCAGTCCCAAAGGCTACATCTCCTCCCAGCAAGGCACCCACTGATTCAGCCTAAGATTCCAATTTCCCAGGAGAGAGAATTTGACTGTAGCCTAGTCTCTAGCCTGGTCGCTCCTGGGTCAACGTCCACCTCCAGAGTGCAGACAAGACCGCAGGGGCCCAGCCCACGGTGCAGGGCAGTTCTCAGGGAAGGGCGTGGGCTTGGTAGGTACCCACAGGTGTCTGTGGAGCTGCAAAGCATTTCTGGTGCTTGCAGAAGTAGTTTTGTAAACATTCCTGCAGTCAGAAAATACTTCCCTGAGCTATTTTTATAGTTTTTGGGTTGTTTTTAAAGTAAAGCATGATCTTTGAAGCTGTGGTGTAAAGTGAGTTGTTAGGATTATCCGAGAGCTACAATCCTTTGAGTTCTCTTAGTATCGATCTCATGGCCAAAAATATCTAAAATTATCTATATTCAAAGAATGTTTTCATTGACTCTTTTAATCCTTTTCCCACATCCTTTGTTATTTGCAGTCGTTCTTGAGAATTCTAAAAGTATACTTTGCAGATATATCTAGTTCATTGGAAAAATATTGATTACTCATTTTCATATAATGCTAAATAGCCAAAGCTCATTTAACTCCCTTTTTTCTTTTCTGATTTGTGTATGTTGAGCCATAAAGTCCGGAAGACGGGCCCATTTCAGAGAAAACGTTTTCAAATTTACTTGCTCCTCACAGCCAAGGCAAACCCCCTAATCACTATTTTATAACTCAGCAAACTGGAAATGATCCAGGTTTCGTTTAGGAAATGAGAGAACCTTGTTTTTAATTAGTCATTTAGAAACAGACCTGCAACTCCTGAAGTTTAGCCAAACTAGATTTCAGACCTAGGTGGTACCCGCTTAAACTTTAAAGAACATGATGTAACACGGAGTTCTTATTTTGCTATTATTTTTTCCACGAAGGACATTTCAAGGCTACTAGATATAAATGGTTATGCAAGAAAGAGAGAGAGTAGGAAACGTTAGTGTGCATACGTACACTGAATTATTTGCAGATGAAATGTTAGGATATCTGACGTTTTCTTCAAAGTAATCTGGGGTGAGGGAATGAGGAGGTTCCTGCAGCAGGGCCAGCCATGTGCTAATAACCAGCCATGTGCTAATAACCAGGGCCAGCCATGTGCTAATAACCATCGAGGCTGGACATTGGCCCCATAGGGCTTCTTTATACTGTTACTTCCATATATGTTTGGGACTTCCCATCGTTTAAAACACGCTGAAAAAATACTAGAAAGTAGATCTTTTGAGTCATTTAAATTTTCAAGCCATAGAGGATCATTGATATGATAGGAGGAGAATTAAGAAATCTAATATTTTTCAACATTAATCAAAATGAGTCCAAGATTAAAAATTTACATCAGACCGAAAGACTATTTTTGCTCAACATTTTGTTTTGGGAAAAGTCTCAGATTTCTTTATAAATTTTCAAGTGAAAAAGGAAGGGGGAATTGGAATGAGCATTTACAGTTTGTTTTATGTGTCCTTGTCTTCCTGTTTCTAAATGTTAAAGGGCAAATTTAGAATTTATATCCTAGTAAGCACAAACGCTTACGAGGTTCTTGCTTCCAGTGCCATAATTCTTTCCAAAGCAGTTTGCTTTTACTACATTTCTGTGCTAGGAGGCAACAGGGGAAAAGAGCAAAAAAAAAATTTTGTCAGGCTTTGGAAAAATAGCTACTTTCAATGCAACAGAGGAAAACACAGCAAGCTTGATTCTTCTAGTTTTGAAGGATGTTCAAGGTCGGATTTTATGAGGTTCGTATTTTTAAAAATCATAGCTTTAGAGTTTGTACCTTGCCATGTAATTGTCTTTACATGCACTTCTGGATCATTCAACATATATTTAGTCAGTTTATGAGACTTTGATTAAAATGAATCAAAATAGTTGCAATCACGCTCATCACTTTATAACAAAAAGATAAATGCAGAGTTTAATTGTCTTCCTACTTTATTCTCTCATAACAGGGAAATTACTGCAAGTTAATTCAGGTGCCAAAGAACAACTCTTTTTTGAAGCTCCAAGAGGCAAACGGCATATAATAAGACCTTCAGAGGTAACAGTCAGACACAAAGCTTTTTTAAAAAGTATTTCATGAAAATTTAATATGTGCATTTTAACAAAACCTATCAGTTATTATTCACTAATATGAGTTATAGTTTGTGTATCTTTAAGCTTGACCATTTCTTAAATCTGCCTGCTTAGCCTGGTTTCCTACTTTCTGAGGACATATGGATTTACTAGACCACAAACGTAGCAATGCATAGTTGGCATTCTGCTTAATTTTTCTCTGCCAGAAGACAATGACTGAGCTAACAATTTGGATGCTACATATTACTTTTCCCATTCTACGTGTCCTGTCATTTTATGCAAAGCTTTTTATGAACGTAAAGTTTTGAAACGTGCTTTCTCAGTGGTTACTGTTTGTAATAGTAAAAGTACCTTCTACAAGAAGAGAAATTATTTTTCAAAACAAAACATTCCACAACCTGACCATCCTAATGTAGCAAACTGTTTCCTTTTTCTATATTTTCCTCGTGCTCTTAGCCACATACACCATCTTTTAATTGCTGAAGTCAAAGCCTAGATAAAATTTTTGAATCCATGAACTAACGCCTTCCTAAAAGCTCTTCCTAAAGGCTCGCTGCTTTTGTCTTTCAGCCTGCACAGTGCTTCCATGTAGTGAACCCTGATGGCCAAAAAGTCATTGCCTGATTAGCACTAAGGACATCCTTTTAGTCCCAGGAGACAATCTCTCTCATTTTTTCGCTATGTAACCTTCGATGAAAGAAAAGGAAATATTGCTTCCTTAGAGGAAAAAGGGTCAAGTGTACGCCACTGAGGGACAGGCGTCTTCCTCTCTCTAGCTTCAGTTAGCCAGTAATATAAACAATCCCGGTATTCTAATGTACTCCCAGAGACATCTGGACTCATGTCCATTCATAATATTTTCATTGTTTCTAAAGGAAATATATGTGCAGTACATAAGAAACCCATGTTGTTATGGGTGATGGCATTGTATTAGTGGAAACTGTTAATGGATCAATTGATCTCACTCTCCAACTCCAGTTTATTTATCTTTGACCAGTCTTCATTTTAACTTATTTTATATGGGGAAACTTTAATAGCCTTGAGTAAGGGATATTTTAAGTTATGTCATTCCTTCACTGAACATCTGTGGAATGTGCCGGGCACTTCATATACCTATAATCCAGTCCTCACAGCAGCCTCGCCTGATACTTATCAGTCTCATTTTACAGACAGGGAAATTAAGGCTCCAGGAAAGTAAAAGGACCTTGGAGCTGTGATCCTAGCCTAGAGGGGTCTGCGTGTGACTTCACAGCCTAGACAGTGCAGCATCATTTTACATCACTTCACCTGTTCTAGTGCCCCAAATAAGTATTCTACTGATAAAATAAGATGCAATCGGACATTGAGGATGAGGCCAACTTGGGACAGGTGAGCAGTTATTATGTTAGAAAAAAATCTACCAAAGGGAAATTTATGTTAAGTCTTCCTGAAGTGCCAGGCTCTGGCTCTGATGAGTTAGTTTGTCCCTCTGCAGTGTACAGTTATTGTTCCAGAGGCTGATCTCTGGTGCTGTTGGTTGGGGAGTCCCTCCAGCTAATGTCTCCTCAGCCTGGCCACCCTGGTATTGGCATTACTAAGAGCTCCAAAGAGGTAGCTCATCATTTTACTTACCAGTATTGTCAGGCTCTTCAATTAAGTATGAAGGATTTTGAAAATCTCCTTTTCAAAGAAGATTTTTTTTTTTTTTAAGAAACAGTCATGGTGAAACTAACACAAAGTCTACCCAGCAAATTGTTAACTATGCCAAATATTAAAATGTCCAATTTATATTCATCTGATGCAGCATGGTGCAGATAAGCCGGCTCTATACTAGCAGCCCAAGTCTCTGGAGCTCGACTTTCCCTCTGCTTGCCAAGCAGGCTGGGATTTAAGTGACTAACCTCTCTGTGGGCTCCAGTCACCTCCTCTGCAAAATGATGATGATAATGACATACCTGCCTGGGGCAAGGTGCTGTGGAAGACACCCCTGGAGGACTCTTCTGCCCTCTAAAGTCCAGGGTTTTTAACAAGTTTATTTACCCCTTTTGGGTTTTGTCAGTTACAGGGATCATTCTTTTTTTTTTTTCAATTTATTTTATTGAAGTATAATTGATTCCCAATGTTGTGTTCATTTCTGCTGTACAGCAAAGTGACTCAGTTATATATATATATATATATATATACTTTTTTTATATTCTTTTCCATTATGGTTTATCACAGGATATTGAGTATAGTTATAGGGATCACTCCTAATGCTCCATTTTAAATGTGATTTCTGTAGCTTCCCACAAGTTAGACATACTTCCCCTGGAGAGCACATTGTCCAGATCTGGCCAAGGGTGTTCTGTCGGGGTGACTGTAGGGTGAGCAATGCCAGCTCACTGCCCATTCCTCCCTATATAATGAGGCCAGGAAAGGTGCCACCCAGAGAGGTGGCATTGGGGATGGACAAGGAAGGTGTCAGAAATGGAATCTCGTATCTGTAAGGGAGTCAGTGGCCAGAAAGCCCGTTTCTAGAACTAGAGGGGAGGTTCCCTGCTTCTTTTCCTGTGACGGTCAGTTGAAGATGTCATAAGGAGTTGGGGAGATTCCACTTGCACCTCAGAAAACTGAGGTAATTGTTGGGGAACCACTTCTCGTCACCTAAGTCTGTGACCCTGCCTCAGGTACCCCAAGTCACTGGGTGAACCGCAGCTTTTTGGTTCCAATTCTGCATGTGTCCAGAAGAAACGCAGAATATTAAATGAGGAGAAATTTGAGTGGCCAAAATATGTATAGCACCTCCCCACGTTGTGACTAAAATCCTGGCTGCATCTTTATCTTGTCATTTCCCTTCTAGGCAGTGGTACCAAGCAGAAAACAACAGAAATGGAGGCGAGGTGCGTTAACATCGTGCACCAGAAAGTAGTTTCCAGATCCAAAGAGAGCAATCTGGCCTTTAATTTTAGCTACAGTTCTCTAATGATTTTTTTATACCCTTTTAAACAGTGCTTTAAAGTGCTTATGTAAAGAAACTGTAACGTTAAGGTATACTAGCAGATCTTGAATGAAAGTAAATGAGATCAAATTCCCCAGGAAAGTCTAATAACAAAGTGTTACTGTTACTGTTTTCTTTTTTTAAAAAGGAAAGAAAATCCTCAATTTTATCAGAATTTAACCTACATGAATTGTAAATCTTCTGTTCGGGAATTTCAGACAAAACAGTGTTAAAGGATAAAATGTATATTCGTGGCAATACAATATGAACAGCTCTTCCAGTTTTTAAGATGGTCTCTCTAGAGCATAAAGAATATTAAGAATCTTATTACTGCAGAATCTTATTACTCTTTCCTCCAAGGAAGCAGTCCTTTAAAAAGTTATGTCCTGTGACTTTTTAAAATAATTTGCTAAATGATCAGCCCCATCGATCAGTCTAGCTCAGCGGTTCTCAATTGGGATCAATTTGCCCCCTCTCCCAGGGATATTTGACAATGTCTGGGGACAACCTGGGGAGGTGGTGCTACTGGCATCCAGTAGGTAGAGGACAGGGATGCTGCTAAAAAGGACAGCCCCTGACAATGAAGAATTATCCCTCCTAAAATGTCAATTTTTATGCTGAGAAACCCTGATCTAGCTTATGGCATATACAATGATAAATGTCTAGGTAAGAACTAAAAACCTTTGGTATTGTCAGGTGTCCGTAATTCCAACATGTTCACTTTATCTAGGGGAACATATATGGAGGTTTGACTACAGTGTTATTGAGACAATGCATATACCACTTTAAAAATGCAGCTGAGAATTTAGGCACCGCAGCATACAACAAATGCCTGGTGTTGGCAAAGTCATAATTTAGAACTATTCAGCCTTCATTTGTTTCTTTTAAATAAAACAAAAAGATCTCTAGGTTTTACGAAAATATATTAATTTTCCTTCCTTCTTTTCAAGATTGAGAAGATAGAGTGGGACGCTTGGACCTGTGTTCTGGGACCCACCTGTGAGGGCATCTGGCCAGTGCACAGTGATGTGACTGATGTGAATGCTGCCAGTCTCACCAAAGACCATTCCCTCTTAGCCACAGGAGATGATTTTGGTTTTGTTAAGCTTTTTTCATATCCTGTCAAGGTAATATTGCATGTTTATTATATATACTTGCTCAGTCTCATTAATAACCCCAAATCTATCTGTTCTATCGAAGTGGATTTTTAAATATTGAAGGAATAAGCAATCAGTAGTGTAATCTACAGTATCATGGTTATTTACGCTGTATAGAAAGCTTTGTGACATTATGTTTACTAGTTTGAGTCAGAGTCTCGTGGAGTAGAATTCCTCCTTGAAAGGCCGTCAGTGGACATCAAATCCAGCATCTCACAAACTGCATAGTAAGATTTTTCTCTACATCTTGGACTGGTGTCTTTACTAGCATACTTCTAGAGATGAAGAACTTACTACCACACAAAGCAGCCCAATTCATTTGTTAATTGCTCCATTGTTAAAATGCTTTGCTCTATATTGAGCTGAATTTTTTCCTTCAGCCAAAGTTCTGCCTTCTGAATCATTGTTGAATGAGTCCAGTCTTCTGACAGCCTTTTCTCCAGTCTAAACGTCTCCAATTCCTTCAGCCACTTCCCAAGTGACATGGTGTCTAGCTCCCTCCTCCCTCTAAGCATAATCCATTTTATCAAGTCCATTGACAAATTTTTTCTGTTTCTTCTTCTTTCAGTTTTATTGAGATATAACTGACATATAACACTGTGTAAGTTTAAGGTTACAGCATAATGATTTGTCGTATACACCTCATGAAATGATTATCACGAAAAGTGTAGTGAACGTCTATCATCTAATACAGATACAAAACAACAGAAAAAGAAGAAAAAATTTTTTTCCTTGTGATGAGAACTCTTAGGATTTACTTTCTTAACGACTTTCATTATATCATACAGCAGAGTTAGCTGTAGTCATCATGTTGTACATTATGTCCCTAGTACTTATTTATCTTATAACTGGAAGTCTGTACCTATTGACTGCCTTCGTCCAATCCCCACACACACACCCCCTCACCTCTGGCACTACAAATGTGATCTCTTTTTCCATGAGTTTGTATATTTGCTTGTTTGTTTGTTTTGAAGTATAATTGACCTAAAACACTGTGTTTGTTCAGATATTACATTATTATTGACTGTATTCCCCACTCTGTACGTTTCATCCCCCTGACTCATTTATTTTGTAACTGGAAGTTTGTGACTCTTCATCTCCCTTGCCCATTTCAATTCCATTTTAAACCGTCTCATCTAAAACCAGATTCAGGTCCATCCAGGTTGCTGCAAATGGCAGTATTTCATTCTTCTTAATGGCTGAATAATATTCCATTGTATACATGTGCCACATCTTCTTTACCCATTCATCTGTCAGTGGACATTTAGGTTGCTTCCATGTCCTGGCTATTGTAAACAGCACTGCAATGAATATTGGGGTGCATGTATCCTTTCAAACCATGTTTTTCTCTGGATATATGCCCAGGAGTAGGATTGCTAGATCATATGGTAGCTCTATTTTTAATTTCTTAAGGAACCTCCATAGTGGCTGTACACCTGAAAGTAGCACAACGTAGTTAATCAACTATACTCCAATATAAAATAAAAATAAAAAAAATAAAACCAAATTTGGTGATTCAGATGCAATCTGACCAGCTCAGGGTACAGTAGGACTCATCTTCTTGTTTTGATTTTATTTTTGCATTAAAACAAACTTAAGATGGCATCAACTCTTTTGGCTGCCATACCACACAACTGAATCGTAGATGTTATTCCCCCAAATGTTAAGGTTATCCCCTGTCTTGGACTTATACAATTGATTTTCTAAAATCTGAGTAAGTACAGAACTTTGTATTTGTACCAAATAAGATATATCTTATTTATTTTTCCTAGTTCCAGCCTGTCAACATCTTTGAAATACCTTTTCAAAATATTTGCTTTCCCTTCCAGCATCCTCTGATTTCACAAGTGTGAGTTCCAAATCATGGAAAGAAAAAGAAAGAACTAAACACCACCACCACCAAGAGCCCCCATTCATTTTGGCATTCTATTCATTAATGTACACATATCAGTAACAGACATTTAAATCTGTCTGACCATGTCCTCATGGAGATCACATTTCTGTCTCTAATCCAGCAAGACATCATTAAAACTTAGATGTCCTGCTGAAAGCCAGATTGTGTTGCTGGTATCCCTAATCTCTCCTAATACACCAACCAATAAAAGATAAGCAGTTAGTTCACAGTGAACCCCTGTTGCTGCCTAGTCATCATTACTTCCTTTTCCAAGTGCTTATCAACCTTGTGTGTAATAATTCACCCTAGAATTTTCCAGGGATCGCATCAACTCATGAATCAGTATTTGCCAGAGTCTACTTGTTTTCCCTTTTGGATACAGGAACCTATTTTTTTGGATGCCACCTCTCCTGGTTTCTAAACTCTCAGCTATTACTGACCTTATTTCTATGGTCACATTTAAATGTGTCTGTACTCAAGGGCAGGAGCTCTCTTTGGCCCTTTCTGGTTTGAAGAGCGTTCCCTTTAATAGAGGACATCATTAAATGCTAAACATGCTTTCTGTTCATATTAAACCATCTGATGTAAGAAGTGTTCCTAACTTTTCTCTCTTTTTCTTCTAGTCCTAAGTACATCCTTTTTTTTTTATTTCCAATAGTTCACTTTATATTTTTAAAATAATTTTTTAACATCTTTATTGAAGTATAATTGCTTTACAATGTTGTGTTAGTTTCTGCTGTATAACAAAGTGAATCAGCTATACATATACATATATCCCCATATCCCCTCCCTCTTGCGTCTCCCCCCCATCCCACCCCTCTAGGTGGTCACAAAGCACCGAGCTGATCTCCCTGTGCTATGCAGCTGCTTCCCACTAGCTATCTATTTTACATTTGGTAGTGTATATATGTCAACGCTACTCTCTCACTTCGTCCCAGCTTACCCTTCCCCCTCCCCATGTCCTCAAGTCCATTCTCTACGTCTGCGTCTTTATTCCTGTCCTGCCCCTAAATTCATCAGAACCACTTTTTTTCTTTTTTTTTAGATTCCATATATATGTGTTAGCATACGGTATTTGTTTTTCTCTTTCTGACCTACTTCACTCTGTATGATAGACTCTAGGTCCATCCACCTCACTACAAATAACTCAATTTTGTTTCTTTTTATGGCTGAGTAATATTTCATTGTATACATGTGCCACATCTTTTTCATCCATTCATCTGTCGATGGACACTTAGGTTGCTTCCATGTCCTGGCTGTTGTAAATAGAGCTGCAGTGAACATTGTGGTACATGTCTCTTTTTGAATTATGGTTTTCTCAGGGTATATGCCCAGTAGTGGGATTGCTGGGTCATATGGTAATTCTATTTTTAGTTTTTTAAGGAAACTCCATACTGTTCTCCATAGTGGCTGTATCAATTTACATTCCCACCAACAGTGTAAGAGGGTTCCCTTTCTCCCCACCCTCTCCAGCATTTATTGTTCGTAGATTTTTTGATGATGGCCATTCTGACCGGTGTGAGGTGATACCTCATTGTAGTTTTGATTTGCATTTCTCTAATGATTAGTGATGTTGAGCATCCTTTCATGTGTTTGTTGGCAGTCTGTATATCTTCTTTGGGGAAATGTCTATTTAGGTCTGCCCATGTTTGCATTGGGTTGATTGTTTTTTTGATATTGAGCTGTATGCGCTGCTTATATATTTTGGAGATTAATCCTTTGTTAGTTGCTTCATTTGCAAATATTTTCTCCCATTCTGAGTGTTGTCTTTTGGTCTTGTTTATGGTTTCCTTTGCTGTGCAAAAGCTTTGAAGTTTCTTTAGGTCCCATTTGTTTATTTTTATTTCCATTTCTCTAGGAGGAGGGTCAAAAAGGATCTTGCTGTGATTTATGTCATAGAGTGTTCTGTCTATATTTTCCTCTAAGAGTTGTATAGTGTCTGGCATTACATTTAGGTCTTTAATCCATTCTGAGTTTATTTTTGTGTATGGTGTTAGGAAGTGTTCTAATTTCATTCTTTCACATGTAGCTGTCCAGTTTTCCCAGCACCACTTATTGAAGAGGCTGTCTTTTCTCCATTGTATATTCTTGCCTCCTTTATCAAAGATAAGGTGACCATATGTGCGTGGGTTTACATGTTTAAAATCCTTTTCAGTTGTCTTAGTTTTTGACTTTTGCTTTCTTGAAACGGTACTAAAGTCGTGTGTAGAAGACTTTTGTGTTCATCCCTGGTTTTTTGCTCCAGCTACCACTTCAGCCACTTTGGTTTCTTTAGATGCCTTCCTCTTTCCTTCTTCATTTGTTAGAATCTCATCAGATTATCTTTTTGGGTAGCCTTTTCTAACATACACTTATGATTATGTCCAGTGTTCCCTTCATTGTCCATCCCTAATCCCAAAGCCATCTGGTAGCCTTCTCCCAATGACTCATCACTTTACTGTCACCTATCAGCCCTTCCTATTTGATAAGAACTCAGTTCTGTGTAGCAATTCCTCACTATTTCTACATTTTTTGAATCGAGACTGCTAGCAGGACAAGTCAAGAAGTTAGTGATACCCTGGTTTTAGTGGACTCAGGTTTGGGCAGGTGTTTAGATACCTGAAATCCCCATGGTACTACTGCATCTTGCTCCTGAGCTAGATTTAGTGTTGGTCTTGGGAGTTCATCATCCACATCCCCAGCCTGAGCAGGAGGGCTGTCTGTCTATCGCAGTAATTTCAAGCTGTGTTCTTCCGCCTCCCAGAGCTCCAGGAAGGCTCCTCAGGGACAACCCCAGAAAACAAGGTAGGGGCTCTGGGGCCCCACTCCTGCTCCAACCAGAGTCACTCTGTGTTTTTGTATTTTGTACATTGAGCTTCTGTGTAAGATTTTTTCCAAGATTTTGTTATGAAAATTTTCAAGCATACAGGTAAGATGAAAGAATGATACAGTGAACTCCCAGAAACCCACCACTTAGATTCTGTGGCTCATAGTAAATTGTTGACATCAGGATACTTACCCCTAACTGTTTCAACTTACATATCATTACCTAGGGTTCAATATCTTTTTAGTATTTTTTAAGTAAAATTTATGTATAGTTGAGATACACCAATTTTTTTTTTTTTTTTTTGCGGTACGCGGGCCTCTCACTGTTGTGGCCTCTCCCGTTGCGGAGCACGGGCTCTGGACGCGCAGGCTCAGCGGCCATGGCTCATGGGCCCAGCTGCTCCGCGAGACGTGGGATCCTCCCGGACTGGGGCACAAACCTGTGTCCCCTGCATCGGCAGGCGGATTCCCAACCACTGCGCCACCAGGGAAGCCCCAAGATGCACCAATTTTAAGGTTCCTTTTGATGAGCCTTGACAAACATATACACCCGTATAATCCAAACACCTCTCAAGATATAGAATATTATCATCACCCCAGGAGGTTTCCTCATGCTAACTTCTGGGTCAATCCCCACCCCCACTCCACCCTCAGATGAAAAAAACGATTCCAATGTTTTTTACCATAGATTAGTTTTCCCTGTTTCAGAACTTCATATAAATGGGATGATCAATTAGGAACCATTTTGTTTCTGGCTTCTTTCACTCAGATAATGTTTCTGAGATTTCTTCATGTTGTGTGTAACAATAATCCTTTCCTTTTTTAGCTGAGTGGAATTCCATTGTGTGGATATAGCAAAGTTTGTTTATCCACACAGCTGTTGGTGAATACAGGCTTTTCCCATGTTTGGTTATAATGAAGCTGCTATAAACATTTTTGGGTAAATCTCTATGGACATATATTTTCTTTCTTTTAAATAAATATATAGGAGTGGAATTTCTGGGTTATTGGGAAAAATGTGTGTTTAACTTTTTAAGAAACTGCCAGATCTTTTTCCAAAATGATTGTATCATTTTACATTTTCACCAAAAATGTAAGAGATTTCCAGTTGATAATTCAGTGTTGTCAGACTTGTAAAATTTAGCTGTCCTGAGGAGTAGATAGTGTGATCTTACTGTGTTTGTAACTTACATTTCCCTGATGACTAATCATGCTAAGCACTTTTTCGTTTGCTTATTGGTCATTTGTGAAGTGTTCGTACAAATCTTTTGTCCACTATTTCACATTGGATTGTTTCTCTTTTTATTCTTGAGTTCTACTGTGTAAGATTTGATTGAAGAAAAAATTTCATAATTTAAAAGCATTTGAAAATCACTAACCCATATAAACCACTTTGATAGTATCACTTCTCTCCTTCTTTTTTTTCCATCTGATTTTCCTGGCACTCTTTCCCTCCCAAATTCATGGACCCAGGCTGATGAACATTTCTAGCTGTACAGTCACTCCTCCAATGCTCTGTGTGTGTTGGCCACACTTCACCCTCTGTTATGGACTGAATGTTTGCATCCCTGCCAAAGTTCATATGTTGAAGCCCTAACATCCAGTGTGACTGGATATGTAGAGAGGGCATTTACAGAAGTAATTAAGGTAAAATGAGGTCATAAGTGTGGGACCCTGATCCAACAGGATTAGTGTCCTTATAAGAAGAGACACCAATGAGCTCACTCCCTCTCCCCATGCACACTGACACTGAGGAAAGGCTAGATAGGAACTTTCTATGTGCTCAATATAAGGGGTCCACAAGCCAGCGGGAGAGCCCACACCAGAAGCCAAATTGCCTGGCACCTTGATATTAAACTTCCCAGCCTGCAGAACCATGAGAAATAAATAGCTGTTGTTTAAGCCACCCAACATGTGAATTTTTTTTATGGCAGCCCTACCAGACTAAGACAGCATCCCATTGCAGTGTTCTAGCACTGAATACTATGTCACCAAGTCTTGGTGATGCCTATGAGACTGTGTTATCATCATGTAGATCTTTGTCCAAAATTCAAGTTCCATTTGTTAGAGTCTAATGTCATGTCTTCTTCTTAACCCTTTTCCTTGTTCTCCTTGCCTATGAGTTACTAGATCTCTCTTCCAGGCATTTTTCAATCCATGACAAACGTAAGTCCTTATATATGCAGTTTTACAGTTTAAAATCTCAGTGTGAGTATTAGTCCCCTGATAATCACATTGTTTCCAGCATCTGTAAGATAGACTCTCCTTTGGGCTTCCCTGGTGGCGCAGTGGTTGAGAGTCTACCTGCTGATGCAGGGGACACGGGTTCGTGCCCTGGTCTGGGAAGATCTCACATGCCGCGGAGCGGCTGGGCCCGTGAGCCATGGCCACTGAGCCTGTGCGTCCAGAGCCTGTGCTCCACAACGGGAGAGGCCACAGCAGTGAGAGGCCTGTGTACTGAAAAAAAAAAAAAAAAGATAGACTCTCCTTTGTCAGAGCCCACCCATTTGTCCAGTACCTTCAACCACATCCCAGAAAACCTGATGCTGTCCTTTAACTCCATCCGTATAGCTGGCCGATTGCCTTCCATAGCCTCCCTTCCTTTCCAATGCTGTTCCCCTTCACTCTATCGAGAGGTTAAGATACCACCATGTCATTTACATTTTTTATTTTATTTTTTTTAACATCTTTATTGGAGTATAATTACTTTACAATGGTGTGTTAGTCTCTGCTTTTTTTTTTTTTTTTTTAACATCTTTATTGGAGTATAATTGCTTTACAATGGTATGTTAGTTTCAGCTTCACAACAAAATGAATCAGTTATATATATACATATGTTCCCATATCTCTTCCAGCTTGCGTCTCCCTCCCTCCCACCCTCCCTATCCCACCCCTCCAGGCGGTCACAAAGCACCAAGCTGATCTCCCTGTGCTATGCGGCTGATTCCCACTAGCTATCTACCTTACGTTTGGTAGTGTATATATGTCCATGCCTCTTTATCGCTTTGTCACCGTTTACCCTTCCCCCTCCCCATAGCCTCAAGTCCATTCTCTAGTAAGTCTGTGTCTTTATTCCTGTTTCACCCCTAGGTTTTTCATGACATTTTTTTTTCTTAGATTCCATATATATGTGTTAGCATACGGTATTTGTCTCTCTCTTTCTGACTTACTTCACTCTGTATGACAGACTCTGGGTCTATCCACCTCATTACAAATAGCTCAATTTCGTCTCTTTTTATGGCTGAGTAATATTCCATTGTATATATGTGCCACATCTTCTTTATCCATTCATCCGATGATGGACACTTAGGTTGTTTCCATCTCTGGGCTATTGTAAATAGAGCTGCAATGAACATTTTGGTACATGACTCTTTTTGAATTATGGTTTTCTCAGGGTATATGCCCAGTAGTGGGA
The DNA here is from genome assembly GCF_949987515.2 of Delphinus delphis. Lineage (NCBI taxonomy): Eukaryota > Metazoa > Chordata > Mammalia > Artiodactyla > Delphinidae > Delphinus > Delphinus delphis. The sequence continues at coordinate 44,441,222 of NC_082694.2, read as the reverse complement.
TTGCTGGGTCATATGGTAGTTCTATTTGTAGCTTTTTAAGGAACCTCCATACTGTTCTCCACAGTGGCTGTATCAATTTACATTCCCACCAACAGTGTAAGAGGGTTCCCTTTTCTCCACACCCTCTCCAGCATTTATTGTTTCTAGATTTTTTGATGATGGCCATTCTGACTGGTGTGAGATGATATCTCACTGTAGTTTTGATTTGCATTTCTCTCATGATTAGTGATGTTGAGCATTCTTTCATGTGTTTGTTGGCACTCTGTATATCTTCTTTGGAGAAATGTCTATGTAGATCTTCTGCCCATTTTTGGATTGGGTTGTTTGTTTTTTTGTTATTAAGCTGCATGAGCTGCTTATAAATTTTGGAGATCAATCCTTTGTCAGTTGCTTCATTTGCAAATATTTTCTCCCATTCTGAGGGTTGTCTTTTGGTCTTCTTTATGGTTTCCTTTGCTGCGCAAAAGCTTTTAAGTTTCATTAGGTCCCATTTGTTTACTCTTGTTTTTATTTCCATTTCTCTAGGAGGTGGGTCAAAAAGGACCTTGCTGTGATTTATGTCATAGAGTGTTCTGCCTATGTTTTCCTCTAAGAGTTTGATAGTTTCTGGCCTTACATTTAGGTCTTTAATCCATTTTGAGCTTATTTTTGTGTATGGTGTTAGGGAGTGATCTAATTTCATACTTTTACATGTAGCTGTCCAGTTTTCCCAGCACCACTTATTGAATAGGCTGTCCTTTCTCCACTGTACATTTCTGCCTCCTTTGTCAAAGATAAGGTGACCATATGTGCGTGGGTTTATCTCTGGGCTTTCTATCCTGTTCCATTGATCTATCTTTCTGTTTTTGTGCCAGTACCATACCGTCTTGATAACTGTAGCTTTGTAGTATAGTCTGAAGTCTGGGAGCCTGATTCCTCCAGTTCCTTCTTTCGTTCTCAAGATTGCTTTGGCTATTCGGGGTCTTTTGTGTTTCCATACAAATTGTGAAATTTTTTGTTCTAGTTCTGTGAAAAATGCCAGTGGTAGTTTGATAGGGATTGCATTGAATCTATAGATTGCTTTCGGTAGTAGAGTCATTTTCACAATGTTGATTCTTCCAATCCAAGAACATGGTATATCTCTCCATCTATTTGTATCATCTTTAATTTCTTTCATCAGTGTCTTATAATTTTCTGCATACAGATCTTTTGTCTCCTTAGGTAGGTTTATTCCTAGATATTTTATTCTTTTTGTTGCAATGGTAAATGGAAGTGTTTTCTTGATTTCACTTTCAGATTTTTCATCATTAGTATATAGGAATGCCAGAGATTTCTGTGCATTAATTTTGTATCCTGCCACTTTACCAAATTCATTGATTAGCTCTAGTAGTTTTCTGGTAGCATCTTTAGGGTTCTCTATGTATAGGATCATGTCATCTGCAAACAGTGACAGCTTTACTTCTTCTTTTCCGATTTGGATTCCTTTTATTTCCTTTTCTTCTCTGATTGCTGTGGCTAAAACTTCCAAAACTATGTTGAATAAGAGTGGTGAGAGTGGGCAACCTTGTCTTGTTCCTGATCTTAGTGGAAATGCTTTCAGTTTTTCACCATTGAGGATGATGTTTGCTGTGGGCTTGTCATATATGGCCTTTATTATGTTGAGGAAAGTTCCCTCTATGCCTACTTTCTGCAGGGTTTTTATCATAAATGGGTGTTGAATTTTGTCAAAAGCTTTCTCTGCATCTATTGAGATGATCATATGGTTTTTCTCCTTCAGTTTGTTAATATGGTTTATCACATTGATAGATTTGCGTATATTGAAGAATCCTTGCATTCCTGGAATAAACCCCATTTGATCATGGTGTATGATCCTTTTAATGTGATGTTGGATTCTGTTTGCTAGTATTTTGTTGAGGATTTTTGCATCTATGTTCATCAGTGATATTGGCCTGTAGTTTTCTTTCTTTGTGACATCCTTGTCTGGTTTTGGTATCAAGGTGATGGTGGCCTCGTAGAAGGAGTTTGGGAGCGTTCCTCCTTCTGCTATATTTTGGAAGAGTTTGAGAAGGATAGGTGTTAGCTCTTCTCTAAATGTTTTATAGAATTCACCTGTGAAGCCATCTGGTCCTGGGCTTTTGTTTGTTGGAAGATTTTTAATCACAGATTCTATTTCAGTGCTTGTGATTGGTCTGTTCATATTTTCTATTTCTTCCTGATTCAGTCTTGGCAGGTTGTGCATTTCTAAGAATTTGTCCATTTCTTCCAGATTGTCCATTTTAATGGCATAGAGTTGCTTGTAGTAATCTCTCATGATCTCTTTTATTTCTGCAGTGTCAGTTGTTACCTCTCCTTTTTCATTTCTAATTCTATTGATTTGAGTCTTCTCCCTTTTTTTCTTGATGAGTCTGGCTAGTGGTTTATCTATTTTGTTTATCTTCTCAAGGAACCAGCTTTTAGTTTTATTGATCTTTGCTATTGTTTCCTTCATTTCTTTTTCATTTATTTCTGATCTGATTTTTATGATTTCTTTCCTTCTGCTAGCTTTGGGGTTTTTTTGTTCTTCTTTCTCTAATTGCTTGAGGTGCAAGGTTAGGTTGTTTATTCGAGATGTTTCCTGCTTCTTAAGGTGGGCTTGTATTGCTATAAACTTCCCCCTTAGAACTGCTTTTGCTGCATCCCACAGGTTTTGGGTCGTTGTGTCTCCATTGTCATTTGTCTCTAGGTATTTTTTGATTTCCTCTTTGATTTCTTCAGTGATCACTTCATTATTAAGTAGTGTATTGTTTAGCCTCCATGTGTTTGTATTTTTTACAGATTTTTTCCTGTAATTGATATCTAGTCTCATGGCGTTGTGGTCAGAAAAGATACTTGATACAATTTCAATTTCCTTAAATTTACCAAGACTTGATTTGTGACCCAAGATATGATCTATCCTGGAGAATGTTCCATGAGCACTTGAGAAAAATGTGTATTCTGTTGTTTTTGGATGGAATGTCCTATAAATATCAATTAACTCCATCTCGTTTAATGTATCATTTAAAGCTTGTGTTTCCTTATTTATTTTCATTTTGGATGATCTGTCCATTGGTGAAAGTGGGGTGTTAAAGTCCCCTACTATGAATGTGTTACTGTTGATTTCCCCTTTTATGGTTGTCAGTATTTGCCTTATGTATTGAGGTGCACCTATGTTGGGTGCATAAATATTTACAATTGTTATATCTTCCTCTTGGATCGATCCCTTGATCATTATGTAGTGTCCTTCTTTGTCTCTTCTAATGGTCTTTGTTTTAAAGTCTATTTTGTCTGATATGAGAATTGCTACTCCAGCTTTCTTTTGGTTTCCATTTGCATGAAATACCTTTTTCCATCCCCTTACTTTCAGTCTGTATGTGTCTCTAGGTCTGAAGTGGGTCTCTTGTAGACAGCAAATATATGGGTCTTGTTTTTGTATCCATTCAGCCAATCTGTGTCTTTTGGTGGGAGCATTTAGTCCGTTTACATTTAAGGTAATTATCGATATGTGTGTTCCTATTCCCATTTTCTTAATTGTTTTGGGTTCGTTATTGTAGGTCCTTTCCTTCTTTTGTGTTTCTTGCCTAGAGAAGTTCCTTTAGCAGTTGTTGTAGAGCTGGTTTGGTGGTGCTGAACTCTCTCAGCTTTTGCTTGTCTGTAAAGGTTTTAATTTCTCCATCAAATCTGAATGAGATCCTTGCTGGGTAGAGTAGTCTTGGCTGCAGGTTTTTCTCCTTCAACACTTTCAATATGTCCTGCCACTCCCTTCTGGCTTGCAGAGTTTCTGCTGAAAGATCAGCTGTTAACCTTATGGGGATTCCCTTGTGTGTTATTTGTTGTTTTTCCCTTGCTGCTTTTAATATGTTTTCTTTGTATTTAATTTTTGACAGTTTGATTAATATGTGTCTTGGCGTATTTCTCCTTGGATTTATCCTGTATGGGACTCTCTGTGCTTCCTGGACTTGATTAACTATTTCCTTTCCCATATTACGGAAGTTTTCAACTATAATCTCTTCAAATATTTTCTCAGTCCCTTTCTTTTTCTCTTCTTCTTCTGGAACCCCTATAATTCGAATGTTGGTGCGTTTAATGTTGTCCCAGAGGTCTCTGAGACTGTCCTCAGTTCTTTTCATTCTTTTTTCTTTATTCTGCTCTGCAGTAGTTATTTCCACTATTTTATCTTCCAGGTCACTTATCCGTTCTTCTGCCTCAGTTATTCTGCTATTGATCCCATCTAGAGTACTTTTAATTTCATTTATTGTGTTGTTCATCGTTGCTTGTTTCATCTTTAGTTCTTCTAGGTCCTTGTTAACTGATTCTTGCAATTTGTCCATTCTATCGTCCATTCTATCTCCAAGATTTTGAATCAACCTTACTATCATTATTCTGAATTCTTTTTCAGGTAGACTGCCTATTTCCTCTTCATTTGTTAGGTCTGGTGGGTTTTTATCTTGCTCCTTCATCTGCTGTGTGTTTTTCTGTCTTTTCATTTTGCTTATCTTACTGTGTTTGGTGTCTCCTTTTTTTTTTTGGCAGGCTGAAGGTTTGTAGTTCCTGTTGTTTTTTGTGTCTGTCCCCAGTGGCTAAGGTTGGTTCAGTGGGTTGTGTAGGCTTCCTGGTGGAGGGTACTAGTGCCTGTGTTCTGGTGTATGAGGCTGGATCTTGTCTTTCTGGTGGGCAGGTCCACGTCTGGTGGTGTGTTTTGGGGTGTCTGTAGACTTATTATGATTTTGGGCAGCCTCTCTGCTAATGGGTGGGGTTGTGTTCCTGTCTTGCTAGTTGTTTGGCATAGGATGTCCAGCACTGTAGCTTGCTGGTCGTTGAGTGAAGCTGGGTGCTGGCGTTGAGATGGAGATCTCTCGGAGATTTTTGCTGTTTGATATTATGTGCAGCTGGGAGGCCTCTTGTGGACCAGTGTCCTGAAGTTGGCTCTCCCACCTCAGAGGCACAGCACTGAGTCCTGGCTGCAGCACCAAGAGCCTTTCATCCACAGGGCTCCTTAATTTGGGATGATTGGTTGTCTACTCAGGTATTCCACAGATGCAGGGTATATCAAGTTGATTGTAGAGCTTTAATCCGATGCTTCTGAGGCTGCTGGGAGAGATTTCCCTTTCTCTTCTTTGTTCTCACAGTTCCCAGGGGCTCAGCTTTGGATTTGGCCCCGCCTGTGCGTGTAGGTCGCCGGAGGGCGTCTGTTCTTTGCTCAGACAGGACGGGGTTAAAGGAGCCGCTGATTCAGAGGCTCTGGCTCACCCAGGCCGGGGGGTAGGGAGGGTCACGGAGTGCGGGGCGGGCCTGCAGCGGCAGAGGCCGGCGTGACGTTGCAGCCTGAGGCGCGCCGTGCGCTCTCCCGGGGGAGCCGTCCCTGGATCCCGGGACCCTGGCAGTGGCGGGCTGCACAGGCTCCCCGGAAGGGCATGTGGCTAGTGACCTGTGTTTGCACACAGGCCTCCTGGCGGCGGCAGCAGCGGCCTTAGCGTCCCATGTCCGTCTCTGTGCTCCGCACTCTTAGCCGCGGCTCGCGCCCGTCCCTGGAGCTCTCTCAAGCAGCGTTCTTAATCCCCTCTCCTCGTGCACCAGGAAACAAAGAGGGACGTAAAAGTCTCTTGCCTCTTCGGCAGGTCCAGACCCCTCCCCGGACTCTCTCCCGGCCAGCTGCGGCGCACCAACGCCCTGCAGGCTGTGTTCACGCCGCCAACCCCAGTCCTCTCCAGGCGCTCCAACAAAAGCCGGAGCCTCAGCTCCCAGTCCCGCCCGCCCCGGCGGGCGAGCAGACAAGCCTCTCGGCTGGTGAGTGCCGGTCGGCCCGATCCTCTGCGCTGGAATCTGTCCGCTTTGCCCTCCGCACCCCTGTTGCTGTGCTCTCCTCCGCGGCTCCCGAGCTCCCCCACTCCGCCTCCCGAAGTCTCCACCCGCGAAGGGGCTTCCTAGTGTGTGGACACTTTTCCTCCTTCACAGCTCTCTTCCGCTGGTGCAGGACCCGTCCCTATCCTTTTGTCTCTGTTTAGTTTTTTCTTTTGCCCTAACCAGGTACGTGGGGGGTTCCTTGCCTTTTGGGAGGTCTGAGGTCTTCTGCCAGCGTTCAGTAGGTGCTCCGTAGGAGTTGTTCCACGCGTAGATGTATTTCTGGTGTATCTGTGGAGAGGAAGGTGATCTCCGCGTCTTACTCTTCCGCCATCTTCCCGGAAGTCCACCAGTCTCTGCTTTATAACAAAGTGGATCAGCTATACATATACATATATCCCTATATCTCCTCCTTCTTGCATCTCCCACCCTCCCTATTCCACCCCTCTAGGTGGTCACAAAGCACCGAGCTGATCTCCCTGTGCTATGCGGCTACTTCCCACTAGCTATCTATTTTACATTTGGTAGTGTATATATGTCCATGCCACTCTCTCACTTCATCCCAGCCTACCCTTCCCACCCCCCATGTCCTCAAGTCCATTCTCTACTTTTACGTCTTTATTCCTATCCTGACCCTAGGTTCTTCAGCACCATTTTTTTCTTTTTTTTTTTAGATTCCATATATATGTGTTAGCATACGGTATTTGTTTCTCTCTTTCTGACTTACTTCACTCTATATGACAGACTCTAGGTCCAGCCACCTCACTACAAATAACTCAATTTCATTTCTTTTTATGGCTGAGTAATATCCCATTGTATATATGTGCCACATCTTCTTGATCCATTCATCTGTCGATGGACACTTAGGTTGCTTCCATGTCCTGGCTGTTGTAAATAGAGCTGCAGTGAACATAGTGGTACATGACTCTTTTTGAATTATGGTTTTCTCAGGGTATGTGCCCAGTAGTGGGATTGCTGGGTCGTATGGTAGCTCTATTTTTAGTTTTTTAAGGAACCTCCATACTGTTCTCCATAGTGGCTGTATCAGTTTACATTCCCATACATTTTAAAAATCCACCCTCAAGTTGTTAAGTTGCCTTCTCAGAATGTCAAAGTCTCTAGAGAGTGGTTCTTCAGAGAAGAACCTTGTATGTAAAATTTTATAGACAGAGAAACTATATGTAAAATGTTGTGAACGTGGGGAAAGGGTACATAGCTTTCATCAGATTCTCAGGAATTTCTCACCTAAAAGCAGTTAACAACCAGCACTCTGGAGACATATTCTAGATTCTCTTTTCTTTCATGACCCAATGGAAGAGGAAGGTTGTGGTAGTGAGTCCTGATGGGTGTTACAAAAATGCATAGTTTGGCGTGATGACCCAGAAAGACAGCTCATCTGACCTGCTGTGCCAGGTCTCCAGGAGACTCCGTCCATAGGCCCTCAGGGAACCACCAAACACCCTGCTCCTGGGGGAGCAGCTAGCTTCCTGGAACCTTCTAGTAACTGTGAATTCCCATTATTGTTCTGTGGAGCAGTGATCTTGTTTCCTATTCTGAGAATCTTGAATCATCTTTGTTAAACAGCTTCCGTGACTTAGACCCTTTTCCTCTTTCTCTTTCTCCTGTGTGGCACTGTCTTTTGCCCTGCTACCTAACTCTGATCACTTTAGAATATTTTTAACTTCGTATTTTTCTTTTGGGTTTCTTCTGTCCTGTCTAGACGTAGGAGTATGGAGAGGCATTTCTCAAGCTCTTTCACTTTCTCCTCTTCTCAAGAGACCAGCTTACATTTGTAGTTGATAAAATGGGTCAGTTCCCGCTTCCAGGAGGAAGACCAGCAGGGCACGTGGCTGTAGCCACTCTGACCATCCTCTTTGTTTCCATGCCTTCTGGATCTCACATGGTCACACAGTTGTTTCCCTTGGAAATCCTTACTTTGCTCTGCCTATTCTCTAGCAAGTAGTGGCTCTGGAGGGCTTCCTAGAAATGCTGCCTGCCTGCTTGCTCCCCTAATCTTTCTAGACTTAGTACTCTGCCGAGGGGTGGGCACTTCCACTCTGCTGTCAGCTAGGGGTCAGCCAGATACACAGAGATCTTGACCAAGAGTATTTCAAAGTCACACACTCTCCTGCCTCTGTCTCCTGCCACGCCTCTGGGTTGGTTTCAGGTTTCCCAGCATGCCCGTCCAAAACCGTCTGGAAGCCTCTTGTCAATGATTGAATAAAGTTTTCATCTGAGACACCAGTGGCCCTCGCGTGACCTCAGAAAGTGCATGCAGCTTCCCACGTTGCATAAGGTATTCCCCGGGAGTCACTGAGAGGCTAGAAAAACTCTGCCTCTCTCAGTGGCTCCTGCTGGAGCTGTTTTTGCCAGGCTGTGGCTCGTGTGTCAAAAATGGAAGCTGGTCTCTGGTGCCAGCATGGGCTTCTCACTGCTTGTCAGGTCTGCACCGGGGTGAGCAGCTGAAGGATGAGCAACCCTCATCCTTCCCCACTGGGATGGTGTGACCTGGGTGCCACTCTGAAGAGCTTTCAGTAGTGACTGATAAACTGGGTTCCGTTTACTTGGTTACGTTTGTTTAAAAAGGAGCTTACTTTGTTTTTTTGGTGTTTTTTAAGGTGCCATGTCAACTCAGTTATTAATTGGATTTTTCAGTTCATGTCTTTATTTTGAGGGGGGTTGATGTTGTTTGTTTTTTCCTTTTTCTTTGAGCTTACTTTGTTTTAACATCAATTACTTGAGTGTTTCCAGTGTTAGGAATTGTTTCCAGTGTCTGTGGCAGAAACTGTTGAGTTCGTTTTAAACCTTAACTTGCTGCCCCAGGATCATAAGAAGGCCCTTGCTCTTCTGTCACAGCCTGGGCTGTGGTACAAAACTCACTGTGGGGGATGACCAGGGAGACATTTCTGATCTCTAATTTCAGCCAGACTTGCCATCAGGAGTTTGCGCTAGAGACCTATGGAGAATGCACATTTGATACTTGAGAGGAGCAGAAACAAGCTTTTTATACTTTCTTAGGCTCCTTCCAGAAATAGGTTCTGTAGCTTGCATTTTATTCATTCCCTCACAGACTATCTGTTGAGGACCTACGAGGCAGGAAATGCTCTAGGGAAGAAAGAGAGCTAATCCCTGCCCTCGCGGAGCTTACACTCTAGAAAAATATACGGAAATTACTACTTGCATGAATCGTTTCCTTTGTATCCAGTGGAAACTACTCTAGAGAGTAACAGGGATGAAATAGTGCAGAAACAGGAATAATGAGACTCCCAGTGGGGTCATCGCCACTTTCCGGCTTTGCAGGGCCAGCACGCAAGATTCAAGAGGTACGTGGGGCACAGTGCCCACGTCACCAACGTGAGGTGGCTGCACAACGACTCTGTGCTGCTCACGGTGGGCGGTGCCGACACGGCCCTGATGATCTGGACGAGGGAGTTTGTGGGGACCCAGGAGAGCAAGCTGGCGGACAGTGAGGAGTCAGACACTGACGCGGAGGAGGATGGAGGTGAGCCCAGTGGCTGGCGCCGGCCACGCCTTCCTCCACACCTGCTCCCGCACCACCGCAAACCAACTCTGCTCCCTTCCCGTGTCTTTCTGTTCGAGGCTATGACAGTGACGTTGCTAGAGAAAAGGCCGTCGATTACACCACCAAGATCTGTGCTGTGAGCATCAGGGAGATGGAAGGCACCAAACCACACCAGCAGATGAAAGAAGTTTCAGTGGAAGAAAGGTATGGTGTTGCCAGGTTTGCTTGCATTTATTACACTTGACAAGAAACTCGTTGAAAGCAGAGTACATTTTCTTTGCACTCAAAAGTTGCTACTTAAGCTAGTCTTTATTTATGTATATGCACAGAGTCTTAACCTGCACACAGGCTTAAACTGAGGGAAACTGCCCACAGCCTTTAATGTGAGGAGAGGGCGGGTTACACTTTGCAGAAGTTGTTTATGGAAAATGACTTGATTAGACATGAGATTTGGTTAGGCCAGGCTTCCCTTTGCCCAGAGAGGATGTCAGGGCAGCCCAAACCTGTCCTGAATGTGATGGCTGATGGGGGAGCATGCTGACTGGGGAGGTGGGGGGAAGGCAGGCTTCTAAGGCCTAGGAGGAATATCTGTGGATTGTGAGAAATAATCTTCCGTTCTGCCCAGAGTCTGTGCATTACACCGTATCACTTGATGTGCCTTCTCTTATGTGTCTTCACCTGCCTAGATGTGTTCAGACGTGTCTGACCATTCCAGGCCTAACCAATTTGATTTTGTTGCTGTGGATCCTCTGTGTAGAAAGGGTTTCTGGTATTATTTTGGTGTGCTTTCTGATGTGCTACTGTAAGTATTGATGAAACACTTTAGCATTTCTAAAAAACAAACAAAAACTCATAATTACTACAATTACTTGATTTACCATATTCATACTAAGGAGGATAAATATTAAATAAAAACTCTAACATCCAAAGAGAATTTCATGGATCTCAAAGATGTTTAAGAATTCTCTGTGGGCTCTTTCCACTGACATGGGTTCAGTGTTCACATGTACCCTGGTCCCATGATGTATAATTAATGCGGTTCAAGTTGTTTTTTGCATTCAACATGGCTTTCTGCCTAATAAGTATTTACTAAATCTAATCTATCACCTTTTACTATTAGGTGGAAATTTAAATACAAAGAAATAAAATGTCATTTCTCCTCCTGCTTCAGTTTAGTGCCAGATGTTAAAATAACATAAAATAAATGGTGGGTGTGCTACAGGCAAGAAGATTGAATTGATGCAAAAAAACAAAAAAACCCTAATTCTTCCCTAGCATCTTTGTTAAATGTTACTATGAGGGTTCAGAGTTCTCTTTTAATAAAAAAAAAAAAAAAAGATTTTTCTGCAGTAGTCTGTAAGTTATAGTTTATTTTGCTTGCGACATGGTTTTTTAGTGGCCACAAAGAGGAAATATTTTTAAAGGAACTAATTCTAAGAATAAAGAAAGAAAATTTTTTAAAAATCATATGCACCTAAGTACATGAATAAGGTTCCCACTTAAATAATCCACTCTAAAATAAACATTTGGCCTAAATTACACATTCTTTTGAAAAAAAAATACCCAACCTTTCCAGTTCCACATAACATTATGAAATGAGTTGACTTGGCTATTATTCCAAGGTTGTTTCTGGCTGCTTGCTACAACGCAGTGATTCATCATGCTGAGATTTAGACTGGCCACTAAGATATAGAAATCTAATCACATTCCTAAATCCAAACACTGCAGCTAGTTTCTAACCTAAAATAAGGTTCACCTGAACCTCTCTTGGTCTTGGTGTCTCTTTGGGCAGGTCTGTAAAAATCTCATACCTGCCCAATTCAGGAGGAGGTAAGAAATGTGAAGATAGAGAGGACCCTAAGAATTTTCAGTCTTAAAATCCAGAATTTTGAAGCTCCCTCATTTTCTTCATCACACAAGGTCGTCATAGATTAGCATACACAGGATTGACTTTTTTTTAATATGAAAGAAAAAATGCTTCATAGTGTTATGAGATACAGGGGTAGGCATTTCACCACTTTACTGGCATTTAAAAAAATAATTCACACCAGGGTGTGTGAGTAAAACATGCAGTGAAGAATACAGTTTTAAGATATAAATACAGGGTCCAAAGTAATAGTCAAGCCTTTTCTATACATAGCAATGTCTTCGATAACTTAAAGAAGCCTTGACAGCATCAGTTCCCAGAGGGGACTGTAACCATAGAGCAGGATGCCAGCTGCACAGCATGCTGGGAGCTAAGCAGGACCACACCAGGAATGGGCGAGGGGAGAAGGAGTAGTAAGTGGTGTCTGAGTTAGCAGCCTCCATGGTCATGAGTCAGTTCCTAATCAGAACTGAAAACAAGCAGTCTCCTCCAATCCTTGTCAGTAATTTTAGGGAAGCTTGAACCTCAGAGATAGGACTGTAGGGAGCTTCCAACCTGCAAAAGAAAGGGGTGCCAGGCGAGGCAGACATTAAGAGAATTTGTGAGAAAGCAGAATGAGAGAGGGAACGTGGGGCAGGACCAAGTCCTTGGGGTAGGGGGGACTCCAAACAATAAGTCAGGCAGACAGCTTCCCTGAGTCCTCCACCTGGAGCGCAAAATGGGCTCCACAGACTCCAGCATGCCAGGCGTGAGAGAGAGGCAGATGCTCAGCATCTCAGACGTCAGGTGCAGGGGGCCAGGCATCAAACACCCAGGTTCTCCCTGGGAATATTCGGGACTGTCAACCTTGACACTGCTCCCTTTGACTACTTCAAGCCCTACTGACCAGGGACTGTCCTTAACCTTCCCTTCATTGTTCCCTTCTGTGTATACCTGCAGATACCTGGGTGCTTGTTCTATGTACCTGTGCCGAGGCATGCACCCATAAGACTAACGGGAGACAAATACTTGAGGACCACAGGAGATATGAGCTTGGAACACCCACTCAGTGCAGGGACTTATTTTGCCTCCTACCAATGTTTCAGGCAGTTCTACTTCTGGTTTAAATCCCTTTCCACCTTAGAACCTGTGAGATGAGTGTGGCATCTGTCATATTGAGAACAGTGCCTTGAAGGCAATTGCACATTATGTATCAATCAGTTTTTAAGCAACTGAATCCCTACTTCCTAAAATTTATGATAGTCATAGATTGTTTCTAATTAGACTCATTTGATTTTTAAGTAGCTGGAAGGCTTTTGATTACGCTTTTTTTTTTTTTTTTTTTTTGTGTTACGCGGGCCTCTCACTGCTGCGACCTCTCCCGCCACAGAGCACAGGCTCCGGACGCGCAGGCTCAGCGGCCATGGCTCACGGGCCCAGCCGCTCCGCGGCATGTGGGATCCTCCCAGACCGGGGCATGAACCCACATCCCCTGCATCGGCAGGCGGACTCCCAACCACTGCGCCACCAGGGAAGCCCTGATTACGCTTTTTTGTATAATTCTAACACACTGTGAGTTCTTATTCTTCAGAAGCCATACGATCTTCAGTTTCAGTCTTTCAACAGGTGGGAAAGTTGAGAGAAATGTGTAATTGCTCTCAAAAGAATACTAGGCTACACCTACCAATATGCAGTCCCTTCCAGGTGCTTACCGAGCATGCTGGTCCCCCACTTCAGCTTTGCTTTAGCACGCCAGACTGTCTTGCTTCCTTGACCCAGCCACACCTGTCCAGCTAGCACCTAGCCTTGCGTGAACTCTTGGGTCATCCTGGCGCTCAGCAGCCATCTGTGGCATTTATGTGGCTGAGGAAGGTCAGGAAGTCTTTTCCATCGTCAGGAATCCATGCTTCCAGAACCTCGTCTAGTGCTCAGAATGCACGCTCATCTTTGGTGTTCCTGTCCCAAGCAGGGAATCTGGTCTCTATTGAGTGCACATTAGTTTGTTCCCCATAACTACTAGAGATTGCTTAAATTATTGTAGACCTGAAATAGAAAAAAGTAGGCTCAAAAAGTCATAAGGTTATATGGATATTTTAAATGTAACTTTCTTTGGTTTGTTTGAATAGGAGCTTTTTCCTGTCTTTGCACCATGTTATATATTGTATTTCTAAAGACTGCATTGGATACTCTTATCTAAAACTTCAGAAATCTTTCTTTTCTGGTTTCGATTCTTGGCTCAGGCTCCCCTAGAGTTGGCTTCAAAGAATATATAAATATAAGACAACTAATATCTTAGATAGAATTTCATAAAAGTGGTAGACAGTGAAAGGAATAACCTAAGTCTTTCACACTTGGCCTAAACTCTGCGTCAGTTGTGACCCCAGCAAGAAAGAAAGATACTCTGAAAAGGAAGTAATTTGGGGAGAGCTTAATGAAGGGACTGTTAGCAAAGGTGTGGGCAGGATTAAAAGAAACAATAGGGGGGCTTCCCTGGTGGCACAGTTGTTAAGAATCCGCCTGCCAATGCAGGGGACACGGGTTCGAGCCCTGGTCCAGGAAGATCCCACATGCCGCGGAGCAACTAAGCCCGTGCACCACAACTACTGAGCCCACGTGCCACAGCTCCTGAAGCCTGTGTGCCTAGAGCCTGTGCTCTGCAACAAGAGAAGCCACTGCAATGAGAAGCTCTTGCACCGCAACAAAGAGTAGCCCCCGCTCACCGCATCTAGAGAAAGCCCACACGCAGCAACAAAGACCCAACACAGCCAAAAGATCAAATAATAAAATAAATTAAAAAAAAAAAAGAAAAGAAACAATAGGGATGGGGTAGCACCTTGGGGATAGTAAGTCATTACCATCCCAGGGACAGAAAGGGCAAGTGCAGGAAGCTCTTGCCAGACATGGAGAAGGTAGCTGTGGGAGCAATCCACCTTACAGGAGCTGAGACCTGATGGGGAGGGTTGAAGGTAACTAACGTGAGTCCCAGCAAGGAGGTACTGAAGGAATAGATGCCTCAATTGCATTCTCCTCTCACTCACTAATCTTCTACTGGTGCCTCTCTTTAGCTGAATCCAGTCAGAACCTGAAGGGCAAGACAGTCCATTGAAAGAGTCCACAACAGCCCAGCCATGGAGGGCACAGAACAGGAGAGAAGCGTGGAGGGTAGATTTTGGAAGGGCACTTGGAAAATATCGGCTCATTCTTAAATTTTTTCCCTAATGGAAACTGGTGTTATTATCACAGAAGAGAACTTCAGGCCATTTTAATATTGAACAGTAATTACTATCCTTTATAAATGCCTTTGAATATGTAAAGGTGTTTATCACCTAATATTATAACTGTATATATACAATCAAAGATGCCAGTAAATACAGCCAAATCAATATCAAGAATTATTAGAGACACTTAAAACTTTACCTAATTTAAGTGGGACAGTCTTGATGAGCCATAGTTTTTACACCACTGTCTAGGAGTGCCTCAAGAATCAACTCATAAAAGATGAGAATTATAAAATCAATATTTTATAAAATCAGTATTTTGTAGTCACATTGCATTTTTATATTCCACAGTATCTTTTTTTGCATTATTTTATTTATTTTTTTTAATAGATCTTTATTGGAGTGTAATTGCTTCACAATACTGTTTTAGTTTCTGTTGCACAACAAAACGAATCAGCCATATGCATACGCATGTCCCCATATCTGCTCCCTCTTGAGCCTCCCTCCCATCCTCCCTATCCCACCCCTCTAGGTCATCGCGCAGGGCACCAAGCCAATCTCCCTGCGCTATGCTGCTGCTTCCCACCAGCCAACTATTTTACACTCGGTAGTGTATATATGTCGTTGCTACTCTCACTTTGCTCCAGCTTTCCCCTCCCACCCCAAGTCCTCAAGTCCATTCTCTATGTCTACCTCTTTATTCCTGCCCTGAAACTAGATTCATCAGTACCATTTTTTTTTTGTTCCATATATATGCGTTAGTGTGCGGTATTTGTTTTTCTCTTTCTGACTTACTTCACTCTGTATGATAGACTCTAGGTCCATCCACCTCACTACAAATAACTCAGTTTCATTTCTTTTTATGGCTCAGTAATATTCCATTGTATATGTGTGCCACATCTTTATCCATTCATCTGTCAGTGGACATTTAGGTTGGTTCCATGTCCTGGCTATTGCAAATAGTGCTGCAGTGAACATTGTGGTACATGTCTCTTTTTGAATTATGGTTTTCTCAGGGTATATGCCCAGTAGTGGGATTGCTGGGTCATATGGTAGTTCTATTTTTAGTTTTTTAAGGAACCCACATACTGTTTTCCATAGTGGTTGTATCAATTTACATTCCCACCAGCAGTGCAGAAGGGTTCCCTTTTCACCACACCCTTTCCAGCATTTATTGTTTCTAGCTTTTTTGATAATGGCCATTCTGACTGGTGTGAGGTGATACCTCATTGTAGTTTTGATTTGCATTTCTCTAATAATTAGTGATGTTGAGCATCTTTTCATGTGCCTCTTGGCCATCTGTATGTCTTCCTTGGTGAAATGTCTATTTAGGTCTTCCGCCCATTTTTTAACTGGATTTTTTGTTTTTTGATGTTGAGCTCCATGAGCTGTTTGTATATTTTGGAGATTAATCCTTTGTCTGTTGTTTCATTTGCAAATATTTTCTCCCATTCTGAGGGTTGTCTTTTCGTCTTGTTTATTGTTTCCTTTGCTGTGCAAAAGCTTTTAAGTTTAATTAAGTCCCATTTGTTTATTTTTGTTTTTATTTCCGTTACTCTAGGAGGTTCCACAGTATCTTTAAAAATAGTGTTTAAGCATCTTTGGTCCATCTCCAGAGATTTGTAATTTCACATTAAGACAAAAAAACAGAAGTTAGAAACTTAAAACTATAGAAATGTTTGGTACCAATATCCGTTTTCTTGTATGGATCAAAATACCATGCAACCCCAGTTTTGCCTCCTGTGGTAACTGGGTGATGACCACAGAAATGAATCACAAAAGCATTTTCTTAATTTCTAGATAGGATCTAATAATAACTCCAAATGTGGGATATGGTCTTTTATTAAAATCCAAATATGCGGCTCCCCTGGCGGCACAGTGGTTAGGAATCCACCTGCTAATGCAGGGTGCACAGGTTTGAGCCCTGGTCCAGGAAGATCCCACATGCCACAGAGCAACTAAGCCCGTGAGCCACAACTACTGAGCCTGTGTGTCACAACTACCGAAGCCTGTGTGCCTAGAGTCCGTGCTCCACAACAAGAGAAGCTATTTCAATGAGAAGCCCACGCACTGCAATGAAGAGTAGCCCTCGCTCACCACAACTAGATAAAGCCCATGTGGCAACGAAGACCCAACACAGGCAAAAATAAAATAAATAAAAATTTAAAAATAATTAAAAAAAAACATTAATTAAAAAAAAATCCAAATATATTGACCAGCCATTAGTCTTCCTAGTTGCACCTGGTGGGGCCATGTTCCCACCTCCTCCTCACCTAACCGCTTAGATTAACCATCTGCATGGGGAACAGTAATAATGGAGATTTTTATTTAATATATTCAGTTGGAACCTGTATTCAGACAGAACTCCAACTTTATGATAAAAGATACAAAATAAATACAAATTGAACTATTTTTATGGAAATTGACATTAAAGTATTCACTAATTTTTATTTTTCTAAGAGGATGTAATAGTTAGCTTAGGGATTATTTTCTCAGTGCACCTGAGTCAGCAGTCTGTATTTTTTCAGGGTCCTTTATTAACAAGTGCTGAGGCCTGCAGCTTCGGGCTCTCTGTCCAGGGATGAATAAAAGAATGTGGACTTAACCCTTTCTGTTTCTACACCGTCTTTATAACATTGTCTTGGGTGTTATAGCATTTTCCACCTTTTACGAAAAGAATGAGAGGTTCAAACCCTCCACCCCTGTTTTCTCACCTTAGAAGCTGCATAACTTATAGTCACAAATCACAAATCAAAATACCAAGCTAGGGCTTCCCTGGTGGCGCAGTGGTTGAGAGTCCGCCTGCCGATGCAGGGGACACGGGTTCGTGCACCGGTCTGGGAAGATCCCACATGCCGTGGAGCGGCTGGGCCCGTGAGCCATGGCTGCTGAGCCTGCGCGTCCGGAGCCTGTGCTCTGCAACGGGTGAGGCCACAACAGTGAGAGGCCCGCGTACCGCAAAAAATAAATAAATAAATAAACAAGCTAAAGCATATTTATTTCTTCCCTCAGAAAGGCTTTGGGCTTCCTGCTAGCCTCTACTGTTTATCTCGGACTGGCAAGGTCACTTCTCTCTTAAAAAAAAATTCTGAGTTAGAAAAGTTAGCTTTTAACATTTAAATTGTATTGTCTTAGCACCGGTTTGATGTAGTTTACTTGTAAATTATGGGTAACTCTAGTAATTTTGTGTGTGTGTGTATACCACAACTTCTTTGTCCATTTCATTCATTGATGGGCACTTATGTTGTTTCCATGTCTTGGCTATTGTAAATAATGCTACTGTGCATATAGGGGTACAGATATATTTTCGAGTTAGTGTTTTTCATTTCCTTTGGATATAGTCCAGAAGTGTAATTGCTGGATCATATGGTAGTTCTATTTTTAATTTTTTGAGGCTCCTCCATACTTTTTTCCATAGTGGCTGCACCAATTTACATTCCCACCAACAGTGCACAAGGGATCCCTTTTCTTCACATCCATGCCAGCATTTGTTATCTCTTGTCTTTTTGATGATGGGCATTCTAACAGGAATGAATTGATACCTCATTATGGTTTTAATTTGTATTTCCCTCATGACTAGTGATGTTGAGCATATTTTCATGTACCTGTTGGCCTTTCATATATCTTCTTTGGAGAAATGTCTATTCAGGTCCTTTGCCCATTTTTTAATGGGGTTATTTGGTTTTTTGTTATTGAGTTGTATGAGTTTTTAAATATATTTTGGATATTAACCCCTTGTCAATATATGGTTTCCAAATATTTTTCCCATTCCATAGATTGTCTCTTCACTTTGTTGATGATTTCCTTTACTGTGCAGAAGCTTTTTAGTTTAGTGTAGTCTGCTTGTTTATTTTTTATTTTGTTTCTTGCCCTTTAGGTGTTGTATCCAAAAAATCATTACCAAGACTTATATCAAAGAGCTTTGTTCTTATGTCTTCTTCTAAGAGTTTCATGGTTTCAGGTCTTACATTTAAATGTCTTTAATCCATTTGGAGTTAATTTTTGTGAGTGGTGTAAGTTATGGGTCTGGTTTCATTCTTTTACATGTGACTATCCAGTTATCCCAGAACCATTTATTGAAGACACTGTCTTTTCTCTGTTGAGTATTCTTGGCTCCCTTGTCAAATGTTAGTTTATTGTATATGCTTGGGTTTATATCTGGTCTCTTGATTCTGTTCCATTGGTCTATTTGTCTGCTTTTATACTGATACCATACTATTTTGATGACTATAGCTTTATAGTATAGCTTGAAGTCAGGAAGTGTGATGCCTCCTGCTTTGTTCTTCTTTCTGAGGATTTCTTTGACTATTCAGGGTCTTTTGTGGTTCTGGATAAATTTTAGGAGTGTTTGTTCTACTTCTGTAAAAAAATGCCATTGGAATCTTTTTTTTAATATGTTTTTATTTATTTATTGTTGGCTGTGTTGGGGCTTCGTTGCTGCGTGTGGGCTTTCTCTAGTTGCAGTGAGCAGGAGCTTCTCTTCATTGCGGTGCATGGACTTCTCATTGCGGTGGCTTCTCTTGTTGTGGAGCACAGGCTCTAGGCACACAGGCTTCAGTAGTTGTGGCACATGGGCTCAATAGTTGTGGCACATGGGCTCAATAGTTGTGGCTCATGGGCTGTAGCGTGCAGGCTCAGTAGTCGTGGCATAGGGGCTTAGTTACTCTGCAGCATTAGGGATCTTCCTGGACCAGGGCTCAAACCCGTGTCCCCTGCATTCACAGGCAGATTCTTAACCACTGCACCACAAGGGAAGTCCCACCATTGGAATCTTGATAGGGATTGCATTTAATCTATAGATGGCTTTTGTAGTATTGACAATTTAACAATACTCTTCTAATGCATGAACATGAGATACCTTTCCATTTATTTGCCTCTTCCTCAATTTCTTTTATCAATGTCTTATAGTTTTCAGAGTAGAGATCTTTCACCTCCATAGTTAAATTTATTCCTGAGTATTTTGTTCTTGATACTCTTGTAAATGTGGTTGATTTCTTTATTCCTTTTTCTGAAAGTTTGTTGTTAGTTTATAGAAACACTACTGATTTTTCTGTGTTAATTTGTATCATATAACTTTACTGAAATCATTGATTAGATTTAACAGGTTTATGGTTGTCTTTAGGATTTTCTGTATGTAAAATCATGTCATCTGAATATAGAGACAATTTTATTCTTCCTTTCCAATTCTGATACTTCTATTTCTTTTTCTTACCTGATTACTCTAGCTAGGACTTCCAGTACTATGTTGAATAGTGTGGCACATTTGTCTTGTTCCTGATGTTAGAAGAAAAGCTTTTAACCTTTCACCATTAAGTATGATATTAGCTATGGGCCTGTCTTATATGGCCTTTATTTTGCTGAGATATGTTCCTTCTATTCCTAATTTGTTAATAGTTTTTATCATGAATGGATGTTGAATTTTGTAAAATGCTTTTTCCACGTCTGTTGAGATTATCATATATTTCTTTTCTTTCCTTCTGTGAATATGATGTATCACACTGATTGATTTGCATATGTTGAACCATCCTTGCATCCCCAGGATAAATCCCACTTGATCATGGTGAATGATTCTTTTAATGTGCTGCTGAATTCGGTTTGCTAGTATGTGATTGAGAACTTTTACATCTGTATCCGTCAGAGATATTGGCCTATACTTTTCTAGTAATGTCCTTTTCTGTTTTTGGTATCAGGATAATGCTGGTCTCGTAAAATGAGTTTGGGAGTGTTCCCTCCTCTTCAGTTTTTTGGAAAAGTTTGAGAAGGATTGGTGTTAATTCCTCTTTAAATGTTTGGTAGAATTTACCAGCGAAGCCGTCTAATTCTGGGCTTTGCTTCAGTGGGATAGTACACATATTTTAAAGTAGAAATCCTCACATTTAAAAATTTTAATTTGAAATCAGTCTCCATCTTGGCCATTTTTGAAAGCAAAATTTAGTTAATGACAGTTTTATATCAACTTTATTATTACTACCATTACCTCCCCAACATTTGAAACCTTTCACATCTTTCCATTTCCCTTGTTTTTTTGTTCTGGAATCTCTGACTTTTACAAAAAGAGTTGGCTCAGTGAGAGTTAAAGCAAAATTTAGCTGCCCTTGGTTTTTCTCTTACATCTAAAACCTCAATAGATATCCAGTGTTTACCTGGAAAGTGGCTGACTGCATTCTGGCAAGGGCTTCAGGCAATCAGATGTGGGATTGGTGGACTCCCCTGGTGGTCTGGTGGTTAAGACTCTGAGCTTCCACTGCACAGGTCGCTGTTTGATCCCTAAACCAGGGATCAGGGAAGTTCTGCATGCCGTGGGTGACAGCCAAAAAAAAAAAAAAAAAAAAAAACCACAAAACACAAGTGGGATGTGCGATTGGTGTCAGAAGTGGGATCAATGCCACTTCTTTTTTAATCCTACTCCTGTTGGTTGGAGGTCTGAGGATTGCCTTAAGAGTTGAACAATCACAGGCCTTTGTTGTTTACCAGATTAGGAGATTCTTCTTAACCCCTCTCCTCAAACTAGGATGTCAACTCTGTGAAAGCAAAATTTCTGATATACTACTTTATCTCCAAATTTGATAACAGTGCCAGCACTCCGTAAATATTTGTTGAATGAATGAATAAACTCCTTAACAACAAGATTTAGGTTGATTTCCAGTTGATTTCCAACTGACACCCATGGATTAGATACCAAAGTCTAAGATCTTGTCAGCATCTTGTCTTTACATTCATAATGCAGTTTGGAAATTTCTCTCTCTAAGTAGTGGACACCCCTGGCCCCTTCCAGCTCTCAGGTTAAAGGATTCTGCCTTTAGGCAATTTCAAACACCAGCCTTAAGTGGAGAGACCCTTACTCCTAAGCTACATCTCTGTGGCATTGAGGGTCATTGTCTCCTTTGGCAGGCAGAATATGACAGTGAGTGTTTAGGAGGGAATCTAGGGGATCAGGCAACTTCTCTGCTCAGTCATATATTCTACAAGTTTCCTTTCATATGGTTGAATGAGCAGTGCCTGCAACAGTTCCCATGGACAGGGACTCATCCCCAGGCACCAGGGGCCCCTTGCAATATTCACCCATTTGGCTGTCAGCATCTCATTATCTTTCAGTAACCCCTACTTGTGGATTTGCAGGCAGATCAGGATCCTGAAGGGTGATCTTTGTCCTCCCCCTCCCTCTAGTGCCTCACTCTGGGGAGGGTGGTTTGAGCACCCCCAGACATGTATTGAAGGTGGGGGGGGGGTTGTGTCCTGAGTGGAATCCTTCTCCTAATCCTCCATGGTGAGGGGATGGGAAAAGAATGTTTTCCACTCCACAGACTGCCTTCCCCCACAAGGCAACCTCACCCTTCATCCATTTCAGCTAGCCAGTGTGAGGAAACACTGAGGTGGCAGTGCCAGAACTATTCTTAGCAGGGGATTATAAAGAAGGAATCTGTGAATACTCTTACATTAATCTTTCAGTCCCTCTGGTACATATTTACTCTCAATCTAGGCCATATGTTCCTTAGGAAACCAAGAAGCTTTTACAAACAAAGATTAGAAGCAGATTCTGAGCCTTCTATAAATGGTGGCCCCCTCATCTCTGAATTGACAGGTCCTAGCACCAGATGACCTCAAAACAGAGTGGTCTAGCACTAGGGATTTCCAAACTTTTTCTTAAACCATGCTTATGGTTGAGTGGGGAAGGCTCTAAAGCTTATCTACTTCTGTTATCTCATATCCTTTCCAAATCAATTTGTACAGATTTGTGAACTTAAACAAAAAGAAAATCCTATGAAGAAAACTGTACATCATGTTTAGGGGGATTGGTTTGCTTTAGATTTGTGTTTTTTGTTTCAGCCCCAAATTAATAGCTGCCTTGAATCCTTAGTTCCTTAATACATGGGTCCATGGTATCAAGCTAGTTAAAGTTCCACTGAATTATAAACTTCGTCTATGTGACTCTCAGTTTATCAAGGGTCAGTCCTGTGCCTATCATGGTCACCACCATGTGCCTCACACAGTGCCTTGTACGTAGTGAACAGATATTTCTTCAGCGAGTAGATGAATGGACACATTTACTTAGCCTGCTTCTCTGCATATTTAAGTAAATTAATCTGTCCTCAAAATGGTCTGCAAATCTGTTTTTTGTCAGCAAACCACTTTTACCTTTGTTTTGTTAGCACTGATGGGTGGTCTTACTTTTGTGGTGAAAGGTGTGACCCATGTAGAACTGAATGATGCCCCATCTTGCCATGGAACTGCTCTTGGTTAAATGATTTTTTATCTTCATACCCTCCATCCATTAGGAATTAAATGTTTATTTGGTTTAAATCTATTACAATAACCCGAGGCAAAAAGAACTGAAAAGTTCTTTTTACAGACAAAGCTTCTTAGTCAGCAGATTTACAATGAAACAAAGAACATGGTCCCAAGTGGCAGAGTGTAAAAATATGGGAAAAGTTTAGATAGAGTTCCCTGAATTGAAACAAACCACCATCTATAGGTAATCCCAGTTTCTCTTTTTACCTTTCATGCTATGTTTGAGGACAGAAGTCTGCTGAGAGAACCTGCCCCCCATTTTTGAAAAATGCCTTATTTTAATCAGTGAATCCACATTTCAAGTTTGCCTGAGGTTTGATGAGCATGATGTAGCGGGACCATGCTCCCATCCATGGTGACATCAACGAATAAACAGCCCAGCTCTCCTGGCACTTTCCTCAGCTTCCCTGGCCTGACAGAAGCCCTTTGTCATCACTGATCAGTAGATGCTTTGTGAGCTTGTAGTGTAAGAATTTCTAAGAATTGACAGTCATGCTAGCAGGTGCTGCTGAATTTACTATACTGAGATCTGTTAAAACCACTCCATCCCACAGTGGAGGGACCATAAAGAGCCTAAGATTTGGTACAGAGCCCTGCAGTTGCATATATGTTGCATGAGAGCTAAGCTCAGATCTCACTCTGGGAGGGTGATTGAGCACGTGGAGGGCAAACGGGGCAATGCTCTGCTACTCCAGAGCATTTCTCTCCAGGCTAAATTATTCTTCTTCCCTGAATCCCTTAATTCTGTGAGTTCTACGCTCAGAGCTGCCCTGAGCAGGTAGAAGGTGGCAAGTTTCTTGTTCTCTGACAAGGTGGAGGGAACTGAAGTTACAATATCTATTAAACCCCAATATGCTGAAATTAATCATTTCAAAGGCCTGTTGTTTGCCATGTAACTCTTCTGAAAGATGAATGGTTAGTGATTTAAGGGAATTTAATGCTACCTTCATAAATGATTTTCCCTTTGCACACCCCTTGATTTTCTGTGTTGTTTGAAGCAAAGTAATGACTTCTATGTAACTGATAATTTTAGGAACTTAGCCTGCCATTCATTAGAAAACAATTTGCTCATTTTTTTATCACAAAGAATGTTCCAGGGCATAAAAATGCAGAGGTGCTATGAAGTGCTAAAAAATGACTTTTTAATAGATTAACACACCTAGGAAATTATACTCCTACAGTGGAATCAGTTGACTCAAACCCACTTGCACATGGAGCTAAAGAACATACCACAAATGGGTAAGCGCTCTTCTACCAAGAGGGAGCTTCTCTCTCTCTCTCTCTCAGAAGACACTGGCGGCATTGGGTCCTCTAATTTTAATCAAGTCTCTGAACATCTCTCAGACCTCCATTTGGAGGGAATGGGTGATACTAGGGTTGTTTACCCTCCTGCTTTTTACCATTGTGTGGTCCTGATGTGATAACTGAGAAGGTATTTGCAGAAGCAGTTGTTAGGGTGCACGATTTGTGCCCCTTGAAACGATGTCACTGGGTGTAAGGTGTGGAGGCTCGGGCTTTCTTGCAGGTGTGTGTGAAGCATATCGGCGTGCTCACTTCAAAGGAACTTCACTCCTTTGAAGTTCACATCATGCTCTGCCATCTTCTCCGCCTCCCACTTCCTGTCGTTTATCAACTTCCTGTCTCTGGCTAGTGGTCAACTGGCCGACCCCAGCTCCTGCTGTGCTGTGGCTTAAGTCATCACCCGTAGCTCCTGTCTCCATGACTTACCCTTCTCTCCTCTAGATTTCTCGTTCCCAGAACACTTGATCTTCATCCTCATCAAGACATCCAGTGTCTAGACACCTCCATTTTTTTCATCAGCTCCCTCCTGGCCTCACTTTTTGCCTCCTTAAATGCCACTCTTTCAGTCCTCTCCGCTCTCCATTCCTATATTTCTCCTACAGCCCCACGCCTCCACTCTTCTGACTAGAAAATCACATTGGTACCGATTGCCCTTACCAGAGTCCTTTCTATTCGCCACCCCACAAAAACTATTCACCTCCTTCCTTCTCCTCTCAGAGGAAGTGAGACCCCCCTCCTCTTCAAGGCTGGTCCCTCCTTCAAGCTGGTGCTTGGACCCCAGCCTCCCATCCATCCGAGCTCCCTCATCATCTCTCCTCTTTCCTATGTCTCCTCTGCCACTTGCCCAAAACTGGGTCCATGTCCTCAGCCACGAAACACATTCCAGTCTTTCCCATCCCCGCCTAACTCTCTTCAGGAGGAAAACAAGACCTCTGGCTGAGCTTTTACACTTATACACATATTCCCACCCTCACGTTCCCTCCCTTTTCTCCTTCTCACCAAGACCTTACCAAGTCTCTCCTTCACTCTCCAGCCATTCCATCTGTCATGGTGACTCTCTAATTCCCAAATCCAATCCATTCTCCTCTTTGTCTTGTTTAAAGGAGAAACTTGTTTCTTCTAGAGTAGCATTGTTCAACAGAAATATAATGCAAGCCATGTATATGATTTTTCTAGTAGCCACATTGCAAAAATTAAAAGAGACGGTGAAACTAATTTTAATAATGTATTTTATTTAACCCCAAAAATAAAAATGTCATTTTGATGTGTAATCGATATAAAAATAATTTATATTCTTTTTTGAATTATTTTTACTAGGTCTTCGAAACCTGGTGTGTGCTTTGCAGTTATAACACATCTTAATGTGGACAAGCCACAGTTCAAGTGCTCAAGAGCTGCATGTGGCCAGTGCTACCATATTGGACAGTGCGGTTTTAGATATTCTTCTGTCACTTACCTTTTGGAAACAATCTCTTCTGGCCCTCCTCCAACCTCTCCAACCATTCCTTCCCAGTGCCCCATCTCTGCTTCCTCTTCCAGCCCCTCACATGCTGTTGGTCCTTAGGATTTCACTTTTGGCCATTCTCTTTTTTCACCTTACACTCTCTCCCTGATTCATATGTTCTACCTACTGGCTGATGATTCCCAAAGTCATATGTCTGAGTCCCACCTCTCAGTTTAACCTCCAGCTGGTATAGCCAACCCACAGATGTCCGAAGTTTGACATGCCAAAATGGAACTCATCATCTTCCCTCAAAACTCTTCTCCTGTCTCAGTCAGCGGTGCCACCGTCCACCTAGAGGCCCAAGCAGAGAACTGGTGTTCCACTTGAATTGCTCTTCCTCCTTCATCCCCTAGAGCTAATCAATTATAAAGTCTTTGCGGTATACTTCACCAATATTTCCTTAAATATTCACTTGTCTCCTTCTCCACAACCACTGCTTTAGTCCAGAGATACATCATCCCTCTCTTGGATTATTACACTGGCCTCTTCAGTAGTCTTCGCCTTTACTTGTACTTCCTCTACGCCGTCCCTTATGCCCTCAATGTTTCACCCAAATAACTTGATGTTCACCTAAAATGGCCAAGTCTGGGACTATACCTCTATTTTGTTAAAAAGGGCTGTGTTATAGGCTTCAGTCAAGAGCATTTTCAAGATAGAAGGGTTCTCTTAGGGTAGCGCATAGTTCCCCTGCCTGACACCCTTCTTTCAACTCTACTTCTTCGCTGAGCAGCTCTATAGATGGTTCTAGAAAACATGGGAATACGTTGAACAGAATCCGGTTCCTTTTGTTTTGATAATAGAGAGCTCCCATGGCTTTGGAGACTTTTCTTAAACCTGGCCTCTTCCTGGAGCAGTGGTTCTTAGTTGATCCCAATCCCCCTCTCTGTCTGTCTCTCTCTCTCTCCCTCCAGACATCTTTGAAAATATAATTAAAACATGCCTCCTTTCCCCAGAAAAAATGTACATGTACAAAACAATTTGGCATGAATGTCAGGGGTTTCACTGAGTCCCTGCAGCCCATCCATGGGGGTGATAGATCTTGTTGGAGGACAGTTCTAAAACAGTGCTCACGTCACCCACTGGTTCCCACCTGGAACCAGGATCAAGGATAGCTGGGTTTCCCAAGACATTTTGAAAACTCTTAGAGCATTTTGATAGCACATTTTGGAATCTGAAGAAAGCTACGTTTCCTCCAAGGACACTTTGAACATGGTCTGACTAACTACACTAAAAACAATTCCAAACTTGCATTTCTTGGCTAAATGTAGCTGAGTTCCGCCACACCCGCACCTCTCTTTATAGAAGCTGCTTGGAACGACTCTGTTTCTCACAGGCTTTCTGAGCCTTCCTCCCTAGTTGGCTCTCACGTTGCGCTCGTCTTGGGTTGTGACTGACTTCCTTGACCTCCTCAGTCACTTCAGAAGCTGCCCCAAGAGCCCTGGCATTGAACCCTCTTCTGTGCATCTCAGGTCATCGTGTACTCTGCTCCACCCCTTGCTTTGCCAGCCCAGCACCCCAGGGAGGGGCGACGGGCGGGGAGGTGAATACCTGGGCGCTGGCCACCCCTGGGGCCCTTTGTGGGCTGAGAGCCTGTGTCAGGGTAACACTCACATGTCTTCAAGTGTGTCTAAGCTTTCTCTTCAGCAGCTGAGCTGCTGGGCAGTGGGGTTGCAGCTGGGATTGACCCGTCACGGTCCTTCCATGCCCACAGGAAACATGGGGCCTGGGGTGGTGACTCCACTCAGGGGAGTGGGGTGGGTCTCCAGCAGCTTGCACCCCCAGCACTGGGGAGGAATAGGGCTGCCTCGTGACTTAACACCACATCACACATTTGAGCTCCCAGGCCTCTCCTCCACCCTCTCTTACTTGAATAGCTGCACTCCCGCCCTCTCCAAGCTCAAGCCTGTCCTTCCTCCTCTCTCCTGATTATCCACTTCGCTTGCTCTCTTGCCAGGTTCCCTCCTTAAATTTCTTTCCCAATGGAAACTCTTTCTCCTTTGTTTCCCAGAGTCTCTTCAGAGCCCCACTTGCCCCCATGAGGCCCCTTCGTGTCTCTGCTCCTCCCCCCTTCCCCCACGGCTCGCCTTCCCAGCCCTTAACCTCTCTGCACCTCCCTGCTGATTCCCAGTTGCACTCACGGCCTCCTCCCTCTCCCGTCCTGTGTGCCAGCTGGGAACAACCAGCTATAAAGAGTTTATTGGACTGAAAAGTGAGTGAATGTTCTCACACACTCTACTCTTTCCCACCTCAGCAAAGCTTTTCAGAGTCACGTTTCCAAAGGAATCTGAATCTGGAAGGATTTAGATCCACTGAAAAATGCTAAACCTCCAGTGTTTGGCTGTGTTTGAAATTGTTGGCAGTCCCTACCACATCTGATGTTATGAACCCTGTTTATAGATGCCTGGAAAGAAGCCTTTAATGCTTGTATTGTGTTTTAACTTGCTTTCCTTTGGAGGCAGGGAATTGTCAAGTAAGTATGCACAGCACTCTGCAAAAAGCCCAGGTGTTCAATGAGCATCTAGAACTAAGCGTTCATGCAGAATTCACAACCGTGAAGGGTCTGTACTTACACTCTGCTGAATTTGCCACAATGCAGGTTTCTGCCTTTTGCCCCCTCATCTTCCGTTTTGAAGCAATACAGCTGTAAACATGCTTGTGAAATAAGAAAGAAACATTCTGAGATTGCTTTACTTTTCAGTTTTTAACTGAAAATCAAGGTGAAAAAAAGCATCGGACTGCCTCTACGTGTATATATATACACAATCTCCTGTATATATAAATACACAGTGGTTGTGCTTGTATGCATACTCTGTATACACTGTATAATATGTGACATATTATACAACCTGGGTATGCCCTGAAAACGAGCCCGGCGTGTAATCTCAAATTCTGCCTTATGAACCGTGCTCTAGTCCCAGCATCCCCTTGCTCCCATCTCAGACCTTGGCTTGCTTTTGTCATACATTCGAAGACTCTTAGGTGGAAGAAGAAACCCACGGATTTCATTTAAAAGTTCCACTAAAACAGAAGAAAGAGCAGATGTCCCGGGAAGCGATAATTAATGCGAAGGCAGTCTAATTGTGAAAACTGGCCTGCCCCCGGCCTCCCGCTTTTGCTCAATTTGGCGGCGATGATATCAGCCGGGGGTGTCGTTTTGCAGAGACGCACTCTCTCCCCATTCTCCGGTGGTGATTGTGATGCCATTTGGTCCAATTATCACTTATGATTACATAACATGTTTTGACTGAAGAGTTTCTGAGAAAATAAAGCTACCTTGTTTCTCCCCAGCACAAAAACGCAAGCCCTTCCAGCAGGCAAGCTGCCCTCCCAAGAAACACTGCGAATGATTAGGCTAAATTATTAGTTGAACTTGAGTCAGACACAAAGCAGCCATTGTGCCTAACTCCCAACGACATCCAGGAGGATGTGATTGTTCTTCTGACAACAAGTTTCTCCCCAGCACACTCTAAAATAAGCAGTGGCCCCAGGCGCACTGGCAAAGTCCGTAGAGGGTGCGGAAGCAGTGACAAGGCTTCCTTTTTTCTCCCTATCCTGTAGGCGCTTTAGTGCAGAGTTTGCCCAGAGACGCCAGGGTATGAGCTTTCTGAATTTGCAGAGCGGTGCACTCTTTCATTTCTGTTTTAGCTCTTTGCTGGCATGCTCGGGAAGCATGGTGTGTGCCACACGGGCATGTCTGTTCACTTGGACGATGCTTGTGCATGAATGAGGTGCTTGCTAGTGTGGCTCTGACCTGTACTAAGTCTCTCACTTGGCTTTGTGTGCTGCTCGCAAGGGGATCCAGGTAATCCTTTCTCTTTGCATAGCCCAAGAGCCGTAGCTAATGGTGGGAGCAGATGCAGGGCCAACCTGTCCATCCCTGGGCCCCTAAACTCTGAGAGAAGTCTGTTACCAAAAGATCGCCCTCCTCATATACAAGTCCTTGAGGGCTTACCCATTAAAGAAATCTCTTAATTAAAATTGGAGGCCCAGATCTCCAAAACCAAGCAGGGAAGAGTAACCTTGGGCATGGTGGTAGCAGTTGAATGCAGACCATGACCCTGAGGGACAGGGCAGTGGAGGAGTTTGTTCTGTCTTTCATGCCTTTGCTTCCTACGTGCCCTTTTGTGTGGCAAGAATGACCTGGGCACTTGGCCTTCAGGGCCCATTCCCAGGCATGGCTTATAAGTCCTACTTCACAACACTCCATGATCTCTGGCCACCTAATTCTGAACGGTGTTGGTACATCCCTGTCTGAAGAATGGCCGGTGGGTTCAGGAAGTGTGGCCTCTTCCTTCCCAGACTTAGGCTCCTCTTTAGTTTTAAGACCAGCCCCTCTGGCTCACGCATTCTTCCTGGCTCCCGGGAGAGAGGGACTGACCCTGGCTCTGATGCCTTACGTGTGGGGAAGCCCAACCCGGTGCCTGTGAATCCAGGACCCAAAATGTCAGAAACAGCTTTTCCTGGGGTGGGGGGTGGGGGGGGAGGGAGGGGGCAGGACAGATCAAACCCAGGCATGGGGTCCTCCAAGTGGGGGAGGGGAGAAAGCCTGGCACTGGTCTTAGCTGACCTCGCTGGACAAGCAACCTTGCTGCCTTTTGTTCAACACTGTGTTTCTTTTGGCCACTCTCTGTTCTAGACCACCCGTTAGCAGAGCAGCTCCCCAGCCTGAGAAACTCCAGAAGAACAGTATCACCAAAAAAAAGAAATTGGTTGAGGTGAGGAGGTTCAACTATTTTGCTTTTAATCTGATATCGATGTTCTAAGATCTGCCTGGTGGACATCACCATCTGCAATTCCCACACAGCGGTCCCCAACCTTTTGGGCACCATGGACTGGTTTCGTGGAAGACAGTTTTTCTGCGGATGCGGGGGGAGGTGCAGATGGTTTGGGGATGATTCAAGTGCATTACATTTATTGTGTGCTTCTATTATTATTACACTGTAATATTTAATGAAATAATTATACAGCTCACCATAATGCAGAATCAGTGGGAGCCCTGAGCTTGTTGTCACTTGCCACTCACTGATAGGGTTTTGATATGAGTCTGCAAGCAATTGATTTATTATGGCCTCTGTGCAGTCAGACCTCTCTGCTAATGATAATCTGTATTTGCAGCCGCTCCCCAGTGCTAGCATCACTGCCTCAGCTCCACCTCAGATCATCAGGCACTAGATTCTCATAAGGAGCACACAACCTAGACCCCTCGCATGCGCAGTTCGCAGTAGGGTTCACGCTCCTATGAGAATCTAATGCGGCTGCTGATGTGACAGGAGGCAGAGCTCAGGTGGTAATGAGAGCCATGGGGAGCGGCTGTAAATACAGGTGAAGCTTCTATCGCTCACCCGCTGCTCACCTCCTGCTGTGTGGCCGGGTTCCTAACAGGCACTGGTCTGTGGCCTGGGGGTTGGGGACCCCTGCCACAGATGCCTTCAAGTGACCCTAACTGGACCCGATGGCTCTCCCTTATCCTCTCTCCCTTCCACACAGTACTGTGTCCCCCAGCAGTGACCAGAGTCCCATCCCCACATCCCCTGGGTCACGTTCTTTCAGCCCTGCCTTGAAGGGTTCCTTCAGACCCTTCCCAGGTCCTATGGGTACTAACTTAAAAATGTCCCAGACCTGGCCCCTTTTCCCTGTACCTAGTACCACTCAGGGAGTGGGGTGCGTAGAGAGTGCAGGCTTATTCACTGTCTCTAATGTTGTTTGAGCCCTTGCCGTGTGCCAGTACCTTGCTGTATATATACTTCCCACCAAGTATTTCACACATGCCTCACATCTACCTACAAGGTGGGTACCATTATTGTTCCATTTTACAGATGAGAACACTATAGATCAGAGAAGTCAAGTGATATGTTAGGCCCCAGCCCAAGATCACCAAGCCAGTAAGTGGAGAGGGCTTTGTACTCAGTTGTTAGGATGGCAGCTCCAGGGGACCTGCTGTTTTCTGAAAGAGGCCTCCTAACTGTTCTTTCTGCCTCCAGACTTTTCCCTTTCCTCTTTGACACATGCCTTTGCTGCCCACAGAGTTAGCTCTTGAAAATACAACTCTTCATGCCTCACCCCAGCTTTAAGACCCAGGAGATTCCCACATTCCTGATGGGATCCAAGCTCATGGTTTCAGAACCTCACCCAGGAGCCCCCTTCCTAGCTCATCACCTGAGATTCTCCACTGCAACTCATGTGTCTAACCCCACAGCCATGAATGTTCTCTGAGGCTGCCTGGGACTTTCAGGCCCCTGTGATTTCAAGCTCCTTATGCTGAGAAGCCTCCTCCTCTTCCTCCCCACACCCCACCCTTCCAAGCCCTTCTCTGTGCAATCTTCCCTGATGCTCCCCGCCCTAACCCTCCTGTACTCCACCCTCCCCACACCCCCTCCTCCACACCCTTGTCGGGCTCTACTACCATAGTTCCCTACTCATCTCTCTCCTCTGCTGTGCTCCGAACTCCCGAGGCAGGAAAATCTATCTGAAACATTTGTATTGGAAAAGAGAAATATGTTGCGGGGGGTTTATCATAGAACACAGCACAGGTCAAGAAATACAGCTGAACTTCAGGAAAGATAGGGTCCAGGAGCTGAAAAGCTGCCCTGAGCCAAGATGGTGCCTCTTTCTGCCCAGCAGGGCCTCGTGCATGCCTGATGCATTCGTCTCTTTTCCTGCAGACTTCTTGAACTTCTTTAGTAGACTGTGGTGCTATCCAGTGCCCAAGTTTTACATCTCTTACCAGGGTCCTCAATTCTAAATTCCTGGCGGAAACTATCTGATTGGCCCAGCTTGAGTCAGTTGTCCACCTAGGCTGGGGAATCACATATTACACACGCAGTTTCTGGGAAACACATGGGGTGGGGAAGAGACTAGAGGTGGGTAGCCGCTCGCTCAGTTGAAAGGAGAAGAAGGGCTTTCCAGGTGAGAGATAATTTAAAAAAAAAAAGTCATAAAAATAGGAAACCTCCTGATACGTGGGCTAAATGGACGTGTCAGCTTGACCAAGGGTCACAGGAGATGTGAGAATAGGGCCTGATTGTGCCAACTTAAGGAGTCTGGACTTTCCCATAGGTAGTGAAAGTCATTGAATGCTTTTGAGTAAGGAGGTGTGGTATTTTAGAATTAATCTGATGTTTGCAATTCGCAAGCTTTGGAGAGAGAAAAGGCTAGAATCAGGGAACCTAGAGAAAAGGGACCCACATCTTCTTAATCTTGTATCCCTCCCCCCGCAAGCCCCAACCAGCAAAGTGCCCGGTGCAGAAGAGCTGCCAACAGTACAGGTGTGTCAAGTCGAATCAAGAACAGAGCTGATCTGAATCAGTCACTGCTTTTGTCGTGGAAGACAAGACAGGAAGAAGAGAAAGACTGTAAACCTAGAACAGTATCTAGTTGTTGGGGAGAAAAGAATGTAGATGGTGTAGAAACTTTGTAGGGCAAGCACCAAGCAACAGAACGAGCATTGCATTTGCCTCAGTGCTGTGCTCTGCCGGTCCCTGCTGCATCTGGGCGAATCAGAGCAGAGCTCTGAGACACCATTCAGCTCACCTTCGAGAGCACCTGCCAAGGCGCAGACGTAAAACTTCTGGGTAACCTTTACCGGGTATCACCTTGGTAGGCTTTGCCTCGCCTGAGAAGCAAGGAAGCAAATCTTTTCTATTTCGAAAACTCACTGTAATTCTACATGTTAGCCTGTCCCCCTATTATGTCAAGGAAGTAAAGGGTTGCACTGTATCCCCAGCTGGTCAAGGAGTGAGTGGTTGGCTGTCTCACCAGCCTCATGGTTCCCATGACATGCGTGTCCCCGAAGTGCGGGTTTGTTCCTGTGCCGTTACTTCCTCTAAGGACCCTTTCATCCTTGTGTGGGAATGTAGGAGCTGGCTCTCGACCACGTGTTTGGCTACAGAGGGTTTGACTGTCGCAATAACCTGCATTACCTGAATGACGGTGCTGACATCATATTCCACGCGGCCGCGGCCGGCATCGTTCAGAACCTGTCCACAGGTAAATGGGTTGGGAGAAACCGCCATCTGAACACAGGCTTTTATTTTAGCCCTTTTATGCACTTTCCCAGTGGTTAGATGCCCCAAAGCTTAAGCTCTCTCTTCCCTTTAGAGCCATTCCACTCCATTCCAGACTGGTGTCATTTAGTCCTGGAAGATGCTCAGGCCCACGTTCCCAGAGTCAGACCCTCTTTCTCTTTATCCCTCACCCAGCCACATCTCATCTCAGGCCCTGGAAGGGAGGTGTCGGTGTTTCCATCAGCTCCATGGAGGCCGAGAGGGATGGAGGGAAGCCAGAAGGAGGGTGTGGGGAGTAGAGAAACCCTTATAGGCAGTAACCAAGAACAAAAAATGAGGGAACTTTTCTCATTGATTTTTAACAGTCACCAAAATTTTTAGCAACTCAGATTTTCAAGTTTTGTTTGTTTTGAATAGTTAACCACATTCACAGTGAGAATGAGAACAATAAACAAGAATACCTAAAATGTCCCTTAACTATAGAATGACTCTTAAATTTAAAAAAAAAGTTTAAAAAGAAACACCTCAAGCAAAAAGAATCATTCAGAAACTAATTTAATAGACACGCTTATTTTTACCACAAGATTTAAACACGGTAACATGTCGCCTTTATTTGCTTTATATCTTAAAACAAACCTTTTCTTCCTCTCAAATTTTTATGCTCCTTCATAGTTTTTTGTAGTTCATGCATAGATTTTTTTAGACAGTAAAATCACTGGGCACATAATGATTTGGTTTTGGGGGGCGAGGGGGGGCCTTGGAATTTTCTATACATTTTGCTCAATTTTCTAGCCACATGTTACCAGGTTAGTGGCAATGTGCTGTATTCCATGCCATCACTCACCTCTCAGTTCCTGTGCATTTGGGTGGGTTTACAGTGACCACTTGGGCAGTCAGCAAACTGTTTGCTGCAATAGACGATAAAGCTTTTCCTGTCCTTTCCTCCACTTCCTGTGACACATGTTGACATAGGGCTTCAGGGGGGTGAAGCCATCACCTGTGCTATCCAGGCACCCAGGAGATTAGCACTTTGATAGATAAAGATGATTAAAAGGGATTTCCTAAGTATTCTCCTGTTTAGTCTTCCCTTTCCAATTAGTATGTAGTGCCATTTTGCTCAGCAAAGCGCTATCTCCAGGTGCCCCCTCCCTGCCCTGCCCAGAGGAAGAGACACTCAGAAGCCGTGGGTACTGGGCTGCAGGAGGAGGAACCGTTCTGGACTCTGGAAGCCTGTGCACTTGGGCTGTGCTGTGGCGCCACCCAGGATGCAGAAGGATTGAAGTGGAACTTGTGTGTTTAGATTAGATAACAGACACCAGCTCTCCTCCCGATCCTGGGACAGAATGTGTCAATGTAAAAAAGGATCTCCCATCTCCCTAAGGATGATTCCTAAAGTGAGAGTTCGGCACTTTAAGCTCTCGCTTTTACAAGGCCTTTCCAAAGACTCACACAAAGCTTTGGGGTTGCCCCAAGAGCTCTTTCAGTCCCCTGCTCACCCTGCCCCGTCTCTCCTAGGGAGCCAGAGCTTCTACCTGGAGCACACGGATGACATCCTCTGCCTCACGGTGAACCAGCACCCCAAGTACAGAAACGTGGTGGCCACCAGCCAGATAGGTAGGAGGGTCCTGCAGCCGCCGAGGCTCTCCCAGCTGAGCAGAGACGTTGACTTAGCAGCAGTTACTGGGGAGGCAGCGGGCAGGTCATTGGTATCCACCCTTTGTCGATGTCACTCTTGATTTTTTGAGCCCTGAATGTATCAATGTTGCCTGAGTTGACACAACCAGTGATTGGTGACCTGAAGGACCATTAAGTCAGACCAGAGCCTCATCATCCAAATAAACGGGTGGCCCCCATCCCTGGGGACTTGTGAGAATAATTTTTCAGAGCCCAGGTGTCAAGTGAAGAGCCCCACATCTGAAGCCTGGAGGTTGCGCTTGGCAAGGGTAGATTCCAATATGTGTGCCTGGCTCTTCTCACTCTAGGAAAATGCCAATGACAAATGTGAACTGATTCACATTTGTGAAGAGTGGTGGTTGTTTTCTTTTAACTCTGTCATTTCAAAGGCAATTTTTCCAAACATATCTTCCTGCTTGTTTTCATTGAACCCATGCCCATTTTAAAATTTAATTTGGAACTTTCTGATGCTGGTGTTAAGTGCTTCACTCTTAGAAACATGACTTATTTTAGCTATTGTTTTCCCTTGACGCTTCCTCATTGCCATTGCTCATCCAATGCAGGTGATATTACGGAGACCCCAGGTAAGGCTGTCGCATCTGTGAGTAGTTTGAATCTGCACAGCGAAACCATGTCGATGTACCTCGTTTGCTGATTGTACCTGGCTGAGTTGCAGATACAAATCATTGACCTCACCAGTTTCCTTTGTGTATACTCCACCTCGAGTGTGTGTGTTGGACATAAACACCCTTAGGTCTCTGCCTCTGAAAGCACAGCAGATGTTTCCCGTTGTCTCTCACCTCCGGCCAGGCCAGGCCATAGGTCTCTTAGCCCCCGTCACTGTAACGCCCCGAACACCTGTCCTAAAGCGGCTTTTAGGTGAGCGTCAGCGTTGCCTCGGCTCCGCCATTCCCCAGCCTTAGCTCTTCGTCGTACCTCCCACATTCAGGAGCAACACCTTCCATCCACGTGTGGGACGCCATGACCAAACACACCCTCTCCGTGCTGCGGTGCTTCCACTCGAAGGGGGTGAATTACATCAACTTCAGCGCAACCGGGAAGCTGCTGGTGTCAGTGGGCGTGGACCCCGAGCACACCATCACCGTCTGGCGCTGGCAGGAGGGTAAGGGAAGCGGGCTTTCTGTCCCTCTGGGAGGCTTGTTTGTGGCATGGGCTGGGCTCCAACCTAGATCTGCCTCACTCCACGGCCCACCATAGGCACTGCTGCCGCATCAGCAGAAACCAGGGCTCTTGGGATCCTAGAGAAGCTGCTCATCAGCTGCCACTGCATCCCTGGACCCCATGGCCTCTGGAGTCCTGAGCTGGTCAGTGAAGGGGCTTTGGGCACTTTGGGAAAGTGGCTCAGTGCTGGCTGGCTCCCTCCTCAGACAGGAGGCAGCAGCCTCCACCATGTCTGTCCTAATCACCTACCTACCCAAACTTCCTTGTCTGTCTGGTGAACCCTGGATCCTGCTGCAGCTTTGTCACCCTGATTGCCTTCTTACAGGAACTGGGATGGGGTTTTATCACCATAGTCTTAGAAACTCTTTTTATTAACATTTTTGAAATGGGGATTCACCTTATAATTAAGGCTTACATTTAATGTGACAAGATTTCTATCTTGTCCTCCCCCAATATGTGCATGCACACAGGCTGCTACTAAATTTACGGTCTTCTTTGGATCAGATATATGCAATCTTCCATGTATATTCTCAGGGTGGCAAAAGCGGATCCAGTTAGTTAATAATGAGGTCTGTCTCCAGCCGGGCCGCCTATATCTGGGGCATGCTAAGCCAGGCAGGCACAGAGGAAGCACTTCTCCAATCCAGGGCTTCTCGAGTCCCGTGATCTCAGAGGGAGATCTGTGCATGATCTCAGGCACAGTACCTGCCCCAGCACAGTACCTGCCCCAGCACAGTACCTGTCCCAGCACAGTACCTGCCCCAGCACAGTACCTGCCCCAGCACAGTACCTGTCCCTGCCTTGTCTCTTGCTCACCTAGGGCCCCTTCTGACTTCCCAAGTGGATTGGTGGAGCCAGGACTTTTAAATAAGCTCCCAGGAAAAAGAGAAATCTTTCCTTTGGTAATTTTCTCCCATTATCTTTGTTGGAACCAGCATTTGTCTGTATGGAAGGGTTCTAAGTCAGCGATAATGTCTCATAGCCTGACACCAACCAGCAGCTCTTCTGAGCTGATTATGTGTGGTTTTTGCCT
This sequence comes from Delphinus delphis, assembly GCF_949987515.2. Classification (NCBI taxonomy): domain Eukaryota; kingdom Metazoa; phylum Chordata; class Mammalia; order Artiodactyla; family Delphinidae; genus Delphinus; species Delphinus delphis. The sequence goes on along the minus strand of NC_082694.2, from coordinate 44,403,813 downwards.
TCACTTCAAGTCCTGCTTACAGATAAATAATGTAGTTTTGAGGGAGGTTTATAGCCATTCTTTGTTATCATTAGAGAGCGTATTATTCATTTCTCATTTGTCTTTAACAAATTATCTTGTGGAACTCTTGGGGGTGTGTGTGTGTGTGTGTCTGTGTGTGTGTGAAACAAAATTAAATGGAATAAAAAAATGAGCTTAATATATAAAATGCATGTTGTCAGGTCCTAGATACGTGTATGAAATTTGTTCTGAGCAACCTGGAAGCCAGTGCAAAGAGGGAGACAGGCATCTTCACAATTAGAAGTGTCCATGAGATTAAAACAAGGCAAAAGCAAACAGTGGATTAGAAGAAATGTGCATGTTATTTATTTTGTATTTTCCCCATGATTGCTGAAATTAATCCTCTTTCCATGTCTTTATTGGCCACTTACATTGCTGCTTCTGCAGTTCAGCTGTTCAAATCCTTTTTTTTTCTGTGGGTGGGAGGGTTGTCTTTTGCTTATGCCTTGTAGCTCTTTACTGATTGTCTTTTAAAGCATCGCATATGTTTTCTTCCAGTCTGTTGTTTGTTTTTTAAATTAGTTTATAGTATCCTTGGGGACCATGGTTTTTAAAAGCTCTGAGCCCTAGGTTGTGAGGAATCTGTTCCAGTAAGTCAGGCATTCCATCTGCAGGGAGAGAATTTACTGCCCTGAGAGGTAACCTGAAGGTCTCCCCAGCCATTCCTGGGAAGGGATTCCAGGAGGGAGTGTCTGAGGGCTGGCTACAGGCCCAGCCATGTTAAGAACCCACCAGTACTCTAATAGCCATTTAAAAGTAAATAAATACAAGTGACGAGGAAGAGGGGAAGAAAAAAAATATGTGAGTAAATAATATAGGGAGATTGATTAAGAGGAAGTTGGAATTAAGACATTAAGAATAAGAAGAAAATGGAAAGAAAAGAAGTTTAAAATAAACATTAAAAACTCAAGGGAGGACCTTCAAGATGGCAGAGGAATAAGACGTGGAGATCACCTTCCTCCTCACAAGTACATCAGAAATACATCTACATGTGGAACAACTGCTACAGAACACCTACTGAACGCTGGCAGAAGACCTCAGACCTCCCAAAAGGCAAGAAACCCCCCACGTACCTGGGTAGGGCAAAAGAAAAAAGAAACAACAGAGACAAAAGGATAGGGATGGGACCTGCACCACTGGGAGGGAGCTGTGAAGGAGGAAAGGTTTCCACACACTAGGAAGCCCCTTCTCAGGCAGAGACGGAGCGGCGGCAGAGAAGCGGCGGAGCCATGGAGGAGAGCGCAGCAACAGGGGTGCGGGGGGCAAAGTGGAGAGATTCCCTCACAGAGGATTGGAGCCGACCGGCACTCACCAGCCCTAGAGGCTTGTCTGCTCCCCCGCCGGGGTGGGCGGGGCTGGGAGCTGAGGCTCGGGCTTCGGTCGGATCACAAGGAGAGGACTGGGGTTGGTAGCAGGATCACAGCCTGAAGGGGCTAGTGCGCCACAGCTAGCCGGGAGGGAGTCCGGGAAAAAGTCTGGAGCTGCTGAAGAGGCAAGAGACCATTGTTTCGTGGTGCGCGAGGAGAGGAGATTCAGAGCACCGCCTAAACGAGCTCCAGAGATGGGCGCGAGCCGTGGCTATCAGCGCGGACCCCAGAGACGGGCATGAGACACTAAGGCTGCTGCTGCAGCCACCAAGAAGCCTGTTTGCAAGCACAGGTCACTATCCACACCTCCACTCCCTGGAGTCTGTGCAGCCCGCCACTGCCAGGGTCCCGGGATCCAGGGACAACTTCCCCGGGAGAACGCACGGCGCGCCTCAGGCTGGTGCAACGTCCCGCCGGTCTCTGCTGCCCCAGGCTCGCCCCGCATCCGTACCCCTCCCTCCCCCCGGCCTGAATGAGCCAGAGCCCCCTAATCAGCTATTACTTTAACCCCGTCCTGTCTGAGCGATGAACAGATCCCCTCAGGCGACCTGCACACACAGGCAGGGCCAAATCCAAAGCTGAACCCCACGAGCTGTGCGAACAAAGAAGAGAAAGGGAAATCTCTCCCAGCAGCCTCAGGAGCAGCGGATTAAAGCTCCACAATCAACTTGATGTACCCTGCATCTGTGGAATACATGAATAGACAATGAATCACCCCAAATCTGAGGTGGTAGACTTTGGGAGCAACTGTAGACTTGAGGTTTGCTTTCTGCATATAATTTGTTTCTGGTTTTATGTTTATCTTAGTTTAGTATTTAGAGCTTACTATCATTGGTAGATTTGTTTATTGGCTTGCTTGCTGTCTTCTTTTTATTTTTTGTTTTCATAATTTTTTAAATTTTAATAACGATTTTATTTTGTTTTACTTTTTTCTTTCTTTCTTTCTTTTTTTCTCCCTTTTCTTCTGAGCTGTGTGGCTGACAGGGTCTTGATGCTCTAGCCGTGTGTCAGGCCTGAGCCTCAGTAGCGGGAGAGCCGAGTTCAGGACATTGCTCTACCTCCCAGCTCCACATAATATCAGTCGGCAAGAGCTCTCCCAGAGATCTCCATCTCAACACTAAGACCCAGCTCCACTCAACAACCAGCAAGCTCCAGTGATGGACACCCCATGCCAAACAACTAGGAAGACAGGAACACAACTCCACCCATTAGCAGAGAGACTGCCGAAAATCATAATAAGGTCACAGACACCCCAAAACATACCACCAGACTCGGTCCTACCCACCAGAAAGATAAGATCCAGCCTCATCCACCAGAACACAGGCACCAGTCCCCTCTACCAGGAAGCCTACACAACCCACTGAACCAACCTTACCCACTGGGGACGGACACCAAAAACAACGGGAACTAAGAACCTGCAGCCTGCGAAAAGGAGACCCCAAACACAGTAAGTTAAGCAAAATGAGAAGACAGAGAAATACGCAGCAGATGAAGGAGCAAGGTAAAAACCCACCAGACCAAACAAATGAAGAGGAAATAGGCAGTCTACCTGAAAAAGAATTCAGAGTAATGATAGTAAAGATGATCCAAAATCTTGGAAATGGAATGGAGAAAATACAAGAAACGTTTAACAAGGACTTAGAAGAACTAAAGAGCAAACAAACAATGATAAAAAAAACACAGTAAATGAAATTTAAAATTCTCTAGAAGGAATCAATAGCAGAATAACAGGCACAAGAATGGATAAGTGACCTGGAAAATAAAATACTGGAAATAACTACTGCAGAGCAGAATAAAGAAAAAAGAATGAAAAGAATTGAGGACAGTCTGAGAGACCTCTGGGACAACTTTAAATGCACCAACATTTGAATTATAGGGGTCCCAGAAGAAGAAGAGAAAAAAAAGGGACTGAGAAAATATTTGAAGAGATTATAGTTGAAAAATTCCCTAATATGGGAAAGGAAATAGTCAATCAAGTCCAGAAAGCACAGAGTCCCATGCAGGATAAATCCAAGGAGAAACACGCCAAGACACATATTAATCAAACTATCAAAAATTAAATATAAAAAAAATATTATAAACAGCAAGGGAAAAGCAACAGATAACATACAAAGGAATCCCCATAAGGTTACCAGCTGATCTTTCAGCAGAAACTCTGCAAGCCAGAAGGGAGTGGCAGGACATATTTAAAGTGATGAAAGGGAGAAACCTACAACCAAGATTACTCTACCCAGCAAGGATCTCATTCAGATTCGACAGAGAATTAAAACCTTTACAGACAAGCAAAAGCTAAGAGAATTCAGCACCACCAAACCAGCTTTACAACAAATGCTAAAGGAACTTCTCTAGGCAGGAAACACAAGAAAAAGAAAAGACATACAATAACAAACCCAAAACAATTAAGAAAATGGTAATAGGAACATACGTATTGATAATTACCTTAAATGTAAATGGATTAAATGCTCCAACCAGAAGACATAGACTGGCTGAATGGATACAAAAACAAGTCCCATATATATGCTGTCTACAAGAGACCCACTTCAGACCTAGGGACACATACAGACTGAAAGTGAGGGGATGGAAAAAGATATTCCTTGCAAATGGAAATCAAAGAAAGCTGGGGTAGCAGTCCTCTTATCAGACAAACTAGACTTTAAAATAAAGATTATTACAAGAGACAAAGAAGGACACTACATAATGATCAAGGGATCAATCCAAGAAGAAGATATAAAATTTTTAATATTTATGCACCCGATGTAGGAGCACCTTAGTACATAAGGCAAATCCTAGCAGCCATAAAAGGGGAAATCGACAGTAACACAATTATAGTAGGGAAATTTAACACCCCACTTTCACCAATGGACAGGTCAACCAAAATGAAAATAAATAAGGAAACACAAGCTTTAAATGACACATTAAACAAGATGGACTTCATTGATTTTTATAGGACATTCCATCCAAAAACAACAGAAAACACTTTCTTCTCAAGTTCTTATGGAATATTCTCCAGGATAGATCATATCTTGGGTCACAAATCAAACCATGGTGAATTTAAGAAAATTGAAATCATATCAAGTATCTTTTCTGACCATAACACTATGAGACAAGATACCAATTACAGGAAAAAAACTGTAAAAAAAAAAAAAAAAAACACATGGAGGCTATACAATACACTACTAAATAACCAAGAGGTCACTGAAGAAATCAAAGAGGAAATCAAAATATACCTAGAAACAAATGACAATGACAACACGGCGACCCAAAACCTATGGGAAACAGCAAAAGCAGTTCTAAGAGGGAAGTTTAGAGCAATACAATCCTACCTCAAGAAACAAGAAACATCTCAAATAAACAACCTAACCTTACACCTAAAGCAATTAGAGAAAGAAGAACAAAAAGACCCCAAGTTAGCGGAAGGAAAGAAATCATAAAGATCAGAAATAAATGAAAAAGCAAAGATCAATAAAACTAAAAGCTGGTTCTTTGAGAAGATAAACAAAATTGATAAACCATTAGCGACACTCATCAAGAAAAAAAGGGAGAAGACTCAAATCAACAGAATTAGAAATGAAAACGGAGAAGTAACAACTGACACTGCAGAAATACAAAGGATCATGAGAGATTACTACAAACAACTGTATGCCAATAAAATGGACAACCTGGAAGAAATGGACAAATTCTTAGAAAAACGCAACCTTCTAAGACTGAACCAGGAAAAAATAGAAAATATAAACAGACCAATCACAAGCACTGAAATTGAGACTGTGATTTAAAATCTTCTAACAAATGAAAGCCCAGGACCAAAGGGCTTCACAGGCGAATTCTATCAAACATTTAGAGAAGAGCTAAGCCCATCCTTCTCAAACTCTTCCAAAATATAGCAGAGGGAGGGACACTCCCAAACTCATTCTATGAGGCCATAATCACCATGATACCAAAACCAGAAAAAGATGTTGAAAAGAAGGAAAACTACAGGCCAATATCACTGATGAACATAGATGCAAAAATCTTCAACAAAATACTAGCAAACAGAATCCAGCAGCACATTAAAAGGATCATACACCATGATCAAGTGGGGTTTATCCCAGGAATGCAAGGTTTCTTCAATATAGGCAAATCCATATATATGATAAACCGTATTGACAAATTGAAGGAGAAAAACCATATGATCATCTCAATAGATGCAGAGAAAGCTTTCGACAAAATTCAACACCCATTTTGATAAAAACTCTCCAGAAAGTAGGCATAGAGAGAACTTACCTCAACATAATAAAGGCCATATATGACAAACCCACAGCCCACATAATTCTCAATGGTGAAAAACTGAAACTATTTCCACTAAGATCAAGAAGAAGACATGGTTGCCCACTTTTACCACTATTATTCAACATAGTTTTGGAAGTTTTAGCCACAGTAGTCAGAGAAGAAAAAGAAATAAAAGGAATCCAAATCGGAAAAGAAGGAGTAAAGCTGTCACTGTTTGCAGATGACATGATACTATACATAGAGAATCCTAAAGATGCTACCAGAAAACTACTAGAGCTAATCAATGAATTTGGCAAAGTAGCAGGATACAAAATCAATGCACAGGAATCTCTTGCATTCCTCTACACTAATGATGAAATATCTGAAAGAGAAATTAAGGAAACACTCCCATTTACCATTGCAACAAAAAAGAATAAAATACCTAGGAATAAACCTACCTAAGGAGACAAAAGACCTGTATGCAGAAAAGTATAAGACACTGATGAAAGAAATTAAAGATAATATAAACAGATGGAGAGATATACCATGTTCTTGGATTGGAAGAATCAATACTGTGAAAATGACTATACTACCCAAAGCAATCTACAGATTCAGTGCAATCCCTATCAAGCTGTCAATGGCACTTTTCACAGAACTAGAACAAAAAATTTCACAATTTGTATGGAAATACAAAAGACCCCAAATGGCTAAAGCAATCTTGAGAAAGAAAGCCAGAGGAATCAGGCTCCCTGACTTCAGCCTATACTACAAAGCTGCAGTAATCAAGACAGTATGGTACTGGCACAAAAACAGAAATATAGATCAATGGAACAGGATAGAAAGCCCAGAGATAAACCCACGCACATATGGTCACCTTAATTTTGATAAAGGACACAAGAATATACAATGGAGAAAAAACAGCCTTTTCAGTAAGTGGTGCTGGGAAAACTGGACAGCTACCTGTAAAAGAATGAAATTAGAACACTCCCTAACACCATACACAAAAATAAACTCAAAATGGATTAAAGACCTAAATGTAAGGCCAGACACCATAAAACTCTTAGAGGAAAACATAGGCAGAACACTCTATGATATAAATCACAGCAAGATCCTTTTTGATCCACCTTCTAAAGAAATGGAAATAAAAACCAAAATAAACAAATGGGACCTAATGAAACTTCAAAGCTTTTGCACAGCAAAGGAAACCATAAACAAGACCAAAAGACAACCCTCAGAATGGGAGAAAATATTTGCAAATGAAGCAACTGACAAAGGATTAATCTCCAAAATATACAAGCAGCTCATGTAGCTCAATATTAAAAAAACAAACAACCCAATCCAAAAATGGGCAGGAGACCTAAAGAGACATTTCTCCAAAGAAGACATACAGATTGCCAACAAACACATGAAAGGATGCTTAATATCATTAATCATTAGAGAAACGCAAATCAAAACTACAATGAGGTAACACCTCACACCAGTCAGAATGGCCATCATCAAAAAATGTACAAACAATAAATGCTGGAGAGGGTGTGGAGAAAAGGGAACCCTCTTGCACTGTTGGTGGGAATGTAAATTGCTACAGCCACTGTTGAAAACAGTATGGAGGTTCCTTAAAGAACTAAAAATAGAACTACCATGTGACCAGCAATCCCACCACTGGGCATGTACCCTGAGAAAACCATAATTCAAAAAGAGTCGTGTACCACAGTGTTCACTGCAGCACTATTTACAATAGCCAGGACATGGAAGCAACCTAAGTGTCCATCGACAGATGAATGGATAAAGAAAATGTGACAGATATACACAATGGAATATTACGCAACCATAAAAAGAAACGAAATTGAGTTATTTGTAGTGAGGTGGATGGACCTAGAGTCTGTCATACAGAGTGAAGTAACTCAGAAAGAGAAAAACAAATATTGTATGCTAACACATATATATGGAATCTTAAAAAAAAAAAACGGTTCTGAAGAACCTAAGGGCAAGACAGGAGTAAAGACTCATATGTAGAGAATGGACTTGAGGACCCGGAGAGGGGGAAGGGTAAGCTGGGAAGAAGTGAGAGAGTGGCATGAACTTATCTATTTTACATTTGGTAGTGTATATAGCTAGTGGGAAGCAGCTGCATAGCACAGGGAGATCAGCTCGGTGCTTTGAGACAACCTAGAGGGGTGGGATAGGGAGGGTGGGAGGGAGACGCAAGAGGGAGGGGATATGGGTGTATATATATATATATATATATATATATATATATATATATGTATAGCTGATTCACTTTGTTATACAGCAGAAACTAACAATAATGTAAAGCAATTATACTCTAATAAAGATGTTAAAAAAATAAATTAAAAATTCAAGGACTGGAAAATAATGATGAGATAAAAATAGATGGGATAAGACTAGAAGCTCAGAGATTTTAAAAGGAGGTAAAAGAGCAATAAAAATAACTAACTGTAGTTACTGCTTACAGAACCCTCACTGCACCAAGCCTGTTCTAAGGGCTTCCCTTTTATCAATTCTTTTAATCGTCACAACACCTTATAAAGTGGGAACTATTATTATCCCCAATTTACAGATGAGGAAACTGAGGCACAGAGAGGTTAAAATAATTTTTCCAAAATTGTTGTACAGATAAATGGTGGAACTGAGGTTTGATTAAGACAAAGGTTAAATAAAACTCAGGACAGAAATCAAAAACAGAAATAAATTAGGTTGAGGGAAAGAACTAGTAATATAAAAGGTAAGCATTTTAAACCTAAAAACCATGAAAGAAAAAGGAATGTGGGGAACTTTTTAAAGAAATTAAAAGCAGAGGAATTTTGGAGAAAACAACAGTCTGAAGGAATGTGTCTCCAGTGGCACTGTGGGGAGGCTGCGGCTTCCTGTGGGGTGAATCCTGTTGGAGGTGGCAAGGCGGGGGATGCCCTTAAGCTGTTTTGCCCTTTTCTCGTATCTGGAAACCTCTGTCTCCTGGGCCATCCTTTCCTCCTCTGTTCACAGATGCCTGGATGTGGCTCGTGGCTTGTGGGGACGGGGTAGAGTTAGGTTGGGGGTTCTGTTAGCAGCACCTGCTGCTCTGGAAATTTCCCAGACAAGGTCTCTTTCCCACCCGGGGAGTAGTGTTTGAAGGTGGGAGGGGGCGGCTGAAGAAGGAACCAGAAGTGTGCCCTGGGCCTTGCTGGGACAGAGAGCCCTCTGTCCTGGGCTGCAGCTCCCCTGCCTGGCCCGGGAGCGTAGGACCCACCTCACCAGACTCTCTCACCCACGCAGGTGCCAAGGTTGCTAGCCGAGGGGGCCACCTGGAGCGCATATTCGTGGTGGAGTTTCGCCCTGACTCAGACACACAGTTTGTGTCTGTCGGAGTCAAGCACATGAAGTTCTGGACCCTGGCAGGCAGTGCCCTGCTTTATAAGAAAGGGGTCATCGGGTCCATGGAGGCTGCCAAGATGCAGACGATGCTCTCCGTGGCCTTCGGTGCTGTGAGTTTCAGCAGAAGCTTCCTGACGGGACCCTGAACCCCTGGGCATGGGCATGGGGGGCAGGTATATCCTAGAAGCTGTGAACAGCAAGGAAGCCATTTCCACAGATCTCCTTTACTGGATTATTTGCAACCACTATTTTGTTTCCTTAGCACAGATGGGTGAGTTGACTGTATTTTTCCCCTCAAAATGTTAATCAGAAAAAAGCAGGACCCCGACCGAGGGCTGGAGTTTCATTATTCCAGAGCCAGATTGACGTGCAGGCCTGTCCGACTAGGCTAGATGGCCACAGAGGCTGAGGGGCATTTCCACCACTGGACAGCATCCCTTTCCCCCCAGTCCTCCTGTGCCATAAATCCCCTGACACCCTCACACGGGCTGTGGGCTGCCCTCAGCCAACACAAGCTCCCCTGGGGAAATTTTGGAACACAGCCAGCTCTCGGTCCTCCAGGTGTGGATTTACCCTCCTTGTAGATGAGGCCAGGAAAGTCTCCTTGAAGACTGGGGTCCCGCCCTTTTCTGCAGTCACCTGAGGCTGCTCCCAGAATGGAAGTGCATTAAAAAGCGGAGCTGTGCTCAGTGGGGAAATCAACTGTTCCCAAAACTGACACCGCAAAGCTAGGTGATTTCCTTACCATATGCTCTTTTAAGAATTCTTTCGCCTTCCCTTGGCACAGAAGGTCAATTTGAGTGTGTTAATGTTTCTCCGGCTCTGCTGCCTTAGCAGTGGAGTGGGTGGCTGGGAGGGAACCCTCTCGAGGGCTGCAGGAAGTGTCCTGGTGTGGAAGGTGTCCCTTTGTTTACAGAACAACCTCACTTTCACGGGTGCCATCAACGGCGACGTCTACGTGTGGAAGGACCACTTCCTTGTCCGGCTGGTGGCCAAGGCTCACACAGGCCCCGTCTTCACAATGTACACAACCCTTCGAGATGGGCTCATAGTGACCGGTGGAAAAGAGCGGCCGTAAGCCCGAACTCCTCTGGGAACAACTGGTCTTTTTGGATTGTCTTGGGAGAAACTGACAGAAGCATCTCCAACTTGGAGAAAATGCAGATTTTCACTCTCCTGTCTTTTCTGCATCACGGAGATGAGTCTGCCGTCTCTCCCAGAGGGCCCTGGGTCAGAAGCTTCAGAAGTAAGGGTCAGAGAGGTGGTGCCTTGGTAGTTGAAAAACCGGAGAGGTGTTCTCGAACAGACCAGGTGACTGTGCTGTCCATTAGGTGTTACTGTCAGTGGCTCTTTGAGAGGAGGCAGGAGGGGTGAGAAGAGGGCGGACGTCCAGTGCAGACCGGGACCGTGTGAAAGCCAAGCTGCAAAGTGGGAGAGACATTTCTCTTCGTCGTTCGATCTAATAAAAACATAGCTTGATTTTTTTAGGTTTCGATTCTCCTTCCTCCCACGGTGGTGGCATTTGAAAGCAGTCTAGGAAATCTGCAGGTTCAAGGGGTTCTGGTAGCTCATCAGCAGGGCTTATGAAAGGGGCCACCCCAGAGGGTCTGTCCTGCTGGGCCTGGGGATGAGGGGATGGGACCTTGAGGAGATGACAGGGAGAGAGGGCAGCGGAGGGTCCTGGGCGGTCTTAGGATGAGGGCTAACGTGCTAAGTTCTTGATCTTTTTCAGGACCAAAGAAGGAGGTGCTGTGAAACTGTGGGACCAGGAGATGAAGCGCTGCCGGGCCTTCCAACTGGAGACGGGGCAGCTGGTGGAGTGTGTGCGCTCCGTGTGCCGCGGCAAAGTGAGCACCGAGTGGGGCGGGCCTTTGCCAGCGACGCCCAGAATTCGTCCAGCACCTTCCCAGCCGGACACTTGCCCTGTGCTGAGTGGTTGAGTCCTTAGAACAAGCCTCCCGGGTGTGGCTTAGTGCAGAGGGGAAGCAGCTTAGCACAGTCAGAGAGACCTGGGTGCAGAGTGTGACTCACCCGGTAGAACTGGCTGTGTGACCTTGGCTGTGTTGCTTATCCTTTCTGTGTCCAGCACACGGGTTGTTAGGACTGCATGCATCATACATGCACAGCATCTCTCATTATGCCTGGCACATGGCCACAGTCAGTAGATGTTAGCTGCTGTTATTATAGACAATGTTATTTTAGGCACAGGGATATTAAGTAGTTGCCCATGCCCAAGGGTACGCAGCCGGGAAGGGGAAGGACTGCCAAACTGTCTGACTCAAAGCCATTGGTTTTCAAGTTGTACCTGAGCTAAATATCACACACCACTGTGGAGTTTTGCTTTTGTCTTTTAAACATGGATATCCAGGCTCGTATCCAGAGCCGCCAAGTCAGAATCTCGGGAGTGGGGCCTTGACCTTGATGTGTGTTTTCCTTCTCTTCTTCTTTATTTTTAATTCCCCAGGAGATTCTGAAGCACTTGAAAACAAATCTCTTAACCTCTATTTAATACCTTGTATTTATATTTTGGAATTGGTATCAGTCTAAGAATTTGCTTTCTAGATGCTCTCCACTAAAAAGGCAAACCTGATTTGGAGTCTACATAATTGAAAATTGGGGATTTTGTTTTTAAATAGATACACAACAATCATCCGGAAGGGTAATTAGACAGGAGATGAAGGCAGAACGAGGCCCAGAACCTAGAAGTCATCTGGAGATGGATTTTGTTCAGTGCGAGGAAGAACTGAGGAAGAGTTTGGGCTGTCCAAGAGCAGAAACTGGCTGCCCTGCTCTGCAGTGAGCTTGCAATCACTGGACCATTCAGCAGAGACGAGATGATGGAGAGCTCTGGGGGAACTCTCCCCAAGGTGGCGGGGGGAGTACAGGCCAAGTGAGGGGCTCGCTTAAGGATGGCAAATCAGTGGCTAAGAACAAAACACTTCTTGGCTCTTCCTATTTTAATACCAGTGCCAGCAAAGGCACTTTCCCAAGTTACTCTAATAGTGTTTTTTTATATTATTTTATTTTAAATTGTGACAAAATATAGAGAACATAAAATTTACCATTTAACCATTTTTAAGTGTACAATTCAGTGGTATTAAATACATTCACATAGTTGTGCAATTATCACCACCACCCCTCCCCAGAACATTTTGCGTCTTGTGAAACGGGGGCTCAGTGTCTAATAAACAATAACTCCCTTTGCCCCATCTCCCCAGTCCCTGGAAACCACCATTCTACTTTGTCTCTATGAATCTGAGTATTCTAGGTACTTCATATGAGTGGGATCCTGTAGTGTTTGTCTTTCTTCTAATAGTGTTTTGATTACAACAGGGAAAGATTTTAGTGGGAACCAAGGATGGAGAAATCATTGAAGTTGGTGAAAAAAATGCTGCTTCCAACATCCTGATTGATGGACACATGGAAGGGGAGATCTGGGGCCTGGCCACACACCCCTCCAAGGACATCTTCATCTCTGCCAGTAACGACGGCACAGCCCGAATCTGGGACCTGGCTGACAAGGTCAGGGGCCGACGCTGCCCAGGCTCGGATGCCCCATGTGGGCCTCGGAGCAGTGACAGCCCTGGGCGAGGGGAGGTTCGGCCAGGGTCAGGCCAGAAGGGGGGATGGAGCTGGGCAGGAGATCGGCCACAGGGCAGCAATTAAGTTAGAGGGACTGATAATAAAAGAAGTCCTGTTCACACACACCCATTCTATATATATATCTCTTTAGCTATGTATCCATCTATGAATATTTATAGTACAGGAATAATATAATTGAGAATGATTATTCTCTTGTCATGAAAGAACCCACAAAACTAAAAAACAAAGAGATAAATCATGTCTTCCCTGGATGGGAAGACTAAAAATGATTTAAAATGTCAAATGTTCCCAAATGGAACATTTCAATCAAAACCCCAACAAGGTTTCTCTTAGCATTTGGAAAATCAATTTAAAAATACAAAAAATTTCAAAAAAATAACTTGTCTGGAGTAAAAATGTCAAATAGGAAATCTGGGGGCGGGGAAAGATTAATGTTACCAAGTCTTAGCTGATAGTAAAACAAGTACTTAAGTTCTAATAATTAAAATACTCGGTTTCATTACAAAATGGCTAGTAAATGTTTCAGTCATATTTTCAGTGTAGGGATCATAGAACAGACATGGAGAAGGCTAAGTGTGGTGGTTATACTCCTTAGTTCATAAGGATTATGTTTATTAACACCCACTACATGCCCGGTGCTTCATATATGCTATCGTTAATGCTTACAACACCTTGCAAGACCAATACTAATATCGATTCTCTACACATGGCAAGACAGAGAAGTACCTTACCCAAACACACCCAGCTAGGGACAGAGCCAGGATCTGGGATCTGAACTAACACATGCTGAAGCTCAAACTCTTCCCCCGAGCAAGAGGTCAGCAAGCTGCAGCCCAAGGGTCAAGTCTGCCTGCTGCCCGTTTCTGCAAAGTAAGCCATGCTTTTTGTTTATGTTGGTGTCCATGGCTGCCTTTGTGCTCACTGGCAGAGCTGACTGGTTGTGAGAGACCATATGGACTCCAAACCCTAACAATATTTACTCCCAACCCATTCACAGAAAAAGTTCGCCAACCTCTGTCCTAAACCGTGTTGTCTCTCCAGCTGCTCAGTCAAAACATACTGCCCCCCTCAGCCACTCAGGGACACCTACTATTAGAAGCAAGCGGTTTGGAGCCTCCCTAGAGGCAGCCTGGCTGCTCTGGCCTGGGTGCAGGATTTCCCCTGGAGACCAGCTGAGGTGGCCAAGGGCTCAGGTGGTATTACTTTGTGTCAATGTAGAAGCTGCTAAACAAGGTGAACCTGGGCCACGCGGCCAGGTGTGCAGCCTACAGCCCTGACGGGGAGATGGTGGCCATTGGCATGAAGAATGGAGAGTTTGTCGTCTTGTTGGTGAACAGCCTGAAAGTTTGGGGGAAGAAACGAGACCGGAAATCTGCTATCCAAGATATCAGGTACATAGCAGGCAGTCGGCAGTGAGGAGAAAGGCGGGCATTCATTCTTCCTCCCATGGTTCCCGTTCCAGGAGGGTCATGGCTGGAATGAAGAGCTCACTTGTGAGAGGGTCCCTTTCAGTGAGCCAACTATGGAAGGAGACCCTCTCACACATTAGTTCTCAGACATGTCTTTGCTAATTTCCATAGGAGTGTGGTAAAAACTTCTCATAAAAGGCCTTCTACAAAAGACTGCACACATCCATTTACTTACTTACGGGGGGTTTTGATCCAGAGAAGCTGTCGAATTCCATAGACTTTAGGAAAAGCTAACCACACGTGAATCATGACGTGTGATCTCATTGCCTTTGAGCTTGGGAGGCCTGTCCCAGAGCAGACCTCATGCCTGACCAGCCCTACACAGCCCTCCTCACGGACTGTGCTCTTGGATTGCTTTTTCTAGAATCAGCCCAGACAGCAGATTCTTAGCTGTTGGTTCTTCTGGACACACAGTTGACTTCTATGACCTCACTCAGGGCACGAGTCTGAACCGCATCGGCTACTGCAAAGATATCCCAAGCTTTGTCATTCAGATGGATTTTTCCGCGGATGGCAAATACATCCAGGTATGCTTTGGCTTTACTGATATCTGGGGTAACCGTTAATAATAGTATTACAAACAATGGCTTTTATGAAATTAGTGCTTACTCTGTGTCAGGAAATGTGTTCACTGGAACTGTTTAAGTACTGTTAGTTTCCCTATTTTATAAATGAAGAAACAGAGGCTTAGAGAACTTAAGGAAGTTGAATAGAATTTAAAATAGTACTTATTCTTCAGTAGGAAAGCGGGAAACAAGCCCTAATCATCTTGAGCCTCCTCTCACCACCACCCCTTCAAGGCGTCCTAATTCCTAGTTCTCTGGGGCTGCACGGAAGCCTGTGTTGCTTCTTACACTTACTCATCTCAATTCCACATCCCATGGGCAGTGTGGTCCCTCCAACTCGGGACTCAGACTCCAGTCAGCCAGCCTGGAGTGAGAGCCCATCACTGGCCCCCGGGGAGGCTGACAAGCGGGGAGGGATCGCAAGGGCTCCCACTCTTGGCACTTAGAGCTGAAAATAGAACAGTGATTTCTCCAGCACTTTGAACAAATATTATGCATTTGTGAGCCAGCCTGGAGTCGGGTAGCCTTTGTGAGAGGAGAGAGGACACTTCATTCATCAAGTGTGGACTGAACCAGGCGCTACGCCAGGCTTTTGGGTGTATGAAATGGGCCTGGTCCCTGCTCTCCTGGAACTTGCCTTGTCCTGGACAAGACGAGCATTAAACAAATCATCACAAAATATACCTATAACTACAAATTGTGATTATGTGCCGAGAAGGAAAAGGTCAGCGCCCTGCGGGAGCATTTAACAGGCACTGACTGTTAAATAGATGCACTGACATCCTCTCCGTATGGTGCTGTTTAAGCTGAGGTCTGCAGGGTGTGTAGGAGTCAGCCACCCAAGGGGGGTGGGAACATGGTTCCAGGCCTTCTGCATGAAGGCCCTGATGTGGGAAAGATCTCGGCTCATCCCTGTACAGCAGGGATATCTGGGGTGGCTGGTCTAGCACCCCAGGGAGGGAGGGGGCTGGCGATGGAGGCAGTGGCCGTTGGCTGGAAAATGATCAGTTGCCTCTAGAAGTTTCCCAGAGAAGCCAGGATCAGGTCCTAATACTTCAGAAATCATCTCCGTCAGCTGCTGTCCATAAGAAGACTTGCCTCAGCTCTGTTGCACAGGACCTTGGTTCTCTGAGAACAGGGGTTCCCAAACGTGAGCGCGCACCAGAATCACCTGAAGGCTTTGTGAAAGCCTGCTGGGCCCCGCCCTCAGATTGTCTGACTAGGGGGGTCTAGGGTGGGGCCCAAGAATGTGCATCTCTAATCAGTGTCCAGCCGAGGCTGATGCTGCCGCTCAAGAACCACACTTGGAGAAGCTGCCGTAGAACTTTGGAAAATAGCAAGAAATCGGAGGGAAAAATGCCCTGCTTATGTGAACTTTGCCGCGGGCTGACCACAGGCTTTGCAGCCTGGAGCTGAGCTTGGGTTTGGTGAAAAGTCCTGGGGATGCAGAGGTTGGGAAGCAATACACCCAAAGGGGAGTCCTTTGGACGGGAAAGAAAGTTGATAGGCCTGGCTGCTTCCCACTTGCAGGTGTCAACAGGAGCCTACAAGCGCCAGGTGCATGAGGTCCCCCTGGGGAAGCAGGTCACCGAAGCCACGGTCATTGAGAAGATCACCTGGGCCTCCTGGACAAGGTGACTGGAGGAAAGCTCTTCTGGAGGAAAAGGTCACAAGGGAGACTCTTGTCCCAGCCTCAGCCTCCAAGTTTGTGTGTGGCTGGGATCCGAAGCAGCTTAGAGACAGAGCTCTTTCCTTTGTGGGGTCAGGGCGGGAGGCCTCTTGCTCCCAGTCTGGGCCGCTGGCTTTGGTCTGACCTGGGCTTTTGAAATGCAAAGTCCCTCTTTTTGTGTAATCTGTCCTACTCGTCCCCAACCCCATCTAGCAAGTTCAAAGGGAAACCATCCCCCAGCTCTTGGCCAGACCCCCTGCGGTATAGTGAGGCCTCCTGCAATCCCTGGGAGGGAGAGGGAGGGCCGGCAGTGCCGGGTAGCAGGGTAAGCAGCAGGGCCCTGCCACGTCAAGGGAAAAGAGGCCACCAACCCGTGAGCTTGGAGAGCCCCGCACTTCTCCCAAGCTACATATACTCAGAAGCATCGTAGGGAAGAGGGAGAGAATCAAAGATGGAGGTAACTTTTCTTTTTAGGGTGAAAGGGACTGGGGCAGAGAATAGTAGGAGCTGGGGCAGGTATTCAGAGGGGGAGGGGACAGGTGCCGTCCTGCCAGAGAAGCTGCGTGACCACGCTGAACTCCCCTCTCGTTCCTGGGAGAGGGTGCCTGACTGCACGAAGCCTTCCCACCCGTCTCACACCTCTTCCTATTGGAACAGCATTCTGGGAGACGAAGTCATTGGCATCTGGCCACGAAACGCAGACAAGGCTGATGTCAACTGCGCGTGTGTGACCCACGCTGGCCTGAACATTGTCACGGGAGACGACTTTGGGCTCGTGAAGCTCTTTGATTTCCCATGCACAGAGAAATTTGTGAGTTTTCCTTAGAGTAACTCCCTGCACTGCCTTCAGGCTGGCTGATCTTCTGCAGTCGGCTGGAAATCGTGGCCACATCTACACGGCCATCTAGAATCTAGAACAAGAGGAATCTTGTCACAGCCCTGGGGAGACTTGGCAACACCTAACCTTTTCCTCTCCCTCAGGAGGGGAAGTCCTGGAAGCCAGGAGGATGGAGGGGGGACAGAGTGGCCACAAGTGGGGCAGGAATGAGGCAGGAAGCCAGTGAAGGGCTTGCTCACAGAGATGTTCAGACCCAACGGGCATCCCATGGGTGAAGGGAGGTCCTAGGATGGGGGAACTGAGTCCTGGAAGTGGTCCATGGTGGCTGAAGAAACAGGGTCTCTTAATCACTTCCATTCACTTTTGCTCACAGGCCAAGCATAAGCGTTACTTCGGTCACTCGGCTCACGTGACAAACATCCGTTTCTCTCATGACGACAAGTACGTGGTCAGCACTGGAGGAGATGACTGCAGGTACCAGCCTGATTCTTCTAGCTCTGCTCCCAGGCCTAGCCTTCACCCCTTCCCATCCCCACCTCAGGTGTCAGCTCCTCACAGGGGCACGTGGAGGGGCTGAGGTGGGACAGTGAACCAGAGATCCAGTGACGACTTTCTAAGTAGAAGGGCTTTAGTCTCTGGTGACTCCCAACCCACTTCTTTTTTTTTTTTTTTTGCGGTACGCGGGTCTCTCACTGCTGTGGCCTCTCCCGTTGCGGAGCACAGGCTCCGGACGCGCAGGCTCAGTGGCCATGGCTCACGGGCCCGGTCGTTCCACAGCATGTGAGATCTTCCTGGACCGGGGCACGAACCCATGTCCCCTAGCATCGGTAGGCGGACTCTCAACCACTGCGCCACCAGGGAAGCCCCCAACCCAATTCTTGATGGGACTCTGTCCCCACTAGAGCTGTCCTGGGATTGGTGAGAAGCCAACGGCATGCAACAGCTACTCTGAGCATTGCTGGCTGGAGGGGCAGGTGGTGAGAGGCCCAAGATACTGATTCCAGTAGGAGCTGTTGGACAGCCCACGGCGTCCACTGCATATAATCAGGAGGTTAGAATGACCTTGATCCATAGGCCTTTTAACTCAGAACTTCCAATTCATCACCAGAGTTCTTAACGTGGATCATTAATCCACAACCGAGAGGTTTAAAAATAGTAATACTGAGCCTCAGTCACCCCGAGAAACGAGCAGGACCCGTGTTACCCGTTTATACACATGAGATCAGATAAGGGGTGAAGCCGTTAGGGCCAGTGCTATTTAGTAGCAGGAGAACCTCAGCCAGCTATGTGGATTCCTGAGCCAGGGCTGCTCCTGACCTTAACCACTGCTCACTGTGAAACAGGCCCATTGTCCTGTGAGGCATGGCTGGTCTTCCAGTGCCTTTTGGAAGGACCCCTACCAGCCTGCTCCAGAGATGACATCAGCACTTCCAAGAAAGCAGCTTTCTCCTGTCCCTCCACAGAGGGCGTTTCTTATTTGGAGCGTGGAGCAACAGGATGAGGTCATTCCAAGTCACTCAGCTTCTCCTCATCTAATGTAGTTGAAGGGCTTTATCAAAACGTGAATATTGGTTTCTGTTCAGCCCAGGCAGAACTCCTGGCGGGGGGATCAAGAAGAAATGCATGCATTCCAGATTTATTTTTAGTGGTCTGAGGTTGTGGAAAAGGCACCTGAAGAGCATTTCAGCCCACTTCCTACCCAAAAGCACTGTGTAGAAAATGGCCCCAAAAGATGCTTTCTGATGGCCTGCCTGGGAGCACCCGTCTCCAGGCTGCTGTGCCAACCGCTGCTGGCACTTAGAGCCCTTGAGATAGTACTGACAGCAGCTCCCTGTGGGGCGCAAACCCCCATTCAAAGCAGCATCCGCCAAACTGTGAACAGGCGAGCACCGGGAGACATAAGCGAACTCGTCCCCAGGAGATACGAGGGGACGCTTGATTACTAAAAAAGGCTTAGACGTCACCTTTCCAGTGCAGGGCCCCCTTGGCCTTTGCAGTCATGGGAGCCTACCACGATCCCTGGCCCTGTGCTGAGCACCAGGAAGGGCTCTCCTACTCGAGTGGAGCTGATAAAACCTTTTCAGTAGTAACAAGAGAGATAGTGTGAAGTCAGGCTGCCAGAAGTCCTCCCGTTCAGAAGGGACACGCAGGCTGCTGAAAGAGCCGAACGAAACAAAAAACAATAGACCTTTTAAGAAAGCAACAGACCTTTAATTGGTGGCAAGATCCCTGGTTTTTTTGAAATTGAAATCCAAATGTTCACTACACCACCTGGGCTTGACTCCGGAGCACTTGGCAAAGTTGGTTTTTCTCACTTGACAAAAGCATGATGTCCAGCCCTGCAAAATGACTGTTTGGTCTGCCTTTTCAGTGTGTTCGTGTGGCGATGCCTGGAAGTGCCAGAGTCCTCTTACTTTATTGCTGCTGCCACCGCCAGCCACCGCGGAGGCAGTGATGAGGTGCCTCCTGGCCGCCAGCTGCTGGGAAAGGCCTACGACACCGCAGGCCGTACAAGCTCCAAGTGCTAGTGAAGTGGTGTGACGGCGCCCATCGCCTGGAATCTCCAAAACCGTCAGGCCAAAAAGGAAGGTCAGTTCTAACACGTTAAGACTGCTTGCCTCTGTTCCTGAGACCAAAAACTATACGTACTAACTACACTGACAAAGAAATCCTATCTGACAATGTAGCCCACTAACAAAATTTAAAGCCTCAGTTACCCTAACCAATATGTAGCTTTTGATTTGCATCAAAACTTTTACAAAAGATGTTTTGCTAGTACGTTTCTATATACTTTAAAAATGTTCATTTTTACAATTAAGGAAGTTGAACAGGACAGCGTAAGTTAGATTCACTGAACTAGAAATATCGATAGCCTCTGTTCTCCACATTTAGCTTTCAAAACCAAATGAGCCATGTATAAACAAGTTGAGACACTTAATTTTTTAACGTTTCATTTGCAGAGTTTTATATCCATTAAGTGCCTTTGAAAGCTTCCAGGTGTGTGGGCTGCTGTCTCCCCTCCCACAGATTGTCTCCTTTCTACATATGGTGCTAAAACGTCAAAACTGAGGAGGGCTACAGGACCCTCAGCAGACTCCTGCTCTGCCACCCAGGTCAGGTATTTAGGTCAATGCTTCCTAAATGAAAGACATCAGTTACCTGCCTGGGAAACAGTGGCTATTTGAAGTTGAGCAGCAAAGAAACTTAAATTCAGGAGTCGGAGGGTGGGTGGGTAGAACCGGTTTTCATCATATTGAGTGCCAAACCCACAACATCCAAAACACTTCAAATAAAACAAACCTCTACTACAGAACAGAAGGGAAAAAAAAAAAAAAGTTCAAGTAGGTCCAGGAAGGTGAGCTGATTTATCTCGTTAAACCTAAATGGTGATAACTGAGGCGACCTGAGGCTGTGCTGGGTTTACCACTCCCAGCGTGGGGTGGACTTGGCCCCAGTGATTAGTGTCACGTGAACTACATAGGTCAAGTCTGGATTTTTAAAAACTCTTTGCCGAACAAATTCCTAAGCCCAAATAATATTTGACAACTCAAGATTATAAAACAAAATCATCTAGTTTAGAGTTCCTCAGAGTTGGCTGGATGATAGGATGCGACTTGGCCAGCAAAACCAGAAGGCATCCTAAACCACGTCCATCGTACTTGACACCTGGCCGAGCGCTGACAACGGCGAGGGCTGACGGCACGCTCAGGAAGGCAGGCTGGTGAGTGAGGGACTGGGACTCTGAGCACATGTACCGATTCGTCCTTCTAGTCAGTGAACTAAAAAATTCTGCATCTTGAGTCATTGGCTATTTGCAGTTGTCAGTTTACAGGAAAGGTGAAACGAAGCATTTTCAATTAAATAGATTAACATTTACCACAGAAGTGCTTCAGCATTCTAAATGGATTAGATCACTCATTAAGCTATTTTTATATGCCAATTTATTAATGCCTTACATTAATCCACTGATAGGTTGTTGGGCCCACAGTTAGAGTCCCTATGCAGCCCTAATTCTGTGTTCTGTAACCATGTGACTGGTGATGCTGAGTGATAACCACGTCTGCCTATATTGTACCACTGACCTTTCATACTGATCGGATCCTGCATTGAATAACCACGTGAAAAACAATAAATTGATCAATGAGGATATGTTCACTATATTTAAAAAGCAATAGTGTCTGTGTGTCAAGAAAAGTTCTTAAATCTGATTTGTAAACATTTATATGGTATGATTTTACGTATGTTCATAAATCCTGCACTGTATTCTAGGTTAAAATATTGGTGCATGTATTTTCAATTATCAAAGTATAAAAATATTTAAAAAAACATTTTGGTATGTGTCAAATAAATTTGATTATATAAATTGTTCTTTAGGTTTTCAAAATAAATGTAGCTGTACTCTGAGCTTAAAATCTTTCTGAAAGTACAAGCCACCGCACACGCGTGGAAGTGAAGTCTACCATTTTGATCTGCAGCACGTTCAGGAAACCAAAATACCAAACATATTTTAAGTCTATAAGCTTTATTGATACTTCGCTTTTACAGTTCACAATGCATTCCACAGATTTAGTTCAGTACAGCTTAAACCACAATTGTATAAATCGTCATTTTATAATTTCTTGCATAACAATGTTTGATATTTGCAAACAACACTTTTGGAAGCATTAGATTTCAGTCCAGGGTTTGTGACAAAATTAACTACAGTAAGACTGTGTGATGAAGTTTATGTTGAGGAGTTCTATTGGCATGGCATCGTTTCATGTTGAAAACAGATGGTAGTGCTCCTAGAAATATATGTTCTTTTTCTAGCTTATGTGCTTTGGAACTACACACATGAAACCAACGACTGAAATATCAAGCACTGTGGGGCAGCTGGAAAGGTAGAAGGGCTAAGCTTTGTGAAACACTATATATAGATAGATATATAATCTATATTTACTTATATTGGCAATTAATATAACAGTAAAATTCACAATACACCTAGAACATACCAGCGAGGCGAGCCTTTTCACTCCTGCTTTGGTGGTATGATCTCGTCTAAACATTTCATTTCAGCAAATCTGCATCAATCTACACAGACCATACACAGTGCACAAACTGTGAAAAGGGTTATTTTTTCAGCTCCACTTTCTCTGCAATTCCCCAAATACAGCAAGACTACCTGCAACAAAGTATAATAATATACAGCTTCCTCAGATCTTTTATATTCACCAGTGCCTCATACAGGAAAAACAAATATGATTACTGTTTAAATCCATACATAGCAGCTTACAACACTTAAGATGATGAACACAGGGCAGTCAAGACAGGTCACTTTTCCTCAGATACTGTGTTGCTAAAATAAAGATCTGTGAAACTGCACTGCAATGTCAAGGCTTCATTCTTCCCTGACCCCTCCCCCCGCCCATGGAATCAAATGAATATCCCCTTTAAACTCCTACTGTTAATTATTTCAGGTTTTTTCATTCCGCTTTGCGCTTCAATCCAGGGATTTTTGCTTGGATTCTACAAATGAAAAGGAGGGGGAAAAGGTTAGTGTAAATATTTTGGAATTTTAATATTTTGTTTTCTGCTTCTTAACTAATTAATTCAAGAATTACTTGTACATTGCTCAGCTTATACAAGAAATAAAATCCTAAGGCTGTCAAACTATGAGCTATAATTTTGCCACCCTGGCCTTACAAATTAGACTTAAAGCCTTAAATACATATAAGTATTATATGTATATATATATATATATATATATATATATATATATATATATAAGTAATAAGAAATTAATGATCCAAATGTTAGAAAAAAAAATCTTTTGGCAACTCTGTCACACTTTAGGTCTGATTGAAATTGACTACTCATTATGTCTTAAATATGAGAATACTGCGCTGTTGTCAAAGTCAGTACACCTATCCTTAGTGTTAAAAAAAGATTTTAAATACTTACTTAGCCATAGCATCTTTAACATTCTTATTTGCAAGTCCTAGATAATGATCTATTTGCGCCTGAAAGAGAGGTAGAAAGAAGTTACTAGAAAATTACCATTGCTAAAAAATCTTATTAAACATATTAAAGGCTTAAGAAACCACATTTCTCATTTTTATAAGGCTTTGGAAACTGGCACTGATCCATTTCTAAGTTCCATATAAGAGCGTGTGCTCTGTATTCTGAAATCTGCAGTTAAATTACCTGATGCCGTTCATAAATAACAGGAACACTGAAGAGTGAAATCAGAGCTGAAAAAGGAAATACACAACCTTTAAAACAGACTGGTATGATTTAGGGAACAAACACTACAAAGCCATCAAACCGGCAGCACTCTTGAGATAGTCAGAAGTGTTCCTAATGAGGAAGACACAAGGCTCCTGGATGCACCTGCTGGTGGGGAGCCACCACAGGGCAATGAAGTAACCAAGGGAGGCTGCAGGAACCATTCCTGGCTTCAAATCACATCACGCAGACTTTATAAAATACAGGCATCCCTGGTCTTGGTTAGTTAGATCTATGACTGCACCATCAAATAAGGCCACCCTTGACCTGGTTTATCACTGTTAGTTGGAGTAGTCTTCAGGAAGTAAAGTGGCTTTTCCATAAACAGTATCAGTATTAGCAATTTATTTAAAGAGATCACAATCTCTAACCTATATCCTCTATTTTTCCTATAATATAAGGATATTCTCCACTAAAATGTCTTTAAGCTCCTTGCACACCATCTTTTTTTTTTTTTTGGCTGTGCTGTGTGGCATGTGAGATCTTAGTTCCCTGACCAGGGATCGAACCCGCACCCCCTGCAGTGGAAGCACAGTCTTAACCACTGGACCGCCAGGGATAGTCCCCCATCTTTTTTGTAATTTCTCATTCCAATGGTTTTGTAGACTTACCCAAGATCAGTAGCGTGAGACCATTGAACAAGGCACCAACATAGGTAAATACCCACATCAACACTGCAAACTATAAGAAAATAACATTAGCCACTTAAAAACAAAATTCAAGTAAAGTTTTTTTTTAATGATTTTTTTTTGATGTGGACCATCTTTAAAGTCTTTATTGAATTTGTTACAATATTGCTTCTGTTTTATATTTTTTTTTGGCCAGGAGGCATGTGGGATCTTAGCTCCACCGCCCAGGTATTGAACCACCCGCACCCCTTGCATTGGTAGGCAAAGTCTTAACCACTGGACCGCCGGGGAAGTCCCCAAATAAAGTTTCTTAATTAAGCCTTCAAATAAAAGCAACCCATCTAAATGCCAAACTAATAGAGGCATACTCCTTGGAGACTCGGTAAAATAATATGGGTATTTCACTTCTAAGTTGCCAGTCTCCATTCAGGAATTTCTGAATCTAATTAAAACAATTAATAGACTCAATTCATTTTTCTCTGGACTACACTACCAAATAGTTGATTCTGTTTTCTCTGAGATCAGAAAACATACCAAAGGTACACCACCTATAGCACTTAGCTTCTAAATGGGAAGACTGGAAAGCTATCATGAGAATTAGCTATTAAAACTGATTTTAAAGTACTAACAAGTTAAGTGATTCAAGATCTGTATGAGCTGAATAATTCAGACATTATGAGGACCCCTTGGAATGAGGACTCCTCTAACTTTTATACCTATTAATAAAATTGACCGTTATTATTCTTTTAGCCACTGCCTTCTTTATTTATTTAGCAAACACTAATCCAGTTCTTACCATATTAGTGCCAGGCACTGTTTTAAATGCTTTACAAACTCATTTATTCCTCCTAATAACTTTATAAGGTAGGCACTGCTATCATTACCACAGGAGATGCAGACACTAAAAAAATAGAGTGTAGTAACTTGCCCAAGTTGAGGTAATACTTCACTCATATATCATATTTCACTGTCTCCTCCAGGGGACTGGGGACTGCAGTGAACTGACTAAACTCTCCTATTTTAGTAATCTGGTCTCAAAATCTGGGATTTTTTTTTTTTTAATCATTAAATACAGCAGTTTGGGAAAGGCCTTGTTTCCAAAAAGTGATTTCATTTTGAGAAGTCCTTTATTTCCTCTACATACTTTAGTTTACTCATGAATGGTTGAAAAAGAGGATTTCAAAGTTTTCTTCCAGTTCTTGGCGACATCATATAGTAAAAACTCAATGCCATGTTCAGAGAAGTTCTTGAAGACTTATAAACACAAAGTCAGTCCAGATTTTATTAAACATTCAGCAGGAGCAGTTCCTTTGCTTCCTATTAAGAACCTTCATGTGTCTGGCAATCTCTCTGCCATATTTAATTAAGTAGGTCACACACACCACCACGATGCCACCATGTACAACTATTTAGGTACCAATAACAGTATATATGAAAAGAAGGAGAGGAGAGAGGAGTTAGCACACGTCCATCATCTAAAGCAGGGATCAGCAAACTTTTTCTGTAAAGAAAGACAGTAAGATAATAAACATTTTCGGTTTTGTGGGCCACAAGGGATCTCTGTCACATATTCTTTAAATATTATCCTTTAAAAACATAAAAACTATTCCTAGCTCCCAGGCTGTACAAAAACAGGCCATGGGCCGGTCAGACAGTAGTTTGCTAACCCTTATCTAAAGCATATCTTTGTCCATGTGTTCATTCACTCAACAAAATCTGATTGAATGCCTACTATGAGCTGGGTACTGAGCGGTAATTAAAGTATTCAGACTCTAGTAATTATATTTACTGCAGGTTAGGAAGACACTTTGGATTCCTGCAGCAACTGTCAGTTCTACAAAGAGCAACACTCTGCTTACCCCTACACTGAATTTAATGTTCAAGTGAGCAAATATCAAGCCTTCTTAGCACTCATCAATTGAAAATCAAAAATTAAATGCTGCCCTGGGTCTTTGCAACCACTATGAAACCACTGATAGAACGGTTTGAAGCATGACTCCAGTTAGCAAGCCTTTTCCCTCTCACATAGTTTTAGACTCCTATTGCAAAAGCTAAATATAACTGCTGCACTTGAGCAAGTTTACCATAGAGTAACAGAGCTATTTTCATCCATCACCATCCACAAGTCGACACGGAAGAGTCGACCTTCTACATTTTAGAAGAAATTGCTTTAGCAATAAAGACACCCTTACCATAACAAAATTCAGAAACTAACACACAAGCTAGAAATAAGTCCTAATTTGGTCATTAAGTCACCGACAAGGCTGCACTCCAAAGCCACAAAGAAACCCAAGACCTCACACCTAGGTGATCTAAGGGGCTCAAATATCACTAGACTTGCCTCTTGGAGGACACTCTTTCTAAAAGCCAGACTATCCAGACACAAAGAGAGGAACAGAGGGCGGCTTCAAAGGTCTATGGGGCCAGGCAGGTGACATAAACACATGAGGGAGCCTTGGTACGGACTGAGGCAGATATGTGCATCCTCCCTCTCAAGGAACACACACAAAATCCAGCTCCACAGACTGTTGCCGAGCAAGTATTCCAGGCTAATGTTGCCAAATTTTCCCATTTAAAGAGAGAGACCAGAAATTCACATTTTTATGTGCTATCACAGAATTTTTAAATGTTGCAGCTAAGTTTGGAGAAAATTTAACACTTCAGGGGCCCAAAACGAAAATATTGGGTAAGGGTTTCCAGAGAACACACCATCAGAAAAGAAAGGCGTTAAGAACCAGCATCTAGCAATCGCACAATTACTAAAACTGTCAATAACAACAGCAGCTAACAAATTTTTGAACATACATTAGGTCAGTTAATCTCATCATAACCCCAAAAGTTAAATACTGTTATTATCCCCATAGAAGAGAAAACCAAGACACAGAAAGATTAAGCAAGTTGCCAGACTAGAGGTGACAGTGATCTCAGGTTTATCTGACTCCAGAATCTCTGCTCTGCTATATAGTAAAACCATTTACAGAGTAATCATTTATTAATGGTCATGAATGTACATGCTATTACAAAGAGGCAGGGAAAAGGTCAATAAACACTTTAAACCTACAAATTCTGTACTCTTCTATGGCAAATTCTTGGCAACACTGCAGCCAATGCATATTAACTGAGGAAGTCAAAGGCTCGTCTCTCTTTAGGCACTAATGAGACTGGAGGAAAGAGGGGCAAAGTACAATGGAGGTCTAGTAAGTACTTAGCGGAAGAGGGCAAGGGCCATGTCTTGTTTGTCTTTTGTCCAGGGGAAAAGGGAATTCAATTTAAGTGCATATCACATACATATCTCATTGAAAAGCTCTGCAGATATTTTTATTAGATGATGTCTCTGTGGGGTGGGGAGGCATTTTTAAGGAAAATGGGAGGAGGGCGTTTAACAGAATTTCAGAAATTACTTTAGCAATTCTGACATTTTCAAACTTTTTCTGAAGTTTTAAACACTGAAAATCATTTGACTTTTGACATCTTCAGCCTCATTCATTAGTATCACATTTTCCCCAGCCCATTTCCTGTCTAATTTTTCTGTGGGCCAAAGAAACCAGAAAGGAAACTGTCAAAATGTGTATGTTGATTAATGCCTAGGAGCCCGAGGGCTAGATTTTAATGTTCTTTTGGGTCAGCTATTTCTGGAATTCAGGCCTTTTTTGCTCACTTTCAGATTTCAGACTGAATTCTGGAACATTATGGTTACCGGATGATCAGACAACCATAGCTAAAAATTTTCTTGTAATTTTAACATATATTTTCACTGCTAGTCACAGAACTACTGTCATAAAGAATCCAGTCTTTATCACCCAAAGACATATGACGGAAAAATAAGAACCTCTGCCGAAAACACCTAGTCTTAGTATCTAGTACATAAAGGTATTAGACTTTTTCTTGGGATTTGAGGTTTCAAAAGGCAGAACCCCCCTAATAAAGCTGAGCCTTACTCAAGAAGTCCCAAAGCTGAGCCCAGTGGAGACTGTCACATGCTTTTCTTTTATAATAAAAGGGATGCAGAAGTAAGCGTAGGGGGAAAACTATAGCCTAGGGTTTACAGCTTAAAGACATAACTTTTAAAAACAGTGTTCTCCAACCAGTGTCCTTAGAAAAATTAAATCACAATTTCAGGGGATGGGACCCCCAGCCCTTCCCCTTCCCAAGTATTATAGCTCCCCAGTGGTTCCAGTGCGCAGCCAAGGCTGAGAACCATTGTTTTAAAACAAGAGCCCCTTTCAAAGACAGCTTAACAGAAGGTCAATCACAGAAATGGAATTAAACCTTAACTAGGTGCTTTAAATTTGTTCAACTATCTTATACTAGTTTTCTGGTGGTAATGGGTTATTTAAACACAGTTGACGAGTATCACTAGGTTAAAGAAAGTTATCCAGGCTCTTCTGGACTTCTCAGAGAATAATAAAGTGATATACACTAGGCTTGTCAAGAAAAGGACACATATACAGCTTTCACAGCTTAATTTTCCTAGAGAACACTCCTCCTTTACTTCCCTTTCCATTCATTCTCCTCCCCTTAGCTTATGTCTGGCATGCAACATAACAAACCCACTTTAAAACAAATCCTGAGGATTGATCAAAACATTTGCCTGTGGTAAAATTTTACACTAATGTTTGAAATAAATGCTACTGAATGGAATTAGAAATATTTTTTCAGTGATTTTGCCCATAATATTTGACTAGAATTAATCTTTTGGGAAATGGATTGTTGCTCAATCTATAGACAGTTGAAATCTTTTCTAGGATTTAGAAGCTTGCAGGTAACTGCAAAGAAGCAAAACAAATGGAACAATTACAGTTGACCTTTGAACACAAGAGTCTGAACTCCACAGGTCCACTTGTCAGCATATTTTTCTCAACAGTAAATACTACAGTACTACACAATCCACAGTTGGCTGGATCCATGAATATGGAACCAGGGATACCAGAGGAACCGCAGATTCAGAAGAGCCTTGGATGAGGAGGAACCGGGGATATGGAGGGCCAACTATAAACTGTACATGGATTTTCACCTGTGAGGAGGGTCAGTGTTCCTAATCCCCAAATTGTTTAAGGGTCAACTGTACACAAGAATTTAAAAGGAGAAATCTGCAGAACATGTCTTATTTTTATTTGTCCAAGTCAACCACCAAAAAGAGATCTAGACCAGGCACAAATGATGAACCACCACCTCACATCAAATCTTTTCCAACAGGCCTGATGAACCTTGGGGTTTGGTTATTTCTTTAGAATAACGTATAGAATAGCCTCTCTCTCACAGCACCAAAAAAATGATAATAAGCAAAGAGAAGAAAAATTTCACATGGTAAGAATAGTGGCTCTATATTTTTTTAACTTCTGAGGAAGAAGGTTTCAAATAGAAGTAGCGGTGATTATGACCCAGAATCTCGCAATGTAGATTATATAAATTTGAGGGCATGAAATACTTATAAAGACAGTGAGTTATAGAGAAACCTCTTTCAAATTTTAAAAAGCTATTATTTTTAAAAAGCCACAGAGCTTGATACAATGTCAATTTTCTAAATGAGAAAAGATTTATAAATGAGACTTAATTCCCACTGCATTTTCTTGAAATCAGGGTGGTTTCCATTTTCCTAGCTATGAACCATATGATAAAAGTAATCCCAATCAAAAGCTGGATCCTATAAATTTTTTTAAAACTCTGTTATTTAACAAGATCACAAATTTACCTGGAAACTGGAGAGCCTGGGGCTATTTATTAGCAAACTTTCCAAATTTAAAATCTGAATATAAGGAAATAAAATCAGTTTAACAGAGCAAATTGGTTTTTCCTTTACATTGAAAAAGTGAAAGAAAAAAAAAAAGAACTGCAAAAACCATTTTTGCTTGCTTTAGGGAGGAAGAATATGATTCTCCTGCCAACTGCTGTAGCCAAAAGGCAAAAAGTAGCAGAGTTAGAGGGAAAATAATTTTCTTTTTAAAAATGCTCTCTATACGAACAAAAACTATGGGGGATAAGAGTGGCAAATGCTCAAGGAACTCTCTCTAGAAAAAGAATACTATTAAGTCATTTTGAAAACAGACAAGTGTTGTTTTTTCCTCAGCTTTTTCCAATTAAGACATATTAAGCAAGTATCCTGTGTTTCTATAGTACCCTTAATTCAGTGAAAAGAAACAAATGAAATCTATAATACTCACACACAATGACATAAGGTTTAAAAGTCCCCCCATGAAGAATCAAAAAGAACCACAAAGTTTATCTAGGAAGACCCTTCGTGTATATTATGAGGGTTTTGCATTGGGAGAATAAGACTAACATCCTACCTTATTCTTTGCCTCAACAGATTTTGAGACCTAAATGCAAAGTTCATTCTAAGTGTTAATATGTTGAAACAACTGTTATTTATTTGGAGCCCTGAATGAATTGCCATCTGGAGAAGTCACCAAGCAGCTTTCCTTGAGCTCTGGGCTTGCCAAAAACACTACTCGGGAAAACCATTCAAAAAAAACTTAATAGGGCTTCCCTGGTGGCACAGTGGTTGAGAGTCCACCTGCCGATGCAGGGGATACGGGTTCGTGCCCCGGTCCGGGAAGATCCCACATGCCTCAGAGCAGCTAGGCCCGTGAGCCATGGCCGCTGAGCCTGCGTTCCACGACGGCAGAGGCCACAACAGTGAGAGGCCCGCGTACCACCAAAAAAAAAAAAAAAAAAAAAAAAACTTATTAAAAAAATAAGTTTTAAACTTAATAAAAAACTAAGTTTTTTAAAACTCAGTTTAAACTTAATAAAAAAATAAGTTTTATTTTTCTCTTTTCTAATCCTTAAGGAGAAAAAGTAGTAAACTACACTTCTAATGCAGCTCTTTTTTACCCAATATTAAGAAACAAAGAATGTTTTAAAAATATAAGAAAAACTCATAAAAATAAAGCATTCCAGAAAGTAACCTATCTCGTTATGTGCCATTTCCCGTTACTTTCAAATTAGCAAAATCACTCAAGGCAAGAATATACCAAGTTGTTTCTCTCACTTATGCTAGCTTCCTCATAATAACACAATTGTTTAAAAAAAACACACAAAAACCCAAGGTAATTTTCAGAAGAAATTTTTAAAATGAGATTTAACAGCAAAAAGAAATTATCTCATAAATGTAATTTATTAATAAAATTTCCTCATATTCTATTTTCAAATACCTGTGCAAATCAGATTTTAAAGGCTTTCTAAAGTATTTAATCAGTCTTCCTCTAACATTTTCTCACTTCCTTAGCCTTTGCAAATATTTCCACACCTACATAACTGTCTACACAGAGGACTGTGTATAGATGACAATAAACTCTGAAAGAACAAATAAGTTTTCAACTGATTAAAGACAAGGGGAAACTTTAAATTGTAATTTGTAAAAACTGGAATACAATGAATGAATCATTCCCAGATCAATTTGTTTTATTTTTAAACAGGTATCTTCAAGAATGCCTCTTCTCTCAAGAAAAATGTTAAATTAGACATACATAGCTACCTTCACTGCTATACGCTGCAAACATGACTTTTAGTTTATTTTTGTTGCAGTTTTTATTAAGTCTATAAAAACAGTGACTCCTCAATCAAGTTTCATGATGCCTTTGTTTGAAGTCAGCCCCCCCAACAATTTTTGACTGCCAAATTCAGAGATGGCCCTTTGCTGTTTGAAGCTCTGTTATCACTATTTACAGTGTTTCTTCTCAATCAACTCCTACCCACACAACCCTTCATCTTAAACTGCACTAGTACCTTCCCCTCAATAATTTTTCAAACATGTTCTACCTGAGCACTCAAGCTATATATTGTGAATACCACTTCAATAAATAGGAGCTGGTTTCTTCTAGGACCCATGTGTACAAGGTTCTATTTGATTTACTCCCAAATATTATTTGTTCCCTTTTGAAACTAATCAAACATCCCAAATGACAAAACTATGATATTTTAATTTACAGACTGACATCAGATTATTTCAAAGCACTACTACAGAATGAGTCACTAAATGCAAGCAATCTACACAAGAGATAATAATAAAAGTTAACTAAATTATTTACCATTAATATTATTAGTAACGGACGTTCCAAGCCTTAATAAACTGAGAGAAGCACACAGCTGAAAATAATGTCTATTTACTGGCCTATTAAGGCTAAGATATTTGTCAAAAGCATTTTGAGCATTTAAACCTATTCTGACCAGTTCAAAAATTGTTTCACCGAATCTAAAGACCCAATCATCCAATTGCTATGACATCCTTGGTTTGCACAGTAAATTGCAAACTTGTACATATCTATTGGGAAAGAGAAATTATGGTAATTACTACCACAGTACATTTCTACCCAGGCTGAGATTGGAAACAAGTCCGTCTTAAGTCACAGGCAATAATACACACAACACAAACGGCAGGTTCCACATAAAGGAAAAGCACTAAAGTCCCAGTGCTTGGGGTTCACATTACGTGACGAGTTTAGTGCTCGCTTTAAATCAGTCTGAACTTTGGGGAGCTTACTTGCAAGGTGAGACTCTAACAGCTGCTATGTAGCAAGATCCAAAAACTAAAGAAAATTCCAAAGTTTACCAACTGGTGATTAGTCGAAGTGTTCAGAATATTAAAGTTTTTCCAGAATAAAGATCCCAAGAAAGTATACAGAATATGAAATAGCTTATATGTATGAATGAATCACACACAAGCTAAGAAATTAAGTGCTAGACTCTAAAACAAAGTCAAGCAGATGAAATCATATCTGGTAATAACTCTATTAGATAATCTTTATTCTTACAGCCAAAACTCTCTTTTATCTTCTCACTTTTAATCCTTATGATTTCTAAAAGTATGAATTTATAACATTTTTCTTTAAAAAGGAATTGTCTTTCCTCCATCTTAAATATTTGATCAGATTCTGAATTTTGGAACCCAAGTTTACAGTAATGATTTCATTACATCTTTATCATTTACTTTAATATAGAAAATAGAATTTTACTCTCTTAACTCTGATATTAAAATCTGGGTATGCCAAAAAATGGAAAGCAAGTAAATTTACCTTCAGAGAATCAACTAAATCATCAACTAAGAAGAGGCGTCTGAGTTCTTTTATCGTGCAGTTCACATGGCCAAGAGCAGAATTACTGTACTTCTGAACCAACTCCTCAGATATAGCAACTTCAGATTCCAAATACGCCCTAG
Organism: Delphinus delphis; assembly: GCF_949987515.2. Classification (NCBI taxonomy): domain Eukaryota; kingdom Metazoa; phylum Chordata; class Mammalia; order Artiodactyla; family Delphinidae; genus Delphinus; species Delphinus delphis. Next base: position 44,370,574 of record NC_082694.2, on the reverse strand, counting down.
AAAACAAAACACAGCATAACTGTCACTGACTGGATGATTTTCCCTGGATGTCTGTCAATCAGCAATAATATATCTGTAAAAGAGGACATTAGTAAAATATTTTACTATGGAAGCCTACTCTTTCCAAATTAAGCACAATGTAAAAACCAAGCATGGGGTATTTCATTGATAACGCGGGTACAGAAAAAAAAGCAGACGCTTTGAAACCAGACCTATCTGAGCTTGAATCTTAAGCTCTACCACTTACCTGGCTGTGTAACGTTTGAAAGTTATTTAGTCATCCCTGTAACCTCAGTTTCCTCACTTATACAATGGAGATTATCTTGAGATTTCAGTGAGTAATGTGCTTAACACAATCAGGCACGAAGAAGCACTCAATAAATGGTAGTTATTATTATGGATTATTATGGATTTGGTTTTTTCAGGAGGACATAATGTTATCCCATCAAAAAGTTTTGTTCCTAACAAAACTTCTACTCATTTCCAAATACTATACTCTCTCAGCCTAATCTTTAGGGGAAACTATCCAATAAGCCAAGCCCCCAATTGTGAAATGGCTGCCAAAAGTCAATCTCAGTGAAACACAATAGTTCCTGTCCATTTAGATGCCCCAATCTATACTGAATACAGCTGGAATTGTTAAAATTTAAGAAGACAACTGTAATGGGGGGAAAAAGTCAAGTAGGCAGGAATGCAAAGAATTGTTTCATTAGTTACTGTTTCAAAGAAGCCATTTATCTTAGAGCAATCAGAAGTGCTAAGGATTCTCTCTTATCTGTTGGAAGCAACTCTTTACCCAGTCCCTCCTCAGAAACTCCCCATATCCGTGGACCCTAGTTACACTGGAAATTACAGTCCTCTTTGATAACTCCTTGTCTCATAGTTTTACCCCTGAAATATGCCCCAAATGCACAGGCTCAGCGGCCATGGCTCACGGGCCCAGCCGCTCCACGGCATGTGGGATCTTCCTGGACTGGGGCACAAACCCGCGTCCTCTGCATCGGCAGGCAGACTCTCAACCACTGCGCCACCAGGGAAGCCCTGTGCCTCCTCGTTTACATTCGCTATGCCATCACTATAGTTTAAGTGCTCATTATTTAAAAACTGGAATAGTCTATCAGTGTCCAAACCAGTCTCTAATCTATCTTCTGATTCACTCCTTCAGCCAATGCCAGATTCGTTTTATTTGAGCTATACTAGATAGTGCTATTTAGGTTGAACTCAGGTGGGAATTAGGAGGCATGCTACCACCTAGCTATGTAACCTTGCAAAAGGCATTGAACTTCTTTAGGTCATGGTTCCAACTCTACAAAATTAAAAAACAGACTTCCTGAATCCATTCAGACTCAAACATTCTATGATTCTATGGTTCCAACTTTTCTACCACAGCCCTCCTAAATCCTTCCAACCTTATTTCTCACTACAATGTTGTAGCTCAAACTTGAGCCATTCACCAAACATTTTTCATCTTAATGTGAAGTTTTATTCCTCACACTGTTTTCCCAATCCACAGTGCTCTCCTCTCACCTCTGGAGATAGCACACCGTCAGTCAGCACCATCTCAAATTCCATCCATACACGATGCCTCTCCCAACCCTACTATGTAACTCTAACAATGCTTTCTTTTGTATTATTCTTACAGTAATTACCATATCCAACTCTGAAATATAAACATGTGTATACTTGTATATTTTTTTCTACTAAAGTATAAACTGTCAAGGACTAGGAATATATCTTCATTAGTACAAATGTCTAGCATAGGACACTTGTTATTTATTAGCCAACAAATAGCAAGTTATTATTATCAAGTTAAAAATGGTCAAACATTCACACCTACCCTTAAATCAGCAAAAATTTATTTATGCAGCTTTAAGAAATCTAGAAAAGTGGCTGATACGACTTTTAGCCGGTATTCTGCTTCTTTGTACCACTGCTTTTGTTCTTGCTGAAGACAGGATGCCTGGCCAGCAGGCCACAAAGGCAGCACTCTCCATCAATGGCACCCTGTGGATCTTTACATTCATTCAACTGGCATTTATGTGATACTAATGCAATGCCAGCACAGTCGTCACTATTTTCCAATGACCACAGGTTATTACATAAGAACTGTATGATATTAACTTTACTGTGACTGGAGAACTTGGAAAACTGTCCAAAAGGCTTATTAAATTGGCATGTTGGCTGAATTTACTTTATAATAACCATAAAAGGCCTTTGAGCTAAGGACAGTGTTTCTAAGGAAATAAAGAAATCACTAGTTTCTTCTAAAAGTCTTCTTTAAGAAATCAAACAATATGTAAAATTTATAGATAATTTAGAATTGTTCGCTTGACAATGTTTTTACATATTTCAGTGTAACTAATTAAAAATCATATTCCTTTACGATTTGTGGCATGATATAACTCTGCTATTTTGAAGTTGCATTTTCAAGTTACTGAATTCAAAGTTTGTTTCCCCATCTGTAAAATGGAGTAGTATCTATTCTCATAGTTTCGTGAAAACCAGGAGCCTGAAATTAGGATAATAGTGGTGTTAACTGATAGAAATTGACAAGTCTGAGATAAAAGACTCATTTAAAGACATGATGAATTCGTGGCTGTGGGGGGCTGGGTGGGGAGTTGCTGTGAGAGGTACTGATGCAGAGTGTCTTTTGGGTGTGATGAAAATGTCTGGAATGAGATGGTGACAGTTGTACAATTCAGTGAATATACTGAAAACCACTGAATTTTATAGTATGTGAATTAGACTTATCTCAATTTTTAAAGGGAGGTGAGGGTGGGGAACGTGACGAGTATGAAGTGAGGTCAGAAGATCCAAAGCTGAGGTGCATCCACCCCATTAGCAATTGCAGAGATAATGCTACTTGTCAAAATAAGGTAAGAAGATGACGGTTTAGAGGCAAGGAGATGCTGAAATAAAGGAGCTATCCAAGGATAATACAAAAGTAATGCCTTAGGGAAGGAAAAGAAGAAACTAGATAGAGAAGGAATGGTAAGAAAAGACATAGACATGATGAGGAAGCATAACAGAAAAACATTAACATACTATTGGAAAGAAAGGTATTTCTAATATCAGATAGCATAAAAAGTAAGCAATAAAGAAAATATAACTCTCACCAATCCCAAACATGTTAAAAAGATACAGCTTCCATACAAGTAAAATTAGGTAACCAATACCTACTTCTAATAAATAAATATTACTAACAAGTAGTAGAGTTAGGCGAATGATACATAAACCCAGTCTTTTCCATCATGAGCCTATGAAATGACTGTTAGGAAATCTCAAATGCAGATGCTTTTGGTATAGGTTTTCAGCAAACATTTGCAATTATCTTTTAGCAGTAAAAAATGCATGCCTGTAACTCTACAGATAGCAGAGTGAAGTCTCAATACTACTCTTGTTTATAGTGCTGCCAACTGTGTGCCTTGTTTTCCAAACATCTCACCTGAATGGGTGGCCTTCATCAGATTTCTGGATAGCCTGGATCACACCCTTATATATCCTAAAGCTGATAGTCACAGAGAGCAGGGCCAAGGCAATGTAGGCCGTTACACTCACAATGCTGAATACCGTCAATGAAAGCAGCAGGAATAAGCTGGCACCAAACACCACTCCAGTCTTCTTAATGTCTCTCCAATAGAGAAGGTCAACAACTAAAAATTTAAAAAGAAGAAATCTGAAATTAGAACATTACTTTACCCATTTGTATTTGGCACGTTTATATTTACTCCACCCACAAAAGTAAAAAGGCCTCTAGATAAACCAAAACCTAAAATACTAAAGATTAACTTTATAAGCTAAATTTTAAACCCACCCTAAGCTGTATATTAGCATAACACCTTATATTGATTTCCACTTACCATAAAATATTTCTCATTCAAATCTATTTCCTACATGTCCAAGTCATCCTGGCTCTACAAGATTATTAAATCTCTCAAGCCCAACATAGCAGGACACCTAATCTAAAACAAGAGGCTTCTTAAAAATCATCTTGAGGGTTTTTATCTTCACAAAATGCATGATATATTCAAATAACAAAAAAAGTATCTTATGCACTCACTAAAATAAGATATTTCAGTGACACAAAAATATATTTATCTGCAGAAAAATCACTAATTCAAAAAAAAACATGCCAAGAAACTAAAACTTTACTAAAAACTACACAGATGAGTTTCACAGCTCTGCTTTTAAAAGATCTCTGAGAAACTTAACAAAATTGTAACCTAACTTGGCTATCATTAAACAAAAATTTCCTGCAAAGCAAATAACAGAGGGAAACAGCCTTTTTAGATTACCTAAAAAGCTATCTCCCTCTAGGAGGAGGTACATGCAATGCCATAAAACTTCAGGTATCAAAGAAAAAATGTGTTGCAGTGTTATATAACGTTTATTAATAGTAAGGAATCAGACAAAGCTTAACCTAACAAGTCTGCTCTTGGCCCATGGACACAGGCCACTGTGGGGATCAAATAACCAGAGACCTGTGGTTTCAAGATCAGGTTATGTACAACCCAAGGAGAATTCTGCAGTGTGCCAAGGGGCTCTTGAATTCACAGGCTAAACATAATTCACCTCCTTCTGGACTGTGGACAGTTAGGGTGGGGGGAGCAATCTTACAGTAAAATAAATATGGATATACTCTCGAGTACAATTTTAAATAGTTGTTCATTTTTAAGATGAAGGAGGTGACAAAGAAAAATCACATTTCTGGGGGCTGCTTTGGTCTTGATCCCCAGGTCCTCGAAGGTATTTGACTTTAACGGTACCCCTGTTAAGGGTACTTTTGTGGGAAAAATTATGCATGTGAACTGTAAAATGTTAGATATTATTATGAAGCCCTAAATTCCCATTACTAAATATCATTTGAATACTGATTAAGATATTTTAAATGCCCATCACAGTGTGTCGCACATAGCAGGGATTCAACAACATTTATTATGTTTAGGGAACATTTATTCCATTCTCCTAAACAGGATTTGATTTGAATGCTATTAATTTAACATCCTATATATGATTTACGGCTTTGTTTTCAAACTCTGATTTCAACTATTTATTAAAGTTTTCCCTATTTCAAGTTCGCTCCAACTCTGCTGAAAACATCTACATCAGTTTTGTTCGATTCAACTAGTTTCTACTACTGTACCAAGATACTAACACAACTGCGACAGGACCAGAACTTGAAATAGTGTATCTACACTATGAATAATAAACACTGAATAAAGAAATAACAGCGATGCTAATAGTTTTCTGACATTCAGCAAACACTCAATGAGCTGATACTGTTCAAAAAACTCAACCTAGGGCTTCCCTGGTGGCGCTGTGGTTGAGAGTCCGCCTGCCGCAGGGGACGCGGGTTCGTGCCCGGTGCGGGAAGATCCCACACGCCGCGGAGCAGCTGGGCCCGTGAGCCATGGCCGCTGAGCCTGCGCGTCCGGAGCCTGTGCTCCGCAACGGGAGAGGCCACAACAGTGAGAGGCCCGCGTACCGCAAAAAAATAAATAAATAAATAAAAATAAATATACAGAGAAAAAGAAAACAAAATGTCAACCTATGAGTAACTTTAAATAAACTGTATTGCTGTGTTATGTCACAAACATGTTACTTTATAAACCACATGGAAAAGGATTTTAAAACATCTAAGTTTTCACTATTATAGGGCACCTAAAAGTTGACAACCTAGAAGAATAAGCAAGTAAGGTACACCCCAAACCTGCTTTTATATGAAAAAAACCCTCCTTTGTAAAAATGTCTGGTCCTCAAAGTGCTCCAAAACATTTATTAACCTTCAAAATCACTATTAGTGATAAAAAATAAATGCAGATAGCCTCACTATTCCTTACCATCATTAAAAACTAGTCAGTACAGGAATAAAGAAGCGGAAGTAGAGAATGGACTGGAGAACATGGGGAGGGGGAAGGGTAAGCTGGGACAAAGTGAGAGAGTGGCATGGACATATATACTACCAAATGTAAAATAGCTAGCTAGTGGGAAGGAGCTGCATAGCACAGGGAGATCAGCTCCGTGCTTTCTGTCCACCTAGAGGGGTGGGATGGAGACGCAAGAGGGAGAGGCTATGGGGATATATGTATACGTATAGCTGGTTCACTTTGTTATACAGCAGAAACTAACACACCATTGTAAAGCAATTATACTCCAATAAAGGTGCTAAAAAGAAAACTAGTCAGTAAAACCTGATTATGAAATAAATGACTTAGGCTTAGAGGTATATACAACATATATTAACGTCTAACCAAATTACCTAATAAAATAGTTACTGTTTGAACAGTTTCAATGACTAGATAAGAATTATTTATAAGTAGTCTATGATTTCTATGTAGATGGCTATGGTGCAAGGAAATATCAGTGACTGGGACTCAAGAGACCCACATTCTAGTACTGGCTCTGCATTGTATAACTTTGGATGAGGCTCTACTTCCTCTAGACTCACAGAAACTAACCTGATTCACAGTTAGTACAAAGATACATATCAATCTTGCATTCAAATTCCTAGTCAGTGCGTCCAAATTAGTGAGATTTAATGCTGTATTATCTGTGCCAAATAAAATTTTAAAATATCTGCTTCCTTTCTCGATCTAGATTTACTGGGGGGAGACAGGCTTAAATATTTTTATTTATATCAGTGTTTTTGAAATGCACCTTCCTAGAAACTCTTTCTTTTTTGGTCAAACATTACTAAAGCTTTAGGAGAACAACAAATTCATATTCCTATAATTTTTCAAGCGATCATGAACTATGTCACTATGACAACAGTATGAGAGGTGCCAAAAAAAGACTGAAAAGCTATACACTTTTTAGGCCTAAGAAATGTTTTCCAGGTTGCTGATCTACAGTCTCCACATATCCCTTTATTTCCTGAGTCAACATTTACCGGGCACTTAAATTATACCAAATACTGTCTGTAGACATTACCTCTTTCAATTTTTAAAACCCTATGAGGCAGGCTTTCAGACAAGAAAGTGAGAGCCAGCTCTTATATGACTGGACCCAAATGATTTAATTAATAAGTGGTACAACATGAATTTTTAACACAGGCTTCCTATTGATAAAGCTCACACTCATGTATGATGCCAAATTAAAGGCCCAGCACATTAAAGTCCTTCAAAATGTTACACATTTGCACATATAATGAATAGGCAGAGTATAAGCAGATAATTATTACATGTGAGATGAATCATAAAGGCCAAGAAGAAAGTAAAATTAACAAGATAGGTTAATTGATAAGGAACTTGTAAATTTTAATATATATACTTCACCTACAGTTAAATCCAAAAAGGAGAAAAGAGCTCTATTCCAATATTCTTGACCTGTATGTTTCCATAGTAGAAAACTATAATTAATCAAGCTGTTGAAAGCATCTTTTAAGAACCGTATGAATCTGATTAAGAGTGTGGTTTTCCCAGTAGGCTTTCCTATTGGGCAGAGAATACCCTCCCTACTAGCTTAATATGTACATACAGCTGATAGTTAAAATTCTGGTGCTTTGGGTATAATAAAGTCAATTTCCCCAAAGTTGATGACATGGGAATAGTCATGTATATGATCCAGCAGTATTCAGTGACTGCAGCCTAATATAAACCTAACTGCATGAAAGTACAGTAAACCATAACCTACTGCTTCCTTTCCACCTATTAAATGGTTCCTAGAAATGAGATCTTTTCAATAATTGGAAGAGCTCTGAAAATGTGGTATGCAAGTCGATACATACTGCATGAAAATACGTAAATAGTTATACAAGAGTTCTCAAAGCAGATACCATGAGAGTCTTGTGGAAATAAGCCCCAGGGATGCCCTGGTGGAGCCTTAAAGCACAGAGGAGGAACAAAGGGAAAAAGAGTCAAGAGAGACAGGACAACTAGGTACTGATAGGCACACGTAAGACAAAAGTAATATTTCCTAGAATAGGAAGGTCTGAGAGGCAATCTATACTGTTATCACAGTCATTGTGCAAAGTATAGAAGGATTTCAATCCTTTTTTGTAAAGGAATTTAAGAAATTGTTAGTGAAGCTGTACGGATGAAAAAATATTAGTTTCTAGCCACCTTAATTGACACTCACAAATATTTCAGGTCTCAGATTATTTAAATTGGTTTAAATGAAAAAACTTTGGAAGATTAAGTTTATCCAGGATTGTTGATTCTCAATGGAGGGAGTCATAAAGTTTTATTAAAACCCTTTCTGAGAAATATATTGAAACACTATTGCTTCTAATATCCATCAAGAAATTTATATCCATTAGTTAATTTAGATGTTTGCTCAATCCTGATACCAAAATCAGGCAGACACATCACAAGAAAAGAAAACTACAGACCAAGATTCCTTATGAATACAGACAAAATAATCCTCAACAAAGTACTAGCAATCTGAATCTAGCAACACATAAAAAGGATTATACACCATGGCCAAGTGGTATTTATCACAGGGATACGAGGTTGGTTCAACATATGAAAACCAATCAATAATACACCATATTAAAAGAATCAAGGACGAAACCCCACATGATCATCACAACTAGACACAGAAGAAGCATCTGACAAAATCCAAGACCCTTTCATTATAAAAACACCTGACAAACTAGGAATAGGAATGGAAGGAATGTCCTCAAGCTGATAAAGGTTATCTACAAAAAACCCACAGCTAACATCATACTTAATGGTGAAAGACTGAAAGCGTCCCCACCCACTAAGGCCAAGAACTAGGCTAGGATATCCCCTCTTTCAACTTCTATTCAACACTGTCCTGGGGGGGTATGGAGGCAGGGCAATTAGTCAAGAAAAAAAATAAAAGATATGCAGATTGTAAAGGAAGAAATGCAACAATCTCTATTTGCAAATAACATGATGTTGTAGGTGGAAAATCCTAAGGAATCCACCAAAAAACTACTAGAACTAATGAACAAGTCCAGAAAGGTTGCAGGATTAAAAAAAAAAAAATCAATATACAAAAATCAATTGTATTTCTATACTAGCAACAAACGATCTGAAAATGGATTAAGAAAATAATTCCATTTACAATAGCATCAAAAAGAGTTTAAAAAGAGTGAAAGACTCAGAAACTGAAAACTACAAAGTATCAGAAACTGAAAACTACAAAGTATTGTTGAAAGAAATTAAAGAAGACGAATAAATGGAAAGACATCCCATGTTTATAGATTAAAAGGCACTATTATTAAAATGGTAATTGATCTACAGAGCAATCTCTATCAAAATCCTAGCTGCCTTTTAGCCAAAACTGACATACCAGTTGCAGAATTCCTATAGAAATGCAAGAGATCCAGAATAGCCAAAAACAATTGTAAAAAACAACAAAGTTGGAGAATTCACACTTCCCCTTTTCAAAACTTCCAACAAAGCTACAGTAATCAGTTTGGTAGCTGCAGAAGGATGGACAGATTATGGAATAAAATGAAGAGTCCAGAAATTACATTTACATTATGGTCAACTGATTTTGACAAGGATGCCAAGACATTCAAAGGGGAAAAGAATAGTTTTTTCAACAAATGATGCTGGGACAACTGGATATCTAACTGCAAAAGACTGAAGTTGCACCCATACATTACACCATATACAAAAATTAACTTAAAATGGATTAAAGACCCAATGAGTTTAAAGTACAAAACTTAGAAGAAAAAAATAGGTATAAATCTTCATGATTTTGGATTAGGCAATGGTTTCTTAGATATGTCACCAACAGCAGAAGCAGTTTAAAAGAAAAAAAAAAACCAGATAAATTGACCTCAATAAATTAAAAACTTTTGTGCTTTAAAGGACACTATCAAGGTGAAAATTCAACCACAGAATGGGAGAAAATATTTACAAATTAAATATCTGATAAAAGACTTGTATTCAGAATATATTAAAAAAACTTCTTACAACTCAACAATAAAAAGACAAACCAATTAAAAATGGGCAAAGGATTTGAATATTAATTTCTCCAAAGAATACATACAAATTGCCAGTAAGCAATGAAAAGATGCTCAACGTCATTAGTCATCAGAGAAATGCAAACCAAAACCACAATCAGATACCACTTCAGACACACTAGGATGGCTAAAGTAAAAAAGATGGACAATGACAAATGTTGGCAAGAGTGATGATGATTGGAATCCTCTTACATTGCTGATGGGAATGTAAAATTCAGCCACTGTGAAAAACTGTTCGGCAATTCCTCAGAAAGTTAAACAGAGAGTTACCGTATGACCCAGCAATTCCACACCTAGGAATTTCCACCCAAAAGACTAGAAAAAAATCTATGTACACAAATGTTCACAGCAGCATTATTCATAATAACCCAAAGTGGAAACAGCCCAAATGTCCATCAACTAATGAATAAACAAAATATTCGTACAATGGAATATTATTGGGCAATAAAAAGGAATGAAGTGCTGATAACATGCTACAGCATGGATGAGGCTTGAAAATATTATGCTAAGTTAAAGAAGGCAAACACAAAAGGTTACACAGTCGTATGGTTCTGTTTACATGAAGTGTCTAGAATAGGCAGTTCTAGAGAGGCAGAAAGTAGATTTGTGGTTGCCAGTAACTGGGAGGAGGAGAGATGGCGAGTGACTGATGATGGGTTTAAGATTTTTTTTTGGGGGGGGGGGGAATGAAAATGTTCTGAAATTAAATGATGGTGATGGCTGCACAATTCCATAAGTATACTAAGTCAATGAGCTGTATGTACACTTAATTAAAAAAAAAACAAACTCATTTTAAACATGTTTCTCTGCTAGGTTGTAAGCTCCAGAAGACAGCATTTTATCTTACTACCTACCACATCTCCAGAGCTAAGCACAAAGCCTGAACCAACTAAACCTTCAATAAATATTACTAATTGATTACAATGAATGCACACTTAATGCCAGTTTAAAGCATGCACTAATCCTAATTATTCAAAAAATGTTTCTGTGCTTTGGATTTAACATTTGTTTTATTTAAACTACCATCAGATATCCACACTTATTAAGTAACAAATAGCAATGCTTTCAGATAATTTATAAAACAGTAAATATTGTTTTACAGGCTTGTCTCTCCTTACTAGACCCTGAAGGGCTGCTTAAATGCATTTCATCTTTATATTCTCATTACCTGCTTCATTAATATTTGCTGCACTGTCTGAATAGTGATCAGATTAAAATGTTTCTATTCCTAAGAATAATTAAAGACTGTAATATTTTCAAATTAAAATAAAGGACATCTTTAAATAAGAACTATAGGGTCACTAAAATGCTAATTTTGGATTCCTCTGTAATCACTTTATTAGTTTTGTTTATGAAGGAAGAGTTCAATGGCCTCTTTATCAGTGAGAAACCAAAATTAAGACAAAGGGCTTGTAAAGGAAAATTTAAACCTTCATGATTCCTGAAGTTTCCTTCTACACTGCAGAATGGAGTGTTAATCATGCAAGGCAACCTACTGTGATGTAAACTTTATTCTTAAATAAAATGTTCATGAAATATCCTTTTAAAGATCTGAAATTAATCTAACAGTGCTTTTTCCTCTTATAACAATGGAGGATGCTTGTGTATTACTAAAATAATTCTGATCAATTTAAACAAATTTTTGTCACTTAAAAAAAAGTGATTTATTCCCTGCAGTGCTTCCCCACTTTTGTTTTCCAAATGAAAATGTGAAAAATCTTTATTTTGATAGTGCTTTAAGCAGTAGCAATTTATCAAACTAAAATTTTCATTTAAAATAATTCAGTACACTATCATCTCTTATTCAAAAGAAACACTTCTGGCCCAATGCAGAGTAAGACGAGTTGCCTACATCTGGTAATCATTAACTGTCATCTGTCATAGCTAAAAATAGTGCCAGCCTTACATGCAGGAGCCATCCAATTACATTTTGCCTCAAATCAAATTCTTACTGTAGCTCTTCCTTGAACAGCCTGAAGTCAGGTTTCAATTTTTAAATCTTTTGTCTGGGTGGAAAAAAACATTGAACTAGGTGGTCCCCAAAATACTGGGAGAACAAGAACAGCTAGCAGTAAAATGCCTACTTCCTAAGCAAAAGCAAATATTAAGTTCTCTTTAATAAAGTCAGATGAAGAATGAGAAAGGGAGAAAGGCAGTTAAAAAGGAAGTTAATAAACATATGAATATTAGAATGATACTAAAGTTTCAGTTGTTATTTTTCACAACCATGGTCTTTATATTAATAAATAATTATGTATTTATTAGAAATCACAATCCTTAAATCAAATTCTTCCCAACTGCCAGGAAAAGTGACTAGAATTCAGAGTTGATCATTTATTACCACATAGTAAGCATTTTATCTCCATATAATAACCATTCACTTGGCTAAAAAATGACAGGTGGTGGTCCACAAAAATATCTGTGCAGAGTGGGAGCTTAACTCTTTCAGCAAACACGGTAAGAGGAGCTTGAGTCCTATTTCTTCCTTCTAGTTACCATCATGTAAAATTAGAAAAATGATAGCCACCTAACAAGTCAGTTGAAAATGAATGGAGATTTCACACATGGAAATGCTTGATGAATTAAACACACTAAATAAAAGTAATGTCTGAAGAGATACAGTCAGGCAGGGCAATCAAATATTAAATACGATGCTTAACTAAGCTCTGATTATTTAAAAGGTGAGTTCAACTTTCTCTGAAAGCACTGCTAACTTGGTTTCAGTTAGCAAGTTTCAGGTTGAAGGATACCTAGTATTGCTACAAAGTATCTCAACCAAATACTTGGCAAACCAGCATCTCTCTTGGCCATCTCTCCTCATCCTGTAGCTAGAGTTTTTAAAAGATACAATTTCAGGTCCTTGTCTTTTTCATCACTAAAGCTTCCCTGTCTTACTTCTGACAACTTTACAGTATGTTGTCCATTTCAACAACCACACATCTAAGGAAGAAATATTTTACATAAAACTAGTATAAATTCTGTATTTGCCCTTTCTATAAAAATTTAGTAATCCCCTATTCTGAGCAAGGAACTGTGCAAGTACTTTATATACATTATCACTAATCACAACAACTCTATAAAGTGTTTATTATCTGCACTTTATACATAAGGCAATCGAGGCTCAGAAGTATTATTAAATAAATTGTGCAGGGTTACTGATTGAAATTCAGGTCTGACTGTGAAGGTCTCACTCTTTACATCATACCACATATTTTGTATTTAAAGGAATTTATCAGTACTCAAGTTTGCTTTTTACCCTACTTGAGGATTCCAAATAGTGTTTCAACCCCAATTTAAAGAGAGAAGTAATTAACTAACACCATGAGCAGAGTTATATACACAGACCAGTAAATTCCAGTAACATAGATTCAGTAATAGGAGTAAATCATGTTCTGTTCAAACTGCAAATTGTAGTTCCTAGAAGCCATCTAAATTGTCCCTCTCTCTGAAAAAAATAAAACTATAAATAGCTATAGCTAGATAGATATTAATAGATAAGACAACACAAATCAACCACAACACAAAACTGCAGATCTTCCTAATAATGTAGCATTTTGTACGGTTAATGTTTTGAGTGATGTTGGAGAACTACTCCAAAAGAGATTGACAGTCCAATAGGCACTTCAAAACAGAATATCTGACCTCAAAAGATTAAGAGAAGCCACGAGGAAAGTCATTAAAACCCTTGAACATTTTTGTAAAAGGACATTACATGTGATCCACTGTGAAAATTCAACCACAAAAATATCATGTTGTGCTACCAAACAATTTTCTAGTAAAAAATACACACCAAAAAGCCCAAAAGCTTGATTCATCTCTGTTCATTCTAAGACTTATGCACAGCTGTGATTACAACCTAAACTTTGTTAAAAATAAACTAAAACTTATTTTCATAACTGTTGGTTTTATGTTTCAAGTCTTAACCAAATCTTTTTCCCTCCGTTATTTGCCATGAAATTTGAGCTTACTTTAAGTGCTTGTTTCTCTTATATTAAGTATCCTCAAGTAGAAAATGTCTTAATATACTGAAGGAAGGTAAAACTACCTATGATTGTTGCTGCCTTCTTAGGAAAATCCAAATTTCTCTGAGACTGAAAACAGTGAGGTTCAATAACCACCACAACAATTTATTTAATTAATTAGTTCATGTTGTTTTCAACACTTCCTTTAATCCCACATTCCATTTCCAGCTTTATTAGAAGATGACAAAAAATACAGCAGAAAATAATTCTAACTTCCCACTTCCAACTTTACTTCTTGTTGGCATACACACATTACAAGAAATAGGCACCAAACCTTAGAAATAGGAAATTGCTGCCAAAATCCTGTTTTCTACTAATAAAAACTAAATGGAAAACATACTGTTCCATAACTCTATAAACCTGAAAAGCTTAATAAACTGGAATAGGGGGGAAAGTCTGAGCAAATTACTAGTTTAAAAAGAGAATCAACTTCACTAGTAGGTAAACTAGTTATAGTTATACTTCTATAACCTTACACACCTATGGCACACACTCAGTATAAATGCTCAATGAATAAATAGCTAATAGTACAGATAATGAAATAAGGTAAAGTATTCACATCACTGACCAGGATAATCTATTTTAATTTTAGATTATTTAAGTGGAAAAAAATACACAAATGAGTATATACAACAACTATACACTAGCAACAGCTATTCTTATGGAAAATCAGAATTTCGGGTAATCTGAGAGTAGTAATTCCTAAATCTGTCTCAATTGCCAACTCTTAACAATAGACTTGCAGAAGTATCATTAACATTTAATAATTTTTTAATCTTAAATTGCTTTGAGCTACCTAGAATAAATATAAGATCGTGGTATTGAGGAGAGACAAACAGTATTTTAGTGTCTAGCAATACCTTACATAAATGCCTAAAAGGTGATTGGATTAAAAAGTTTGAAAGCAATGAGGCAAATTTAAACATATACATTACATACACATAAATACACATCCAGTAACATAAATGAGCATTATCCATGATAATGGCCCTATGCCACTAGCTGTCTAGTCCTGAACAAATAATTTAATCTCTTTAGTTTTCTTGGTTTCCTTACCCATAAAACAAGAATAAGTGACTATTAAGATGTCTTGCCTGTGGGTATGATCTAAAAATCCTGGATTTACAGAAGTTGCTTAATTAATTGCTCCTTTAAAAAAGGGGTAAGGTAGAGGATCCCTTTTATTTCTCCCATTTGAAAAACCATTTAAAAAAATTCCCAAGAATGGATGTATAAGGCTCAGGCCAGGAATAAACCTGGCTGAACATCAAAGTTCTCATCCTGTCACTTTGTTGAAAAGCTGTGTGGAGTCAATGAGGAGACCCAGTGATAAGGCCACCACTGTTTCTTTTGCTGCCTTCAAGGAATTTACAGACTAGAAAAAAAAGCCAATATTTATTTATATATATATATAAAATATATATTTTTAATTACATATATATTACATGTATTATATACATATATATTAGTTATATATAACTGTAATATATATAGATATAGATATATAACTGTAACAGAAGGCACAAAACGAAAAGCAAGAGATAGGAGTTCTGAGGAATACTGGATTCCCTCCACCTGGAAGGTGAATACTTCAGGAAGGATTGGGCTTTTGACAAGACTTGGGCAAAATGAAATGGGAAGGGGGATTTTAGACAGAGAGAAAAACACAAGCAAATGCAAAGAACAGTCATGTTTAGGAAACAAGTCCTTCAATGTGGCTGGAGACAGAGTAATGGGAGATGGGATTATAAAGGCTAGGATTAGACCATGGAATGCCTCTTAAAAGTCCAGGATAGTATGAACTTAATTTGAAAAGTAAAGGAAAACCCCTTAAGTGCTATGATTAGAGCCATACTTTAGGAAGATTAATTTGGCTTAACATATAGGATTTAGTGGAAAAACCAGTTAGAAGTTCTGACAAGGAATTAAGAGTACCCGGATTTGGGTAAATAAAGAAAACTGAGAAGATATTTCCATTGCTCCCACTACTTATCCATGCAAAACTTTAAACCATATATAGGAGAAAAAAATTACCAATTTACTTTTTCAATTTAAATCTGGTTCTCATCAAGTAATTTACTTAAAACTGACAAAACAGCTATCTTAGAAAGAGTTAAAACCATCAGAAATGCGTATGTAGTACTTAATCTTGGCCAAGGTTTCAGGACAGACACTCCTATACATTACTCAAAATAATGTGTATCTTTCTGAAGGGAAGTTCTGCAACATGAACCAAAAGCCTAAATACTACAACCCAGCAATTTGGAAATAATTATGAATAAGAGCAATAATTTATATTCAATTATATTCATTTTAGCTTTCTTCATGTTTGCAAAAAATTTAGGAATAACTTGAATATTTAACTATAAGGGATCAACAGTACATACTTAGAATACTACACCCATTAAAACAATGTAGAATATTTCTAAATGAAAGGTATTTCCCCATTTAGTGTGAGAAAAATGATTATGGAACAAAATGTACCATACGTAACCCCAACACATACACACACCGTTAGAAATACACACCAAAACCACTCTGTGAAGTGATGGTTTTATTCTTCCACAGACCTTCTAAATTTTCTACAACATACACACGTACATACACACACACAGTGTTGCACTACTAAACCAAGATCCAGAAGAAATATCTAATGAAATGACTAAACGCTGGGTTTCAACTACGTTTAGAACTGAAAAGCAGGAGGCTTCCTCCAATCAATAGGTCTCGCAATTGATTAACACCCAAGTTCCCTTCTCAGGATTTTTTTTTGGGGGGGAGATTCCCAGGGACATTTATTTCAAGCAGCCAAGACCCCTTTCTCCTCTCTACCTGAATGTCAGTATGAGCGTACACCTTTACCCATATACTCAGTAACCTTTGAAAGAAATTGAAAGTGACTTAGCAAAAGTAAAGATAAGGGAGCCCTACAAGAACCTCTGCAAGAAGTATGCTCCAGAAATGGTCCAAAGTCAGTTTTTGTCTTGCCGTATAATCAAACTGAATTTTAATGCTAGAAACATTTCTGTCCCCATCCTACACAAACTCCTCTCAAAGGTCACCTACAGTATGTTAACTGCCAAATCCCAAAAACACTACTAATAATGGGTAGTGTTGTACATATTCCTAAAATTCAACAGGGTCCACAATCATTTCTCAATCTTCACATTAAATGGCTTCTCTCTAGTATTTAACCATCCATTCCCTCTTGAAAAATCTCTCCCTCCCTAATATCAGGGAACCAGCCCTAACCTGCTGCTTTTACTGCTCCGACTATAACTTCCTGATCCCTCCTTGTGCTCCATGTCTCCACAATATAGGTTTTAGGCTCTCCTTCCTTAATCTTGTTCCTTTTTTTTTTTTTTTGCGGTACGCGGGCCTCTCACTGCTGTGGCCTCTCCCATTGCGGAGCACAGGCTCCGGACGCGCAGGCTCAGCGGCCGTGGCTCACGGGCCCAGCCGCTCCGCGGCATGTGGGATCTTCCCGCCCGGGGGCACGAACCAGTGTCCCCTGCATCGGCAGGCAGACTCTCAACCACTGCACCACCAGGGAAGCCCCTTCTGTTCTTTCTATGCAAATTTCCTCACAGTATTCATCTGTCTCACTTTGCATTCAATTCCCAATTCTGCATTCATCATTAAGCCTGTCATTTCTCTGAGCTTC
This sequence comes from Delphinus delphis, assembly GCF_949987515.2. Classification (NCBI taxonomy): domain Eukaryota; kingdom Metazoa; phylum Chordata; class Mammalia; order Artiodactyla; family Delphinidae; genus Delphinus; species Delphinus delphis. Next base: position 44,352,948 of record NC_082694.2, on the reverse strand, counting down.
AAATTTGAAGTTTCCAAAACAGAACTTTGCATCATTTCTACCTACTTTAGCTCTATTTCTACTGACACTAAAGCACTAGCATTGCCAAGGTTGCACTCTGACTGAAATTTCATGTTGTCCTTTGAGTCCCTCCCTCACCCTAGTCCCACAAATCTATGTCAAATATCAAGTATTCCTTTCTAAGTTTCTCAAACCTGCCACCTCCTTTTCATTCCTACTTCAGGCCAAGTTCAGGCACATCTGGGCACAAATACAGTCATCCTGTTCTGCCTCTAAGTTCTTCTCCAATTTATCTTATATAGCACCCCAAAGCAGTCTTTCAAACTTGCTGTCATTTTACCACTCCCTACTTTAAAACTTCCAAAGGCTCTTTATTTCCTTTATGATAAAATCCAAAAGTCAATATCTTCTGCAATCTGACCCAGGGTATCTTTTCATAAAACCAGAGAACATCAAAATTGGAATACTAGAAATCATGCAGAAGAGGAAACTGAAGACCAAAAACGGTAAGATTCTCACTCTGGCCAAAATCAAAACATATGAGAACAGAAACTTTAAAAACTAGGTTGGTGTTTCCTACATTTGCCTAATATTAACACAACCCTTTGTCAAGGTGCTTAACATATTGCCATGCCTTTCCCCTATAAATTCTGATGTGGTAGATCTGAATAGGGTCACAGGAATCATATAAAAATAAAGAAGCACTAGGTGATTCTCCTCTTCAGGGAAGTTTGAGGAAACCTGACCTAGATCTTACAAGTCTTCTACATTCTTTACTTATACCAATCTTATCTTTCAACTACTATCCTATAAATATTCTGTTCTACCCAGAAAGCTCTATTCACTGTCTAAATTACACCTTGTTTAGTGGTTAAATCATTCTCCCACCCCACCCAAACCCCCAAACCTACCCAATTCCTTCTATTTTAAGCTCTTGAAAATCTTTTGACTGTCTTAATCAATGCTTTCCATTTTAACCCCAATAATCAGGTACTTCATAGATTTCATTTATTGTAAGTATCCCACTAAGAACAATAGAAAATCCAAGATGAAAAATGTATAAAATATAAATTATTAATTTTGGTCTTAGCCTGCAAGATAAATGTCTTAAATACTAGTTAATAAGCTAAAAAAAGACTCTTTAAAACACGGAAATCAGAGTATCTCTCACTTCTTTATACCCTTACATGTTACCATAATCAGATATACCAACTGGATGTATTTCAACCATGGGACTTAAGGAGGGAACAAGGGTGGCAAAAGAGTAGAATAATATATGGGCTTAAGTTTGTTTTTTAATATACCTAGAAAGCTTAGACTCTTTCCTCTATCGCCACACTTTTCATAAAATGAGGAAAAACTCACTCCATGGCAGTTTCAGCTTCTCACGGATTTCCATTTAAGTCATAACCTCTAATCTGCAACGTTAAAATTAGCTGCTGATAAATACTAAAATATAACTTAAGCAATGAACCAGAACAATAGGTAAAGTTAGTCTTCCCAAGCAAAAAAGCCAAACACTAAAAAAATATCAGGCCATTCCACTTACATACAAAATGAGGCTCCCCAGAGACAGACATTCAAGCGTAAATTTGATTTTATACTTAGTACCTAAAAATAATCAAAATAAATGTCTGGTATAATAATATGGACTATACTGGAACTTAATTTCTCCAATCTCAAAATATTCCTAAATTAGTTTAGCAAATAAAGAACTTAAGATGCTATTAAATGGTCTAAGACTCCAATTATTAATACAGAGCCTTAATAGTTGATGAGTAGGCCCTGATGTGATTTTTTACCTATTTTTAAAGTCTGGATTTATTGTATTGTTATCACTAGTATCAGTTTTACTTATCGAAAACTAATATAGCAATTTACTTTCCCTTTGTAATGCTAATGGTCAGAAAAGGATGAAGAAATAAAAATCCTTCTATTCATTAAATTCACATGTAAAGAAACAATAAAGGTAAAACTCCAAAGCTATATTATTTTCTGTTAAGTGTTAACTGTAAGATCTTTCCAATGTCTCAATATGAACTCAATCTTAAGCTCACCTTTTCCCCACAATACTTCATTGAACCAATTTTTAAAAGGATGTTGTAAAGGTTCCTGTAATTAGCTACACATATTGCTTTTAGAAACATTATCACCAATCCTGCTAACAATTCTGCTATAGAAATTTTTTTTTTTAATTATAAAACTTGAATGTGGCCAGGAAAACAAATTGCTTGTGTGGAATGTCTAACTGGACTACTTAAAAATAGCTCTAATATGGGAACATATGTATATGTATAACTGATTCACTTTGTTATAAAGCAGAAACTAACACACCATTGTAAAGCAATTATACTCCAATAAAGATGTTAAAAAAATAGCTCTAATAATTTTTAAGACAATTTATTATAAAGGTCAGATACACAGCCCACCCACCTTCCCTTTTTCTTAAAATGGCACATTTAACCATCTACATAATAAAATACTTTAAAAATATTCATTACACTTACAAGCTTAAATTCTTACACAACCCCAATCCACTGAGACTTGAAAGGATCTGGGCTTTCAAGGGGGAGGAAAGGGGATCAAGATCACTGATTGGTTATTACAAGGACAAAGGTTAGTGACTTAAATATGGACACACATTTAAAACTACTGTGTATACATTTTAACCATTTTAAGATACACAAAATTATAATCTAATTAAAAGGTGACTGGTAATAACTTTAAAGGTTCAATAATATTTCCAAAGAAGAAAACAGGCTTACTGCAAACACAGGATCTTGCTATCTACAAACCTTTGGATAGAATTTCAACTACACCAAATCAGATTAAAAAAAAAAAAAAATACTTAGTCACAGAAAATATGTCATTATGGAATACAAACATGGCTATGTAGATTTATCACACCAAAGTGACCAAATGAAATTATGTTAAAACTATATTGTTCACAACCTGCAAGATTAAAGAATAGAACCTAATCAACGATAGGACTGCAAAGACTAAATCAAATGCCAGTGAAGCAGAACAGCGTGACATTTTCTCATACATAACGAACCGCAAAAACACATTTGAAATAGCTGTTTTAATCCTTTACTCTTAAACCCTTCATAGGCTTCATTTTCAATCCAAAATATATCTGAATTGCAAAGCTTATTCATAGAAATATATATTACTGGTCACATTAAAAAATGAATAAAGATTAAAAAGCAGATATACCCTTGTCCTTCCAAGTTTTCTTCTGACCGTCCATCTCTTGTCACGATCTGCCCTACAGATGCAATTATCAATTATGCATACCAACAGAAAAGCTGTAACTGCAAAAATCTACCCCCTGAGACATGAAATATCCGTTTCCTCAACCGTATCTGCAGTCTCCTCTGCTGCACAACTGCAGCAGGACTGAAGTCACCTGACGCCTTCTGGGTGTGGAGCAGTCTGACGCAGTGCAATCTGTAACTAGGCTACTAATACTCAGGCACTACCGCCTTCCTCTATCTGTTTATTGTTCTAGTCTTTTGCTTGTTGCTCACACCAAATGGAGCTACTTTTGCAGGGGGAGGGGAAGGCCACCAAAAGAAAAGAAAGAAAAGAGGGTTGTTCTTCTGGCAGAGTAAACCACTGAATATATTTGAAATGCACTTAAAGCCATGTACAGTTTTTTATAATCTTATTTTGTTTTATTTTTATTTATTTATTTTTTGACAGATAGGGGAATTATGCTGCTGGTTTCCAGCTTCATTTAAAACTTTAAAATCAATGGTTACCTGATAAGATAAAAATGGACTGATCCAAAGAAGGGTAACAGCTTAAATTTCAAGCCTGGGAAATGCGAGTCTCTTCTTACTTTCTCTTAAATTATCAGCATTTTGCACCCTTATGAGGGTATGGCAGGAGAATCACAAAGTCAAATTATTAATGTTTACTGAATATGTTACTTAAATAGAAAAAATTTTTTACTTAATTTCAGCAATCTCATATTTCTCAGGTAATGCTATCTTTTCCTTCTTTTGCAACTACAGAAATCCAGAGACTTGCAAATATATACTTATTCTTAATTACCACCTGCTCCAAATCGATCTTTCAATAAATATCTATTAGACACCACTGCAGGTACTATTAATAGACTCTTTGCTTGAGGAGAAATATTCAGGTGCTAATTATACCACATTTGCTTTGAGAAAGTGACATAAGACCAAACTAAAATTTTACTGATAAAACAAATCTATATAAGAAATTTCTGAAATTTTTGTTCAACTTTATAAAATTGGCATTCGTTCCAGTGCAGAATATTACGTCCTTACTAACGTCTCACAACTGTTTTAACTGATATTATCATTTGACTTAGCATTAAAGGCAACATATAATGACAAATCAGCGAAAATATTTTTAAATGTGAGATATGCTTAAGTATTATAAGATATGGAGCCTATGTACAAAACTACATACTTCAGAAGACTATATAGCTACATTGAAATAGGTATGATATTTTTTGGAACTTGCTGTAAAACTGTGTGGGCTGCAAAACCCTGCAAAATTCTTCAAATCAGAAGTGGCCTGAATATCAAGAACTCAGTTCTTTTCCTCCCTGCCTCTCTAACTCCAAACATAAATAAAGCAAAGCAATTTTTAAAGAGAGTCTAGTATTCTCAGCTCAGAAGTTAATATTTAACTTTAAACTTTATTCACTGAACCCTTGTATAATGTGATATTTGAGAACACTTGTCACCAAGTCATATCATAGCTGAAAATCTCTGGCCTCTTCATGCAATAGTTAGAAATCCCAAACTATTCATTAACTACATAATATTTTCAAAACAGTATTTTCTAATAATGAATCCCTTAAGACTGAAGGCCAATAAATACTTTAGCATTAGAATAACGCACTCAAAAACATCGCCCAAACACTGTTTTGAAGTCAGAGATTACTACACTAATAGTAGGGGGGAAAAAAGATTTCTTGAGAAAAAGGGTATTTACCATTCATTTTATTCACATCTTCCAGTACTTGACTTGGTGTAACAATTTTTAAAAATCATCTGAGAGAGCAAGAACATATAATAACACCCATTCATCTAAATGTTAAACATACTTAATAGCTCCCCTGGCAGATTAAGAGGTCAAAATAGGAGCCCTGAAATTAGACCTTGCATAGTAATATCTAATTCTTTAGCTTTTATGATCTTTGCAATTTAGGCTATTAAGTTTACAGGGAAAACTAACTAAGATAAATCAATTTACATTTTGCCCATTTCTTTCTTAGAAAGTTTTAAAACTAGAGTTGTTTTAAGTTTGGTAACCTAAGGAAAAAGTGCTTAAATTTTAAAATCTGATGAGACCAATCTGTTAAAAATGTAAAGCCACTGGGCGAGGCTTATTGTGATGACAGGATCAAATGAGTTTGTGTATGCAAAAGGCCTTAGGACAGTGCCTGATAAAAAGTGGCCCTATGTAAGTGCTAGCTATTTACTATTATTATGCTATAATTTTTAACCAGTAAACCATAAGGAAACAAAGCCTGTAAATCATATCTAAGAAAGTGCATATATTAAGCCATTCAATTCTAGGCAATAACCCAATACCCTCTTTAAAAAGAAGCACCCCACCACCACACACACACACACACACATTACTGTGCTTTGTTACTGTAGTTCTATTCTCCTCCAGCTGAGAAAAAATTTTATATGGGTAGATTACAGGTCCTATTCCATATTAAATCCCAAGATAACAGGCAAATAGAGAACATAAATCTGTTAAAAACTTATTTGTTTTCCTTCAAATATTTAACATTTTGTTTAAAAATGAAAAATTATTTCAAGGACAATTTTCAAATAGAGCAGATACCACATTGATTATTTGGGATAGAAACTTATTTTCCCTTAAAAGTAAAGGCTTCCAAAGGAGAGAAGCACAGAAGATTCCTTTATTTATAATACAAGCAAGTAAAAGTGCTGTCTGAATTCTAAGTCCTACTGCATATTGTGCATGGGGGTAGGGAAGGGGGGAATTCTTCTCTTCCTAAACTCAAAATCAGCCTTACACTGAACTTTTGAAATCACCTGTTCTGAGTTCATGATTGGCAACTTCTCATTCCTCAATGTCCATAAACCCAGTACCTCCCCAAAGCATGACAAAAACCAATGACCAAAACCACCCCAAACACACCCCTAACTCCTTTCCAAACAGTACCCATGCTCTAAAATTACCTACACTCTCTACATTTCTCTTCTCTTCATATCTCAGATCAAAACTCTCATTTTCTTCGTGCACTTACCTCATTAGCAGGAAAATTATATGATTAAAATAAGTCCTACTAAAGAATAAAAAACTCCTTTCTCTATAACACTCTCATAAACGTGTGTGTGTGTGTGTGTGTGTGTGTGTGTGTGTGTGTGTGTGTCTTGTACCTAAGTGGCAGGATTTCCAACAGTAGAGGACTGTATTTTGGAATAGGCAACAATATGTAAACTCTAAGACCTCCCAGGCCAGCTCTCCCAAGATATTCCTCTTTTTCCATTTCTTTCCTTCCTCTAATTCTGAACCCCAGAAAAACTCAAGTTTTTGTTTTGCTTTGTTTGCTTTACAATGTTTAGAAATGAAGGCAAATAAGGTGAGAAAGAGGTGGTCATTTGGATTGAAAGTGCTACTCTCTAAACTGGGGGTTGCTTGTATGCAATTCTTGATCGCTAAAAAAATTTCTACTTTCCAGCAACAGATAACAGGACTTTTTAATAAAAAGAAAAAAATTACAGCTACACAGTAGTTTTAAACTTACTTCAAAATTTAATTATTCTGAACTATACAAAAGTATAAAACTAAACATATGTCCCATTACTGAAAGATATTAAATAATGCTGTTTAATACCATATGCTGTAACGTAATGCCCTCTATGGACTAAATTACAGCACTTCAGCACTAACTACTGAATTGAACCTTAAGACATGAACAAAGACTTTAGTCTAGAAAATGAATGACAAGTTAAAAAATAACCAAAATATAATGAGCATTTTAAGGTCTATAAACAATTCCATATAAGCTGATAAAAATACATACTAAAAATTATACAGAAAGAAACTGAAAGTGATACTATTCAATGAGAACTAAATAAATGTTGATTTCTTATATTATAATCTAAAATAAATACACAGATAATCCAAAAGATCCAAAGCATTTTTAAACCTGGAATTTAAAAATTTAATAGTCATTGGGTTTTGAACAGATCTTTTAAAACTTTTAAGTTTTCACTGAAGTACATGTTTGGGGGAATCTTTAAGGTCATTTCATAATGTTTATCATAGCATGATTCAAGCATTTGTTTGATTCAGTACGATGTGTCAAAATTCAAAATTCTTTTATAAAGTCATTTTCAAAGTCATTTGTTACTGTGAAGCAGATATCCACAACTCACTAAATTTCTCAGCCCAACTGAATTTCCATATGGTCAATTACAGAGCATTCCACAGACATCGTTTTCTATCTACAACACTAGATGGCACCAACACCCATAGTACCGTTGACTGTCCAACCCAAAGCATGCAACCTGGCTAAAACTGTTCTCAATTTTCTGGCTCTTCCTTAGGATTGTTGCCTGGTACTAGGGGACTATCAGAGTGTGATGGGGATAGGAAAACAACTCCAACACCAGAAAGGCATGTGGGATAAAATGATCTCTGACCAGAATTCAAAATCAATTTTGAACAGATCAGAATTAAACATAAAAATGAAACTATAAATTAGTAAATAAATTAAGTTATAAATTTTCCCAGGTGAAAACTGAAAATATCCACCAAAATGCAAAGTAAAATAAAAATTATTTAGAAAACTAAGGGAAAACTGTAACATGACAAGGATTTGCATCCACTCTATATAAAGAACTCTCATAAAATCAGAAAGAGGCGATTCTAAATTTTAAAATGGGCAAAGAGTATGAACAGGCAATTCACAAAAGAAATACAAATAGCCAATAAATATGTGGAACATGCTCACCTTCACTAATAATCGAAGATCGAAACAGCAAGATAACTACTTTAACCTATCAAACTGGTAAAGGTTTTTTTTTTTTTTTAAAAAAAAGACAGGTATACAATGTCTGGAAGGATACATGAGAAGTCTAGTAAATGACTCTAAGAAGGAGCACTAGGCAGCTTAGTTAAGACAGGAAGAAGACTTACTGTAATAGTACTTTTTGAATTTTGTATAATGTATAAGTCCTTAGCTATCAAAATTTTCTGATTAAAAAAACAATATTAATAAATACTACTAATTGTTGGTGATCAATAGAGAAATGGGTTGTTGTCTTACTCCATTAGAAGGGTAAAAATCAGTACAAGTTGTGACAAAAGATTAATCTGCAAAATATACAAAGAGATCATGCAGCTCAATATCAAAAAAAAAACCCAATCAAAAAGTGGGCAGATCTAAATAGATATTTCTCCAAAGAAGATATACAGATTGCCAAAAAGCACATGAAAAGATGCTCAATGTCATTATTAGAGAAATGCAAATCAAAACTACAATGAGGTATTACCTCACACCAGTCAGAATAGCCATCATCAAAAAGTCTATAAACAAATGCTGGAGAGGGTGTGGAGAAAAGGGCACCCTCCTACACTGTTGGGGGGAATGTAAATTGATACAGCCACCACGGAGAACAATATGGAGGTTCCTTAAAAAACTAAATATAGAACTGCCATATGATCCAGCAATCTCACTCCTGGGCATATAACGGAGAAAACTAGTTTGAAAAGATACATGCACCCAAATGTTCATTGCAACACTATTTACAATAGCCAGGACGTGGAAGCAACCTAAATGTCCATCAACAGAGGAATGGATAAAGAAAGATGTGGTACATATATACAATGGAATATTACTCAGCCATAAAAGGAACAAAATTGTGCCATTTGTACAGACATGGATGGACCTAGAGACTGTCATACAAAGTGAAGTCAGAAAGAGAAAAACAAACATCATTAGCTTATATGTGGAATCTAGAAAAATGATACAGATGAACTTATTTGCAAAGCAGAAATAGAGACACAGACATAGAGAACAAACATAAGGATACTAAGGGGGAAGAGGGTGGGTGGGATGAATTGGGAGATCGGGATTGACAATATATACACTACTATGTAAAAAATAGATAACTAATGAGAACCTACTGTATAGCACAGGGAACTCTACTCAGTGCTCTGTGGTGACCTAAATGGGAAGGAAATCCAAAAAAGAGGGGATATATGTATACGTATAGGTGATTCACTTTGCTGTACAGCAGAAACTAACACAACGTTGTAAAGCAACTATATTCCAATAAAAAATTTTTTAAATTAGTACAAGTTTTCTGATAGCCAATTTTTGTCAAAACGCTTAAAAATGTACATACCCATTTCCAAGGGTTTTATTTCTAGTAATTTATGGAAAAGAGTAATTTGGAGATATGTACAACATATTTAAACATAAAGAGGTTAATAATAGCATTATTTATAAATTTAAAAAACTGGAGACAATCTAAGGATCGTAGAGAACTGATTAAATTATAATATATCCAATACCAAGGAACACTAAACATTAAATAATCACACAGCAGAAAAATAAAGACATGGAAATTTTGGCATTATGCAATATAATATATTGCTGAATTTTGTAAAGCAATAAACAATATATAACGTATGATCCCAGTTTGGAAAAACACCTTTTTTCACTGCATTCATAAAGTATCCATATGCATAGAAATAGACTAGAAGAATATATTCTAAAATATTAGCAATGATTATGTCTGGGCAATACAATTACAATTTTTTTGTCATCTAAATGCTTTTCTCTACTTCTCAAATTTGTACAATTAGCATATATTACTTCAGATTGCTTCATGTACTGCTACCCTGACTTCACTGACAGTTAGCAGGTCCCTGAGAGAAATTCTGACTACTAAATTTAACTGACGCTCAAACAGATTAAAACATCTGCCCAGGGTCATACAGCTAAAAAAGTAATCCAGTAAAAAAGCCAGGATTAGATCTTAGGTGTGTAAGATGCCCAAGATGAAGTTCTTTCAACCATATTATATGTAGCAGTATCTATCTTTTATAAAGGTTCATATTTCATATTTATTTTCAATCTGTATTGGACCCACAGTAAGCACTAAATAAATCCACACTAATTTGACAATGTCAAACATTTGAGTAAATATAATCATTTCCTTATTAATAAGTCAGTTTCTAATTTAGCTACACTTATATTTACTCAAAGCCTTCCAGTTAAAGATAATTCTACTCAATGTGTTAGATTAAACATTTTCATTTTTCAGGGTACTTAAATTTCTACTTTCATCAGATTAACTGCTCACTGTCCTAATCAAAACCCAACTAATAATATTCAAGAAGCATCCTATATATGCTCACTAAAAATGTATTTTAACAAAATACTTAATATCTATAATGCTTTACTGAGAAAGCCCAAAAGCTATACAATCAATTTTTAAAATTAATATAAGAAAAATGTTTTAAGTTATAAACATCATCAAAAGAAAGTTCTTATTCATGAACACATTTAAGAAGTATCTATAAATTGGCAAAGGATAATTTTTAATTCTTTACCTAGATAAATGGGCCATTTTTCAGCGAGTTCTTTATTATGGCAATACTATTTGGTTATTCCTGGAAAGCACATACTTTAAGTGTAATGAATAATTAACATCTGGTTGGTTTACACTTCACTCACCAAGTTACAACAGGTCAGCAAAACACAATCTATACTATGATTATGAACTTAAAATGTTCTGTGCACTAGTGGCAAACCAAGCAACCAACAAACATGTATTAAGCAATCACTATCATTAAGTCAAGATCTCAGTGGTTTCAATGGGAGACATTAGCACCTTTCTTCACCAATGACCCACCAACAACAAAGACAGCAGCGGTCCAGCTGAATAACAATAGGGTTATTCACTCTCCACATGGAAGCAACAGAAGGTTACCCTCATTCTAATATCCCTACTTATAGAAGACCACATGAGAAAATGTACACAGTAACCAATGTTCCTGACATTTTTAAAAATGCCTTGCATTGGTTAATGCCCCCAACACAATAGGTATGTAATAAAAGCAGCAGCACCCTGGTCATCTGCTATTTAGGACAATAACTGCTTGCTCCAAAACTGTGAAGGGGACAAAACCTAGGTCTCATCCCAGTTCTTCACTTGTCGGAAAAAATATCTCCTTTGTGGAATCGGATAAGAACTAATATAAATAAGAAAGTTAGTCAACTAATCTATGACAAAGGAGGCAAGAATATACAGAAAAGACAGTCTCTTCAATAAGTGGTGCTGGGAAAACTGGACAGCTACATGTAAAAGAATAAAATGAGAACACTCTCTAACACCATACACAAAAATAAACCCAAGATGGATTAAAGACCTAAATGTGAGGCCAGAAACTATAAAACTCTTAGAGGAAAACAGGCAGAACACTCTCTGACATAAATCGCAGCAAGATCTTTTTTGATCCACCTCCTAATGAAAATAAAAACAAAAATAAACAAATGGAACCTAATGAAACTTAAAGGCTTTTGCACAGCAAAGGAAACCATAAACAAAACAAAAAGACACCCCATAGAATGGGAGAAAATATTTGCAAACAAACCAACCAACAAAGGATTAATCTCCAAAATATATAAACAGCTTATGCAGCTCAACATCAAAAAAACAACCACCACAATCAAAAATGGGTGGAAGATCTAAATAGACATTTCTCCAAAGAAGACATACAGATGGCAAAAAGCACATGAAAAGATGATCAACAACACTAATTATTAAAGAAATGTAAATCAGAACTACAATGAGGTATCACATCACACCAGTAAGAATGGCCATCATCAAAAAAACTACAAACAATAAATGCTGGGGAGGGTGTGGAGAAAAGGGAACCCTCCTACACTGTTGGTGGGAAAGTAAACTGGTACAACCATTATGGAGAACAATATGTAGGTTCCTTAAAAAAATACATATAGAACTAACATATGATCCAGCAATCCCACTCCTGGGCATATAACTGGAGAAAACTGTAATTCAGAAAGACACATGCACCCCCAACGTTCATTGCAGCACCATTTACAATAGCCATACATGGAAGCAACCTAAATGTCCATCAACAGAGGAGTGGATAAACAAGATGCGGCACACATATACAATGGAATATTACTCAGCCATAAAAAAGGATGAAATAATGCCATTTGCAGAAACATGGATGGACCCAGAGATTATCATACTGAGTGAAGTCAGACAGAGAAAGACAAATATCATATATCGCTTATATGTGATCTAACCAAAATAAAATGGTACAAATTATTTACAAAACAGAAATAGAGTCACAGACGTAGAAAACAAACTTATGGTTACCAGAGTGTAAGGGGGGGGGATAAATTGAGAGATTGGGACTGACATATACACACTACTATACGTAAAATAGGTAACTAATAAGGACCTACTGTATAGCACAGGGAATTCTACTCAGTACTCTGCAGTGACCCATATGGGAAAAGAATCTAAAAAAGAATGGATATATGTGTAACTGATTCACTTTGCTGTACACCTGAAACTAACACAACATTGTAAATCAACTATACTCCAATAAAAATTTTTTTAAAAAAGTAAGTTAGCCCAATGTCTGGAACACAATAGAAGCTCAAAAGTACTGTGCTTACTACATAATATGCAACCTCGGTAAAGTTTCGTAACATCCCTAGATTTAGGTTTTGTCATCCATGAAATGATTCCTTCTTTCAGATTATGGTGAAGACTAAATGAGATGACTATGTGAAAATGCTTGGTGCTTAAAAGATTTCCCATAAATGGTAGTCTCCCCTTTCTAGGTAAAATGCAAAGAATTCAGGTTCTTTTCTCAGCCTTTCAAAATTCTTAATTTAAAAATGTCCTAGAGAGAAAGAAAACCTAAAACTGAAAGCAAACTGAAACAAATCTAAGTTTATTTCAAATGAGTATTATAACCACACTGAAGATGGGGGAAGGTAGAAGGAAAAGGGAAAATAAAACTAATCCGAGTAACCTGGGCAGGGTTGAGGGAGGTGGATTTGAAAAATAAACCTGAACCCTTTATTATGTTTATTATAATGATATTATAAAACATTCTAAAACTATTTTAGATGTACTCAAGGATTAAACAAATTAATAAATGTATTGGTAGTGTCAGAAGCCAGGTTCTCACTATAGAAGGAACATACAAATGTGAAATGGGGGAAGAAAGAAATAGTCCTCTGGGAATGTTTTGGATTTGGAGGTATCTATGTAAACACATGATTTCATAAATATGTGTATGTTTATTTGTATGTATGTATGCAAGTATTTCCTACCTCGGTCCACTGGAAGGGCTAAAATGGAAAGACCCCACAGGAGCAAAGTACAATTAGCATCCAGCTCTTGATCACTGAAAGGAATCAAGGATCCTTGGAGAAACTGCTGACTTCAGGGCTGGGACAGAGTGGGCAAAAGATGAGCCTACAACATTTCGTTATGCTAGAAAGTAAGAAGTGCTTCCCTCTCCACTCAAAAAAAAAAAAAGGACAGCTGCATGTCCTTGAGCCAATTTGAAGGGGAGCCCTCCAAATCTGTGACCATTGACAACCAAAATAAGTACAGCAATGAATTATGAACATTGGGGGGAAAAGAGAAATTCATGAATCCATACTGATAATTAAATAATTAATGGAAAAGGAGAGCTCTTGCTAAGAGTAGAATGCCAGGGTTGATTGATAAACGTGGAGGAAGTATTAGAAAAATCATCTTTTGCAAACTTAATGGTAAAGAATAAATCAATCAAGAACCATCAATAGATACTAAATCTAGGGAGGGAATTTTGATGGAGGGCAGGATATTTACATGGTCTTGAAGTGTCACCCATCAGACTGCTTATTAGTTGTCAGGAAGGAAGAAAGATAGTAATTATACAATAAGGAAATCAGGAACCACCTTGACCAGATGGTGTAAATTAAACCTCATCAATGAGGGACTGATGAATAGTAGGTACCTCCAGATTGCTATGAGAGGGGCACTACATTATCTTCATTTTGGCCATGAATCCACAAACTTAATCTAATCACTAAGAAACATTAGACAAAACGCAAAACAAAGAACTTTCTATTAAAGGAAGAAGGGAAAGGGCCTGTGTTCTTTAAATATGTTACAATCGTAAGAGATAAAGACTGGAAATGTCCCAGATTAAAGGAGCCAAAGGTAACATAACTAAATGCAAAACCTGGCACTAGACTGGACCTTGTAGTACAGGACACTACAAAGAACATTATTAGGTCAACTAACACAACTAGAATATGGATGGTAGATTAGAAAAAAGTATTGAATGAATGTAAAATTTAGAAAGTTAATAACTGTACTGAGGTTATGTAAGAGAATATCCCTTTTTAAACTATTTAGGGGTAAAACAGAACGTATATAACTTAGTCTCAAATGGTTCAGGAAAAAAAGGATATACTGTATCTATGTATCCATTGTCTAGTTATCTATAAAAAGAGAGATCATAAATAATAATGTAAATGGAGAAATGTTAGTAGGTAAATTTAGATGAAGAGTATAAGACATTCTTTGTACTACTTTTATTTTTGCAATTGTTTTTAAGTTTGAACTTATTTCCAAATGAAAGTTAATTTTAAAAAAGCAATCATCCTTTTTTTAAAAGAAACTCTCTAAATGAGACCATAAGTTTAAAAAAAATTCTGCTTAATTCCAGTCAGAGAAAAATTTAGCATCCAATGTATCATAAACCCTCCTTTAGCATAGATTGGAGGGTTCTGAATAAACCTGAATGTTTCTTTTCACTGAGTCACCCATGGCCAGTCTCAAATCCATCTATGTCCCTAGCTTCAAGTGAATAGCTTGAATAGCTTCAGTTTCTACATACTGACCATAATACCCACACATACCCACCTGCCCCAAAAATACCAAAACAGGATCTGGAAAACTTTTATTATATTTATATAAATGAACAGGTCTATGTGTTTACTCACGTTTGCTAACTGTAGCTTTTATAAAAGCATCTCTTTGTGAAGCCATTCCTAATATTCCAAGGTAGAGACAGCCTCTCTATGCCCTTAGTATGTGTTGATGATCTTCCACTTCCAATCATACACTTATATCCCTAAACTGTCATTCTATGCCAAACTGGGACTTCCATGCATCATCTGAGAAAAAGATTTCAGCTGTCATCTGGTAGTGCTCCCTATCAGTTAACTATTCTTTTCAGTAGTTTCACTATCTGGGTCTGTATTTAGTAGTATAAATTTAAGCAATTATTAGAATATTGTAATTATACATTTATATTTAAAATGAGTGGAAAGTGAAAAATTAAAGTGCCAGTGATAATATATTTTAAACAAAAATGGAAACCATCAGGGTACTGAAAGCATAAATCTTTAGCCACAAATTTTTTTAAAAGTAAATAAAAACATATATGAAACGCTGAGCCTCTAAATAATGACGTACAGTGAAAGGAAAAACAGAATGAATGTTCATAATTATGAACTGAGAAAAACCAGTATTTACATTTCATTGTTAAGAATACAGTTTGACAGAATTCCCTGGTGGTCCAGTAGTTAGACCTCGGTGCTTTCACTGCTGTGACCTGGGTTCAATCCCTGGTTGGGGAACTAAGCTCCCACAAACCACATGGCGTGGTCAAAAAAAAAAAAAAAGAATACAGTTTGATAAAATACCCTTATTAAGGGAGAAGACTAGTATTCATTTTTCTCACAACAAATTTTATCCAAAACTATCAATAAGGCATCAATGTCTGCATCAATAATACCTTGCTCATCTCCCTTACAAAATCAGCCTTTCTTCCCAAAATTAAAATTGAATTCTGCCTACAAATGTCATTTTAAGAAAACAAGGGAAACAAACTGGAGATAATAAATTATCTGAGCAAGTTTTATTTATTATTTAATACTTATCAATACTTTCAGGTTTAAATAAGAATAAGAATCAGAATTACTGAATCTGATTCAGTAATAAGAATCAGAAAATTTTTTTAAAACACCTAAATACATCATAATCAAGGATGTAGAAAATCGTTAACCATCTGAGAATAGGGATTACCATTATAACACCTTCCCTCCCTTCTGACAAATTCTCAATCCTTATCTTAACTGAGCTCTCTAGTATTTGATAATGTTGATCAATTCCTCCAACTTTAAATCTTCCTCTTCCCTCGGCTCCCCCTAGTTGATGTCTGTGGCTTTAATTACAATCTCTGAGCCCATGGTAAATACAAACATACGGTCAAGGTCTCTCTCAAGAGCTTCATGTTTAATACCCATCATTCTTGGATGTCTCATAGGTACCTTAATTACAATATATTCAAAACTGAGTTTTTTATTTTCTTCCACTTTATTTTCTCATGTTTCCTAACTCAGTTTCTCATACTGCCATGTATCTGCACATACAAGAAACCCAGGTTTCCTAGAGTAAGCTTTAACTCCTCCCCTTAACCTTCAGGTCCAATTCCAATCAAACACTAAGTACTATGTCTCCATGCTCATCCCATTGCCTTACGTTCATAATTTCCTCTTTCTTCAATTACAGCAACTCTAAACTGGTCTCTGCCACCAGTACTACCTATCTCCAATGCATTAGTATATTCAGTAAATACACAGTAATCATCTAAATTAGAATGCTAAATAAAAAACACATGTACAAATCACTTTACACAAATCAGATATGTGGGAAGTGTAGAGTCAAAAGAAAAAAATGAGAATTAGTACTTTTCAGGAGAATTAAAAATAGCATACCTCAATTTATACTTTTCAACAAAACGTCTAATACTCAATATGCTTAACTTTATACCTTTTACTGGAAATTATTGCATAATATTGAAAGATCAGAAACAGGTAACAGAAATGTTCTTTCGTCAAAATTTTTAAATGAAGATATTTCTGGGAAAACAAAAGTAAACACATCTGAAAATATTTTGTTTTAATACCTCTTGCTCTTCATGCTATCAGGAAACACTAAAGCAAAAGAAGGGAACAGACACTGAAGCCAATTCTAAAAAAAGTTTTTTCTAGTTCCATGGTGCATAAAAATGACCAACAAATAATTGTGTGGAAAAGCTAAGAGCAAGGGTGCGCGATCAGTGCAAGAGGGCTAGAAAAAGCACTAAAATCTTAAACTGAGACAGTAAAAAGAATTCTTATCAATGTGATATATCAGACACTATAAATGTAACATACTACACAAAATGTAGTGGAATGTTCCATAGGTCAAAAGGTGGCAAGAAAGCACAAAATAAGGTACGGATTGATTACCTGAAGTTTTACTCAGCTCTGCTGAAAACATAGCAGATGGTGGTCTGTACTCTTTTTCTGTACCAGAAGGAAGTTTTTTCTCAGCTTCTTGCACAAGAACTTTGGGTTTAACTATACTGCCTATCCCTGTTTGAGCATCCAAAGCAGAAACATCTGGAGGCAGTAAGGGCACCTTTGAAATATCAGCCCTATCTTTGGAGAATTCATCTGGGACATGAACTTTTTCTTCATCTTTAGGCTGTACACTCTTGACAGAAACTTCATGGGGTAATTCTGAGCAAGGCAACGACCCAGCTCCATCCTGGACACTAGCAACTTCACTTTTGTAGGATATTTCTAGGTCACTGTATTCCCTGGCTAATGTAGGAGAAGAATCTGTTTTAGAACTGACAAATGTAGGGAACTCATCTATAATCTCAATTGGAGATGAATCTGAAAATGTTTCACTCTCTCTTATTTTTGCTTCCTTAGCAATGTATAAGCCATCATTTGAATAAACTGCAGTGTTGAGCTCCTCCATCTGCAAAGGAATTTTCTCCTTTTGGATCAATGTTGAAACTTCATTAGATGATAAGGTATCTTTTGTGGTACCTAAATTGGGCTGAAAAGATTCCAAATACGGCTTTCCCCCCTCAGGTGGTGGTGAAGCACTAAGTTTTTCCTTATTTTCATGTTCTATCATTGATTCAGATGAAGTTTCAATGAGATTTTCTTTTACAAGTATCACAGCTTCATCTTGTTTTTGTGGAACTTCAGGAATTGAATCATCACTAAATAAGTCAACTGGTTCAGAATCAGGTGAGGAATCTTCAACTAGCTCAGAATGAGTGGGCACCAGCTGTGCAACTTTTGCTATTTCTGAATAACTAGAGAAATCTGGAGTTGGTTCAGTAGAGAGCTTTGTTTCTTTAATTAAATCACATGCAATAGATATATAAGGAGCTTCTGTTTCTTGAACAGCTACACTAATACTTTCAGCCTCTTTAATTTCTTCATTCATTCCTGATACTTTTTTTAGTGATACATTCATGGCCTCTTCATATGGCGGGGGATTTTCAGGCTCAAGTTTTATGCTTTCATAATTAACCGAAGGAGGAGTTTCTAATGGTGATGAACTGAGCTGCACTGCAGAAGCACCAGCACTAGGAACTATAGAATTTAATGGTGCTTCCATGACAATGTCAGGCAAAACTGGTGAAGGAGTAGCTTCAGATTCTTCAAAGGATGGGCAAAGCTGTGCTACAGGGTAAAGTGACTCCTGCATAGCTTCTGAAGTTTGAACCAAGTCCATTTTTGTTTCAAAAGCAATTTTTGTACCTGTAGCTTCACTCAATTCACTTTCACATGCTTCCTGTACTAAATCTGGGGTTAGACCTTCATGCATGTTTGCCACTACTTCCTCAGTCACCTCTGATAAATGATCTGTTGTGTCATAATCTGTTTTAGAATCCTGTGTTGCCACAAGGAAAGGGTTTGATGTTTTGGCACTAGCATTCTTCTCTGTTACAATTTGGGCCTTTTTTTCTTCTATTTTTTTTTCATCTGTCTTATTTTCTGAAGTATGATCTTCCAACAAGGGAAAAATGTTTGCTGAAGGGTTAAAGGGAGCACATGTGATATATGCTCCTGAACCATCTTTTATAGCTTCTGGTGTACTAGGAAATGAAGTATCATCATTACTACTTTCACTATCTTTTTCATGATTTGTTTGTTCAAGGCTATCTGAAAAACGTTCCGTATCCACTTTACCTTCCAATTTGCTCTCTATATTACCTCCAGCAGCCAAAACATCACTATCTTGCTTATAAGTATCTTTTACTTCCCATACTTGCTCAAATGGTTTGAAGTCTGCATATTCCTCCCTCATAGGAGCTTCTGCTACAATTCCCTTTTCATTAAAACTGTCTTTTGTTTTTTCTGGAGACATAACTCTACCCTCTTCTTTAACTGATTTGCTAAGGACTATCGGTAACTCTTGCTGAGTACGAAGGATGTTATTACTAACTAAGTCCTCTTCTTCATCTTTATTCTTCACAATTATTTCTTCCCTAGGATTTGCTACTGTTATGGCAGATTCTGCTCTTGGAGAGCCACTGAATGATGATCCCATTTCTGAGTATTCCAATTCTGAAAACTCTGGTAAATCTCTGTCTACAAATGGTTTTTTTGCCTTCTCTGAGAATTCTTTAGAAGCTTCATCTGAAATTTCTCGAAGTGTTCCTTCGGTAGGTAGTACTGCTGGTAAATTACCAAGGTATTCATGTTCTTTAAAAGAAGCAGCTGAGAGAGGAGCTAAAGAAGGAAGAGAAGCAGCAGTTTCAAGCAGGACAGATGGAAAATCCTCTTGACCAGCAGACACAGTGTTACCTGGCTGCTCCTTCAAATCCATAATTTTTTCTGTGACCATGGACAGAAAGGAAAGTTAGAGAATGCCAGCGTTCTCAGATTTAATGCAAGTTTTATGACAGATTCAAAAATACTGTTAGTAAAGACTGTTAACTAAAATGCTAATAACATTTAGTTAATAAATAATAATCAAGTAGACTGAATCATAATTGAAAAAGTAAAGCTACTGTCAAAAAACATGTGCATGGCTACAGAGGCTATTATATACTATGCAAAGACATCAAGTCTTTGAGAAAAACCTCACGTACAATTAACTGAGAAAAGCTACTTCTAACTAGTCTCAGAGGAAGAAATGAGGATTTGAGAAGAGAGTTTGACAGCATAAGAAAGAAAGGGCACTGGATAATTAACTGTCATAGGCTGACATTCTTTTCTATGAAAGCCTGTCAGCTATAAGCAAATAAACTGTATTTGGAAAAAATGACTAGTCAATATATAAACATAAATCAAGGGGCCAAGAATTCCTTACACATTTCCAATTATTAATCAGGTTTCTGCCCATTTCTCTCTTGGACACTGCATATAAAATGCAAATTTCAACTTGGTCAGTAGATAAACATTCTTGGAACCATGCTTATTTTTAGTAAATTCAAACTACTAAGCATAGAGTGAACATAACTAAAGAATTAAAGTTAGAATACACAGAGGATAAAAGGCTAGCAGAAAGAACTTGCCTGCAGAGGAGTGTATCACAGGCTCAGATGCAGCAGGAAGAGCAAAAAGTGTCTCATCTGAAAAACAAATAGAATATAACCTCAGCAGAAATAAAGACAGAGTTGGAAAGAGACTAAAGAGGAACAAGCAAGGGGTTCAGTTTGTAATGAGTTAACACAAAACTTTATCTACAGAGAAAAAGCCATGATGGAAAGGAAAAAGTAGTACCATTAACCCAGATTAAATTATAATATATATTATAAAATTGATTAAATGATACCTATAGAACCTATCATTTTTCAAGAGGCAAAAACATGTTTATGTTAAAGAAACTGCATGAACCAAAGTGGCTTGAATATACTAATCTTCTTATCTTTTTTTATTGGTATATGTTCAATTTAGAACACTTTCAGAAAATCATGCATATTCTCTACTTGTTATTCTAAGTGATTTACATGATGCAAGAACTCATTTTACTCCTTACAACTCTAATGTTACAAGTGTTGCTGTTAATATCTCATTTAACAGATTAAAAAAAAAGAGTGATAGACAAGTAACTCACTCAATAGATTAAGTAGTGAGACTCAGACAATTCAACTCCAGAGCTCACTTTCTTAACCAATATATGCTGTATGTTATAAATTGAATGTTTGTGTTTCCCCTAAAATTCATTATGTTCAAGCCCTAAGGTTCAATGTGTTGTGTTTGGAGATGGGGCCTTTCGGAAGTAATTAGGAA
The DNA here is from genome assembly GCF_949987515.2 of Delphinus delphis. NCBI lineage: Eukaryota > Metazoa > Chordata > Mammalia > Artiodactyla > Delphinidae > Delphinus > Delphinus delphis. Next base: position 44,331,824 of record NC_082694.2, on the reverse strand, counting down.
TATATGAGGTCATGAGGGTGGGACCATGGTCACAGGAAGAGGTCACGTGAGCACACAGAAGGCAGCAACCTATAAGCCAAGAAAAGAGGCCTCAGAATGAAACCTAACTTGCCCACATTTTGATCTTAGACTTCCCAGCCTTCAGAACTGTAAGAAATAAATTTCTGTTGTTTAAGCCACCTAGTCTATGGTATTTTGGTATAGAAGCCCAAGTCAACTAATACACTATATACTGGTATATTAACCTTGTACAATGTCATTTTATACCTGCAGTTGGGAGATCTTGAGCTAAAGATCTTCTGTGGTTTATACTAGAGAAAGGGCTCTAGCAAAAGACAATGTGAAACAGTCTGAGAGATGACAGGAGGTATTCCTTTAGTGTAGAGGACCTAATAAATTTGGACACTTCTATCTGGAAGAACAAGCTAGACAAGGCTGATTAATAGAAAAAAAAAAGAAATCACAGATGTGGCTATCATGAACATGGAACTTGTCTTCCAAGGGTATTCCTTTTGATGAGTAGGAGAGTTAAATTCATAATGTCACATAAATTTTAAATTCATACTAGGTATGATGTCATATCTAAAGGATTCTTAGATGGGGTAGAGAGGGGAAATCCATTTAAAAGAGTCTCCTATAACCTAGAACAACAGGTTGAATGGGCCACTCATCCAAACCAGTAAGACACACTGCCTTATGAGATTTTATAAAATGTACACATATGTGTACACACTTTTTAAAGATGACTTGTTATGTAATCTTAGTTAAATTACACAGTTCTCGTTTGTAAAATGACAATTTGAAAATTCCTTTCAGCTAAAATAATGAATTATAATGATGTACAAACGGAGATTTGGGGGTCAAAGAGCAGAACCAAATAATTACACAGCTGCTCCACCCAAATAAAAGGAAGCAAATTCTTAACTAAATGGTTGTCTTTTTCATCTAGACAATATAGTTAAAAGCCAACTAATTTAGAGACAGTTTACTTGTAAAGTGAACTAGAAACATGTTAAAATCAGAGGGAAACCAAACTATATCTAAAACTGTGCCAAAATTTTGAAGTATTTTTTAAAAATATATCCTTATGCGTATCTAATACCAGAATATCTCTTATAATAAAAACTATATTCTGACACTTGGTCAAGTGAGAAAGTTTATAAATTGGTAGTTGAAATATTCACAAATTTCCAAAAAAAAATAAATCCTCATTTTGTAAAATGAGACTCAATCCAAAATTAGCCACAAAACAAGTATTCCATTTCTAAAAGCACTTAGAAAAAAATCCAGAAGAGGTCATTACCATTTTGCCTTCAAGAAGAAGAGAGTTGCTCAGGGACTCCTACTAAGGCCCATCATGAATCATGGGATCAAACTGCCTGGGTCCAAACCCCAGATCCATCACATATTACACAATATAAATGTGTAACCCTGAGAAAGTTACTACTTAGCCTTTCTGTGCTTCATTTCCTCATTTGCCAAATAAGAGTAACTACCTCAAAATGTTGTGAGGGAGGGAAGGGGAAAAAAGAAACAATTTGTCCTAAGTCACAGAGCTAGGAGGCCAGAGAGCCAGGATTTGAATAGGTCTAACTCCCAAGTTCATGTGCTGTATCCTATGCACGAGTGCAATAATAAATTACGTATTCCAACTTTATCAGCCCCATAAATTTGAGCTCCTGAAACAAGAAAAACAGTCACCCAGCAAATACCCTGTAATTATCCAAAATATTTGACTGATTGTTTGCTTTTACTTCACCATATAACAACATTTATAGAGATGTTAACGATGGCCAGGCACATTGATTTCACATGGTCTTTTTTTTTTTTTTTTTGCTGTATGCGGGCCTCTCACTGGTGTGGCCTCTCTCGTTGCGGAGGCTCCGGACGCGCAGGCTCAGCGGCCACGGCTCACTAGCCTAGCCGCTCCGCGGCATGTGGGATCTTCCCGGACCGGGGCACGAACCCGTGTCCCCTGCAACGGCAGGCAGACTCTCAACCACTGCGCCAGCAGGGAAGCCCCACATGGTCTTTTAATACTCAAAACCACCCTGTAAAATAGGTACTACTGTTATCTTGATTTCACAGATGAGGAAACAGGGGCATAAAAAGGCTAAGTAACTTCCCCAGAGTCACAAAACTAAAAAAAGTGATGGATCTGAGACTGAATCCATAGTTTACCAGTCCATGCTCTTTCTTTTAACTGCTCTGCAGTACTTCTTTTCTAGACTTTACTATATAAATTTAGAATTTGAAAATGACTAATAAAATTAACGATGTCAAAAGAAAATTTTGATCAACAATACTTATATATCACAAAAGCTACCAAATTCTAAGGCTAAAACACCTAAAAATTATCTATTTCCTGTTCTGAAAAAGAATTACTGATTTTCATCTTCCTTTTTCTGCAAGACCCTCACTTTCACAAGTGAATAAACTATTTTATAATAAGGGATGCTATATTAAGTAAAAAATAAAATGTTCTGAATTACTGAGATATGTTACACATACACTTACATTACTGGGCTTACAAAAACGGTAAACAACTCCCCTTCTTTCTATGATCTACTCATAATGCCAAATTCTAACTACTGAATGAAATTAAAACCTTAATCATCAATCTCATTTGTACTATTTGAACAGACAGCCAGAAGAAACAATAAATATTAAGGACTTAATTATATATATCCACACTAAGTAAAAACATAATGTCATATTACAAAAAAAAAAACAAGTTTTCACTAAATAGGCAAAAGGGAAGCCAGAACTCTATTACGTCTCTCCTCTACAGCCATCAAAAAGGACAAGTCTATACATTTTTCTTGCTCGAAAACATTTAAAAGCTCCCAGTTACATACTGAATTACACCAAAAATTCTTAGTTAGATATATAAGGCCCTGCACTATATGGCCCCAATTTAACTGTCTAAGCTTATCTCAACATCTCCTTACCTGTCATCTATGCTAACAAAATAAACTTCTTCCTAACCAAACCCATGCTTCCCCCTCTTGCATATGAATGCTGACATCCACTAATGCTCAAATTCACCATATTCAGCCTCACTAACTCTCTCTGTAAAACCTACTCATTCTTACCTTATTTTTGTTAATCTTCTACATTTCCAGGTACCTAAGCTCAGAGAATAAAGCAACTTATTGAAAGTCACATAGCTTAGTTAATGACAAAGCTAGAAAATAATTTAAACTATAATCATATATATATATTTATTTCCTTATTACCCTCAGTAAAATGAATAGAATCACTGAACTGCTTATAATGACAGTATGAAAGACTTCCAAATGATCTATTCCTCATGTTGGCCCTAATGCTAGATTCTTTTCCTTACCTAAGCCTAAAACTAGAATATAAGTTTCGATTAACTGCCTCAGGGCTACAAACTGTGAACGCTAATTACTTCCACCACACAAGAATCAGTTGCAAAATTAAAGTTCACTGGAGAAATTTTTTTTTTTTAAGTAAATCACTTTTCAAGAAAGTAAAAATGGCATTATCAGTTTTGAATTTATTACTGGTCAATTCAAAAAATATATATATGCTATCACAATCTCACCAATGTCCACACACTCTTATACTGAGTATTTTCCTTGACACGTTCATTTCAAAACCTGTTTATCAACCAAAAGTATAAGTGGTCAGGGCTTCCCTGGTGGTGCTGTGGTTAAGAGTCCGCCTGCCAATGCAGGGGACACGGGTTCCAGCCCTGGTCCGGGAAAATCCCACATGCCCCGAGGCAACTAAGCCCATGGGCCACAACTACTGAGCCTGTGCTCTAGAGCCCGCAAGCCACAACTACTGAAGCCCGCGTGCCTAGAGCCCATGCTCTGCAACAAGAAAAGCCACCGCAATGAGAAGCCCGCGCACCACAACGAAGAGTAGCACCCGCTCGCCGCAACTAGAGAAAGCCCACACGCAGCAACAAAGACCCAACGTAGCCAAACGTAAATAAATAAATAAATAAAACTTTTTAAAAAAAAGTAAGTGGTCAGTAAAATCATATCTAATTTATAAAACAAGAAAAATAAACTGCACTTTAAAATCATAGAGAAGAACCTCTGCTTCTAGCCATGAAAGTAATTTTATCACACTAACCCTTCCAACATAAACAACTATAAAACTGGGCAAAATATATGAAGCAACTGTCCTGAGACACTGGACCACAGGCAGAAGTGTAATTCCTGAGAAGAGGGAAGCACACCAGAGGAATGCCCTGGCTTTCCATCTGAAAGCACTTTCTGTCAACAGCACATGGCAGAGGAGCCCAAGGATACTGCGCTCTTGCTGAGCAGAGGAAGCTGTTGAGTTGTCTGGGATTTGTGGGGCAGGGTGACATACAAAGGAAAGCTTCAAAGAAAAGGTGCTCCAGAAATCTAGATAGATGTTCCCTTTAAACATTTGGCTGAATACAATGCTGCACGTATAGATCACAAGACTTACCAAGACCCAGCAGACAAATCTATGATAGAGTTGTGAGCTGAATGGATATTCTGGAGGCCAGACTGTTCTGGAAGACCTGACCTAAAGTTCTGGCCAGTCAGAGTGGAGAGATCTCATAAACACCCCAAGCATAAAAGTGAGATTCCAGAAAAGGTACACCTTAAGAGTGGGACTACTATAACCCTAAAGTAAGGGATACTCTAGACCAAGAGTCAGCAAAACATGGCTCATGGGCCAAAGTTGTATTGGGAGAAAGTCATGTCCATTCATGTGATGTATTGTCTATGGCTACTTCTGCATTATAATGGCAAACATGAGTAGTTAGATAGAACCTGTATGACCCACAAGCCTAAAATATTTACTACTTTGCCCTTAAAGAAAAAGTCAGCCAGCCACTGCTCTAGACCCACCCTAACTTTAAAATCAAGACTTAAAAAAGATCAAGGTGATTTGCCAGCAAATCAATTGCCTTCCAGAACAAAACTATCACCACATCCATGACAAGCAGTATAAAATAAAAAACTACTGGACATGAAAAGAAGAAAATTTGAGCATAAATAAGAAAAAACAGCCTATATAAACAAAAAGAAATAGTGTAAATGTTGGATTAATGAATATTAAAATGGAAATTTAAACAGCTTTTAAAAATTCCTAAGTATGTACAGTAAAAGATAGACATAATGAGTGAACAGAGAGTCTTGGTAGAAAAACATGGGCTAGAAAAAGAACCAAATGGAAATGCTGTAACTGAAAAGTACATTAATCTAAAGAAAATTTCACCAGATGAGCTTAAAAGTAGATTGGACAATGGAGAAGAAAAGATCAATAAACTTAAAGAGCAACAGAGAGAAAATATCCAAACTGAAGCACAGCATGAAGAACAAAAAGCTGGGGGAAAAAATGAACAGTCTCAATGACCTATGAGATAATCAAGCAGTTAATGCATACATAACTGGAGTCCCCCCAAAGACAATAATGACTGAAACAGGAAAAAAAAGTTTTAAGATATAGCGGCCTAAAATTTGAAAATAGTGATAGAAAATACCAGCCCACAGATCCAAGAAGCTCAATGAAACACAAGCAGGATAAACACAAAACCACAAAGAACTACACTGTAGAGGCCAAACTGCTGAAAACCAAAGACAGAGAAAAATCTTAAAAACAGAGCGAAAAGGCAGGTAAACAATAAGAATGACCTGACCTCTCACTGAAAACAACGCAATCCAAAAGATAATAAAACATTCTTTAAAATGATGAAAAAAACTGCAAACCTAGAATTGCATGCAGTCAACCCTCATAATCTGATTCCTTAATTTGCCAACTGGCCTACTCACTAAATTGATAAACCCAAAATCAGTACTTACAGCAGCAGGCACATGCAGAATAGCCATACATTCCAGTCCCCCAACATATGTTGCCAGGTGAGGTCAAACAAGGCAACCCTATTCCTTCTTGTTTCAGCTCACATACAGTAAACAAGTATTCTTTTAGCAGTCTATTTACTGCCCTACTGTTTGCATTTCTGTGCTTTCTGTTGGTATTCTGATATGGCCCCTAAGCACAATGCTGAAGTGCTGTCTAGTGTTCTTAACAGCAAGAAGGCTATGATGTACCTTACAGAGGAAACACGTGTGTTAGATAAGGTTCATTCAGACATGAGTTATAGTTCTGTTAGCCATGAGTTCAATGTTAATGAGTCTACAATATATATCAAATAATGTGTTTCTTTAAATAGAAACACACTTAAAACAAAGTTATATACTGACGAGTAACAAAAATGTTATGACTAAAGGTTCACAGGAACCTAACCCTGTATTTCCCCTAGGGACAGTGATTCAGTATCTGCTAATTCAGTATTTTCTGTGACTTTATAGACCATAACCACCACAAATAACAAAATTGACTGTATTCATCAAAAAATCCTTCAAAAGTAAAGCTCAATTAAGATATTAACAGACAAACAAAAGCTGAAAACAAAAGCTGAAAGAAATCATCACCAAGGGACCTGCACAATAAGAAATGTTAAATGAAGTTCTTCATAATGAAGGAAAAAGATGCCTGATAGAAACCCAAATCTTCATGAAGGAATGAAGGGCAGAAATGGCAAATGTATGTGTAGATACAAAATATTCTCATTCCCTAAGTTCTTTAAAGAAATGGTAAATATATGAGTAGATATAAAGTATTCTCATACCTTAATTTCCTTCAAGAATAATTGACTTTTGAAGGTATACAAATTTGGAAAGAAGCAAAACTGTCACTGTTTGCAGATGACATAATATACATAGAGAATCCTAAAGATGCTACTAGAAAACTACTAGAGCTAATCAATGAATTTGGTAAAGTAGCAGGATACAAAATTAATGCACAGAAATCTCTGGCATTCCTATACACTAACGATGAAAAATCTGAAAGAGAAATTAAGGAAGCACTCCCATTTACCACTGCAACAAAAAGAATAAAATACCTAGGAATAAAAAAAAAAACTGACTTTTGAAGCTTAAATAATTACAATATATAATAATATATGTAGAAGTAAAATGTAAGACAAAAGCACAAAGGATGGAAGGAATATGTAGAAGTACAAAAAAAACAGAAGCAGATGGGACAAAGAGAAAAGAGACTTAAATGGGGACTTCCCTGGTGGTCCAGTGGTTAAGAATCCATCTTACAATGCAGGGGACGCTGGTTCAATCCCTGGTGGGGGAACTAAGATCCCACATGCTGTGGGGCAACTAAACCCACACGCCACAACTAGAGAGAAGCCCACGCACCGCAATGGAGGATCCCACACGGCACAGACTTAAATAGACTTAAGTGAATCATATTAATAATTACACTGTGGGCTTCCCTGGTGGCGCAGTGGTTGAGAATCCGCCTGCCGATGCAGGGGACATGGGTTCGTGCCCCGGTCCGGGAGGATCCTGCATGCCGTGGGGCAGCTGGGCCCATGAGCTATGGCCGCTGAGCCTGTGCGCCTGGAGCCTGTGCTCTGCAACGGGAGAGGCCACAACAGTGACAGGCCCGCGTATGGCCAAAAAAAAAAAAAAAAAAAAAAATTACACTGAATGTAGTAAACGGCCCCAATTAATAGGCAGAGGTTTTCAGGCTAGATAAAAACCCTACTATGTGCCACTTAACAGGACACACACTTTAAACATAAAAACACAGGTAGATTAAAAGTAAAAGAATGTAAAAGGATATATGATCCAAGCACTTATCCTACAAAATCTGGAATGGCTATACAAATGTCGAGCAAAAGTAGATTCAAACACAAGGAGTATTATCTTGAGATTACCAGAGGTAAAGAGGGGCATTTGATAATGAAAAAGGAGTAATCAGACATAACACTAAATAGATATAACAACACTAAAGGTATATGGGAAAGGTGTAATGGAAGTACATGAAGTAAAAACTAAAGAGAGACAAGGACAAATCTACAAATATTATTTAAAAAATTTAACACTCAACTCTCAGTTAATTGATAGACTGGACACACATGCACATAACACACACACTCCATAAACAAGGATATAGATGATTTAGACAACACTCCAATGAACTGACTTTTATAGAGCACTACAACCAACAACAAAATATACATCCTTCTCAAGTACACATGGAACATACACCAAGATAAGCCATTTCCTGGTCTATAAAGCAAATCTCAATAAATTTAAAAGGATTGAAATCATGCAGCGTATGTTCTTTGACCACATGAATTAAATTGAAATCAATAAAATAGAATTCTGGAAAATGCCCTAATGTTTGGAAATTAAACACACAATTCTAAATAACTCATGGGTCAAAGAATGTATCACAAGAAAAATTAAAGAATAATTTAAATCAAATGATAATGGAAATCTGCAGGATACAGCTAAAGCAATGCTTAGAGAGAAATTTATAGCTCTAAATGCTTTTAGAAAAAAAGGTTAAATTCAAAGTTTAAAGCTTCCACCTAAGGAAACCAGAAAAAGAGCAAGTTAAACCCAAATAAGTAACAGAAAATAAATAACAGCAGAAATCAATGATATAGGAAACATGCAAACTACAGAGAAAAATCAATGAAACCAAAAGTTGGTTCCTTGAAAAGATCAATAGAATTGATAATCCCTAAAATGATCAAGAAAAAGAGAAAAGTAAGTATTGGAAATAAAAGAGGGACTATCACTATAAATCCTAAAAAAAAGAGAATATTATGAACAAGTTTATGCCAATAAATTAGACACAAATTCCTGGATGTCCACTCATCAAGATGAAATAGTCAAGTTCCTTGAAAGGCATACATTTCCAAAACTGACACAAGCAGAAATAGAAAATCTGAATAGCCTTATATCACTTAAAAAAAGAATACCCATAATTTAAAACCATCTCCACAAAGAGAACTCCAAGGCCAGATGGCTTCACTAGTAAATTCTATAAACATCGAAGGATGCTTATGAAACTCTTTCAGCAAATTAAGGAAGAGCAAGCACTTCTCAAAATGTTTCACAGACTTATGCACTAATACCAAAACCAGACAAGGCTATTACAAGAAAATAAAAATACAGATAAATATTCCTTACACAGGCATGCAAAATTCTTTAACAAAATATTAGCAAACTGAATCGAGAACTTGGTAGAATAATAAAACTCTCAATAACTTAATAATGATGGTGATTAGTTGAGACTGAAAAGTTATAAAGGCTATTTGTGAAAGAGATTTATATGATAGGTTTAAACCCCCTTAGAACAAAGATGAACAGAATTTTAAACAAGTAAATTCCCTTCTTTTCTGAAACCAAAGACTCCAGTAGATTAAAAAAAAATTTTTAATGCTTTAGGTCAGCTTCACCTAGGGCTGTCAGAACACCGAGATAAATAAATTTAACAATGGCACCTTCCAATTAGTCAAATTTACAAGTCAGTCTATAAAGTTGGGGATGAAAAAAACAAGCAATTTTTTTTCTCTTTTCACAAAGGCAGCTGACAGAACATAAATATATAATTGGCCCTATAGTACAACCACAAGAGTCCTCTGGTTTTAAGACAGCAGAAAATACTTTACGGGTGGGGGCTTGTATTCTTTCCTAATCTCTTACATGTACCTCTCATAACTACGATCTCTACTCATCTTTTTGTCCCCGTACTCCGCCCTAAACCTGGTTAAAAAAAAAAAAAAGTGTGCTAATTTTTTCTTAATATTGAACTTCCAAGGGACCACCAATATAACCAGACTATTGCCAAATCTGTTTGAACAACAAAACTTTATAAGCCTTCTTCATCTATGGTAATAAGAACAAGTCATTAAAGAAATAATGTTTTTTTTTAAACTAGAGGGCCACCTAAGCAAAGGACTCAGGGACTGCTAAAAAGATAATCCAATATTTAGCAGCTTACAGCTCCTACTATAAGAGTAGGAGTAGTACCTATTGTTTGGCATTATCTATCAACATTTTCAATGCATATACCCTTTGGATCAATAATTCCACTTACATGAATTTATCCTACAACACATATATCCTACAACACATATATATACTTCTATGCATGTATTTGCAAAGAGGTATATATAAAGGTGTTCACAGCAATGTTATTTACAACAGAAAAAGCTGAAAGACAACCTAATTAACCATCAATAAGAGACTGATTAAATAAAATAGGGTACATCCATATACCTTGTATATGTAAATAAATTAATGCTTTAATTCAAAAGAGTTGGGATTTTTTTTTCTTTTTGGCCACACCACGATGCAGAACTTCCCTGACCACGGAATGGAACCCATGCCCCCTGCAGTGGAAGCATAGAGTCTTAACCACCGGACCGCCAGGCAAGTCCCAAGACTTGGGATTTTTATTTGAGAGAAAATATTGCAGTAATTCTAGAACGATACAGAATATAGATCAGGATTCATCTATAATATTATATTCATTCAACAAATATCTGAGTGCCTATGCCACATCTAAGGCACTGTGCCCAGCAATGCAAATATAATGTCATACAGTCCTTTTCCTCAAGGAAAAAAGGTAATACAGCCCCTTTCCTCAAGGAGCATATAGTCTGGTGAACAGAAATGAGTAAACATACCATTCCCATATATATAGTATGATACATATGATGAGGTAAGAATAGAATGTTACGGGAACACATGAGTAAAGTAACTTAAAAATTAAGAATCACCATTCCAAGAAACAAAAAAACCATCAATTTAGATGTGAAATTATCAATTCCCCTTTAGAGTTGAGAAGAATGATGAGGCCATTGGTCTGAGAACACCTTAGCATAAGCAGAGCTGGGTCCTACCATTTTGCATGCCTATGTCCTACATTAGCTAGCCACAAAGGTCACACTCACCCATTTAAACACTGCTGATGAATTATGGTTCTGCCCTTACAGTTCCCATCCCTGGTGCTACCACCCCCAGAGGGACCTTCTAGGGTCTATATTTAGAAACAGGAACAAAAAGTCTCAAAGAATGTACTATAAGAATAGTTCATCTGCCAACATTTACTTCTACTTAGAGGTCCCAGGGAAAAATCAAGAACTATTATCCATTTGGTTGGTACTTTTACCCTGGGCTAGCAAAGAACCTTTAAAATGTGTCATTTAAATTGGGGCCTTGCAACAGCAGTGGTTCAAATAAACTGCTTTTAGGTATATTATGAAATAACTACACATAAAACAGAGTCAATTACTGAACAATAGAAAATATGTTCCTTTTTGGAAACGTTTCATATAACATAGCAAATCTTCCAAGTTTACAGAAATACAGTGCTCAAATAGCATGTTTTCTAAATACTATTCCACATAATTACACATGTATCAAAGGTTCAATATCTATTCATCACTTCATTTTAAAAAGGATTTGAGGAAGCTCATGAGTTACTAAAAAGAACTATAAATTTGACACTGAGCTTCCTAGGAACCAATGTGAAATGTAATTCACTTTATCCTTAAGGAGCACACCACTTGTTCCCAACTGTTATTCCTAGTCAAAAAATTAGAAATGGTTAACAACAGAATTATTCAGAATCTCTAAATTCATCAGTTCCATTCCTTGTTATCATTTTCTAGATTATAATAGGAGGAGAGAGGATGGGGAATGGATTATGGCATGACATCCCTTTCTTTAGAGGCAACTACTTCCTGGGAGTGTCACATCACTGTTTACTTGAACTTTATGTTAAGGACTGATACTTAAAATTTAAACTATGTATCACTCAAAATCTTTTAACATTTCTAATATGTGCTCCTAAGCTGATATAAATAATCATATAATAAATGACTTTGTAAAAGACTAATAATTTTTAATCCTTAAGCCATAACCTATACTTATGAGCAATATTCAATTCTATACAAGCTTCCACTGCAAAAACAACTTTGGACAATCTCTGAAATTGATTTAATAAGCATCAACATTCTTTTCTTTGTATTTATATCCATGGCCTCCAAGTCCTATCAACTTTGCTTTCATAAAACGTCTTATTAACCTAACTATAAAAACAGAGATTCAGAGCCAAAAAAAGCATGCTTCCTAGAGTTTCTTATATTCCTCCCTGTATTCCATTTCCACTGAATGAACTACTAATGAACTAGTTCGGGCTCTACTCACCTCTCTCAGAACTACTGTGAAAGATTTCTAAATAGTTCCCCTATTTTTCTTTCCAACTTATCTTGAATATTGTCACCAACTCACTTTTCTAACACTGCTTTCATGATGCCATGCCTCAGTTCAATAATTTTCAGTGGCTTCCCAATGTCTAAAGCAGTAATTCAGAAGGATGAAAAACAATGAAATAACTTTATATTTGGGAAACAACAAAAATATTTTTTGTTTCATTATTTAAATTGCCAAAAGCAAAGGCAACTGTGAATGGCAGAGCATGAATAAAAGCAGGATGATAAAACCCTAATTCCTTAATTTGGCATTCAACACCCTTCAGAATCCAGATCTACCACACATTTTCAATCTTAATTAACACTGGCTTAGAACACGTCCAGAGACCAGCTCAATGCCATCCTTTATGAATGTTTGCATATCCTCAAAGCCTAGGTTAACCAACCACCTTTTTAACCTGAAGCCAATGCTTCTCCATGAAAAATGGTCAGCAGGGGAGAGGCTTCAGTCTCACTTCAGTTACTTCATTGCAATGGGGATGCTCCAAGCACAACAGCAAACAGCAAAATTACAACTTACCAAGTAAGGGAAATCAGCGTTTACTCAAAAAATAGGGTAGACAACAATGTTACATACACAACTGTCAGGGATCTACCATATTCACTAACATAAATCCTCTTCCAGTCAGACTGCTCTATGTTTCTAACCATGTTCTGCACATTTCTCAGCTCTTTGTCTTTACTCACATCAGTCCTTTTAGTTTCTCTAAGTCTTCAAAACTACATTTCTGCTCCAAAATCCCAATATAAATATTTAAGGAGCACATTTCTAAAATAAACAATATTTTAAAAAGCAAATTTTTTTACCATGGCCTGTTAGAGACCTCAAATGATCTAAGTGTAGTCCACCTCCCCACGCTCACCTTATACCACTCTCCCCCTAGTTTTTCTCACTAGTCTTCTTACTAGATTCTCAAACATACAAAGCTTATTACTGCCTCAGGGCTTTTGCCTCCTAGGAGCTTCTTGGAAATTTTTTACACCTGCAGCTTAAATCTCCCCTCCTCAGAAAGGCCTCTCTCCGTGCCACCCTACCTAAAAAGGCTCCCACACATCTCAGTCATTTTCCACATCACCATTCTGCTTATTTTCCTCATAACACTTAACACTAATCTGCCTTCCTTAATTATGTGCATATTATCTGTACTCCCCCCACGGGGAACACATGTGTCTTGCTTATTGCTATATGCTCAGAGCCTAGAATAGTGCCTCTTTGTAGGTAATCAATAATCAGTTGAATGAATGAACTCGTTAAGAAACCTAGACTCAGTGAAACGCCTTAACTATCTGTGCCCAAAATCATAATGTTGCTGTATTTACTAAAGGAACTAAACTTTCCAAATAGGCAACATCAATCCAGAATTAGGGAACTATGTAAAGATAGAGTCGCTGAGTAGGCAATATTCTTTCTCCTTTGTCTTCCAAACTTAGTATTCCAAAAGTCAAAATTCCAAGAGAATGCTGTCACCTCCTGAATCTCCAAGGTTCAAACAACAGAACTCTTTTCTTTGTTTCCATGAAGGAATACAAGATGACAAATTAGTATGCCTTTCTTAATCATTAAATTTATCATTTGTAAATTTCTTATTATTTAATATTTTTCTACCTCAGTTTCTCTAAAATGTGTGTTTTTACCCAGAAAAAGGAAAATATGAGTTACTCCTCAGATTCTAATATCTTTAGTGTAGTGAATAATGTTTTGAGTAATGTTTGGGGGTATGTCAATATCAAAATGCTACTCAGAAACATCACTATTGGCTTATTTTCCCCACTGTGGAGCAGGAGTGAATTGAAGAAAAAAAAAATTCTTCTGTGATCTCCCACTGAGTTCCTTTTTCTAGAAAAAGAACCATTTCTAAAATCCTACAAGGCTATGACAATTTGTCAGCAGGCTGTTACACTACCTGATTCTTGGTTCTTGCCCTTTTATACATAAAAATCCTACTACTAGTGGGACACTTTGTCCCAAAAGTAACAAGCTATTTGTTATTGAGCTAATTAACGTGTCTAATAAGATGAATTCTCAATCTCTAACGAACTTGATTTTTTCTCTTCCAAAATAAAGTTTCCCAAGATGAAAAGGGTAATAAAACAATGTCACTAATAATAACAACACCACACAACCAGATGCTCGTGAATGAAAAGATTTGAAAACTATTCACAGACTATGCAGATTTGTCTCTGCAGACCTAAAACATTACTTCTACGAAGTGTATTTCTAACCAATAAACGAAAACGTCTGTCTCAAAACATTTCATTAAGTCTCATGGCAAATCTGCCACAAGTTCACCTGGCCTATTCCCGATAGGGAATCCACAGGTTTCCCCTTCTTTAGGAATGTCAACCATTTTGCCTTTTCCTTTTTTCTCTACGATTCAATCACGATGCTTAATAGGCTAAACCTGTCCACCCTAACAGCAATTCCCCTGACCCTGCGGCAGAGGCCCTGGCAGCACTGCGCCCCCTCGGAACACGACGCCCAGGTCCTACTTCCCCGGCTCGGTTAAGCCGGGAGGCGGGGGGAGACGCCACATCACAACCCGGTAAGCTGGGCGGTGGCAGGCCTTCGCCAGAACTCCTCTCCCCAGTTCTCCACGAGTCACACCACTGGAGGCGCTCTCCCTTCACTGCAGTCGGGTCAAAGTGGACGTTCTCCACTGGACCAGAGGGGGGAGGGGGGGATGAAGTGCATGGGGCCACCCAAGCCGAGGGAGGGTTGAGGAGGGGGGCCAGAGGTGAATGCAGGCAAAGATCAACAGCAAAACTGCGTCTTTTCCCCAGGAGCAACCCAGACGGGCAAACAAAAGATTAGGCCACCAAGGCCTTCCATCCTCACCCCGGAACCGAGCCAGCCCGATGAATCCGCACCCCTAGTTCCTCGATACACACCCAGCTCCTGCAAGGGGTGGGTTCCTAACTTCCCGGACGCGGTGGAATGGAGACCTGAGAGAAGAACCTGGGAGCGGGCGGGGTGCACTTGTTCCCCGACACCCAGACGGACAATAAAGAACACGCCCGGGCTTCCTCGACCGCCCCACCCTGCTCCCCGCGGCTCCCACCAGCGGGGGCGCCTTGTCCGCAGACAAAGCCCCCTACGGGCGGAGAGGAAGGCTGGGCGCAGGCTTTGGGGGCTGCGCACAAAAGAGGGAGGGGCGCGAGGGGCGGCGCGAGGCGAAGGGCGCGGCACTCACCCACTGAGCCGGAGGAGCCCCTGCGTTTGGGCGCGGCCGGCGTGGAGGGGGGCGCGGCGGGGGCAGGAGCGGCCGGGATCCACGCGGGCTCCGCCTGAGGGCTCACGTCGGCCGGGGGAGGAGGGGGAGGCCGGGCTGGAGGCTCATCGTCCTCAGAGAGCTGGGAGGGCGAGGTTTTGGTAATGGAGGGTAGGGAGGGCGCTGGCTCCGCCGACGACGCGGGGCTCGGGTCCCAAGACGGCTGCCGCTCCGGGGCGGCGAGGGGCGCTGCCGGCAGGGGCCCCCGGGGCGCCGGGGGCACGAAGTCATTGCCGAAGTCCAGCAGGGGCGCGCCAGCCGGGGTGGCGGCGGCGGCGGGCACTGGGGCCGCCGACAGCGCGGCGGCGGGCTTCCTCTCGAGCACCTCCAGCTCCTCCAGGTCCTCGTCCTCGTCCTCGTCTTCCTCCTCCTCTTCCTCTTCGTCCTCGGGCTCCTTCACGAACTGGTACTTGAACGCGGGCTGAGGCCGGGGCGGGCTGTCCGAGGACGAGGAGACCATTGGCGACTGGTCCATGTCTTCCATTGCTGGCGGGGAAGAGATGATGCTGCAGCTGCTGCCTCCGCGGGAGACGCTTCTCCTCACAGCCGCGGGCAGTTATGGGGGGTGGGGAAGACTGAGAGGGGCAGGGCCCAACGAGCCGAGGGACCTGCAGTGGCGACGGCTCCCGGAACAATGAGACTGCTCCTCCTGCCTCCGCGCCCGTGATGCGCCACCCGCCCCGTCCCCAGTTGCCGCCGCCGCCGCCGCCCAGACGAGCGAAGGAGAGAGGCCAGCCGACTCTCCGCCCAGTTTGGCGTGACTCACGCTCCTGCCAGGGAGAGGCAGGCACTAACGCGGGAGGAAGCGAGCCAATCGGCTAAGAGATAGAGTTGACGGGCAACCAGCCGGCCCAACGGGAAAGGAAAAAGACGCAAGTGGGTGGGTGTTACCGCATTTCCTCTCTTTTACCGGCCAGGCTGGGTTCGATGGGCGGGGTTTGGAGCTGGGAACCCCACAGTCCGCCTAGGGTAGTAGAGGGTCGAACTGGGGGTCTAGGCCTTGCCCACAGCTGGAGGTCAGTCTGTGTAATTAGAGTACTGGGAAAGCGAGCCCGCTGCCTGCCTGCCCTGAAGGGTCGGAGACGCTCCTGGCGCGCCACCGGAAAGGCGTTATCTTGGGGACTGGGAGTGGAAACTTTCCTCCCAAGAAAGGAAAAATCCCAGAGCGCAGAAAGGTACCAAATAACGGGACCGTGGAGTAGCCTTAAGGATTGAAGTATACGTTAAATTTTAGATTTTGAAATAAGATTGTCTTTTTTCAAACTTAAATTCCCAAACCACCTTATCACTACTACCATCACCACCTTAAAAGAAAAAATAATATTTTTGACAGTTTTAAGATCAGTCCCAGTCTAAACTGCGGATCCTGGATGACGTAGGCAAAACAGCTGGGCTGGACGATCTAGGGACTGGGGCAGACCATTTGAAAGTCTGCTCCTCTTCAAAGAGGGTTTTGGGATCTGCCCGCTACTGGACTCTTACTTGGTAGAAGGATGAGTCACCCAAAGAGGAAGGGGAGAGAGGAAAGTGGAAAGAGAACGATGCCTTGGAGGGCAAATTTGATTCACATTATATTTCAGTCACTTAAGGCTCATGAGTCAACATTTCGGATGATTCAGGCCTTCTGGGAGTCAGGAAGCCAAACACATACTCATTTCTTTGGTATGCCAGAATGAGCATAATCCCCATTCCACTTTTTCCAGAACTGGAGGGTTTAAAGAAAGTGGTTGCAGAACATTTAAGTATCAGCATCCAGAGATTTACAGATCCCTTTTATCTTTCTGATATACCTTTCAAAAATATTCCCTTCCTGCCTAATCTGGAGGCCCTGGAGAGAGGAGGTTAGCTTGCTTTCAAGTTGCTCACAGTCTAGGCCTGCACTGTTCAATACCTTAGTCATTGGCTACTCCTGGCTATTGAGCACTTGAAATGTGAGTCATCTGAAATGAGATGTGCTGTAAGTTTGAAATGCACACTAGATTTTGAGAGTTAGTACAAAAAATTTAAATATCTCAATTTTTATATTGGTTACATGTTGGATTGATAATATTTTGGCTATATTGGGATAAATGTAATATATTATTAATTTCATTTGTTTCTTTTTAATGCATCATCTAGAAATTTTTAAATATATATGGCTTATATTTTATTTCTATTGAACAGTGCTAGTCTGAATTGACGATTAAGAAATGTTGATTGGGACTTCCCTGGTGGCGCAGTGGTTAAGAATCCGCCTGCCAATGCGGGGGACACGGGTTCAAGCCCTGGTCCAGGAAGATCCCTCATGAGCAACTAAGCCCGTGCGCCACAACTATTGAGCCTGCACTCTAGAGCCCGCGAGTCACAACTACTGAGCCCGCATGCCACAACTACTGAAGCCCGCACGCCTAGAGCCCATGCACCACAATAAGAGAAGCCACCACAATGAGAAGCCCACGCACCGCAACAAATAGTATCCCCCGCTCGCCGCACCTACAGAAAGACCATGTGCAGCAACAAAAATCCAATGCAGCCAAAAATAAATAAATTTATTTTTTTTAAAAAAAGGAAATGTTGATTGCCATGGGGAATCACGGGTTATTTAAGCAAATTCTTAGCTCCAACTAATTAATATTACCCTAGGCTCAATTTGGGTATTAAAAAGGAAAAGCAGGGGTTGGGGGGAGGGAGGAGGGACACAGAGGTGGAACACAGGAGATTTTTAGGGCAGTGAAACTATTCTGTATGACACTGTGATGATGGATACATGACATTTTACATTTGGCAAAACTCAGAACTGTACAACACAAAGAGTGAACCGTAATGTAAACTGTGGACTTTAGTAATATATCAGTATTGGTTCATCACACCAATGCAAGATGTTAGTTATGGGGGAAACCGATTGGGAGGTGGGCATGGGAGTGTATAAGAACTCTCTTTAATGTTCAATTCTTCTGTAAATGTAAAACTAATAAATAAACTTTATTATTTTTTTTAAAGGAAAGGTAGAACAAGATTTCCTGGCAATGTTACCTGATCAGGTTAGTTATCAACAATACATTCAAGACCTGACTTATCGGGGCTTCCCTGGTGGTGCAGTGGTTAAGAATCCACCTGCCAATGCAGGGGACACGGGCTCCAGCCCTGGTCCAGGAAGATCCCACATGCTGCGGAGCAGCTAAGCCTGTGCACCACAGCTACTGAGCCTGCACTCTAGAGCCCGCCAGCCACAACTACTGGAGCCCGTGTGCCACAACTACTGAAGCCCACATGCCTAGAGCCTGTGCTCCATAACAAGAGAAGCCACCACAATGAGAAGCCCTCGCACTGCAAAGAAGAGTAGCCCCCACAGGCCACAACTAGAGAAAGCCCACACACAGCAACGGAAGACCCAATGCAGCCAAAAAATTAATTAATTAATTAATTAATTAAATCTATTAAAAAAAAAAGACCTGACTTACCAGTCCCACAGAGATGAACTGGCTTTATTTTTAGAAAATTGTTGTGAGTTGCTTTGAGTTTGTTTGTTTTTAGAAGGGTTAGGAAGAGTAGAAAGAGAGAAGTGTTAGTGTAGAATTTGGGGGCAGGAGGTTAATGCCAAAGTAAAAATTTTTAACAAAACAGATTCCTCAATAATAACTAAAACAGTCCTGTTTCAAGTATTTGTCAAATATTTGTCAAAAATTATCAAAAACATACATGATTTTTCAACTAAGTCCATATACTAGCAAAAATATACTAGCAAAATTCTATGGTATGAACTCTTCTATTAAATCACAATTGAGCCATCAGCAGTTCAGTCTTCCCCATACTGTTTTTCCTACTGTGATTGTTCTGAAACTCCTTAATGGAAAGTTTCACAGGGTTTTAACATATTAATTGTAAGTTGCTTATATGATATTTCTGCATTCGTATATCTCTGTATCTGCTATTACTAAAATAGTCACAAAGAAATATCTTTAATTTATTAAAATTGTCATAAAAGAATGATTACAGAAAAGTGGTAGATTTATAATTTTAATATTAAATAGCATTAAATATTGAGGCAATAATATAAGCACTCTCCTCTGACACAGGAGAAAAATAAGAATTTTATATTGTTATCTCAGTGACTTCTAAAAAATTAAGTATTTGATGGATGAATAAGAATAAAGAGCTTATCCAGTGTTCATAGAATGGTCAACAAAGCATAAGGAAAGGAGAATGTTACTGCTATACCAGAATTAAAAGTAGTGTTAGTGACACATTAGGGTAACTAGATGTAAATACCACTCTCACTAACAAGAACATTCTTATAGGTATTTTGAAATGGTTAAAGGAAGAGTATAAATTCTAGTTCATAATAATAGAAAATAATTATTCAATGAATTATCTTTGAAATTATCTTACCAGATGTAGAAGTTTAAAGTTTCCAGTTACAATGGGTTAATAACTGTTCTCTCTTAGAACATTAAAAAATATCCATTCAGGCTGGTGGAATCTCAGAGTTGGAAGAACTCGGGGAAATCAGCTTGACCAATCTCCCTCCCATTACAAGAATTCCCTACAGAAGGTTTTTTAAACTTGGCCATCTGTGGTAGATTAAAAATGGCTACAAACTCTGCAACAACACCCATCAAGAGGTTGGGTCAATTTCCCCATCTCTGGATCTGGCCTTGTGACTTTTTTGTCCAATAGAATATGCTGGAAATGTTCCAAGCCTAACCAGCAGAAGTATTACAGCTTCCACGCTCTCTCTCTTGGCATGCTGAGGCCCCAGATGACAGACATGGAGAGAAAGACCTAGCCGTCCCAGCCACAGAGCTGATGTCCCAGAAATATGAGACCATCTCAGAATGAATGTTCAGCCAACCCACAGAATCATGATAAATAATGAATCACTATTTTAAACTACTACCTTTTGGGATGGTCCATTACGCAGCAAAAGCTAACTGAAACATCAGCCATGTTGTGCTTCCATTATGTGCTTAATTCATTCATACATGATATGTATATGTATACGTTGTGTATTTACTCTGCACCAAGCACTGTTCAAGACTCTGAACAACGGCACTGAACAAATCAGACACAAATGTGCATGAACACTTTCAGTAAAGGAAGACTCACTACTTAGGGAAATAGCCCATTCCATTTCTGTAGTAGTATAGCTTATTGTAGAGTGTTGAATTGACACCTAATCTGGTATACATACATAGAACAGGTTAATTGTCCTTGCATCATGTATGCCCCCTGAGAGAGTTAAAAGCGTAGGATGGGTGTACTCTTGTCTACATACTGTAGGATGTAGACTGGAGAGTAGATTCAGCAACCATGGGAGAAAGATGAAAGGTAGATTCCTGACAAATCTGTTACAAGAAGCTGTGCATCACAGCTTTTTTGCCGACAGAGAAAGACTTGCTTGTGTTCAAAGAGCACCAATGAGCTACGTTCAACCTTTGTATTCAAAAAAGACTAAAACATCATTTTGGCACTCTTAAGGGAAAAATTAACAGCTTGCTATGTCATTGTCCCTACCATTTCACTGGGATTTTAGATTTCATGAAATGTACCTTTTTGTGAAATGCAGCTTATGGTTCTGGCTAACATCTTGACATACACTAAGTACATCTGTAATAAGAATAGACATATAAATAGTATAAGATCAACGTCTTTGGCCATGATGGTTATACACTGACAATTAGAGTTGGACCTAAAATTAAAATTTCAAGTTTCAAAGAGAAATCATATAATATGCAAGTGAAAGTCATAAGGCCCAAAAAGGTCCTCTGCATTTCCTTCCTAGTTTAATATGCATCATTTCTCTGGTGATATTTATTTTGATCTAGCAAAAAAACTATTTTTGATCAGTTGTTCTAAGCATCACAAATCCAAGCAAAGAAATTCCTAAACCATCTTAGCGAAATAAAAGAAAATCTGTCCTCATGAGAAAAAAAGAACGACAACGAAGAGTTTACAAAATTATCTGGGTTATAAATAACTCACTCTAGTAGGTATCCCACTCTTCCTAATACCTAAACATTGAGGTATAAATTTTGTTATTTTATTGTGAATGGAAATAGAAACCAGGTGGTCACTATCTTTAAAATAAACATTATTCATTTCTTCAACTAAAATCTATTGAGCATCTAACACATTTCCTAACATCAAGGAACATATAGTCTAGTTTATGTAAGAATATATAGGTATATATACATATGTGTGTATACACATTCATATATGTGTGTATATATGTATATACATATGTGTATGAATATATATTACATGTATCAATGTATAATAGAGAGAGGGAGACAGACAGACAGACTGGTCTAAGTGAAACATAACTATTGCTTATAGTTCAGGCAGAAGTTGATGAAAGCCTAAACTAATAGCATAGGAAATAGGAGAAGATAAATTTGAAAAACATTTAAGTTGAATTCATAGAATTTGGTGACTAATAGGATGGAGAGGCTGAAGAAAGAGAAGCTGATTCTAAGGTTTAAGTTTAGGTGACAAGGTAAATTGGTACTGCCATTATTAAAGAAAAGAAGTCAGGAGAGGAGCACAGAATGGGTGAGTAATGCTGGGGAGGATATAATGACCTAAATTTTTAGATCCAATGAACTTGAGTTGCCTGAAGAACATTGGAGTAGTAGAAATAATCAGGAGACAGCTGGAAAACTAGGGCTGGAGCTTAAATCTAGTCTGGAGAGCAGGTAGCTAAACCTGTTGGTTAGGTTTCATGGGTAAATATTTGAGGAAAAATGGTGGGGTAAAGGAGAGGATGGCCAAGCAGGTTGGTGGATACTATCTACTGCCCATGGGAGAAAAAGGCCTAGAGTAGAGCCCTGGGAAAGATCAACATGAAGTATCTCTGGACGTATTTGAACAATGTTATTTCCACTGATCCTTTTCTTTTCCTAGACAGTACAAATCAAAACAAAACAAAAAACTCCAATAGGTCCAGTTTTTAAATAGGCGCTCATTTTGTTTTCTCCATTCACCTTAAACTCAGAACTCAAAATAATATTCCAGTAAGTGCCCAGTTTAATTCTATTCAGCAGTAAGTAATCTATAGTAATAGGGACAGCACCAATAATTTAAGCCTCAGATAATTCTTAAACCCTCATTAAACTGGTAACTCCAGCCGCTTAGCCAATAACAAGTGGTAGAATTGCCAGGTAGACTTTTGCTTCTTTCTGTAACTAACCAGCCACTAATGAAGATGCTAAAGAGAAGGAAATGGCTGAAAGAAAGGCAATAAGAGATTAAGCAAACTCTATAAATTACAAAATTAAACAATAAATGATTCTTTTATATACGACTTGTATTTATGAGGTATACGATTTTTTTAATCAACAGATCTATATTGCTCATATTCAACTTTTTTTCTACTTTCCTGAGAACTGAGAAACACATTCATCACTGGAAATGCTATAGTATATTACCCTGCATGTGTCTTTTTTGAAATTCATTTTCCTTTTATTACTACAAACTTATTATCATCTATTATTTCCATTTTATCTGAGTTTTATTTATTGTCCGGAGTGGAAATTTTTCCTGTCAAGTGGTAAAAGTAATGTTGTAAATCACTTATGAAATGATAAATACTATTTACTCTATTGAGTTAAATATGGTGTGTCATTCATTTCCTCTCCCTCCTAAAACCCCATTAAAATGTCAGTAAAGCAATAAAAATGGTATTAACCAACAAAGACAAAGAGAATAACAGAGGAGACAACAGTGTATAAAATATTTCAACATATTTTTGGAAGACAAAGCAGATAGAGGAGCAGTTACTGATTTAGCAGACTGTGAAGTTACAACCTAAACACGTCTCAAGGGGCAATATCAACTAGAAGTAAGTCATTTTGTGCCATAGAATCCTTGAGATGCTCAGCCCTTGGAGGTGCTAGTATTGAAAACAAGTGGATTAAGTAAGAGAGGAATCCTCAGCCCCTTTGTCCCCTTCCTATACCCAGAAAGCCTGCAGCAAGGCTTAAACATATCACCACTGCCCCACTATCACTGCTCCCCCAGCCCCTGCTGTCCCCTATACCTCATTCTCCTCCAGAAAGGAAACTGGAGGATTCATTTGTGGAGAAACAAAATGGTTCCAGTGAAAATTTCTCAAAGTATTGGCATTTGGAGTACCCCAGTAAAAAGACTTGATGAGCCCCACCTGCCCCCTTCTCCCCACAAAGCTTCTGTCCATTTTTTAAAATTCTCTACTCTTAAACATAAAACAAAACACAAGAACCACCAGTCATTTCACAAAAGTCTTGAATGGAAGCTAAAAATGAAAATAAACAGAAAAAGAAACTCGAGGGAACAGAGGCATACAGAAAACAGAAGAAAACATCATAGAAACTTTAATATTTACAGGGAGATAACAGCATATATCACTCCATAAAACAAAAAACAGAAATAACAAAAAGGAAAAAAAATCAAAGAACATGAGTGAGTTCACAAATTAAAACCAATTTCATGTTCATAGCAGCATTATTTACAATAGCCAAAAGGTAGAAACAACCCAGGGTCTATTAATGAATGAATAGAAAAACAAAATGTGATATATACATACAATGGAATACTATTTAGCCTTAAAAAGGAATGAAATTCGGATACATGCTACAACATGGTTGAAGACTAAGTGAAATAAACCAGACACAAAGGGACAAGTAATGTATGATTCCACTTATATGAGGTACCTAGAATAGTCAAATACATAGAGACAGAAAGTAAAACAGTGGGTACCAGGGCTAAGGGAAGGTGGAAATGGGGAGTTAGTATTTAGAGAGTATTTGGTATACACAGAGTTTCATTATGCGATGATGAAGAAGTTCTGGAGATGGATAGTGGTGATAGTTGCACAACAATGTGAATGCATTTAAGGCCACTGAACTGCTCACTTAAAAGTGGTTATAATGGTAAATTTCATTTTACTACATCAAAAAGATTTTAATTGCAACTTTAAAAAATTAAAGTGTTGGAAGTTACATTTGTAAAACTTCCCAGGGAAATAGAAAAAAGAACAAAAAGATGTATTAGTAACAAACAAATGGAAATTGAAGTATTTTCTTTTTTAAAAAAAGCAACACCATTTACAATAGCCTCAGAAAACATGAAATATTTAAGGATGGATTTAACAAAATATGACCAAGACCATTACACTACAAACATTGCTAGAGAAATTAAAGAAACTAGAAGGACTTCAACTTGACTTCAAGATTTATAATAAAGCTACGATAATTAAGACAGTGTAGTACTGGCATAAAAATGGACAAGTAGATCAGTGGAACAGAATAGAGTCCAGAAATAGACTCATAGACCCACATATGTATAGTCAGGTTTTTACACTGGTGTCAAAGTATTTCAGTGGGGAAAGCATAGTCTTTTCAACAAATTGTGCTGGAAAAATTGGACATCCATATGCAAACACACACACACACACACACACACACACACACACACACACACGACCTTTGATCCTTATCTCATATCATCATAAAAAAATTAGTTCAAAATGAATCATGGACATAAATAGAACAGTCAAAGCTACAAAATTTGGCAAGAATACATAATGAATGTTCTTGCAAGTATAAAGTGGTACCACCAATTTGGAAAATCATTTGGTAATTACTTATAAAGTTAAACATACCTAATGATATGACTCAGCAATTTTACTCCTGGATATTTATCCAAGAGAAATGAGAACTGGAAACAACCCAAACGTCCATCAACTAATGAATGGATAAACATATTGTGGCTTTGGAATCCTACTCGACAATAAAAAGGAATAAACTATTGATATACACAGCATGGAGGAAACTCAAAAGGATTATATTAATGAAAGAAGCAAGACACAAAAGCCTCCATACCCTATGATTCTGTTTATGTGATTCTTAAAAGGGCAAAACCACCAGGGGCACGGGGAGGGGAGGGAGTGATTGCAGAGGGGATAGGGAACTTCTTGGAGTGATAGTGTTGATGGTTACACGACTAATATACGTTGTCAAAACTCATTGAACTATATGATTAAAATGAGTGAACTTTGTTGGATAAAAATTATATCTCAGTAAAGCTGATTATTTTTCTTAAAAAAGACAAAGATGTAATACAGAAGACAAACGATGAAAAAGCTAGAAGATAAATTTGGGAGGCCTGTGAATCACTAATAAGAGTTCCAGAAAGAAAGAACAGAAAAAACACAGTTTCCTGTTAACCTAATTTGTCCTCTGGGAAGGTGAACTTGCAGTATGGTACTTCAAGCTCCATGACAGAGCATTATTTAAGAGTTTACATTTTAACTTAACCTTATAAATGTGTGCAGACTTTTCTGGGTGTCAATAAATGTTTTAAGACTATTTCTTAAACAATTTTCCTTCTCTAAATCACCTTCTATCTCTCTGAAATTGATAGTGTTGTAAATAAAGCTAAGTCTAGCTTAAGTTGTTATTTAGATCTTAGAATTGGGGCTAGTTGCTGTTTTCAGGTGACTATGTACCGTGCAATTTTTTAAAAAGAAACTATTATTTAAAATGAATGTTTCCTAAGCGTATTGTGCTTTCATTGCTGAACCTCTGAAACCCAGCCATTAATCTTTTTTTAAACAGCTTTATTGAGGTATAATTCTCATACCATACAATTCATGCATTTAAAGTGTACAACTCAGTGCCAACTATTCTTCACCTTTTGTACAAGTTTTGAATAAGATATGGAAGAAAATACGATGCGATTCAGTAGAGCAAGATTCTAGATCCCCAGCTTGGTGACCTTTAGGAGCCTCTGGGCTTCAATATCCTCATCTGTGAATCAGGGGGTTAAACCTAATGACTCTCTCGCTCTGATCTACCTTCAAAATCATTTTTTATTGTTTATTTTTAGCCTTTAATTTCTCTCTAGTGCCAACATCAAATATTGGGATAAGCAGCTCAGAAAGATGTATTTTACAGTAGGAGAGTTGCAACAATGCTCTGAATTAAAGATGATGCAGGCAGATTTATTACAGCATTTGGAAGTCTTTATAAATGTAACGAGATTCTTTAGAGCCTTTCTTGAAAGAAGACAGTTTCCTTTTATACGTTTCAAAGTAAGAAAAAAAAGAGAAAGAGGATATTCACATGGTGTGTTTAACTTAGATGAGCTTCTCTTCTAACTTTATCTTTCTCATTTCTGAAAGCAAATATGAAAACTATGTAGAAAGTTGAACCGGCTTGGAAACATATGCAAGAAAACTATATTAACGTCAGTGATTCAGCCACATATCTTAATCAAAAATATAAAAAACATTGCCTTCCAAGCTTTTGCTGAAGTAGAAAATGAAGAGTTCCCATAAAAGCCTGGTTGACATGCAAAATTTTATCACTGCAGATTTTAATAGTATATTCCTTCATTTGTTTCTTTTCTCTATTTCAAATAACAAAGGTAAAGTTATGCTTTTAAATTAATATGCGTATATTCCTAAAAAGCTTACAAGGGATTTCTTAGTAACTAGATATTGCTGTGGGTTGAATTGTGTCCTCCCCAAAGATATGTTAAAGTCCTAACCCCAGTACCCCAGAATGTGACCTTACTTGAAAATAGGGTCATCACAGATGTAGTTAGTGAAGATGAGGTCATAATGGAGTAGGGTGGGCCCTTAATCCAATATGATTGGGATCCTTTTAAGAAAAGTAGAAGACAGACACATAGGGAAGACAGCCATGTGAAGATGGGGCAGAAATTGGAGTCATACTGCCACAAGCCAAGGAACACCAAGGCTTCCAGAATCTGGAAGAGGCAAGGAAGGATTCTAGAGGCTTTGAAGGGAGCATGGCTCAGTCAACAAGTTGATTTCCTACATCTAGCCTCCAAAAGTGTGAGAGAATACATTTCTGTTTCTTTAAACCACCCAGTTTGTGGTATTTTGTTATGGCAGCCTTAGGAAACTAATACGAACATAGCCAAATTTTACATGCATGCGGATGTGCACACACAAAAAGAGAACCCTCATTTTAGTCAAATTATTGGATTTCAAAAAAACTAATATAATCAGTGTGAACTTGAGTAATTAATTAAAATAATGCATGATGCCTTATAACCTTTACACAATCTCTTGAAGACATTGCCTTTCTAAATTTTGTGTTATATAAGGGAACTAAGCTGAAAAAAAGGAAAGGAAAGGAAAGGAAAAAGAAAAGGAAAAAGGAAAGGAAAAAAAGGAAGGGGGAGGGGAGGGAAGGGGAGGGAAGGGGAAGGGAGGGGAGGGGAGGGGAGGGGAGGGAAGGTGTATTTTTCCAAGGGAGATATAACACAATATCTCTGAGAGAGGCAAGACTGCCTACTCAAAGGATAAAAACTCAGAAAACAGCTACAAGAGAACTATTTCTAAATCGGCAGCCAAGTTACAGCATTTGTTATTACTAAACCATTTGAGTCTCAAAGGAAGAATTTGAGACGGTAATAACTTATTTCATAATTTTATGATGAAACCTACATGGAAAATTTTCATAAACAGCTTTAACTATGAAAATACTAAACAAGGAAGTGATAGACAATTTTTCTTCATGTCCTTTGTTGCTAGATTTAGTACATGTGATTTCTTTTATTTATTTATTTTTTTGGAGAAAAATTTTAAACTTCATTAAAAGATATTATAGAGACAAAGATATGAAGAGTTATAAGATTCAGTATCATAAAGGAGGCAATTAGTCCCAAACTGATTAGTATGGTCAAAGAAGTTCAAATCAAAATCACAAGACTTTTACATGAAACTTGACAAGGTGCTTTGAAAATTTACATAGAAAAACAAATAGTTGAGAATAGCAAAGACTCTCTCAACTCGCTTCCCCTATCTAGCTTGGCGAAACCACAAGCTCAGTTAAATCCAAACCTGCTTTCTCTATTCTTGCACCATCATAACTTAAAGTGGCTGGAGAAAAGCATACAGCTCTGCCGTCCAACCTGAATTTGTATTCCTCCTCACTAATCTCAAATGTACCCTAACTCGATATGCCAGTCATTATGTATGTGTATATGATTTTATTGGAAATCTCTCTGAGAACATATTTAGGGATTCATGAGCCCTGTAGGGTCTTAGCTTATAGATTACGATTCAAGCATGGCATTCCTGCCTGTTGTCTTTATAGGGTCATACTGATTCTCCAAAACTTTACAAACACTTCATAATCACTTTCCATATTTAGATCAAAACCTCTCCAAAGCAATAACCCATCTTGTCCTATTCCATTCTCAAGTCTCACCAAGCTTAGTTATCAATTTTACTTTCATCTCTTTTGCCACTTCCAAGCAGAGCTCTGCTGTTATAGCCAGTACGAGTGACCACCACCAAGAAGAGAAGCATTCAAGTGAGCAATGTTATTACAAATAATAACAACTTGGAAGGGAAAATATTATGTCGATTTGGAGCTAGAATGCTCTCAAAAATTTTTTTATTCACAAACAGTTTCCAAATGTAAAGCTTGTGAGAAAGGTGCCATTTGCCAAAGGTAAGCCCTAAAGAAATGACTAGAGAGGTAAACGACAACCAGACCAGTTCAGACACACTTCATTCTGCGGCCTCACAAATGAACTGCATCGGCAGATGTCATTCCTGTTAAGTATGCCCCCAGAATATATTCTAAAACATGTTAAACAATTTGACAATCACTGTTTTGAAGAATCGCCTTCACTCTGAGACAGTGAAGGTAGGGGTTAAAAGCATAGATTCTAGAGCCAAACGTCTCAGGTTTAAATCCTGACAGTCTCACTTACTAGGTTTGTGATTTTGAACAATTATTTTCTCTGTGCCTCATTCCTTATCTGTTAAATAGGGATAATAATCGTGGCCACCTCAAAGACTGGTTTCAAGGATTAGTTGAGTAATCATAAAATACTTATAAGAGCACATGGAAGTATACTATGCAGTTCAGTTTTTATTCATAAACATTATGTAGGATATTTTATGCAGTGAAATACGAATTTCAGACAGTACAAGTCCTGGGAAGTTCTGAGAAGATGCTGCTATATTTAGAAGGAAGGAGGGATGTAAGGAAGGAAAGATGGATGGAAGACTGCTAACATTTGTTCTGCTGGAAAATCTCACCTAAAAAGACAGTATCTCTTTTGCTTTTCTCAAATAGCTTCTACTAATACCATGCTGAGCTCGTAGATAAGAAAAGTATTGAGAAGAAATAACATCCGTGAAGTTCATTTAGCACCATTATGACATGTAAGTGCTTTAGAGCCATATTCCTTATGTATTAAAATTTGGTATTGTTACTTAGGCAATACCTGTCTTTCTCAGTGGCATTCACCCCCACCTTCTTCAAAACAGAGATGGAAGGAAGGATCTGGTATGAATTACACATTACTCTGTGCTGTTATAATTGGTGATTAGGCAGTGGTCCTTGTTCCTGACTAGGAGACATCCAGGAGGTAACCAGAGGTGATAATAGAAGCATCAGCTAGTGTGAGAATTAACCCAGGGAAACTTTAAATAAAAATAGGATAAGCAGGGGAGTTCCCTGGTTGCCTAGTGGTTAGGATTCCGGGGTTTCACTGCCATGGCCCAGGTTCAGTCCCTGGTCAGAAAACTGAGATTCTGCAAGCCGCATGGTGCGGCCAAAAAAAAAAAAACAAACAAAAGAATTAGGATAAGCAGTCCTCCAGGTCTCAGGAGAGTATGCTCCTCATACTCTGGGTTGCTTCCTGCCAAAACGAAAAGAGATCATCAGCACTGGGTACCTATCTGAACCAAAGGTGGCCTCAGGGCCATGAAAATTAAAAGCTAGTTGACCAAGACTGCATTAGTAGGCACTTTGGGGGATATTAGGCTGGTCCACACCCCTTTGCTTTAACTTCCCTACACAGGACTGAATCCCTGGCATCTATGTTTGTATCGTTTCCCTGCTCGCCTGTCCAGAGCTGATCAACCAAGGATGCACACATGACCCTAGTCAGGTCAAACAGCACCTCAATCTCTCTGTCTCTGTCTCTCCGTCTGTCTCTAAGAATTAGCCCTGAGAGATAAGAAGCTGGGCTGGTCACCTGAACTGAGGATGAGTATACTCAAGAGCAAGGGGGTAGCTATGTTTGGCCTTATGCAGCCAAAGCAACCCAGTCAATCTGGAAAGAGAGAAAGAGAGAACTGGAGCCAATGAGCACAGTAAGTCAGACAAGAATTGGCTGCTTGTGTTCTTGACGGATCCCCAACTCCTGATTCTAATCCTTCCTGAAACCTGGCTGTACTGTCTACCTTCCTCGAGATACTCCATTCTTTAAAGAAATTTCTTTTTTGTTGTTGTTTACATTGGTATGAAATAAATTTCTGTTACCTGCAAACAAAAGAGCGTTGATGAATGCAGCTACAGGCATTATTGTATTATCTATGGTGTTAAAATCTTTTCTGATGATCGTTATCTGTAAAAGGCAGGTAGGAATGAGACTTCTCTGGTTATCCTTTTTATGTCGTTTTGACCTTCAAATTGTGTAATTGTATTACCTATTCAAAAATATTTAATTTAAAATTATTGTTGAAATAAGCTCTACATATAGTGATAGTATTTTCCACATCAAAATTCAGGACACCTCATTTAATACAGAGTGCAAAAACAGATCAGAATTTTAAAACTCAGGCTCAGGGCTTCCCTGCTGGCGCAGTGGTTGAGAATCTGCCTGTCAATGCAGGGGACACGGGTTCGAGCCCTGGTCTGGGAAGATCCCACATGCCGCAGAGCAACTAAGTCCGTGAGCTACAACTACTGAGCCTGCGCGTCTGGAGCTTGTGCTCCGCAACAAGAGAGGCCGCGACAGTGAGAGGCCCGTGCACCGTGATGAAGAGTGGCTCCCGCTTGCCACAACTAGAGAAAGCCCTCGCACAGAAAGGAAGACTCAACACAGCCAAAAATAAATAAATTAATTAATTTAAAAAAATACTCAGGCGCATGCACCTTAGCTAGAAGTTTTTTTTACGGTGCAGGATCATAGGGTATGCAATAAGATATATATTTCCTATGTTTAAGTAGGAATGACTGACAGTATGGCTTGGTATCCAGAGAGTAACTCAACCCCCCTCAATGGACCTCTTTGGGATGCTATGAGATCTCCTGACCTAGGAAAAATGCACAAATGCAAAACATACTCTCTTAAATGGTTCCTGCACCCTTTGAAGCCCATCCATGGCTGCCAATATATTACAACTTACAGGAGGTAAATTTACATACCTGAAATGACTAAATAATCATACGGTGGTATTAAACATCTTAGTTAGTAGAAATTGGGGACATAGAAGATACAGAAATAGAGCACACTATAGAAAAGAGCAAAGCCTACGTGGGAAACATACGGACACAGGACTAGCTGGAGCAAGAGTTTGCGTTAGCAAATTGAACAGAGACAGCACATAACACAGAGTCTGCGATTTGGGTACTCAATTAATAGCAATTATTATTGTTGTTAGGAAATAATAATTATTATTAGGAAAGGAAGATAAGGTCACATAGGTAAGGGGAGACCATATTCTAGAGGACCTGGAATGTCAGAGCAGTTAAGGCTTTACAAGTCATTGTATGTTTGCGCTGGAAAAGAACTTGATTCAATAAAACTATTTGGAACATGAAAAGAATAACTTGGAGAAAGTGAAGGGAAAATGGGTAGTAAGAGTATTTCATTGGGTTTTTTTTGTAGAACTAAAGATGAAAAGAACTTAAACAAGGGTGGTAGAGTGGAAATAAATAATATATTTGAGGGACTTAAAAAAAATGAAGAGACCTCGGGGGCTGATTAGTGATATACAGGGGATAAAGGAGAGGGGAAAGTCAGGGAAGATATATTTTTGATTTATTGTATTTTTATTATTTACTTATTATTAAATATTACTAAATTGATTTTCTATTTTATGGAACCTACAAGTGTTGCACTATGGGAATGTTTGCTCTGGGTAAAGGGTACAAACATTCTTGATTAAGCCGCCCACAGCTCACACCAAAACGAAGCTGAGATATGACGTGGGAGGGAATCAGGGGTTTCTCTTCAGCCATGAACAGCTTTTAACTGAATGTGTAGGCGGTGATAATGTTAAATGCACCACTCAAAATCACAGATTCTTTTTTACTCCTAAGGGATTACTATGGTATACATGCCAGCTACCAGCCACTTTCAGCTGGCATGCATTTCACAGCTTTGCTGTGTGGAGGAAATTTTTGCTGAAGTTCTCCTAGTAGAATCCGCAATGTTCTCCTATTGGGTTAAGCGCGATTCATGGTAGTTGGAGGTTTTCTTTCTCTCTGGATGATCACATTGGGTGCAGCTGCAGGAGCTCAGCCAGGAGAACAGGGAAAATAAAGTGGTGCTTCGTGGTTGCTAAGAAAAATGGGGGAAAAAATCCCACAGAAAGCTTTAGAAATCATCTCTAAGTCAAAATGTACTTCAGTCATAAGGTAGCTCAGTTAGTTGTCCTTGGCACACTGCAGAGTCAACAATGCAATGCTGGTCTTAATTTTTGGCTTTCAGAAGGTAGTGCCATACATAAGGGACGTGGGACAGTCAGAAAACAAGGCTTCTGATACCAGATTTCTAACTACGGAGAGGACCTTGAGCAAGTCAATTAATCTCTTGTTATTCAGCCTGCAGCAAGGTATCATTTCAGGAATAAATGAAATTTTGTTTTCAAAGCTCTTTGTAAATGTAAAGCACGAGGGAAAAACAAGGTATTTTTGGCGCTTTTTACTTTTGTTTTACCTGTGTTTTTCCTGACCCCCTGAGAATAAGATCTATGATTTAGACTTAATCAGTTTTTTCTTTTTTAAACAATAACTTCATACATATAGTAAAAATTTAATTATTACTTTTCAATGAAAGATGCCAGAAAGGAGAAAACTCTCCTGGAATGTGGTTGGCTAATCAGTAGGAGATACAGCCAGCAAATGGTGTTACGAAACCCAAATTTGGGTCCACCAGCCCAAAGCACAATAAAGCCAATCTACTGACATCAGATTATGGTGAAGGAAAGTACAGTGTTCATTGCAAGGCCAAGCAAGGCACATGGATAGCTACTGCTCAAAACTCCCGAATGGCTCTCAGGGAAGGATTTTTAAAGGCAAGGTGAGAAAGAGGGTCGAGGGCTGTCTGCTCAGCTTGTGGACATTCTTCTGATTGGTTGATGGGGAGGTAACAGGGTGATGTTACAGGGGTCAGTGTTATCAATCCTCAGGCTCCAGCATCTGGGGGCTACATGCTCATGGTCATCATGCAGTTAGCTTCTTCTATCTGGTGGGAGTTTTAGTATCTGCAAAACAACTCAAGGATATGGCTCAGGATATTATCTATAGCCCCTGAGGAGGAACTAAAGGTCCTTGACTTTGTTTTATGGCTGAACTATTATTATTTTGTTTTGCTTGACTGTTTTCCTTTGTTTCTGCAGGTGTTTTGGGGGATTTTTTGTTTGTTTTTTTCACTCCTCTGATTAAATTTGCTCTTTGGAATTCAGGGAAGACCTAGGAGGCTAAAGTTTTTTTACAAACTAGGGGAAACAGAGGGTCTGTCCCTGGGAAGACCCTGCAGGGTCTTGCTCTGTTTCAGTGGGTGTCCGGCTATCTTACTATTGCAGGAGTAGGAAGAAGAGAGAACTGGTTATCTTACTATTGCAGGAGTAGGAAGAAGAGAGAAGGTGGGGAGTAAGGAGAAGAAAAACATCTACTTGAATTTCTAACAATCTCCTGAAAAACACATGGAATTTAGTTTTTCATATTTGGTTATTTTTCTTTTATTACAAAATGCCAGTTCGATGTCCTGGACTCCAAAAGAAATAGGTACAGGGCAATAAAATTAATAATAGTATCCTGCTCATTATTATTTTACCATTTTAATGTTTTCTACCTTTTGGGATTTGGGGTGTTTTTTTTGAAGTTTTATAGTTGTTCTTATCTTTTTAATTACAATTATACCACATGGTTATGTTTCAGTTGTACTTATTTTTCAAGTACCATGATCTCTTAAGTGATGTCTGCTGAATTTTCAGTGTTAGTGGAAGTCATGGGTAATTTCTGCATTTCTTTCCCATACTCATTTATTCCTTCATTTAACAAATATATATGAAGGGCCTACTCCATGCTGGGCCCTGTGTTACACAGTGGTTATGGAGTGGGAAGCAAAACAGGCATAGTCCCTGTCCTCATACAGCTTACAGCCTAGTGGTGGACTTCTTGTTGGCCCCCAGTATCCATTATCCCCTTCTTCTTGAGAAATAAACCCCCAATTTGTTATGCTGAAGAATTTTAAGTAAATAGAAGTCATCATTCTTCCCCTAAATTTTAATATGCATCCTTTAAATTGAGAACATTTTCCTCCATGGCCAAAATAACATAATCACAGCTGATTATTAATAATTCCTTAACAGTATATCATATCTTAATACCCACCCACATTGACATCTCTCCACTTTTCTACACAATGCCATTTATAGGTGGTTAGTCCAAACCAGGATCCAATTGAGGACCACACATCACATCTAGTTGTTATGTTCCCTCAGTCTTCTTAAAATAAATTAGTCCCTATATTCATGATACTGAAATATTAAAGAGACAGAGACAGTGACAATTGTTCCAATTCCTCAGTCTGTCTGATTGCTTCCTCAGGGTATCATTTAGTTCATTTCTCTTTTCCTTGTAATTCCTGTAAAACTGGAAGTTATAACAAAAGGTCCAATTAGACTCAAACGTTTTTGGCAAGATTACATCACAGGTGGTACTGTGTACTTCAGTCACATCAAAAGGCACAGCATATTTGACTTCGGTACTGGGTTAAACTGATGACGGCCTGACTCCTCCACTATAAAGCTACTTTTTTCTCCTCATGGACAAAAAGGAATCTGTGTAGAGTTTTGGGGGGCACTTTATGGAGGTCCTTTTCTCATCAGCCATTTACCTAAAATAGTTTTAACACCAATTGCTAATCTTTGCTTGAACCAACATTAAAGAACTCATGACTTTTAACTGTGTTTATAACCTCCCCCACCTTGCATAAAGACCACATTTACCTTCCTGATTCCTGATGGAGGAAATAAAAGCATGAGGTCTGGAGCTTGAGCAACCACTTTGAACTGTGAGGTAGAAGCCACATGATGAATTCAGTGGAGCAGCTAGAGAGAAGGAACCTAGATCTCTTAGGATCATAGAGCTATCATACTAACCTTGATCTACCTATCTCTAAACTTCGTTTATATGAGAGAAAAATGAACCACTATCTCTTCCAGCCACTGTATTTTGGTTGGCAGTTGAACCAAATCTTAACTGATGCAACAAAGAAGATAATAAATAAGAAAATACATATATATTTACAATTTGGGGTAAGTTCTACTTAAAAAATAGAGTAGGAGAATAGAAGATAGTGGCTACTTAGATCAGGTGATGAGGAAAGGCCACTCCAAGGAGGTTAGAGTTAAGCTGAGAATGGAATGCTGAGAAGGAGCAAACCATGTGAGATGGTAGGGAGTCTCCTAAGGAGAGGAAACTGCATGTGAAAAGGGATGAGGTGGGAAAGGGCTTGCACGACAAGCTCAAGGAATTAAAAGGAGGCCACGTAGCTAGAGCTTAATGGCACCAGATGGGGTGGGACAGGTTAGTAGATGCCACATTACTCTGGATTAGTAGGCCATGGTGATGAGTTGCATTTCTTTCTCAGATGTTATGGTAAGAGTTGTAAGCAGGAGAATAAAATTGATTTATGTTGTTAGAAATTATTCTCACTGCTCTGTGGGGAACAGACAGAGGGTGTCAAAAGTGAAAACACCTGGGAAGTCCCTGGTGGTCCATTGATTAAGACTCGGCACTTTCACTGCCTGGGCCCAGGTTCGATCCCTGGTCAGGGAACTAAGATCCCACAAGCCTCGTGGCGCAGCCAAAAAAAAAAAAAAAGTGAAACCACCATCACCAGAAAAGAGACTATTTTGGAGGTCTGGGCAAGAGAAGCTAGTGGCTTGGGCTACTGTTGCACTGAGGAGGGGAAGGAGAGAAGAAATAAGAGATGGTTATGAGGGAGAAATGACAGAACTCCCTGATGGGTGGAATGTAAGAAGAGGAAGGAATCCGAAATAAAGCTTGGGATTCTGGCTTAAGCAACGCGTAAGTGGGTGAGCCTTTTTCTGAAGTGAGGAAGACTGGAAGAGGAACAGGTGGGAAGTGGGGAGAGGAGAGAAGTACATTAGAAAGGGGTGGGAAGTCAGGATTCCATTTTAGAACTTTTGAGTTCCAGATGTTGAAGCAGAGGTGTCAAGTAGGCAATTTAATATGAACACCTAGAGCATGAGAGCAATGTATGGTTTCCAGTGTTTTTAAAAATTCCCCAACCATAAATTACCACAGGTGATACTTTATTTTAAAAATATACTTCGGTCACTCAGTATTTAATCAAAAGAAAGAAACCATACTAATAAACCTATTTCCAGTAATATTAATTTATTAATAATTGTAGTTTCAAGCAGTGAATAACCAGAACCATGTTTACGTTTAGAAACAGGTGATAATGTCAGATTGTTCTAAATGTTAAGTTTGTTTGTTAGTTTGTTGGAAGTTGTAAGTTAAGTCTGTTAAGTTTATTCTAAATGTTGTAGTTTGTTTAAAGATTAAACCAAAAAAATAATTTGCTAAAAATTACTATTGAGTGTCATTTTGGTAAAAATGAAGTGATATAGTACTCTCAATTTTTATTTGTTTTACTTATGATATGCTACTGAAATAATGTTTTATTTAAAAGATCTGAATTAGGTAAAATATTGATTTAAAAACATTAATTTAAGCTCTCAAATGGTAAGAAACACATGATAGCAAAAATTTATTTTTAAAAGAAACTTCCAGAGTCATCCCAGGTTTAGACCATCTGTAGCACTTTTGCAATAATCATTAATATTTAAAAGGTTAACACAAAAGTTCCTAAATTATCAAAAAATAAATTGGAATATTTTATTTGGTATATTCTATCATTTGGTAAAATATACCAAATAAAATGAATGCTTATGTCCACTAAAAGACGTGTAAAGAATACTCATGAAAGCTTTATTCATAACATCTAAAACTTTAAAAATAAAAAACCAAATATCTATCAACAGTAGAATGGATAAATTCATGCAATGGAAGACTATACAGCAATAAAAAGGAACAAACTACTACTACACACAATAATGTGGATTGATCTCAGAGAACTGATGTTGAGCAACAGAAATCAGGCACTCACATACCAAAAACGCACAGTATGATTCTATTTATATGAAGATTAAGACAAAATCAAACTCTGTTGATAAAAATCAGAATAATGGTGGCTGGGTTGGGGTGGTATTGGCTGGGAACAGCTGGGGAGCAAAATTTGCCACCCCAAAAGGTCTCTCCGGTATGTGGATTATTTTGAGCTGAAAACAATCAAGGCCCAAAAGACTCAGGAAGAAATCTTTGACCTTCCCCTTAACTGCCTAAAGAATGTAGCTGGAGGACCTGTTCCAGGACAGGAGCGATCACCATAGATAACTGTAATATGAACTAGGTGTATAGACAGGGAAGAACCTAGCGAAGTCTGTCTGTTAAAATTCCTCTCTGTGTCCCATTGTCTCTGTATGGCCCAGCAAACATTTATTTACCAAACTTTTGCTTTTCCATCTCCCTGTAAATTGCATTCCACCCCCTTGAAGTCCCAAACCACTACTCCCAACATTCTCTTTTGTCTTTAGCTGAAGATGGTATTTAAGATGAGGGCTTCAGCCATTTTGAAGAGTTACTCAGTTTTTCTGGGCCTCTCCCATGTTAACATGTTATTAAACTTCTGTGTGATTTTCTCCTGCTAGTATGTCTCATGTCAATTTAATTCTTAGACCAGTCAGAAGAACCTAGAAAAATAGAGGAAAATTTCTTCCTTCCCAAAAATCAACTTGGTGGAGTCTTCTAGAATGCTGGGAATATTCTATACTTCGATATAGGTGGCAGTTACACAGGTATATATATACATGTAGAAATTAATGTACATGCACATGTATATACACATGCAGAAAATAAATTTTAAGATTAGTGCATTTTACCGTATGGATATTATTATTGTCAATATTTTCTAAATTCAGTAGTCAATTATTGTACATCCTCTAATAGATTAATTGAACTTTAAAAAAGGAATAGAACTACATATATGAATCAAATGAAATGATATCCAAACATATTAAGCAAAAAAAGCAATTTGTAGAGTAGTTTGTTTAGTATGATTCCACTTGTGTGTATGTTTTAGCAGATATATGTATGATTGTGTGTCCATGGACAATTTGTAAAACGATATACAGGAAATTGTTGGCAGTAGTTATCTCAGAATGCTGAGGTATGGGACTAGGCCTTGGGGTTTTTACATAGGCTGTCTTTTTATTCAGTCTATACTTTTTCATACTTTTTATATAATTTTTAACCTAATTTAAAAGATTTCATTAATCTTCTGTGTTTTCAAAATTGCATTAAGTTGAGCCACATGAAGTTGTCATTTTTATGTCAAAAAATGAGAGAAGGTCTTCCCTGGTGGCGCAGTGGTTGGGAGTCCGCCTGCCGATACGGGGGACACGGGTTCCTGTCCCGGTCCGGGAAGATCCCACATGCCGCAGAGCAGCTGGGCCCGTGAGCCATGGCCGCTGAGCCTGCGCGTCCGGAGCCTGTGCTCCACAACGGGAGAGGCCACAACAGTGAGAGGCCCACATACCGCAAAAAAAAAAGAGAGAATATTGACAGTTTCTCATAGTTAAATCTAATACAATGAACAGATATAAAGAGGTTATAAAAACCATTCATTTAGATATTACTAATTCGGAATTTGAAATAATCTGCATGTCAACATAAAGAGCATAACTCAAACCCAATATGATTTGAAAATATATTTGAGTTTAATATTGGTCACCTGAAAGTAATTTAATAACCCCTTTTTCAAACTGATGATAATTTGAATTGTTCACATGCTAATAATTTCTAACAGTTTCTGAACCTATATGGTAGTATTTCAAAAATATGATGAAATTTAAAATTGGAAAATCTTAGGTCAGATCTCATTATTTTACTGTCTCTCTGACCTAAGATAAGCTGCCTGATTGCTCTGGACCTCTTTTCTTTTCTTTTCTTTTTAATAACATGGAGAAAACAATACCTGACCTATAAGATTACTCAAAAGATTAATTCGTTGATGATTATAAAAGCACTTCGGGTACAAAACACTATCCAAATGTAATGATTATTGTTTTAAATGAGGAAAGGAAATAGCCCATATTTGCTTTGAAGAGATCGTTTGCAGTGCCCATACTGCAATTTATGGTACTCTAGATCAGTGCTTCCCAAATCATTGTTCTCAGGACCCCTTTACACCCTTTGTGATGTGGATTTTAGCTATTAACATTTACTGTAATATAAATTAAAACAGAAAGTTTTTACATATCTATTTTAAAATAATATTAATAGGGGCTCGTGCGCGGGAGTCCATGTGGGCGCCGGCGCGGCAGGAAGCAGCGCGGGGTTGCCATGGCGGAGCTGCAGCAGCTCCGCGCGCAGGAGGCGGTGGACTCTATGATGAAGAGCCTGGAGAGAGAGAACATCTGGAAGATGCAGGGCCTCACGTACTGGTGCAGCGCCGGCTGTTGTGAGGACAGCCAGGCGTCCATGCAGCAAGTGCACCAGTGCATTGAGCGCTGCCATGCACCTCTGGCTCAAGCCCAGGCCCTGGTGACCAGCGAGTTGGAGAAGTTCCAGGACAGCCTGGCCCGGTGCACTATGCATTGCAACAACAATGCCAAAGATTCAATAGATGCGGGGAGTAAAGAGCTTCAGGTGAAACGGCAGCTGGAGAGCTGTGTGACCAAGTGTGTGGATGACCACATGAACCTCATCCCAACCATGACCAAGAAGATGAAGGAGTCTCTCTCATCCATTGGGAAATAGATGTCTGCTATTGGCCATCGGGGCTGAAGGCAGGAATCTATTTAAAAAGAGGAATGGGGGTTCGGGTTTTCTAAGGAAAGTTTATGAATGAGGAAATTAAGGATGGCAGCAAGTTTAAGGCCTATGTCACTTGCCTCCGGACACTGGTTCCTTTGTGTTTGAATCATAGAAAGTGAAAAAAACTGGTGCTAAAATTTGGGTCAGAGATAGCACAGGAGAGTTTTTATGAGCCTGAATTTCAGGTGGCAAGTGCTTATCCTGGCAACAGGGAGTCTCCTTTGTACCAAACCAGAGCCCTCCAAGGTACCACATCCTCTTAGTACACAGATACCAGCAGGCTGGCAGGTTCATCTGACCTGCTTATGAGCTGGTGGAGTGTGAGGAGAGGTATTCCTGTTTACCAGAAGGATCGCTACAACGTTTCCCACAAACTGGAAATAAAACAAAATCCATGAGGTCACTAATTCAGAAGGGGAAAGGGGGCTTCTGGGGATTTGTTTTGCTTGGTTTTGTTTTATATACAAGGGCATGAAGTTACTTTAAGATGTAGAGTTGGGAGAGGCAGTTTGGATAAAAACTCTGAAAGGGTCCTTGCAGATATTCAGTTCTGGCCATCAAAATGTGGATGCGCATTTCTTAAAATTCTCACACATGACATCTTTCAGCATGGAGACCCTGCAAAAATATAAGAAGTGCTATCACACTGGTAGGGGAAGCAAACCTTCCCTCTGACTGGCAGCCATGACGAGCCCTGAGGCTGTCTGCAGCAGAGTCAGCAGAGTGACAAGACAATCTTGCAGTGACACTCACCCTTGAAGGGAAAGGGGATTTTGATTGTGCTATATGTTAGTATTCAGGAATGAACAGCGAAAGAGGAATTGTTAGCTGCTTAATTAAGAGAGTTGTGAAGCACTGGCTTTGGAAAAATCTGGTTTTCATAAAACAAAATAGAATGAAAGCCTAAACCCAGTATTGCTTACTTTGCCCCCTGTAATAACAGAACTCTGTTGAAACAATCCCTTGGCAACACGAAGGTCAAAGGAGAAAAAGTAAGCAACTCAGGGGCAAGCTGTGACTCCTTTACGGCAAAAAACGGGACAGCCCCCCGTCACCAAATACCACTTTTGCGACGTGTTGTTCTTGCCCCAGTTTGGGCACCTTTTCGTTTTATTAAGGACCTTGTTGTGTTTTTACCAACTTATGACTTGATAATATAGCCTGTCTGTTTGCTGTTTCAAGACTGTGATATATTTTCCTAGTGGTTTGGTTTTAAAAATAAATAAGATAATTTTTCTTCCAAAAAAAATAATAATATGAATATACCCATTCATTACATGTTAACATAACTAAGTTTTGTGAGAAAGAGCTATTTTTCCCTAAAACAAAGAATAATTAGTGAGATGAGAGATAATATTTTACATTTTGCAAAGGTCTTTAAAGTCTAGCTTAATACAGGACAATTGGATTCTCACATCTACTTCTGCATTCCATCTGTTGCAACATGTTGTTTTGGTTGAAGTAGATGAAGAAAATTTGGCCTTACATAGATATGTATTTGGAAAAGGAAGGAGCATATTAATAGCCTTTTCAGATAACTGTTAATATGACTATTTGATACTACACCAAAACCCAGTAAGTTGTGGTATTTTAAAGGTTATTTGCAGTCTGAATCTGAAACCAACAAACTTGGTTCATTGCTTTTGTGTGAACAAAAAGTTCACATCAATGAACTTCTACTCTGCTACATTAAAATCCATTGGTCTGTCTTGCACTTTGAATGAATCATCCACCCATCCATGATTTGGTAACATTATTCATTGGTTATATCAAAAATATCAGTACAAAGATTTATTCAGGTCTTCCCAATGTTGACACTTTTCCTTATACAATACTATACAATCACATTAATTAATATCACCACTCATCTTATTAGGAAAGTCTTTTAGTATTCAGAAACTGTCAAACTCACAGTGGTGGATACCAGTTTTCCAAAATTCTGATTTGTGCTTAAAAACTCAAATTTTAACTTTAGAAAATATTGTAGGTTTTTTTTTTCACTTGAAATAATAGGTTCACTTCATTTATTTTTTTGAAACGTTCTGCCAAACACCCAAGTTTGAATAACCATAGTTTGTATTTCAGTAGTTCTTCCAAGTAAACCTGGTGCTCCATGGAAAAATTGGCTAGTTCAGCTTGCAACTCAAAACAATTGCGCAGTGCTTTTTCTCAAGACAACTACTGCACTTCTGTACTTCAATATGTAGCCACAGTGTTTTATGTGTACTTCCCATTTTGTCAACCAGAATATTAAAAATATGGGTATTCAAGGGTCAAGATTTGACAGAAATTAATAATTTCTACTGCTTCAACAGGATCTTAAGTAAAATTTTAAGTGAAACTGAATTTTCTTTTTACTGCGAGTGCATGGAGGTGAGGAAGACATTGGAAAATAGTACACTTGAAAGCCACTGCTTGACTTGTGCCAAGGCACCAGGGGTTCTCATAACCATTCCTCTGCAAAATGAGTGAGGAGAGTGGTACAGAAAAAAGAAAAGCAAATAATTTCTTAATATCATTATGAGAAAAATTTGGACCTTTCAGATTTTCTGAAAGCATCTCACGAGGGCCCAGGGGTATGGGGGCCACACTTTGAGAACTGCTGAGCTAGATGAAAATTCAGCTGAAGAAACTGACACATTTTACCTAGTTCAGAGCCAACCCTAATGAGATTGATTAAAATAGTCGTGGTTAGCCCAATCACATGCAAGAAGTCACTTCTTTAAGATATGTAGTTCTAATCTTTATTACTGAGATGTGGATAACGCTTCTCATCCGCGTCAGCATTCTTTTGGAAAATAAAATACCAAAATAATTTGGCCCTCTCTACCTCCTTCCTTCCCCCCAAATC
The DNA here is from genome assembly GCF_949987515.2 of Delphinus delphis. Lineage (NCBI taxonomy): Eukaryota > Metazoa > Chordata > Mammalia > Artiodactyla > Delphinidae > Delphinus > Delphinus delphis. The sequence goes on along the minus strand of NC_082694.2, from coordinate 44,288,657 downwards.
AGAAACTCTCTTCAATACTCTAATTGCTCCTCTAATTTAGTACATTCAATTCTGCCACTGTCTAAGAGCAAGCTGAAAATATCTGAATGTCCAGAGACTACCTAGGCATAGTTCACTGATATTAAACAAATAGGGTTACAATGTGTAGGGCAGTATGGAATATAATTGTTTGTCCTCCTCCCAAGAGAAGCATAGTTTACTCTGCTTCTGGGAAAATTAGCCTGTGGGTTTTCTTTAAGGCACTCTGGGCAGGCTTTCAAAACTAATAGCAGAAGCTCTGAGATAGGCAGTTCCCAAGAGAGACCCAGTCAGCATTCCTGGTGGTGCCTCCAAGGGCCTGCAACTTCATCCATCACCCAGTCTCTGCCAGACTGTGTGCTCAGTCAGAGAGCAAGTGAGAGGGGCCAGAGTGGAGAGGTACCACATCAGTTTGATGTCAAAGAGGAAAAGGCTGGGGGAAACACAGAAATATGAATTAAGCCGGGGAGGTGGGGAGGATGACAACTGGGGAGCAAGGATTGAGAGAGGGGGTGAAGAATTAAGAGGAAGAACCATATGGGACGTTAAGGGAACATATTATTGAGCTCTCTTTTTAAAAGTTTTGCCCATCATTAGTTTATGTAATTCTGACGGCAGAGACTGAACATGTGACTAATTGAGAGCATGCCAACCACCATTAACCAAGGCAGAGAGACATCTAGAGCAGGGTTCCTCAAGTCTCAGCACTGGTGACATTATGAACAGGATAATTCTTTGTTGTGGGGTCTGTCCTGTGCTTTGTAGGATATTTAGCAGGAGGCCTAGCTGCTACCCATGAGATGCCAGTAATACTCCCTCCCAGTTAAGACAATCAAAAATGTCTCCAGGCATTGCCAGATATCCTTGGGGGAGGGTTGAGGGGAGGGGGCAAAATTGCCCCTGGTTAAAAACCACTGGTCTAGATGTATCATTACCTCAGCATAGAAAATCTTCCATTTCTTTGTCTCTATCAAAGACAAACAGCTGCTCTGATTTTTTTTTTTTTTCCTGCGGTATGCGGGCCTCTCACTGTTGTGTCCTCTCCCGTTGCGGAGCACAGGCTCCGGATGCGCAGGCTCCGGATGCACAGGCTCAGTGGCCATGGCTTACGGGCCCAGCCGCTCCGCGGCATGCAGGATCCTCCCGGACCGGGGCACGAACCCGTGTCCCCTGCATCGGCAGGCGGACTCTCAACCACTGCACCACCAGGGAAGCCCTGTTTTTTTGTTTTTGTTTTTGTTTTTAATGGAACTGTAAAACTATAAGCCCAAGCTGAGTTCCTGGGAATTGTTTCACATTCTACCTCACTTCTATAGTAATAATTTACTGGCTAGAGGGGTCTCCTGCTTGTGATCTATAAGAGAAAATGTCCAGCTCAGAGTCAGTCACCCTGCGTCCTATTACTGCTCTACAAATAAATCCTTGTGTCTCGGTTTCATCATTTCTCAAATGGGTGCAATAGTACGTCACCTACCTTCTGCACAGGTGATTATAAGGATACAATGAAAGGAGATGTAAAAGTGCTTTAAGAAATTAAGAGAAAATATACTCAGATGTAATTAGTCATGTTCTTTGCAAAAAGGGAAACCCCTTAACAAGCAGCCTCAAAGTGTTTGACTCCCTTTTCTACTTTTAACTGCATATGATTTGCCTTGCCAGTGTAGGAGTGGGACAATTTGCCACTAAAAATACCAGTTGTTTGCTACTGCTCGTGCACAGAACAAATGTGATCTGATTCTATGAAAAATACTGCAGGCACTCACTGACTTCAAACACTTAATTTCTAGATTATCTCTTCTTAGAAAACAGTAACACAAACCCTTCATCAGAATCCCAGCACTGCTGCCATGTTGTGATTGTAATGAAAAAAAAAATCCAAACAAAACCCCAGAATCTTTTGAGAGATTCTGTGGATTTATCAATGAAGGAAGGGAAGAATCATAACAGTTTAGGAGAGATGAGTCTACATAACTTTGTGACATAGAGGTGTTATAGTGACTGAGTTAGCTTGAGAATTTTAGAGTCCAAAAGGAGAGAGAAGAACAGAAAGGAAAGTTGAAAGATTTCTAAGATAAACTTCATTTATCTGAGAATTTTCCAGACTACAAGAAAGTAGAAATGTTCACCATACTCCTCCCCCTGCTTCCTGCACTAAATGGCCCCCATCCTATCCCGTATCATTAAAATAGTCTCCCTTTGTATGGGTGTGCACAATTAATGTAAACAACTACTTATTGACGGAAATGTGAGTCATTTCTAGTTTTTCTTTCTTTCTCTTTTTAATTATAAATAAAACTGACTAAATACCATCAGAGAAAATTGTCATGTGTATCTATATTTCCTTGGGATGCATTCTTGATCTTGAAGTTTCTGCATCAAGGGGCATACACATTTTTAAAGCTTTCATTTTTGATAAGTTTTTTGAGGAAGTCCCTTTCTTTAATCATCACGGTGCCATCTTGGTGTTCTAGATATATCTCCACCACATAGCACTTGAGTACATGCCTAATGAGACTTGATATACATTCTAATTTTGAAGTTGTCCAAAGGAATGTTTACATGATCTTCAAATTTGGAAATCTCTAAATATAAAGATCATAATTATAGTCATTCTTCGTCTTCTTTTTCAGGGTTATCATTTGTGCTTTATACTTCCTCAAATGTGCCATATATCTTTCAGATAATCAAAAGATAAATTGTTAGTGTTCTTGGGACTTCCCTGGTGGCACAGTGGTTAAGAATCCGCCTGCCAATGCAGGGGACATGGGTTCGAGCCCTGGTTCAGGAAGATCCCACATGCCGCGGAGCAACTAAGTCCGTGCGCCACAACTACTGAGCCTGCGTTCTAGAGCCCACCTGCCACAACTACTGAGCCCATATGCTGCAGCTACTGAAGCCTGTGAGCCTAGAGCCCGTGCTCCGCAACAAGAGAAGCTACCAAAATGAGAAGCCTGTGAACCGCGACGAAAAGTAGCCCCTGCTCACTGCAACTAGAGAAAGCCTGCGCACAGCAACAAAGACCCAATGCAGCCAAAAATAAAATAAAATAAAGAAAAAAGAAAAAAAAATTGTTAGTGTTCTTTCTGTAACTCTACCCCCTGAAACAAGATTCTTCAGTTGCTGTGCTTCACCATTTTTTCTCTTATTCGATTGCCTCTTCCAGTTTCCATTACCCAATACAATTATCTATTTCTGCAGTTTTATTAGGCAATGCTATTAAGAGGCTAAGCTGAACTTCATATATTTTAAAATAAATCATAAAGAAAAGTTTTACTGTACATACTATACAACAAAAAACAAGACAATTCTAACTAGCTCTATTTCCCACAGAAACCATTTTTAAACGGAGTTTATTGCTATGCATACACCTAGATGACCTTTTTCTTTCCTGCTGGGGATAACCTTTAGCTCAATCTCATTATTTATTTCTCTCCATAAATATCAAACAACCAAGAGTATCAATTTAATCAGTGTGCATCTCATCATATTTAACTATCTATGGTACTGTCTGCAGATAACTTTATAGGAAACATAAATATGCAGTAGCATAAATTTGGTTGTGACCATTAGAAGAAACAGTGCAGTAGTTCAATTCTCATGTGCTGTCCGCAGGGCTAAGAGTAGAAGGAGAAAGGGAATTTGGCAACAAAGTGGTTTACTTAAGGAAATGGTCAATGACTGCTCCAACCTCTTCTGGGAATTATAGCAGAATGTGCAATCTATATGAAGCTATATCATGGTGTCAATGTACAAAAATTCCAGGAATCCATTAGGTACCACTTTAAATACAATCTCTAGAATTCCCATTTGTCTTCAGACTGCTCATACCAAAGGCCTTGTGAAAACATTTGCTGAATCGTGTACTGAAAATTATAATCTAACAGCCTAATTCACAGATATTGAGAACTGAAAAGAACTCTACAGGTAAAGCACAATTTTCTTCACTTAAAGGCAAAGAAAGAGACTGATAAACTTGTTCAGATCACTTATTGGTAAAGTGGCAGTGCCAGAACCTGAGCCTTAGTCTCCAACATGAGATCTGGCGCACCACCCACATCACCACACGCCCTTAGGGCCACCTGCCCCAGTCACTTCACCAGGTTACATTAATTGTAAGGCTAAGCCAAAGCCACAGCATGTTCCAAAGCAACTCACTTGCCTAACACAATCAATGAAATTAGGTGGCAACATTAGCACAATCCACCCTTGGAATAGATTTCAAGTCTCTCTCAGACACTCACATTCTTGAGGGTGATGTGCTTCAGTAATTCACTTGCTTTGCAGGATGTTGTGAAAGGTGGTAGTGACCCTAAAACTAGCTCACAGATGAGCATCATTGAATAAGAAAACATTGGAGACCTTCAAGATGGCGGAGGAGTAAGACGTGGAGATCATCTTCCTCCCCACAAATACATCAGAAATACATCTACATGTGGAACAACCCCTACAGAACACCTACTGAACTCTGGCAGAAGACCTCAGACTTCCCAAAAGTCGTGTGGCTGACAGGGTCTTGGTGCTCCAGCCGGGTGTCAGGCCTGTGCCTTGGAGGTGGGAGAGCCGAGTTCAAGACATTCGCCCACCAGAGACCTCCTGGCTCCACATAATACCAAACGGCAAAAGCTCCCCCAGAGATCTCCATATAATCGCTAAGACCCAGCTCCACTCAATGACCAGCAAGCTACAGTGCTGGACACCCTATGCCAAACAACCAGCAAGACAGGAACACAACCCCACCCATTAGCAGAGAGGCTGCCTAAAATCATAATAAGGTCACAGACACCCCAAAACACACAACCGGATGGGGTCCTGCCCACCAGAAAGACAAGATCCAGCCTCATTCACCAAAACATAGGCACCAGTCCCCTCTACCAGGAAGCCTATACAACCCACTGAACCAACCTTAGCCACTGCGGGCAAACACCAAAAACAATGGGATCTATGAAATGGCAGCATGCGAAAAGGAGACCCCAAACACAGTAAGTTAAGCAAAATGAGAAGACAGAGGAACACACAGCAGATGAAAGAACAAGGCAAAAATCCACCAGACCAACAAATGAAGAGGAAATAGGCAGTCTTCCTGAAAAAGAATTCAGAGTAATGATATTAAATATGATCCAACGTCTTGGAAATAGAATGGAGAAAATACAAGAAACGTTTAACAAGGACCTAGAAGAACTAAAGAGCAAACAAACAATGATGAACAACATAATAAATGAAATTAAAAAGTCTCTAGAAGGAATCAATAGCAGAATAACTGAGGCAGAAGAACGGATAAGTGATGTGGAAGATAAAATAGTGGAAATAACTACCACAGAGAAGAATAAAGAAAAAAGAATGAAAAGAATTCAGGACAGTCTTAGAGACCCCTGAGACAACATTAAATGCACCAACATTCGAAGTATAGGGGTCCCAGAAAAACAAGAGAAAAAGAAAGGGACTGAGAAAATATTTGAAGAGATTATAGTTGAAAACTTCCCTAATATGGGAAAGGAAATAATTAATCAAGTCCAGGAAGCACAGAGAGTCCCAAACAGGATAAATCCAAGGAGAAACACACCAAGACACATATTAATCAAACAATCAAAAATTAAATACAAAGAAAAAATATTAAAAGCAAGGGAAAAGCAACAAATAACATACAAGGGAATCCCCATAAGGTTAACAGCTGATCTTTCAGCAGAAACTCTGCAAGCCAGAAGGGAGTGGCAGGACATATTTAAAGTGATGAAAGGGAAAAACCTACAACAAAGATTACTCTACCCAGCAAGGATCGCATTCAGATTTGAAGGAGAAGTTAAAATCTTTACAGACAAGCAAAAGCTAAGAGAATTCAGCAGCACCAAACCAGCTTTACAACAAATGCTAAAGGAACTTCCCTAGGCAGGAAACACAAGAGAAAAGACCTACAATAACAAACCCAAAACAATTAAGAAATTGGTAATAGGAACATACCTATTGATAATTACCTTAAATGTAAACAGATTAAATGCTCCAACCAAAAGACATAGACTGGCTGAATGGATACAAAAATAAGACCCACATGTATGCTGCCTACAAGAGACCCACTTCAGACGTAGGGACACATACAGACTCAAAGTGAGAGGATGGAAAAAGATATTCCATGCAAATGGAAGTCAAAGAAAGCTGGAATAGCAATACTCTTTTCAGACAAAATAGACTTTAAAATAAAGACTACTACCAGAGACAAAGAGGGACACTACATAATGATCAAGGTATCAATCCAAGAAGATATAATATTGTAAATATTTATGCACCTGACATAGGAGCACCTCAATACATAATGCAAATGCTAGCAGCCATAAAAAGGGAAATCTACAGTAACACAATTATAGTAGGAAATTTAACACCCCACTTTCACCAATGGACAGGTCAACCAAAATGAAAATAAATAAGGAAACACAAGCTTTAAATGACACATTAAACAAGATGGATTTATTGATATTTATAGGACATTCCATCCAAAAACAACAGAATACATTTTCTTCTCAAGTGCTCATGGAACATTCTCCAGGATAGATCATATCTTGGGTCACAAATCAAGTCTTGGTAAATTCAAGAAAATTGAAATTGTATCAGGTATCTTATGTTACCACAACACTATGAGACTAGATATCAATTACCGGAAAAAATCTGTAAAAAATACAAACACATGGAGGTTAAACAATACACTACTAAATAACCAAGAGATCACTGAAGAAATCAAAGAGGAAATCAAAAAATACCTAGAAACAAATGACAATGAAAACATAATGACCCAAAACCTATGGGTTGTAGCAAAAGCAGTTCTAAGAGGGAAGTTTAGAGCAATACATTTCTACCTCAAGAAACAAGAAACATCTCAAATAAACAATCTAAATTTACACCTAAAGCAATTAGAGAAAGAGGAACAAAGAACCCCCGAAGTTAGCAGAAGGAAAGAAAACATAAAGATCAGAGCAGAAATAAATGAAAAAGAAATGAAGGAAACAATAGCAAAGATCAATAAAACTAAAAGCTCATTCTTTGAGAAGGTAAACAAAATTGATAAACCATTAGCCAGACTCATCAAGAAAAAAAGGGAGAAGACTCATATCAATAGAATCAGAAATGAAAAAGGAGAAGTAACAACTGACACTGCAGAAAAACAAAGAATAATGAGAGTTTACTACAAGCAACTATATGCCAATAAAATGGACACCTGGAAGAAATGGACAAATTCTTAGAAATGCGCAACCTGGCAAGACTGAATCAGGAAGAAATAGAAAATATAAACAGACCAGTCAAAAGCTCTGAAATTGACACTGTGATTAAAAATCTTCCAACAAACAAAAGCTCAGGATCAGACGGCTTCACAGGCAAATTCTATCAAACATTTAGAGAAGAGCTAACACCTACCCTTCTCAAACTCTTCCAAAATACAACAGAGGGAGGAACACTCCCAAACTCATTCTACGAGGCCATCATCACTCTGTTACCAAAACCAGACAAGGATGTCACAAAGAAAGAAAACTACAGGCCAATATCACTGATGATCATAGATGCAAAAATCCTCAACAAAATACTAGCAAACAGAATCCAACAGCACATTAAAAGGATCATACACCATGATCAAGTGGGGTTTATCCCAGGAATGCAAGGATTCTTCAATATACGCAAATCAATCAATGTGATACACCACATTAACAAACTGAAGGAGAAAAACCATATGATCATCTCAATAGATGCAGAAAAAGCTTTCGACAAAATTCAATACCCATTTATGATAAAAACCCTTCAAAAAGTAGGCATAGAGGGAACTTACCTCAACGTAATAAAGGCTATATATGACAAACCCACAGCCAACATCGTTCTCAATGGTGAAAAACTGAAACCATTTCCTCTAAGATCAGGAACAAGACAAGGTTGTCCACTCTCACCACTATTATTCAACATACTTGTGGAAGTTTTAGCCACAGCAATCAGAAAAGAAAAAGAAATAAAAAGAATCCAATCAGAAAAGAAGGAGTAAAGCTGTCACTGTTTACAGATGACATGATACTATACATACAGAATCCTAAAGATGCTACCAGAAAACTACTAGAGCTAATCAATGAATTTGGTAAAGTAGCAGGACACAAAATTAATGCACAGAAATCTCTGGCATTCCTATACACTAATGGTGAAAAATCTGAAAGAGAAATTAAGGAAACAGTCCCATTTACCACTGCAACAAAAAGAATAAAATACCTAGGAATAAACCTACCTAAGGAGACAAAAGACCTGTATACGGAAAACTATTAGACACTGATGAAAGAAATTAAAGATGATACAAATAGATGGAGAGATATACCATGTTCTTGGATTGGAAGAATCAACATTGTGAAAATGACTCTACTACCCAAAGCAATCTACAGATTCAATGCAATCCCTATCAAACTACCAATGGCATTTTTCACAGAACTCGAACAAAAAATTTCACAATTTATATGGAATCACAAAAGACCCTAAATGGCCAAAGCAATCTTGAGAAAGAAAAACGGAGCTTGAGGAATCAGGCTCCCAGACTTCAGACTATACTACAAAGCTACAGTAATCAAGACAGTATGGTACTGGCACAAAAACAGAAATATAGATCAATGGAACAGGACTGAAAGCCCAGAGATAAACCCACACACATATGGTCACCTTATCTTTGATAAAGGAGGCAAGAATATACAGTGGAGAAAAGATACCCTCTTCAATAACTGGTGCTGGGAAAACTGGACAGCTACATGTAAAAGAATGAAATTAGCACACTCCCTAACACCATACACAAAAATAAACTCAAAATGGATTAAAGACCTAAATGTAAGGCCAGGCACTATACAACTCTTAGAGGAAAACATAGGCAGAACACTCTGACATAAATCACAGCAAGATACTTTTGACTCACCTCCTAGAGAAATGGAAATAAAAGCAAAAATAAACAAATGGGACCTAATGAAACTTAAACACTTTTGCACAGCAAAGGAAAAACGTAAACTAGACGAAAAGACAACCCTGAGAATGGGAGAAAATATTTGCAAATGAAGCAACTGACAAAGGATTAATTTCCAAAATTTACAAGCAGCTCTTGCAGCTCAATATCCAAAAAACAAACAATCCAATCCAAAAATTGGCAGAAGACCTACACAGACATTTCTCCAAAGAAGATATACAGATTGCCAGCAAACACATGAAAGGATGCTCAACATCACTAATCATCAGAGAAATGCAAATCAAAACTACAATGAAGTATCACTTCACACCAGTCAGAATGGCCATCATCAGAAAATCTACAAGCAACAAATGCTGGAGAGGGTGTGGAGAAAAGGGAACCCTCTTGCACTCTTGGTGGGAATGTAAATTGATACAGCCACTGTGGAGAACAATATGGAGGTTCCTTAAAAAACTAAATGTAGAACTACCATATGACCCAGCAATCCCACTATTGGGCATATACCCTGAGAAAACCATAATTCAAAAAGAGTCGTGTAGCACAATGTTCATTGCAGCTCTATTTACAATAGCCAAGACATGGAAGCAACCTAAGTGTCCATCAACAGATGAATGGATTAAGAAGATGTGGCACATATATACAATGGAATATTACTCAGCCATAAAAAGACATGAAATTGAGTTATTTGTAGTGAGGTGGATGGACCTAGAGTCTGTCACACAGAGTGAATTAAGTCAGAAAGAGAAAAACAAATACCATATGCTAACACATATATATAGATTCTAAAGTAAAATAAATGGTTCTGAGGAACGTAGGGGCAGGACAGGAATAAAGATGCAGATGTAGAGAATGGACTTAAGGACACAGGGAGGGGAAAGGGTAAGCTGGGATGAAGTGAGAGAGTGGCATGGGCATATATACACTACCAAATGTAAAACAGATAGCTAGTGGGAAGCAGCTGCACAGCACAGGGAGATCAGCTCGGAGCTTTGTGACCACCTAGAGGGGTGGGATAGGGAGGTTGGGAGGGAGATGCAAGAAGGAGGAGATATGGGGATATATTTATATGTATAGCTGATTCACTTTGTTATAAAGCAAAAACTAACACATCATTGTAAAGCAGTTATATTCTAATAAAGGTGTTAAAAAATAAAATAAGGAAACATCAAGGTAGAAATAATAATTTTACCATATTATTCTTAAGCCAAATATTGTAGATTTAGAAATGATATTTCAGTTTTTCTTTAACATTATAGAGGCAAGGAAACAGTAATAAAAAATAAACAAGTTGCTATTACTAAAAACTTCTTTGCTTTGTAGAAGACTTTAACCTGCCTTCCTTTTCTTCTTTACTTCAACAAATATTGAAAACCTACTAAAAAATACTTGCAAGATACCATCCTGGGAGTTGTGGGCAATAAAAAATGAACATACTGAATGGTTAAAAAATGAACTCAAAAATGAAATTTCAAAAGCTTTGCTGTCAAGTAGGGACATTATTTGTAAACACAGAGTGAAGGTGGAAGTGCTTTAGCAGTGGTGCATGTAAAGTGCTGTGGGAATTTGAGGGAGAGGGTAATTACTTCCAGGTAGGATCACAGAAAGAGTTAAGGAGAAAGTAAAACTTAAGGCTATTGAAGAGAGTTAAATTTGAATAAATGGAACGGAAGGAAGAGAATTTTAGTTTGAGAGAAATGGAATGATCACACAAGTAGAAAAACCCAGTGCAGGTACTGGCAAAAAAAGAGGTTGAGTTCATCTGAGCACTGGGGATAAGCATGAGAGATGGGAAATGGAAAATAAATTCAAAAAGATAAACTGGAGCCAATAGACTGCTAGGAGGTCATGGATTAGTATGGTCCAGGCAAGGGGCAAGGACAGTCTGTATTAACGTGGTATCTTGGAGGTGGGCAAGGAGAATATAGAGGAGATTGTGGGCATAAGAGGTTTGGTGGTGTCTCTATGGTTTAGCAGTTGATTGATCTACTAGGCAAAGACGAGGGAAGAACCAAAAAGGTTGCCAAGGCTTCAAATCTCAGTCCCTGGAAAAATGGTAGGGAAACCCAAACCAATCTTGGTCTTTATGGAAGCAAAAAGTTTACCAGTGCTAGTGAGAAATTAATTGTGTCTGGGTGGTTGACTTATCATGAAGGAACAAGTCCTAGTTCTTCTTCCATCTCTTGGGAGGGCAGACATATCTTTGTGTCCTGGAAGACTAGGTGTAGGTGACCTTCTTTTTTTTTTTTTCAAGTCTGGCCTACTGAGTCTGTCAGGCAACCTAGATGAGTAAAGAGCTTGAGTATACCCAGGGAGAGCTACTGGAGCACAAATTTCTGTGTAAAGTGGCAGAAGACAACGAGCTCCAGCCTATGGTCCAGTGGGAACACTGGTGGTGTTGCCAGACCTTGTGATCTTTCAATAAAGGCTAGAATTTTTGACTTTTTAATGAATTCTCTACATTTTGAATGTTGGCAATTAATTCAGAGTGTTGAAAGATACTATAGTCATTGAACAAAACTTGTCTGCTGTCAGATCTGACCAGAGGTCACCAGTTTTCTGACTGAGTGTCAGATCATGGAGCAACAGATCTAGACTCTCCTATAGAAACATGGTGCCTAGGATTAAAGGGATGAAGAGTCTGTCCCAATGTTCCTGAAATGCATAAGCTCTAGAATTGGTATTGTCATTGAGAGAACAGATTCTCAGACTGCCTGAGTCCAATTACTCACCCCTTACTAGCCAGGTGATCTAATGCAAGCTAATCTCTGTACCATAGTTTCTTCAATTTAAAAATGAGTATAATACCATGACCTGCCTCAGATAGTTGTGATGATAAAATGAATTAGTATGTCAGAGCAGGGCCTGGTACAGGTTGTGTTCTATGTAGCTTGCATTATAGTTGGCCTTCCCTATCAACAGATACGGAACACACAGATATGGATGGCTGACTAAGGGACTTGAAAATCCATGGAATTTGGTATCCACTGGGGGTCCTGGAATCCCCTATAGATACCAAGGGACAACCGTACTTTTGTTTAATCTCAAGGGGAAAGGAAAGCTCCCTACACTTTTGAGTGTAGGGAGTGGATCCACACTGAGTGGATTTCCAATCATCCTGGTTAGGTGGAAGTACTGAGTCAAATTTAATTTGATATAAAAAAAAAGAAAGAAATGTGACTCCTTGTATCTGAGTGACAAAGAGCAAATTCATACCAGTTACCATGATTCTGTTGTCATATTTCATCTCCATCATGATATTTCTCTCCACATTCTGTGTCAGACTTATCATTTTCATACCCTCTTTTAATGCCTTTGTACCACATTCCTCAAAGTTATTCATAAGACGAATAGACTTTGTTTCATTTCAAACATGATTATGCTTCAAACTCCTCTTTGAGAATTTTTCAATGAAGTCTCTATTGAAAGCAAAGGGCATTGAAGAAAGGGTAGGAAAAATTGAGTAGACTGAAACCACCTTTCTATTAAGAAAAGATTTTTATCTTCTTTTAAAATATTCTATTTTTCCTAACGTATAGGGCATATGGTCCTTCCTCTGTCTTTTATTTATATCCAATAAATTAGTGTTTTTGCACATTTATACGCATGATACATATCATAAACTATGCTTTTGACGGTATTTCTCTAGTCAGACTTAATTAAATTGATTTGAAAGAACTTTACACTATGTAGACAATAGGTAACCTTTATCTTTCAAAAATCTTTTGGTCTTAAAAGTGAAAAAGAAAAAAAAAATTTCTTTTGGAAGGGAGTGACATGATATTTTTTTTTCTGTATTTAGATCTTTCAAAGGGGCACAGTGCCTTCCCCCTCTCTTAAGCGGCTACGCACAAGAAAATGAACCCAAAACTCACTCTTCATCTAATTTAAATGTCACATTGGCAACACAGCATTATATGCATATAAATGCACAGATAACATTTTGAATATTAAACTTTCCTGATTATTGCACTAATTGCAAATCCAGAGAGTTTATTTCATCTTGGTGATAGAAAAAATGGAAAGCTCCTGCCTTTCTGCTAGTCAAGATTGCTAATTCATTTTTACCAAGTGTGGGGAAAAGGAGACCTGAACACACATAAATTCTGCTGTTTATCCTCATGCTGACTTTAAATACTACAGCCATTTTATTCTTCCCAGTAGGTGGGTACTTTCTTAGTAAAAGGCCTAAATTGAATTTCAATCTTTGATGTAATCTCTAGGCATAAATGTGCAAAAATTTGTATCTATTAAGATTATATTTGTAATTTCTGAAACTATAGAGATTATTTCTCACTGGCTGTACTATGTCCTTGTTTGGAGCTCAGGATCAGGCTGATAGACCTGTACCCAAGGTGCTCGTTAATATAGGAACCAAGACACGTTCACCTGACACTTTGGTTTTCCATAAACGCAATAGTAAATAATCACCTCTGTCATTGTTTTCTACACACTCAGAAGTTATGTCACAACTAAAATGTTATTGGAGATACATTTCCCCCCAAAGTCAAGGACTCAAGAACAGCCAATTCAGGAGTAGCCCCCAGAAACATATTCCCAAATAAGTTCCTAAAACAGGCAGTCCCCTGGTGGGCTGCCATAGCAAACCAATCTTGGTGACTAGCCCAATTTTACCCACCCGTGGTCTGGTGGCCCTGGTTTGTTCCCTTCCTTATAGTACAGGAAACTTCAGTGCCAGCAGGACTCAAAGCCAAGCCCCCTGGTTATGACTACGGTCATGATTCATGGCGGATGAGGCCTGCTGCTTTCATGGATAAATACACTTCCTATTTGTATAATAGCACTTAAATTGATTCAAACCTTTTAGGAGACCAATCTATAACATGGTTAAAAGGCCTTCCTTTGACCCAGTAATTCCACTTAAGAAAATAATCCTACATTTCTGCAAAGCTCACTACAGCAGTCAATAGTTCAACAGATACGTACTGTACTGAGTATGAGGCACCATAAACCAGATTAGGTGTTGGAAGTAACAAAACCATTGCTTGCCCTTGGGAACTTTACAGTGGACTGGAAATTTTATATTTATCATTTACTGAATGCCTACCGTGTGCCAGGTACTCTACTAGGCATTTTATATGTTTTCTCACTTAATCATTATAACCTATAAAGTAAAGTAGTAGCAGCCTCATCTCACACTAAAATGGTTGGGTAACTTGCCCTGAGTTATACAGCTAAGTAGCATTTCTGAAATTCAGACCCAGGTCTAAAATCTCCAAGTTTTACGCTTTACCCACTAAACTTTGCTGCATTATGATTTAAAACAATAGTAACAACAATCATTGTATCAACAACCATCCGAGGTAAACAATAGAAGGATGAATAAATAAATTAATATGATTAGGTTGGATATGCAGTCATTAAAAGTGATGTCTTCAACACTTTGTCACAACACAGAAAAATGCTTATATATAAATATAACAATAAAAGCAGGACGTGAATTTGTATATGCAGAATGATCTAAACTATGTTTAAACACACACACATACACACACACACATATATATTGGAAGGAAAAATACCAGTTTTGTTAAAATAGACAAATCTATATGTTCATTTAAATAATACAAAATTAAGGGGAATTGTAAGAGGAAATGTACTTTCATATGTAATCCAGAGAAAACAGTTCACCCAAGCCTGCAGAATTCACTCTTTAGAAAGGGCACTGGATCTTCCTTTCTCTAACAGCCATAAATATTTCCCTCTCACCCTCCTGTCATCCTTCCCTCACCTAACCTGTATTAGTCAGGGTTCTCCATAGAAACAGAACCAATAGGATATATGGAGAGAAATATAGAGAGATTTAATCTAAGGAAATGGCTCATGCAATTGTGGGGTTGGCAAGTCAGAAACGTGCAGGGCAGGCTGCAGCTGGAGGCCCAGGGAAGAGCTGTCGTTGCAGTCTTGAGTCCAAGAGCAGTGTGGAGGCAGAATTCCTTCCTCCTGAAGGTGTCTTAGTATTTTCTCTTAAGACCTTCCACTGACTGGTAATGTACACTCATATATCGAAGGGTAATCTGCTTTACTTAAAGTCTACTGATACAGATGTCAGTCTCATCTAAAAAATACCTCACAGCAATATCTAGACATGTTTGACTAAACAACTAGGTACCATAACCAACCAAGTTCACATTATAAAGTTAACCATCACATGATTGTTCCCCAGTCTATGCAGAAAAAAATGAATTTGTGTTTCAGATCCTATCCAGGCTCATCCCATCCTCTGACACACATCATTAAGGACCCCAGCTTCGGTCTGACATTAGGCCTTATGAGACATGAACATCATCTCACTATACATTTGTTGGATCATATTAAATCAAATTTGTAGCTCCTTAAGGTTTAAAACATATGTTCATGGATATATCTTGTGTAATCTTCACAAAAGCCATTATCGTAGTCCTAATTGAGTCAAACCTAAGGCCAGAGAGAATATTATGACATGTCCAAGATCACAGAGTTAACAGATGATAGAGCTCAGAGAAGTCAGGACTTCCAACTTCAAGCCCTTACTATCAAACACGTGCCATGCACGGAAGTGCCACACACCCTCAAGGACAGCAGCTATTTTAATTTAATTTAATTCAATTTCCCAATTCATCTAAATTGAAAACACATAAAGATTAAGGTGACTGCCTGGCTTATCGCCCAGTACAGGAATATAAAGCTGTATAACAAGTTCAGGAACTGACCACTGTCTACAAATACATGTTAGGTTTGTTAAACCTAACCTTGATTAAAGTATAACATGCTACTCAGATTATAAATTTACAGCTCAATGAATTTTCACAAAATGAATACCCCCATGTAACTGCTACTAAACTCAAGAAATGGAACATAACTGACATCTCTGAAGCCCCTTAGGGAGCCCTCCCAGACATCACCTTTCCCCTAAAGTTACCACCGTCCAAAGGTCTATCACCATCAACCAATTTTGCCTAGTTTTCAACTTTATAAAAATGGAGTTCTATTGGATGTGCTTTTTTGTGTCTGGCCTCCTTTGCTCTACATTATGTCTGTGAGATTAATCCACTACTTTGTTCGGTCCTGTTGCTGTTGTGTAGTAACCCATTGTATAAATGTAACACAATTAGTTCATCCAGGCAACCATTTGGGTTGTTTCCAGTTCGGGAATGCTGTGAACAGTGCGACTAGGAACACTCTTACACATGAGTCGTGGCCCATCTATGTATTTCTGTTCAGTACATAGCTAGAAGTGGAATTTCTGGGTCACACATCTGCATATATTCAATTTTACTGGAAACCGCCACACAGCAAAGGTTGTACTAACTTACACACCACTAACAATTGATGAGGTTTCCAGATGTTCCACATACTCACTCATTAATATTTGTTATTGTTGTCTTTTCAATGTTATAATTCTACAACATATGGATAGATCCATAACAATATCATTGGTTTGCATTTATAAAAAGTTCATATAAATGGTATCATGCTGAAAATATTCTACAATTTATTTTTTGAGATTTATCTATTTGATACAAATAGTCCAATGTATTCTCTTTCACTGCTATACAACATTCTGATTTTTCAAATCTGAATCCTGGTGATGCCCATTTTGGTTGTTCCCATTTTTTCACAGTTATACATGATGATGCAAAGACTGTTCTTATTCATGTATCTTTGCACCTTTGCTTGCGAATTTCTCTAGAGAGCAATGGCTGAATTATAGTATATGTATATCTTCAGTTTTACTAGATATTGCCAAAATTGTTTTCCAAAGTGGTTGTACCAACTTATACTGCTACAAGCTGACTTAAGGGTGTCCTTGCTCCAGATCATTTGTATGGTCAGGTTTTTAAAAAATGTTTGTCAAGCAAATGGGTATGTAATATTCTTAATAACTCTCTTAAGTTTTCCAAATAATTTATAAATACAGATACTTGCATTTGCAAAGAGAAAGACAGCCTCATTCCCCTTCTCGGTTCCCACAGAACTGTGGTTCTAGAACCTTAGTGCTCTTCGTCTAAGTAGGGCCAGGAATCTGCCTGACCGTACATGCAGATGTCTGAGAGCTTAGGTCGAGGAATGCCGCCTCAGGGCCTTGCATGTCCAGCTACAGCAGTTCTCTCAAGTGTACTTAGTGGTTTACATTACCTTTGCCCAGCTGGGACATGAGCTGCCGGGGGGCAGAGACAAATTCTATGCACAGTCTTTTATTCCTAGGGCCCAGTCCACAGAGGGGACTCAATGAGTATTCAAGGACATAGGAAAGGAAGGGAAAGTGGAAATGACAGCTTTTTCCCTACTTGGTCTGCATCACAACTTAGAGTGTGTGGGGACACGTAAAGTTCGTTTATTTAAAAATACAAACCACACATGCATTCTTTTGGATTAACTGTCAGGTGATTTGATAATACTCTTTAATATAAATAGTTTTCAACTTGGACTAATGGCACATCAAAACTTTTTATATTGGGCTTCCCTAGTGGCACAGTGGTTAAGAATCCACCTGCCAATGCAGAAGACACAGGTTCAAGCCCTGGTCCGGGAAGATCCCACATGCCATGGAGCAATTAAGCCCGTGCGCCACAACTATTGAGCCTGTGCTCTAGAGCCATGAGCCACAACTACTGAGCCTGTGTGCCACAACTACTGAGCCTGTGTGCCACAACTACTAAAGCCCGCGCACCTAGAGCCTGTGCTCCGCAATAAGAGAAGCCACTGCAACGAGAAGCCCGCACACCACAACGAAGAGTAGCCCCTGCTCACCACAACTAGAGAAAGCCCACACACAGCCACGCAGCCAAAAATAAATAAATAAGTAAATTTATTAAAAAGTAATAAAAATAAATAAATTTTTAAAAACCTTTTATATTATTTTCTCATATATTCTCTCAGCAGGAATATATATTGGAATATGTTCAGAGCAGGGCACTCCCTTGATCTAATAACTAATAGCACATGATATGGGGCTGGCAGGGAGGGACAAACCAGGAATTGTAGTCAGAAGGCACCTTAGAAATCATCTAATCCAAACACCTCATTTTACAGAAAAGGGAATAGGAAGACTTGCCATGTTTACCAATGACGAAGCAGACAGTGGGGTTTCCAGGACACCCACAGTGAGGCCAGACCACGTCTTCCCAGGCCAGGGTCACTGGTCCACCAAAGGAGCAATAGTTCATAACCATAACCCAGAGCTCATAACTCCCTCCTCACTTCCTTCAACCATTGTGATGCCCCTCAGAGCAGAGTCCTTAACCTGGGCTCCATGGATAGATTTTAGCAGACTTGACAATGAATGTTCCTTTACATACATTTTTCTTGGGTAAGGTCTATAGCTTTCCTCAAAAGGGCCTGGGAAGCAAAATAGGTTAAAAATGACCACTTGGATTTGGTGAAAGGCAGAAAGAAAAGAATCTTCTGAAAGCAAAGGAGCAGAGATGGTTGGAGACAGAGAGAGGAACGCAGAAAAGGAGAGAGCCCAAAGTGGAGTTTGTACAATGGTGGGACCATCAATCAGGAATGAGTCCACATTAGACTCATAACGGCAGCTTATCTGGTTTCCCATCCTCTGGCCAATTTATCTCAGGATGCTACAGAGGAAACAAAGTGTTTAGAAGAACTGAACCCACAGCACATGTTCTATCATTAACTTAAACATCAGCATGAATGCTAAAATCCAGCACTAATGTACCCAGCGCAGCAGCAAGATACCCACCCCTTCCAGGATAGCACTGCTAAATGCTTAGCTCTGGGGCCAGGGAAGGGTCTCTGCTTTGGTTTTGAGGTCACAGAACCCTGAACGTATCTTGTCCGCCTCCACAGTTCTTTCTGGTCACGACCCATTTTGATCAACCCAGCCACTTTCTTGCACTGTCTGCATTAACGGACATATCAATTGCAGAAAAACCTGTCTCCTTGTCTGGATGTGCTGAAAATTCAGTTAAAGAACAGAAATGTTCTGCTCCAGCAAAGCGAACGTTGTCAACTGCATGTTTTGCGCTTTAGCTATTTCTGTTTCTAGTTGTCATTTCCTAAATCTGAATGAATAATGAAAAATTTGTCTTAATTACATGAAATGCAGAAGCACTTGAGGTACAAGTCTTTTCCAAAGCAAAATGCCTTCCTCTGGCCGTCACTCCTCTGCAAAACACTGTGGTCCCGGTGCCGAGGGTGGGGCCTTACTCCTTTCCTTGCCACTGGTCTCTCCAAGCATGTGGTTACAAGATGCCTCCTGGGATAGCTGGGGCATGGAGCCATTCCCCCAT
Source organism: Delphinus delphis (assembly GCF_949987515.2). Taxonomy (NCBI): domain Eukaryota; kingdom Metazoa; phylum Chordata; class Mammalia; order Artiodactyla; family Delphinidae; genus Delphinus; species Delphinus delphis. The sequence goes on along the minus strand of NC_082694.2, from coordinate 44,269,427 downwards.
TACCCACATCAGTGATCGGGGAGCGGCAATGAGACTGAACGCCCTCCTCTGCTCCCTGCCCCCAGAAGCTGTCTGAAAGTCAGAATAGGTACAGGGGTCGAGACTCTTCAGGGATTGTTAAAGTTGAGAAAGGCTTACTTTTTACAAATAGAAAATGTTTTCTAGGGAGAGATTTGTTTAATGAATTTTCTTTTCTTTTTTCTTTTTTTTTTTTTTTCCTGAGTACTTGGTAGATTTGAAAAATGGGTCTGGAGCTGCTCGGGGGAAGGATGAGGCAGGGGTAGAGAGAGCCTGGAAAGTCCAGTAGCTGGGAATGTGAGGTATCATAAGACCATAGAAATATCCCTAAATATGCCTTAGGTAGAGTGAGCCAAGACATTTTAAAATCAGGGAGGACTAATATTCCATTTAACATTATTACTCCACGCTACTCATACACTCTGTCTGAGGCACTCACCTCTGTCTCCAGCAAATCTTTAGTGCAGTTTCCTGCACACTCTCTAGCTTTACTGGCTATGGAAATCAAGGAAGTGGCTGAATTCCTTCCCTTGGGGGAAGGATATTGCAGAGGAAGAAGAGACAGTCCATAAACTGCACTGATTCAACAGAAGCAGAAGCAGGAGCTAGGTAGAGGTGACAATGAAAGTGAAGCCACTCCTCCCCTCCGTCTACCCGGAAGTTCTCCCATATCATCTTAAGCACTCTGGAGTTCCACGAAATGTGGAGTAGGGTTTTGAGCCCATTCTAAGGGGCAAGGTGACTACAGCTGATGATTCCCAAAGACCTGTCTCTAGCACTTGACCTTGGATCCAATTGCCTAATCAATTTCTCTTCTTAGATGTCTAACAGATAACTCCAATTTCAAATGGCCAAAAGCCTATCAGGCAGAAGGTAAACACATGAGCCACCAGATGATTCCTTGTGCTGCAACCAAGCTGTGAAATGTTGCCTGGGGAATACATAGGAGATGCAATTTTCACAGTCCATTGTCTCTGGACTTCAAAATACTACTTTTGAATAATATAATAGAGTGGATACTTACTTGACTCCTATTGGAGGAGCCCAGTGTTCATCAGAGAATGAAAAGAAGCCTTTATTTCAACTTCTCCTTCTGAAGAGGATAATAATGAAACATTTTTTCAGTGTTGAATAATGGCATTTCATAGCATGTGATTAATAAATTGGAAAAAGATGGTTAATTGAGTCAATGAGTAATGAAAAAATTTGTCTTAATTACATAATGAGTTTTTTCAGAAATTTAGGATCTTAAATAATCTGAAGATGGAAACATACTGAGAACAATTTTCTCCATTCTCTCATACCCAGATCTGAAAAGATAAATAGAAAAACATATGTCCTTTTACAAATGGGAGTATTTTAATGGAAAAAGAAGAAATAAGCACATTATTCACCTGTGTATGTAAAATATCTACTCATTGTCATTGAGTGAATGTTCACAAAATACAGTTAATACGAAAACTTAAAGTTGTAGAAGATTGATAACTAGGTAAAAGTTGAGTTTTATTAGTTGAAATTCCCTTAAATTGTATATTTTTATATATTTGTGCTGGTTCTACCTCAAACAAAGGCTTCAATTTTGAAATATAACCAGAGTTGTATTGTACTACGTTTTAATAGGAGCTATTGCTGAGAAGTCTAAATATTGTGGGTTTTGTTTTGTTTGCAATAGAATGAGTTTAGATGCACCAGGATAAATCTTATTTAAAGGAAGTCTGTTTATAAATCACCACCTTTAACTTATTGCTTATATAAATCCAAGTTTTGTACTTGATCTTTACTTAAAATTAGGTTCATATCTGTAGTGTATTATGTTCTTTGCTGTTACATTTGACTCATGTCCTATATATTCTGTAATTTCTTAAAATAGTGTTTTGCATTATTTCTTTGCTGGATAAATTGGACAAACACTGAAGACAAGAATCTTTCCATCACTGCCTTTAGCACAGTTAATTGCTCTTGCCCTAGTGAGGTGTTCCAAGTCTGATGTCAGATTTACTTGATATGATATGCTTGACAGTGAAACTTTTTAAATAAATTATTTGTTTATATATATATTTTTTAAATGGCCAAAAGCCAATTCAACTCCACCCCATAAACATGCTCCTCCCTTCATCTTCCTCATCTCAGTTAACAGCCCTGTATCTACTCAGTTGCTCAAGCCTCACACTTCCAGTCATCCTTGATTCCTCTTTCTCTCGTCTAACCAAGCCATCAGCAGGCCCTGACAGCCCTGCCTCCAAGACACATCCCAAGTTTGGACATTTCTCACCTTCTCCATGCATCTCTGATGATCCCCCCCAAGTATCAGCCACCGTTCCTCAGCTAAACTAGTGCAAGAACCTCCTAACTTCCTAGTCATCCTGCCTCTATTCTGGCCCCCAGTGGTCTTTTTTCTACATATCAGTAGCAGCCATATAGGGGTGTGTGTGTGTCCAAATCAGAACATACCAGTCCACAGTGTAAAATCATCCATGGCATCCACTGCAATTCAAACTCCTCCCCGTGGTCTATTGGGCCCTCGTGACCTGGTCCTGCTCACCTGTCTGACCTCATCTCCTTCCTCTCTTCCTCCATTCATGGGGTGTCATGCACACTGACCCCTTGTACACACACACACACACACACACACACACACACACACGGTGCTCCTTCCCTCAGAGCCTTCATACTCGCTATTCTTCTGCCTAGAATGCTTTTCCTGTAAATTTTTGTATAGCTGCTGCAGTCCCAGAACTTCTGCCCACTTGTCACTCTCTATGTTTTACCTTGTCTTATTTCCTAATAACACATATTTGTTGTTTGTTTACATATTTTTCATCTTTCTCTCCCCATTAGAATGTGAGCTCCTAGAACAGCACCTGGCACAGAACAGTCACAATGTGTGAAAGAACGCATCTGACTTTCACTTGTTTCCTGTTTTCCCTCCACCAAAGGCCATCCTGAACCGTGGCATCTGCTAAAAGCCTCACTCATTTAAGTTTTGTCATTTAACTTTTCCCCTAAGTCAGGTAAAATGGACCAGGGCCTCCCCTGGGAAAAACAGAGGCCTTGCTAGAGCTGGCAGAGGCCTGAGGAAAATTCACACACAAAGAAAGTTTCATTCTTTCCAAGTATCCAGTTTTGTCTCTTTTTATAACTTTATTGAAATGTTCTGCTCTTGCCATTTCATTTTTCTTCAGACCTTTTCCCAAAGGGTAAAACATTTGTGTTTGACTTTTAGTCACTAACCACAGTTAATGACTAAAAAAAATCACTTTTTTATTTATCAATTCAATGTTGCTTAGGATCCTGATAACTAACACAAATAATCATGTGTGTGTGAGTGTGCAAACAGCACATGATGAGGGCCTTGCCTTGTTCTGGTTGGTTGAAAATGCTTCTGATAGCCCGTGATGTACATTCATGAGGCTGCAAATTGCAGTAGCAGCTCTTGTAGAGAAGGAATATTGCACATGTTTATTTTTTTATGCAGTACAGAATTTGTATTTGTTCTTAGTAAATACCTGTAAACACCTAATTCAACAGATTCTGTGCTTGAAGTGGTCAAAAATACATTTGAATTTTCATTGACCTCTAACTGGCCGAAAGCACATGTACAACTATACTGTTTCGTGTGTGTGTGTGTATCTTGAATAACTTAAGCAGTAAGCTCCCTGGGCCTCAAGAAAGTGTTTTACATTCTCCTGTTAGGCCAGAAAGGTGTTTGTTGTGGTTGAGGGAGGTCCTGGCCCCCATAATCCCTAAGGGATCCCCCAGCTCATCTTAGAAGTCATGCTTCTCTCTGAGCAAGGCCTGCATCTCGCTGAGACCTGGAGTATGCCAGGATACCCACAGCTCTCCCCAACAAGGGGGAATTAGGAGAGAGTTAAAGATAAATGAGGGTAGGAGGGAAAGAAAAATTGGTAAGAGGAAAAGGGTAAAAGGGTAAATATGGCCAGTTCTGCCCTCCCCTAATTCCAGCAGAGCTCTTTACTTAACTTCCCTTTAATATCTGCTAAGGAAAAGATGCATTTAATTTAGATATGCTTCTGCTGTCTGCATGCTTTACTTTGTTTAAGGAGAAAAAGAATGGGAAAGAAATTATAAAGAAAAACATTTTCTTGCTTTCCCCTTTTTAAAAAAAGGAGTATGAGTAGGACATGGAAATACCATGAGTCGATTTTCCTGCAATCACTAACGTATCTGGGTGGCAGAGGAGATGGAACCATAATGGATGGTGCTATAATCTTTCTTTCTCTCTGCCATGTGAGGACACAGCAAGAAGAAAGCCATCTGCAAGCCAGGAAGAGAGCTTTCACCAGGAACCAAATCAGCTAGCACCTGTTCTTGAACCTCCCAGCTTTCAGAACTGTGAGAAATAAATGTATGTTGCTTAATCCATCCAGTCTATGGTATTTTGTCATGGCAGCCTGAGCTGACTAAGACAGTGATTTACATGAATTCATTTAGCAGATATTTTCTGAGCCTCTCCGGGTACTATCCCAGGGCTGTGGACAGAGCAATGATAAAGCAGATGAGGTTCTGCCTTCCTGGTGGGACTTGGATTCCAGTGGGGAGATCTGCCACAGACAATAAACATGTAAACAAACAAGCAAATTTTAGTTAGTGATAAGAGCCATGAAGGAAACACAACAGGGCAATGCAGTGCAGAATGACTGGGAAGGGGTTACTTTAGATTAGATAGTCAAAGGAAGCTTGCTGAGGAGGGAATATTTGAGCTGAATGATGAGGAAGAGACAACTAGGAGATAACCTGGTGGAATAAAGCCCGAGGCACAGGGAACAAAGATGTTAGCATTGTGCTAACTGATTGTTACCTCAGAGTTAGGCTAGGTGAAGAATGAAGTAGACTTGAGAGAGTGTTAATATCCAGAAGTGGAAGTAAGAGATGCATAGCAAGAATACTTACATAAGAAGCTGCAGGCTTTGAATATCAATGAAACAACAATGGTCTCAGAATGACCTCCTACTCCAAACAAATCCTCCCCTGTACTTCCTACACCATCATCTGCCATGCATATAACATGTAACAGCCATACAATATCATGAAGTTAATCACAGCATCACCCACCTCCAAGTCAGTTTTATTAGATCAGTGGGGTACATCTGTTACAGTTAACAAACCAATGGTGACATGTTATCACTAACTAAAGTCAATACTTTATTCAGATTGCTGATGTATTTTTCTGTTCTAGGAACCCATCCAGGGCATCACATTACACTCAGTCATGTCTCCTTGGGCTCCTCTTGGCTATAACAGTTTCTGAGACATTCCTTGTTTTTGATGACCTTGACAGTTTTGAGGAATATTGGCCAGATATTTTGTAGAATGTCTCTCAATTGGGATTTTCTGTGTTTTTCTCATGATTAGACTAAAGCGATGGGTTATTGAAAAAAAGACCACAGAGGGAAAGTGTCATTCTCATCACACCATATCAAAGGTACATACTATCAACATGACTCATCACTACTAATGTTGACCTTGATGCCTTGGCTAAGGATCCAAGTCATTTTTGATTCCTCACCTCTCATCCCTGGCATCCTACCAACCACCAGGCCCGAGTTCTCATTAGCATCATCCCTACAGCCTCAAGTCCAAGCTCCCAGTCCCTCCCCAGCATCCTCCATGACACTATCAAAGCTGTCTTTCTAAGACAAGCTCTAGTCATACCCTTTCTCTGGTCAAATAATCCCATTTAGGAAAAAAAACAAAAAAAAACCCTTTGTTTTAGTTGGAAGATAAAGTCCAAGTTTTCCAACATTACGTGTAGGCTACTGACCATAAACTACTTTCTCATTTCGTCTCCTGCCTTGAGCTCTGGGTTTGGCACTAGCACTGGTCACTCACAACCTGCTCATTCCTTCATGCATACTGCATGGGGTATTGTTTACCAAGCTTCTGTTCCATGATGGTCATCCTTCTAAGCCCTGGAATACAGAAACTGCTGAGAAAGGGCTCCCTACACTCAAGGAGTGTGGTGTAGTTAGAGTGACAAGCCTTGTAAAGGGATAATTGCAGGTTTGTGGGGTAGATGCTAGGTGTTAATTTAGGTGTGTACAAATTGCAAAGGGAGCATCTAGGCCAAAGTTCCTCAGTGGCTCCAGTACATTGGGGAGATTACACAGGGGAGTGATATATGAGCAAAGACTTGAAACAAGAAAAAAGTTCACCAAGTGGCCAAGAGGCCAAGAGAAGTTTAGGCAGAGGAAGCCACAACAGTGAAGCAAGTTAACATGGAAGTACTTGCAAAGTGTGAAAAAATAGCTAGATTGTGACAAAACAAGCTAAGGAACTTGGATGTTAACCCACTGGATAGTGTTTTCAAACTCTGGGTCTTAAAATCCATTTAGTAAGACCCTGACTATCATTATTTTAGAGTGAAAGAGAATAGAGGAGAAAAAATTAGTTCTGTGAACATTTAGTTTCTGTTACTGCACACATAAATGTTTGCATGTCTTGGTTTGCAATGTAATCTCTATTTCTTATTGGAAATCACCTTTAAATAAGTTCTTTAAAACACTGCTATAGGGAGGTCTTACAAGGATGGTATTAGGGACGTGTGTTCAAACAGTATTTCTCAAAGTTCCCCAATAATAATACTAATTCAGAGCTTGTGTTATAAAAACACAGCTTCCTAGGCCTCAACCCAGACTCAGAGACTCAGAATGTCCAAGGAAACACCTGGTAATCTGCATTTGTAACAAGCACGTTGGGTATTTCTGATGAGGGAAGCTTGGAACACTGATACTCTGACTGCAGAATGGAAAATAGATCAGAATGAGAAGAAACTGGACAGAAGGAGCAGTTAGAAGACACTTGCTATTGTCCAAGAGATGCAAGCCTTGAACCAAGGCAAGAGCAGTGGAGAAAGGAGGAAGTGGTGGCTTCACGAGACCTTTAGAAGGTGGACTGTAGATAGGAAGGTGCAGGACACAAGGGCACCTGAGTCTGGAAGCTAAGAGAATTCAGTACCACCAAACCAGCTTTACAACAAATACTAAAGGAACTTCTCTAGGCAGGAAATACAAGCGAAGGAAAAGACCTACAACAACAAACCTAAAACAATTTAAAAAACGGTAATAGAAACATACATATTGATAACTACCTTAAATGTAAATGGTTTAAATGCTCCAACCAAAAGACATACACTGGCTGAATGGATAAAAAAGAACAAGACCCATATATATGCTGTCTACAAGAGACCCACTTCAGACCTACGGACACATACAGACTGAGAGTGAGGGGATGGAAAAAGATATCCCATGCTAATGGAAATCAAAAGAAAGCTGGAGTAGCAATACCCATAATAGAAAAAATAAACTTTAAAATAAAGACTGTTATAAGAGACAAGGAAGAACACTATATAATGATCAAGGGATCAATCCAAAAAGAAGATATAACAATTGTAAATATCTATGCACCCAACATAGGAGCACCTCAATACATAAGGCAAATGCTAACAGCCAAAAACGGGGAACTCAAAAGCAACACAATAATTGTAGGTAATTTTAACACCCCACTTACACCAACAGACAGATCATCCAAACAGAAAAGAAATAAGGAAACAAACTTTTAAATGACACATTACACCAGGTGGACTTAGTTGATATTTATAGGACATTACATCCAAAAACAACAGAATACAGTTTCTACTAAAGTGCACACAGAACATTCTCCAGGATAGATCACATCTTGGGGCACAAATCAAGCCTTGGTAAATTTAAGAAAACTGAAATCATATCAAGCATCTTTTCTGACCACAATGCTGTGAGACTAGATATAAATTACTGGAGAAAAACTGTAAAAAATACAAACACATGGAGGCTAAACAATATGCTACTAAACAACCAAGAGATCACTGAAGAAATCAAAGAGGAAATCAAAAAATACCTAGAAACAAATGACAATGAAAACATGATGACCCAAAACCTACGGGATGCAGCAAAAGCAGTTCTAGGAGGGAAGTTTATAGCAATACAATCCTACCTCAAGAAACAAGAACCATCTCAAATAAACAACCTAACCTTACACTTAAAGCAATTAGAGAAAGATGAACAAAAAAACCCCAAAGTTAGCAGAAGGAACGAAATCATAAAGATCAGATCAGAAATAAATGAAAAAGAAATGAAGGAAACAGTAGCAAAGATCAATAAAACTAAAAGCTGGTTCTTTGAGAAGATAAACAAAATTGATAAACCATTAGCCAGACTCACCAAGAAAAAAGGGAAATGACTCAAATCAATAGAATTAGAAATGAAAAAGGAGAAGTAACAACTGACACTGCAGAAATACAAAGGATCATGAGAGACTACTACAAGCAACTATATGCCAATAAAATGGACAACCTGAAAGAAATGGACAGAGTCTAAGAAAAGTACAACCTTCCAAGACTGAACCAGGTAGAAATAGAAAACATGAACAGACCAATCACAAGCACTGAAACTGAAGCTGTGATTAAAAACCTTCCAACAAACAAAAGCCTAGGCCTAGATGGCTTCACAGGCGAATTCTATCACACATTTAGAGAAGAGCTAAAACTTATCCTTCTCAAACTCTTCCAAAAATTTGCACAGGAAGGAACAGTCCCAAAATCATTCTATGAGACCACCATCACCCTGATACAAAAAAACCAGACAACGATACCATAAACAAAGAAAATTACAGGCCAATATCACTGATGAACACAGATGCAAAAATCCTCAACAAAATGCTAGCAAACAGAATCCAACAACACATTAAAAGGATCTGACACCATGATCAAGTGGGGTTTACCCCAGGAATGCAAGGATTCTTCAATATACGCAAATCAATCAATGTGACACTCCATATTAACAAACTGAATGATAAAAAACATATGATTATCACAATAGATGCAGAAAATCTTTTGACCAAATTCAACACCCATGTATGATTTAAACTCTCCAGAAAGTGGGCATAGAGGGAACATACCTCAACATAATAAAAGCCATATATGACAAACCCACAGCCAACATCATTCTCAATGGTGAAAAACTGAAAGCATTTCCTCTAAGATCAGGAACAAGACAAGGGTGACTACTCTCACCACTGCTATTCAACATGGTTTTGGAAGTTTTAACCACAGCAATCAGAGAAGAAAAAGAAACAAAAGGAATCCAAATTGGAAAAGAAGTAAAGCTGTCACTGTTTGCAGATGACATGACACTATACATAGAAAATCCTAGAGAGGCCACCAGAAAACTGCTAGAGCTAATCAATGAACTTGGTAAGGTAGCAGGATACATAATTAATGCACAGAAATCACTTGCATTCCTATATACTAACAACGAAAAATCAGAAAGAGAAATCAAGGAAACACTCCCACTTACCACTGCAACAAAAAGAATAAAATACCTAGGAATAAACCTACCTAAGGAGACAAAACACCTGTATACAGAAAACTATAAGACACTGATGAAAGAAATTAAAGATGATACAAACTGATGGAGAGATATACCATGTTCTTGTATTGGAAGAATCAATACTGTGAAAATGACTGTATTACCCAAAGCAATCTACAGATACAATGCAATCCTTATCAAAATACCAATGGCATTTTTCACAGAACTAGAACAAAGAATTACACAATTTGTATGGAAACACAAAAGACCCTGAATAGCCAGAGGATCCTGAGAAAGAAAAACGGAGCTGGGGACTCACACTCCCTGACTTCAGACTATACTACAAAGCTACAGTAATCAAGACAGTATGGTATTGGCACAAAAACAGAAATATAGATCAATGGAACAGGATAGAAAGCCCAGAGATAAATCTATGCATTTATGGTCATCTTATCTTTGACAAAGGAGGCAAGAATATACAATGGAGAAAAGACATACTCTTCAATAAGTGGAGCTGGGAAAACTGGCCAACTACATGAAAAAGAATGAATTAGAACACTTCCTAACACCATAAGCGAAAATAAACTCAAAATGGATTAAAGACCTAAATGTAAAACATAGGCAGAACACTCTTTGACATAAATCACAGCAAGATCTTTTTTGACTCACCTCGTAGAGTAATGGAAATAAAATAAAAAGTAAACAATTGGGACCTAATGAAACTTAAAAGCTTTTGCACAGCAAAGGAAACCATAAACAAGATGAAAAGACAAACCTCAGAATGGGAGAAAATATTTGCAAACAAAGCAACTGACAAAGGATTAATCTCCAAAATATACAAGCAGCTCATGCAGCTCAATATCAAAAAAAAACAAACAACCCAATCCAAAAATGGGCAGAAGACCTAAACAGACATTTCTCCAAAGAAGATATACAGATTGCCAACAAACACATGAAAGGATTCTCAACATCACTAATCATTAGAGAAATGCAAATCAAAACTACAATGAAGTATCACCTCACACTAGTCAGAATGGCCATCATCAAGAAATTCACAAAAAATAAATGCTGGAGAGGGTGTGGAGAAAAGGGAATCCCCTTGCACTATTGGTGGGAATGTAAATTGATACAGCCACTATGAAGAACAGTATGGAGGTTCCTTAAAAAACTAAAAATAGAATTACCATTTGAGCCAGCAATCCCACTACTGGGCATATACCCTGAGAAAACCATAATTCAAAAAGAGTCATGTACCACAATGCTCATTGCAGCACTATTTACAATTGCCAGGACATGGAAGCAACGTAAGTGTCCATCGACAGATGAATGGATAAAGAAGATGTGGCACATATACACAATGGAATATTACTAAGCCATAAAAAGGAACGAAATTTAGTTATTTGTAACGAGGTGGATGGACCTAAAGTCTATCATATAGAGTGAAGTAAGTCAGAAAGAGAAAAACAAATACTGTATGCTAACACACATATATGGAATCTAAAAAAAAACGGTACTGATGAACCTAGTTGCAGGGCAGGAATAAAGACGCAGACGTAGAGAACGGACTTGAGGACACAGGAGGGGAAGGGGAAGCTGGGACGAAGTAAGAGAGTAGCATTGACGTGTATACACTACCAAATGTAAAATGGATGGCTAGTGGGAAGCTGCTCTGTAGCACAGGGAGAGCAGCTCGATGCTTTGTGATGACCTAGAGGGGTGGGATAGGGAGGGTGGGAGGGAGGCTCAAGAGGGAAGGGATATGGGGATATATGTATACTTATAGCTGACTCACTTTGTTGTACAACAGAAACTAACACAAAACTGTAAAGAAATTATACTCCAATAAAGATATATAATTAATTATTTAAAACTCTAGTGTTTAAATTGTAAATGAATTTACTCAAATAATAGCTACCAAACAATTATACATTATTGCCATTGATATTTCTTGACAAAATACCATCTGGGTTTTGTCTTCCTATTTCTAGGAGGACAAGAAATATGTCTTGTATACTTATATACAAGTATACTTGTATATATGTATACTTATAGCTGACTCACTTTGTTGTACAACAACAAAGTGTTGTTGTATATATGTATATGTATACTTATATATGTATACTTATAGCTGACTCACTTTGTTGTACAACAGAAACTAACACAAAACTGTAAAGAAATTATACTCCAATAAAGATATATAATTAATTATTTAAAACTCTAGTGTTTAAATTGTAAATGAATTTACTCAAATAATAGCTACCAAACAATTATACATTATTGCCATTGATATTTCTTGACAAAATACCATCTGGGTTTTGTCTTCCTATTTCTAGCTTAACGTTCTCACATTTTATTTTAACAAGAGCTACTGAAATTTATCTTTTTCATACCACTGCATAGCATAGAAAGTGTATATATTAAAATCATGAGTGATAGAATAAGTTTCATTTTATCTTAGTATCTAAAGGATTTGGGGCCAAATTACTCATGTATTCTTTGATCAGAAATAGTGTGTACCTTGTGCAACCCCAAAATTAGTTACTTCATTAAAAATTTTTATGATAAATTTTCAAACATATACAATAGTAGAATATTAAAAAACTTCCATGTACCCATTACCCACTTCAGTAATTACCAACTCAGGGCCAGTTCTGTTTCATCTCTACCCCCTACTCCTTGCATATTATTTTGAAGCAAATGTCAGAGAGCATGTCCTTTCATCAGTAAAAGTGAAGCCTTTAAAAAAATATATCATTATTACACCTAAAATAATTAACAGTATTTCCTTAACATAATAAAATATTCAGTCATTATTCATATTATCAATTTTTCATAAATATAACTTCTTTTTAAAAAATATATTTATTTATTTATTTAATTTTTGGCTGCGTTGGGTCTTTGTTGCACACGGGCTTTCTCTAGTTGCGGCGAGTGGGGGCTACTCTTTGCTGCGGTGCGTGGGCTTCTCATTGTAGTGGCTTCTCTTGCTGCGGAGCATGGGCTCTAGGCGCACGGGCTTCAGTAGTTGTGGCACATGGGCTTAGTTGCTCCATGGCATGTGGGGTTCTTCCCTGACCAGGGCTCGAACCCATGTGCTCTGTATTGGCAGGCGGATTCTTAACCACTGCGCCACCAGGGAAGTCCCAATATAACTTCTTTTACAACTTAAAAAATAAGATCTAAATAAGGTTCACACATTGCAATTGGTTGATACGCCTCTTATGCCTTTTCATCTGTCTCCCTCTTTTTTCATTTTTCCTTGTAAATTATTTATTGACAAAATCAGTTCATTTGTCCTGTAGCATTCCCCACAGTTTGGGTCTTTGCTGCTGGCGTTCCCACAGTGTAGTGTACCATGTTCCTCTGTCCTCTGTATTTTCTAAAATTGGTAGTTGGAATGAGAAGTTTGACAAGATTCAGATTTTTTGGCAGGACTTTTTCATGGGTGGTGGTGTCTTCTTCCTTCTTCCATGAGGAGGTAAATATTGTTTGGTTGTCTCTCTTTTTTGTTATGTTAGTAATCAGTGATGCTCAATGTCAAGATCCGTTAGTTCTTTAGGAGTTGCAGAAAGGTAATACTCTAATTTTATCATTCCTGTGTCATTTAGCAGCTGAAATACTTCTGTAAAGAGGAGCTTCACTCCATGTATTATTCAGTTACTGAGGGATATTGTTCACATAGGGAAGAGAGGTAAAAATAATAGAATTTATTTACCAGTTTTCAAATCGATAATGAATTGCTTCCAAATCATCTTTTTTTTTTTTTTGGTTTTTGTTGTGATATGCGGGCCTCTCACTGTTGTGGCCTTTCCCGTTGCGGAGCACAGGCTCCGGACGTGCAGGCTCAGTGGCCATGGCTCACGGGCCCAGTCGCTCTGCGGCATGTGGGATCCTCCCGGACCGGGGCACGAACCCGTGTCCCCTACATCGGGGACACTGTGCCACCAGGGAAGCCCTGCGCCACCAGGGAAGCCCCCAGTCATCTTTTAAACGTGATGAATTTTTTAAGCATCATTATGAACTCAGATTTAAACACATTTGTATATTTCAATCCCCTGCTGTTGTTATTCCTATTGATGCTCAAATTGTCACATCTTTGGCTAATGGGAGCCTCTCTAGATTGGCTCTGGAGTCCTTTAGGAATGACCCTAGTAGACTTTGATAGCTTTCTTGCCATCTGTATGACAAGATGTTTCAAGTTTCTCTTGTTCATTTCCTGCCCCAGACCTTGAATCAGCCTGGCTCTTTTTTTTTTTTTTTTTAATTTTTAAATTTAAAAAAATTATTTTTTAATTTTAAATTATTTTTACATCCTGGCTCCTTTAAATGGAAGATGGTATTTCCAGACCTCCATCCAGGCTCTGGGGGTGCTCATTGCCATTGGGTTGATTTGACATTGACTTCAGAGTTTTAAATTTCTCAGACATACTGGTGGCTAACAACGCAGGCTCCAGAGGTAGACAGGCAAGCAGCAGAGGCTCCTGGGTTTGAATCAGGGCTCTACCACTTATTAAGTATGTGCCATTGGCCCATTTTATCAACTTATCTGTGCTTCAGCTTTCTCAATTGTAAAATGAGACTAATAACAATGCCTAAATTCACAAGATGCTGGTGAGATTTAAATGAGGTAATTCCTGTACAGTGCTTAGAATCACAGGACTTGTGTAAGGGTTGGCTATTAGCATTCTTATTACTACTCTCTTTTTAGCCTTGTCATTGTTGTCTTCTCATACTGTGGATAATCTTGTATGCGACACAGACTTAGTTTTATTCTTAACTGTAGTTTTATTCATAACTAGTGACACAGTGATTTATTTTAAAAAATGATTCTAAAGTTCCATCTGCAACTTTTATCCCACTAATGTGAAGCTCTAAATGATGTAACACTCACACATATTAGAACATTTCCTATAAAGGAATCCAAATTCAACAAAGCTAATAGCATTCGTAAGGTCCCCAAGCACCAGCGTACTTCCTGCTTTTTAAACTCATCTGGAAAGGGGCAAATTGGCAGGAACCTGGCTGGGAGTGGCCCAACTGGGGAGTTAAGGTCTCACTTTTCACCGGAGTCACTGCCAAGCCACATTTGTCTGGTCTTTCATGGTGCAGCACAGGGAGCTGTTAGGGGTGGCGTTTCCCAAAGCCCTCCAACTCTGTTTCTAATCAAACTGGTGGAACTGTGAGACATATCTCAGGTCACATAAATCCTAACACTGGTCCTGTCTGGATGCCCATCCATATTATCAAATATCCATCCATTCAACTATTTACAATACAACTCTTTCTTCAGGTTTGGGGGGTTAAAACATTCAGGGCTGCCGCCACTGAATAGTTCAGAATAAAGACAGTGAAAGAGAAGCAGCAGCCTGGGGGCTGTTTCCCTGGTGGTGCACTAGATCCCAACAAAGGCTCCAGGCACCTCACTAAACCTGAAAGCCTGACAGACCCCTAATATGAAGAGTGTCTAAACTGCTTATACCATGGGTTCCTTCAAACAAAGGCGTTTGCTTGCAATTTTACCTCCTTGCATCACTGACATATAATTGCACTGTCATTGCATCAGCTACGCCGAGTGTCTGCAAGGCTCTGGCCAGAAATTCCCAGGATGTACCAGGTCTATCATTGCCTAAATAAAAATTTACTCAGTTGTTTTCCTCTTTGTTTTGTATGTGAGTGTGTGTCTTGATAGAAAGCACTCAGGATTTTTTTTGAGTAGCTTATATGTTATTAAGATGATATAGCATTTAAAGCACTTTAAAAATAATAATTGTAATCCAAGTGTTTGTCAACAGGGAAGTATCTGTGGATAAATGATGGTAGATTCATATAATGGAAATGATTCAGTCACTAAAAATAATAAAGTGGATCTTTAGGTGTTGACATGGAAACATGTTTTTGAGAGGAAAAAAAGTTTCAAAACAGTATGTATAGTGGGATCATATTTTAGTAAAACAATAATTATTATACATGTTGGCATATGAATAGAAAAAAAATCTGAAGGATAGCCCAAGCTGTTAATAGGGATTATCTCTAGGGGTGAAATTATAATTGTCTTTTCCTATATATTTCTGTAGTCCCTGAATTTCTTATGAATAAGTATTAAATTTTTCAATCAGAAAAAGAGATTTTTGGAAAAATCAGTGTTGTTATTGATATAACTTGTTCAGAACAGCGAAAGAATATATTATCAATTGTAATAATATTAATGAGATTTCTCATGGTAACTTCTTGGTTGAGTGGTATAATATAAGTAACCCTCTGTGAAAATAGAAGTTATTATTAATATAGTAACCACTGTGTTGAAAAGCAATATACCTAGCCTTCACTGAATCCAAAATAATTTAGTATATGTTTTTATGCATATATACAACCAAAAAGTTTGATAGAACAATGAACTAATCACATTCATTCATTAAACATATTTTCCACTAATAGTATGTTCCAGCCAATGTGCTAGATGTATAAGTACTAGCTAGACAGTGGTGAAAAAGATAAACCCAGTTTCTGTCCTCTTATCGTATGAACAACCATATGTATATCCTGGAGCATAGTAACAATTAACTAGAAGAACTGCTGCATGTGAATAAATAGTAAGCAAATAAATTAATTGTACTGCTCAAATTTTTATGGCTACAGTGAATTTTTCCTTTGATAAGGGCTAAGTGACTAAAAATGTATATTTCATCAGCATATTCAAATTTTACAAAATTATCACTCACTGTAGGATATAGGATCATATACTTTGACACTTCTAAATCAAATGTAAAATTAAAAGAACATAAATAGTTGGGAAATCTTCTTTCTTACTGGTATTTCAGTTTTAGATGTGATACCTGAATTCTAAAGACATGAAGAAAGTCTCTGGTCTCATTTTGAATTATCAAGTTAACAAGTCAATTTTTAAAAATTATTAATATTAACTTTCCTTAAAGACGAGATGTTCTTATTTCATAACCTTCAGTCCAAAGCATGCCGACATATTTTAGCCCTTTCTTTGCAACAGATGATGATTTAGGGGGAAAGAGAAGGGAGGGTCAAAATGTCAAGTGAAATAGCATTGGATTTAGATTTGGAGAGTTGAAATTCCTCGAAGATGTCACATCTACTATTACTCTACGCCAGGAGTCAGCAAACTTTTGCTGTAAAGAACCAGAGAGTAAATGTTTGGGGCCTTGTGGGCCATGGAGTCTCTGTTGTGATGGAGTTCAGGACATACTACCCCAAAAGAGGGCACCTTGGCATATTAAATATTTTAAGCCAAAGGAATTTTAAAAAACAGCAGAAGCAGGAAGGTCACTCAGGACTCCCCCTACTTGTCCTCTTCCCTGAAACAGGTCGTAAAACTCTCATGTGAAAGATGCCTCCCCTGTACCAGGAGGAAAGAAGACATTCTTAGCACCAAAAGCAGGGAATTGAGGACGGAGAAGGCTGTACAAGCAAACCTTATCAAACTAACCCTTATCTTCCTACTTATTTCTTCATCATTTACTACCCCAGCCCAAACCTCTTTGTCTTGTCAATTCTTCACAAATGTATTTGTGAGGAAAGTTATAAAAGCTTCCCGTTCTGGTCATTTTGGGTCTTTATTCACTTGTAAAGTCTCCTACATACACATAAAAATTCAATAAAATAAAAAAGACAGTTCATCTGTCTTCTGTCAGTTTAATTTTCAGACCCAGCCAGGGACCCTACGAGAGTTAAGGAAAACTTTTTCCTCCCCTACCATAGAAATGACTCAACTCTGCTGTTGCAGTACAGAAGCTCCCACTGTCTGCACATAAACAAATGGGTGTGGCCATGTTCCAATAAAAAGTTATTTAGGGACCCTAACATTTAAATGTTATATAATTTTCAAGTCATGAAATATTGTTTTCTTTTGATTTTTTTTCAATCATTTAAATATGTAAAATTCATTCTTAGCTGGCCAGTCTGACAGAAACCTGGTGGTAGTCAGACTGGACCCATGGCTACAGGTTACTGGCCTTCGCTGCAGGCCAGCCCTTGATGCTTAGAAACTGCTGCTTCTCTTTAGACCTGGAAATGGGGAGGGGGCTGTGGTGGGTAAGGGAAGGAATACAAGAGATTTGTAAAACAAAACTTCATAATGTTACGCTTCTAAAAGCAACTTTAAGTCTGTTTATTAATCTAAGAAGTTACTAACATAAAGTACATTTTTAAACCAAGTTAAGAAAACATTTAAAGAAACAGTGAGGCAGCTCTGAATGAAAGAGCTGTCCATTCTTTGCCAGTGTTATTGCTGGACATTGGTTAAAAACTGAAAACAAAAACAAAACTTTGCTTGCATTAATAGGTGAGAAATAGCATCTCTCTATTGTTTTCATTTACATTTCTTTGATTACTACTCATATGGAATTTTTCCATGTTCATAAGCCATTTATATTTCTTTTTTGGTGAATTGCTCATTGCCTTCTGCCCACTTTTCTGTTAGGATATTTATTTTTCTAATTTAGTTTACGCAAGCTCTTTATATTCATATGAACCCTTTATCTACTATTATAGGTAACAAATATTTCCCCATTCTCCCTAGCTCTCTTATGTTGTATAGTGTGTTTATGACAGTTCATCTTTTTAGTCAAAAGCAATCTTTTCACAACCTACAGACTGGGAGAAAATATTTGCAAATGATGCAACCAACAAGGGCTTAATTTCTGAAATATACAAAAAGCTCATAAACTCAATAACAATAAATAAATAAATAACCCAATCAATAAATGGACAGAAGACCTAAGTAGACTCCAAAGATTTCTCCAAAGAAGACATACAGATGGCCAACAAGCACATGAAAAGATGTACAACATCACTAATTTTTAGAGAAGTGTAAATCGATCCTAAAACGAGGTATCACCTCACACCAGTCAGAATGGCCATCATTAAAAAGCCTACAAATAATAAATGCTGGAGAAGGTGTGGAGAAAAGGGAACCCTTCTACACTGTTGGTGGAAATGTAAATTGGTGTAAATTGGCAGCCACTATGGAAAACAGTATGGAGGTTCCTTAAAAAGAAAAAAAAAAAACAGAGTTATCAATATGATCCAGCAATCCCACTCCTGGGCATATATCCAGACAAAACTCTAAATCTAATAGATACAGGCACCCCAATGTTCATAGCAGCACTATTTACAATAGCCAAGACATTGACACAAACTAAATGTCCATTGACAGATGAATGGGTGAAGAAGATGTGGTATAAATAAGATGGAATACTATTCAGCCATAAAAAGAATGAAATAATGCCATTTGCAACAACATGGGTGGACCTAGAGAGTATCATAGTAAGTGAAGAAAGTCGGACAAAGACAAATATCATATGATATCACTTATATGTGTAATCTAAAATATGATACAAATGGACTTATTTACAAAACAGAAACAGACTCACAGACATAGAAAACAAACTTATGGTTACCAAAGGGGAAAGGCAGGGGAGGAATAAATTAAGAGTTTGGGATTAGCAGATACGAACTACTATGTATAAAATAGATAAACAGCAAGGTCCTACTGTATAGCACAGGGAAATATATTCAATATCTTTTAATAACCTATAATTTAAAAGAATATGAAAAAGAATATGTATAACTGAATCACTTTGCTGTACACCAGAATCTAACACAACATTGTAAATCAACTATGCTTCAATTAGAAAAAAACAGTCTTTTCTTTTATATTTTATTTCTTTTATGCTTAAAATAAACTTCCCCCCCTTCAAGATCACATAAACAATTGATTATATTTCCTACTATTTGGGGAGTTGCATTTTGTTTTTCTTTTTGGCCACAGTGTGGGGCTTGCAGGATCTTAGTTCCCCAGCCAGGGATTGAACCCAGGCCCTCAGCAGTGAGAGTGCGGAGTCCTAACCACTGGACCGCCAGGGAATTCCCAGGAGTTGCATTTTCTATTAAACTGTTGGGACTTGGAATTTACTTTGATGTATAAGCTAGGGATCCAAAGTAATATTTTCCTAAATAGCTCATCTATTTTCCTATATTCAAATCCTGCCTAATCTTCAATCTCAGCTCAAATGCATGTCCTCCATGAAGGCTTTCAGGATCTCCCACCCGGGAGAGAGCTCACTCTCCTCTCAATTCCTACTATCCCATGGTTTTTCTTTCTTTCTCGTATTATGATTATCTGTGCATCTCTCTTCTATTGTACCACACTGTAAGTTCCTCGAGAGCTGGGACTGAGTTGTATTCATCTTTGTATCCCCCAAAGGTCTCACCCACTGGTGGAAACAAAGGGTGAGTGATGGCAGCTCAAGGCCCTACCCTCATGCCTCTGCTGCCTCTCACAGAGGGAGGGCGGATCAAAGCTCACAGCCAGGAGGGAACTGCCTGCCTAGTGCATCTGGGGGATTTGTGGTGGCCACGAGTCCAAGGCAGCTGTTATTTAAACAAGACTGGTATTTATAGAACAAGGTCATGCACTCTGGGCTGAGCAGATACAAAAGTGAGCAGAGATGTCAGTCAGGCTCTGGGTAGATAAAGGGCCCTCTGGGCACCCAGAGCTCTCATATCCGTGAGCATCAGGAATGTCCATGCCACTCCCGGACAAACAGGGATCCCGAGACAGGATTTCTCACCCTTGACCAAGTATAATTACAAAAACAGAGATTGGGAGATACTTCTGAGTGACTCAGAAAAGGCTGTCTGCCATGCATGGAAATCAATGCAGACTAGATTATGAAAACTCTCACTGTGCCCTCCACTGCCTTAGAGACTGGGCTTTAACTATAAATCACACCTTTCTTATCATGTTAAATTCAGGTTTTTTTATATACACACACGCACGCGCACATGCACACATATATAGCTTTAGGGAAGTATGATTAAGCATTTTAAAATACTGGCCTATTTCAGTTGTAATTGTCTGAATTCTAAGCTGTAGAGCACTTAGTAAATTGAGTGTCTATTTCCTCCCAGGGTAGAAAGGGAACAGGATGGAGAGGGCTCCAGGGTGGAGGATGGGCCTGGAATTCCACGTGTGTGTGTGTGTGTGTGTGTGTGTGTGTGTGTGTGTGTGTGTGTGTGTGTGTGTGTGTGTGTGTGTGTGTGAGAGAGAGAGAGAGAGACGGAGATTGAGATTGAGAATGGGGATTTATTAGAGGCAGGAGTCCCTTGCAGTACACGCGTGAGTGGGGTTTTCTGGTTGTCTCTTTGTTTTGTTTTCACTGTATTTTGAGGGGAAGAGTCAGCAAGAGTGGCTCCAGTGGAGAAACTGGGGAAGCGGTGTTGATAAAAATCGTCTATTCTGGATTTGGAAATAAAAAACCACTAGGCCTTGTCTCTATCCTTACCGATCTCTCCTCACTTATTACCCTGATAAAGAAAATAAGAAATAAGAGAAATAAGAACAAACAAAGAAATAAAAGAACAAACTCTATGACTAGAATCCAGAAAATAGTAAGAACAGAGGATCTACAGGAACTCTTAACGGTTATATTCCTCAGAGAATAGTTCCAGGAGCTCTGTGCTGAACACGTTCCTGAAAAAACATGGCAAGAGAAGGTCAAGGCCAGAAGTCTTTCAGGTCCACAGCCTTTTCTAGTGACCGCAGGCTCAGCTGGCTATTGCTCCAAGTACCATTTCTGAATGATGAGAAGTAGAGTTGTTTTAAATCTACAGATTGAGCTATTATTAATTTTTTAAATAAATTTATTTATTTATTCATTTATTTAATTTTTGGATGCATTGGGTCTTCGCTGCTGCACGCGTGCTTTCTCTAGTTGCAGTGAGCGGGGGCTACTCTATGTTGCGGGGCGCAGGCTTCTCATTGTGGTGGCTTCTCTTGTTGCAGAGCACAGGCTCTAGACGCGTGGGCTTCAGTAGTTGTGGCTTGCGGGCTCTAGAGCACAGGCTCAGTAGTTGTGGCGCACGGGCTTAGTTGCTCCCCGGCATGTGGGATCTTCCCGGACCAGGGCTCGAACCCATGTCCCTTGCATTGGCAGGCAGATTCTTAACCACTGAGCCACCAGGGAAGCCCTGAGCTATTATTTTTAAATGCATCCACTTGTGAATTGTTTCAGCCACAACTCTTCAAAGATTGGTAAATTATAAACCCTTAAAATCTTGAAATTTAATAAAAACCCAGCTATATATGAAAAGAGTGCTAAATTCCCTTTAAGATGCAGTAAATGTCCAAAATCATAAGCCATAACACAGAGTCCAACAAGTAGGTGCCTGCATGGGAGAAAGTCCCCGAGCAGCTTGAGCCCTTCCACAATAGATGCAAAATTGGGCAGATGTCAACACTGATGATAAACCAGGGTGACTCCAACACAGCTTGGGCTCCACTGATCACTCCCGGTATTATCTGTGCTTACAAAAGCCAGATCCTCACATTTCTTACAGAAGGACCACCAGGTACAGTATCACGTAGCTAGGTGAGCCCTGAATAGAAAAGGGATACATCAACTTTAATGAGAAATCCACCCCTGGAATTTCTGTCCTCTGCAATTTTTCACTCTGGATACTGACTTGGCATTCACCAAGCATTCTGCTGAAACACCTTCTAGAACAGGAAGAACTTGAGCAGGATGGCTATTTTGCTGTTATGCCCTAGAGCAAGAGGGTGTCATTATGTAAGCACCCTGTCAGGGGTTTGTCAGGGGAAAAGCAACAGTGACGCAGAGCATGGGATGGCCTGGGCGCCCTGCAAGCACACAGCATCTCCAGGCAGAGAGCAGACAGCCTCTAACTATCTGAAAATGAGGCTCACTCAGCCAAGGAAAGAGGAGACTGAGGGCACACCCACATAACGTCTCCGACTTGTGCAGGGGGATTATTACTCACAGGGAGCAACTGTGTGCCTCTACACTGAAGAGTGAGACATCTGGCTCACACCCCTAAGTAGGAAGAGAAAACTGCGGGTAAAGAAGGAATGTTATCCAAAAAAAAATTCTGGCATCTCAATTTCAGAGGGTCTCTTTCATCAGTAGAAAGTACAACTGAAGCTATAAATGAAGCAGGGGCGAGGCCAGGTGACCCCTTCTCATCTTCCATTTTCTTATGACGATAGGTATTTACTCAAGGTTACAATAATATCAAAAAAGCAGGGAATTCCCTGGCGGTCCAGTGGTTAGGACTCTGTGCCTCCACTGCAGGGGCCACGGGTTTGATCCCTGGTTGAGGAACTAAGATCTCACATGCCGCACAGCATGGCCAAAGAAAGAAAGAAAGAAAGAAAGAAAGAAAGAAAAGCTATACTTCAATTAAAATTAAAAAAAGAGAAGCAGAACAATCAAGAATACCTTGTGATATATCAGAGCCAATAAAGGCTGGAAAAATTCTTGCTGATGAAGAAAACAAACGTTCCCAAAGAGCATTTCCTGATTACTTATTAATCATGCAGACCAATGTCAATCTATCTTAAGAAATATATACATCCATTTGGATCCATTTTTTTTGTTTGTCTCATTCTTTAAATAAACACCAAATGCGTTCGCTCCAGAAATAAAACTAAAAGCCAACCTCAAATCAGAGAAAACACAAGTTATAAAAAAAAAATTACATTATCTTTCTTTTTACTCATTTGCTTGCACACCTTGGGAAATCTGCTAGTTGCAAAGTTGTTTTTTATTTTCCAATAATTTCTGAGAGAACATTGGAATATTTGCAGGAAAGAAACCACTTCACTTTAACCTCACTCTTCCACGACTTCCAAACAGAAAGTAAGTATAGATAATGATGAAGCAGTTTTAGAGACATCCTAGGCCCAAATAAACAGTGGTATTAACAGAAACAACTGAATGTCCCCAGCAACTGTAGAAAAGAGATCTCACAGCATAGTCCTTATTGCAAGTCACTTCCTTCTGTGATCACCTCAGGGAGAAATCAATGCTTTCCTCTCTTGTTCCTATAATCCCACCTTGAAGGTTGTGTGCATGCGTGGGGGGAGGGGAGGAGAGGGTCGTCCCCCCATCCAGGACCACACTAGTGACTTTCCCCTCACAGCCACCTCCCACCCTCCACTGGGTGTCAGAGACTAGCCCCAGGGACCCCCTCAGGAGGGTGTCTGGCTGTTTGAGAGGAGGGGTTCCCCACTGGGCAGTTTGGGTTGGGTTCAGCGAAAGCAAAGTCCAATTGTGGAGGCCAAGTGGCTGGTAAGTGTCTAATAAATGTTAACACCCACCCAACCCTGTCTTCATCCAGACACATTAAAGAGAAATATTTGCTAAAATCCCCTTGAAAACTGTTGTGTACACCACCGTCATTCGTCTTCCTGACTGCGGCTGCCTTTTGTCTTTTGGTGGCTGGCTCGGCACAGACCCTGCAGGATGACTCAGCGAGCTGAAGTCTGCCTTGTGGGCATGCACGGCTCTCAAAACTGCTGTAACTACCAGAAGCAGCTGATTGCAGTGGTCCTCTGGGGACTCTGCTCCAAGGATGACAGTCAAAAGGAAGTGAGCACTTGGGCAGTGCCTTCCAATTCAGCGCTGCTGAAGTCAGGGAAGGGTGCACCTGAGCCTTGGGAAGAGCTCGGGGGGCCAGCTCGAGAGGCTGCTTGGGGACGAGCTTGCTGAGGACTATACCAGGCCCACCTCACCAGCTCATGATATTGGGTGGGGTGACGACCGTGATGACTACAAATAACACTGCTAATAAAGGTGCTGTGGACCGCACGCTTATTACTCGCTAAGCACTTGGCACAGACAGCCTCGTAGCAACCTTGGAAGGCAGACATAAAATCCTCGTTTTACAGGTGTGGAAACTGGAGGTCACAGAGCCTACAGCCAAGTGGTGATGAAGCAGGATTTGAGCCCAGACCTGGGGATTAGGAGTCCAGGCTCCTAACCCCATCAACACTCCTGGCTTTCAAGAAGCTACACTGTCCATACCTATACAGCTCCAAACCTAAGAAAGCATGGCCAGCGGAAGGGCTAGGAAGCCCCCAGCTGGCCTCTGAGCTTTCTATAGAGGAGCCTCTCCCCAGGCACTGCCCCTGCAGTGAACTTGGAGCCAGACTCTGCCCCAGTTATGTCTGCAGCAGCCCTCAGAGGCTCTTCCGGAGGCCGACGCTTCAGGGCACTGCATCCACACTGCTGCTGGCTCCCAGCCCAGCCTTGCAGCTCGGGCTGTCTTATGGAAACAGATTTCCAAATGGATAAACACTGAAGTTTCAGGAGGAGGCCTGCACTTCTATAACTGAGTAAGTAGGGCTTGAAGGGGCAAGGATAATTATAACAGATGACCCCCGACTCTCATCTAACGCTAGAATTGGAGCTCTCCTCTGCTAGAGGGTTCATCAGAGCTGCTCATGACTCTAGTTTACTTGTTGGATTTCTTCTGCAAACCCTCAACTGGAGTTTGTGGAACCACAAAATAGCTAAAAGTGAAAAGGGGAAGTGGCAAGAGTCTGGCGCCTGCAAAGATGGGAAAATTGGTTTCTGAATAACACACT
The DNA here is from genome assembly GCF_949987515.2 of Delphinus delphis. Lineage (NCBI taxonomy): Eukaryota > Metazoa > Chordata > Mammalia > Artiodactyla > Delphinidae > Delphinus > Delphinus delphis. The sequence continues at coordinate 44,244,629 of NC_082694.2, read as the reverse complement.
GTAGAATGAAAACTTGTGACCAGAACAACGCGGGCAGCCAGGAGCTCAGAGGATGGTCCAGAGAGAGCAGGCCTGGCCACACTGTGATTATTCCAGGGCCCAGATGAAACCTCAGGGCTGGCATGAGAAGTAGGAACACGGTGACCTGACAAGGAGAGAAAGGCTCTGTCCTGCGCTTGTCACTAGAAAAATAGAAAGACTCCCCACCAAGAGGGACCCCCGCACTCTTTCTTCCGGGAGGAGGGGAAGGGGCTGGGGCCATGGCTCCCTGAGATGGGGGAAGGCGTGTCCTCTTCCTTGCTGGAGGGGGGCATTGCTTACCTACGGAAGAGGGTCCCTCAGAGTCCCAGTGCTGGGGTTTCTACAGTCTGGGGACACTCAGGCCAGTGTGGAATTGAACACAAGCCTCATGGATACTCCCTGACAACAGACTAGGATCTCAGGTGAGGCTGTGTTTGCCTTTCTCCTCATTAGCACCCCTGACTGCTCAGCCCTCCCAGGAAGCTTCTGTCAGTCAGTCTACAGTAGGGAGAGGAGACAGGGTGGCAGTGGCAGCTGCTCTGAGAGGCTGCGGCAGTGACCCTTGTTGCCGTTAGACAATATTATAGGCTCATCGGCCTGCTTTCCTCTCACATACCGCCTCCCCCCACGTAGGAGTCGCAGAAGCACTTACTAGCCTTGTGGGAAGATGAGGGAGAGGTGACCTCCAGGCCAGAGCAGCTGGGGACCCAGAAGGCCAAGGAGCCCTTGGCCCAACAGTCTGGTGCCAAATGTAGGAACTTCTCTGCTCCAGGAATGTTCTTGGCCACCCCTCCCCGGCCAAAAACAGAAAATCAACTCCTTCTGACCTGGGTCCTGAGCAAGTAAGCCAGGTCGGGAAAGAAACGCTCCAACACTTGGCCTCTTGGCCCCTGAAATGGCCTCACAGCCTTGCTTTGGGAAACCGTATTTTACTTAAAACTTGATTTTCTTTGTACTTGTTGAACGTTTTGCTTTCCTTTTACAATGCTAAGTATTCAATTTATAGAAAAATATAGCTAGGCTTCTTTTTCTCCAGTCAGCAGTTTGGAATCAATTGTCTTTCCATGAATCTGTAGTAAGACAGGCACAGTTCAAACATTTTGTGATGTCACGTCTCCGCTCTGAGACTTGGTGCATCTTTCGCTACTGATGACCCTGGCTTGTTCTTCCTCCCACTGCCGTGAGTTACTCTGCGGCTCCACCGTGCAGCCTGAGAGGTGAGTCAGCACAGGGAGAAAACTCCCTTCTCTAAGCAGGGGCTGGAGCTGGAAGGGGACAAGAGGCTCCAAAGTCCAGGTCACGAGAGATGCCATGATTGACTAGGGTCACTCCGAGAAGCAGAGAAGGTTACACACGCATCAGGCTGCCTTTGACAACCGGTCCTACTGTGTTCTTCTCTGAAGCTTCTCTGGGTGCAGGGTTGGTGACAGCATAAAGAACAGCAGTCCCCATCCCCTCCCCATGTCAATCCCAGGGGACACCAGAGGGTGTATCAGCTGACAGGCAGCATTAAAGACAGCTTGAAAAACAGAGGTACTTACTGCACTAACACCTACATCTGGGCTTACAGGTCTCATGAACTTGGGATATAGAAGCCAAGACTGAGAGAGAAAATTAAAAATTCCCCCCTCAATCTACCAAACTATGTTCTTGCCATATGGGTTAAACTGTGTGTATTAGATCTCTACAGCTTTTGTAGCAACCTACAACAAACTTAAGTGACGTAAAAGAATACACATCTTATTCTCTTACAGCTCTGTAGGTCAGAAGCCTGACAGGGGTCTCACTGGGCTAAAATCAAGACGTTGGCAGGCCCGCATTGCCTTCTGGGAGCTTCAGAGGACAGTCCCCTTCCTTGCCTTTTCCAGCTTTCGGAGGCACCCACATTCCTTGATTCGTGGTCCTCGTCCTTCATCTTCAAAGCCATCAATGGCTGGTTGAGTCTTCCTCACAGCATATCCCCCTGAAACTGGCTTTCCTGCTCCCTCTTCTTGGAAGAACCTTGTGGGCCCACCTGGATAAACAGGTTCCAGGGATTGGTATGTGGACATCTTTGGTGTGTGTGTGGGAGGGATGATTCTACCTACCATAACTGTGGAAGGTCTTTAGAAATTTGAGAATAAAGAAGAAACGCCCTTATCATAAAATAGTGGAGAAAGAAGGGAAGAAGTCCACCCCCCTGTCTCAAGCTGCCGATGTCACTGCCCAGGAAACACAGTCTGTTCCCAATATCCCTCAGTAGTCTACTCCAGGGCACTAGGACTTTGTCACCAATAGAAGGAAAACATTCTGTCAGGCTCATCCCTTTCGGCAGGTGCTTCTTCTCTCACCACATGAAAGCAGGGGAAACTGTCAACTTGCATATCTTGTTCAAAGTTAGAGTCACCAATATGCCACTACCAAATGACTGCCAATTCCTTTAAGCTGTCCTTTCAGAACCATTTTCCAACCTTTGAACCATTTTGACGGCTCATTGCTTGCAGAATCCCAATTCAGGGAGGCATGAGGCTTTGGGGCAAGCCAGTGCTTATAAAGTGACAGCTAAGGCCCTCTGGCATCTACTATGGCTACCATTGTTGTCACCAGTTTCTGTTGTGAGAGACAACCCTCAAAAGAGGATCATATAACAAGGAGACGGGACCAGCCTCAAATTCCAAAGCCAGTCTCATTTGCTTCAAGAGGCTGATCTAGAACAGGCAGCTGATAGGACCCTGGCTGTACTAGAAGTCACGTGACGGGTTTGAAACAGATAACGAGAAAAACACACCAAGAGTACCAAAGCCTAGACATAAAAAGATGATAAAAATAGCTAAGAGTTACTAACACACACAGTGGTTAAGAGCAAAGACTCTGGTGTTAGGCTGCCTCCGCCACATACTAGCTGTGGGATCCTGGGCAAGTTTTTTTAACCTCTCTGGGCCTCAGTTTCTTCATCTGAAACTGAGGGTAACAATAGAACCAATCATATAGGGTTGCAGAACCTAGCACATTGGAAGCATTCACTGTTAGCTGGAATTATTATTAGCTAGATGCTACGCTAAGGATTTTTCAAGCATTTCCTAATTAATCACCAAAATAGCCCCATGAGATATGTACTAATATTATAATCTCCATTTTTAAGATGGAGATGACCTTAAGGTCACCTAGTTGGTAAGTAGCAGAACCAGAACCAGAACCCAGGTTGGACTGCCTCAAAGGCCTTGCTCTTAACCTCTGTGGAGAGCAACAGTCTAGGGGGAAAGACTGACAGAAATTGTGCCTTATATGTCTTGTCTCTTCTACTCTTTCTAGCACATGCTTTAAGCACAGTTGTTTGTGTGATGGATGAGAAAACCTGAATGAAACTAGCAGGAAGACAGACATGTGTTGCCTCGAAACAGTCCTGGGTCACCCTCTACCTGATCCAATGCCACACACTGGTTGAATGTTGGGAGCTCAGAGCTCTGAGCATTTCCTTTCTGTAAAGGAGAGATGCCGCCTCCTGAAGGTCCTCCTAACTCTCCTCCATCCCATCCCTGGCACAGAGAAGACACAGCTGGAGCCCTGGAGCAGTCATTCCCAGTCCTCATTTGGCAACATCCTGTGGAATCCACGATTGGCTCAAGGAACACCATGAAATTCTCACTAACCAAATTAATTTTAATTTGCTGTCATTTTAAAGGAAAATCTGTGCAGCTTTGAGGAGTTGCTCTGGATCCAAGCAATGAGAGGGCGCGGCAGCTTTACAAAGGGCGAGAATCGCTGTGTTGAAAACTTAATGAAATCTTGAAGACAAAATGTTGAGCAAAAGAAACCAGACACCAAGGAGGAGGTACTTTGTAATTCCATTTAGATAAAGGTCAAAAATAGACCAGACTACGCTGGGCTATCTAGGGATACAGTTTTAGACTGTAAAAATATAAAGGAAAGAAAAGAAGTGATCACCACAGGAGTCAGGAGAGTGGTTCACTTTAGGGTAGAGAAAGGGTTTGGGATTCCACTGAGAAGGCGCCTCCTAGGGTTCTTGACCTGGGTGAAGTGACCAAGGGTTACTTATATGATAATTCATTTAGTTTTACACACTTCCCTTTATATAATTCATCTATGTGCTTTTCTGTGCGTTATATTTTGCAATAACAAAGGCTGGGTTTGGCTTTGTTTCTCTAATGAAATTTTCAGCAACCCCACCTGAGAAGACATAGAAAAAGTTATAGGAACAATTAACTTTTAGTTGGACTGTTGAGACCTTGAGAGATCATCTAGCTCAGTAATTTTTAAACTTTAGCATGCATAAGAGTCACCTAGAGAGCAGGTTAAAACACAGATTGCTGGGCCTCACCCTCCAGGGATTACGATTCAGCAGGTGGAGTCTGGGGCCCAAGATTCTGAATTCCCGATGAGCTGCCAGATGATGCTGATGTTACCACACTCAGTAGCACTGATCTAGTCTGTTCCCAAAGTGTTGCCCCATCCTTTAAAAGACACCCAAGGAAGACAGTCCACATGACACAGGCTGTAAGATATGGTCCTCAACTTGATTGTTAATGCAGAATCTGTCTAGCTTCTAGTCTTGACAGGTTATTGAATCTAATTCATTGTTCTTACAGGAAGTACTCCTCCCTGCACCCCAAATACATACACACACACTCTCTCACTCTCAACACAGTCAATGATCTGTGTCCATTTGAAATTCTACAAAACCAGAAGTAAGGTTAGTGGTGTTTGAAATCATGCAACCAGCCATCAGTGCAAAGGGAAAAGGACAGAAAGCTTCTAGCTCTTGGGATCATGAAAAGAGACTGCTCTCTAACGCAGATAAGGGCACAACCGTTCTGCGGTTCCCTGTTCTACTGACTGCGCTCAGCCAACAGTCATCAATATGGATCGCTGCCAATGTATCAGGGAGAAAACAGCCTGACTTCTCTCCTGTCTAAATTCTGCATTATATTTCCTTGTATGCTATGCAAAATGAAAAACAGAAGCTAAAATTAGAAGCTGAGGTTCTAGTGAGGCTGATGTGTATTGGGGGAAAGGCAGAGAGGAGAAGTCATAGTCGGGGGGGTTCAGAGGAGAGCTGCCTGGGGCCCCTTCCCAAGCTGTCACAGACAGCAGCCTGGAAAAAAAAATACAAGGGAACCAGATGAAGGTGGGAGGCTGCTGCACCACCCAATTATCACACCTGCAGAGAATCCTTGTGGGTTTTTTGGGTTCCCTAAAAGTGCCCTGACCTACTTTTCAAAATGTTGTTTCCTTATTCACCAAAATACACTCTTAGTGAATTGCAGTCAAATTTTCTGCAATTATCCAATCTACAGTTTTAGTTTCCACTGTGAGAGCTATCGTATGTGTCTCCATGCATAATAGTAATATATTCAACAGTATCAGGCTGATGGTGGATACGATGAATTTCTTAAAGTGACAGGCAAGCTTCAGTTTTAAATGAATCTATCTGGAAAGCTTAGAGCAAAGCCTTGAGTCTATTTAAGAACACGTGATGGCTGCTGGCTTCATCCCTCAGCTAAGGGGCCCAGGCTCACCAGATGTGAGTATAAAAGCCTTAAAGTGGAAGTAAATACAATGATGCCTTGGACGTATAGGACCCTTTTCTTCACAGAACCTCAGGCATTCCTCGTTACAGTGTAATCCCGTATTCTCTGGGCAGTGACCAGACCACCTTGGTGGCAGTGACCAGACCACTCAGCCACAGTGGAAATTTTGGAAGTATTACAGGGAGCAAAAAAAAAAAGAACAAAAAAAAACAAAAACAAAAAGCTGTGGGGAGAAGTAAATATTCCCCTGGGGTGTCGCAGGGCAGCCTTGCTCCCAGGCAGGTGGGGCAGCACTCAGATCCAGGGCATGTGGTTTCAACAGCTGCCTCCTCCTCCCTTCTGTCAAAGGGCTGCTGAGAAAATGAGATGGAACTTGTGGCCAACCCATAATTATACAGGGGCGTAGGAATCAGGCCACTGACTAGTCGGCTTCCTATTTCTCCTTCTCTCAGCCCCTGGCCAGCCTGAGAGGTGGGAGGATGTGGACGGGATTCTGAAAGTGCCTCTCCATTTGCTTCTCAGGAGCTGGGGAAAAAAAAGCACGGTCAGTGCAGCGGCTGTCAAATGAAAGCCCATGGCTGGGTGTGGGCCGTGTGCACCTGGACCAGCCAGGAGGCTGAGAGTGGGGTGATGGATGAGTCCCACACCCACCCTGGGTGCCTGCCTGGCCCCCGCAGCACCTGAGTAGGGCCGGGGCATCACAGAGCCTCTCTGAAGAGCACAGACCCAAGCAGAAGGAAACAGAAGGTTCTTAGAAGCAAGGCAAGCCTTCCTGTTCTCTGAGGCTGCTGCTCCCAGCAGGCCTTCCCCACTCCCCGGTTCAGGGCGTGGGCAGATGCAGGCGCAAACTGCCGCTGGACCCCTGGCAGCCCCAGGGGAACTAGAGCCCAGGCGCCAGGCCTCCCCAGGGGCCCTCCTCATGGCCGGGAGCTGACACCCAGCCTCTCACTGTTCCCCAGCTCTGCTTGTCCCCTTCCCGCTGCTCAGCAGCCAGAAGTGGCGCAGGGGAATCAGAGAATGTGAATCTGAACAGATTAACGTGGAGATGGTTAAATAAATGTCCAGGTGATTTTTCTGTGTTTCTATGCTCCTCTGACCCCCATTCTAAGACAAATGAACAGTGTTTATATGAGTGAAGGCCTGGGGCTCTGGCTACGAATATAGTGTTGTTATTATTACAGCAACTGGGAGGGAGTCATGCCACCTCCGGGCAGGGCTCTGGTGGGCCGTGTGGGAGGCGACTGTCAACAGCTGCTGGGTGGAAAGCTTGTTTATTGTCAGAAGCCTGGCGCAGAGATCAAGACAAGCTTGGTCTCCAGATCACACCCACGTGGCTGCAGGCAGCGGCTGCTCCAGATATTGCATCGAACTGCAGGGGTCCCCAGGATACCCAGTCAAGGATGATTCAACCAACAAGGAGACCCAGGAGAGCTGGGAGAATTCCTGTGGGACCACCCAACTGAACACTCCCAAGAGAAAAGTGCAGCATACAACGCCTTCCCCAGCAGACCAAACACAAGAACCCAGAACCAGCTGCAAATCCCACACAACAGCTCCATGTCCTGAGACAGTTTCTCATTCATTCACCAGATACTTATTGGGCACCTTCTCTGGCAGATACTGTACATGGGACGAGGAATAGAGCAGTGGACTAGGCAACCCCAATCCCTACTCTCACAGAATTTACAGTCTAGAAGAAATTACTTGCAATTAAGCTGGTTATTATGTGATGAGTGTTTTGATAGAGGAGAGTCAAAGAGGAAGAGCACAACAGTAGGGGAAATGCAAACTGACCACAAGGAACTGCCTTGATAGGGAAACTGTCACTAAGAGATACTGTGAAGTTCAAACTATTAGGGTCTCAAGAGATGTCAGCCTAAGGCTGTCACTGCTTTCTCTCTTTCTTCAGCTAATTAAACTTTTAGCTAATATCTACCCATCTGGTGCCTGTTCTATTTCATTACCAGTCACTCGAACATAAAACTCTGGGAATAAATAATTATAATCATAGAGCATCCATCAAAGTATCCAGAGTTCTATGGGAAGCATGACTGACCCCTTTATCCATTGAGGTCATTATAGTCAGCATGCTATCCTCATGTTCCATGATTCTTACTCTTCCTCTGACAATGATAATCACCAGGAGCCTCTCCCCCGAGAGGGTCCAGCCCTTTGTGGTATCATACAAGCAGCCTTGTATCAACTAAGAGCAGAGGATGCATTAGACATCCTCAACCACAAAGACAGAAAAAGTGAGGTGAAGAGAAGTTTCACCAACTTCCTCCAGCACAGCAACCAAGGTGAATCCTTTAAAATGCAAGTCAGATGATGCCCTCTCCTGTTCAAAACCTTGCGAGGCTCCCCAGCTCGCTCAGACTGAAAGTTGAAGTCCTAGGGCTTCCCTGGTGGCGCAGTGGTTGAGAGTCCGCCTGCCAATGCAGGGGACACAGGTTCGTGCCCCCGGGCGGGAAGATCCCACATGTCGCGGAGCGGCTGGGCCCGTGAGCCATGGCCGCTGAGCCTGCGTGTCCGGAGCCTGTGCTCCGCAACGGGAGAGGCCACAACAGTGAGAGGCCCGCGTACCGCAAAAAAAAAAGAAAAAGTTGAAGTCCTGAGGACGGTCCACAAGGTCCTCCATGAGCCAGCTGCTCATTACCTCTCTGACCTCCTCTCCTGCTAATCTCTCTGCGTCAGTCATATGTGTCTCCTGGCTGGTCTTCTTGAACACACCAAGCACACTCCCTCCTCAGTGCCTTTGTACTCATCCCTCTCTGCCTGGCACTTTCTTCCTTCATATATCCACATCCTCATTCTCTCACTTCCTTCAAGACTCTGCTCAAATGTCACGATACCAGTTTGTAAGGGGCTTTCCCTGGCCACCCTATTTATGACAGCAATGCCTCCTTCACAGTCCTTGTCCTCCTGCTCTGCTTTATTTTTCTTCACAGATGGTATCACTATCGGACACACTGTATACTTTGTTTATTGTCTGTCTCCTCTGCTAGAATGTATACTTCTTTAGGACAGAGGGGATTTTTTCTGTAGTTTTTCCCCCTACTGTTTTCAAGTGCCTGGCCCATAGTAGAACCTCAACAAATATTCATTGAGTGAATGAATGGATTAATCAATTAATTAATTAATGATAAATTAATTGGGAAAGGAAGACCTTTAGTAAATGGTGTTGGGACTTGGTATTCCAAACAGAAAATAATAAATTCAATTCCTACCCTGCACCATACACCAAGCAAATTCTAGATGGATTAAATACCTAGATATAAAAAGTCAGGGCTTCCCTGGTGGTGCAGTGGTTAAGAATCCGCCTGCCAGTGCAGGGGACACAGGTTCAAGCCCCGGTCTAGGAAGATCCCACATGCCACGGAGCAACTAAGCCTATGCGCCACAACTACTGAGCCTGTGCTCTAGAGCCCGCGAGCCACAACTACTGAGGCTGCATGCCTAGAGCCTGTGCTCCGCAACAAGAGAAGCCACTGCAATGAGAAGCCCATGCACCGCAATGAGGAGTAGCCCCTGCTTGCTGCAACTAGAGAAAGCCCACATGCAACAATGAAGACCCAATGCAGCCAAAAATAAATAAATAAGATAACTAAATTTATTTTAAAAAATAAAATAAAAATAATAAACAGTAAGTCAATTATATCGCAATAAAAAATGGAAAACATTAAAATATATATAAATAAAAAAGAAAAAGTGAAACCTTCAAACTTTCAAATCATAAGATAGGAGTCTATCTTTATGATTTCAAAATAGGAGAAATTTTCTTAAATAAGAAGTAAAAAGCACAAGCCATACAGAAAAAGATTCATACATTTAACAACAACAAAAATTAAAACTTCTGTACATCAAATGATACCCAAAACAGCAAAAGAAATTTTAAAATAAAATTTAAAAACCAACAAAGTAGGATAAGAGATCTATAACACATTGGCCTCACAAAATATTAGAATTTGGAATATATAAATAATTCCTATAATAATAAAAGGTAAATCCCAGTAAAAAGAAAAGAAAGGCAATCACAAAAGAAGAAATTTAAATGGCCAATAAATGTAAGTAAAGCTGCTCAACTTCACTAGAATGCAGGGAGACATAAATAAAAGCCATGAGCCACTCACTTCTATTAGACAGCCAGCAGTTGAAAATCTGATAAAATTTTATGTTGATGAAATTTTGGAAAAACTGAGACCTCTCATTTACTGCTAGTTTAAGTCTGAATTTGTACAGCAACTGTGGAGGGGAATTTGGCAGTCAAACTGCAAATGCACACACTGTCCAACTCAGCAATTTTACTTGTTCTGGAGAAACCCTTGCACATATGCATAGGAGGACATATGTGAGAATGTTCATAGCAGTTCTGTTTGAAGAGTAAAACATTGGAAGCAACCTCAGTGTCCATCCATGGGGAATGGATTGTCATATGTTCACACAAAGGGCTACTATCCAACAGGGCTTCATAAACTTTTTCTGGGTCAGACATTAAATATTTTAGGCTTTGTAGATCACCTAAGTCTGTACTGCAGATTCTTTTTTTTTTCTTTAACATATTTTAAAAATGCAAAACCATTCTTAGCCAGATTTGCTCACAGGCTGGATGCTTGTAGCCATAGTTTGCCAATCCCTGCTATAACAGCAATTAAAATTAATCTATTGGGTCTATTTGTATCAACTTGAATAAGTCTTAACAACAAACAATGAGTGAAAAAAACAAATTCCAGAAAAAGTATGTACAGTTTAGGGAAATATTTAATCTTCACAAAATATAAATATATATACATATGTAGTAAATCTATAAAAATGTGTATGGAAAGGATATATATAAATTCACAGTAGAGGTGAATTGCTTTTAGGGAAGCAAGAAGGAAAACAGGATTTGAGTAGGATACCAAGTAATATTATATTTTTTTCTTTTATATAAAATAATCTGAGGCATATATGATAAAATGTAAATACATATTCATTCAGGGTATTGGGCACATAAGTGTTTCTCATGTTATTCCATGTACTTTCCTATAGTTGACATTTTTTCCTGAAATACATACAGAAAAACAAACGAACAGCAAGATTGCTAGATCATATATCAAAATTTTAATAGTAGTTATTTCTGCTAGGTGGGATTTCTTATTTTTACTTATCTGTATTTTCTAAATCAACATCTGTCTCTAAAAACTGGAGTTGATTTTGTAATAAGAAAATAAAGTTTTACTAGCCACAGCAATCAGACAAGCAAAAGAAATAAAAGGTATCCAAATTGGAAGGGAAAAGGTAAAATTGTCATTATATGCAGATGATGTGATACTATATATAGAAAATCCTGAAGACTCCATACAAAAACTACTAGAACTGATAAATGAATTCAGCAAGGTAGCAGGTTACAAGATTAACATACAGAAATCAACTGCATTTCTTTACACCAACAATGAAATATCAGAAAGTGAACGTAAAAAAAAACAAAACCTTTTAAAATTGCACCCCTGGGGACTTCCCTGGTGGTTCAGTGGCTAAGATTCCGTGCTCCCAATGCAGGGGGCTGGGGTTCGATCCCTGGTCAGGGAACTGGATCCCACATGCTGCAACTGAGAGTTCACATGTCACAACTAAGGATCCCACATGCCACAACTAAAGATCCCGCATGCCACAACTAAAGATCCTGCATGTTGCAACTAACAGATCCTGCATGCCGCAACTAAAGATCCTGCCTCTGCAACGGATATCCCGCACTTGGCAACGAAGATCCCACATGCCACAACTAAGACCCAGCACAGCCAAATAAATAAATAAATCTTTTAAAAAATAAAAAAAATAAAATTGCACCCCCAAAAATAAAATACTTAGGAATAAACCTGACCAAGGAGGTGAAAGACTTATACATTGACAATGATAAAACATTAATAAGGGAAATTAAAGATGATTCAAAGAAATGGAAAGATATCTTATGCTGTTGAATTGGAAGAATTAATATTTTTTAAATGGCCATACTACCCAAAGCAATCTACAGATTTAATGTGATCCCTATCAAATTACCCATGACATTTTTCACAGAACTAGAAGAAATAATCCTAAAATTCATATGGAACCATAAAAGATCCAGAATTGCCAAAGCAATCCTGAAGAAAAAGAACAAAGCAGGAGGCATAACCTTCCCAGACTTCAGACAATACTACAAAGCTACAGTAATCAAAACAGCATGGTATTGGCACAGAAACAGACATATGGATCAATGGAACAGAATAGAGAGCCCAGAAATAAACCTACACACCTATGGTCAATTAATCTTTGACAAAGGAGGCAAGAATATACAACGGGAAAGAGACAGTCTCTTCAGCAAGTGATGTTGGGAAACTTGGACAGCCACGTGTAAATCAATGAAGTTAGAACACACCCTCTCACCATACACAAAAATAAACTCAAAATGGCTTAAAGACTTAAACAAAAGGCACAACACCATAAAACTCCTAGAAGAGATCAAAACATTCTGGACATAAATTGTACCAACGTTTTCTTAGGTCAGTCTCCCAAGGCAATAGAAATAAAAACAAAAATAAACAAATGTGACCTAATCAAACTTACAAGCTTTTGCACAGCAAATGAAACCATAAATAAAATGAAAATACAACCTACAGAATGGGAGAAAATATTTGCAAGCAATGCAACTGACAAGGACTTAATTTCCAATATATACAAACATCTCATACCACTCAACAACAAAAAACCAAACAACCCAATCGAAAAATGGGCAGAAGACCTAAATAGACATTTCTCCAAAGAAGAAACACAGATAGCCAACAGGTACATGAAAAGATGCTCTTCATTGCTAATTATTAGAGAAATGCAAATCAAAACTACAATGAGGTACCACCTCATACCAGTCAGGATGGCCATCACTAAAAAGTCTACAAATAGCAAAGGCTGTAAGGGGTGTGGAGACAAGGGAACCCTCCTACACTGTTTCTGGGAAGGTAAGTTGTTGCAGCCACTGTGGAAAACAGTATGGAAGTTCCTCAGAAAACTAAAAATAGAATTACCATATGATCCAGCAATCCCACTCCTGGGCATATATCCAGACAAAACTATAATTCAAAAAGATACATGCACCCCTAAGTTCATAGCAGCACTCTTCACAATAGCCAAGGCATGGAAGCAACCTAAATGTCCACTGACAGAGGAATGGATAAAGAAGATGTGGTACAGGGGGATTTGAGAAGATGGCGGAAGAGTAAGACGTGGAGATCACCTTCCTCCCCACAGATATATCAGAAATACATCTACACGTGGAACTACTCCTATAGAACACCCACTGAACGCTGGCAGAAGACCTCAGACCTCCCAAAAGGCAAGAAACTCCCCACGTACCTGGGCAGGGCAAAAGAAAAAAGAATAAACAGAGACAAAAGAATAGGGACGGGACCTGCACCAGTGGGAGGGAGCTGTGAACGAGGAAAGGTTTCCACACACTAGAAGCCCCTTCGCGGGCGGAGACTGCGGGTGGCGGAGAGGGGAAGCTTCAGAGCCACGGAGGAGAGCGCAGCAACAGGGGTGCGGAGGGCAAAGTGGAGAGATTCCTGCACAGAGGATCGGTGCCGACCAGCACTCACCAGTCCGAGAGGCTTGTCCGCTCACCCGCTGGGAAGGGCGGGGGCTGGGAGCTGAGACTCGGGCTTCGGTCGGAACCCAGGGAGAGGACTGGGGTTGGTGGCGTGAACACAGCCTGCAGGGGGTTAGTGCGCCACGGCTAGCCGGGAGGGGGTCCGGGGGAAAGTCTGGACCTGCCGAAGAGGCAAGAGACGTTTTCTTCTCTCTTTGTTCCTGGTGCGCGAGGAGAGGGGATTAAGAGCGCTGCTTAAAGGAGCTCCAGAGACAGGCGCGAGCCGCGACTATCAGCGCGGACCCCAGAGACGGGCATGAGACGCTAAGGCTGCTGCTGCCGCCACCAAGAAAACTGTGTGCGAGCAGAGGTCACTATCCACACCTCCCCTCCCGGGAGCCTGTGCAGCCAGCCACTGCCAGGGTCCCGGGATCCAGGGACAACTCCTCCAGAGAACGCACGGCGTGCCTCAGGCTGGTGCAACGTCACGCCGGCCTCTGCTACCGCAGGCTTGCCCCGCAACCGTACCCCTCCCACCCCCGGCCTGAGTGAGCCAGAGCCCCGGAAGCAGCTGCTCCTTTAACCCCATCCTGTCTGAGTGAAGAACAGACGCCCTCAGGTGACTTACGCGCAGAGGCGGGGCCAAATCCAAAGCTGAACCCCAGGAGCTGTGCGAACAAAGACGAGAAAGGGAAATTTCTCCCAGGAGCCTCAGGAGCAGCGGATGAAATCTCCACAATCAACTTGACGTACCTGCATCTGTGGAATACCTGAATAGACAATGCATCATCCCAAATTGAGGAGGTGGAGGACTTTGGGAGCAAGATATATTATTTTTTCCCCTTTTCCTCTTTTTGTGAGTGTGTATGTGTATGCTTCTGTGTGTGATTTTGTCCGTATAGCTTTGCTTTCACCATTTGTCCTAGGGTTCTGAACGTCCGTTTTTTTTTTTTCTTTTTACTTAAAAATTTTTTTCTTAATAATTACTTGTTATTTTAATAACTTTATTTTACCTTACTTTATTTTATTTTATCCTCTTTCTTTCTATTTTTTCTCCCTTTTATTCTGAGCCGTGTGGAGGACAGGCTCTTGGTGCTCCAGCCAGGCATCAGGGCTGTGCCACTGAGGTGGGAGAGCCAACTTCAGGACACTGGTCCGCAAGAGACCTCCCAGCTCCACGTAATATCAAACGGCGAAAATCTCCCAGAGATCTCCATCTCAACACCAACACCCAGCTTCACTCAACGACCAGCAAGCTACAGTGCTGGACACCCTATGCCAAACAACTAGCAAGACAGGAACACAGCCCCATCCATTAGCAGAGAGGCTGCCTAAAATCATAATAAGGCCACAGACACCCCAAAACACACCACCAGACATGGACCTGCCCACCAGAAAGACAAGATCCAGCCTCATCCACCAGAACACAGGCACTAGTCCCCTCCACCAGGAAGCCTACACAACCCACTGAACCAACTTTAGCCACTGGGGACAGACACCAAAAACAACGGGAACTACGAACCTGCAGCCTGCATAAAGGAGACCCCAAACACAGTTAGATAAGCAAAATGAGAAGACAGAAAAACACACAGCAGATGAAGGAGCAAGGTAAAAACCCACCAGGCCTAACAAATGAAGAGGAAATAGGCAGTCTACCTGAAAAAGAATTCAGAATAATGATAGTAAAGATGATCCAAAATCTTGGAAACAGAATAGAGAAAATGCAAGAAACATTTAACAAGGACCTAGAAGAACTAAAGATGAAACAAGCAATGACGAACAACACAATAAATGAAATTAAAAATACTCTAGAAGGGATCAATAGCAGAAGAACTGAGGCAGAAGAACGGATAAGTGACCTGGAAGATAAAATAGTGGAAATAACTACTGCAGAGCAGAATAAAGAAAAAAGAATGAAAAGAACTTAAGACAGTCTCAGAGGCCTCTGGGACAACATTAAACACAACAACATTCGAATTATAGGGGTCCCAGAAGAAGAAGAGAAAAAGAAAGGGACTGAGAAAATATTTGAAGAGATTATAGTTGAAAACTTCCCTAATATGGGAAAGGAAAAGAAGATGTGGTACATGTATACAATGGAATATTACTCAGCCATAAACGAAATAATACCATTTGCAGCAACATGGATGCAACTAGAGATTATCATACTAAATGAAGTAAATCAGAAAGAGAAAGACAAGTATCATATGATATCACTTATATGTGGAAACTAAAATATGACACAAATGAACCTGTCTACAAAACAGAAACAGAATCACGGACATAGAGAACAGACTGGTGGTTGCCAAGCGGGAGGGGGTTGGCAGAGGGATGGAGTGGGAGGCTGGGGTTAGCAGATGTAAGCTTCTATATATAGAATGGATAAACAGTAAGGTCCTACTGTATAGCACAGGGAACTATATTCAATATCCTTGATAAACCATAATGAAAATAATATTTTTAAAAAAGAATGTATATATATATATATATATATATATGTGTGTGTGTAACTGAATCACTTTTCTGTACAGCAGAAATTAGCACAACATTGTAAATCAACTATACTTCAATTTAAAAAATAAAAATTAAAAAAATAATAAAGTTATAAAAACTTTCTAAGGTACCAGCTCCACTATTGAACATGTCTCATTTGGGGAATCCTGCATGAAGAGAGAAATCCTACTTCCATCTCTGAAGAACTTGAGTGTCATCCTGGAGAAAGCACTTGCACTGGGTCAAAACAAGTACCAGTCATCTTACCTAGACATAAGACCACGTCTGCTTTTCTGTCTCCTGTTTCTCCATCCAGTGAACATTCTTCTCCTTGGCTGGGCAAGGCCTTAGGACACTGCCCACCACTCTCTAGCACTGTTAGAGGATGAGGCTGTGATGATAGTTAAGCACCAGTGGGAGATCTGCTACCTGGCACCTGGCAATGGTCATCCCCTGTGCTCAGCTGACCTCTCACTAGGCCTAGGTCACCAGCTCTTGGGGCAGGAATGGGGAGAATAAGTACCCTCTGTTACTTATTGTGACTTCCTCTCTACCTTGGGAATATAAGTTTTTCAAGCTGTTTATCGGTATGGAACCCCTACTCTACAACTTAGGATGTGCTGGGTTTCCATTTTTAGAACACAGTACTGGTGTTTATGGGTCCCCGACTTGGAGCGCTTTTTGGCTTGCAGTACAAAGATGCTTCTGCTTCCCCACCAAGGTTTGCATCCATGCCCTGAATCAGGGCTGACTCCATGGGTTTGTAACCTGTGCAGTCATACAGGGCCCAACTCCCAGATTTGGTTCAATTCTCTGTGGCCACTCTCTTGAAATACCTCATAATTTTACCTTTGAATTTGTGTTTTGTAAGCAAAGTCTGATGATACAACAAAGCATGTGGGTGAGCAGAGGAGATACTCTGACAGCAGAGCACAAAGACACACACACACACACACACACACACACACACTCCAGCCTGTGGGCACAGTAGGCAATGTGCTGAACGGACAGCCAGGCCCAGATCTGAGCTCAGATTAGTGACAGTGGTGGTAGCAACAGAAGAAGCATTGATGGCAGTAGTGGCCACAGCCCCAGAAGAGGGAGAAGCTCCTCATGGAAGCAGTGCCAGTACAGCGGTGGGAGGCCAGCAGACCCACCACCCCCAGAGCCCATCCCTGCAGCACCCACACAAATAATAACTCTCCAGTCTGAGCTCTGGGATGGGAACTGCTATTGCTCAGTCAATAAACAGGTGTCAGTAAATTATTATAAAATAAAATTGTGCACATGGACATTGCAATAAAACCCAGCAGAAAGTTACTAGAATTCTTTAAATAGTTTAGAATTTCTGGTTTTGAAAAATGTTACAGCACTACAAAGCAAATATCCACAGACTTAGAAAGTAAAGACCATTGCATTCAACAGAAAGGACATTATTTTCGTATGAAGCTTCAGATAAGCCAATTATTAATAAGAACGAATTTTAAATTAATTAATTTTATTATAATGAAAGATAAAGCAATAGAATGCATAAATAAGCATTTTTAATTATACACAAATCACGAATTGCTTTCAATTTCATGTACAACCTCTGCAAGTTACTGGAATACCAGAGGAAACATTAAAATGCCATTGTATAAATTTATATTTGAAATTAAATTCAGACATACAGGAAGCTGATCATCAGCTCTTGCCATACTAACATTTCTATTTTGAAATAATTTACCCTATTGTTTCAGTCTCTAATATACCTAACATTTCCAGTAAGAGTTGTACCACAGAAGGATCCTTCTCAAAATTAACGATTTTCAAAAATTATTTGAGATCTTGCATTTGCCAAGAGTGACTAAAGTCACTTTCAATTACATCAATTGAAAATGAAGTTACTAAAAGTACAACTTTTGATGACCTAATAAATGAATTTGCAAAAAAGCAAACCAGTAAAATCTTATGATCAAGTTATTGCATTAATAAAGTGTGATCATTTATTGTATTATGTAATATTATATGACATCAAAAGCATGTTTTTGCATTTGTAAGTTTATGTTGTAATTTTATATTTTATTTTTTTTTTTGCGGTATGCGGGCCTCTCACTGTTGTGGCCTCTCCCGTTGCGGAGCACAGGCTCCGGACGCGCAGGCTCAGCGGCCATGGCTCACGGGCCCAGCCGCTCTGCGGCATGTGGGATCTTCCCGGACGGGGGCACGAACCCGTGTCCCTTGCATCGGCAGGCGGACTCTCAACCACTGCGCCACCAGGGAAGCCCCCTATGTTGTAATTTATGTAACATTATTATGCCTATTATGTTTATAAGCTACAAGATCTCTTTAAAAGAAAAAGTTTTATATTTTAGTATAACAGCACTTTTCTTTCCTTCTTTTTGGACAAGGGACCCACATTTTCATTTTGCACTGGGTCCTGCAAATTATGTAGCCAGCCCTACCCTGGACCATTTTCTAGAGGTGATCTGGCCACCACTGCTCTTTGTAAAGGAGGTCAGACAACTATCTCTTAGGAAGCTGGTCTTGGGAAGCAAAATGACCCATTCAGAGATGGACTGGGGACCTTGTGTCCCGATTACACTGGCCCACAGCTGAGCAAAGGCAAAATAACACACAGGCCAGTCATAGGCCTCTTCTCTGTTGACCACAGTGGAATTGCTAGCTCCCCATACATAAGCTCCGCAGCCAGTTATGGCTGAAAGCATCATCCCAACCTCCCTCTCCTTCGTCAATGTTTTACTTGTCCTTCTCTGATGGATATCTGCATTACTCTAGGGACACAGCATGGAGCAAGACGGAAAACCCACTGAGAGGGCTCAGCACAGGGTATGTTACCTTGTTGTTATTCAGACCCCAACAGTCAGCTTCTCAGCCTTTCCCTCTAAATCCTGTTTGGTGATTCCTGTTAGATACCCAGAAGCTCTCATAGGGTCACTTCACCAAGACAGTCAGAGTCTTGGCAATGGAGAAAAGCTCTGCAGGCACTTAAGGCTAAATCAGAGGAAAAGACCGCCATCCTTAGAGTGAGGAGTCTGGGACAGAAGCTGCCCCAGGTGATGCTCTACAGTTCTTCAGAACAGGGCGGGACAAACAGATTCTGCTGACAAGGTGATCTCCTTTGGATCGCTTCATTTCACTTCACACAAACGACTTTGGCAACTTTTGTAAAAAAAAAAAAATCACGCATAGGATTGTACTCGGGCCATCTGAACCCTTCTCCAATTTCCACTACCGTACAGTTTGACAACTTGATGATTTCCTGCCCTGAGCTACTTTCTGTTTCCATGTGTCTTCATCACAAGTTCCTTGAGGACAGAGACCATGTCTTCTCCTTCACATGTCCCCAAGGCTGCAGGTAAAACAACAATGCTATAGTTTCTAGAACACTAACACTCACTTTCTCATCCATTAACCCATCAATCCTCACAGCACACACCACACCCTCAAGCCAGGATAATGCTCATTTTACAGAGGAGGTGATCAAGACCTCGAGAAGGTCACTGGTTTGCCCACACTGCACAACTGCTAAAGGGCAGAGCTAGGACCCAATCACAGACCTGTCTGATTCTGATCACAGCACCTTTGGGGAAGGGGCCATCTCTAACAAGGCAGGCATCGCTCCTTTTTTGCACACTGCCTAGCACGGTTCATTACAAATGCAGATACTTGAGCAAGACCTTGTGATGATAGATGTTTTCATGTTTAGCAACAGGACCACAACTCCGTGTCTGCTTTTTCTACTACATGGCAGCACATCCTAAAAGTATCCCTCCTGTTACACCCATCTGCACTGTTCCAGGACTGCTGAGTGTGTCAAGGACTTTGGGCAGGAAGGGATGGGACTCTCCACAACTCTGGTCTTCCCGGTGGCCTCACACTTTCTGCACCCTCCCAGGATGGAGTGGGCAGCAACAGCAACTTGAAGCGCTCTGTCTAGACTTGCTTCGTGGCAGCAGTGACTATCTCCAAACTGTGGCTTCTGTTCTTTGCCCTCCTAAGATGAAGGAAATGTGGAGGTATAGGCCTCCAGGGCATAGCCACCCCACCTGGGCTTCTCTCCTAAGTGTCAAAGACCAAGCAGATGCTGGCCCACAGGATAGTCCCAACTCATTGCAACCTTAATAAATGTTTTCACATATTTATAACCAGGGCGTGAGGAAGGCCTACTTAAGGTTCAAAAACACAGAAGCCACGAAGAACAAAGACTAAAAACCTGGGCCACATAATAATCCAAAGTTTGGAAGCATAAAAGATATCACAAAGTTAAAAGAAAATGACATATTAAAAAATCTGCAGCATGTGTAACAAGCTAGGGTTAATATTCAGTATATCAACAATTCTTACAATTCACTAAGAATAAGGTGAACCATTTAATAAAAAGGGGGAAAGAATATAAAGAGGCACTTCATAGTGAAAGAAATAGAAATGGCAAACAGCAAAGGAAAATATGCCATATCTCACTGTAAACAAAAATACAGTTAAAATACTAAAATATCATAGTTTACTAAATTAGCAGACATTAAAAAGACTATTAATATCCAGTGCTGGAATTTTAGTTGGATTTGCCCAGCAAAAAATGAGAGAAGACTCAAATAAATAAAATTATAAATGAAAGAGGAGACATTACAACTGATAACACAGAAATACAAAGGATCCTAAGAGATTACTATGAACAAGTACAGCCCAGCAAATTGGACGACCTAGAATAAATTGATAAATATACAACCTACTAACAATGAATCATGAAGAATTAGAAAATCTGAACAGACCAGTAATGAGTAAGGAGATTAAATCAGTAATTTAAAATTTCCCAGCTAAGAAAAGTCCAGAACCAGATGGCTCCACTGGTGAATTCTACCAGACGTTTAAAGAAGAATTAATGCCAATCCTTTTCAAACTTTTCCAAATAATTGACCTGAATAGACTTCCAAAGAAGACATACAAATGGCCAAAAAGTATATGAAAATGTGCTCAACGTCACTAACCGTCAGGGAAATGCAAATCAAAACCACAATGAGATATCAGTTCACACCTGTTAGAATGGCTATTATCAAAAAGAAAATAGATAAGACAAATACTATATAATCTCGCTTATATGTGGAATCTAAAAAAGCCAAACTCATAGAAACAAAGTAGATTGGTGGTTGCCAGGGGCTATAGAGCAGGGAAAATGAGGAGATGTTGGTAAAAGAGTATCAACTATTACTTATAAGAGGAAGAAGTTCTGGGGATCCCATGTACAGCATAGTGACTATAGTTAACAATACTGTATTGCATACTTGAAAGTTGCTAAGAGAATAGATCTTAAATGTTCTCACCATAACAACAGCAAAATGGTAATTATGTAAGGTGATAGATGTATTAACTAACCTTATTGTGATAATCACTTCACAATATTTTTGTGTAACAAATCATCACATTGTACACCTTAAACTTACAGAATGTTAGACATCAATTATATCTCAGTAAAGCTAGAAGAAAAGAGGAAAAAAAAATATCCAGTGTTGGGAGTTAGGAGGGCAGTTAGGTTGCATCAAATTTTAAAATGCGTTATGCTCTTTGACTTGGCATTCTACTTCTAACAGCTAACCTAGAGAAACATGTGCACTTGTGAATAAAGAAGCACGGGAAGAAATGTTAATTATAGCACTGTTTATAAAAGTATAACATTGGAAATAACCTAAATGTCCTCTAGTAAAGGCATGGCCTAATAAGCCACGGGACAGACATCGCAGGGAACGTTATGCAGCGGTTAGAAAGAATAGGTGATATGCTGAGCACTGACATGGAAAGATTTCCAAGACACAGGACGTGAAAAAAAGTGAATTGTTTAACAATATGCATAGTATAATCTACATTTTAAACATGTAACCCCATAAAACCACACATTTCTATATGTACATATATGCATGTGTAAATGGATAGAAATACCTCTGGAAAAAATACTAAACTGGCGGGGCTTCCCTGGTGGCGCAGTGGTTGGGGGTCCGCCTGCCGATGCAGGGGACGCGGGTTCGTGCCCCAGTCCGGGAGGATCCCGCATGCCGTGGGGCGGCTGGGCCCGTGGGCCATGGCTGCTGAGCCTGTGCGTCTGGAGTCTGTGCTCCGCAGCGGAAGGGGCCGCAGCAGTGAGGGGCCCACGTACCAGGGGGAAAAAAAAAAAAGAAAAAAACTAAACTAGCAATAAGTTCTCTCTGGGTAGCAGAGTGGGTTTGGGGAGGCAGCAGCGGAGGGGCTCTTGCTATGACTGTTCTGTTGGCTGATATTTTTGCAAGAAGAATGTATGCATATATTACTTGTGCAATTTTAAAAGAAAAAGGAATTAAAATAGGCCCAGGGTTGCTAAAGGACAGACCTATCAAATCCATTAGGTCTACCCTCCCTTTGGGGGCCCAAGTAGCCCAGTTCGGGTCTGGAGAGGGGGGACGGGGTAGAGAAAAGAAACCACCACCTGCCCAGTGTCAGCCCCCACCCACGTGCCAATAAGTCTCCTGACTTTCTGACAGATGTTATTCTATTTTCCACTGTGTCTCAGGTCAGGCTCCCTGGGAAACAGACTCTGAGACTGAGATTTGTATGCAAGAGGTTTACCGGGAAGAGCTCTGGGGAACAGCACCTCTGGGGGAATGAAGACAGGACCGAGCAGAGGCTGAGGTGCAGTCACAACAAAGGCCTTAGCAGGTCCCAGAAGGAGCTCTGGAGCTGAGAGGGCTCTTCAGAGTGGTCCCAGCATGGGGGGAGGGGGCTGGGCCTTTGCACCTCCGCATGACCAGTCACTGGATGGGGGCTGCCTCTGGGAAAGGAGTGCAACTTTGGCCAAAGCAACTCACTTCAGCTGAGAGGCCGGTCCTGGGAGAGACTCGGCTGTGGGCAACAGTTGGAGGAATGAACACCTCAGCCCTGAAGGGGAATCTGGAGCTAAGTGAGCATTTGACTCAATGTCGATTCCTTCAAAGATGTCAGGTTGCAAAAATGAAGAAATAATTCAGACTGACCTAGCACCAACTCTGGCAGGTCCAGAGCTAAACCCCTAAACTGCATTGTCTTCTTTAAACCTCACAAGTCTGAGTTGAGTACTAATATTATCTGTTTTACAAGTACTAATATTATTTGTCACATAGATGAAATTGAGGAAATTGAGGGAATTATACGATACAGAGGAAATTGAAGCTCAGAGAAGTAAAGTAATTTGCCTGAGGTCACACAGCTATCAAGTAACACAGACAGGTTTCATTCTAGGTCTGGCTGATTCCAGAGCCAGCAAGAGGGGAGGTAGCTTATGAAAAGCTCAGCCAGGACAAAGAAAAATAAGAGCAACAATGGAGAGGTGTTAATAAGGTAATTAATACCATTCTTCTGAATAGCAGGTTGGAACAGAGATGTCCAGGAGCCACACAAAAAGTCCTGGGCTCCCTGTTTGTCTTCACTGTATAAAGAAAATCAAGTATTTAATTCCCTACATATTGTACGATGCTAATTTTAGCATGTTTTAAAACATGCAAATATTTACTATTTATTATAGTATTCAATATTTACTAGTATTTATTATGATATATATATTTCTTAATACAACCAAATTAGTATAAGTATAAAGACATGCAGGAGAGAGATAAACACCTATGGAGGGAGGGGTGCTGGATGAGAAACCATTTAAGAGTCTTCCATTTATATTTATATTATACAAATTCTTAAGCTGGGTAAGGAGTACAACAGTATTTGTTATATAATTGTGTCTACAAAAAGTAGAAAGAAAAGTGCCTTTTGTATTTTGAAACAGTTCATAATAACTGTTTTTCAAAAAGAAAAGTGTTCAGATAAGAAAGCTTATAAAAGCTAAGCAGTAGCACATTATTTAAACTTGTATATTTTTGTTTATTTCGATCCTTACTCTAATTTGAGGATTATATGGCTTAAAAATAGAAAGTATCTATTAATAAATGTGTAGGTCCTTTAATGAAGACGACTTATAGAAAAAACCCTGGTGAGTGTGTGCAAAGACAGCCCACGTGCCAAGTCTTTAACATCAATTCTAATGATGTACCTACGATCCACCTGGATCTTTTATGGAAACAGGATGAAAATTATAAACACACATGTAATGTATATACAGGATTGAGGAGGGCTGGTTTTAACACAGGAAGCCACTGCCTCCCTTACCCCCCCCCACACCCTGATCATGTGACCCACCGCCCTTTGTTCTGTCACAGTCTTCCACTCATGGGGGGCACAGAACAGTAGACCTCTCGTTGCCAAATATACAGGCTCCACCTGCCCCACCAGCTGCCCCAGGGTTTCTGCTAATCCCTAAGGACATCCCTAGCTCTCCTGGGCTATAGATGACCCAACCTCCTCCTCCTAAGATTTGACTGCAAAAGTGCTTGGGGCCATGTTCCTGCACTAGGGGCAGTGGAGAAGGGAGTACAGAAACCATAGATGAAGAGCACACCCCACACTGCTTTTGGGGAGTAAAAGCCCAGCGACAGCTGAATCTCTGAAGCAGCCCATTCCCTTAAGAATCTGGAGTGTCAGGGACACCAATTCCCCCTCCTTGGCTCCTTGGGGCCTCTGGGTTCCTGTGGGGGGCCCCTCTGGGGAGCAGGTTGGCTGGGAACCACACTGTCACGTGTGGCCTCTGGCTCCCCATCCACTGATCACCCACAAGCCAGTGAATGTCGCAGTCGCACAGGACAACAAGAAATGACCTTCAAGCAGATGGCTCACAGGCCTCAACCAAGACAGCAGTTTTTGTTTTTGTTTTTGTTTTTGCGGTACACGGGCCTCTCACTGTTGTGGCCTCTCCCGTCGCGGAGAACAGGCTCCGGACGCGCGCAGGCTCAGTGGCCATGGCTCATGGGCCCAGCCGCTCTGCGGCATGTGGGATCTTTCCGGAGCGGGGCACGAACCCCTGTCCCCTGCATTGGCAGGCGGACTCTCAACCGCTGCGCCACCAGGGAAGCCCAAGACAGCAGTTTTTAAAAGTGTTTCTAAAAATATTTTGTAAAGCTCCCAGTATTCTTTTACTGGTTCGAACAAACAAATGGAAAAAGATTTTTTAAGTCAATCAGGAAAATTGAACACATTCTTATATAATGTTTTTTAAACTACTGTTAATTGTGTTGGGTGTACTAATGGCATTATTTTGTTCTGTCAGAAGTCCTTACTTGTCAGAGATACTTATTCAAGTATTTATCCATAGAATTATGTGACATCAGGAATTTGCTTTAAAAACCACCAACAAAACAAAGTAGTGGTGTGAGGAGTGAATGAAACAAAAATGGCAGTGTGTTCATTGTTGAAGCCAGGTGCTGGGTACTACACTTTCTACTTTTGTGTATGTTTGAAGATTTTAAATAAAAAATTTTAAAGTGATCTCATGAGGGGTTAGTTTCTCACCACATATACATACTTTTTTTGTTTGTTTTTTTCCCTTTCTCTGCCTTTTTTCACTTACAAAAGTAATATGTTCTTGTAAAAAATGTCAAGCAATACAGAGGGCTATAAATCCACTTTCCATTAATAAAGGCAAGAACTGTGTCATGTATGTTTCTTGTCACCTCGTCCTTATGCAGGACACTGTCCAGCACCCGTATGTGCTCAATTTAATGCAGTTAGAATCACTGTCCCTCACACAAGACTGGAAGGGACCTTTTAGGTTGTTTATTCCATTTCCTTCACTGTACAGATGGGGAAACTGAGACCCTGAGGAGAAGGTAACTGGGTCAGGGGCCCTGAGCTGGTTAGTGGCAGAACTGTAAAAAGCTCTCACAATCCTTAAGGCAGCATTTGTTGGGTAGCCCCCAAGGAGATCCCTCAACCACAGGGCTGGTGAAGCCCCTATTGTCCTGTCACCAGCACCTCCCATTCCCCCCACCCCTCTGACCCCTTCTTGACAGGAGCTGAGGGCATTAAGAGGGCAGATCCCAGACTCAGAGAAGGCCCCTTGGTGAGGTCCAAGGCTGCTCTGCGCCAGCACTCTCCCCAGCTGCAGCCCCAGACTCACTCCACCTCTCAGAGGCTGATGCCCACCCAGTGGGCGCCCTCCTTAGCTCCGGGCAGCTCCTCTTCCTACCCCAGTACCCACGCCCTGCATGCAGTCAGTGAAGTAAGTTTGTGACCTCATGCAAAAGGGAAAGTATTATAAGAAGGTGTTCTCTTAAAGCAAACAGATATGCTACTTTTCAGGCTTAAACAGAGGGTAGGATAGGAGGTGGGAATTCACACAAAATTCTAGGTTTATGATCCAGACTTTCCAAAGCCACTCTCTGACCCACAGCCCCACAGGGCCCAAGACCTTCAGAGCCACAGAAAGGGCCAGCTCAAAACTATTCCAGCTGCAGATTTGAGCTGTTTGCCCAGGATTTGCCCAATCTGAGGAGAGGGGAGTTTCACGAGAGGGTCTGGATCTGTGGTGTCCAGCATGCTAGCTACCGGTCAGCGCAGATACTAAACACTTGAAATATCCAGTCCAAAGTGAGATGTGCTGTCTCTATAAAATGCACACCAGATTTCAAAAGCAGTACGAAAATAAGAATGTAAAAAATCTCATTAATAATTCTTATATTGATATGTTAAAATGATAACTTTTGGATATATGGGGTTAAAATATATTATTTAAATTAATTATTGTTTCATTTCTATCACTTTATTGAAGAATAATTGACAATCAACTACATGTATTTAAAGTGTTCAATTTGACAAGTTTTGACATGTACACACCGTGAAACCATCATTACATCATATAATGTACATGTCCATCACCCTCAAAGAGGTTTTCTCATGCCCCTTTGTAGTCCCTCCTTCCCCCTGCCCACCCATCCTAAGATAATTGAGGACATTCAGTCTGTCTCTATGGAATAGTTTGCATTTTGTAGAATTTTATGTAAGTGGAATCACACAGTATGTGTAATTTTTTACTGCTTTCACTCAGCATAATTATTGTGCGATTCACTCACATTGTTATCAGGAGTTCATTTTTTTAATTGCTGAGTCGTATTTCATTATATGAATCTATCATAGTTTTTTTATCCATTCACCTGTTGATGGACATTGGGATTGTTTCTATTTGGGGGCTATTACAGATAAAGTAGCTATGAATATGTGTTTATCTGTTTCTTTTAACTTTTACTATTTTTTTTTTAATGTGGCAGCTACGAAATGTAAAATGTGCTCACGTTGCATTTCTATTGCACGGGGCACACTTAGATTCTCTTCTCAGCCTTCCGCTTTCCTGGCTCAGGCCAATTGTGTTTAATTCAACCAACTGGTGCCCTGGGCCAGGTGCAGAGCCAGAGCGGGGAGCTGTTGCTACAGAGGTGAAGGGCCTGGGGAGGGGGGGCCCTGAGTACGTCACCCCTCTGTGCCCCTCAGACCCCCTTTTCCAGGAACTGTCTCAAGGCACTAGCCACGGGGCAGGGAGGCGGGAGGCAGATGCATAAACAGTCACCTTGAATTCAACATCAGAAGCCAGAGAGAGATGCGTGAAAAGGCTCAGGTGATGCAGAGGAGGAAGCACGTGTGTCTGGGGAGTCTGGGAAGTTTTCCCAGGGAGATGGCATTTGCACTGGATCCTGGAGGAAGAGAGTTCACCAACCAGAGTGGGGGGAGGAGTTTCTAAGTGCAGGGGAAAGCTCTGAAATTCCCCAGGGCAAAGCAGGTTCCAGGAACTGGGAACTCTGTGCAGAGAGGAGGGCATCAGATGGGGTGGAGAGAGCTCAGGCTGGAGAGGGGCTGGTGGGCCAGAACAAAGGGCCTGCTATGCCATGGGGGAGGGGCTGGTCCTTACCCTCCAGGCAAGGACGCTAGGGAGCCAGGAAAGAGAGCCAGGCCACTTTAGAAGAACTTCCAGGGGTGGCAAATAGGAGTGATGAGTATTTGGACCATGCCAGTGGGAATAGACAACAGGGACTAAGTTCTGGAGAGTTCAGAAGTTGGTTGGACATGAATTGGCAACTAACCTGATGTGAGGCACACAGAAGAGCACAACCCTGGGGTCCTTACAGCTGGAGCTCCTGGGTGGTTGCCATCCTCTCTTGCCTAGATTCTGGCTACAGCCCTTCCACAGGTGTCCCTCTCACCCTGTCCCGGCCACCCAACCCAGTGCTGGCACAGAGAGATTTAACTCCACAATTGTCTCCTCCCAGCTCAGTGTCCCCTGTGGCTTTCCACCACCTATAAGATGAAATCTCACTTCCCTTAGATAGGCACAAAGCCCTGGGCAAGTTGGCCCCCCCCCAACACACACACAGAGTGCAGTAGTGCCCTGGCTCTCCATCCCCATGGTCTCTCGGCCTGAGGGCCTTGTCACATGGCTTAGCCTAGACTGAACACAAAAGCCTCCTCCTCTTCCAGGCATGGTTTAAGGCTCCTCCAGAAGCTCTCCCTGAGGGCTTCAGACCCCTGTGCCCAATACACACTGTGCATCTATAACCTCTTTCATGCTCACTAAACTGTCACTTCTTGAGGGCAATGTCCAGGTCTTTTGTTTCTGGAGCTGGAGTACTAGAGACAGAGATATGAGGGTAACCTGATGTTGGTGGTAATTGCCTTAGGAAGGCTGAGATGAGGGCAGAGCCCCAAGGGCAACACTCTGGACACCAGGATTTCTGACCCAACACAGTGTGGAAATAGGGTCAGAGGCGATCGCTATTCTCTGCTCTGAAAAGTCTTGGGAAGGCTTATTTTGTCACAGGGGAAAGAGCTCTATGGAGACAAGAAAAAACAGCCAAAGGTCCCTGCCCTTAATATGTTCATAATTAAGATGAGGATGATAAAACAAGCACACATAAAAGGACATCAAAACACTGGATGTCCAATGTTCTAAAAAGAGCAACAAATAAATGTGACAGGGAAAATCTGCATGGAATTAACCAAGTATTTATTGAGCTCTTACAGTGTAGTCAGGTCATCCTCGAGCTGTAAAGGATGCCACAAGTGAACCTAAGTTGCCTGCCTTTGTCTCCAAGTGTGACCACTCACAGCAGGGAAGCGAGGTCCACGCTCATGAAGACATTTGGGAATCAACCCATCCCCAGGTGGGGAGGCCCAATTGATAAATGTCACAGGTGTCTGGAATGGGGATTTCAAACTCTACTGTGCATTTGGAATACCCAGGGGTCTGGTTCAAATGCAGATTCTGATTCAGTAGTTCTGGGGTGGAGCTCAAGATGCTACATTTCTCACAGGTTCTGAGTGGAGGTCCCAGCTGCTGGTCAGGGCCCCACTTTGAGTAGCCAGGACCTTAGTGAATGAAGAGAACCATGTGAGCTGGAGCGTTCAGGGAAGGCCCCATAAATGGGACTGAAGGAGTGGGGACTAGACGAGGCAGGAGGGCATTCCAGGGGCGGGCGGCCTGAGCAGGGACATGGGACAGAGGCAAGCTTACAGAGGGGGAGAACCACGGCGCAGGAAGTCCATACGCTGGAACTGAAAATTCTCATTAGCCAGCAGCAGGAAGTGCAAGGGACCAAGTTATGTGGAGTCTTCAATGCCACACTACAGAGCTGCAATTTAATTAAAAAGGGAAAAGTGGGGGCTTCCCTGGTGGCGCAGTGGTTGAGAGTCCGCCTGCCGATGCAGGGGACACGGCTTCGTGCCCCGGTCCGGGAAGATCCCACATGCCGCGGAGCAGCTGGGCCCGTGAGCCATGGCCGCTGAGCCTGCGCGTCCGGAGCCTGTGCTCCGCAACAGGAGAGGCCACAACAGTGAGAGGCCCACGTACCGCAAAAAAAAAACAAACAGAAAAAAAAAAAAAGGGAAAAGTGAGCTGGGGTTGGTTCTTGAGTCATATTTTGCTGACACATTCAGGAAAGGTAGAAAAAGTGTAAGGAATATATATCCATGCAGAGGATGAGGGGAAATGGAGTACAGTTTCTCTCACGTCTTACTTCAAGGCATTCAGTTCCGCATCCCCATCCCCTATCCTCCATCCCTCTGCCTCAGTCCAGGCCTTGCTCCCTGAGTCCTTGGCTCTAGAAGCCTTTTAAGTCTCAGATGATCCATGAATACTGGGAAAGAAACCTTCTATGGTTCTGTGCAGCCTTTCTTTCTCTCCACGGATGCATAAACAATTCAACTGCACGTGATAAAAGCAAGGGGAGGGGGGACCCACATTAATTTCCTCGAGGCAAATGATAAGCTGGCAGATTTGGCTCTCTGGGAGGAGATAAAAGCTCCAAACACAGCCGAATGGCTCTCAGGATCCGAGCCTGGTACGGATGCAAATTAAAATAAAAACTATATAAACAGCAGCACAATGGCACCATTCAGGGCTCCTTCATTAGAAGCCAGCTCTCCAGCACCATTGCCCACAAAGACAATTTCCCTTTCTTCTCCCTCCTAACGAATTTCCAAGCTGGTCAACAAAAGGAGGCTAAGGACAAAAGCAGTTCTAATTGATGAGGCTCTTGGGAGAGGGTCGTTGGGGAGATTCATTTTATGTGTGCAAATCAAAAAGCAAATGTGATGTGTCAGACCAGCTGAGGACAGGCCTCCCACTGCGGGTGGTAGATGTGCCAAGTCCCTCCTCTCAAGGCTCCATACAGACAGATAACAACCCAAAGGTCACATGCACCAGCCAGGCCTCCCAGAGCCCGAAAGAGCCAGCTTCCTCAAATGCTGCCTTGCACAAGGGGACCCCATTCAGCATCCAGGCGCAGGATGCAACAACTTGCTACCATGGCAGCCTCTTCTCTGTACTGCAGAGGACAAAGTTCATTCGTTACATTATCATGAAGCATCTTTAAGGTGGGCAGTCACTGGGGTTAGGAGAGTCAGTTTTAGCAAAATCTACCACGTATTGAACGTTCAGGCTCCGGGGGAAATCTCTGCTCACAAACCACAGGTATCCCTGATTTTTTCCCATTCAGTTTTCATTTCTAATCACCTACGCCACTTCAGAAAACTTTTCAAGTGACAGTGCTCTCCAACTGTATCGTTCATCTTCATGACTTGCTGTGCAGCCATGAAGATTTCTTCACTTCCAGATCCCTTCACACTCATCTCCCAACCCATACTCCTCCCCGAACTTGGAATTCCCTACTACACCCCTGCTGTCCATCTATATCCCCTTCGCCTCACGAACCTCATGTTTCCTCATTATAAGATGGAGTAATAATCCTTGCTCCACTCATCTCATGGGCTATTGGGAGACTCAAATGAAATGAACATGAAAGCAACTATAAACAGCATACATATTTCTGTTTTAACAGAAATGTCTTAGCTGAGGCTATAGCACTGGACCATTTAGTGACTGCCAAAAATCTCTCTCTTTATCATTAAATGAGACTTTTTTCAGCCAATAGGACAAACAAGATTTGTCCTATCCATCAACACCAAAAGGAACTCTCAACATTTTTAAATGATGGAAACCCAAACAGCCAAAGCGAGCCATCCCCCACCTCGGCCCCTTCATGGTTCCCCAGATATCTCACCAGCACATGCCTGGTACTCTCTGCTTCACCCAGTTTATGCTTCCGGACACACTGATCTGATGTCAGGCCAAAGGGCTGGTGCCTGGGAGAGGGAAAGACCAAAGAGAGTAGTGAGGCTGGGAGGATTTTTTTTCTCCAACTCTGAATGTTGCCTTACTTTGCCCCTTTAGGGCAGAGTCCATCATTTAGAAAATGAACTGTGTTTGCAGTCTAACAGGCAGCAGCTGCTGCGGATGGGAGGCCCTGTTCTTTTCGCACTTGTAGGCTAAGAAGCAAAGGAGGAGTGAAGAGAGGAGAAAGATATGAAAGTCCCATGACCAGACTGCCCTTTGTAGCCCTCTGCAGCCAGCCAGGTGGTCACAGAGCTCTATAGTTATTCTCTCATTTTCCCAGCTGATAAGGATAAGGGAGGTGCTATCTGCCACAGTCACCCCTGGCTTTAGGGCTGGTGGTTAGTAGCACATGACCCAGCACTATTTTCCTCAACACTTCCAAGCCCCGGCTGCCCTGGACAATGCTGCCGAAAAGATAACAATGTGTGGTTGATATGCTCAGATCTTTTCCGAACCACACTCGCATAACCACTTGTGTGAGTTTCCTAGGACTGCCATAACAAATTACCACAAACTGGGTGGCTTAAAACTATAGAACTTTATTCTCTCACACTTGTGGAGGCCAGAAGTTCAAAATCAAGGTGTGGGCAGGGTTGGTTCCAGCTGGAGGCTCTGAAGGAGAATCCATTCCGTGCCTCCACCAGGGGCAATCTACGGCATTGCTTGGCTTGCGGCTGTATCGCTCTAATTCCTGCCTCTGACTTCACATAACCTTTTCCTGTGTCTCTGTGTGTCCTCTCCTCTTCTTATAAGGGCACCTGTCATTGGACCTAGGGCCCACCCTAAGCTCAGGATGATCTCATCTCAAATCCTTACATTATATCTGCAAAGATCATTTTCCAATAAGGTCACCTTCACGGGTTCCAGGGGTTAGGACTTGGACATGTCTTTGGGGGGGACCACTATTCAACCCACTGCAGCCCCCAAGCAAAGGGGAAGGGACAAGAGAAGGACACTCCACTGAGCCTCTGCTGAAACCAGCAAGAATTCATGGGGCAAAGTGGGAAGGGGAGTTATTCAGCCAAATTATGGTGGCAAGGGCTGTGGGATACTGAATGGGACTTCAGCATGGCTACAGTAGGGACCAAGGGACACTGGCTTGGGATCTGCCCTCCACTGAGACCCACAGAGGGCACCAGGTGGCTGCAACAACAAAATGACAGGGAAAGAGACACACCATCCATCTCTCCCCCCACTTACCCACCATCTTCCTCCCACCTCACCTACCCCTGCTGGGTAACCTATGAATCACCCTGCTTTTTACCCTCCTGCGGGTATAAGCGAGGCGGCAGCCTGGGATGAGCCCTGGAAACTCTCCCAGCAGCCTGTTAGTGAACTTTGCCTGCCTTGTGGAGGTCAGCCAGCTCTGTCCACTGAGGGGCTGTTCAGATGACTGCACTTCCACGCCTGGTTTGTGAACACAGATTCAGCACTTAACTGTCTTCTGCTGCTGTTCATGCTTACAAAAGGAAAAGCCCTCCAAAACTTAGTTCACAAAATCCAATTTAAGGATCAAAAAAAGGTATGCCAGGTACAAAAATTCTAAAAGGTCCTTTCTCCAAGGAAGAAAATATTGACTGCATCACCAATCCCAAGTTTCAAAAGGAACAGTTCCGTAAGTTTCCCCTTAAGAGATCCCTGAAATGTGTAAATAGAGAAGATCTGTCAGTGATAGTTACCAAGAAAACTTCTGAGGCCTGAGATGGCAGGCCTTCAGTCAAGACCATGCCTATAATATGTCGTTAGGTCTTGTTTTTTAGGCCTGGAGTTCATTAACCATC
Organism: Delphinus delphis; assembly: GCF_949987515.2. NCBI lineage: Eukaryota > Metazoa > Chordata > Mammalia > Artiodactyla > Delphinidae > Delphinus > Delphinus delphis. Next base: position 44,211,665 of record NC_082694.2, on the reverse strand, counting down.
AGAAGTCAAACTTTTCCCTACAGCGCTAGGAAGAAGAAGTCTGGCAAATGGGGTCTGAAAAACTTCTATGGATGAGTTGAGGGGCAGGTATTTGTTGACTGTGTACCTTGTGTGGGTCACTCTGCTAAATGCCAGGGATATAGCCAGGTACAGCAATTCAGACATGGCCCTGCCTTCATAGAGAGGGAGGAGGGGAGACAGTAAGCTGACTATCACAAAAATAACCATAGTTGAGCTAAATGGTACAAAGCAAGAGTATGGACTGTCATGGAATCATACAACAGGGCACTTGCATACCTAAGAGATGATTTGGATGGAAGGTTTTGTATAATACATACTCCCTCTCCTTCTTTCTCAAGGATACTGGATGGAGGTCCTTGCCCCTCTAGGAGCTACAAGTATTTGAAGCAAATCTTCAGACAGATTTTGGGGCTGTGTGCCCAATGAACCTAGAGGGGATCCTAGAGTCCCTGACAGTGGAAGAGAGATGCTCTTGGAAAGATGAAAGCGATAGAAGCAGGTCCCCAGGGCTGAGATCAGAAAATAAGACTCTAACAACCTCATACTTAGGATGTATGTCAGGATGGCTATTATCAAAAAAGCAAAGGAACAAATGTTGGCAAGGATGTGGAGAAATTGGAACTCTTGTATATTTTTGATGCGAATGTAAAATGGTGTAACTGCTATGGAAAACAGTATGGAGGTTCCTGAAAAATTGCCCAAAAAATTACCATATGATCCAGCAATCCCACTTCTGCCATGTTTATCCAAAAGCATCAAAATCAGTATCTCAAAGAGATATTTGTACTGCCATGTTCACTGCAACACTACTCAGAAGGAATCAGCCACATGCCAGAAGGAAAGTCTGACTTTCAACTGTTGACAACAACAAGGATAAACCTTAAGGACACTATGCTAAGTGAAATCTAAAATAGCCAAACTCACAGAAGAGAGTAGAATGGTGGTTGCCAGGGGCTGGGATGAAGGAGAAATGGAGTTGTTGTTCTACAGGTATAAAATTTCAGTTATGCAAAATGAATAACTTACAGAGTTGTAGAGATCTGCTGTACAACGCTGTGACAATAGTTGACAATATGCAGTTCAAAATTTGTTAAGAGGGTGGATCTCATGTTAAATGTTCTTACAAGGGAAGGAAGGGAGGGAGGGAGGGAGGGAGGAAGAAAAAGAGAGAGAGAAAGAAACAGTAAAAGGAAAGGAAAGAGAAAAGAAAAGGGAAAGAAAGAAGATAGGACTTTAGACCAGGGGTTGACTAACTGTGGCCTACGGTCAAATCCGGCCTGCTGCCTGTTTTTGTAAATAACACTGTACTGTAACATGGCCACACTCATTTCTTTACATATTGTCTGTGGTTCTTCGGCACTTCAACAGCAGAGCTGAGTGGTTGTGATAGAGGCTGTATGACCCACCAAGCCTGAAATACCTGACCACCCTGTGCAAGGGTGTCAGCTGTTGGCTGTCTTCGGATTCTCCACATTTCTGTTCTTATTCTCCTACAGGAAAACTTGAATCCTTTCCCTACTGCTTATTAGTTTGTCACTCAACCCAAGGACTGGGCTTAGCCTTTTTTTGGCCACAATTCTAATTCACATGCACCTAGGTTGCTACCTGTAGTCACTAGACACACGTGACTATTAAAATGCAAATTGAAAGTAGTATAATTACCTTAGGGCCTTCACAAAAAGAATTTTGCCACCCCTTGCTTTGGATTCCTCAGTATTCTCATCACCACACCAGAATGTCTTAAACACCTTTATCTGGGCTGCTGTGGAGGGAGGAGGGCCAAAACCTCAACAAAAGTCCATGTGCTAAGAACATCAGAGCGCACTCATAAGCACCTCCTGTGAGCCAGGCTCTGTTTTGGAAATATCAATGCATTTAAGCCCTCACATTAACTTTTGGAGGTAGGAATGATCATCCTGATTTTACACATGAGAAAACAGAGGTTCAGAGATGTAAAGTAAATTGCTGAAGTGGCAGAGTCATATTTGAACTTAGATCAGTCTGCCTATGCATGTTATCACTACATCCAACTTCCCACACTGCCTGCTGCTTAAACATTTCTATAGAATTACTGGGAAGAATTCTATCACTTTGGATAAAGAGAGGATCAGTAGGAAATACACCAAGTGAATTCATTCTGCATAACAAACAGTATCAGGCTGCCCGCATGGCCCAATGTCACTGTGTTGGTTGGTTCCTTAGAGACTTGGAAGCTTGGAGGGTCAGTTACCACTGGGTTCTTTTGGAATTCCTGTAGCTGTGTGCTGCAGTAAGGGTGCGGGAGGAGGGGAAAGTTTGCCTTATTATAAGACCATCTTCCTGCCAGTTTATCGTTACCCCAGCAATCACATCATAAAAATTCATGCTCCTCATTCAGACAAGGGAACAAGGATTGCGAGGCAGTTCTGGAAACTACATCAACAAAGGAAATTTACAAGACCTGAGGATGTTTAGTTCAGAGAAGAGAAGCAAGCTAGCTGTGCATTATGTCTTCAGGAAGCCCTGCCATATTGAGAAGAGCAGCCTTCTGTGTGTTCTGTCAGAGTTGAGAATGTAGAACAATAGTTCGAAGTAAAATGAAAGACTTGGGCTCAAAGTTTGAAAGAATGTTCCAACAACTGGAACCATCTAACAATGCAATGCGCTTTTGAGATGGGCTCACTCAACACTGGAGATGTCCAAACAAGAGCTAATGACACTCGTCAGGGATGCTGTGGCATGGATTTCTGAAACGTGTGATGGTTAGACTAGGTCACCTCTACAGCACCCTCCAATTCAAAGAGCCCACGATTCTGTGAACAAGAGATCAGCCTGAGGACCACACTGGGAAAAATCAGTGCTTTGAACCAAATATGTTCTTTCTAACTCCTTCCACATCCTAATCACATCTCACTAAAAGCTAGTGGCTGTTTTCAACCAAGCCCCAGTCACCTCTGGGCATAGTCCAGGACTAACTGAATATTTATGACATACCTATAAGAATGATTTTTCAGTTTGTCAAGTGAAACTATAAGATCTCTGGCTTTGGAGGAGGCAGCAGGGAGTGGGTGGTCAAAATAATAATATTAGCTAATATTTACATTAACTTTGCCATTTACAGGGGAACTTACGATCCAGTTAATCTTCACAACAGCCCTGTCGGACATGTTAGTCGTTATCATCCATTTGTGCAGGAAGAGGCTGCCCAGTTCCCCCACAGCTGCAAATGGCTACAGACCTAGTGAGTGACACCTTGAAGGCAGGAGGGGCCACGTTGGTGGACACCATTTTAAGCAACGTCCTACAGAGACTAGCTGAGAGTTTAGGATTATTAGTCAGGATTTGTTTCCAGTTTTTGTAACGAAGGTGGTCATTTTGGCTCATGAAACCTGGCAGAAGAGAATGCATTGCTCAGAACACCGTATATTTACAGTATGTAGTTTTTACAAAACTACCAGTGTTTTCCAGTGCTTCAATTATGGGAATGAGTTTCACTTTCACATTCTGAGGAGGCATTCAGCTTGGGAGGCTAGAAACTGCAAGAGATAGTTACCAAGGCCCATGCCGTTGAATTATAGGCTGTCTTTATTGCTCATTGCTCACATCAGCAGCATTGGATTTTGTATCCTGTTTACCCATCTGGTCTGGACTGAATCATCCCCTCTTCGGTCACAGCACTTGCCTTTGGAGGCTCCCGGAAGGGAAACAATGAGCAAATGTTAGTTAACCTACGTGAGGACGAGAGGATGCTTGCAGACTGTCACTTGGAGAAACCCTCCAGTGTTGCTGGGGTCCTATAAGCGTGATGAAGGGGCCTGTAAATAACTGGGGATGGCCATCTTTGCTTCTAAAAATGAAAAACATCCCTCATCAGAAACATGCCTTCAACATGTAAGGAAGGCAAAGCTTTTAGGTAAAGAATTGGGTAGACAGGTACAGGGTAAGGCAGGGGGAAGCATTCCAGGCAGAGGATCCACTTGAGTAAAGGCAGGAAGGCATGAAAATGAAATGCCTCTTCTCTTTAACCAGAGGACAGAGTGCATACAGGGGTTCACAGGAGGCTGAACAGGTGGCTTTTAGTTTATAATATGATGCCTCTCCAATGGCAGGCTCCAGAGAGCACATTTAATGCTGGGGTCCAGTGCTTGTCAAACATGCATCAAAATCATCTGGAGGGCTTGTTAAAGCATAGCTTTCTGGTCTCCACCTGCAGAGTTCCTAATTCAGTGGGTCTGCAGTGGGGCCCAAGAATGTGCATTTCTAACAAGCTTCCCACCAATGCTGACACTGCTGGTCCAGGGACCACTCTTTGGGGACAACTTCTACAGCTAGTCAGCAGCTGATAACTGTTCTGAGTAGGGAAGTGAGGTGATCAGAGCTGAGTGCTTACTGTCTTTACCTGACCAGTTTGAAGGGCCGATAATTCTGTGAGAAGATATGTAAGGAAAGGAATTTGTGAGAGAAGGAATTAGCCCAAGCAGTGAGTATATGTTCAGTGGTGAGATCTGATTCAAAGCATCTCATTTTTCACCCACCTGGCAGTGGGGACTAAGGGAGATGAACCACATGACCCATGGTCCTCATAGGAGAACAATGGAATATCAAAAGTTCTTTAAGTTACCAGATAAAGCGTGTCATTTATAAAGCTCTAGAATGGAGTTTTTAACCCCTGAAATGCATTTTCTTTTCTTTTAAAGTATAGTTGATTTACCATGTTGTGTTAATTTTTGCTGTACAGCAAATTGATTCCTATATGTATATGTGTGTGTGTATGTGTGTATATATATATATATATATATATATATATATATATATATATAATTCTTTTTTATATTCTTTTCCATTATGGTTTATCACAGGATACTGAATATAGTTCACTGTGCTATACAGTAGGACCTTCTTGTCCAAATGCATTTTCTTAGTGTCAGTTTTTCTAAAGACACTGACCATGTTAGTCATCAATGACCCCACTGGCTGGCAGAAGGAATATTTCATGGCTTTTCTTCCTCTACTCTTGATCTCTTAGGTGTGAAGAAGAATGACAGATGATGAGATTTAATCTAAAACGTCTTGAGTTTCACTTCCATCACAGAAATGGCAACTAGAAAAACACAGGAAAGGCCCAAAGATCTGCCTTGTCTAAGAAATCCTGACATGGCCCAAAGAGGAAAGTCAACATGGTGCACTTCCAGGCTCAACATTAACAAAGATGCTGCCCTAACTAAGGTGGGTATGTGGGTATTTTTAGGGCAAAGCAGAAGGAGGAAAGAAGGGGGAAGGTTTTCTACTGGTAGTAGGGTTGGGAGCAGGTTATTCTTAAATCCTATCCTATTGGCCTGATTGATGTAAGGGAAAGCTGTCACCCTCCACACTAAAGTATTATTGATGATTGGAACTTAATACATGGCTTCATTTTGTATTTTATCAAGGTCTTCTTGAGTCAAGTGCTATAGCCCAGTCTAGCTAGAGAACATTGTATTCTAAGGTTACACTGCAGAAGAGATGACACCCTGACCCAGCAATTGGAGGACTTGGGTTTTTTTCCCTGGTTCTGAAACTCTGAATTTGGGCAAGATCTTATCTTCACTGGACCTCAGATTCTTCAGGTGAGAGAGGACAGAAATTGTACCTGGTTATCTGTATGATCCCTGCCATGACTGGTCTTCAGCAACTCTGTACCACCTATGCTGAAGCCAGCTTTACGGAATGAGAGTGCCCTGAGCAGTGGTCACGGCGCCATCGCCCCCTGGACAGCTGGTTTTACCTGAACTCTGCTAAGTTTAATTCCCTGGTGTCATTAGCATTTATCTCTGTGCTGGCCAAAGAAGACCACGGTGGGAAAATTTCAGTATCAGCTAGTAAGAAAATGATCTAGGACACTAATGATCTCAACTGGTTAGACTGAATGAGGAACACCATCAGTCACTTTAAGGGATTTCCAAGAAGGCCACAACTCGACTCTTCCCATTCAGATCACTAAGGTTGGCCAATCCCATACTCAGCTCACACTCAACACTTTCTCTCCTTACCCATCACCCCAACTCTGTTCACTCCCCTGTATTACATGTGCATGTGTCCGTTTCCCTAGCCACCCATCACAATGTCATTCTCTGTGAGGACCAGGGGCATAGTTCATTCTTCTTTACCTAATCTTAGTTTTCTCTACCCACCAAGTCTGGGGAAACAATTAAGGGCACAACTGTAATATCTTTGAGTCCTGATTCTCCACCCAGAGTCATTGCTGGAAGTCTACGCTCCCCGTGGGTCCCCACCATTCCCAAACATGCCCCTTGACTCCACTGCCCAAGGATGACGGTCCTTCTCTGTAACTCCTCACTACTACCACGGGAGGAAGAGGAGTCCACAGAGCTCACTGCTGTTGGCAGCAGGAGACCAGGGCCCTGCCTCTGCCTGGCCTACTGCTCACCATGGGTCCACTCTCACAGTGTTTGCTCTTGTCTCTCATCACAGAAGGGGAAGCTTCTTTTTTCACCAGTGATAACAGTTCCTATGAGACTCCTCCTACCTCCCAAGGAAACCTGCTATTCTTCATTTGCAGCTCTGTCTGCAGGTGAGCAGAGCATTCCCAGAGCTAGACAAGTGTCAGTTTTTCTAAAGACACTGACCATGTTAGTCATCAATGACTATTCAGAAGCCGGTTAGGGCCTAAATCCATTCAGTTTTAGGCAGAAACTTGCTGAGGTAGGATCCAGGGCCTAAGCATTTTAAAGCCTAGTTATTCAGAAGACGGGGGCTTCCGGGAAGATGGCGGAAAAGTAAGACGTGGAGATCAACTTCCTCCCCACAGATACACCAGAAATACATCTACCTGTGGAACAGCTCCTACAGAACACCTACTGAACGCTGGCAGAAAACCTCAGACCTCCCAAAAGTCAAGGAACCCCCCACGTACCTGGGTAGGGCAAAAGAAAAAAGAATAAACAGAGACAAAAGGATAGGGACGGGACCTGCACCAGTGGGAGGGAGCTGTGAAGGAGGAAAAGTTTCCACAACTAGGAAGGCCCTTCACGGGCGGAGACTGCGGGTGGCAGAGGGGGAAAGCTTTGGGGCCGCGGAGGAGAGAGCAGAAACAGGAGTGCGGAGGGCAAAGCGAGGAGATTCCCGCACAGAGGATCAGGGCCGACCGGCACTCACCAGCCTGAGAGGCTTGTCTGCTCACCCGCCGGGGCGGACGAGGCTGGGAGCTGAGGCTCTCGCTTCGGTCGGATCCCAGTGAGAGGACTGGCCTTGGCGGCATGTAGACAGCCTGAAGGGGTTAGTGCGCCACGGCTAGCCGGGAGGGGGTCCGGGGAAAAGTCTGGACCTGCCGAAGAGGAAAGAGACGTTTTCTTCCCTCTTTGTTTCCTGGTGCGCGATGAGAGGGGATTAACAGCACTGCTTAAAGGAGCTCCAGAGACGGGCGCGAGCCGCGGCTATCAGCGCGGACCCCAGAGACGGGCATGAGACGCTAAGGCTGCTACTGCCGCCACCAAGAAGCCTGTGTGTGATAACAGGTCACTCCCCACACCTCCCTTCCGGGGAGCCTGTGCAGCCCGCCACTGCCAGGGTCCCGGGATCCAGGGACAACTTCCCCGGGAGAACGCACGGCGCGCCTCAGGCTGGTGCAACGTCACGCCGGCCTCTGTCGCCGCAGGCCCGCCCTGCACGCAGTGCCCCTCCCTCCCCCGGCCTGAGTGAGCCAGAGCCCCGGAAGCAGCGGCTCCTTTAACCCCATCCTGTCTGAGCGAAGGACAGATGCCCTCAGGCGACCTACACGAAGAGGCGGGGCCAAATCCAAAGCTGAACCCCGGGAGCTCTGCAAACAAAGAAGAGAAAGGGAAATCTCTCCCAGCAGCCTCAGAAGCAGCAGATTAAAGCTCCACAATCAACTTGATATACCCTGCATCTGTGGAATACCTGAATAGACAAAGAATCATCCCAAATTGAGGAGGTGGACTTTGAGAGCAAGATTTATGATTTTTTCCCCTTTTCCTCTTTTTGTGAGTGTGTATGTGTATGCTTCTGTGTGAGATTTTGTCTGTATAGCTTTGCTTTCACCATTTGTCCTAGGGTTCTATCCGTCCGTTTTTTTTCTTAATAATTTTTTTTTATTTTAATAACTTTATTATATTTTATCTTACTTTATTTATTTTACATTATCTTCGTTCTTTCTTTTTTTCCTTCCTTCCCTCCTTCCTTCCTTCCTTCCTCCCTCCCGCCTTTCTTTCTTTCTTTCTTTCTTTCTACTTCTACTAATTCTTTCTTTCTACTTTTTCTCCCTTTTATTCTGAGCCGTGTGGATGAAAGGCTCTTGGTGCTGCAGTCAGGAGTCAGTGCTGTGCCTCGGAGGTGGGAGAGCCAACTTCAGGACAATGGTCCACAAGACCCACCCAGCTCCACATATTATCAAACGGCGAAAATCTCCCAGAGATCTCCATCTCAACACCAACACCCAGCTTCACTCAACGACCAGCAGGCTACACTGCTGGACATCCTATACCAAAAAACTAGCCAGACAGGAAGACAACCCCATCCATTAGCAGAGAGGCTGCCTAAAATCATAATAAGTCTACAGACACCCCAAAACACACCACCAGACGTGGACCAGCCCACCAGAAAGAGAAGATCCAGCCTCATCCACCAGAACACAGGCACTAGTCCCCTCCACCAGGAAGCCTACACAACCCACTGAACCAACCTTAGCCACTGGGGACAGACACCAAAAACAACGGGAACTATGAACCTGCAGCCTGCAAAAAGGAGACCCTAAACACAGTAAGATAAGCAAAATGAGAAGACAGAAGAACACACAGCAGATAAAGGAACAAGATAAAAACCCACCAGACCTAACAAATGAAGAGGAAATAGGGAGTCTACCTGAAAAAGAATTCAGAATAATGATAGTAAAGATGATCCAAAATCTTGGAAATAGAATGGAAAAAAATGCAAGAAACATTTAACAAGGACCTAGAAGAACTAAAGATGAAACAAACAACGATGAACAACACAATAAATGAAATTAAAAATACTCTAGAAGGGATCAATAGCAGAAGAACTGAGGCAGAAGAACGGATAAGTGACCTGGAAGATAAAATAGTGGAAATAACTACTGCAGAGCAGAATAAAGAAAAAGAATGAAAAGAACTGAGGACAGTCTCAGAGACCTCTGGGACAACATTAAACACACCAACATTGGAATTATAGGGGTTCCAGAAGAAGAAGAGAAAAAGAAAGGGACTGAGATAATATTTGAAGAGATTATAGTTGAAAATTTCCCTAATATGGGAAAGGAAATAGTTAATCAAGTCCAGGAAGCACAGAGAGTCCCATACAGGATAAATCCAAGGAGAAATACGCCAAGACACATATTAATCAAACTGTCAAAAATTAAATACAAAGAAAACATATTAAAAGCAGCAAGGGAAAAACAACAAATAACACACAAGGGAATCCCCATAAGGTTAACAGCTGATCTTTCAGCAGAAACTCTGCAAGCCAGAAGGGACTGGCAGGACATATTTAAAGTGATGAAGGAGAAAAACCTGCAGCCAAGACTACTCTACCCAGCAAGGATCTCATTCAGATTTGATGAAGCAATTAAAACCTTTACAGACAAGCAAAAGCTGAGAGAGCTCAGCACCACCAAACCAGCTTTACAACAAATGCTAAAGGAACTTCTCTAGGCAAGAAACACAAGAGAAGGAAAAGACCTACAATAACGAACCCAAAACAATTAAGAAAATGGGAATAGAAACATACATATTGATAATTCCCTTAAATGTAAATGGAATAAATGCTCCCACCAAAAGACACAGATTGGATGAATGGATACAAAAACAAGACTCATATATTTGCTGTCTACAAGAGACCCACTTCAGACCTAGAGACACATATAGACTGAAAGTAAGGGGATGGAAAAAGGTATTTCATGCAAATGGAAATGAAAAGAAAGCTGGAGTAGCAATTCTCATATCAAACAAAATAGACTTTAAAATAAAGACTGTTAGAAGAGACAAAGAAGCACACTACATAATGATCAAGGCATCGATCCAAGAAGAAGATATAACAATTGTAAATATTTATGCACCCAACATAGGAGCACCTCAATACATAAGGCAAATACTAACAGCCATAAAAGGAGAAATTGACAGTAACACATTCATAGTAGGGGACTTTAACACCCCACTTTCACCAATGGACAGATCATCCAAAATGAAAATAAATAAGGAAACACAAGCTTTAAATGATACATTAAACAAGATGGACTTAATTGATATTTATAGGACATTCCATCCATAAACAACAGAATACACATTTTTCTCAAGTGCTCATGGAACATTCTCCAGGATAGATGATATTTTGGGTCACAAGCAAGCCTTGGTAAATTTAAGAAAATTGAAATTGTTTCAAGTATCTTTTCTGACCACAATGCTATGAGACTAGATATCAATTACAGGAAAAGATCTGTCAAAAATACAAACACATGGAGGCTAAACACTACACTACTTAATAATGAAGTGATCACTGAAGAAATCAAAGAGGAAATAAAAAAATACCTAGAAACAAATGACAATGGAGACACGATGGCCCAAAATCTATGGGATGCAGCAAAAGCAGTTCTAAGAGGGAAGTTTATAGCAATACAATCCTACCTTAAGAAACAGGAAACATCTCGAATAAAAAACCTAACCTTGCACCTAAAGCAATTAGAGAAAGAAGAACAAAAAAACCCCAAAGTTAGCAGAAGGAAAGAAATCATAAAGATCAGATCAGAAATAAATGAAAAAGAAATAAAGGAAACAATAGCAAAGATCAATAAAACTAAAAGCTGGTTCTTTGAGAAGATAAACAAAATTGATAAACCATTAGCCAGACTCATCAAGAACAAAAGGGAGAAGACTCAAATCAATAGAATTAGAAATGAAAAAGGAGAAGTAACAACTGACACTGAAGAAATACAAAAGATCATGAGAGATTACTACAAGCAACTCTTGCCAATATGCCAATAAAAACTCTTGCCAATATGCCAATAAAATGGACAACCTTGAAGAAATGGACAAATTCTTAGAAATGCACAACCTGCCAAGACTGAATCAGGAAGAAATAGAAAATATGAACAGACCAGTCACAAGCACTGAAATTGAAACTGTAATTAAAAATCTTCCAACAAACAAAAGCCCAGGACCAGATGGCTTCACAGGCGAATTCTATCAAACATTTAGAGAAGAGCAACACCTATCCTTCTCAAACTCTTCAAGAATAGAGCAGAGGGAGGAACACTCCCAAACTCATTCTACAAGGCCACTATCACCTTGATACCAAAACCAGACAAGGATGTCACAAAGAAAGAAAACTACAGGCCAATATCACTGATGCACATAGATGCAAAAATCCTCAACAAAATACTAGCAAACAGAATCCAACATCACATTAAAAGGATCATACACCATGATCAAGTGGGGTTTATTCCAGGAATGCAAGGATTCAATATACGCAAATCAATCAATGTGATACACCATATTAACAAATTGAAGGAGAAAAACCATATGATCACCTCAATAGATGCAGAAAAAGATTTTGACAAAATTCAACACCCATTTATGATAAAAACTCTCCAGAAAGTAGGCATAGAGGGAACTTTCCTCAACATAATAAAGGCCATATATGACAAACCCACAGCCAACATCGTCCTCAATGGTGAAAAACTGAAATATTTCCACCAAGATCAGGAACAAGACAAGGTTGCCCACTCTCACCATTTTTATTCAACATAGTTTTGGAAGTTTTAGCCACAGCAATCAGAGAAGAAAAGGAAATAAAAGGAATCCAAATCGGAAAAGAAGAAGTAAAGCTGTCACTGTTTGCAGATGACATGATACTATACATAGAGAATCCTAAAGATGCTACCAGAAAACTTCTAGAGCTAATCAATGAATTTGGTAAAGTAGCAGGATACAAGATTAATGCACAGAAATCGCTTGCATTCCTATACACTAATGATGAAAAATCTGAAAGTGAAATCAAGAAAACACTCCCATTTACCATCGCAACAAAAAGAATAAAATATCTAGGAATAAACCTACCTAAGGAGACAAAAGATCTGTATGCAGAAAATTATAAGACACTGATGAAAGAAATTAAATATGATACAAATAGATGGAGAGATATACCATGTTCTTGGATTGGAAGAATCAACATTGTGAAAATGACTGTACTACCCAAAGCAATCTACAGATTCAATGCAATCCCTATCAAACTACCACTGGTATTTTTCACACAACTAGAACAAAAAATTTCACAATTTGTATGGAAACACAAAAGACCCTGAATAGCCAAAGCAATCTTGAGAATGAAAAACAGAGCTGGAGTAATCAGGCTCCCTGACTTCAGACTATACTATAAAGCTACAGTAATCAAGACAGTATGGTACTGGCACAAAAACAGAAATATAGATCAAGGGAACAGGATAGAAAGCCCAGAGATAAACCCACGCACATATGGTCACCTTATCTTTGATAAAGGAGGCAGGAATGTACAGTGGAGAAAGGACAGCCTCTTCAATAAGTGGTGCTGGGAAAACTGGACAGGTACATGTAAAAGTATGAGATTAGATCACTCCCTAACACCATACACAAAAATAAACTCTAAATGGATTAAAGACCTAAATATAAAGCGAGAAACTGTCAAACTCTTAGAGGAAAACATAGGCAGAACACTCTGTGACATAAATCACAGCAAGATCCTTTCTGACCCACCTCCCAGAGAAATGGAAATAAAATCAAAAATAAACAAATGGGACCTAATGAAACTTAAAAGCTTTTGCACAGCAAAGGAAACAATAAACAAGACCAAAAGACAACCCTCAGAATGGGAGAAAATATTTGCAAATGAAGCAACTGACAAAGGATTAATCTCTAAAATTTACAAGCAGCTCATGCAGCTCAATAACAAAAAAACAAACAACCCAATCCAAAAATGGGCAGAAGACCTAGATAGACAGTTTTCCAAATAAGATATACAGACTGCCAACAAACACATGAAAGAATGCTCAACTTCATTAATCATTAGAGAAATGCAAATCAAAACTACAATGAGATATCATCTCACACCAGTCAGAATGGACATCATCAAAAAATCTAGAAACAATAAATGCTGGAGAGGGTGTGGAGAAAAGGGAACCCTCTTGCACTGTTGGTGGGAATGTAAATTGATACAGCCACTGTGGAGAACAGTATGGAGGTTCCTTAAAAAACTACAAATAGAACTACCATATGACCCAGCAATCCCACTACTGGGCATATACCCTGAGAAAACCAAAATTCAAAAAGAGTCATCTACCAAAATGTTCATTGCAGCTCTATTTACAATAGCCCGGAGATGGAAACAACCTAAGTGCCCGTCATCGGATGAATGGATAAAGAAGATGTGGCACATATATACAATGGAATATTACTCAGCCATAAAAAGAAACGAAATTGAGCTATTTGTAATGAGGTGGATAGACCTAGAGTCTGTCATACAGAGTGAAGTAAGTCAGAAAGAAAAAGACAAATACCGTATGCTAACACATATATATGGAATTTAAGAAAAAAATGTCATGAAGAACCTAGGGGTAAAGCAGGAATAAAGACGCAGACCTCTTAGAGAACGGACTTGAGGTTATGGGGAGGGGGAAGGGTGAGCTGTGACAGGGCGAGAGAGAGTCATGGGCATATACACAGTAACAAACGCAATAAGGTAGATAGCTAGTGGGAAGCAGCCGCATGGCACAGGGATATTGGCTCGGTGCTTTGTGACAGCCTGGAGGGGTGGGATGGGGAGGGTGGGAGGGAGGGAGACGCAACAGGGAAGACATATGGGAACATATGTTTATGTATGACTGATTCACTTTGTTATAAAGCAGAAACTAACACACCATTGTAAAGCAATTATACCCCAATAAAGATGTTAAAAAAAAAAAAAAAAAAAAGCTACAAATAGAACTACCATATGACCCAGCAATCGCACTACTGGGCATATACCCTGAGAAAACCATAATTCAAAAAGAGTCATGTCCCAAAATGTTCATTGCAGCTCTATTTACAATAGCCCAGAGATGGAAACAACCTAAGTGTCCATCATCGGATGAATGGATAAAGAAGATGTGTCACATATATACAATGGAATATTACTCAGCCATAAAAAGAAACGAAATTGAGCTATTTGTAATGAGGTGGATAGACCTAGAGTCTGTCATACAGAGTGAAGTAAGTCAGAAAGAGAAAGACAAATACCGTATGCTAACACATATATATGGAATTTAAGGGAAAAAATGTCATGAAGAACATAGGGGTAAGACAGGAATAAAGACACGGACCTACTAGAGAATGGACTTGAGGATATGGGGAGGGGGAAGGGTAAGCTGTGACAAAGCGAGAGAGAGGCATGGACATATATACACTACCAAACGTAAGGTAGACAGCTAGTGGGAAGCAGCCGCATAGCACAGGGAGATCAGCTCGGTGACCGCCTGGAAGGGTGGGATAGGGAGGGTGGGAGGGAGGGAGATGTAAGAGGGAAGAGATATGGGAACATATGTATATGTATAACTGATTCACTTTGTTTTAAAGCAGAAACTAACACACCATTGTAAAGCAATTATACTCCAATAAAGATGTAAAAAAATAAAAACTATAAAAAAGGGTATTAGGATCACGCATTGTCTCCCCTCCTAATATATAATTATGAAATGTTGACAATATTAGGGCTCAACTTAAGTCCCAAAATTCTTCTGTTTTTTCCCCAGAAAGGCTTAGGAGATTCTCAGATAAAATAACTGCCAATAGTCTGTTCTGAGTTCCTGGAAAAGTGTATCTTCATTACATTACTTCTCTGTGGTGCCTTTCACAGCACTTGGATCAGAGAAGGTAAATGTTTGACAAGGAAATAAAGGTGTCAGATAATTCACTCTCATTTTGGAAAATGCAAAGCAAAGCTCAGAAGTGTAGGGCCATGGGGTATTTAGTTTGTAGGAAAAAGTGAGTAGAAGGAAGGGTGAACAGACTCCTGCCTGGGTGGTACATGTTCAGATGGGCAACAGGGTGTTGAGGGGAAAGGAGGCTAGAGGTCTGGAAACTGGGAAGGTAGGAAAGGACATGTGAAGAAAACTGAAATACTGTGGCTGAAAGAGGGAAACAATGAATAAGAAAATGAGACAGGAAAAGAGGAAATCAAGGTAGGAAGCTATCAAATAGCTATCTGGCCCAAACTGCAGCTATCTCACCAGAGAAGATGGGGCTAGAGAAATGGCAGTGTAAACAAATAAGAAAATGATGGTGGATACTGTGCAGATAACTCTGTCCTCTAAAGACAGGCAGGAGGTCGGAGGCTGAGTCACCAAATATCGAAGACTCCACTCTTGGGGTCCTAGTCTTAGCTCCGGTCTCCATCCGTCTCTCTGTTCTTTCTGAATCCCACAAGACTTCTGCGTACTTAACATACTTCCCCGTGAGGCTGCTGTTGCCTCCCTGTCGAGGGTATAAACTTCTTCTTGGCAAGCGCAAAGTCTCACAGTGGGTCTCCAGTCGTCACAGCCCGTAGAAGAGTGCCGAGCACAGGGTCGCCACTTACTGATTGGACTGCCATCACAGACTGGGGACTTCCCTGGCGGTCCAGTGGTTAAGACTGGTGCTTCCAATGCAAGGGGCGTGGTGTTCGATCCCTGGTCGGGGAACTAAGATTCCACATGCTGCACTTTGATATGCGATCACAGACCGAAAACCAGAAAGACAGCATGGACCTTCCCATCAGCCTTGCAGGGGAGAGTACAGATTTTGCCACCTTAAAAACATTTCTTCATGCTCAAACACCTAGTCTGAAGAATATCCGTGTCCACTAAGCATTCTTGCAGGACTGTTCAGATGAGAAAGTCAATGAAGGACCTTTTCAAACTTAACCCAGCATCTATTCCCTGAGTGCCCACGATGTGTCAGGCACTTTGCGGGGGCCGGGGCCGCAGAGAATAATGACACGGTTCCCTATTTCTTGGAGCTCACAGTTTGGTGGGGAAGATGGGCATTAAAAAAGAAATTTCACGTGTGACGAGGGTTACCAAAGGATCCTCAGAAGTGCTCAGAAGTTGGGCAGCCGGTTCTTTGCTATGGAATTGGCATCTCCTGCCCATCCAGGGGGTGGTACCTAAGGGCCAAAACAGAGACTGGAGGGGGGAAAGCTTCGGTTGCTCCACGAACCATCAGCTACTTGTAAAACAGAAATCAGAGCAGGGGTTTCTGTCAAAGTCAGGCCAGGAAATAAAGGACACATCATACATACAATGAAGCTATAACCTGTGAGGTCCCCATACAGGCTGAGATGCATTTCCCCAAGCGGCAGGCAGCTCTGTTCAGTGTCAAGGCCAGTAACACCCTGGAGAGCTGGAGGCTTAGCCTTCCTCTACCCTCCACCATCTACAGCAAAGCTGTGAATTCCAGAGTAAATGAAGAGGACCTGTAAGCAGTGGGCTGCTGTCACAAAGCCCACGTGCTGAACTTCTCCAGGGGAACAGAGCCATTGCCGAGTCCTTACTCCTCTGTGAGAAACAAGGCTGTGGATTAGAAGCAACAGAACATTGGCAGCAGGGAGAAATGAAAGTGGAGAATGCGAAAGGTCCAGGAGAATAAGAGCTCACAACACTCTAGCTAACAGAGGAAAAGGGCCAACTTCATGTGTCTCAACCGCCTTGAGACGATCATTGACTGACAGCATTATTGCACAATTTCTGGTATAGATCAAGTCATTAAAATAAGAATTATATTACATTAAATATGTAATATTTAAGAAATCAAGACTATACTACAAAAGTTTAAAATCTAATTTTTAAACATCTAAAAATTAATTTTTTTACTTGAAGAGGTAAATTTTGAAGATACCAGAAAAAACATGGTATTTGGAATACACCATTGCCTGAGAAGGCTAGAAAGTTGGAAAAATAGAATGTTACTGCATATAAGAACTGGCTCTAAATTTCTGCCTTTTTGTGCATCCTTACCTAAGTAACTAAGTATTAAAGTGGTGATTACAGCAAATAGGAAAAAGAAAGTCTTACACATACAACATTGATGGTGATTACATAATATAGAAATTTGGAAAGTATTCTGGATGTTGTAAATAAAAACTCCTCTGAAGAGCTGATGATAGGCCCTAGGGAATTCTGGTCCTAACAAAGCACCAATAAAACCAGCAGCTACTCCCCAGGTATCAAAGGCTATGATCTCCCCCAGAGGGGTTGCTGACAGCCCGGCCTCTGAAAGAGCTACCAAAATCAATACCAATCACTAGACAATGACATTCAGAGGACATCCAACACTAGAATGATCATGTCAGGGCACCATTTGCCAGAGCTAAGTGCTTGCATTTCCAAACGGCAAATCCTTTTCAGGAGCAGATGTATGACCATGAAGGCCTGGCTGTGCGGAGAGCCATGGAAACTGTTTTGCAAGCTGCTATCATTAAGCAAGTAATAACACTCCTTAAGCCTGCTTCAGTGCATAATTAAGACAGGTTTCAACTCATCAGCCACCACACCTATTGTCTGAAAGCGTCACAAAACGGGTAAGAATGCATGCAATAAATGAACTAGGGCAAAATTAACAGCTTCCAGGTAAGCTATGTTGGCAGAAAACTGGGCCTTCTAGAAGCAGCACAACAGAGGCACAATCCACAGCGCCCCGTGACACCACCTGCCTTCAACCCTCTGAACAAGCGGTCGGGTGGACACATAGGGGGCTTGCTGCCTCCCCAAAGTACAAGAGGGGAGAGGGACCTGGATGTGTGATGAGTCTGCCCCAGAAAATAAATTCATTCCTTTCCGGAGCTCCTCCACACAGCTGGGAACTAGGAATATGCAGCGTTCTACACAAAAAAGCGTGGGTTCAGCTCAGATAGCATTTCTGCCAAAGGCCAAGGAAAAGCCACTGCATGTTGTCCACCACAAGCAGCCTCAGGCATATCCTTGGGGTGAGTGTGGGTATCACCAACGCTGCGCTAGGCACCACGCACTCTGCATCCCTTTTCAGCTAGGAGCTGCCTCCTCTAGCAGCTTCCACTCCTTTGCCCTCGGAAATCTGAAAAGAGTGGCCAGGAGCCGGTGGGGTGTAGTGGAAAGGGTACGGCTTTGGAGTCAGGTGGACCTGAGTTACAATCCTGGCTCTATCACTTACTTGCTGGCTCACCTCTACCCTTTCCACCCGCCTCTCTAGGCCTCAGCTTCCACATTATAAAGAGGGATTAATAATACGTAATCTTTCACAGCTGTTTTAAGAATTCAAGGTAATATCTAGCAGAGGGATTGGCATAGAGGAGTTGGTCAATAAAGAGTAGCTATTATTATTACTAATAAATTATCACATGGGGTGTATGACTACGTGGGGATGATTAGAAGAGAGGTGGGAAGAAGAGACATTGGCACAAACAATGAAATGGGCTTCACTTTGAAGAAAGATTTTTCAGAGCACCACGTAGCTCTCCTATAGAAATCCTGCCTCCCTCAAAGGTACTACGCGTGTATAAACACTCTTTACTTTCTTTAAGCAAGTTTCCCACAGCTTTGTTATCTGCAGCAGGCAAGGTGCATCTTGTTTTCATGGGTAGGAGAAACTGAGGTACAAAAGATCACCTGATTCTCTGAGTGACTCAGAGGAACCACCCAAGCATGAACCCAGGGGTGTCACAGTCTCCACTCCTTCTGGACCCAAACTGTTCTAACAAATGATTCATATTGGGAGAAATCCCAATTAAAAAAAAAAAAAAGATTAGTCCTACAATGGACAGCCCTATGTTTGGGGCAACCAGGAAGTTAATGTGCAGAAGACCCAGGCTGGGCTTCCACAGTGCATGCTCCAGCACCATCCTGTGCCAACCTTTCCTCTCTCGGTTGTATCTGGTTCTCAAAGGAGTTGAGCAGAAGCACAAACAGACGGAACCCGCAGTATACCTTCCTCCCTCTGGCCTTCTGGCCTCAACCACAGGGCGCCGTGTCCACGCCAGGCATCTGCCTATCCTCAGATCCTGGCTCTTGAACCCCACTCACAGGTTCGTAGGCACACACCTTTCCATCCAGCAGGCTTATTCAGATTAGGTTCACCCAGCCTGGGCTGAGAACAGGCAGAGTGCCCTGGTTGTTGTTGTAAAAGGAACCAGCTTCATCAGAGGCAAGCCAGCTTCCACCACTTTGTAGAATTTGACATCGGGTTTTGTTTCCTGCTTTGTTAGGTTATTCCCCCACCTCTTTGCCTCCTGCATACACAGCCCTGGAAAAGGGCCTTTCCTTGTGAAACTTGGTAGCCTCACAAAGTCCGGAGGGGGATGAGGCCAAATGGCTATCACAGAGCACTGAAGAAATCCCTTCTCTCATGCCCTTCTATTAGACGGACAGTTCGTGCTTCCACTGGAAGAACTCGAACCTGGAATTCCTTGCTCATTTAGTTGGGTAGTGTCCTGATCTTGTGTATATAAGAGCATTGTACAAGGGAGGCACTTATAAATAGGCACCAGGTTTTGTGCCCAGGACAGTGACTGGAACATAATAGGGACAAAAATGTCTGCTGAATGAATGTTCATTTTATTGGTATACCTAAGCTCTTTTTTTTTTTTTTTGCGGTACGCAGGCCTCACACTGTTGTAGCCTCTCTGGCTGCGGAGCACAGGCTCCGGACGCACAGGCTCAGCGGCCATGGCTCACGGGCCTAGCCGCTCCGCGGCATGTGGGATCTTCCCGGACCAGGGCATGAACCCACATCCCCTGCATTGGCAGGCAGATTCTCAACCACTGCGCCACCAGGGAAACCCATACCTAAGCTCTTATTTCATGGCCTGCTACTTTTTAATTGTACATTTAAGTGATGATGTACCAGCTTTTAGAAATGCAAATTCAAATTAAGTTCCTTCAGAGAAACCATTAGAATTTAGCTGTGTTGAGGAGAGCAAACTCAAGGACCCAATCACCTATCCCACTAGTAATTTTCCCTGTGAACATGACGCAGAGCTCCATCAACTGTTATTCTATTTCAGAGACCACAGGCATTCCTCTGTAGTCAGGGAGAGGAAAGCAATGCAACTTCTTGCAACAAGTTCAAAAATCCAAAGAATCTAGCAACCTAGAAAGGTCTCCCCAGGCCTGTACGACTTTGTTGCCAAGGTCACCAAGACAATAGCAACATAACACATATCAGGGACATCAGCTGGCTGGAGAGTTTGCTGTTAAAATACCTGTGGGCTCGGTCCCTGGTACCTTCTCTTTCCACTTTAGCTCAATCTACTGCAGCAGTTCAGAAGCTCTGTGACACGGAACTGCTCGCTCTGCCTGCACATTCCTCGTGCCAATCCTCTTTGTAAATGTTTGCTTTAAACATAATCTGCAGCTTTACTAAGATTATGTCCTGAGCACATTTTTTTTTTTGTCATCCATATCTGTGCTAAGAGAGCTGATGCCTTCCTGCACCCTCAAGTCTTGCCTCCAGATTTATTCCTCAGGCTTTCCCCAGGCCTTTCTGTTCTGATGCGGGCATTTCAGAATCAGAACACTGCAGAATCCTTGAGCGCAAGGATCACTCATTACCCCTCCTTTGTATCTTCTATGTGCCTCACACATAGGAAGCACTTGATAAATATTTTTAGCAAACCAGTTTATTCATTGCTCCCTGAACTTGTGAAGCACATTCCCATCCCTGCACTCTTGCTGAAGGCTTGTCTCCTGCCAAGAATGCTCTCTCTGCTCCTTCCCATTTATGCAAATCCTGACTGTCCCTTGGGACCAAAATTAAGCCCTCTGAGATCTTACAATTAACATACTATTTTTTAAATTAGTCTGGGTCTACATCTCGTCTCCTCAACTAATCTGAAGTCCTGTAAGCTCTGTCTGGGCTGAAGCAAACTGACAGAACCAAAACGAGGTGAGAAAGGGGGTCCAGTGCCAAAGCTTTGCCTCAAGGGTGATGTCAGGGGTCTCTGCAAATCAGACACTGGGATAGCAAATGAAAGATGCCTACTTGGAGGTAGAATCTATGTAAATGATTTAGACTCAAAGGCAAAAGCAAAGGAACAGAACGGGTGCAGAAGCTGAGGTTAGGATGTGGTCAGTCCAGAAGGATGCCCTAGGACAAGGCTCATTGGCCCTGACACTGATATTGAAAGTCCAGGCCCTGCCCCCTCAGGCAGGAGGACTTGGCCCTTAAAGTAGTCCTCCCCAGCTGTGGCACTGACACTGCCCAGCAGGAACTGCTGAATCCCTTATTAGGACACTTGCAACCTCACCCAGGATCTAGCACAGTGCTATACAAACGGTAGGAAGGAAGGGAAGCAAAGAGGACAGAAGGGAGACGAGTGGACCATTGGTCCACTCCCCTCAGCCAGTTCAGAAGGCCAGAGCGAGCCCAGGCATCCGCCATCCTCTCACACACCCAGTTGTTTTCATGCTTTGGGGATTGCTTTGATCTCTCTGGAAGCTTTTGAGTTCCTCAGGCATGGGGACGTTATCTGCTCTTTTTTGTATCTACCACTGAGGAACAGGTACTGGTTCCAGCCTCCAGGGTGGGCAGGGTGTGGGCGTGAGGTCTCACTGCACTGCTCACAAGGGGCTCTGGGCAAGATTCTGCTTCCAGTTAAGCAAGGGCAGCTGGGACACCTCTGTGGGTTCAGCCACTCTGCCTTTTCCTAGTTTCCCACAGTGGTCTCTTTCTCCATCCCACCCAAAACACACAAGGTCAACCATGTCAAGAGGGGAGCAGAGTCCTGCCTCCAGCAGGGCTTCCCCAGGCCTCTGCCTATTTAGGGATGGGGGGGGGACTGGGTCCTCATGATGCTTCCCATAGCCATCAGCAGAGGGATGGGGCCTCACCCCAGGTCCAGTTTATGGACCCATCCAAGCTCTGCCAAACTCATGACTGCCAAGTGCACCAAGAATGGACATGGTCTGAGCATGACTTGAGGCTGGGCCTGCCCTGTCTCCCTCCTTACTGTTTTTCAAGGCAGAATCACACCTAGGGGAGGGGACTGTTAGCATTGTAATGGCTTCTCCCTCTAATCACATGCAAAGTTGAAAAACTAACTGTATCAGGGGAATTCTGAGTAGTAAAAACAAAACAAGGTTAAAAAACAAAACCCAAACCCCTCATAAACAAAAGAATGGGAAGTTCTGCTCCATTCTGTAAAATCCGATTTCAGATCAACTGAGTGTAAAAGGAGAAGATAGTCCGCGTTACAGAAGAGTGAATCCAACAGTCAAGCAAAATCCAAATGGCAAAATGAAGGAGGTGCGTGGTTATTTTTATAATCAATGTGAAAGAGGCAGGACTGCCAGAGAGAGAGGCTGATGGGCCACAGCCACAGAGAAGCAGCTCGCTGAGCAGACAGATGGCTGAGGCGCACCTTTCCTGTTCCGGGCCCTGAGTATTATTTCTGAGCAAACAAAAGATTGTCTCTTTATCAACAGTGTTGACCCAGCACTTGATGCATACAGAGGCTCCCCCTCGGAACCTGGACCACAACCCTGTGGGTAGGCAGCACAGGGACTGTTAAATCCATTACACAGATGAGAAAACCAAGTCCTAGAATGATTTGCTCCAGGTCTTCAAATATAAAAATGAGATAACCAGAACTTGAATTTGTCTGTTATAAAGCCAAGGTTAGAGCTCCCTGCACAGGCTCAGGGGCCCTGGGACCTCTGCTGGAAGGGAAGGAACTCAGCTGCATGGTCAGTGTGGCCCCCTGGGCTTTTTCACGCCTTCTAAACAGGAAGTGAGAGTACAGACTCCTGTCCAACCTCCAACCTGCACTATTATTCCAGTGAACCCCCAGGCTCAACAGACTTTGGATGGCTGTGAACTGGCCCTCAACCAAAGGCATGAGTTCAGCCACACTCTCCTTTGCCAAAGCTGCTTCTGGTAAAACAAATCTATAAAGAGAGATTTCTCCTAAGGAGGCCCCACCCAGCTCAGCCAAAGGGAGAGAATGGGTGGGTGACAGGGCTTCCTATTTAAGGAAATCCATCAGTTCTCTATCAGCAGAGCCTGGGCCTCCAGCCAACAGGTCCCTGGAGGGAGGAAGAATGAGGACTGGGGTCAGCTGTAGAGAATGAACGCAGGTCCCCAGCAGCGGGCTCCAGGGAGGGGCGGTCTCAGCCCCTCTGAGCTCTGCTACAGCGAGGCTGCTATGGCCTGGCTCCCCTTCCACTTCCGCCGGGCAGAGGCATTGCTTCCCGCAGCCTGGCCTGAGGCCGCTGGGGAAGGGGAGGGGGGGTTGAGGCTGTGCCCCTCCCCCTAGCAAAGTGTCCAGACGCCAACAGGCCCACATCTGTCCTCTACCACCTGGAAGAAGTGGCCCCCTGCTGTGTGACCCTGAGCAATTTCCTCACGTGGAAAAAAGCGACAGCAGCACGTCCTTCATAGAATACTGTGGCACTCACCTAGGAACCATTGTCCCCTCCTCCCAGCAAATACTCTGAATCCTGTGGCCTCAGCCCCTTAAAGATCTTGTTCTGTGTCATCAAATACAGTTTTCCCTAAACCCCAAACACACTTCTCTCTACCCCAGCCACGTACTCCTGTGTGTAGCTCCAGCAGTCCCATTTCCGGCCCTCAGTTGTACTGAAGATTTCATCTACCAAGCACTTACATGCCAGCACCAACTGCACTGGGGAAGAGTCACGGGATGTTTGGGGCAGTGTGGCGGAAGGGAGAAGCCCCGGGTACAACCCTTTTACTTAATCGTCACCTAATTAGGCTGCTACCTACTGCTCCCACCAGCACACAAGAAGTGCTAATTCTGCAAAGGAAAATTTGGTGCCTAACCTCATTTCTATCTCCAGATGTAGTATATTTCTCCTCTCGGGGTGTTTTCAAAGTCTTATTCTGCAGATTTCTGATGTTAACGTGTTATCTTTCTTTAAGAACTTCCCTTGGCTCAGCACTCACCCTTCCCCCCACCCCCCACCACCATTCATCACAGGACTGAAGCAACCTCAAGAGCAGAAGGCAGACTGCTGGTCCAGCAAATGAGTGTGGACGCCCTCTCCTCTCAGACCTCTTAGCTCAGCTAAGGAGGACATCAGTTACAAGCTGGGGGCCGCAGCCGGAGGAGTGAGAGTCAGCAGCTTCCAGAGAATGAAGCAAGACATTTCAAGTCAAAATCTCTGCACGGGAGCTTCCCTGGTGGCGCAGTGGTTGAGAGTCCACCTGCCGATGCAGGGGACACGGGTTCGTGCCCCGGTCCGGGAGGATCCCACATGCCACGGAGTGGCTGGGCCCGTGAGCCATGGCTGCTGAGCCTGCGCGTCTGGAGCCTGTGCTTTGCAACGGGAGAGGCCACAACAGTGAGAGGCCTGCGTACCGCCAAAAAAAAAAAAAAAAAAAAAAATCTCTGCACGGGCCCTGGGCCAGGGCAGCATAGTGCCGTGCAATTACAGGGAACAATCTAAAAAAATCAATCTTGAACGGGCAGCCGGTGCAGTGCCTCTGAAAATAGACAACCTCTGGGTCCTCTCCTCTGAGGAGCTGGCAGCCACTACCTGCGGCAGCACAAAGAAGCGAACTTTCTAAACCAAAATAGTATCCTGGGTCTGAGAAACAATGAAGGACAAATGCCAGAGCTCAGGGAAGAGTTTTATGAAGTCCTAAATCACCTCTGCAAAGAGAAGCTAAAATAAGGTAAACCCGCTGCAGGGCTGTCAACCCCCATCATCACCGTGCTCCTATTAACTAGTGATCGTGACAGGAGGAGCTGGTGTTGTGTCCTCATCATCACCATCATCCCCCTCATCATCATATGAGGCCCACCTTCACTGCTGGACGCAGCTCCTATTCAGCCCCTGGGCCTGCCTGCAGGTTTGATGAGGCAAAAGAGGAGGCTAGATTTGTTTAAAGAGGTCGGTGTGGGGATGACAAGAAAGCAAGATAAAAGGAGAGAGATGCAGAAGCACCAATTCCTAGCAGACAAGGCCTACTACCAAGTATTTGAGACTGGGCTGATTCCGCCAGAGCCGTGAAGTGGTGGGTGAACCAAGGCAAGGGTTTTGCTTGTCTGCTCCCCTACCGGCACCTGCCTCCCTGGGGTCCTGGAGTTGGAGCATATTTTGAAAGAACCAAGGGACACTAAGTTCCCAAGACCCTGTCTCACATTTATTTCCTTTTCTGTTTCAACAAGGACACTATTTTGTACTTGTTTAGTGATTCTTCACAGACAATTTTCTTCTGGACTGAGGCTGGTTTTATCAGATAATCCAGGCATCTACTGGGTGCCCACCAACATGTCCTACTAGGAAATGAGAGCCGTAGGAGGGTTGATTTATGAACTAAACAAAGGAACAACAAAATATCACACACCCGGAGGCGACGGATCTGAGGACAGGAAGGCAGGACTGAGTCAGGAGGATTCCCCTTCAGGACAGGCAGGGAATTCTGAACTTCCCCACCGTGTGGGAGCCCCTCTATTCCTATGCTTCTTTTTTTCTTTTTTTGTTTTGGAATTTTATTTTATTTTTTTATTGAAGTATAGTTAATTTACAATGTTGTGTTAGTTTCAAGTGTACAGCAAAGTGATTCAGTTATACATATATATATATTCTTTTCCAGATTCTTTTCCATTATAGGTTAGTTCCCTGTGCTATACAGTAGGTCCTTGTTGCTTACCAATTTTATATAGGTAGTGTGTTTATGTTAATCCCAAACTCCTAATTTATCTCTATCCCACCCCCATGCTTCTTGCTCTGAGGCAAATGTCCTGAGAAGACATCCCAGGATTTAATAACCAAGCAGCATGTGTGCCTTTCTCCATTGCTGAGGCCTGGCCTCCCGAGTTCCCAGCAAGCAGAGGTTCCACTGAAAGGGAAAACTCCCCTCTGATGAAATCAGCATATTCATCAGATACTAATACAGTCCTGCCTGAGCTGCATCCATCACACCTGGCTCTCTTCCTTTTTTCCACCTCCCAGAATAGGGAAGGGTTACTTTTCTGCTGGGCCCACAGCTGATGAGCTTCAAGGTACAACGTGACATTAAACTCCCTGGTGGCAGTCCCTCATCGTGGTTGCCATGGTGCCCTGCAGGGCTACTCAGCTCCCTACTCACACCCAGTCTGCAGCTCCTTCGGCAAAAAGGCAGAACCTCAGTACGACTGGAGGTAATGAGCAGGGGCATTGAAATCTCATTTCAGTCAATATATTCCTCATCAACCCCAACAAGCATTCGACTTACTTATATACTCCCTGTCAACCCTGGAGAGCAGAGGTTAAAATAAAACCTCTGAAGGGCAGGACTGGTGAATGGAGAAACGAATACAGAGCACCCTGCCAATCCATAAGGCAGAAAATAAACCCCTGGCACATGGCAGGTACTCAGTAAATATCTGTTAAATGTATAAATGAATGAATAAAAGTAACTCAAGTATGGTTTAGGCCTCTTGAGGGACATTTTCTGAAAAGACACTGTTGGTATTAATAATTGGTACAATTGATGTGACATTTTCTGCCTTCCAAAATGCCTTCCTGTGTTATCACACTTGGTCTCTGCAACAAGAAAGGGCCCTAGAACTGGGCTGGGAAATCATTTCCATTTTGCAGCTGAGAAAACTAAGGCGCAGAGAGGTGATCTACCTGAGTGACTCAGCACTTGGGTGGAGGTTATGGAGGGGAAGCCCTCTCCTACCTCCTCTAATGGCTCAGCCACAGGCCTTCCTTCTTCCCCCGCCCCGGGCAGGAGCCACTGGACATCTGAGAGGGGGCAGGGGACTCAGGTGTGCACCGAAGCCCTGTCCATGCCTCGATTCACTGGAGCCTCGAATGATGAAATATTTATTTGGTGATAAGAACTTGCCCTTCATATCAAGTGGCGGCTCTTGCTTGGATTACCTTACAGTAAAGTAGACCCACTGTCAGTGTCTGCTGCCCCGAGTTGTTGGAAGGTCACTCACTCCAGCTTGCACCTATGCCGCGGAGAACAGCTCCCAGCTCAACCTCAGGCAGGGAAGCAGAACCACCAGGGGGAGATTCCTAGCTCTGAGGAGTCAGAGACAGAGCACAGGCCCTGTGCCCCTGGGCCCAGCCATACCCCCTCCTCAGGACAGCTGGCTTCTGGCCTTTCTGCTTCCCTTTCCTCCCTCAACCATGACTCCTGGGACCTGACCTGATCTTTCTGCAAAGCACCGTCACTTCCCACAGCAACCCACAAGATTCTCTCCCTGACAGGACTGCCTATTGAGCAGAAGACAGCCTTACTGTTGTGAAACATTCAGGATAAAAAGCATAAATTACAAAGGCTGAAGAAAGCCGACAAATTGTTCACAGTCACCGTCCCAGTGACTTCATTTCTAACTGACGTTTAGAGTCCCTTTGGCCTCTAGCTCCTGATGATAGGTTTTCAACACGCTTCCCTCTTGTCAGCTCATCAGCCCGAACCCGCCATTAGGCATGAGTGTGCGCTATGCCCACAAGCTCTGGTATTCTGCAGAATCCCAGGCTCAGCCGGCTTTAGAGTACCTATGAGAATTAAATGAGATAACATGTAAGAAGCTATAGGAGATGTAGCTATATGGCAATCAGGTTAGTGGTCAGTGTACTGACTGACCTCCATCTGACTCACCTCCACGTGTTCTCAGCCCCAGGAGCTGACCCCTGAGGAAGGCACCATCCTGAGCACCCTTGCTGGCTGGCTTCCAGTTTGGCCAACATGAGGCAGCAAAAACGGGCAGGGATTTCTTCCCCACTCCCTCCCTGCCCTGGAGCCCTGTCTCTGGAGGCCCTTCCTCCACAGCCGCAGTCCCACTGGGTCAGGCACCAAGACTTCCTTCTTCCCTTTGCCCTTTGGCCTTAGGGAAGTAATGGCTCCCCCAACGCAAGTCTTCAGGTACCTCAATGTTCCGTATTTGTTCCCTCAACCCTGCTTGCTGCTCTGTGGATGCTTTTATTAAAGTCTTTCTATTTGAACCACCTGGGATAAATTCTGTATTCCTGCCAGGCCCCTGACTGATAAACTCAGAGATATCCACATCTGTGTCTAATCAGCTAAAAGGCCCAGCCTTGGCCTCATTCATCACTGGGAGCAGAGAAACGATAGTGTCCAATGCTGGTTAAGGTATCTTCAATGCAGAGCTTCCAAACCCCCAGCAAGGCCAGCTGGCCTTTCCTCCCTCCTCTCATCTTTCTAGTGGCCTAGCTGCATGGTCTTATAAAGCAGCTCAGCGTGGGCTGCCAGCAGTCTGACATCAGGATGGAAGAATACAGAGGCCTCAGAGGTTCTGAATTTTCTGCAATCTAATGATTCGCTGATCCTCTGGTGTTTGGCAATAGCTATTTCAGTTTCAAGATGCTTAAATCACTTCTTTGTTCTTTCTGCTGTGTAACTGGGGCACCATTATGAGTCTGGAGCAATTGCTGTTTGGGGTAGAGGCATTTTTATTGGCAGGGGTGGGGAATTATGTGGGTTGTTTTGTTTTTGTTTTTTTCCTTGTTCTGGAGGAGTCAAATCATTCACTTGGAAGAAGATCAAGTTTGTTTGGGATTTTCTCCTGCAAGAGGTCCACAGCTGACCCCTTCTTCAAATGGCGCTATTTCTGTCTCTCTGTTTCTAACTTTACTTCCTCCTCTGGCTTCAGGGCGGGTGTCTAGTTTGGGAGCTCCAAGTCCTCTCCTCCTCTTTTGTATTTATCTCCCTCCAACGTCCAGGTAGTTGCAGGCTTGGCTGCCAAATGCCATTCATGACATATGTATTTACTGAAGGCCTGCCATTGTGCCAGGTGAGTCGCTGGGCACAGGGAAAAAATGGTGACCAAACACTGTCCCTGCCCTCCAGGATCTCACAGTCTAGCAAGAAGGGAAGACAAGAGGAAGCTCAGGGAAGTAACAGGAGCACCAGGGAGGGGGTACGGGGAGGGTTGGGGGGTAACACTGGGCTCTGCCTCCTGACCATGAGTGTTCAAGGGCAGAATCAGGTTCACAGCCTATTTTCCACACCTCAGAGGAAATGTGCTTCATAAATAAGTAACCACACCTGAGTTACTATGCAAATAAGCTCAACTCTGCTCTTCAACAGCCAGGTTCACTATTTTTTTTTTTTGCAGTACGTGGGCCGCTCACTGCTGTGGCCTCTCCCATTGCGGAGCACAGGCTCCAGATGCGCAGGCTCAGCGGCCATGGCTTACGGGCCCAGCCGCTCCACTGCATGTGGGATCCTCCTGGACCGGGGCATGAACCCGTGCCCACTGCATCGGCAGGCGGACTCTCAACCACTGCACCACCAGGGAAGACCCAGGTTCACTTTTCCACAAGCTATTTCTCTCCAGCTTCCATGCTCTGTACTATATTTACTGTATGCAACCCATTTATCATGGTCTGTCATTACTGAATGAGACAGTCAGCCTCAAGAAGAAAGGACAAGATTACAATTACAGGAAAAAATCTGTAAAAAATACAAACACATGGAGGCTAAACAATACATTACTAAATAACCAAGAGATCACTGAAGAAATCAAAGAGGAAATAAAAAAATACCTAGAAACAAATGACACTAGAGACACGAAGACCCAAAACCTATGGGATGCAGCAAAAGCAGTTCTAAGAGGAAAGTTTATAGCAATACAATCCTACCTCAAGAAACAAGAACCAACCAACTCAAATAAACAACCTAAACTTATACCTAAAGCAATTAAAGAAAGAAGAACAAAAAAACCCCAAAGTTAGCAGAAGGAAAGAATTCATAAAGATCAGATCAGAAATAAATGAAAAAGAAATAAAGAAAACAATAGGAAAGATCAATAAAACTAAAAGCTGGTTCTTTGAGAAGATAAACAAAATTGATAAACCATTAGCCAGACTCATCCAGAAAAAAAGGGAGGAGACTCAAATCAATAGAATTAGAAATGAAAAAGGAGAAGTAACAACTGACACTGCAGAAACACAAAAGATCATGAGAGATTACCACAAGCAACTCTATGCCAATAAAATGGACAACCTTGAAGAAATGGACAAATTCTTAGAAATGCGCAACCTGGCAAGACTGAATCAGAAAGAAATAGAAAATATGAACAGACCAATCACAAGCACTGAAATTGAGACTGTGATTAAAAATCTTCCAACAAACAAAAGCCTAGGACCAGATGGCTTCACAGGCTAATTCTATCACACATTTAGAGAAGAGTTAACACCCATCCTTCTAAAACTCTTCAAAAATATAGCAGCGGGGGGAACACTCCCAAAATCATTCTATGAGGCCACCATCACCCTGATACCAAAACTAGACAAAGATGTCACAAAGAAAGAAAACTACAGGCCAATATCACTGATGAACATAGATGCAAAAATCCTCAACAAAATACTAGCAAAAAGAATCCAACAGCACATTAAAAGCATCATACACCATGATCAAGTGGGGTTTATTCCAGGAATGCAACGATTCTTCAGTATATGCAAATCAATCAATGTGATACATCATATTAACAAATTGAAGGAGAAAAACCATATGATCATCTCAATAGATGCAGAAAAAGCTTTCAACAAAATTCAACACCCATTTATGATAAAAACTCTCCAGAATGTAGGTATAGAGGGAACTTACCTCAACATAATAAAGGCCATATATGACAAACCCACAGCCAACATTGCTCTCAATGGCGAAAAACTGAAACCATTTCCTCTAACTTCAGGAACAAGACAAGGTTGTCCACTCTCACCACTATTATTCAACATACTTGTGGAAGTTTTAGCCACAGCAATCAGAAAAGAAAAAGAAATAAAAGGAATCCAAATCGGAAAAGGAGTAAAGCTGTCACTGTTTGCAGATGACATGATACTATACATACAGAATCCTAAAGATGCTACCAGAAAACTACTAGAGCTAATCAATGAATTTGGTAAAGTAGCAGGATACAATATTAATGCACATAAATGTCTTGCATTCCTATACACTAATGATGAAAAAATCTGAAAGAGAAATTAAGGAAACACTCCCATTTACCACTGCAACAAAAAGAATAAAATACCTAGGAATAAACCTACCTAAGGAGACAAAAGACCTGTATGCAGAAAACTATTAGACACTGATGAAAGAAATTAAAGATGATACAAACAGATGGAGAGATATACCATGTTCTTGGATTGGAAGAATCAACATTGTGAAAATGACTCTACTACCCAAAGCAATCTACAGATTCAATGCAATCCCTATCAAACTACCAATGGCATTTTTCACAGAACTCAAACAAAAAATTTCACAATTTGTATGGAAACACAAAATACCCCGAATAGCCAAACCAATCTTGAGAAAGAAAAACGGAGCTTGAGGAATCAGGCTCCCAGGCTTCAGACTATACTATAACGCTACAGTAATCAAGACAGTATGGTACTGGCACAAAAACAGAAATATAGATCAATGGAACAGGATAGAAAGCCCAGAGATAAACCCACGCACATATGGTCACCTTATCTTTGATAAAGGAGGCAAGAATATACAATGGAGAAAAGACAGCCTCTTCAATAAGTGGTGCTAGGAAACCTGGACAGCTACCTGTAAAAGAATGAAATTAGAACACTCCCTAACACCATACACAAAAATAAACTCAAAATGGATTAAAGACCTAAATGTAAGGCCAGACACCATAAAACTCTTAGAGGAAAACATAGGCATAACACTCTATGACCTAAATCACAGCAAGATCCTTTTTGACCCACCTCCTAGAGAAATGGAAATAAAACTAAAAATAAACAAATGGGACCTAATGAAACTTAAAACCCTTTTGCACAGCAAAGGAAACCATAAACAAGATGAAAAGATAACCCTCAGAATGGGAGAAAATATTTGCAAATGAAGCAACTGACAAAGGATTAATCTCCAAAATTTACAAGCAGCTCATGCAGCTCAATATCCAAAAAACAAACAACCCAATCAAAAAATGGGCAGAAGACCTACACAGACATTTCTCCAAAGAAGATATACAGACTGCCAACAAACACATGAAAGTATGCTCAACATCATTAATCATTAGAGAAATGCAAATCAAAACTACAATGAGGTATCACCTCACACCGGTCAGAATGGCCATCATCAGAAAATCTACAAACAATAAATGCTGGAGAGGGTGTGGAGAAAAGAGAACCCTCTTGCACTGTTGGTGGGAATGTAAATTGATACAGCTACTATGGATAACAATATGGAGGTTCCTGAAAAAACTAAAAATAGAACTACCATATGACCCAGCAGTCCCACTACTGGGCATATACCCTGAGAAAACCATAATTCAAAAAGAGTCATGTACCACAATGTTCATTGCAGCTCTATTTACAATAGCCAGGACATGGAAGCAACCTAAGTGTCCATCGACAGATGAATGGATCAAGAAGATGTGGCACATATACACAATGGAATATTTCTCAGCCATAAAAAGAAACAAAATTGAGTTATTTGTAGTGAGGTGGATGAATCTAGAGTCTGTCATACAGAGTGAGGTCAGAAATAGAAAAACAAATACCGTATGCTAACAAATATATATGGAATCTAAAAAAAAAAAAAATGGTTCTGAAGAACCTAGGGGCAGGACGGGAATAAAGACACAGATGTAGAGAATGGACTTGAGGGCACGGGGAGGGGGAAGGATTAGCTGGGACGAAGTGAGAGTGGCATGGACATATATACACTACCAAATGTAAAATAGATAGCTAGTGGGAAGCAGCTGCACAGCACAGGGAGATCAGCTGGGTGCTTTGTGACCACCTAGAGGGGTGGGATAGGGAGGCTGGAAGGAAGACTCAAGAGGGAGGAGTTATGGGGATATATGTATATGTATAGCTGATTCACTTTGTTATAAGGCAGAAACTAACACACCATTGTAAGGCAATTATACTCCAATAAAGATGTTAAAAAAAAAAAAAAAGAAAGGACAATTTGAAGGGTCTTTACCTGGCCCCCTGAGCCTGAGTTCCCTTCAAGGGCCAAAGTTTACCCTGGCCCAGTCTCATGCAAAAAAAGAAACAAAAGACAAAGGCTACAGAAAATACCAATAGTGATGGCTAAATCCTCTAAGATTAAGAAAAGGGGAGGGGGACCAGTAGAATAAAACCAGCAGGAAACCACTCTTGCTGCAATGGACTCCCTGAGCATTTCAGGAATTTGGTTACAGCTCAACACAAGTCCTGATTCACATTCACTCCCCTCACAGGAGAGCCTCACAGGCAGAGGCTAAGTGCAGCCGCAAGATGGGCTGCTAAGAATTTTCTGATTTCAGTTCAGACTGGTTTCCAAAATGTTTTGGGGATTCTAAACTTTCACTCTCCCAGACATTTCAGAGTGTGCCATAACTAATCCCACATCTTGCATTTATTTGGGAAAGGAGGCTCCAATCTCCTATGTGGGTGGGATAGGAAGTGAAGACTGTGGAATCTGGAATCCCTTTTGGTTCCCATTTTCCTTTGTGAAAATCCTTCAAATTAAAAAGTCATTGAATGTTGGAGTTAAAAAGCGATGTTGGGGATCACTTAGTCCAATGGCCTCTCCTCGTTTTAGACAGCTAATCGAGAAAACAGGCCGTGATCAAAGTCTCACAAGCTAGGGGCTGAGCTAACCCAGACTCCAGGCCAGCTGCACTACTGTCCTGGGAATTCACGCACAAGGTATTGGCAGAGGGCAGAGGGGGAATATGTGGCTATTAAGGGAATAATGGAAAAACTCCAAAGAGGAAGAAATCAGCTGACACATAACTTGCCATCCAGGCTGGCTGTCAGGAGGCTCAAATTGGAAGCAGGTGAATCTGCCTGATGAGAGTTGAAGGAGGGAAGTGAGGAAGTGGGGGAAGGTGGGAGGGAGAATAGAATACATTTCAGAATCAACAGAATCTGAGACTGCATTTACTCTGTGTACTAACTAGGGTGACAAGGGTTGGATGCGAACAAGATTAAGGGAGATATGTTCCTGGAGGAGGGAAAATGCTTCTTGTATTAATAGGTAAAGTGTAAAGACAAGTCTCAGATGTGAGTAGAAGGTAGGGAAAGCTGCCTGTGGTGAACACAGGGATGCACCCCCAGGTCCCCTTTCTTTTATGGAGGGTTTATTCCCCATGGTGGGAATGCTGCTAGAAGACCTCCAGCTGTCAAACCCTCTTTGGGGAGTGCCTGGGCTAAAGGAAGCTGCTCTGCCCAAGGTCTTGCCTTCTTCAGGGGCAGTGACTCATCCACAGGTAGATAAAGGCCCAGCCCTCTTGCCTCAACTGGGGACACCTGAAAGGGTCCATTCCAGCCTCTGAACTTGCCATGTGGTCAGCTGAGCTCTTTGTTGGGATTGCTACAGAGCTTACCTTCTCCCTCTGCTGGATCCTACTTTCTCCCCCCTCCTCCCATAGTGCTGAGACCATGGGTGCCACCCTAGAAAATAGCCTCCATTTCAGAATCAGCTTGGGGGAACCCAAGTGGCAGCTCTGATTACAGAGTAAACATACAGAGCCGCACTGAAAGCAGAGAGAAAACCTCCATCTGTTGAATCTGGCCAAGTAACTCACACCTGTGGAAAGCACATGGCCCAAGTCCCGATTTAGAAAATGGAGTTAAGGCTCTGTCTAGGTGACAGGCTGTCACCTCATCGCCATCCACGTGCCTGAGCAGTGAGACCAAACAGGCCATTCCTCCCCTTGCAGGACCACACCCTACCTGAGCCAGGCAGCCAGAATCCAGTACAGGCAATTCTTAAAGACGTTTAAAGACGATTCCAAAGCCACCCTGGAGCTGGCACCTCATGTAAAGTTGATAAACCTTAATTAACTATCAGAAATGTTCTCCTACAGTAAATTTAAATTCCTCGCATCCTGCATGTATTGATTTCTTTCTGCTATCTTAGCCAGAGGTAGAAAACATAAGCTTATCGGTTTAGTGACATCTCACGATTCATCTTCAATCTCTTATTCAAGGTGAATGATCCCATTTCCACTATTTTTTATTTATTTATTTTTTGCAGAAGGTTATACTTTCCATCCCATCATCATGTCTGTGGCCTTCTGTAAAGGCCACAAAGGAATCTCTTTCAAATCTTGGTCAATTTAATGGCTATCAATTTTTCTTCTATTAGAGTCAGCTTTACCATCCTGCGTGGCAAATGGCACAGTAACAAGGCACCATCAATAAGTCAACAAGGGCACTGTCCTTGGTTTCTACTCTTCAAAGCCAGCATTCCCACAGCCTGAAGAACCTAACAGGGCTTCTAACTGAAGAGGTGGGAAGGGATCAAGAGGTGGGAAGAAAAAAAGAACTGAGGCTGCATGGTTCCTGGGAACAGAGAAGCCACTGTGCCCCCCCAGAGAATGGGGAGGGGTGGGGGGATTCTGCAGAACACAGCCAGAGGCGGGCAGCTCATGTTGGGGGGTCGCATGCTTCTGCCTATGAGAAGAATCTGAGCACATTAGCTATTTCTTTCTTGTCAAGAATCCTTGAGATATTTAGATTTGAGTTATGAATTGAAAGTGAGATAAGCCCTATTTTATTTGCTTGTTTCCCTGCACTTATCTCAGGATGCTTCCTGGATCTGTACGGTAAATAACGATTTATGTAGGAGAGAGAAATAAAGGAGGTACATTCACTTATCTGGCTATCTTTGATCCACTGAATAATTATTATGTTTAACTCTGGATTGGTAGGGTTTTTATACTCATTAGGAAAACTTAACACCAGTGGTTTTCAACCACTTGGCAAGGCCTAGAGACTTCGGCTCGTCTTGACTGGTTGGGGTGGCGAGTAGGGAGAGCTACCGCCATCTAGTGGATAGAGGCCAGAATGCCGCTAAACATCCTACGGGGCAAGGACAGCCTCACACAACAAAGAGTTTTCTGTCCAAAATGTTGATAGTACTGGGATCAAGAAAGTCTGACTTACAGATGATTCCATGTCCTCCAAATGTATTCACCTCTTCAAGAGGCTTCAGGCATTGTGGTTTCTCCTCCTCTCCACACAATGGGCCTGGAGAAATTACAAGCTGCTTGACCCACAAGCTCACTGTCTTATTTTTGATGGAGGCAGAGCTGAGGAACAAAGACAAGAGAAACCCAACTGTGAGGTGAAAGCAAGCTTGACCTTGGCTCATGGGCTCCCTTCAAAAGCTATGTTTTATGTTGGGATCTCTGATTAGACAGGCTGAGTCAGAAAATAACAAGGAATTCTCAGAATTACTTCCTAGGTCAGGGTCTTGCTTTCAACTCTGTAATAATCTCACCTCCCACCCCCCACTTTGAATCAAGGATTGAACACTGTGTAAGAAGAATAACCAGGTTCTCTCTTCAATTGGTTCTGAAACGATTTCAATGATTTTGAGAAAATAGACTTTCTACAATCTGGCAGCAAATTGACCAGCCTGGGATATTTTTGTGTATACATTTCTTACTTTTCTAAAGAATAGACTGAACATGCCAGAATTTTTCAAAGCTGAAATTATGGTATAAGCAACAGCTTTGCAGACAGCCTGTGCTTCAACGTGGAGTAGCAGAAACAGAAAAGTCAGCCAGGCCACGAGGGTCTGGTCAAGTGTATAACAGTGTGGGATCGCTGCATAACGGGCAGGATCCCACTACAGTACAGCCTTTGAAATGTCTTGAAAAGAAATCTTTTGTCTAGAAAACAAAGCCCTCAACTCCAGGCCCAAATTCACCCCACTCACTCCACCCTCATCCCTACTTCAACTTGAAAAGCTCAAGAAGAGAAAAAGCACTAGAATTTAAAACATTTTAATGTAGAGTAACTTTTTTTTTCTTTAAAGGGCCATCTTCTTATGAATACAAATACTTCTGGGAGGATGACAGAGTAGGGAGCACCAGGAATCTCTCTCGCCTCCTAAACAACAATTGCTCGGGCAGAACCTGTCTGACGCAACTATGGGGACTCTGGAGGCTACTGAAGGCTTGCAACTTCCAGGCGAAGGCTTGGACAGTAAAGTGCAGTTAACTTCAGTCACTTTTAGCTCTTAGTACAGTAGCAGCTACCCATCCCACACCTACAGCCCCACGGCAGGCAGCTGTACACCTGTTCCTGGAGCAGCTTGCCCGTAGCTTGCAGAAGCCAAGGTGGTCAAGAAGAACCATGTCTTCCAGACATAAGGGATTTGTGCTCTGAGTACTGATTGCTGCTCCAGATCTCTAGCTGCACCTCCCTCCACTGTTGCAAGTCCCTCTCCGCTCCAGCTGAAGTGACCTCTGGGGATTTAAAGGGCCAATACTCATTCTTTTCC
The DNA here is from genome assembly GCF_949987515.2 of Delphinus delphis. Lineage (NCBI taxonomy): Eukaryota > Metazoa > Chordata > Mammalia > Artiodactyla > Delphinidae > Delphinus > Delphinus delphis. The sequence goes on along the minus strand of NC_082694.2, from coordinate 44,174,454 downwards.
TCCTTCCATTTTTCTCCTTTTCCCTTTTTGGGGGACAGATATGAAAGAGTAGGACATTCAAAAGCAATTCCATATACAGGAGAAATTAGAAAGTCATCATGCACACTCAGAGGAAAGCACGGGCTCAGAAAAGATCTGAGAAAACGTTAAGTTTACACCTCAAGCAGATCCCTGGCACAGAGACAACTTACAACAATCAAAACAGAAACAAAAACAAAAACAGAAAACCCTGGGGAAGGGAGAGAAGCTGATTTCCAGAGTTACCAAATTATTAGATTCAAATGTCCAGTTTTCAGGAATTCCCTGGTGGTCCAGTGGTTAGGACTCTAGGCTTTCATTGCTGAGGGCCCAGGTTCAATCCCTGTTCGGGGAACTAAGATCTTACAAACCATGCAGCACAGACAAAAAAAAAAAAAAAAAAGTTCAGTTTTCAACAAAAAATCACAAGGCATATAAAGAAATAGGAAAGTATGGCCCATCCAAAGGAAAAAAAGAAAATCAACAGAAACTATCCCTGAAACAGAACTGATTTCAGATCTACTAGACAAAGACTTGCTTAAAACTGTCTTAAAGTTGCACAAAGAACTAAAGGGAGAGGTGAATAAAGACAAGAAAATGATGGCTGAATGAAATAAAAATATCAATAAAGAGATAGAAAACCTAAAAATAAACCAAAAAGAAATTCTGGAATTGAAAAGTACAATAACTGAAATGAAAAATTCACTAGAGGGATTCAAAGGCAGATTTCAGCAGCAGATAGAAAAATGGAAATATTGAGTCTGAGGAACAGAAAGAAAAAAAAACTGAAGAAGAAAAAAACCAGAGCCTAAGGGACCTATAGGACACCATTAAGGGGACCACCATATACATGTGGGAGTCCCAAAAGAAGAGAGAGGGAAAAGAGAGAGAATATTTGGTGAAATAATGGCTGAAAACTTCTCAGATTTGATGAAAGACATGAAATAAATATCCAAGAATCTCAGTGAACTCCAAACAAGATGAACTCAAAGAAACCCACACTGAGACATAATATAATCAAACTTTCAAAAGACAAAAACAAAAAGAGTATCTTGAAAACAGCAAGAGAGAAGTGATTCATCATATATAAGGGATCTTCAGTAAGATTATTGAAGATTTCTCATCAGAAACAAGCTTTGGAGGCCAGAGGCAGTGCTATTCAAAATGCTAAAAGAAAAAAAAATAAAAAATGTCAAGTAAGAATCCTAGATCCAGCAAAACTGTCCTTCAAGAGTGAGGGAAAAATTAAGACATTCTCAGATAAATGAAAGTGGACAGTTTGTTACCACCAGACCTTCTCTGAAAGCAGTGCTCCAGGAGTCCTGCAGGGTGAAATGACAAGACACTAGACAGTAACTCAAAGCCATATGGAGAAATAAAGATCTCAATAAAGTAAACACATAAGCAACTATAAAAGTTCATATTATTGTAACGATGGTTTGTAACTCCCCCTTTTGTCATCTATATGATTTAAGAGACTAGTACATTTTTTAAAATTATTAGTCAAAATGCTAGTGTTATTGTTACTTTGGTTTTTTTTTTTTTTGGCTGCATTGGGTCTTTTTTCTGCATGTGGGCTTTCTCTAGTTGCGGTGCGTGAGCTTATCATTGCAGTGGCTTCTCTTGTTGTGGAGCATGGGCTCTAGGCGCTTGGGCTTCAGTAGTTGTGGCTCGCAGGCTCTAGAGTGCAGGCTCAGTAGTTGTGGCGCATGGGCTTAGTTGCTCTGCATCATGTGGGATCTTCCTGGACCAGGGATTGAGCCCATGTTCCTTGCATTGGCAGGCGGATTTTTAACCACTGCCCCACCAGGGAAGTCCCTGTGACTTTGGTTTGTAACCCTAAATTTTGTCTTCTACATCATTTAGGAGACTAATGCATTTAAAAGAATTATTAGTTTATGGTTTTGGGCACACAGTGTTTAAAGATGTAATTTAGTGATATCAACAACCAAAATGGGTGGGGACAGAGCTATTAAAGTAGCATGGTCTTTTTTTTTTTTTTTTTGGTAGTAAAATACACATAACAAACTTTACCATCTTAACCATTTTTAAGTGTCCAATTCAGTGGTATTAAATACATTCATAATGTGCTACCATTACTACCACCCATCACTATAACTCTTTCATCTTGTAAAACTGGAACTCTATACTTATTAAACAATAACTCCCCATTCTGCCCTCTCCCTAGCCCATGGAAACCACCATTCTACTTTCTGTCTTTATGATTTTGACTACTAAGTACCTCGTATAAATAAAATCATACAGTATACGTCTTTTTGCTACTGGCTTATTTAACTTAGTATAATGTACTCAATGTTCATTCATGTTGTAGCATATGTCAGAATTTTCTTCCTTTTTAAGGCTGAATAATATTCCATTGTACACATATACCATATTTTGCTTATTTATTCATTGGTCAATGGATACCTGCTTCCACATTTTAGCTATTTGAATAATGCTGCTATGATCATGGGTGTACAAGCATCTCTTCAAGACTGTGCTTCCAGTTCTTTTTGGTATATACCCCAAAGTGGAATTGCTGGGTCATATAGTAATTTTTTTTTTTTTTTTTTTGCGGTACACAGGCCCCTCACTGTTGTGGCCTCTCCCGTTGTGGAGCACGGGCTCTGGACGCGCAGGCTCAGCGGCCATGGCTCACGGGCCCAGCCACTCTGCAGCATGTGGGATCTTCCTGGACCGGGGCACGAACCCGTGTCCCCTGCATCGGCAGGCGGACTCTCAACCACTGCGCCACCAGGGAAGCCCCATATAGTAATTTCATGTTCAATTTTTATGCTAAGTGAAATAAGCCAGTCACAAAAAGACAAATACTGTATGATTCCATTTATATGAGGTACTTACTCAAAAATCATAGACAGAAAGTAGAATGGTGGTTGCCAGGGGCTGTGGGGAGGAAAGAGGGAAGTTACTGTTTAATAAGTATAGAGTTTCAATTTTATATACAAGATGAAAAGAGTTATGGAAATGGATGGTGGTAATACGTTATGAACGTATTTAATACCAGTGAACTGGACACTTTAAAATGGTTAAGATGTATTTTACCACAATTAAAAAATTAGGGGGAAAAAAAAGAATGGTCCTTAAATTACCAAAGATTGCCAACAGAATGCTATATTTTAAAATGTGACTAGCGGGATTTCCCTGGTGGCGCAGTGGTTAAGAATCCGCCTGACAATGCAAGGGACACGGGTTTGATCCTTTGTTCGGGAAGATGCCACATGCCGTGAAGCAACTAAGTCCGTGCGCCACAACTACTGAGCCTGCACTCTAGAGCCCGTGAGCACAACTACTGAAGCCCACACGCCTAGACCCCATGCTCTGCAGCAAGAGAAGCCACCACAATAAGACTGCACACCTCAACAAAGAGTAGCCCCCCAGCTCACTGCAACTAGAGAAAGCCCGCGCGCAGCAACGAAGACCCAATGCAGCCAAAAATAAATAAATAAATAAGATTATATGTAAAAAAAAAAAAAATGTGACTAGCAACAACCAGACCAGCATCACGTCTTCCCCATAAAAGCAATTCAATTCACTGAAAGAGGTGAAAGTCTTAGTGGCATCTCTATCGCCATCTACTGAATCGAATTTGTAATATATTCTAGTAAATCCTAACCAACGAAAGGTCTTTGTAATATATGTGCTTTCATTTAAATTCTAGCCACTGGAGCCTCTTGGTCAACGTTTTGCCCACTCTCATTATTGATCCTATTATCAGCACATACCTGTTTCTGGATGTTGTGTTCAGGAAATGATTATTTTAAGTGCTCACTCCAGAGAAGCTGGGCAAAGATTGCATGCAAACTTTACATGCAGACTATTTGCTCTCTGGTCAGGGTCTGCAATTCAAAACCCATGATCGTTAAACCATAAACGCCTAGATCTTTAAGCAACTTGGCAGGGATCTTTGACAATTCAGTCCCATTGCTTCCAAAATGTACACTGATTCCTGTTTTCAAACTGTGTGAGCGTGTGTGTGGTGAGGAAAGAATTCAGGAGGAAATGGATGGGAGTTTTTTTGTTTTTGGCTGCATTGGGTCTTCATTGCTACGTGTGGGCTTTCTCTAGTTGCGGCGAGTGTTGGCTACTCTTCGTTGCGGTGCGCGGGCTTCTCATTGCGGGGGCTTCTCTTGTTGCAGAGCACCGGCTCTAGGCGCACAGACTTCAGTAGTGTGGCACGCAGGCTCAGTAGTTGTGGCTTGCGGGCTCTAGAGCACAGGCTCAGTAGTTGTGGCACAGGGGCTTATTTGCTCTGCGACATGTGGGATCGTCCCGGACCAGGGCTCAAACCTGTGTCCCCTGCATTGGTAGGCAGATTCTTAACCACTGTACCACCAGGGAAGTCCTGATGGGAGTTTATTATTAGACATCTCCATCTGCATATAACCAGAGTTCAAGGGTGACATGCACTTCGTGTTAAGCACAAATCCAACTAAAGCTGGCCTTATTTATAATAGTACATACTGTATGATTTGACCCAAGAAAACAACATAACAGAATATAACTCATGCAACTGTTCCTTGGATGAAAAAGGTGGATCCTCCTCAGAGGCCTTAAGATGTCAATACACATGAGAGCTTGAAGGTACAGTTTGCACTGATTTTTAAAAACTATAATATTGCTTCTTTACCAACCTTATGGTAATAGAGTTGGAGAATACTGATAGATTAATTCTTTAGCATGAGAGGAAAAGGTGTCAAATTTACTTAAGAAGCATGTTTCTTTTCCTCTTTCTACACACAAATTACATCTGTGCTACTTTCCAAGTTCCTCTGTGTTAGAAATCAAAATGGCCTCCATTCTGGACCAGTGATACATATTATAGTAACTGTAACTTGTAGGTTAAAGAATCCTGCCTTCTATTGCCAGGACATCAGTAAATTGGGCATTCTGTAGCAGCTTTTTCTGAATCAGAAAACATGGTAGCATTTTATTTCCTTTAACCATTCAAAAAGCTTCATTTAAAGTCAATGGAAACAAGAAATTAAATCTGGCCTCCTGAGTTTAGGAAAGAGGTTTTAAATTGGTGGTCTATAGGTCAAGTGTAGTCTGTAGATATGTGTTCTGTGTGGCCTACACAGTACTCTGAAAATCAGGATTGCTCTTGTCAAATCTACATTTCCAGCTTCTGATAGGGTAATTCTAAGTCCATAATCCTGCACGACAAAATTGGCTGGAACCTACCACAATTGTTCCTTTTAAAAAGTCCCTAGATCCCCCTATGCCTGGCTGTGAACCATCTCACTCATTTACAGTAGGACCAGACATCTATAGATACTTGAGAGTGACCTTTTATTTGGAGGCTAAGAAAAGAATATCAAGGAGAGACTGACATAGATTCCCAAGGTATGGAGGGTACCTGTAGATAACTGACAATTAAAAAGAAGCAAAAGGAAATTGCTAAATAATAGTATCTTTATTATGTATCTAATTTTTTTTTATTCAAGAACATAACAAATTGCTACTACTAGCAAATTGACAACTTTCTATGGGTTCAGTGGTGCTATATTGGTTTACCTTTGTTAAAATGCTGTTTTTTCTGAGAGGGAATGAAAGAAATTATGAGCCTTCTGTAAAATGGGAAAAGTTGAGGGGAATTCCGTGGGCAGTCCAGTGGTTAGGATTCTGTGCTTCCACTGCAGGGGGCATGGGTTCAATCCCTGGTTGGGGAACTAAGATCCCTACATGCCACGTGGTGTGGCAAATAAATAAATAAATAAATAAACAAACAAACAAATAAATAAATAAATAAAATGGGAAAAGTTAAAAAAAAATCATGAGGCCTGTACTCTGACTTTTAACTTATGTTTTAGCAATCTAACAGAATTAAAGGCAACTGAAAAATAACATTTTCATCTGTTAAGGTTAAAAAAATGATTGAAAATAACGGTTATTTTCTAATTATCCAGGATTTAGAAAAAGTTTTAAATGTTAAGAAAATTTTTTGATTAAATTTGTTTCAGAAAATCTCTAAACCTTTGCAAATGAATGAAATTAATGGAAATTCATTTTGATAAATGCTTGACTACAATAATTAAACAAAAATGTAACTAGTACAATTAAATCTTTCAGACTCTGAAAGAAACATTTTCCTCCCTTCTGTTGCTGTGGTGGACAGAACACCTAATTTGAGTCAGAGAAACTTAGTTCATCATGGTCCTTGCTATGTGATCTTCGGCATGTTACTTTGCCTTCTGAATTCCCTTTTCTTCACCTATGAAAATGGGGATAATAATATCTATTTCACAAAATTTTTGTGAGGATTTAATAAGAATACATATTAATAGTACTAGCACATTGTCTGGCACAGAGAGAACACTTTAAAAATATTTGTTCTCTTCATACATGGCAGGCAAAGAGGTGCCTTGTATAAAAATGAAAAAAGCCATGGGGGGGACTTCCCTGGTGGTGCAGTGTTTAAGAATCCGCCTGCCAATGCAGAGGACATGGGTTCGAGCCCTGGTCCGAGAAGATTCCACATGCTGCGGAGCAACTAAGCCCGTGTGCCACAACTACTGAGCCTGTGTTCTAGAGCCTGCAAGCCACAACTACTGAGACCACGTGCCACAACTACTGAAGCCCACAAGCCTAGAGCCTGTGCTCCACAACAAGAGAAGCCACTGCAATGAGAAGCCAGCACACCACAACAAAGAGTAGCCCCCGCTCAATGCAACTAGAGAAAGCCCGCGCACAGCAACGAAGACCCAATGCAGACAAAAAATAAATAAATAAACAAATAAATTTAAAAAAAAAAGCCATGGGAGATGAATAGGTAAAACACAGAGGACTTTTAGGGCAGTGAAACTATTGTGTATGATACTATAATGGTGGATACATGTCATTATAAATTTGTCCAAACCCACAGTATGTACAACACCAAGGGTGAAGCCTAATGTAAACTATGGACATTGCGTGATAATGATGTGTCACTGTAGGCTCATTCATTGTAACAAATGCACCACTCGGAGCGGGGCGGGTATTGATAACAGGGGACGCTATGCATATGTGAGGACAAGGGGTATATGGGAAATCTCTGTATGTTCTGCTCAATATTGCTGTGAACCTACAACTGCTTAAAATAATATCTATTTTAAAGCCATGGGTTTAGAAAAATATGACAAGTTTTGGATATTTCTAACCCAATGGAGAATTTCTATTATAGCTATTTCATTACAGCTGTCAGAGAACAATGTCATAAATCAAACATTAATGCAGTGTTGACCCTGAAAATTATAGCTACTAGTATGACCTAATACCCATCAACATACAACCTAAAAAATAAAGCAGGAATCCAACAGAAATGCACATATATGTTCATGAACAAGACATGTACAAAAATATTCATGAAAGCACTATGTGTATGTGCTACGCTGGAAACGTAGATGTCCATCTATGGTAGAACTGTGGTATACTTACACAATGGAATAATAAATAGTGATGAGAATAAACAACTGCACATGACATGGATGAATACCACAAAAATAATAAAGAACCAAACACACAAAAATAAATACATTATGATTTCATTTATCTAAAATTCAAACTCAGGCAAAACTCATCTAAGGTATGAGAAGTCAGGATAGTGGCTATCTCTGGGAGGGGGATAATAATGACTGAAAGGGGGCTTCTAGGATTCCAGGGGTGTTATTTCTTCATCTGGGAGTTGGTTACATAAATGTGTTGACTTTGTGAAAAATTATTGAGCTGCACAGTTATAACTTGTTCAATTTTCAGAATTTATTATCGTGTATATGTATATATCAATAAAATTTACCAACAAAATAAAGCTAGAGTAAAGCTAATTCACAAGATTGGCATTAAATATGAAAGATTCCAGGTCCAACTTGGTATTTATTCATTGACCTGCTTATTGCAACTTACTTTGTACCCAATACTGTGTTTGATTTTGGTGATATAATGGTAACTGTTATGGGTTGAATTGTATGTGCCCTCCCAAAATTCATAAGTTGCAGCCCTAATCCCCAGTACCTCAAGATGTGACCTTATTTGGAGATAGGGTCTTTAGAGTTAAAATGAGTTCATTAGGGTGGGTCCTAATTCAATATGACTGGCATACATATAAGAGGAAATATGGACACACATAGAGCACATAGAGGGAAGATGACATAAGAGATATAGAGAAGGTGGTCACTTATAAGCCAAGGAGAGAGGCAAAGGTCTGAAGCCAATTATTCCCTTACAGTCTTCCAAAGGAACCAACGTTGCCAACACCTTATATCAGACTTCTGGCCTCCAGAACTGAGACAAATTTGTGTGGTTAAGCCATTCAGTTTGTGGTACTTTGTTTCAGCAGCCCTAGAAAACTAACAGAGTAACCTTCCCCCATTTTCCACACCCTCAAAATGTGGTGTCCTTGCCATCAATAAAAAGTACTGTCCCTGACTGTAACCATGATAATAGCAATAAAGGACAGCCTAGAAAAAAGAAATGTGGCATAATTAAGGAAGTCATAAAAGGTTTCCCTGAGGAATTTTTAACCAAGCTAAAGCCTGAAGTAAAAGAAATTATTAACTAGGTAAAAAGAAAGGGATGAGCCTTCCAGGTAAAAGAAACAGCATATTTTCAAGCCCCTTACAAGAGGAACAGAAAAAATACAAGTGTCTGGCTCAAAATAATGTGTAATACGGTAGGAGATGAGTCTGGAGATCAGCTGGAATTCAGATTATGCAGAATTTGTTAGGCCATGTTAAGGACTTTGGATGTTATCTCAAAAAGCAATGACATGAGACAACTATTTAGTGCATGATAATATGATGAAATGTGAAATACTCAGCATCACCTATGAAGCATCCTTGCCAAAATAGTTGAAACTAAATCTAGTTAAGTTTTTACAGCTAGCTTCCATTTACAGGAAATATGGGAAAAAGAAAAACAAGTTAAATAATACCATAAGGAAGCAATCAGACAAATCTAAAATGTGGAACATTCCCAGTAACAACCAAGCCAGTCCAGTCAGTCAATGGCAAGAGAGAGAAAAAGAGAGGAAGAATACCCTATATGCAGAGACACAACAACCAAAGAGAATACATGGACCTTGTTTAGCTCCTAACTGGAACAACTCAACTGTAAAAAGGCATGTTTAAGCAATTTGTGAAATGTGAATACAGACTGGATATTAGATAATACTAAGGAATTATTTTTAGTTATTTTTACAATATTCTGTCTCTTCCCACTGAAGCTGTAATCTTGATAGCAGAGACCATACACAAAACAGGTATCCAGAACATGCTGGGTTTGTTTTTGTTTTGGCCGCACTGTGCAGCATGTGGGATCTTAGTTCCCTGACCAGGGAAGCGCAGGGTCTTAACCACGGGACCGCGAGGGAAGTCCCCACAATATGTTGCTGATGCTGGTGTTGAATCCTGGTATTTACAATTTAGGCAGAAGGTGAAAAAGCACTGGGAAATCATCTGTGGAACTACTGAATTTTTGAGTTGTGAATGACAAATGGAATTATCTAGCCAAAATAAATTCATGAGGAAAAGGACACAAAAATAGATCGTGGTAGAGCTGGTCTAGCACAGGCTCCTATGCCACGAGGCTCATGTTATACCTCTTTCAGTGCAGCTTATAGGGAGGTTCTCACAACTTCCAAGCCCTGTACAGCTCACAACTCAACTATTTCTCCTTCCCCCACTTGACTTTATATTCTTGCTCTTCCTCCCAACTCCATCTCCAGGCATTTTACTTTAGATTCACTTGACAAATTTCACTTTCCTTGGGTAAACTGCCAAAGGTACTGCTAACAAAGAAGAAGAATAATGAGTGGAGGAAAAAACATTTTAAAACCAAAGCAAAATTAGCAGTAACAACAACAACAGCTTCTGTTTCAAGCTTTTTCCAGATTTCTGTACCTAATTCATTCTCTTGGCTTTCATGAACACATTTTTTTTCCAAGTTCTGTCAACGGATACATAGTAGCTTTCTATCAATCATACAAGTCTCAAAGAAAAAAGGGTGTTAAGCCATTGGTACATAAAGAATCAGTGCTGCTGAAATACCCTCTCCTTCCCTTCCTTTTTTCCATCCTTCATATTTTCTTTTCAAAAATCATAGCTAAGGACTTCCCTGGTGGCGCAGTGGTTAAGAATCTGCCTGCCAATGCAGGGGACACAGGTTCAATCCCTGGTCTGGGAAGATCCCACATGCTGCGGAGCAACTAAGTCCATGCGCCACAACTACTGAGCCTGCGCTCTAGAGCTGACGAGCCACAGCTACTGAAGCCCACATGCCTAGAGCCCGTGCTCTGCAACAAGAGAAGCCACTGCAATGAGAAGCCTGCGCACCGCAACGAAGAGTAGCCCTCGCTCACCGCAACTAGAGAAAGTCCATGTGCAGCAAAGAAGACCCAATGCAGCCAAAAACTAAACTAATTAATTAATTTAAAAAAATCATAGCTAATATGAAGGTCAGAAATAAAAATATTATTAGTTATTATAAGCCTTTTATAACTAAACTGCAATTTAAATTGCTTTTAAAATTGTACATAGGTATTACTTTTAAAAAATATTACATTTTAAGTGCTCAGAACAGTGGGCACTAAGAATGGTTTGTAGCTGGACATCACCAAAAGCTGTGTGAGGGAGCACCTTGTTTCCACGTGCACTTGCAGTGGGAGCTGTGCGCAGGCCCTTGAAGACTTTGATATTTTCTTTATAAAATAAAGCTCGTTGTGAGCATTAAAAGAAAAAAATTACATTTTAGAAAACTGAATTATAGCTATCCAGTACTGTGGTTACCAAGATACAGAAAAATTGAGAACTCAGCCAGTATTCTTCTGGATTTGTAAGATAAGCCCAGCAACCCAAATATTAGTGGAAACAGATAGCTTAATATAGGCAATAAGGTATGTTATATCAAATACTCCAAAGAGGGATAATTATACAAGTACAAATGCATAGATATGTGGGATTTGGGAAGTATAAACCAAGTAGAGGAATATGTGTTTCTGGGACCTATTACATTGAAATAAGGGTTATCTTCTATTAAGTTCTTCCACTATGTAATATATTTATATTGCACATACATATCACTAAACCTTTTGGGGAGATATTACTGCCCATATTTTACAAAGAAGAAGAAGAAGAATTTGAACTTGAATATGAAGCTGTCCGATTCCAAGTTTACATTCTTTCCACTATAAAATAACATATATACATTCAGTTTAAAATTAGGAGGGGAAAACTTATGCTCTTTTATTCTATCTAACAGCAGCTCACTTTTACCATGTTCCATGATCAAGGCTGACATTCTGGTATGGCATAAGGGCTGAAAGCTGTTCTGATTAGTTGGGTATCTGTTGTTTGATTGGTGCCTATGCCATGCTGATCATTAAATATTTTGAATATCACACCTGTCCATGACACAGAACTCTGAGTTTTCAATCAAATACTTACTCAGACACTTGAAATCATCTAAAACCACTTCGTATGACATATTCCATGCCTACAGGTATCCTGGGTCTAAGATGTAGAACTACTACTTCTTTGCAAAATTTGGCTATTCTCTCTCTAGATAAGAACATGCTGAAATTCCCAAGTTTTATAGCAGAAGCTTAACATTTGCCATTTATATATACCAAAGCATGGAGCACATCTTTGAGTCAGTAGTACAAAATTACTATACTCTAGGTTTTTGCCAGTGAAAACCTTGAAATGGCATCCTGCCTTACTTGTTACAAGTCACACTTATAGCATTTGATATTTGGGAAATCAGTCTGACAGATACTACTCACACCTTCCTCAGTTCTTGCTATTAAATTAGATCACCAGAAAGGAATATATTTAGACATTAACTTATGCACTTAGATAGAAATGCCTAAACTGAGATTTATACACTTACATTCTTAGATTTTATCAAGATTCAATATACAGGAGGGATAAATTAGGAGTAGCATATACACACTATTATATATAAAATAGATAACCAGGGGCTTCCCTGGTAGCGCAGTGGTTAAGAATCCGCCTGCCAATGCAGGGGACACGGGTTCAATCCCTGGCCCGGGAAGATCCCACATGCCGCGGAGCAACTAAGCCAGTGCGCCACAACTACTGAGCCTGTGCTCTAGAGCCCGTGAAACACAACTACTGAGCCTGCGTGCTGCAACTACTGAAGCCCGCGTGCCTAGAGCCCGTGCTCCACAACAGGAGAAGCCACCGCAGTAAGAAGCCCGCGCACCGCAATGAAGAGTAACCCCCACTCGCCACAACGAGAGAAACCCCACAGGCAGTAACAAAGACCCAGTGCAGCCAAAAATAAATAAATAAAATAAATAAAATAAAATAAAATAGATAATCAACAAGAACATACTATATAGTACAGGGAACTCTACTCAATATTCTGTAATAACCTATATGGGAAAAGAATGGATATGTGTATTGGGTTGGCCAAAAAGTTCATTCAGTTAATGAATACATTGTTCAACAAAGTTCTTGACGAAAATGAAAAATGCCTTTTATTTTTACTTAAAACCGAATGAACTTTTTGGCCAATCCAATATGTACATAACTGAATCACTTTGCTGTACATCTGAAACATAATATTGTAAATCAACTATACTCCAAAATAAAATTAAAATTAAATAAAAAATAAAAATTTTAAAAAAGAAAAAATAAAGTACATAGGAATTTTAGAAAGATTCAATATACAAAATGACCATATAAAAAAAGGAAGAAATGGTGTAAATATTTCAAGGACAAATCTAAACGTCATCATAAAGAAGCATGATATATTTCTGAGAACTTCATACTCCAGATTTATTTATAAGTTAGTTATACCAAAATCAGTTTGCCTAACTGATATATATAAAATGTTGTACAGGCTCCCTCAACTGGTTAAGATGTAGAACTACCAAAAAACATGCTGCATCAAGTTGACTTTATCATCCTCTTCAGAAATTTCTGTAACCCCAGCTTCAGATCGAAGAACAGACATGATGTCATTAGATAATTTGCCAAAGCCATTCTGTAAACATATATTTGCTAATTCTTGCCACTCTTCTAGGGAGCAAAATGGATCATTTATCATAAGATGTTCAACTGCATCTGAGGAAATAAAAATACAATATTATAATATAGCACTTATTTGATAATCCATACTTAGCAATTCTTCAAAAATAAAGAGATATCATTTCAACTCCATTACTATTAGACCTGATTCCTTTAAGTGTAACGTGGAGTGCCTAGTCGAGCTCATAGTAAGTACTGAAGTGTTAGTTCCTTCTCCTCCTCCTTTTTCATTAACCTTTTCATGCCTCAATTCAACTCTCCACCATTTCTCACATTACCTATTCCTCCACTCATCTTGGTAAGGTCAGCAGATGCTGAAGGCTGAAAGGAAGGGAGCTCAGAAAAGTGAAGAATGTGGGCTCAGCCTTATTCACAGTCTATAAGGTACCACTAGGAACTATCAAACAAATCTGATGGTCAAGTTTTCATGATCCTTCAAACACTTTTATAAATGCCCTATAGTGCTAACCTAAGGGTTTAAAAAACTTTGGCAAAACCTCCATCCTATCTCTAGACAGAGACCTCTTAATGATGGGCCTGCTTTAACAAATATTTTTCTAAAGGAAATAAAAGAAGGATTTTGTTTATTAAAGAAAACTAATGATATTATTTACTTTTGAAAATCAATTATAGTGACCCTCTTTGGAACTATTTATGGAACTCGTTTATCTACTACCTGCATTACTTATAATACTTGATGAAAGAGGATCTCTATTCAGGTTATTGTAATCACTATCATTTTATTTCTACCATGATTACTATTTTTCTATCAAATAAAATATTTTAGTTGATATCTGTAATGATAATTTCTAAATTATCTTCCCAACTATGTTTTCATGTAATTTACTATTCTTTCTTTGGCCCCATATGATAATTTAAAATCAATCTGTCTGCTCAAGTTTCTATATTAAATTAGAGAAAGGAAAGAAAAAAGTGAGATCTAATTAGTTATTCCTGATCCCACTCCAGAGTGAGGTTCAGAGTAAATAATATATGTAAATAATATTTTCATATATATTTGGTTTAGGAATAAAAAACATAAAGTTTATCTAAATAACACTTTAAAAAATATATATAAATTATTAAATATACACATGTTAATATATATAAAGAGTTTACAGTAGTCATAGCTATTATAATTATTATGATGTTACCTTCAAGCTTCAGAAAGAGTCTCTCTTCATTCTAATTCTCTCAACAAATATATACTACTGCCAACAGATTATTATTAACATGGTAATCTTTACATTTATAAACACCTAAAGTTAACTCTTGCCAAGAATAAACTCTTAGGAAGATAGAGTTAACTCAAACATAATAATCTTGAACCTTTCCCTAAATAACCCACTACTATTTCTTTCACTACAAAATTTTACTTCACTTACCTTTCCCATCTTTATTTATTTCTTGAAGTAGCTTAAGGCCAACTTTTTTCATATCTACAGAGAACAGGTGAAGTACAGCAAGACCAAAAGATAAATATGGTGGTTTCCCATTCCATTCTTTAGTGAGAGACTGAATTAATTCAGTGTGGGGACATAACTTTATTAGCTGCATCAGGTCATCTGAAAGCAAAAATGAAAAACTGTGTCTCAACATCCTAATATGATACATCAACTAGAAACTGGGACTAGCTAATGTCTATATTTGCCAATCAACTCTTCTTTTTCCAATCCTTCCAAAGCCCTCAATGAATTCAACATTACTATCTCCAATCCGAAAAAGAAAAAAAAAAATCATACTCAGCATAGGAGAAAACAAAGGAAAACTACCTAAACATAGTACCAGGAAAAAAAATTTATCAGAGAACAGTCTTGGAAAGAAATGTGGTATTAAAAAAAGGACCAGGTTGACAATCACGAATCCTGAATTCTAATCATAGCTCAATCAGTCACTTAATCTTTTGGACCTCAGTTTTTGCATCTTAAAGTGCTAGAATTAGTATCTCCACAATTTCTAAGCTCCCATCTAATACTACATTATTTTTGTCTACATCTTGTTGCTCATTTGGGGGCCAACTTCTACTGAGTATATCTTTCTTGCTGTGCCTTGAACAGAAAAGGGGCTCAGTAATTTTTCCTAAAAATATCAAGTATTTAGAAACCCAAATATGAAGATTTTAAGAAGCTGCTAGTTCAAGTAGCTAGAGGTTGAGCCATATGAAGTTGCCTACACTTGACCATTTTTTACTTCAAAAAAAAAAGCAATTTCATATGGTTTAATCTACTAGTTAACCATTCAGATAATCTAAAGCTACAATCATGATTTATATTCTTAAATTTATAAACTTTGTGTTAACTTACTAAATTTTTTTAAGTAAAAATATTCTTGAGCCACAACAGAGGTAATTTTCAGAATAATTTTTGAGAGCATTTCAAGAACTACATGTAAACATACCTGCACTCTAAAAGGTAATACAAGGTAATCTAGTGTTTATTAAACACATATTTATTGTACTGTGAACTTACATATATTAAATTACTACACCTAATATTCAGTATAAGTCAGATATTATTATTCTCACATTACAAGTGAGGAAACAGGCTTAGAGAGGTTAGTTTTCCCAGAATTAGACACACAGTCTAAAGAAGAACAGTTCATCTGACCCCCAAAGTCCATGACCTTCCAATCTGTGGTGCTGCTCCTCCAAAATAATAAATATGTATGTGTGTGTGCATTGTGTGTATGTATATATATATACATGCATACACACACAGAGAGAGAGAGAAGGAAAGAGAAATGGTAAAAGATGAAGCAAGGAATAGCAGAATATAATTCTATATCAATGAAGTCAAATAATTTTTTAAAAATTTTCCCTAGAAAAGAGGTAGAAGTTTATGATTTGGGTCGCTCAATCTGGCCTCCACTAAGGTGAAGTTATTTATATAGGACAACCCTGTCTCCAACATTTCATAACTCATCCATCTCTCTCCATTTCATTCAATCAAGTATTCAAATACTCTTCTCCATTAATTGATTAACCAATATTTACTCCATTATGTACAAGATATGGTCTCTGACTAATTAGAAAGGACACAAGTTCAAATCCTATGAACCTACCCCTCTACTTACTTCAGAATGCATTTCCTTATTCCTTGGTTTGACATGTAATAATGATCGTTATTTATCTTGTATGTTCTATTTTAATAAGGTTATAAGGGTCTATATATCAACCATGGTACTGTTTAACTCACATATACCTAGATACTTAGAACAGTGGTTCTCAAAATATGGTCTAGGGTCCATAAAGTCAGAACTATTTTCATAAAAATACTAAAATTTGCCTTTTTTATTCTCCTTCTCTCACAAATATACAGTGGTGTTTTTCCAGAAGCTACATGACATATTACAATAGACTGAATATAGGATCAGATATGGGAAGCCAGCTATCTTCTACTAAACCAGACATTACAGAGATTTACAAAAATGTAAAACAGTGTCACTCTTTTCCTTAAATTGTTTAGCTTTGGAAAAGTTACTTTTCATAAAAATATTTTACGTATGGCAATACATAATTGGTTTATTGCTGTTGGTTGTTTTTGTTTTTGTTTTTGGCCTTGCGGCACAACTTGTGCTTAGTTCCCCAACTAAGGATTATTAAACCTGCACCCTCAGCAGTGAAAGCACAGGGTCCTAACCACTGGACAACCAGGGAATTTCCTATTGTTATTTTAAACGTGAAATTTTGCCATTTGCAGCAACATGGATGGACTTGGAGGGCATTTTGCTAAGTGAAATAAGTCAGACAAAGAAAGACAAATACTGTATGATCTCACTTAATATGTGGAATCTAAAAAAATAGATGCATCTGACTCACCTCACTCAGCTGTACCTGGGGAAGAGCCAGCGGACCAGCCTGCAGACTGATGTGACACTGCCCTGGCTGGAGACCCTGATTATATCCCACAATAAGCTGAGAAGCCTGCCCTTGCTGGGATGGGCACTGCCGGCACTCAACACCACGGACGTCTCCTTCAACGAGCTGGCCTCGTTGTCTCCTGATACCCTGAATGGCCTGAGCCACCTCCAGGAGCTCTACCTGTGTGGCAATAGGCTGCAGACTCTGCCCCCCAACTCCTCTCCCACCCCCCCACCCCCCCAGCTCCTGGCACCCACGCTCCAGCTGAAGAAGCTCAACCTGGCTGAAAACCAGTTGAGAATAGAACGAAACAGAAACAGACTCACAGATATAGAGAACAAACTAGTCATTACCAGTGGGGAGAGGGAAAGGGGGAGGGACAATTTAGGGGTAGGAGATTAAAAGGTACCAACTATTAAGTATAAAATAAGCTACAAGGATATATTGTACAACACAGGGAATATGGCCAATATTTTATAATAACTATAAATGGAGTATAACCTTTAAAAATTGTGTATCACTATATTGTACACCTGTAACATATAATATTGTACATCAACTATACTCCAATAAAAATTTTTTTCTGGTTTAATTTCTTTTTTGTTAAAGTCTTTATTGAATTTGTTACAATATCGCTTCTGTTTTCTGTTTTGGTTTTTTTTTTGGCCGCAAGGCATGTGGGACCTTATCTCCTGCACCAGGGATCGAACCCACACCCCCTGCATTGGAAGGCAAAGTCTTAACCACTCACCACCAGGGAAGTCCCTGGTTTAATTTCTAATAGGATAAATATCAATTGGTAGAACCCACATAGACAAAAACTCTTTGGGATCTTCAATGTTTTTTAAAACTATGAAGGAGACCTGAGACCAGAAGGTTTGAGAGCCTCGGATCTAGAATAACCCAGTTTCTAGATTGTTTCTAGCCTCAGAGTCTAGAATTCCATATCTAGAATATAACCAGACAGGTACATTCACTTGTTTAATGACGATGGGGAAGGTGAACAAACAAATCATTTCAGGCTTTATTCTAGAAATCATTAGGGAGGAAAAACGAAGTGTTTTTCCTTCTAAAACAGATGCTCTATGAGTCAGATTTATGCTTTTGGAACAAAAGACCTTTTTAGGACTTCACCGTTTTTGTTCTGTTTCTTTGATTTGTAAATGTAAAGCTGACAGTCTAAATCTGAGAAAGACCATTTTCTTCTGAAACCAGAAAGTATTAACAAACTGAGTCTGTTCCCTGAGGCCAAGGATGATCCTTTGGAAAGCTGTGGTTGTTTGTCATTAAAAAGTAAAATAAGCAGAGTAATTTTTCAAACATTGTTTCTACCTTTTAAGCTTAATTTTCCTCAGGTTATTATTATCTTATGATGTTGTACTAAATAAATTCTGAGGATAAATATCAAGGTTCTAATTACATAGGAGAGTTAATATTTCTTACATTAGTACAATATACAGTTGTCCCTTGATATCCACGGGGTTTGGTTTCAGGACCCCCTGCAGATAGCAAAATCTGAGTATGCTCAAGTCTCTTATATAAAAAGTCTCTTATACAAAATGGCATAGTAATTTCATATAACCTATACACATCCTTCCATATACTTTAAATCATCTCTGGATTACCTAATACAATGTAAATAATATGTAAATAGTTGCAAATACAATGCAAATGTGATGTAAATAATTGCTGGTGTACAGCAAACACAAGTTTTGCTTTTTAGAACTTTCTGGAATTTTTTTTCCCTCAAATATTTTCAATCTGAAGTTCACTGAATCCATGGATGTGGAACCCATGAATATGGAGGGCTGACTGTATAATTATTTTACAGTGTAACGCACTACTAGAGGAACAGGATAATATGATAATGCGTCAATCATATTTCTGTATACTCATGCAAGGCAAATTTTGCAAGCAAAAAAAGAAACTTCACATTTCATTCAATAAAAATTCCAAGAGTAATTAAAACCTTGATTTCTTGACTAAAATAATTCTATGGAAAAATAATACTTAACACAGAACTGAATCTGTATAAATTAGATAATATTAATAAAATATATAATTCATTCAACAAATATTGTGTCATAACTACTCTGCCAGATTCTGTTCCATCGCTGTGTCTATACAGGCAAATTACATACCGGTCTGTGCCTTAGCCTCTCTTTGGACACAGTTATTTTTCATCTATAAAATAGGGATGGGCTTCCCTGGTGGTGCAGTGGTTGAGAGTCCGCCTGCCGATGCGGAGGACATGGGTTCCAGCAACGGGAGAGGCCACAACACTGAGAGGCCCGCGTACCGCAAAAAAAAAAAAAAAAAAAAAGGATAATAACAAACCTAGTTCATAGAGTTAACATAAGGATTAAGTGAGATAAGGCATGTAAAAAGCTGAACTATAGCTATTATTACACTAATAATATCGGGCATGCTGTTACATAATGAATGACAAAAATTAATAACTCTAAAAAACAGATTCTAAGTAAAAGTCAATTTACTCTTTGAAAATGATCAGATTCGACGACCATAAAAGATTCTTCTTCCTGGAAAAATGTGACCTAAAAGTGCTATATTTTGTTCCATTGTGCAATTTCTTAGAACTGGAGTACACAGCTTGCAAAATCAGGATTGACATAGGCCTGGGACATGGGGATATGTCAGGACTGCCTGTACATTAAGGCTACTGCTGAACTAGACTATAATAAGAGATCAGCTCATTCAACTAGGGTCACCCTGGGGCTTCCCTGGTGGCGCAGTGGCTGGGAGTCTGCCTGCCGATGCAGGGGACACGGGTTCGAGCCCTGGTCTGGGAGGATCCCACATGCCGCGGAGCGACTGCGCCCGTGAGCCATGGCCGCTGAGCCTGCGCGTCTGGAGCCTGTGCTCCACAACGAGAGAGGCCGCGATAGTGAGAGGCCCGTGCACCGCGACGAAGAGTGGCCCCCACTCGCTGCAACTAGAGAAAGCCCACGCACAGAAACGAAGACCTAACACAGCCAAAAATAAATAAACAAAATTAAACAAACAAACAAACAAAAAACTAGGGTCACCCTAAGGTCCACAGTTCTCTCAGATCACTGCCCAGCTGCAACCTAGATGTTTCAAACTTTTTAAATCAACATTATTTCACTAATTCTTCATTTCTAATGCTTATATTATAGTTCAGAATGATATATATAAGTTCAGTTACTTTTAAAAAATCCTTTAAGTAGCATGGTCCAAATATCTGCAAGTTTACTAAATGTTTATATACTGAAGAAATATAAAATGTATTTGAATGTCCACCATCAAAGTCAATCAGCTTCAGCTTACCTGTTTTCACTAAAAATTACAAAAGAAATCTACTTACCGGTATACACAAAAAAAGCTTTATAATGTGTAAGTCCAAAATATTGCCTACTATCATGGGTGATCTTACAATTCAAGTCCAGAATTCGAATGTATACAGATAACAGGCTTTTTCACTTACCAGAAGTAAAGTCCTTGAACTGTTGTATGTATTCCATGGCCCCTTGAATTTGACCCTGTTTACACAGGCAAAGAAGAGCTTTCTTGCGCAGGCCACATTCACGATAGATAATCTGAGCTAAAGCCAGACACTTGGCCTTGTTATAAGTATCCTGCTCCCCATAATCAAAAATCACATCCCCAGCCTCCTCAGAAAATGTCAGCCTAGAGCAAGCAGATCAACAGGGCACACATTAGTGAGCTCTTGATGAATGGATGAGAATGAAATATTTGAAAATTCAGCACAGTAGAACTGGATTTTCTATGGTCTATAAGGATTCCAAGTTAGTAGGCAACTGATGAAATTAAACATATGCAAGACTTAACAACAAGAACAAAACCAATCAGCATGTCTTCCTTTGGGGGAAGTAATTTTGGTGAAACTGAGCTCAACTTTTAAAAAAATCTACAAACAAGGTTAAAATTCTCCTGAAAAGATTGGTGGGATTTAAAATTTCAAGGTAAACAAAAATTCTCTCATAATTGAGGCTCTCAATATTCTTAGCTGTTATGTAGATTCCAACACCCTGCAGAATGTAAGAACTTATTAAATGTTGGTTAAAGATAGTGACAAAATCTTTAGCTCAAAATTACCAACAGATCTTGCAAGCATTTGTACTAAAACGAAAACAGAAAGTGCGACAGCAGTTGTTTTTTTTTTTAATTGTCATAGATTTGAGAGAAACAACGGGGGGAATAAAGGGACTTGACGGTGTCTATTAGGAGAGACTGAAGAAACAGTTCTTTTGAGATGGCTCAAGTAAGTAGATTTCACTTTTCATCAATTTTAGTGCGCCACCTTCATACACAATTGAAGGGAACCATCTGTACTACTAACTCCACCTAGAAACTATCAGCATAAGCCAAAAAACATCTGGGTATCATTAAAGATATCACTTCTAATTACTGGCTGTACTGAAACTGGGCTTTATTGTTTGGGTGTTTTTTGGCCACGTCATGCAGCATCCAGAATCTTAGTTCCCTGACCAGGGATCGAACCCGTGCTCCCTGCATTGGGAGCATGGAATCTTAAACACTGGACTGCCAGGGAAGTCCCATAATTATATTTTTAATTAATAGCTACAGAATAACAACAGTCACATAATATTAGTGTCTGTATACATGTAATATAATGCCAATAACAATAAAATGAAATCCTGAAACTCCTACAAAATGTCTCTCTATTGAAAATTAAGTAGAAAAAGCCCTCTGTGTTTGTTGGGGCAGGCAGCAGAGAGGTGGGTTTAAAAGCAAAAGGCAGGGCTTCCCTGGTGGCGCAGAGGTTGAGAGTCCGCCTGCCGATGCAGAGGACACGGGTTCGTGCCCCGGTCCGGGAAGATCCCACATGCCGCGGAGTGGCTGGGCCCGAGAACGATGGCCGCTGAGCCTGCGCGTCCGGAGCCTGTGCTCCACAATGGGAGAGGCCACAACAGTGAGAGGCCCACATACCACAAAAAAAAAAAAAAAAAAAAAGCAAAAGGCAG
The DNA here is from genome assembly GCF_949987515.2 of Delphinus delphis. NCBI lineage: Eukaryota > Metazoa > Chordata > Mammalia > Artiodactyla > Delphinidae > Delphinus > Delphinus delphis. The sequence goes on along the minus strand of NC_082694.2, from coordinate 44,152,543 downwards.
CTCCTGAGTACAAATCAATTATTTAGGAAGCAATTCCCCGACTTCCACATTTTAATACCAAAATATAACTTTTGGTAGTTAAAGCCACAACGTTTCCTGAGACTGAACAAGTCATTATTTCAGTTGTTGTAGTGACTGCATTACTGGACCAACATGAAAATACCAGTATCTTAGTATTTATTTCTTATTAATACCATTATTTCATTATTTTCAGTGGTCACCCTCACGATGCTGTTCCACCTGAGAGAAGGCCAGAGTTGAGACTAAGGTTTGCTCTGCCTTCGTTTGTCACTTTCCAAAAGGATGATCAGAAGCAAAGAGTATGATTAAAAAGAAAATTATCCAAAAGGAGGAGGAGGATCAAGCCCCAAAATGGAATTGGCCCCAAAGGAAAAGCAGGCGGCGGGTGGTAGTGGGGGGTGGGGTGGTGTGTGTGTGTGTGTGTGACGGGGGTCAGGGGGTGAGAAAAACAAGGATTCTAGCCCTGGGGTAAAAGAGGTAGCAGTCAGACACCCAAAACAAGGTTTTGCCTTGTTTTCAGTCTGTAGCACATTTTCAGTAGTAGTCATCCAATAATTTTTTTGAAAAAGGCCAGATTTTTGTTTTTATGAGTTTCTAATGGAGACCTGAAATGTATGAATAGGTATAATCCACAGTTATCCAAAGCCTTCTAATTTTAGTGCATAGTTTTACCACACAGTTCCATCAAAGCTTAAGAAAAAATAAAAATGCTGCCAGAAGATTCAAATCTAATATTTTAAAATTAATCACTACCAATATGGTATGGAGTAAAGCCGTAATGATTTTTATAGTGTCTAAGGTATCTAAATAGAAGAAACTCAAAACATGGAAAATCCAAACAATATTAATTAGCTCATGAATGCTCTAGAGTTGAGTGGGTTAAAGAAAATTGTCCTATTTAGAATAAAGACATTTATGCTAAATGGTATGTCCAGAAAAATACAGAAATACAAATATGAATAATTCAGGAAAAATGCAGTGGTATTTTCCCACTTTATGCACTCAGGGAAATGCATAAGAGTTTAAATTCTTACAACTAAGAGGTAGAATAGGCCAAGTATACGTAAGGAAATTAATCTTGTCTGAAGTGTCTTTGCACTAGATAACAGGTGTTAGTAATGAACATGCACTTTCTGATGCTGTCCTCATGCCTGCACCATTTCCAGGGCTCCCTGACAAGTACTTTTTGTGGGGAGTGTAGAAGTGTGACCAGGCAGAGAAAGAAAGGAGGAGGCAAAGGCTGAAAAGAGGGGTACACATATGAAGAAGTTTCCTAAAACAGGAATTACGTGAACATAATTATTATTATGTGAATAATTAATTACTGTGTGAACAGTAAGTGAAGGCATAACAAGACAGGGTGAGAGAAAGCTACTTTGCGCTGGGAAACAATAGTGAGATCATCCCAGGGCAGTTTTATGACTATCCACAGTTGTGCAGGGAAATGATGAATTTGAAATGGGTAGCAGTAGGTAGTAGTATGCAAACTTGCCATTTTTGTTTGGGACATTTCTAAGTCATGGATTTGTTATTTAGGGAGTGCTTACATTTGTCCATCTACTCCCTTATGATACAATTCTTAAAGATGAGAACTGTACCTATTCTATGTCCCTATGCATTTAGAGCCAAGAAAGCATAGCCCTCAGGCTGCAAAACAAGAAGGCCATGGCTACTAGAGAGAAGACAGGGAGGCCTTTCGTCACTCTGCCTTCCAATACTCACAGCCCAACCCATGCCCACATAGACCCAGCAAAAGGAGCTGTTATCTATTTCCAGATTGATCTTCATAAGCTGGTAGACACAGTTTTGGTGCCTACTCAGGTCCCCTTTACTGTGCCAGTGCCCCTTCTCCAGCTGATTATTGACAGCTCATAGCTGCCCCTCCTCCAAAGAATTGCCTTCAGCTGACTGGAGCCACCTCACCTAGAAAGTTATGCCTATCTTTCAACCCCTTAGTAATCTAGAGCTGACGACTGACTAGTAAGGGATAAAAGCCAGTCCCATAAAAAAGCGGTAACAACTTTGCGGTATGGCTTATGCTCCACAGCTCTCTCTTTATAATACTAATACTAGACTTCACCTGAGTTCACATCCTTGCTTGGCTCTTTCCCTATCCTGTCTCACTCCTTCCGTTATAAAATTTCCCAAGCAGTAAATGACATCAGCTAAATCCAGGTATCATACTCTCTTCAAGGGCATAGGGAGCCTGAGTGCCAAAAATATTCCCCTTTGCCCCATTATTTAGCAATAGTCCTGCCTTCTCATGATAAAGTCAATCAGGACTTCCAGACTCACAGAGCCTAAAGTTGCAGGCAAGGGAAGCACAAACTCCCTGTGCTGATGGTTCATTCTAAGTGTCAACTTGATGTTGTTGGTCAAATAATATCAAGTTGACACTTGATATTATTTGACCAACAACAGATATTTGGTCAAATATTATTTTGGGTGTGTCTGTGAGAATGTATTTGAAGAGAGTAACATTTTAACTGACAGGCTGAGTAAAGCAGATTGCTCTCCTGAATGTGGGTGGCCCTCATCCAATCGGTTAAAGGCCTGAATGGTACAAAAAGGATGACTCTTCCTCAAGAAAGAGGGAACTCCTCCTGCCTGACTACTTAGCTGGGACATCAGTCTTTCCTGCCTTTGGGTCTCAAGGCTGCCGGCTTTCGGACTGGAAGTTACAGCATTGACTCTCTTGACTCTCTGCATTGCTGATTGCAGATCTTGGGACTTCTCAGCCTCTATAATCATATGAGCCAATTTTTTATTTATATATATTTTTTCTGTTTCTCTGGAGAATCCTGACTAACACACTCTCCAAGCAGGCTCCTGGGAGTAATAGTTGAGCAGGGCCACTCTTCATTTCCCAGACCCAAGTATTCTACGTATTGGGAATACAGCACTATATAATTATCATTGGTTTAAGGAGTACATGTCTTCCTAAAGGATGTTCCTCTGTCTTCAAAAGATGAAGTGACAAGTTGGCATCACCTGGACACCATCTGAACCTTCCATGAACCAAATTTGGGTTTGTTTTTTTTTCTTCTCCTGTCTGTTGGTCTTTGGTAACCCCACCCTTGCATGAGCCCATAGGTGTGAGCTGTGGAAGTAGTGTCCATCAGGCAATGGTAGTTGACATGGAGTCTGGGCCACTTTTTCATGAAGCTTACTTGTCTGGGTAGTCCCAAGACAACTGAACACTGTTAGTGGGTAAATCAATAACCATGGTTTATAAATGGGAAAAGAATTTGGGGACTTCCATGGCGGTCCAGTAGTTAAGACTCTGTGCTTCCACTGCAGGGGGCACAGGTTTGATCCCTGTTCAGGGATCTAAGATCCAGCATGCCATGCAGCATGGCCAAAAAAAACAAAAAAGAATTTCGAAAAGAATAGATATGTGTGTATATGTGTACCTGAATCACTTTGCTGTACACCTGAAACTAATACAACATTGTTAATCAACTATACTCCAACATAAAATCAAAATCAAGAAAAAAAAAAAAGATGGTTTGATAAAGGCATGGTAACCACAGTCATTCTACCAGACAAGCTATCAAGACCAAAACTGTAAGTAAGAAGAATCTATAATGAGTTATAGAGAAAGATAATGAGTACTAATTAATATGTATGAATCTCAAAATAAATGTAAGTGAAAGAAGCCAGACCAAGAAGAGAAAAGAATATACAATGTGTGATTCCATATATATAAAATTCTAGAAAACGAAAACGAATCTAGAATAACATGAAGTAGATCAGTGGTTATTGAGAGGTGGTGGAATGAAGGAGGAGGCATTACAAAGGTACATAAGGAAACATTTGAGGGTCATGGATATGTTTATTATCTTGATTGTGGTGATGATTTCATGGATATATATATATATATGTCAAAACTTAAATTGTACACCTTAAATATGTGCGGTCTACTGTGTATCAATTGTGTCTTCATAATGCTGTTTTTAAAAAACTAATCAAATTGTACACTTTAAACATGTATAGGTTATTCTATGTAAATTATATCTCAATAAAGTTGTAAAAAAACCGAATTACAGCCCTAGGACCTAGCAACAAGGGCTATAGTTCCTCCTGCTAACCCTCCTCTTATAAGTTTCCCCAAGAATTGACTACAAAATCCTAGAGAAGATATGCCTGGATGGAGTGAACTTAATGTGAGAAGCATATAGATCTGTATTGTGCAAATGGTTGACTAAGGCAGATGCTGTTTTGGCGTCCTGCCCAAAGCCTCCTTACTGGGCCAACGTACCCTTCCCCAGCTGCTCTGGGTGTTGGCTGCCAGTGGCTCACAGGTCCTTCCCTTCCATAGGGAATTGCCCTGGGCTAGTGGGAGCCACCATGCCCAGACTTATGTATTCCCATCTAGGCAGCCCACAGCCCTTGACTGACTGATGGAGAAGAAAGGAAGGCTGGCCCCTTGCCTCAAGTGAGAACAGCTCTGTGATGTGTTTTATGCTTCAGAGCCAACCCGCTATAAGTAAGGCCAAGGTTAGAACTTGCCTGAGGTCATGTCCTTGCTTGGCTATTTCCCCTTCCCTGTTCTGTTTCACTCAGTCCCTTATAGGTTTTTCTTCAGAAGCCCTCCTTCTATCAACCATGTACACCCAAATTCCTGTTTCAGGCTTTGGTTCCAGGGAACCCAATCTAAGGGAACCCCGGTACAAATCTGCCAATTTGTGCCGAGACTCAACTCCAAGAAGCCACCTCCTGCCTGTCCTTGCTGGTTTGTATTTTCTTTTAAATGCTACCTAAGGTCCATGTCCCTCCTGCTTACAAGTTTTCTCCTGGGTTTACCCTTTACATGTATCCACAGCCTGCCTGAAAACAGGTTCCTGCCTTATCCCTCTGAGCAGCATGATACTGATCAATCCTTTTCTATCCTTACCTATCAACTTCCATGCACCATTAAGTGGTCATGAAACATCTTGTCAGCTGCCTTGAGTCAACTCCTGATCTGGGCTCATTGTGACTGGGCTCTATTACTCCATCCATGAATGCTTAGTAAATACTTTGTGACTGATTAGTTGCAACAGAGATTTGAAATAAATGCTCAAATAATGTACTGATAAGAAAACTATTAAAATTTGAAAACAAAAAACTTTATTAAGCAAATTTCAAAATTAAGTTAAAAGTTTAACTTTGCTTACCTTTCCTGGGTGACCCAATTGATAACTAAATCTAAACGTTTTTCAGATAATCCACATTTGATTCCTTCCAGGGTTAGTTCTGCATCAACAGGATGTTTAAAAGCATGACTTATGCTAAAGATAGCCTCAAAAAATAAGAGTAATGGGAAAGGCTTTCCTCTAGTTTTTCCAACAGCTACAAAGAGAAGAAAAGTTTTTGAGTCAAATACTTTTAAGTAATAGTTTGCTTTTCCTTACTTCATATTCTTATTTTCATCTCATTGCATTTTCTAAAAATTTTAATCTAAAATTACGTATTTATAATTTTTAAGTAATGCTTGTGGATTAAACTTTATATTTTGGATAATGACTAAATATCATATGCTATGTGAAAACCTAGGCAGAGGTTGGAGTGATGGGTCTACAAGCCAAGGAACGCCAAAGATTGCTGACAGCTACCTAGAAGCTAGGAGAGCAGCATGGAATGGAAATCTACTTCAGAGCCTCCAGAAAAAGTTTAAAAAGCTATAAAATGGGAATTCCCTGGCAGTCCAGTGGTTAGGACTCAGCGCTTTCACTGGCATGGGCCTGGGTTCAATTTCTGGTCAGGGAACTAAGATCCTGCAAGCTGCATGGTACAGCCAAAAAAAAATTTCTTTTATTTAAAATTTTTAAAAAGCTGAAAGAATATACTACCAGCAGACCTGTACTATAAGAAAGGTTAAAGGTAGTCCTTCAAGCAGAAGGAAAATGACACAAGACAGGAAAACAATCTACACAAAGGAATAAAGACCAGAAATGGTAAATGCTATGAATATAAGCATTTAGAAGTAGAGTTGATCCCTGAACAACGCAGGGGTTAGGGGCGCTGACCCCCACTCAGTCAAAAATCCATGAATACGTGTATCCACATGGGTCCTCCATATCCACAGTTCCACAACCACAGATTAAACCAATGATGGGTCATGTATTACTATAACAAGTATTTATTGAAAAAAATCCACCTATAAGTGGACCTGTGCAATTAAAATTCATGTTGTTCAAGGATCAAACTGTATACTGTTTTTAAATTATTATTATTATTTTTTTTTGGCGGTACTCAGGCCTCTCACTGCTGTGGCCTCTCCCGTTGCGGAGCACAGGCTCCGGACGCGCAGGCTCAGCGGCCATGGCTCACGGGCCCAGCCGCTCCGCGGCATGTGGGATCTTCCCGGACCGGGGCACGAACCCATGTCCCCCGCATCGGCAGGAGGACTCTCAACCACTGCGCCACCAGGGGATGCATGAAGTAGTACATAATCACCTGAGTGTAGAATGTGATAAGTTAAAGATATAACCCATAAAGCCTAAAGCAACAACCAAAATAAGACAACAAAGAGTTATAGGCTCATAAATCAACAAAGGAGAAAAATGGAATCATAAATAAATTCAAATAATCCAAAAGAAGGTAGAAGAAGAGAAAAAAAATAACAGAGATGAGAAAAAACAGAAAACAAATAAAAGTCAACCATGTCAACAATCACATTAAATGTAAATGATCTGAACACCCCAATTAAAAGACAAATATTGTCAGACTGTATAAAAAAGCAGGATCCAAGTACATGTTGCCTAGAAGACACTGACTTTAAATACAAAGACACAAATTAAGTAGATTAAAGTAAAAGTATGGAAAAAAGATACACCATGCTAATACTAATCAAAAGAAAGATGGAATCACACTTCCAATTTCAAAACTTACTACAAAACTACAGTAATCAAGATAGTATGATTGCACAGGATGGACATCTAGAGCAACAGAATAGAATTAAGAGTCTAGAAAAAAACCTCAAACATTTATGGTTAATTGATTTCTTACAAAGGGGGGCCAAAACCGTTTAATGGGTAAAGAGAAGTCTTTTCAACAAATGGTGCTAGGAAAACTGGATATCCACATGCAAAAGAATGAATTTGGACCCCTATCTCACACCAAACAAAAAATTAACTCATAGTAGACCACAGACCTAAATGAATAAAACTCTTAGAAGAAAACATAGGATCTTAAGTTAGGCAAAGATTTCTTAAGATACAAAACCAAAAGCACAGCCATTAAAAAAGATCGGTAAATGGGACTTCATCAAAATTAAAACCTTTTGCACCTCAAAAAACACCAACAAGAGGGACTTCCCTGGCGGTCCGGCAGTTGGGACTTTGCCTTCCAGTGCAGGGTGGGTGGGGGTTCGATCCCTAGTAAAGGAGCTAATATCCCACACACCTCGTGGCCAAAAAACCAAAACATAAAACAGAAGCAATATTGTAACAGATTCAATAAAGACTTTAAAAATGGTCCACATCAAAAAAAATTTAAAACAAACAAATGAACAACAAAAAAACCACCAACAAGAAAGCAAAAATGCAATTCACAGACTAGAAGAAAATATTTGCATATCATCTATCTGATAAGGGATTTTTACCTGGAATTAAAAAGAGCACTTGCAACTCAATAATAAAAGCACAAATAAAACAATTATCAAATGGGCAAAGAATAGACAATTCTCCAAAGAAGATAAAATGGCCAACAGGCACATGAAAAGATGCTCAACATTGTTAGTCATTCGGGATATGCAAATTAAAACCACAATGAGGAAAAAAAAAACGAGATACCACTTCACACAGATTAGAAAGACTTTAATCAAACTGACACGCAAAAAAAAAAAAAAAAAAAAAAAAAAAAAAGACAGACATTGGGCTTCCCTGGTGGCGCAGTGGTTGAGAGTCCTCCTGCCAATGCAGGGGACACAGGTTCGTGCCCCAGTCCAGGAAGATCCCACATGCCATGGAGCGGCTGGGCCCGTGAGCCATGGCTGCTGAGCCTGCGCGTCCGGAGCCTGTGCTCCGCAAGGGGAGAGGCCACAACAGTGAGAGGCCCGCATACCGCAAAAGAAAAAAAAAAAAAAAAAAAGAGAGACATTACATGTACCAAAATGTTCACTGCAGCTCTACTTACAATAGCCCAAAGATGGAAACAACCTAAGTGTCCATCATCGGATGAATGGATAAAGAAGATGTGGCACATATATACAATGGAATATTACTCAGCCATAAAAAGAAACGAAATTGAGCTATTTGTAATGAGGTGGATGGACCCAGAGTCTGTCATACAGAGTGAAGTAAGTCAGAAAGAGAAAGACAAATACCGTATGCTAACACATATATATGTAATCTAAGAAAAAAAATGTCATGAAGAACCTAGGGGTAAGACAGGAATAAAGACACAGATCTACTGGAGAACGGACTTGAGGATATGGGGAGGGGGAAGGGTGAGCTGTGACAAAGCAAGAGAGTGGCATGGACATATATACACTACCAAACGTAAAATACATAGCTAGTGGAAAGCAGCCGCATAGCACAAGGAGATCAGCTTGGTGCTTTGTGACCACCTAGAGGGGTGGGATAGGGAGGGTGGGAGGGAGGGAGACGCAAGAGGGAAGAGATATGGGAACATATGTATATGTATAACTGATTCACTTTGTTATAAAGCAGAAACTAACACACCACTGTAAAGCAATTATACTCCAATAAAGATGTAAAAAAAAATACACAAAAAAAAGATAGACGTTACAAGTATTGGTAAGGATGTGGAGAAATGAGAACTCATACACTGGTGGTGGAAATGGAAAATAGTGCAAAGTTTAGCAGTTCCTCAAAGTATTAACACAGAGTTTCCATATAACCCAGAAATTCTTATTTATTTATTTATTTGTTTGTTTGGCTGTGCCAGGTCTTAGCTGTGGCAGGCAGGATCTTTGCTGCCACACGTGGGATCTTCATTGCAGCCTGTAGGATCTTTAGTTGCGGTACACAGAATCTTTAGTTGCAGCATGCAAACTCTTAGTTGCCGCATGTGGGATCTTTAGTTGCAGTACACAGAATCTTTAGTTGCAGCATGCAAACTCTTAGTTGCCGCATGTGGGATCTAGTTCCCTGACCAGGGTTCGAACCCAGGCCCCCTGCACTGGGAGCTCAGAGTCTTAGCCACTGGACCACCAGGGAAGTCCCTAACCCAGAAATTCTATTCCTAGGTATCTATCCAAGAAAAATAAAAACATATCCACACAAAAACTTGTACAGAAACGCTCAGTTGCATTATTCATAATAACCAAAAAGTAGAAACAACTCAAATGACCATAAACAGATGAATGGATAAACAAAATACAGTACATCCATACAATGGAATATTATTTCACCATAAAAAGGAATGAACTACTGATACATGCTATGGCATAAATGAACCTCAAAAACATTAAGCTAGGGCTTCCCTGGTGGCACAGTGGTTGAGAGTCCGCCTGCCAATGCAGGGAACACGGGTTCGTGCCCCGGTCCGGGAAGATCCCACATGCCGCGGAGCGGCTGGGCCCGTGAGCCATGGCCGCTGGGCCTGTGCGTCCGGAGCCTGTGCTCCGCAATGGGAGAGGCCACAACAGTGAGAGGCCCGCGTACCGAAAAAAAAAAAAAAATTAAGCTAAGTGAAAGAAGCTAGTCACAAAAGACTATTTATTGTATTATCATATTTATATGAAAGGTCCAGAATAAGTAAATCTATACAGACAGCAACTAGATTAGTGGTTACCCAGGGTTTGGAGGATAAGCAATAGAGAATGAGGAGTTAATTGGTACAAGGTTTTTTTTTGGAATAATGAAAATGTTCTAAAATTAAATTTCAGTAATGGTTATACAACTCTGTAATTATAATAAGTTGATTAAATTTTGTGGCATTTTCCCCACATATGCCATATGCATATGCTAATTTAAACCTCAGACTTATGAAAGTTACTGTTTAACACCCAAAATGCCCTGTGTCAGCATTCATGATATAAGAATACTTTTGCAGTGTAACATGATCTGATAATCACTCAGTTATTAAATTGTAAATAATTGGGATGGTTTCTTGACTTCAAGTCCACTGAATAAAAACTATAAAATTACACTCTGTGTTACAGTGTACTAGGATCAAATACTGAAAACTGTGTGGGCAAAAATATGAGACACGCCCATTTGCACACAATTTATAGTCATGCGATCTCCATAAATACATATGTTTATATACACTATGTGTAGACAACAGATTTTCTGTGTTCAGGTAAAAGCATGTTTTTGTTCAAATTGCTGAATTTAAAGGTATTTTTAAGAAATTTATTTAAAACAAGCTGTATATATTTGACATCAAGAATTTCCACTTAGAACTAAGATAAGACTAATTAATCTCTATATTTGTAAGCTACATTGAGTATACCTCCCCTTTATATATACCCCTGCATCTCCTTCTGAGATTCTCATCTTTTAAAAATGCATCTTAGTTTTAAAATAAAAGAATATTTTGTGATTCTCAGAAACACTCAGTAAGTACCACCAGTCTAGTATTGGTGAACTTCTCAGAATAAAATCCACATACCTAGAAAATGAATAAAAGTTGGCTGTTTTCCAATTTCACTGTAATTATATTTATTTAAGCATTAATTGCAAGCACTGAGTTTTACTTAAACTTGCAATCCCTAGTTTGAGTAGACCAAGTCAAAGGGAAAAGAGAAAGAAACTCAGGAATATACTAATATCACTTAAAAAATTTTTTTTAATTTTTTTAATCACTTTTAATTTATGCTAAATTCAGAGCACAGCCAAAGAAAGAGTTCCTGGGTATTTATAAGATGTCTGAAACTTCTGAGTAAAAATTAAACATTTTAACATTTAACATTTAAAATTAAACATCAATGTCAAAAAAACAAAACAAAAAAAACCCTGAACACTAAAAACTACAAAATATTGCTAAAAGAAATTTTAAAAGACCTAAAAAAAATGGAGCGATATACCATATTTAAGGGTTCACTGGATCAGAAAATTCAATACTGTTCAGTGTCTGTTCTCCCTAAGTTGAACTACAGAGTCAGTGCAATCCCCAGCAGGTCTTTTTGTAGAAATTTACAAGTTGATTTCAAAAATTTAAACAGAAATACGAAAGACCTAAAATAGCCAAACCAAATCTGATAAAGAACAGAGTTAGAAGACTAACACTATCTGATTTCAGCATTTACTATAAAGCTACAGTAATCAAGACAGTGTAGTACAGGCATCAAGATAAATAAATAGATCAATGAAATAGAACACAGCTATGGACAACTGATTTTCAACAAAGGTACAAAGGCAATTCAGTGGAGAAAGTCTTTTTAATAAATTATCCTTGAACAACTGAATAGCTCTCAGCAAAAAAATAAACTTTGACCCATACCTCACACCATATATAAAAATAAACTCAGGGGCTTCCCTGGTGGCGCAGTGGTTGAGAGTCCACCTGTCGATGCAGGGGATGCGGGTTCATGCCCTGGTCCGGGAAGATCCCACATGCCGCGGAGCGGCTGTGCCTGTGAGCCATGACCACTGAGCCTGCACGTCCGGAGCCTGTGCTCCGCAACGGGAGAGGCCACAACAGTGAGAGTGAGAGGCCCGCCTACTGCAAAAATAATAATAATAATAATAATTCAAACTGGATCATAGACCTAAATGTAAACCTAAAGCTATAAAATCCTTAGGGAAAAAAAAATAGGAGAAAAATCTCTGCAGATTAAGCACAGATTTCTTAGGTACGACACTAAAATCTCAATCCCTAAAAGAAAAAAAACTCATAAATTAGATTTCAACAAATTAAAGACTTCTACTCTAAGAAAGACACTGTTAAGAGAATGAAAAGACAAGCCACAAACTGGGAGAAAATATTTGCATCATATATCTGGTAAAGGATTTTTATTCATAGAATGGAACACTATGCAGCAAAAAAAAAGAATAAATTATTGATAGATGCAATAACATGGATGAATTTCAAAATAATTAGGCTAAGTGCAAGAAATCAGTCAAAAAAGGATACCTACTATATGATTCCATTTATATAAAATTCTCGAAAATGCAAACTAATCTTTGGTGACTGAAAGCAGATTAGTAGTTGCCTGGGGACTTGAGGGAAGCTCTGGGAGGGAGACCAATGGGAGGGGTGGGGAGTAGTGGGAGGGAGGGATCACTGAGGGAATGAGGGAACTTTTGGAGGATACATATGTCAAAACCTAACAAACTGTACAGTTTATGTACAATTTAGTGTATGTATGTCAACTCACCACAACAAGGCTGTTTTTTAAAGGAAGTGGAGCAAATCTGACAAAATATTAACATTTATTAAAACTTGATAGCAAGTACATGGCTGTTATTTATGTTTCTCAAACTTTTCTGTATACTTGAAATATTTCATAATTTAATTTGGAAAACCTAATCAAACCCCTTAATGTTACAGGTAAGGAAACTGAGTAAATGGTAGACCTTGTTTCCCAGTTCAATACTCTTCCCATTCTATCAGGAAAAAAAAAAGTATAATTAGCATACATATGTAAGGTTCAGAGAGAAATGCTTACCCTTAAATTTACTCACTGTCCCAATGTTTTGAAGAATTCTTCTAGGACTGTTTGCTGCAAAATAAACTGCCTTTTCATATTCTCCAAGTGAGATTAATTCATTCAACCTACAGCCAGTGCATTTCATTATATAGTAGTACACAAAAAAAGAAAAGTGATTAGAAATGTCTAATACAGACTAAACATAGTAGCATAGTAATACAGAAAAGCACCTCTAATAAACTATAACTAGATTCATTCACTCTGTGAGATACTCTTTCACTTCCTTCCCTAATATTGTCTTTTGTAGCCTCAGAATAAGACTCACCTGCCAGGTGATGTGAACCTGATCCTGTACCTTATTCCTATAGTGCTGAGAGCAAGCCATAGAAAGAGCAACTGAATTTATTCCGTTGAAAGAACTTCAACTGAATTTATAATGAGCTCAGATTTTTTTTCTCTCGTATTATCTCCAGAAGAAAAGAGGAACCAGGGGAAAGAAGGGCAATCTGCTTAAAGGCTCAGCCTAGGGGAAATATTAATTGCACACAAAGGCTGCCAAGTTGAAGATCAAGAAGTGTCCTTGGTATTCAGAAGCCTTAGTTGTTCGGCCAGCAATCAGACTCCCAACTAAATGTGAGACTAATTCAAAGAAGAAAAGATAATAGTTCAGATACCTTAAGCTTCTACTCCTCTTCCTAGGGCAAAACATCCCCAACTCAGTCCTTACAATTAAAACTATGGCGGGGGGAATCGGGAAGATGGCGGAAGAGTACGACACGGAGATCACCTTCCTCCCCACAGATACATCAGAAATACATCTACATGTGGAACAACTCCTACAGACCACCTACTGAACGCTGGCAAAAGACCTCAGACCTCCCAAAAGGCAAGAAACTCCCCACGTACCTGGGTAGGGCAAAAGAAAAAAGAATAAACAGAGACAAAAGAATAGGGACGGGACCTGCACCAGTGGGAGGGAGCTGTGAAGGAGGAAAGGTTTCCACATACTAGGAAGCCCCTTCGCGGGCGGAGACTGCGGGGGGCGGAGGGGGGAAGCTTCTGAGCGGCGGAGGAGAGCACAGCAACAGGGGTGCGGAGGGCAAAGCGGAGAGATTCCTGCACAGAGGATCGGTGCCGACCAGCACTCACCAGCTCGAGAGGCTTGTCTGCTCACCCGCGGGGGCGGGCGGGGCTGGGAGCTGAGGCTCAGGCTTCGGTCAGAGCGTAGGGAGAGGACTGGCGGCGTGAACACAGCCTAAAGGGGTTAGTGCGCCACGGCTAGCCGGGAGGGAGTCCGGAGAAAATTCTGGACCTGCTGAAGAGGCAAGAGACTTTTTCTTCCCTCTGTTTCCTGGTACGCGAGGAGAGGGGATTAAGAGCACTGCGTAAAGGAGCTCCAGAGACAGGCGCGAGCCGGGGCTAACAGCGCGGACTCCAGAGACGGGCATGAGACGCTAAGGCTGCTGATGCCGCCACCAAGAAGCCTGTATGCAAGCACAGGTATGGACACCCCCCTTCCGGGGAGCCTGTGCAGCCCGCCACTGCCAGGGTCCCGGGATCCAGGGACAGCTTCCCCGAGAGAACGCACGGCGCGCCTCAGGCTGGTGCAACGTCAGGCTCGCCCCGCATCCGCACCCCTCCCTCCCCCCGGCCTGAGTGAGCCAGAGCCCCAGAGTCAGCTGCTCCTTTAACCCCGTCCTGTCTGAGCGAAGAACAGACGCCCTCAGGCGACCTACACGTAGAGGCAGGACCAAATCCAAAGCTGAGCCCCAGGAGCTGTGCGAACAAAGAAGAGAAAGGTAAATCTCTCACAGCAGCCTCAGGAGCAGCGGATTAAACCTCCACAATCAACATGATGTACCCTGCATCTGTGGAATACCTGAATAGACAACGAATCATCCCAAATTGAGGAGGTGGACTTTGGGAGCAGCGATATATATATATATATATATATATATTTTTTTTTTTTTCCCCTTTTTCTCTTTCTGAATGTGTATGTGTATGCTTCTGTGTGTGATTTTGTCTGTATAGCTTTGCTTTTACCATTTGTCCTAGCGTTCTGCCTGTCCATTTTTTTTCTTTTTTAAAAAAATTTTTTCTTAATAATTATTTTTAATTTTAATAACTTTATTTTATTTTATCTTACTTTATTTTATTTTATTTTCTTTCCTTCCTTCTTCCTTCCTCCTCCCTCCCTCCCTCCCTCCTTTCTTTCTTTCTTTCCTCCTCCCTCCCTCTCTCCCTCCCTCCCTCTCTCCCTCCCTCCCTCTCTCCCTTCCTCCCTCTCTCTCTCTCTCTTTTCTTTCTTTCTTTCTTTCTTTCTTCCTTTCTTTCTTTCTTCTCCCTTTTATTCTAAGCCGTGTGGATGAAAGGCTCTTGGTGCTGCAGCCAGGAGTCAGTGCTGTGCCTCTGAGGTGGGAGAGCCTACTTCTGGACACTGGTCCACAAGAGACCTCCCAGCTCCACATAATATCAAACGGCAAAAATCTCTGAGAGATCTCCATCTCAACACCAGCACCCAGCTTCACTCAATGACCAGCAAGCTACAGTGCTGGATACCCTATGCCAAACAACTAGCAAGACAGGAACACAAGCCCACCCATTAGCAGAGAGGCTGCCTAAAATCATAATAAGGCCACAGACACCCCAAAACACACCACCAGACGTGGACCTGAACACCAGAATGACAAGATCCAGTCTCATCCACCAGAACACAGGCACTAGTCCCCTCCACCAGGAAGCCTACACAACCCACTGAACCAACTTTAGCCACTGGGGACAGACACCAAAAATAATGGGAACTATGAACCTGCAGCCTGCAAAAAGGAGACCTCAAACACAGTAAGATAAGCAAAATGAGAAGACAGAAAAACACACAGCAGATGAAGGAGGAAGACACAAACCCACCAGACCTAACAAATGAAGAGGAAATAGGCAGTGTACCTGAAAAAGAATTCAGAATAATGATAGTAAATATGATCCAAAATCTTGGAAATAGAATAGACAAAATGCAAGAAATATTTAACAAGGACCTAGAAGAACTAAAGATGAAACAAGCAATGATGAACAACACAATAAATGAAATTAAAAATACTCTAGATGGGATCAATAGCAGAATAACTGAGGCAGAAGAACGGATAAGTGACCTGGAAGATAAAATAGTGGAAATAACTACTGCAGAGCAGAATAAAGAAAAAAAGAATGAAAAGAACTGAGGACAGTCTCAGAGACCTCTGGGACAACATTAAATGCACCAACATTCGAATTATAGGGGTTCCAGAAGAAGAAGAGAAAAAGAAAGGGACTGAGAAAATATTTGAAGAGATTATAGTTGAAAACATCCCTAATATGGGAAAGGAAATGGTTAATCAAGTCCAGGAAGCACAGAGAGTCCCATACAGGATAAATCCAAGGAGAAATACGCCAAGACACATATTAATCAAACTGTCAAAAATTAAATACAAAGAAAACATATTAAAAGCATCAAGGGAAAAACAACAAATAACACACAAGGGAATCCCCATAAGGTTAACAGCTGATCTTTCAGCAGAAACTCTGCAAGCCAGAAGGGACTGGCAGGACATATTTAAAGTGACGAAGGAGAAAAACCTGCAACCAAGATTACTCTACCCAGCAAGGATCTCATTCAGATTTGATGGAGAAATTAAAACCTTTACAGACAAGCAAAAGCTGAGAGAGCTCAGCACCACCAAACCAGCTTTACAACAAATGCTAAAGGAACTTCTCTAGGCAAGAAACACAAGAGAAGGAAAAGACCTACAATAACAAACCCAAAACAATTAAGAAAATGGGAATAGGAACATACATATCGGTAATTACCTTAAATGTAAATGGATTAAATGCTCCCACTAAAAGACATAGACTGGCTGAATGGATACAAAAACAAGACACATCTATATGCTGTCTAAAAGAGACCCACTTCACACCTAGAGACACATACAGACTGAAAGTAAGGGGATGGAAAAAGATATTCCATGCAAATGGAAACCAAAAGAAAGCTGGAGTAGCAATCCTCATATCAGAAAAAATAGACTTTAAAATAAAGACTATTAAAAGAGACAAAGACGGACACTACATAATGATCAAGGGATTGATCCAAGAAGAAGATATAACAATTGTAAATATTTATGCACCCAACATAGGAGCACCTCAATACATAAGGCAAATACTAACAGCCATAAAAGGGGAAATCGACGGTAACATATTCATAGTAGGAAGACTTTAACACCCCACTTTCACCAACGGACAGATCATCCAAAATGAAAATAAATAAGGAAACACAACCTTTAAATGACACATTAAACAAAATGGACTTAATTGATATTTATAAGACATTCCATCCAAAAACAACAGAATACACATTTTCCTCAAGTGCTCATGAAACATTCTCCAGGATAGATCATATCTTGGGTCACAAATCAATCCTTGGTAAATTTAAGAAAATTGAAATTGTATCAAGTATCTGTTCCGACCACAACGCTATAAGACTAGATATCAATTACAGGAAAAGATCTGTAGAAAATACAAACACATGGAGGCTAAACAATACACTACTTAATAACGAAGTGATCACTGAAGAAATCAAAGAGGAAATAAAAAAATACCTAGAAACAAATGACAATGGAGACACGAAGACCCAAAACCTATGGGATGCAGGAAAAGCAGTTCTAAGAGGGAAGTTTATAGCAATACAATCCTACCTGAAGAAACAGGAAACATCTCGAATAAACAACCTAACCTTGCACCTAAAGCTATTAGAGAAAGAAGAACAAAAAAAACCCAAAGTTAGCAGAAGGAAAGAAATCATAAAAATCAGATCAGAAATAAATGAAAAAGAAATGAAGGGAACGATAGGAAAGATCAATAAAACTAAAAGCTGGTTCTTTGAGAAAATAAACAAAATTGATAAACCATTAGCCAGACTCACCAAGAAAAAAAGGGAGAAGACTCAAATCAATAGAATTAGAAATGAAAAAGCAGAAGTAACAACTGACACTGCAGAAATACAAAAGATCATGAGAGATTACTACAAGCAACTCTATGCCAATAATAGGACAACCTGGAAGAAATAGACAAATTCTTAGCAATGCACAACCTGCCAAGACTGAATCAGGAAGAAATAGAAAATATGAACAGACCAATCACAAGCACTGAAATTGAAACTGTGATTAAAAATCTTCCAACAAGCAAAAGCCTAGGACCAGATGGATTCACAGGCGAATTCTATCAAACATTTAGAGAAGAGCTAACACCTATCCTTCTCAAACTCTTCCAAAATATAGCAGAGGGAGGAACACTCCCAAACTCATTCTACGAGGCTACCATCACCCTGATACCAAAACCAGACAAAGAAAGAAAACTACAGGCCAATATCACTGATGAACATAGATGCAAAAATCCTCAACAAAATACTAGCAAAAGAATCCAACAGCACATTAAAAGGATCATACACCATGATCAAGTGGGGTTTACTCCAGGAATGCAAGGATTCTTCAATATATGCAAATCAATCAACATGATACACCATATTAACAAATTGAAGGAGAAAAACCATATGATCACCTCAATAGATGCAGAGAAAGCTTTTGACAAAATTCAACACCATTTATGATAAAAACCCTCCAGAAAGTAGGCATAGAGGGAACTTTCCGCAACATAATAAAGGCCATATATGACAAACCCACAGCCAAAATCATCCTCAATGGTGAAAAACTGAAAGCATTTCCACTAAGATCAGGAACAAGACAAGGTTGCCCACTCTCACCACTCTTATTCAACATAGTTTTGGAACTGTTAGCCACAGCAATCAGAGAAGAAAAGGAAATAAAAGGAATCCAAATCAGAAAAGAAGTAAAGCTGTCACTGTTTGCAGATGACATGATACTATACATAGAGAATCCTAAAGATGCTACCAGAAAACTACTAGAGCTAATCAATGAATTTGGTAAAGTAGCAGGATACAAAATTAATGCACAGAAACCTCTTGCATTCCTATACACTAATGATGAAAAATCTGAAAGTGAAATCAAGAAAACACTCCCATTTACCACTGCAACAAAAAGAATAAAATACCTAGGAATAAACCTACCTAAGGAGACAAAAGACCTGTATGCAGAAAATTATAAGACACTGATGAAAGAAATTAAAGATGATACAAATAGATGGAGAGATATACCATGTTCTTGGATTGGAAGAATCAACATTGTGAAAATGACTGTACTACCCAAAGCAATCTACAGATTCAATGCAATCCATATCAAACCACCACTGGCATTTTTCACTGAGCTAGGACAAAAAATTTCACAATTTGTATGAAAACACAAAAGACCCCGAATAGCCAAAGCAATCTTGAGAACGAAAAACAGAGCTGGGGGAATCAGGCTCTCTGACTTCAGACTATACTACAAAGCTACAGTAATCAAGACAGTATGGTACTGGCACAAAAACAGAAATATAGATCAATGGAACAGCATAGAAGGCCCAGAGATAAACCCACGCACATATGGTCACCTTATCTTTGATAAAGGAGGCAGGAATGTATAGTGGAGAAAAGACAGCCTCTTCAATAAGTGGTCCTGGGAAAACTGGACAGGTACATGTAAAAGTATGAGATTAGATCACTCCCTAACACCATACACAAAAATAAGCTCAAAATGGATTAAAGACCTAAATGTAAGGACAGAAACTATCAAAATATTAGAGGAATATACAGGCAGAACACTCTATGACATAAATCACAGCAAGATCCTTTCTGACCCACCTCCCAGAGAAATGGAAATAAAAACAAAAATAAACAAATGGGACCTAATGAAACTTCAAAGCTTTTGCACAGCAAAGGAAACAATAAACAAGACCAAAAGACAACCCTCAGAATGGGAGAAAATATTTGCAAATGAAGCAACTGACAAAGGATTAATCTCCAAAATGTACAAGCAGCTCATGCAGCTCAATAACAAAAAAACAAACAACCCAATCCAAAAATGGGCAGAAGACTTAAATAGACAGTTTTCCAAATAAGATATACAGACTCCCAACAAACACATGAAAGAATGCTCAACATCATTAATCACTAGAGAAATGCAAATCAAAACTACAATGAGGTATCATCTCACACCAGTCAGAATGGCCATCATCAAAAAATCTAGAAACAATAAATGCTGGAGAGGGTGTGGAGAAAAGCAGCGAACACTCTTGCACTGCTGGTGGGAATGTGAATTGGTTCAGCCACTATGGAGAACAGTATGGAGGTTCCTTAAAAAACTACAAATGGAACCACCATATGACCCAGCAATCCCACTACTGGGCATATACCCTGAAGAAACCATAATTCAAAAAGAGTCATGTACCAAAATGTTCATTGCGGCTCTATTTACAATAGCCCGGAGATGGAAACAACCTAAGTGCCCATCATCGGATGAATGGATAAAGAAGATGTGGCACATATATACAATGGAATATTACTCAGCCATAAAAAGAAACGAAATTGAGCTATTTGTAATGAGGTGGATAGACCTAGAGTCTGTCATACAGAGTGAAGTAAGTCAGAAAGAAAAAGACAAATACCGTATGCTAACACATATATATGGAATTTAAGAAAAAAAAATGTCATGAAGAACCTAGGGGTAAAGCAGGAATAAAGACGCAGACCTCCTAGAGAACGGACTTGAGAATATGGGGAGGGGGAAGGGTGAGCTGTGACAGGGCGAGAGAGAGTCATGGGCATATACACACTAACAAACGTAGTAAGGTAGATAGCTAGTGGGAAGCAGCCGCTTGGCACAGGGATATTGGCTCGGTGCTTTGTGACAGCCTGGAGGGGTGGGATAGGGAGGGTGGGAGGGAGGGAGACGCAAGAGGGAAGACATATGGGAACATATGTTTATGTATGACCGATTCACTTTGTTATAAAGCAGAAACTAACACACCATTGTAAAGCAATTATACCCCAATAAAGATGTTAAAAAAAAAAAAAAAACTACAATGAGGTATCATCTCACACCAGTCAGAATGGCCATCATCAAAAAATCTAGAAACAATAAATGCTGGAGAGGGTGTGGAGAAAAGCAGCGAACACTCTTGCACTGCTGGTGGGAATGTGAATTGGTTCAGCCACTATGGAGAACAGTATGGAGGTTCCTTAAAAACTACAAATAGAACCACCATATGAGCCAGCAGTCCCACTACTGGGCATATACCCTGTGAAAACCATAATTCAAAAAGAGTCATGTCCCAAAATGTTCATTGCGGCTCTATTTACAAGAGCCCGGAGATGGAAACAACCTAAGTGTCCATCATTGGATGAATGAATAAAGAAGATGTGGCACATATATACAATGGAATATTACTCAGCCATAAAAAGAAACAAAATTGAGCTATTTGTATTGAGATGGATGGACCTAGAGTCTGTCATACAGAGTGAAGTAAGTCACAAAGAGAAAGACAAATACCGCATGCTAACACATATATATGGAATTTAAGGGAAAAAAACGTCATGAAGAACCTAGGGGTAAGACAGGAATAAAGACACAGATCCACTAGAGAACGGACTTGAGGGTATGGGGAGGGTGAAGGGTGAGCTGTGACAAAGCAAGAGAGTGGCATGGACATATATACACTACCAAACGTAAAACAGATAGCTAGTGGAAAGCAGCCGCACAGCACAAGGAGATCAGCTCGGTGCTTTGTGACCACCTAGAGGGGTGGGATAGGGAGGGTGGGAGGGAGGGAGACGCAAGAGGGAAGAGATATGGGAACATATGTATATGTATAACTGATTCACTTTGTTATAAAGCAGAAATTAACACACCATTGTAAAGCAATTATACTCCAATAAAGATGTAAAAAAAAAAAAAAAAAAAAAACTATGGCAAACAGGATTTAAAGAGTGTTGCAAATGAATGTGGAACCGCAGAGGAGAAAAACACCAAAGTAACATTAAGCAAATTACATAAAACTTTTAACCTCAACCAGGGTTTTTCTCTCGTATCTGAAGCTGATAGACTTAGAGGTGTAAGGAAATAATCCAGGCTTTGGTGCTCCTCAAAATGATCTTTACCCCTTTTTTGTACCATATCAACAAGCAAATCAACAGCTGAAAACTATTTAACATAGAAGACTAGGAATATTACATATATTCACTACATACTGGCCTCATAGCGTATGAATTAACCTCTTAAAGAATAAAGTCTTAGATCTCTAACCCTCTACTATAAAATATATATAATAATTTAATAAGTATTAGGGGGAAATATGCCTTCCTAATATGTCATAGGATGGAAATAATGAGAAAAAAAGGACTAAATTGGCTAGGATAATCTGACACAAGGTCATAAAAAAATATAAAATATAAAAATATAAATAAAACTTAACACTACAATCCACCTATAACCTCTGAAAAATCTCCTAGACCATCAATCTGGTATTTTTTCCACAAAGAATCTATTTTTTTAAATTCTAGCTTATTTTCTAATTTGTCTACTAGAGTAGAATTTTAAAATACAAAACCTAGAGACTACAACTCAAAAAGATGCAACATAAATGTGAAACATTTAATATCTTTAAATAAATATTAAATAAATCCTATAATATCTTAACAAGGAAAATCAAAAAGCTTTTTAAATATTTGCCTTTCAACGTAGTATAGCAAAATTTCAGCTTCTTTTGCCTTGCCTGGGTCATCTTCAAGTAGTTCCTCAACAATGCCTTGTTCACCTGAAAATATTGAAAGCACCACTGGATATTTAAGGTTATCAATCAATAGAAAATAACAAACATATAAATGTTTAATACCAACAACTTAATGCTATAGTTTCTAATAGCACCAACCTCTTCCTAAACTGAGTAGCTTCCCCATCCCTTTCTTCCTTATTTTCAGGTATTCTCTCCTTGGCTAACCAAGTCTACTCTTTACCAATTATTTGTCAGCTGTTGAAGGAAGAAGCCCACAGGGTAACAGAGACCTAACAGAAGTAAGTACATTTTTAGTTTCTTTAAACTCAGCCTAGGAAAATCCCCATTCTTTAGCTTTCTGGAGAAAAAAAATGTTTTCCATTATTCATGTTAATTAATAAATATAGATCCTCTACCGTGTAAATCTTTATTTTTCTCAATGTGCTCCATGAAGTCTTGAAATGATCTGCTCATATCAGATTTTACCCACAAAGTAAGTGCCTGTGAAATAATCTGCAGTCTTTGATGACTATAAAGATAAAAAACATTAACAATATGCTGAACCTAAAATCAAATAGTGGAATCTTAAAATAAACACAAATAAAAGCTTCAAACTGTAAAAAGTATATATTCAACTTTCATACCGGAACTGTAATTCATTGTTCAGATTTTCAGCTAAATCTCGCCGTTCTAATACCACAATCATTTCCTCATCTAAATCTGCCTTCCTCTGAGCTGGTAAATATTTTTTTGACATAAGTTGCTCAATTTCTGCAGATTTATCTTCAAGATGTTTCAAGTATTTAGTGAGAGCATCTAAACTGACAGATTCTTGGAGAGTCATGCCTAAGGGAAAAGGGAACAAATCAAACAAGCCAAGCCACGTGTGGGACTCTTGTGCTCAAACAGCAAGTCTTAGCAAAATAGGTCAGATGGTTGGCTATGTTAAGAAATAATTAAGAAATTGTAGCATGAACTTGAAGATTATTGAACATAAACAGAATTAGCATACATTTCTAAATGGCTGGTAGTTTTAAACAAATCATCAATGAAGACTTAGTGAAGACTGATGGTCCAAACCTTAGCATTTTAAGAAAAAAAATTTTCAGGACCGCATCACCACATCTTGCAAACCCCTAAATATCAATCTTGTTCAGTAACACCAAGAACTTTTGCCT
Organism: Delphinus delphis; assembly: GCF_949987515.2. Taxonomy (NCBI): domain Eukaryota; kingdom Metazoa; phylum Chordata; class Mammalia; order Artiodactyla; family Delphinidae; genus Delphinus; species Delphinus delphis. The sequence continues at coordinate 44,129,107 of NC_082694.2, read as the reverse complement.
AATAATTCAGGATTCCTGTTCAATGATTTTTCCCTAACCAAACTTTCCATTAGTCTACTACAACTAACCCCAGGGTAATCTGTTTATTCTCTCCAATGCAAAGTTTATAAATGCCTGCCAAATCTTCAGTCCTTTCTCCCTCGGTCATTGTCCCCTCTATTCATTATTCATAACTGCCCCCCACATACACACACACTTCAAATGACTTTCATTCTCATTCAGACCAATTGTTGCCTTTAAAGACACACCTCAAAATTCTCTTCAAGAAACCCCCCTGGATTAACCCTAATCAATTTCAGTCATTCCCTTACACCCTGTATCCCTTCAGCATTTAATCAATTTGTCAGCTATTTTGTACTTATTCATATGTATCTTATTTGTAGTCTGCTAGTCATAATTTTATACTTGAAAGTGAATCTAGTCCCTGCTTCAATCAATCATAGGATGATCATTCAACCTCAGTTAAAATCCTCTGGTGTGGGGTAGCTCATTATCTCAAGACATAGCTTCTTCCATTGAAACCAAATCTGACTTCCTAAAATTTCCACTTATTGATTCTGCCTCTGGATAAACACTAGTTGGAATTTTGAAAAGTTTTGAATGCAGTTATCTATTCTCAAAGTCTTTCTTTACTCCAGGATGTATATTTGCAATTCCTCTATCCATTCATCATACAAATCTCTCAATATTCTGGAGGAATTCCAGGATATACTCCAATTTCTTAAAATGTGGCTTGGCTGAAAATGAGGAATCAGTGAATGCTGACATCAATGTGAATCAACAATATTCACCATAACTTTACATACCACAGTTTTTTCACATATTTCATGGGTTCTCAAACTATAAAATGCATCAGAATAACCTGGAGAACTTGTTAAAACACTGACTGCTGGGCTCCACCACCCGACCCCGACTCCCATCCCTGGAATTTCTGACAGAGTAAATCTGCAGCAGGACAAAAAAATTTGCATTTCTAACAGGTTCCCAGGTAATGCTGATGTTGATGTAGGAATCACACTTTAAGAGCCACTGTACTATACTTTATATAATCCAGCCAGACTGGAACTCTTTCAATCGTTTAGGGTTGTTAAGTTTTCTCATTCCCTTGTATGTACCTAGAGGCCAGACTAAAGCTGTTTGTAAAGTCTGGCTAAAGTCCCGATATACTTGGAAGATATATACATGGTAACACATACATATTAATTTGTGTAACTGGAAACAGTTGGAATTTCTCTCAAATATTTTAAACAAAATACTGTACCTGGAATAGGTTTTGAAGGATCTTTGCAGTAAATACAACATTGTTCTTTTGTGTCATACTCTGCCCTAAGTTGTTTCATTTCATCTATTTGCAATTGAATCTTTGAGGAATTATTTTCAATAAGCCTCATCCTGAAAAACAGAAAGGCTTTTTTATGTTTCTTTCAACGAATTATTTAATCATACAATTCAAAGTAAAACAGGTTAAATTATTACTTTAATCTGGCTAATTATCATTTTGTACCGTTATGAACGTAGACGGAAGTTTACAAAAGAATGCCTAGGAAGTTAACTAACCTCACAAGTGAGGAACAATTTTCTTTCAAAGCATCAATAAAATCTTATACTGCCTATGATTCGTAACCTTATTGGAAATTTGTAAGTATTAAACATAATAATCTAGCCGCAAAGTACTATGTCTATTCCCTTTAGTTGAAAATTACCTTTGCAATTTAAAAATTATTTTTGTTAAGTAATTGTATTAGTTTCCTGTTGCTGCTATAACAAATCACCACAAACTTGGTGGCTTAAAACAGCAGAAATCTATTCTTTCACAGTTCTGGAGGCCAGAAGTCCAGTATTAGTATCAGTGGGCCAAAATTTGTGTTTTTAGGATTGTGCTTCCTCTAGAAGCTCTAGGGGAGCATCCATTCCTTGCCTCCTCCAGCTTCCAAGGGCTGCCGGCCTTCTGTGGCTGCATCACTTCAATCTCTGCCTCCGAGGTAATGATGCTTTTTCCCCTTGTGTCTGTGTCAATGCTCCCTCTACCTCTCTGTATAAGGACACTTGTGATGGTATTTTGGACCCACCTGCATAATCCAAGATAATCTCCCTAGCTCAAGATCCTTAATGTAATCATATCTGCAAAGATCCTTTTTCCAAACAAAGTAACATTTCCAGGATTAGGACCTATTTCTTTGGGGATCATTATTCAGCCTACTCTATTAATTTTGATTCTAGAGCTAGAGGAATGATAGCATCTTGAGATAAAACTGAGTTCATCCAGAAATGGAGGTTTTAAAGACCAAGAAGTAAATAAAACCTTCTTTTAAGCATTATTTGAAATTTACTTCCTAGTTTATCACCAATATTTTGGCCCAGGGAGGAAATAATAGATTAAAATCAGTTAGCTACATAAATGTTACAAGAGTTTTGGTAAATTAAAAACAAGTTTGTCAGTAGATAACCGCTACCTAAGTCTGATTACTATATAGAGTTCTTGGTAACTACAGATGGCTCAGAGTAGGAGCTTGCAGTATTTATGAAAGAGGGACTGTGGAAATAAAATATCCTTGGCTTTCATCCAAATAGTTATGCTTTAGGAAGAAAGACATGTTAAAAGTAAACAGACTTTCGAAAAAATTGAAAGCAGGGACTCAGACAGATACTTGTACATGAATGTTCATGGTGGCACAAGTCACAATAGCCAAAGGTGGAAAAAACTCAAGTACCCATCAACTGATAAGTAGATGAAATATGGTACATACAAACAATGGAATATTATTCAGCTATAAAAAGGAATTAAGCTCCAATACATGCTACAACATGGATGAGAAGGTATCCAGTCATTGCTCCTATCCACAGCTACTTTTATGATCTCTTTATCTTTGACAATTTCACTACAGTAAATCTAGTTGAGTATTTCTTATTACTTACAATGGGATTCTTTGGTCTTCCAGAATCTGTGAATTGATATCTTTCACCAGTTCTAGAAAATTCTCAGCCATATTCTCTTCAAATATTGTCTCTGTCCCATATTCTCTTCTCTTTGAGTTGTGATTAGACATAATAATATAACTTTCTCACTCTGTCCTCCATGGTTTTTTTATAATAGCTTTATGGAAATATAGTTCGTATACCTTAAAATTCACCCTTGTAAAGTATACAATTCAGTGAATTTTAGCATATTCAAAGAGCTGTGCAAATACTACCATTTCTAGTTCCAGAACATTTCATCACCCCCAAAATAAGCCCTGGATCTGTTAGCAGTCTGCTAAGCAGAAGGCAATTTTCCATGCAGTCCTCAAAGGTGGAGCAGTTTACCTCTTGTTCACTCTTCAAGGGTGTAGCCCTTTATCATCCCAGCTTTATATGGGGAGGATTTCCCAGTAGACTACACCCCTTGGGCAGATAGATCCTGGGCTCTGTCTTTTGTACCCCTGTGCCACAGACTAAAAACTAAAGCTTATGGTCACTAGTTTTAATAAATGCTTTCAGGGTCAAAGAAGTTTTAGTGCTTCTCTATCTTTTGTCTTCTGTTATGATTTTGCCCTAATATTTCTGTCACTGCCCTGTCAGCTTCCTGTTACTTTTGGAAAAAAATTTCTTTACCATCTTATGTAGCATATTTTCCCAATAGGAAGATCTATCCCAACATCTAGCAAGCCACATTACCAGAAGTGGAGGTCAAATTTTACATAATTTTCCAGGTCGACTTGAAATTATCTGTAATAATTTACCCATCAATTACCAAATGGAACACTGAAAATCTGAGACTACTTAGCAAGAATGAGCATTTTATCCTCTCCCAGTAGGTTATTTATCTTTGTGCATCAGAGCATTAAGTGCTCTATTTCAGATGGTAATCATGAAATTGTACTATTAAACCTTCCATGCAAGAAATCACCTGGAGCAATTATCTGTATCCCTCATTTTATGATACTACAATGTGCCTCCAATTACCCTAAGAGATATTATAAAATTCTCAAACAGAATTAGTATTATTTTTCAAGTAAAAATATAGTAATTTCAATAAGAAGGGTAACATAAAAACATGCCTTTAAAATAAAATTGAAATTGAAAAAGAGTAAGAACCACTGGTTATAGTTACAATGGCTAGTTAACATAACAAAGTAACAATTATCACTTTTGGGCTACTTACTAATATACTTACTTTGCTTTAAGTTGAGTTATTCTTTTCCTATGATATACCAATGCTGTGGGCTCTCCTGCCAAAACTTTAAGTTTTCCATGAAGATGAAATGCAGTTCTCTGGCTTTTCTTTATTGTCTCAATAAAGGCATCGTATTCTTTTTTGATTGAAGTAAGAATGGATTTGTATGCAGTGACATACTCTATTACCTAAAATATGATTTTTTTCTAGAAGACTATGGATCAAAAGACTTGCAAATACAGATTATAGATTTTTTTTAATGAAACATGATGGGCAATTATAAATCTAAAATTTTACAAATTTGAGCTTGCATTCATATGCAAATACCACTATTAAAGACAGTTAATTGTTACTGAATATATGCTCTTTGTGAATCATTACAATCCTGTGAGCTTAAATATGAGAGAGAGGAAAAAAACCATGTTTTTTGCTCTACTAGGAATTAACACATACATTATATGAGGTCAGATAAAACCAATACCAGATCTAATTATCTCAATTCTGGATCTCTTAAATACCATTACATATCGTCCCTCATTACCTCCAAGTCTAGTCTCTGAAGGACTTCATTCAGACCTTAAAATCCTGGACTCCTTTCTCTTCCCTGTTTTTCTAACCCATCTGCTCCAACTAGCTGATCAATACTCTCAATTCCAAACTGCATTTCTAATCCCAAGATGTCAAGTGCAACTGGAGAAAACCCTTCATACCTTACATTCATGATTTACAATGGTGTTTAAGTACATAATATCTCTGGAAGGATAATGGAAGAGAAAGGAAACCTACAGAGAAGGAAAGGAAAACAGAAACTTACAGAGAAGGAAACCTACATAATATCTCTGGATTGTTAATAGAAGAAAACAGAAACCTACAGAGAAGGAAAGGGAAGTAGGGTCTAAGATGAGAAGGACCAGACTTTCCACTGTGTACTCTTATTGGTTCTTTTACTTTTCTTTTCTTTTTTTTTTTTCCTGGTTAATCTTGTGTAGGCATTACCCACACAAAGAAACAATAATAACTAAGGAGCACTTTAAAGAAGTTAAAAAACAAAAAAAATTAAAAATAATTTATGGTTGCCAAATTCTGCTCACAAGGATTTTGGAAGGTGTCAAGGCATATAAAGAATAGATGTGATCAATCCACAGTTTTCTCTGAAAGATACAATTAGGCTTTCTACCTTTACTATATCTCTAGTCTCTGGTATACCACACTGTTAGCTAGAAAATACCTAGAAAAAATTATCCAGGTAGACATCTGGTCGATCAAGAAATTGTATAAGGAGGGGAGTTCCCTGGTGGTCTAGTGGTTAGGATTCGATGCTTTCACTGCCATGATCTGGGTTCAATCCCTGGTAGAGGAACTGAGATCCCGCAAGCCATGCGGCCAAAAAAAAAATGGTATAAGGAGATAATTGCTCAATGCCAAGCACCAGGAAAGGATATCTGAATGGGAGATATTGGTCATCTTTTTGACATGACCATACTACCTAACCACCCAAAGGGCTGCCACCCAGCAACTTTCAATAAAATAGAGGTCATTAATCTGTGGTCTTCCAAATTAAATACCCCACGGTTCCTGGCCATCCTCTATTCCACAAGCCTCTATGAGGTGCTGCAACAATTCAAAACAACTCAGATATGTTGATGGATAGAAAACAGACTTGTAGTAACATCATGATCAGCTCCCATATGGTTTTGCTAGAAGAAATAGATTTCAGAACACCCATAGAATCTTTAAGAATGCACAGAAAATGCATTAAAGTAAAGGAGGGAAACTTGTATGCCAGAGGTAGAACAGTTTTGCTTGGTCTACAAAATATTTTAAAATTTAGGAAATTTCACCCCAAACCCAAATTTTCAGGTTCTCTTGAAAACTGAAAAATCTACCAATGTGGAACCCCCGTTCCTTAATGGCAGTAATCAGCTGGAGCTTTAGATTGGATTGTTTTTTCATTTTACCACCATCCCCATGATTCCTTATTCTGTTAAAGCCAGTACACTTAACTCTTTTATATGACCTTCTTGGCCTCTAGGGATTCAAGTTTCAGACTCCGGTATTAAGGTTTCCATTAACTCCCCCCAAAACAGAGCCATCCTTACCAGGTACAGGGATCTGAGGGAGAGGAGGAATGGTATCCATTCCACCTCAGCCCCTACACACGAATATACACTATTTGTACAACACTTTACCAGGATGCAAAAGGCCAGTCACTTTCTGGAGTCCAATTACCTCCATAATTCACCCTTATCTGTTGAAGCTCACTCTTCCTAGCTTTGGTTTTCTTTGCTTACTAAGTCCTTTGCTTACTAAGTCCTTGGCTCTCTCTGCAACGTACCCTCAACTCTTGTTACACAGCCTCAGGTCCTCCTTGCTTTGATTTAGGCATGGTTCTCTAGGCCAAATCCTCTATCTTTGATTTTAAACAGAATTTGGTATTTGTTCTCTGGTTCTAAGTACTCAGAGATGCAAGCTGACACTTTCATCTTTTACCCAACCAGATCCTTCCGAGAAGGAAGATTAGAGAAGGCAGGCATTAATAGTTTATTAACAATCAAATGTGTTGGAATAACATGAAAATGGAAAGGCAGATTATCTTATTGAGAAGCTAGAATAAAAGTTTCTATAAGTACCAAATGATTTCTATTTCAGATCCCCTCTCAGTACTGAAGAATAGGATACTTCACAATGTACAAATGTACCATTTATAACTGTACAATGTACAAACAGTCCAAATGGAAATCCTGGGGGGTAGGGAGAAAAGGACTAAAGATACAGAAATTATCTTTTATTTAATCCCATGTCTTTTCTCTAAGAATTAAATTTACCAAAGCTCCTCCAAAATGACGTCACTATAACTATACTAATTTAAAGCAGAGAGCTCTTCATGGAAGAAAACTTCTGACAAGTGTTAGCATTTAGACATGCAAAGATAAGTATGTTACAATTATGATAACTTTCCTTTGCTGATTTCACACAAGTAGAGTCTCAGCATGATTCTTGATATTTATAAAACCTATTCAATACACTACCTTCAGTACCTTTAAATATTCACCTAATACATTCCTTAATGACTAAAACACCAAAACAATTTCATTGATCATAACAACTTATAAAATGAAGCTAATCTGCCAGTGTACCAGTTCCAAAAGACAGATTTTCCAGATGACTTAAAAGGAAGAAAAGATTTTTTCCATTTTATACTTTTATGGATATGCATCAATTTTCTTAATTCCACTTGTAGGTATATATCACTACTTTGTGTTCACTTTTCCTTAGAGTGAGGCACTATATTTTTATTTAGAGGAGAAATAAGACTCAGTGTGTAATGTTTAAAATTTAAACAAAACACTGAGTTCCTATTTTGCCTATGGCTGTTTTACTCAGAGACCAATAGTTTACAGAAGTCTTCACATAAGTAATAATTTCTTCTAGGTAAGGAGGAAAGAGTGCTGACTTCACTGATTTGACTGTCAGGGCATCTTACGTGGGTAAAAAAAAAAGTGAGATAAAAAAATGAGGATCGGTGGCCATATTGCAATTGTTGTTAAGGAAAAGCAGGTATTTCTAGAACCTTGAAAAGCAAAATCAAATGTTACATAAAGCCACAGCATTTTCTTACCTCCATATTTCCAACATTCAGTGCAGTTAAACCCCTTGTTTACCATGCCTATCTAGACCTCTAATCTACAAGGAGTCTCAATTTAACATGCTAGATCAAATCTAAACCAAGATTTTAATTATAACACAAACCAACCCAAAACAACAAAGAACGACCAGGTTCATGCTTACAGCCCAATTCCTAACAAATCAGATAATGATTTGAGATGGAAGGTCAAAGTGATATCAGAGGGCACAGCTAGGTTGTTGCTCAAAAACTGATAGTCTGCACTTAAGCTACAATAACTGAAACTCTCATTAACTGTCTAGTAATATAAATCCAGCATTGCATTTTCCCCATTCATCCCTTTCTGACAAATTGGATGAACTTCTCAAAACTGACAAATGGAATGTAGTCAAACAAGCAGTGGTGTTACTAAGGCAGGAATATTAGGTGTCAAGATAGACCATTTCTACTACATAAAAAATCTGTTGTCTTAAAGCATTATGATACCTTATCAAAAACGTTTCGGTATATGATGTAATATTCATCAGCAGGTCCTTCCTCATTACAGCCCACTCTTTCAGTTTCTGTAATTATGTATCTTTGCATTCTTTCCAAAAATTCCTTGTCACTTCTACTAATGATAGGAGGGAGAACTGCATGTTTATTTATTTCTTGGACAGACATATGTCACAGCCTGCACACCTGTTCACCAGAGAAAAGTCTTGACTTGCTTTTGCAACAAAGCCAAAACTTTTATAAGCCTGAAAGAAAAAGACCATCAATTAATCTAAAGCTTAAAATAAATTAAATCAAATATTGATCTAGGGCTTCCCTGGTGGCGCAGTGGTTGAGAGTCCGCCTGCCAATGCAGGGGACACGGGTTCGTGCCCTGGTCCAGGAAGATCCCACATGCCGCGGAGCGGCTGGGCCCGTGAGCCATGGCTGCTGAGCCTGCGCATCCGGAGACTGTGCTCCAAAACGGGAGAGGCCACAACAGTGAGAGGCCCGCGTACAAAAAAAAAAAAAAAAAAAAAAAAGACCTAATTTATCTTTATATTGATGAACTGGATAATGAGAAATCAATTATAAGTGAACATAAAGTAGTTCCAACAAAGCAATAATCCATAAATGGATCAACAGTTTTCCTAAATAAGAAATCAATTTTTTTATTCATTCATTCAACCAATATTTACTGAGTGTCTATTAAGTGCCAGGCATTGTTTTATAGCTAGAGATTCAGCATTCCCCATTATCCTTCCCCACCCATATGCACTCCAGTGCATAATACAGTTATAAATAATATAAAGTCCCTGGTTCCTTGATAGCTTACAATCTATTAAGGGAGACAGACTATAAATAATGTAATTTCCGGGAATTCCCTGGCCGTCCAGTGGTTAGGGCTCAGCGCTTTCATTGCCGTGGACCCAGTTCAATCCCAGGTCGGGGAACTAAGATTTTGCAAGCCGAGCAGCGCAGACGGAAAAAAAAAAAAAAAAGTAATTTCAGATAGTAAAAGATAAAAGTCAAAGGAGGAAGGAATGGGTGTGATCACTGGGGAATGGGTGGTCACATCTGAACACCAGTGGCTTCCTATTACCCTTAGGATAAAATCCAAGTTCCTTTCCTTAGTCTATGAATGCCCTATAGGAACCAGGGACTTTTTCTCTGACCAAATCTAGTCTTTTCATGTCCCTGTCCTCCTCATAACCCCCATACGCTCCTATAAACTTGCTCTCTTACCTGAGGGTCTTGCATAATTCTCTCCCCATCCCTGCATTCCCTTCCCGCATCCTCACCTCTCCTCCATAAGATACATACAGTACTTCCACTCTCATTTACTTGGCTTTATTTTTCAGATCTCAGCCTATACAGCTCCAGGAAAGCTGCCCTGGATTCCCTTAAATTTGATCAAGTGCCACTGCTATGTTCTCCCATGTACTGTGCACTTCCTCTATCATGATATTATTACTCAGAATTCTGGTTATATTCTCTACCTCTCTCAGTAGGCTCTAAATTTGATAAGATCAGGAACCAAAATGTTCTCATTCCCCATCTTCCTTCCCCACCCATATGCATTCCAGTGCATAATACAGTTTCTAGCAGAGCACATGATGTCACCACCCACCCCACCCCCCAAAAAAAAGGAAGTTGATTATTAATCAGTAATCACTGAGCAATAATCTGGTCTGCTCAGAAGACATGACTTGTGCCCTCAAATCTGAACACAGCTAAAGTGATTGTTTCTCAGCATCTACAAAATGCCACTGAGTTACACAGAACAACTCAGATTACCTTGCACTCACTCATTCAAATTAGACACTTAGGGATACAGAGGAAACAAGTCACAAGTGCTCCTAGACAAGTATTGATTCTAGTTAAATGAACCTCTGCCACAGAGCAGAGAAGGCAGTGTGACCAGTGGGCACAACGGGCTACAAAAGCCCAGAGGGGCACCTCACTAGTCTGTGGGAGAGGGCAGGGAAATATTAGGGAAAACATCTCATGAAACAACATCCAGGACAATGCTTAATCTGTGCTGCATTTATTTATTCAATAAATATTGGGGGGGGGGGGTGCTTCCCTGGTGGCGCAGTGGTTGAGACTCCGCCTGCACGGGTTCGTGCCCCAGTCCGGGAAGATCCCACATGCCGTGGAGCAGCTGGGCCCGTGAGCCATGGCCGCTGAGCCTGCGCATCCGGAGCCTGTGCTCCGCAACGAGAGAGGCCACAACAGTGAGAGGCCCGCGTACCGCAAAAAAATATATATATGTTGGCGGGGGGGACCTACTGTATGTCTGCCGCTATTCTAGGCACTAGAGATACAGTACTAAACAAAACAAAGTCCCTAACTTCCCAGAGGTTACATTCAAGTAATGAGACAGAAGACACAGGAGTAAAAAACAGTATAACAGATGGGGGTAAGTTGTATGGGGAAAAATAAAAGAAGGAAAGGGGTATAGAGAGTAAGAAAGGTGGGAGGGTGCCATTTTACATAAGGCATTAAGTCAGGAAAGAGAATAGCCCTCACTGATAAGGTGACATTTCAAAAACCTGAAAAAAGCAGGTAATGTAGATTCCTGGGAGGAGAGTGGTTGAGGCAGAGAGAGATGCAAGTCCAAAGGCCTCAAGGCAGGATAGCATATCTGCCAGCAAGAAGGCCAGAAAGACTAGAAGAGAATGAGAAAAGGAGAGAAGAAAGATGAGGCCAGAGAGGTAGCTGCCAGATCACGTAGAATATAGGGCCTTAAAGGTAGGAGCACTACCAGCCCATGGGGCACCTTTGTGCAGGTTAGAAAAAGATGCTCCTTTCTCTGGGAAGACGTGGCAAGAGGAACAATGAGCTGAACTGTGGCCTCCAGTCATTCCAGTGTGGGAGTGACAGCCTTGCTTATAGGAACTTAGGCTTAACTCAGAGAGAGATGAAAGCCATTGGAGAGCTGTGGGCAGAAGAATGACAACTGACTTCCATTTTCAAAGAATTGCTCTTGCTGCTCTGTGAAGACAAGAGTCAAAACCAGAAGAGCTACTGGGAGGCTACTACAATAGTCCAGACAAAAGGTAACGGTGGCTTGAATCAGAGTGGTAGCAGAGACGGTGCGAAGTGTTCTGCATATACATTAAAAGTAAAACCAAGATGTGCTGAGGGATTCGATGTGGGTATGAGAGAACAGTCAAGGATGACCATAAAATTTTTGGCCTCAGCGATTGAAAAGATGAAATTGCCATTTATGAGATGGGAATATCAATTTCATAAGATCAGGAGTTTGGGCCTCCCTATTAGACATGTTGAAGTTCTGGTGAGTCTGAGTGAGAAATAAGTTTATAAGTTATATGCATATAAATGACATTTAAAAGTTATGAAACAGAATGGAAAATGATCTGGGAAATGTCAACAAAGCAGAGGTCCAAGGACTGGGCATTGGGGGCACTCCAAAGTTTAGAGGCCTGGTAGATACAGAGGAAGCAACAAAACAGCCTGGAAAAGAGCATCCAGGGAGATGGAAGAAGAGAGATGGAAGTCGGGTGAAGAACGTGTTTCAAAGAGGAAAGAAATGATCATCTGTGTCAAATGCCGCTGATAGGTCAAATAAGATTAAATGACCATTGAATTTCACAACACGGAGGTGATCAGTAACTACAAGAGCTATTCCACTGGAATGGTGGAGACAGAAGCCTGATAGGAGTGGGTTCAGTCAATGGAAGGAAAAGAATTAGAGACAATGAGTATAGACAACTCTTTCGAGGAGTTTTTTTTTGTAAAGGTGGAGATTAGCCGGCAGAATATGGTAGGAGAGCGTTCCACAGAGAAGAAACGTTTTCTTCAGAAGTGCCAAAGCATGAAAGAGCTTGTCAGGAACTTCAATTAGCTCAGTGATAAGTGAGTAATGGGTTTGGCAGACGAGGCTGTAAGGAAGGCAGAGGCTATCACACTAAGGAATTTGGATTTTATCTTGAAGGTGAAGTAGCATTAATGACATAATCATTTTTACTTTTTATACGTTGGAGGCAAAAGTGAAGGTGGGTTAGAAAAAAACTGGGGACAGAGAAAATTAAGGAACCTGAATTTGGGGATGGAGATGCAGAGAGGAGGGCACAGAGAGATAAAGAGAGAAGACATTAGGAAGGTGCACGCACAGGATTCTGTGGTTGCGCAGCGGCGAAAGGCCAGGGGAAGGGAGTTAACTCTCCCGCCTTGCCAGGACAGCCCCCCACCCATAATCCAAAAACTTCCTCTTAGGACTTTCACCACAACTCCCAACTCCAAACTTGGAAATTCTACAATAAATAAACCTTTCCGCGGGTTTCCTTCCCATGTGGCCTCATTTGAAAATTTGAAAACTCCAGAGATTTTCAACATATTAAACCGTTTCACACTGCGTAGTGACATATAAGACAGAATCTTCCTTAAACTAGGAGAACATCCGGGGTTGAAGGCGGGGAGGGGGTACAGGCCGAGACAAGGACGGACAAGCGGTTTTGAGGATACCACCTATCTTTCAGCTTGCCTGGAGTGGCCACAGGTGTGCCCTTCCCTTGAAGGCCCAGGGGAGCGTCTGGTGGTAGATCGCTGATCATCCGCCCCTCACCGCCTCAGTAAGTGGGTGATGACACTTTCGGTCCCCCACTCTTCCCCAACCTCTTAACCTTCCCTCCTAGTCACTTCCGACCCGTTTCCACCTTCCCCGAAACCATTACTGCGCTTCACCCTTGCTCCCTCCTCACCTTAACCCCTTCCTCCAAATCCCGACGCCAGGGTTAGGCGATAGTAACTAGGGAGCCCAGGGCTGTGGAACTGCATCTTGGGACGAGTAGTCCTAGAGAAAAGAAAGCAGCGGAAAACTACAATTCCCAGAAGACACTTCCATTTCCTCCGTTTTCCTCATGAGGCCCCCTCAACCCCACCCCCTTTTAAAGACCCTCTTAGCCACGTCAACTACGGTGGAAAATTCTTTTAAAGACATTTTTAAGTTGCTTAAATCTGCTATTTCAAGAGCGTTCTGAAAGCTAAAGTGAGAAATAAGCCAGGCTACCGGAAGGAGAAATGAGGTCACGACCTGGTCTGGCACGTGGCTGGACAGCCGCTGCGACAGCACTCAGGCACTTGACGTGGCCGCCTAGGAGGCGGGGCCTCCGCGGGGGCCCCGGGAAAGCCCGTGGGCCGGCACGACGCCCTTCTTTTCGGATCCGCCATCTGCGGTGAGTGTGTACTCCGGGCTGTTCTGCGGCCCGCGGCCTGCCGTCGCACCTCCTCTGTCCCCAACCTCACCGTTTCCTCCTTTTCCTCACCCTCAGGTGGCACCGCCGCCAATATGCAGATTTTCGTGAAGACCCTGACGGGGAAGACCATCACTCTCGAGGTACGGGCCAGGCGGTGGGAGAAGTCGCGGCGTGAAGGAGGGGGACCTGAGGCGGGTTTCGGCACGCGCGCTGCTTTCCGCCTTAGAATACGTTTCCGAACCCGGGTTCTAAAACTTGGCCGTAATAACTGAGCTGGGGATTAGGGCAGGTTTCCGATGCCTAAAGTCCGAATCTGTTGTCTCTGGTGGTTCCCGCCAGGTAGCCGCTGCTGGGGTCGCGAGGCGGGAGGGTAGCGCCCCCCGCAGGTGGGCGCGAGCACGTGTGGCCCGGCCGCCGCCGCCCGGGGCTGGGGGAGGGAGCGTGCGCGCCGGGGAGCCTGTCTCCAGCTGCGTGAGCCGAGGGCTCTACTAGGTAGGTTTCAGCCCCCACCGCCTCGGCTCCCTGATGATCTTCCAACGGAATGGAGCGATTACTCTAGTTCCTGATTGTGTTACCTATATGTCTGCACTTCAAAACTTCTAGGTCGAACCCTCGGATACAATAGAAAACGTAAAGGCCAAGATCCAGGACAAGGAAGGCAAGTTAACATTTTATGATTCAGAAAAACTAACCTGCAGAGGCCCTGTCAGGCGCTAGACATACCTGCTCTTTGTGGGGTGGGAAGAGGTCAGATTGACAAAAATGCATTTGGAATAACACAGTAGACAGACGTTTATCAGCGTGGAGCCAAGCTGTAGTACTTTTCACGTGTGTGATTTTGGACGTGTTAGTTAATTTACACATGTATACTTATTTGTAAAGTGGTTAACATGTATTATGATTAAATGAGATAAACCGTTTAAACATTTACAGTTACACTTTCCCTGTAGTAAGAACTCACTGATGGATGTTAGTACCATTTATTTGATTCAAGATTATAAATCTTGAGCAGATATGCTTGTTTTGCAGTCACTTAATTTGTTTGTTCAACTTATTTCCCATTAGGAATTCCTCCTGACCAGCAAAGACTGATCTTTGCTGGCAAGCAACTGGAAGATGGACGTACTTTGTCTGACTACAACATTCAAAAGGTTTGTTTGGAGGAAAGCAGCCCTTTAAGTATAATTGAGGAAAGCAGCCCTTTAAGTATAATGTATTTTTTTATTTTTGCCTGTGTTGGGTCTTTGTTGTGCTACGTGGGCTTTCTCTAGTTGCGGCGAGAGGGGGCTACTCTTCGTTGCGATGCGCGGGCTTCTCATTGCGGTGGCTTCTCTTGTTGCGGAGCATGGGCTCCAGGCATACAGGCTTCAGTAGTTGTGGCGTACGGGCTCTAGAGCACAGGCTCAGTAGTTTTGGCCGCGCGCTTAGTTGCTCTGCGGCGTGTGGGATCGTCCTGGACCAGGGCTTGAACCCGTGTCCCCTGCATTGGCAGGTGGATTCTTAACCACTGCGCCACCAGGGAAGTCCCTTAAGTATGAATATTTGTATCTTAATTTGGAAATTTTGACTAATACTCAAAAAGTGGGGAGAATAGCATTAGATTAGCAGATTCCCAGGTGATTGATACACCAACATTTGAGAAGTGCTGCTATAGTCTTCTACGTTTTAGATTTTGCATATTGCATCCCATGGTGTAATTTAATGTGTTCCTTAATCTGTCTATGAACTAAGAGTTTACATAGGAATCAGATACCTCTTTTTTTCTGACTCCCCCATGTGTGGGTGTACTTCCTGTCATATCCAGTTAGAATGTGCATGATGCTGGTTGTCCATTCTCCACGGAGCAGTAGCATTAATGTAACCATTTTTAAAGGCTGTTTTGTTCTCTGTTCAATAACAGGAGTCCACTCTTCATCTTGTGTTGAGACTTCGTGGTGGTGCTAAGAAAAGGAAGAAGAAGTCTTACACCACTCCCAAGAAGAACAAGCATAAGAGAAAGAAGGTTAAGTTGGCTGTCCTGAAATACTATAAGGTGAGCCAAATTATTAAAGATAATAATTTATCTCTGGTTTCAAACTCTTTAATATAAAAGTTCGGGTTTTTTTCCTGTTTGGTATTTGAATAAGCTCTATATAATGGGGTTTACCTCTAGGTACTTTATTCCAAACTAAGTTTCTGATTTTGAAGTCAGATCTGGGTTCAGGCCTTAACTCTGTCCACTTCTTGCAAGGCTGGGCTTTAAAAACTCTGAACTTTTTTCTTGTAGTAATTATTGGTGAGAATTTGGGGTGCTTCGGTTTGTAAGTACTAAGAAATATCACTGTTGTGTGATTAAAAGGTTAAATACTTTGAGTCATTTAAGCTAGACTTCACAGTATGTTGTAAGATTATCTTAACAGCAAGTTTATGCTTTTTAGGTGGATGAGAATGGCAAAATCAGTCGCCTTCGTCGGGAGTGCCCTTCAGATGAATGTGGTGCTGGAGTTTTTATGGCCAGCCACTTTGACAGACATTATTGTGGCAAATGTTGTCTGACCTATTGTTTCAACAAACCAGAAGACAAGTGATTGTATATTGGTTAATAAAAGACATGAACTAATGAACGACTGTTTAAATGTTGAGTTTTATTTCAGTGATTTTAAAAGTGGGTTTTAAAGATCAAATTGATCGCACTATTTTCTTAGGTAACCTGTACTTGGCAGAATTATGTTGTATTTGATACCAGCTGTCTAGATACAGGTCAGTTTCTTTGTACCTCAGCAGTACTGACTTTTTTTTTTTTTTTTTGCTGTACGCGGGCCTCTCACTGTTGTGGCCTCTCCCGTTGCGGAGTACAGGCTCCGGACGCGCAGGCTCAGCGGCCATGGCTCATGGGCCCACCTGCTCCGCAGCTTGTGGGATCTTCCCGGACCGGGGCACAAACCAGTGTCCCCTGCATTGGCAGGTGGACTCTCAACCACTGCACCACCAGGGAAGCCCCCAGTACTGACATTTTTGACTGATAATTTTTGGTTGTAGGGACTTTGCTGTATATCACAGGGTGATGAACAGTATCCCTGGTCTGTACCCACTTGCTGCCAGTAGCACACTACCCCTCCCCACAACCAAAAGTATCCAGACATTGCCAAATGACCCCTAGGGGTGGGGAGGAACCTCCGCCACCCCCAGATTGAGAAACATTGGTTTGTGTGAATTGGTATTATAACCTTGCCTAAAAAGAAGCTACAATGTATTGACACTTGTTTCCTACAAAGGAAGTTTAAAGGCGGCAGAGCTCGCAAGTTGCCAGTTAAAAAATTCATCTGCATATGGCTGATTCACTTTGTTTTACAACAGAAGCTAACAGTACTGTGAAGCAATTATACAACAATAAAGATCTGTTTAAAAAAAAAATCACCCAAAGTCCTTTAATGTTGAGTGTGAACTCCTCTTTGGAATTTTAAGTTCTGAGGTTTGCTCATTGGTACTGCTGACACTGAAAAATAATCGTTTCACAGTATTTGACTGGTACCATATTTTATCTATGGAGCGGAGTTCAGGGAGGCTTACTTCTTGATATCAATGAACTAAAGTAAGCACTTGAAGTTTATTAAACTGATTATTAGATTCACTGATACACCAATAATTAACAATTCCCTTTAGCCATATTCTTTCCCTACTCCAGGATTTCTAGTTGGACGCGTCCTTAAATAAGGTTTCCTAATTCTGTAGCATTTTGACAGTTAACACCTGTTAATGCTCGGCAGAACTTTCTGACCAGTAGTGAGTGATGAATTATTACCTTTAGTAAGACGGAACTATTTGCTCTGTAATAAAGCAAAACATTTAATTATTTACATTTTTAATACAATTTTAAAATCCTGGATCCCAAGAAGTCTTGGCTAGAACTTCCTTTTCTTCATAACAGACAATATCATCTCCCACTTTAAATTCTATCTTTTCTTCATCCAAACTAAGACCACAATCCATTCCAGTTTTGATGACTGAAATATCATCTTTATGGTGTTTCAGTGAGATTAATGAGCCTTAAAAAAGAGAAAAAAACTTATGGTTCATATAACTCAAATAAGTACCCAACAAGTGCAGTTGTAGTCTGGTGTTAAAAGGAAAAAATTACACTGAAATTCTCACAGATTTTACAGTCCTGTCATGTTAAAAGATGGACAAAATACCAGGGAAACCAAAGAAAAATGAAGTTTGCTATAAACAAGATGTGATTTGTAGCGAAAAGTACTGTCTCCCTTTTCAAAGGTTAACACTTTACAGGGGATGGGGGTTATACTCAGGACTTGAAGAATGAGTTACACCAGGATGAAGACGAGGCAGGCACAAGCTTGTTAAGAAAGGATGAAAATATAATGATGTGGATCCAAGTGTAGGAGAGACATGGCTGGAAAGGTAGTTTGGGGCCAATTTTTAGAACCTTAGAAAGATTTGGGGACTAACAATCCTGGGAGAGTCATTAGGACTGGAGGCCAGATATGAGTTAGCAAGAAGTGGCCTGAACTAGGATTATGGGAGTGAAAGATTTCAGTTACCCAGGATCATCAGGTTTTGGTGACTGGATATGATATTATAGAAAGAGTTTTATGTTGCTTACCCTTCCAAATAACATGTCCATTACGTATTAATTTAAATTTTTTTTGTTTTTCTAACTGTCCCTTTTGGACTCTGCAGCCGGCCACAGGAACTTTTTTCTTCCCTTCTGTTATAGAGAAGGTAGCTAGTATAGAAGCCTCACCTTTAGGAAGAAGAGAACATTAAGTATACAGAAAACAAAAATTCTGAGAAATACATAATATCTGACATTCGGCAGAGTAACAGTTAAAGGTGTGAGAAAAATTACAAACTCGTGCAAGAAAGTCCTAATTTTCTCTAACTCAACCAACTTTACTTTCCTGGCCAATATTAGAAATAAAAACATGAAAATCCTTGGGTATTCTTGGAAAAGAAAATCAACAAAACTACATGTGCTTACCAAAAGAATGAAAAATAAATGAAATGTTCACTTTTTTGGATGAATAAAATGCAATAGAAGATGCTATCAGTTGATAAGATTAGTATAATTCCTGTCTGCTCCATGAAAACCTGATTTTCAGTTGTCCCTCAATATATTTTCTTGAATGGACCATCCCTTGTTGCCTGATTTATTTTTAATCTCACCATGGGTAATTTATATACACTTAAGAGTACTAATTCTGTGAGTCAGCTTAATTTTTTTTTACTGACTGAAATTTAAAACAAATTCCAATAATGACACGGAACCACACACTATAATGTACCAGTTTCTAGAATTAGTGTTATTTGGTGCTCTCACTTACTCCTGGAAACCCTCATATGACTCAGTTTTCCAAATTGCTCTTAGCACAAGAACATACAAATCTCTGTGTGATCATGTTAAGTAGGTCAGAAAAGCCTAAAATAAATCTGTACTGTGGACCAAAAATGCAAATACTGAGTCTCATCATGAGGAAACAGACAAATCCAAATTAAAGTACATTCAACAAAATCACTGGCCTATATACACGTCAAAAATGTCACGGTCAAAAGACTGAAGAACCTAATCTGTGATCCTGGACTGAGGGAAAAATATATATTTATAAAGTACATTATATAGGGACAATGAACAAAATTGGAACATGGACTGTGACTTAGAGTATTAACGTTCAATTTCCTGAGTTTGATACTTGTTGACTTAGATAAGAGTATTAATGTTCAATTTCCTGAGTTTGATACTTGTTCTGCAGTTTTATACGAGAACATCCTTGTGTTTAGGAAATGCAAATATTTACGGGCAAATGAACACAATATCTCAAATTTACTATCAGATGGCCCAGAAAAAAAATGTGTGTGTGTGTGTGTGTGTGTGTGTGTTTGAAGGGGGAGGACTAAAACAAATGGGGCAAAATGTAAACAACTGGTGAAGTGGGAGGGAGTTGCTTATACTTCTCCAGTAGTTTTTCTGGAAATATAAAACTATCATCAAAATTAAAAGTTAACCAAAAATATCCGGATGTGGGGAGGAAAGAGAAGAGATAAACTGATTCAGTCCATCTGAAATAAATTTAGCCGTTAAACTGGCCAAGGGATATGTTAGAAAAAAATATTTTTAAATGTTTAATATTTAAATGTAAATTTTCTTCTCATGGTGGATTTCTTTGCCAGCTGCTGGACAAAATCAATGGCTCCTTCCACAACACTGTTAATAATGTTTATGCCTCCCATCCCAGTCTACTCTGTATTACAATTAGTGGTTTATGTCTAACTAGAGGGCAAGTTCTTACTGCCTTATTTGCCTTTGTATCCTCACAGCCAAAAGCACAACACCTTGCAGAGGGCAGGTGTTTATAATTCATACGAAGTTACACTGAACCTTTATCTATAGTAGTCATTTTTTTCTAGAACACAGGATATGTGTTGGAACAGTGAACATATTTAAACAGCAAAATACATTTCCCTTAAACTTTGCTTTCAAGTGTTATTTACAGCAGGTTAGATACGAATGTTTAAACATTCAGTGAACACTCACCTATTGTGTGCTCTTCCACAATGCAGGGCAATCTACTGCTCAGTTCCTCCTGCAAATCTTCAATAAGACGGTAAATGATTTTGTGAAGTTTAATTTTTACTCCTTTTTTTGCAGCCGACTGCTGGATAACATTGCCTGCATTCACATTGAAGCCATATATAACACCTGGAAAGCATAAATACAATAAAGTAGCACAAATATTGCATTAAACAGTTTGTCTTCCAAGCAAAAACTCAAATCTAAATTTTTTGCTTCTATGTAAATTAAAAGTGAGTAGGAGAGGTAAATTCTATATTTTTTTTCTCATGAAAACTAGTTAATTTTTTAAATTAATGAAAGGATTTTATAAATTCTATTGTGGCTTATTAAACAAGGAAGATTTCTTTATGATTTTTAAATCCAATCATTTAAGGAACATTATTTTAAATGACCATTATGTGCAAGGCAATATGCTAAACGAAGCTTTCATACCAGAGAAATAAAAAAATGATTAGAACTGAAATACTACATTATTTTAATAACAATTCTGTTATTAATTATAATCTTATAGTCTACAACTTTTGTTGTTTGCTCTTAGATATTCAGCTGGCCAAAAGATATTCAAAAAATACAGATGACCCTTGAGCAACACAGGTGTTAGGGGCACCAATCCTCCGTGTAGTTGAAAATCCGAGCATAATTTATGGTTGGCCCTCCATATAAATGCGGTTCCTCCACATCCGAGGAGTTAACCAACCTTGGATCTTGTAGTACACTGTAATATTTACTATTGAAAAAATCCACGTATAAGTGGACCCGCAGTTCAAACCCGTGTTGTTCAAGTGTCAACTGTAGTTACTTAATTGGTAAAGTTCAAGAGTTGTTTAAGAAATGAAAGAAGTTCCATGGAGCTGACCATTTTACCAAAGAACAAATAATGTATTTAACTGCAAATACCTTGGGGGTGTGAAAAAAAATTTATGCAAATGGCTTAATCAGGAGAAAAACAGAACCACCTTGAAAGTCTTATTATCATTAAGAAATCATTCAATGCATCATACTATCTGCATTAATAGAAAAGTCAGTGCCCATAAAATACTTTGAAATAACCAACATTATTGAAAACATCTTTTCAGTAGTAGAGGTAACATCTAATTCTAATCAAGTTAGGTCATGAAGTACCCCCTTCCTAAATGATTCATTAATCACTCAATAACACTGGTGCTTTGCCTAAATGTTAAACCTAGTTAAAGCGACAGTCATGCAGTCATGAGTCCCCTTTCCGTGTATCGTAAGTTTGACTCACAAACAGTCCCCTTGTCTTCAAGGCATATAAAGCTAAAAAGAGCTTTTGATTTAAGAAAAATATAATTTGTAAAATTATAAGTAAACAAAAATAGGCAACCAAAAGTAAAAGATGAAGGAAAGTACTGAGTAGGCTGATTGCAGATTAAAGAGCATTCAAAAAGTCTAAATGAAAGAGAGAGAGAGAACCAAGCCTGGGTTGGGGGGGAACCTGGAAGTGGTGAGGAGGCAGTAATGGTACATTCAAGAAATACTACTGGGGCTTGAAATAGTTCCCCAAAGTTTCAGTACAACAATGACAGCCACAGTGGAGCTGTGGCTGCAATACTGCACATCCCATTTGCCCTCAATCACTAGCTGAGACTGAACTGCAACAGGAAGGGGGATACCGATGGGGGTAAAATGTCAGGTGTGACTAGCCCAGCAAGAAAAGACAGAAGCAAATGGTTCAGAGTATGCTCTAGGGAACACAGTTAAACAAACAGGAAATGGAATCCTCACCATGAAATGTTTCAGCAAGGTTAACATCATTTTCACTAATATCACCCACACCAGAATGTACTAACTCTAGTTCACACTCATGTGAAGCATCATAGGTATCCATAATGTTCAAAATGGCCTCTACGGAACCGTCAACATCACCTAAATGCAGCAAAAGTTTAAAATTATTGGTGATAGCAGTTAGAAATTAACAGACACAAAAATGACAATAATCTATTTAAAGGAATAATAGGAATAGCATTTACCACAAAATCCACTTTTCTTTAGCATTATAAATATCTACTTAACTGAATAAAGTATAAAGAACCAAATGTACATTTACAACAAAATCCACTAGATAAATGTTTACTAAGGAAATCTCCCCCAGTGAGGGGGTGGGCAAAAAGGGTGAAGAGGGTCAAAAGGTACAAACTTCCAGTTATAAAGTAAATATGTCATGGGAATATAATATGCAGCACGGTGACTATAGTTAATAACACTGCACTGCATATTTGAAAGTTGCTAAGAGAGTAGATATTAAAAGTGCTCATCACAAGAAAAAAAAACTTTATAACTAAGGATGGTGACAGATGTTAACTAGACTTATTATGGTGATCATTTCACCATATATGCAAATACTGAATCATTATGAAACTAATATAATGTTACATGTCAAGTATATCTCAATTTTTTAAAATTCCCCCCCAAAATACTGAAATCATTTTGGCTTAAATTTAATGGCCCAAATTAATTGTGAGAATGACGAAATACATATATTCCTAAAATGAGATGTAAAGTAAAATCTTTTAAAAGTCACCTTTAATAATTATAGGAAGTACATTTGAATCTCCTCCTGCTTTTTCTTTTGGCTTTAAGGGTTGCTGCTGTTTTTTTATTTTGTACTTTATAAATGACCTCGCCTTCCAGTGCAAAGTGCCATACTTCTCGCGGGCTTTCCGATGTGCTTCTTGGTGTTCCTTTCGTTTTTCTTCTATTAATTCCAGATCCTCTTTATTTTTCTCCTGTTCTTGCTCATACTTCCTCCAGTGAACAACTTCACGTGCCCTTGGCTTTATAGGGGAAAAAAAAAAAAAGGGAATTATTTAACTAAATAGAAACCAGTAACTGCTGGTTTTTTCCTCCACTATGAAATTAGCCTAGCTCATATATGAAACCACTAATTTTAAAGTTTTAAGAAACTTACAAAACTTTTATATGGAGGCTTTGTGTAAATTTGAAATTATTTAAAAATCTTATCTCAAATTTTAAAAGCCAAATTTTACAGCCAAACTCTAAAATGACATCACTAGCCCCCCCCTCACAGCCCGTTATAGTACTGAATTATTTATTACTTATTTGGTATAACATTATAGATTGATATTTTAAATCATTATATCATATCTACTGTAGAGGAATTAAGCTTGATATACCTCAGATTCTACTTCAAGAATTTCATCTCCTGCAGAAGGGAAGTCTCTCCAGCCTATAATTCCCACTGGCATGCTGGGACAGGCCTCATTGATTACTTTGTCATTTTCATCAAACATTAAGCGTACTTTTGCCCAACTCTTTCCAGCAACCAGAATGGAGCCTTTTCTCAAAGTTCCTCTTTGAATTATAGCTGTAGTAACAGGACTAATATGAAAATAAAAGTATATACTCTTAATGCCATAATCATGATGTAATGGCACTTTCTCAGTAAAGATATCTTTATGAGATTAAAAAATATATAATTTGAACACACAGGGTTAATTCCACCACTTCTCAACTTCTCAAACAGTTTTTCATACTATAAAGACATTTCTTCAAAATTACAAGCTAAATGTCCATCAATGGAAGAATGGATAAAGAACATGCAGTATATATGTATAATGGAATATTGTAAAACCTTAAAAAAAGAAAATCCTGTCACATGCTAGAATACGCATGAACCTCCTGGACGAACATATGCTAAATGAAATAAGCCAGTCAAAAAGGACAATATTACATGATTCCACTCATATGAAGTATCTAAAGTAGCCAAAATCATGGAAACAACTACTGAAAGATAGCTGCCAAAGGCTGGGTGGAGGAGGGCGGGGAAATTAGTGCTTCATGGGTACAGAGTTTGTTTTGCAAGATGAAAAAGTTCTAGAGATCTGTTGCACAACAATATGAATATACTTAATACTACTAAACTGTACGTTTCAAAATGGTTAAGATGGTAAATTTAATATTATGCAATTTTTACAATTAAAAAAAAAGAAAACAAAAAACATTTCTTGTAAGGTTATGGTAGTGAAGGGTGCAGACAGCTAAGTGTTCTGACAGAATCCTAATCTCCTTTCTATAATTTGTTAAGCAGTGAAAAGACCTCTTTTGCTAATAGGGAGGGAAATTAAAGAAGAGAACACTGTTCCAACAATCTTACTATATATTAATGGGTAAGAACATAAAGAATTTAGAAACCCTAAAATGCAACAATTGCCATTTTATTCCAAGTTATGTTAGTCTATAAGGCTTTAGCAATTCAGTTAAGACAGTGGGGAGAAAAAAAGATACCAAGCAAATTGAACTACTAAGTCACCTAAATATGACTACTAAATGTATACACATATTTGCTAAGATCTACTGATAACTGCATGTTTGTGTTCTGTGTGCCAGTGCAATAAAATACTTCTTATTTTTATTTAAAAAATATATATATATATTTTTGGCTGCACCGCAGCGGCATGCAGAACTTCCCCAACCAGGCGTCGAACCCGTGCCCCCTGCAGTGGAAGCGTGGAGTCTTAACCACTGGACTGCCAGGGAAATCCATATTTTTTAAAACAAATGCTTTGAAAATATTGTTCAGGGACTAACAATAATGTGCAATAAACATAAGATACTGTTATATAATCAAGTCACAAAAACAATAAAATAAAATTATTAGAAAGCAACCATTTTAACAGACGTACCCTCTTCCTTTGTCTGTGAAAGATTCTATTACTGTTCCTTCAACTGGACCAGTAGGGTCTGCTTTCAATTCTAACATTTCTGCAAGAGCAATTGTTGCCTCTGCCAAAGCCATCATGTTATCGCCCTTTAATAACAAAAAACCTGTTAATATGCATTAACAAATAATATCTGTAAATGTAAATACCAGGATCAGAAAGCCAAATAATTCTCGACAGTTACACTTTTCTCTTTAAGCATTAAAAACATGAATTACACAATACTACGAGACTAGGTATCAATTACAGGAAAAAAATCTGTAAAACATACAGACACATGGAGGCTAAACAATACACTACTTAATAACCAAGAGATCACTGAAGAAATCAAAGAGGAAATAAAAAAATACCTAGAAACAAATGACAATGAAAACACGACAAACCAAAACCTATGGGATGCAGCAAAGCAGTTCTAAGAGGGAAGTTTATAGCAATACAATCTTACCTCAAGACACAAGAAACATCTCAAATAAACAACCTAACCTTACACCTAAAGCAACTAGAGAAAGAAGAACTAAAAAACCCCAAAGTTAGCAGAAGGAAAGAAACCATAAAGATCAGAAATAAATGAAAATGAAATGAAGGAAAAAATAGCAGAGATCAATAAAACTAAAAGCTGGTTTTTTGAGAAGATAAACAAAATTGATAAACCATTAGCCAGACTCATCAAGAAAAAAAGGGAGAGGGCTTCCCTGGTGGCGCAGTGGTTGAGAGTCCGCCTGCTGATGCAGGGGACAACGGGTTCGTGCACCAGTCCGCTAAGATCCCACATGCCATGGAGCAGCTGGGCCTGTGAGCCATGGCCGCTGAGCTGCGCGTCTGGAGCCTGTGCTCCACAACGGGAGAGGCCACAAGAGTGAGAGGCCCGTGTACCACCAAAAAAAAAAAAAAGACTCAAATCAATAGAATTAGAAATGAAAAAGCAGAAGTAAGAACTAACACTGCAGAAATACAAAGGATCATGAGAGATTACTATAAGCAACTATATGCCAATAAAGTGGACAACCTGGAAGAAATGGACAAATTCTTAGAAATGCGCAACTTTCCAAGACTGAACCAGGAAGAAATAGAAAATATAAACGGACCAATCAAAAGCACTGAAATTGAGACTGTGATTAAAAATCTTCCAAGAAACAAAAGCTCAGGATCATATGGCTTCACAGGCAAATTCTATCAAACATTTAGAGATGAACTAACTCCTATCCTTCTCAAACTCTTCCAAAATATAGCAGAGGGAGGAACACTCCCAAAATCATTCTACGAGGCCACCATCACCCTGATACCAAAACCAGACAAAGATGTTACAAAGAAAGAAAACTACAGGCCAATATCACTGATGAACATAGATGCAAAAATCCTCAACAAAATACTAGCAAAAAGAATCCAACAGCACATTAAAAGGATCATACACCATGATCAAGTGGGGTTTATCCCAGGAATGCAAGGATTCTTCAATATACGCAAATCAATCAATGTGATACACCATATTAACAAACTGAAGAAGAAAAACCATAAGATCAACTCAATAGATGCAGACAAAGCTTTTGACAAAATTCAACACCCATTTATGATAAAAACCTCCCAGAGGGTAGGCATAAAGGGAACTTACCTCAACATAATAAAGGTCATATGTGACAAACCCACAGCCAACACCTTTCTCAATGGTAAAAAACTGAAAGCATTTCCACTAAGATCAGGAACAAGACAAGGCTGCCCAGTCTCACTGCCATTATTCAACATAGTTTTGGAAGTTTTAGTCACAGCAATCGGAGAAGAAAAAGAAATAAAAGAAATCCAAATCGGAAAAGAAGAAGTAAAGCTGTCACTGTTTGCAGATGACATGATACTATACATAGAGAATCCTAAAGATGCTACCAGAAAACTACTAGAGCTAATCAATGAATTTGGTAAAGTAGCAGGATACAAAATTAATGCACAGAAAATTCTTGAGTTCCTATACACTAATGATGAAAAATCTGAAAGAAAAATTAAGGAAACACTACCATTTACCACTGAAACAAAAAGAATAAAATAGCTAGGAATAAGCCTACTTAAGGAGATAAAAAACCTGTATGCAGAAAACTATAAGACACTGATGAAAGAAATTAAAGATGATACAAACAGATGGAGAGATATACCATGTTCTTGGATTGGAAGAATCAACATTGTGAAAATGACTATACTACCCAAAGCAATCTACAGATTCAATGCAATCCCTATCAAACTACCAATGGCATTTTTCATAGAACTAGAACAAAAAATTTCACAATTTGTATGGAAACACAAAAGACCCCGAATAGCCAAAGCAATCTTGAGAAAGAAAAATGGAGCTGGAGGTATCAGGCTCCCAGACTTCAGACTATACTACAAAGCTACAGTAATCAAGACAGTATGGCATTGGCACAAAAACATAAATACCGATCAATGGAACAGGATAGAAAGCCCAGAGATAAACCCACGCACAAATGGTCACCTTATCTTTGATAAAGGAGGCAAGAATATACAATGGAGAAAAGACAGCCTCTTCAATAAGTAGTACTGGGAAAACTGGACAGCTACATGTAAAAGAATGAAATTAGAACACTCCCTAACACCATACACAAAAGTAAACTCTAAATGGATTAAAGACCTAAATGTAATGCCAGACACTATACAACTCTTAGAGGAAAACATAGGCATAACACTCTATGACATAAATCACAGCAAGATCCTTTTTGATTCACCTCCTAGAGAAATGGAAATAAAAACAAAAATAAACAAATGGGACCTAATGAAACTTAAAAGCTTTTGCACAGCTAAGGAAACCATAAACAAGATGAAAAGACAACCCTCAGAATGGGAGAAAATATTTGCAAATGAAGCAACTGACAAAGGATTAATCACCAAAATTTACAAGCAGTTCATGCAGCTCAGTATCAAATAAACAACTCAATCCAAAAATGGGCAGAAGACCTAAATAGACATTTCTCCAAGAAGATATACATATTGCCAACAAACACATGAAAGAATGCTCAACATCATTAATCATTAGAGAAACACAAGTCAAAACTACAATGAGGTATCACCTCACACTGGTCAGAATGGCCATCATCAAAAAATGTACAAGAATAAATGCTGGAGAGGGTGTGGAGAAAAGGGAACCCTCTTGCACTGTTGGTGGGAATGTAAATTGATACAGCCACTATGGAGAACAATATGGAAGTTCCTTAAAAAACTAAATGTAGAACTACCATATGACCCAGCAATCCCACTACTGGGCATATATCCTGAGAAAACCATTGTTCAAAGAGTCATGTCCCACAATGTTCACTGCAGCTGTATTTACAATAGCCAGGACATGGAAGCAACCTAAGTGTCCACAGACAGATGAACAGATGAAGAAGATGTGGCACAGTTACACAATGGAATATTACTCAGCCATAAAAAGAAACGAAACTGAGTTATTTGTAGTGAGATGGATGGACCTAGAGTCTGTCATACAGAGTGAAGTAAGTCAGAAAGAGAAAAACAAATACCGTATGCTAACACATATATATGGAATCTAAAAAAAGAAAGAAAAAATGGTTATGAAGAACCTAGGGGCAGGACAGGAATAAAGATGCAGACGTAGAGAACGGACTTGAGGATACGGGGAGGGGGAAGGGTAAGCTGGGACAAAGTAAGAGTGGCATGGACTTATATACACTACCAAATGTAAAACTGATAGCTAGTGGGAAGCTGCCGCATAGTACAGGGAGTTCAGCTCAGTGCTTTGTGACCACCTAGAGGGGTGGGATAGGGAGGGTGGGAGGGAGATGCAAGAGGGAGGAGATATGGGGATATATGTATAGCTGATTCACTTGTTATAAAGCAGAAACTAACACACCACTGTAAAGCAATTATACTCTAATAAAGATGTTTAAAAAAAACCCAAAACATGAATTACCCTATTTGACAGAAGGAAAGAAGGAAGGGAGGGAGGAAGGGAGGGAGGGAAGAAGAGATAAGCAAGAAAATCCGACCCAGGGACTGATCTTGCAACGAACAGTGGCTATACATATATAGATAGATATTATATATATATATTATCCATCTATCTATCTATCTATATATATATATATTTTTAAGAATATCTACTAGAGTTTGTTAATACCCTTTTTTTTTGTGGTACACGGGCCTCTCACTGTTGCGGCCTCTTCCGTTGCGGAGTACGTGCAGGCCCAGTGGCCATGGCTCACGGGCCTAGCCGCTCCGCGGCATGTGGGATCTTCCCGGACCGGGGCACGAACCCGCGTCCCCTGCATCGGCAGGCGGACTCTCAACCACTGTGCCACCAGGGAAGCCGTGTTAATACCCTTTTATAAACACATGCTTCTTTCACCCTCTGTCCTCCATCTGTCTCTACAATTGTGTTTTCTTCCTCTCACTTTCTTTACAGTGCTACGTTACAATTGAAGTTCTATCCAATTGAACAAGCTTTCACTGATCTCATCTGATCCACTCAAGAATCCTGTAAAATAAGTAAATCAAACACTACTTACTCTTATTAAATAAATAAGGAGAAAAAGCACTGACTAGACCCAAACTATAACCTATACTCTGCAACTACCCAGCTGTACAACCTTGGAAAATCAGTTCACCTCCTGGATCACCTTTCCTCAACTGTAAAATGAAGGAGCTAGATTAGATGATTCTTTCACCTTTAATGATCTATGTCTACTATGCTTTCTAAGTCTCCAAGATCATGCAGCTGATTAACGGGTGATGGAACTGGAACTGATAGACAAGGGATTTTTCCATTCTCCATGTCAGCTAAGAGCTTGCTCACAACTGTTACAATATAAAGCAACAGAAACAACTGTAACAAAACTAACTAAACACTTTTCGTACCCATCTACTTATTCCTAGTATTTATTCCAATTTACAAAATGCTGCTCTGAAAAGCAGAGCTGGGGTTGTTTCTTTGCATGAAGAGTCCTCTATTCTTCATCAGAAAAGAAGGCCTCATCTTACTTCCCTGCCACTCTCTTACCTCCATTCCCAGGATTCATCTTTGCCATGCCTCCAAATTTGCCTAAGCAGCTTTACATCTATCTATCTACTCATCTAATATCTGGGCAGAAAAGGTGGTCATGTCTTCAAATGTTCTAATCTTGCCATCTGGTTTTCACATCGTAGTAACAATCAAGGTATAGTAGAAAGAAGACAAGTAAGGTGGCATTTTATGAGTTTCAGAGAAAAAGAGGCATAATTTTACTATTAACAGAGGCATAACTTCTAATCATCTTGGAGGTAACAAATTTAGGAAAAGTAAAGATAAAATGAGACTTAATTGGAGGAAGGTGGCCAAATAAAGTACAATTTCTTCATCTAATGATCAGAAGAAAAAAAGTCCATATTACGAGTAAACCATGGAATATGGTAAGAATGGACAAAAAAGGAAATTTTTACTTAGCAGCAACCTGTACAGGACAAGAGAATTGGAAAATGCTATCACAAAGCAGGTACTGAGCTTCCTTGGTGTATTTTATCCAGAAGAGAATAATTGGTAATTTAAAAGAAAATGGAATTCATCATAAATAACATTATAAAACTTACAGCAATTTAGTTCACAGAAACACTGAGTCAATCAATAACAAACTGAACCCAAATATTTCAACACTGTATTAGTAAAAAGTTTTGTTTAAATTTATCTTAAATGCCCTAAGACCTATTCTATAGTTTTTCACTTTAAAAACAAGCACTTTTTATTACCATCTGAATTTCGTTTCTGCTTAAAAGTCTTTATCCTACTATTATCCTATCCCCACATCATTCACCACTTATTCTCCTCATTCTAAGTACCTCGTAGTAAGAAAAGAATAGGTAAACCTGACCCCTCTGGATTGATGACTAATCTTTCTGAGCCTAATTTCTAATCTGCCAAACTAGGATAATGACACCAGCTTCGCCTAGTTCTCAGAGAATTTTTAAACAACAGCAGAAATTATGGATGTCAGAATGTTCTCGAGGTATAAGGCACTATGTGCATGATGTGTAGCACTCCCATCTGAACACACTGTCTCTGAGGTGCCGCACTTACCGTGAGTGCAGAAACATGCACTGCTTGAACGTCGCCTCCATAATCCTCACATACCACATCATAAGCTAGCAGTTCTTTTTTCACTTTCTCAGGATCAGCCTCAGCTTTGTCACATTTGTTTATGGCAAGGACAATAGGAACTGAAAGAGACAGAGTTAAGAAGAGTGCAAATGATGACACTTCAATTCCAGGTATTCACAATGAAAGATGCCAATGTTTTCTGGCTTTCTCTTGACCCAGCGGATGTATTTATCTAACAAAAGATCTAAAAAGACCCACTTTACACCCACCTACTCTGCTTTATACACATGAAGGATTCCAGATGAGAGATGTCAAAACTGCAATTATAAGATTCTGTATTAAGAATACGCAATTATGATTATTAAAAAACAAAAACAAAACACACAACAGTACTTAGCGTAGAGAAAGGACTATCCTTAAATCTGAAAGCAAGATCAGCAACTACACTAGAGATAATCTCCAGAAAAAAAAAAATCAAGAGAAGATTCTAATTCTAATACCACTACATCATTTGCCTCTTCTTTCCAGGAGTTCCCTGTTAAAACCCAACATCTCACCCTGGGGTGAAACTAAGTACCATTATTGTAAACTTTCTTTTAGGATTTACAGCAACTCTTTCTTCATACACACTTAGCTGAGTGACTGACACAAAGTAGATTCTCAATAAATGTTTACTTAATGAATGAACCAAATAATCTTATAATCTACTTGTCATTACTAAACATACCCTTTCATTAGAGAACTCACACAAAATTCTAGGAGATAATTCTCTGATTGAGTTTCACCAACTCTGCAATTTTCTCAGGTATCAAAGGAACAGAAATTGAAAATAGACACGAAAGAGCTATGCAATCCACAGCCTATTATTATGAAAAAGTACATTCTATATCGATCAGCTAGAACTTAACAGGCACCAAGAGAACAGGTACAGAAAGCATGATGTAAGGAATTCATCATATCTCAACCAACTGCTTTGTTACAGGGTCCCTGACAGATTTACCATTCTTATTTTTATTATATTCCCTAGGATCATTAAGAACATAGCCCATTCCACAAAGGTAGTTTTGAGGAATTAAAAAATAAAGAGAGGAACACAAGCTACAAGACCGGATTCCAAATGCAGGCATGTGCAAATTAACTGTAACTGGGGAAGTTCCTGCCACCCTCTGGGTCTTAGTTTTCATGTTGTGAGATGAAAAAAACACTGGACTAGATCAATGATTGTCAACCCTTTCTTTTTTTTCTTGCCAACAAACCTAGGGGAATATGATGCATTCCTTCAGGTACATTTTCTCAAGACAACAGTATTTTCTCAGTGGGTGTAGGGTCATATCACAATAAGAATGAATGTACAAAGTATGTGTGTGGGGTTTATTATTACAATTTTTTTTTTCTTGGCCACGCCACGTGGCTTGCAAGATCTTAGTTCCCCAACCAGGGATTGAACTCATGCCCTCGGCAGTAAAAGTGTGCAGTCCTAACCACTGGACTGCCAGGGAATTCCCTATTATTACAATTTTTAAATGGAGAAATAAGGGAGAATATAGCCAAGTATTTTCCAAAAGTTTCGATTTTATACCTTTGACCAAATAGGAACTTATTTAAAGCAGATGAGGGAAAAGTCTCTTTTAGAGAAGAATTCCAGATAATAAATGAATAAGGAATAACAATTAGAATATCACCACTTTGTAACTCCTAATGAATTGAGGTGATGGGTACATAGGGGTTCATTATTCTAGGCTTACTTTTATAGCTGTTAAACGTTAAAACGTTTTTTAAAAAGTCATTTGAGACTGTTAAATTGTCACACCATGCCAAGTAAGTAAACAGTAGAGGAAGGAATATACTTGTGGTCACAAGTCCCAAGTTGAATCCTGCTATACTCTTCTTAGTAGTTAATGTCTTTGGGAAAACAATTCAACTTTCTTTGCACCTTACCTGTAGAACAGGTATAATAATTCTGGGATTGCCAGGAAGATTAAATGAGCGACATGTAAAAACAGTGACTTTGTAGTAGATCCTTTAAAAAAAAGAAAGCAACTTCCTTCCTGATACATGTAAGTCAGCCACACAGTACCTTGAGCATCTTTGGCATGCTGAATGGATTCTACAGTTTGTTTCATCACTCCATCATCTGCAGCTACAACCAATATGATAATGTCAGTGACCTGAGCACCTCTGGCTCTCATTGCTGAGAAAGCAGCATGTCCTGGAGTATCAAGAAAGGTTATCTTTTCCCCAGAAGGCAGAGAAACTGTGGAAACAGAAATCCAAGAACTCTAAGCACTCAAATATATACTTCCTTAATACAAAGGAATATACATGACCTTATCAACACAATCAATAATTCTTCAAAATAATTTTATTCTTTCCATTAATCTTAATCAGAACAATGCATTTGGATCATCACTCCACAATGAAGAGTGATAACATACCAGTGAGACCTTTAGGGTTTTCTTTTCATGTAATAATTTCAAACTGAAACTCAACCTATTTCTAGAATATAACTATTTTCATACATGCACCAACTGGAATATATTCTGGAGAAAAAACCAGACTGATAGTTGTCTAGGCAGCCACTCCTGCATTAGCAAACACCAGCTGCACAACTGTCTTGAGCAACAGAGGCAATTTAGTACACAGTTAGAAGCTCAGGATTTGAGTTCAACAGCCTTGGGTTTGAATGCTGGCTTTGCCACTTTACTAGCTGTGTACTTTGAGCAAGTAACTCAACCTAAACAAGCCTCAGCCTCCTTATATGCACGTAGGAATACTAATACCTACCTCATGATGTTGCGAAGATAAAAAAAGATAAAGCATATAAGTGCTCAGAACAGTGCTGGGCACATGCTAGGCGTTCAGCAAATGACAGCTGTTACTCAATTATGAGTGGTAACATTATGACAACCTAGCACTGAAGAGTCTTAGGCTCATTAAACCAAACTAAGAATGAGCTAGAATACAAGAGGTATAACTTTCTTCTTATACACTGTACAAAATAACCTTTATTAACCACCAGCTCTACATTTCATCAAACCAATGGCTTTAGGCTTTCTTTTACTTTAAATTCATATATTTCATACGGTGACACTATTTTAAGAAAATAATATGTGGGGTTCCCAAGCACATTGTAAGGTGATCTGTGTTCATACCAAGAAAGGCACCAATGTGCTGAGTGATGCCTCCAGCTTCCATTGCTGCCACTTGAGTTTTTCGCAGTTTGTCAAGTAACGTCGTTTTTCCATGATCAACATGGCCCATTATAGTAACAACTGGGGACCTTGGTATTAATAAAGCTGGATCTGCCTGGGGCCTACAATTAACAGCAAAGGAGTTTCATTTCTTAAATATCAGAAACACTTTATAGCCAGTGAACTGATCTGCAGTTATCTCTGTGAACTACCATTAACAATAAAACCCAACATTTAGCTTTGATTAGACATAACTATTTTCCTCTTCTATACATACAATGACTTATGATAAAATAATAATGACTGCCCACCTACTGTAGGTATCTTCATAACAGTGAGCAAAACTGAAAAAAATTTTAAAATTCAGGATCAATATATACACTCAGCAAACTAAGAAAAATAACTCTTAGAGTTTTATAATATACTTTTTGATACTTTAAGCACTTTGAAGAAAAGTTTAACCTATACTCACACATCATTTTAATTGCAAAAGGAATTTTAAGGCAAATGTTTCCATTAAAAAGTGTGAATAAAACAATGTGGTCTCCTTCCCCCAATTTATACAGTTAAGTTTTACCTTTTTACAGCATCTTTATTTTCTCTGACTTTGTCCTGTTTTAATTTGCTCCATTTTAACTTCATCCCTGACTTCTTTATCACTTCTTTGATCCAGACTTCATCTAAATGTGAGTGTGCTTCTAGTGAATCTATGTCAACAGCAGTGTTCAATAAAGATTCATATACACAATCTGGGTGAAACAAAATAAAACCTTTTAGGATCACGAATTAAATGTTCCAGAAAGTGACCTCTATTGATAAACATCTATATAAACAATACACTCAATGAGAGGAATAACTATATAAGCTATCCGTTTCTCTAATGTTAACGAATCACAAAAAAGTTGAAAAGAAAATAATCTTTAAAATATGATACACGGAGTTCCCTGGCGGCCCAGTGGTTAATACTTTGCCTACCAATGCAGGGAGTGCGGGTTCGATTCCTGGTCGGGGAGTTAAAATCCCACATGCCTCGAGGCCAAAAAACCAAAACATAAAACAGAAGCAATATTGTAACAAATCCAATAAAGACTTTAAAAATGGTCCACATCAAAAAAAAAGGAAAAAAAATATGATACATTTATATTAATTGATATTTCTGCATATTCATAAATATTTGAATATTTACCATGTACCTTATGAACTACCTGAGCAATTAATAAAACATTAAATTGCATGTCGATTCTCATTATTCAAGGTAATTATGTTCTATAAACTCACTGGGAACAGTGAATTAGCAAATACTGAATCATTGCTCTGAAGGGAAATACAGGGTTACGTTCCTTCAGCCTCTGGTCACAACATTTTCATCAGCTATATCTTGTTTTATGTGTTTTTGTTTAAAGACACCTTATTCAATATATGTTGTTGATTCATTAACGTTATACTCACAGTCAACAGCACTATACTATAACTAATGCCTCAATAAAGCTTATCTAACACATGTATTTTCTCTGTAAGGCACATTACAGCCTTCTTGTAGTTAGTAACACTAAACAGCACTTCAGCACCATGCTGTGGGGCCATTTTAAACAGCGAAATCACCAAAAAAAAAGCACAAAAATGAGAAAAACGTGGCACTAAATAAACCACAAAAATGACACTTGTTTACAGTATGAGAGGAGAGAAGGCAGAGTGTTGCCTTGTTTGAACCTCAGCTAGTAATGCGTGATCAGGTCAGGCAACTCAAATTTTTCACCGCTCTGTGCATGTCCAGGAATGACTACAAAAGCATTTCAAGTGTCAATTTTGGGGCTACAAATACATTTTAGGGAATTCGCCAATTCAGAATCCCCAAATAATAAGGATTGACTATATTCACATATGTATATACATAAATATATGCACACACACACATACAGTATCACAGAATACATGTACACACTATTTATGTATCTATTTAGGATGTCCAAAAAGTAGCAAAACATAGGAAAAATAATTACTTGTTTTCATTTTACTTAATGTGCTTTAATTCCAGTCATATTTTCCTGTGGGTAATAAATAAAGTATCAGTGGTGATAATGAAATAACTAGTTTTATGCTTCCAGACTTTCAGTCACCCTATAAATATATATTTTGAGAGACAGATATAAAAGAAAGGCATCTTCAAACACGCAGAATATTACACTAAAAGAACTTCCTATTCAGTAGTGTGCTGGTAAATGTTTACTCTGAGGCTCCTAAAAAAAGGTCCTGATTTATAGCACTTCCCAATTTCCATGGTACAAATACCCGCCACCAGGGGTGCCCAACCCCGTTAGGAACCAGGACGCACAACAGGAAGTGAGCGGCTGGGGAGTGAGCAAAGCTTCATTTATATTTACAGCCGCTCCCCATGCTTGCATTACCACCTGAGCTGCGCCTTCTGTCAGACGAGCGGTGGCATTAGATTCTCATAGGAGCACGAACCCTATTGTACACTGCACATGCAAGGGATCTAGGCTGCAGGCTCCTTATGAGAATTTGATTCCTGATGGTCTGAGGTGGAGATGAGGTAGTGATGCTAGCGCTGGGGAGCGGCTGCAAATACAGATTATCAGAGAGAGGTTTGACTACACAGAGACCATAATAAACCAACTGCTTGCAGACTCAATTCAAAACCCTATCAGTGAGTGGCAAGTGAAAACAAGCTCAGGACTCCCACTGATTCTGCATTATGGTGAGCTGTATAATTATTTCATTATATATTACAGTGTAATAATAATAGAAACAAAGTACACAATAAATGCGCTTGAATCATCCTGAAACCATCATCCCCCCAACCTCACCCCCCGTCAGTGGAAAAATTGTCTTCCACAAAACCAGTCCCTGGTGCCAAAAAGGTTGGGGGCTGCTGTCCCCCACCACGTCTGACTTCAAGCCACCAATATGAAGTCACTGAACACAGAGATGAAAAGAGATGTGAAGCAGCACACTATTAAATAGTATTTCCACCATATAGGTACAATAAACGTAAATAACCTCAAGATCATAGATTAATAGTAAAATGTAGTAAAATAATTAAGAAGTGAAAATATTAATGAGTATTTATTTACCTCCATTTATGACTTAATTTTTTAAATGGTTGTGTTTACACCAGCTCACATAATTCCTTATAATTTAGCAATAGGCTCACAAACTGGTACAAGCCAGCCTCAGCACCTCACTGATCCTACTCCATAATAATGCCAAGAAATGCTTTCTTGTGTATTTCCCTACCACATTTTTCCCCAAGAAAACACATTTTAAATTAGGAGTATGGCACTATTGATACTATGTATAAAATAGACAACTAATGAGAACATACTCTTTAGCACAGGGAAATCTACTTAAGGCACTGTGGTGCCCTAAATGGGAAGGAAATCCAAATAAGAGGGGATAAATCTATATGTATAGCTGATTCATTTTGCTGTACAGTAGAAACTAACACAGCATTATAAAGCAACTATGCTTCAATAAAAATTAACTTAAAAAAATAAAAAAAATAAAACATAAATAAATTAGGAGTATGGGATTAACATATACACACTACTATATATAAAATAGATAATCAACAAGGACCTAATGTATAGCACAGGAAACTACTCAATATTCTGTAATAACCTATATGAGAAAAGAATGTGGAAAAGAATGGATATATGTATATGTATAACTGAATCACTATGCTGTACATCTGAAACTAACACAGCATTGTAGATCAATTATACTCTAATATAAAATAAAAATTAAATTAAAAAGAATGCTACAACATAAATTTCCTATATGGATATGCTCTCAGAAAACAATAAAACTCTAAACGTAAAAATTATGAGTACAATTCTGTTTCTAATAACGCTAAAAATCCTTAATAATCCAGTAACTATAGTTTTCCAATATGTTATCCTAAACTTTTGAGAGGTAGCTTATACATAGGGATAATCTTTTTCCCTCTACATTAAATGCATACAGTATCAACATATTATTTTATCTTTATCCAAGACTTAAATATTTACATGTAGAAAAGTACCCAAAGCATTTTAACCAGAAATATTACATCAATTTTCTTTTTTGGCTGCACTGCACAGCTTGCAGGATCTTAGTTCCCCCACCAGGGATTGAACCCACACCCCTGGCAGTGAAAGCGCAGAGTCCTGACCACTGGACCGCCAGGGAATTCCCACATCAAGTTATTTTAACTGAGCCGGGGCAGGGGTGTTAGGATGTATGTACATTGCTAATATAGCAGTTAAAAATATTCACCATATGAAAACTATCTTAAATTCAAAAGAGGTATGATTATAATATTAAATAAGTTTCAAATAGATAACTTTTATTTAAATCATAGCAAATCAGTTTTGGATTTAGAGCACTGATCCACAGGATTAAACCTGTATTTTAATTATTCTATTTATTTGGTGATACAAAGGAATTATGGTTATGCGTGTGTGTGTTAATGTTTAAAAAAAGAGAATTATCATTTAGCAATATGTAAGTACTCATGGATTAAATGATATATTAATAATTGTTATCACTGGCTCATGCAAACATTATGCTTATCATTCCATTCTTTCTGCTTTCATATATATATGAAAAATGCCAATAATAAAAAGTTCTAAAAATCAAGTCTGTTATCAATATCATTTATAAAATCATATCAATACAGTTTTCCTTGGAAAAATTCTGAATGACATGGCCATGTCCATTTGTTCTCTTAAAGTTTTCTAGTTATAAAATGATTACATAATCCAATGCAAAGTTTAAAAAAAACACAAGATAGAGTGCTAATTTTCTATTCTTTGTGAGGATGTACTGTCACAAATAGTGGTAACACTTTCAGGCAGGATACACATTAAAACTCTAGCTCTGCTGTGATTTACAAAATAACAATTCCTGAGAGAAAATCTGGTCTGTGAATAAGAGCATCTGCTCTGGAGCCATACTCCCTGGGTTCAAAATCCTGGCTCCACCACATAGTAGCTGTGAAATCCTGGGCAATTATTTATCCTCTCTATGCCTTGGTTTCTCAATCTATAAATGGGGATAATAATCATACCTGCTTCTAGAGAATTGTGAGAATTATATGAGTTAATACATATAAAGTATTGGTATATAGTAACAGCTCAATAAATATGTTATTAGTAGTAATTTTTTGCCAAGTCTGCTTCACTTGTTACTTTATTTTGTTACAATAATAAGCCATTTCAAAAAAAAAATAATAATAATAATATAAGCCATTTCTTGTTTACTAAATTTTAATGTCAGTTTATAATGAAAACGAAATGAAAATTTTGTTCCAACAATCCTAAATTGGTAATAAATACAGTAGTCCCTCAGTATCTGCAGGGGCATGGTTCCAGGACATCCCCTGAATACCAAAATACATGGACTTTATATATAAGTCCCTTATATAAAATGGCACAGTATTTGCATATAACCTACACACATCCACCCACATATTTTTTAAATCATCTTTAGACTACTTACAATAACTAATACAATGTAATGTTATAGAAACAGTTGCTGATGCATGACAAATTCAAGTTTTGCTTTCTGGAACTTTCTGGATTTTTTTTCTTTTTTTTAATATTTCTGATTCACGGTTGGTAGAATCCACGGATGCAGAACCCTTGGATACAGTGGGCCAATTACAATTTTTATTGAATTTCTAATAAAAATGGTATTATGAAAAGTTGTAGTTATGGACTTCCCTGGTGGTGCAGTGGATAAGAATCCGCCTGCCGATGCAGGGGACACGGGTTCGATCCCTGGTCCGGGAAGATCCCACATGCCACAGAGCAACTAAGCCCATGCGCCACAACTACAGAGCCTGTGCTCTAGAGCCCGCGAGCCACAACTTCTGAGCCCGCGTGCCACAACTACTGAAGCCCGTGTGCCTAGCACCCGTGCTCTGCAACAAGAGAAGCCACCGCAATGAGAAGCCCACGCACCGCAACGAAGAGCAGCCCCCGCTCGCTGCAACTAGAGAAAGCCCACGAGCAGCAACAAACACCCGACTCAGCCAAAAATAAATAAATAAATTTATTAAGGAAAAAAAATGTCGTAGTTATTACTACAAATATTTTTCTGCTGGCACTACACTACAGAAATTGTCAAAATGAGTGCAATTAGAGAATTATAGAGAAACAAAAGTAAAGTAAATGAGTATAAATACGGTCCCTCAGTCCAAAAGCATTCTTTGGACTTATTCTAATAGCCCACGAGATTTCTGAGCAAGAAAGGTTAGTTCAAATTAAAAAAATCTTTTCCACTTTTATTAAAAGCAAAATCTTAGAAAACTAGATTTGGTAAAGAGCCAAGAAACTAATTAGGATTTGTCATCTAAAGTGAAAAATATTGGAATTACTTAACATCTTTTTAAACCACTAGTCTAATTTTCATCCTTGAATGCCTTAATCTCACTGCAAATAAAATACCAGGTATTCCACGTTTCCATATTTTTCCTTATAAAATTATCTGGCTCACCTATGTCTTTTTCCATTGCTCTGGCCAGCTCCTCAACAGTCATTCCAATCCATACCTCCACCTCCTTTTTAGATTTTGTTGAAGATAGCTGAGATTTCTGCGATTTTTTTTCCTATTAAATATTCAGAACACATAAAGAAGGAAGAAAAAACTTTGAGATTTATTCTGGAATAT
This sequence comes from Delphinus delphis, assembly GCF_949987515.2. Lineage (NCBI taxonomy): Eukaryota > Metazoa > Chordata > Mammalia > Artiodactyla > Delphinidae > Delphinus > Delphinus delphis. The sequence continues at coordinate 44,088,420 of NC_082694.2, read as the reverse complement.
CTACCACAGTCAGGGCTCCTATTTCTACCAACACTCCCATAAATTGTTAAACCTTAGACTAAAATTTAAAATCCTGATTCCTTAATTCACTGTTATACACTGATATAAATAAGCAAATTAATCAACATTACTAAACAACTAACTAGAGCCTCCCTTCTTCACAAAGATTTATTGCCTGGAACGTAGCATTAAGGCATAAAGATTTCAAAAATGACAAAATACTCAAAATGGATTTCTACTCATGGCTCTAGGCACTTTTATCTCAGATCAAATAACAGAGAAACTCAGAGAAATCTAGAACTACCTTCTTTGTCACCAGAAGCCTATGTTGAGATAAAGCGGTCCTGATGAGCGCATGTGTCTGCCAGGGCTGGGGGTACAGCTGAGCTGTCCACACCAGGTAAGCAGATGAAAACACGTGCCTCCACTGTGCCAACATTCTTCTTTGATACAGGCTGTGCAGCTGCCTACAAATAGTGTGAAATCGTAGCAAGTTCTCCAACTTAAGTATCTTCTGGTTCATGTTTCTCCTAGGAAAAAAGTTTTCAAATACTATTTTGGTTAATATTGAAATCAAGTTAGTAAATATTAATTGGATATCTACTACACACAAAACACTGTGCTAGAGTTACAACAATGAGTAAAACTGGGTTCTTGCCCTGAAAGAGCTCACAGTCCAGAGAGATGGAATTCCGTACTAAGTACTCTCTAGATATTAACTAGAACTATTGTTAATGTTCCTACCATAATAACACTGAAATACAATAACAAACTTATAAGGGTTCTTTTTTCACTCCTGAAACATCAACTAACCAAATCACAACTACAGTCATTTTTTTTTTAAATGCAAATTTGCACTCATCAACTCTTTGCCAAACATTCTTTGGGAGGATGGGGGGAGATTATCCCTAGTTTAATGTACAACTTCAAAACATGCTATAGGGCTTCCCTGGTGGCGCAGTGGTTGAGAGTCCGCCTGCCAATGCAGGGGACACGGGTTCGTGCCCTGGTCCGGGAAGATCCCACATGCCGCGGAGCGGCTGGGCCCGTGAGCCATGGCCGCTGAGCCTGCGCGTCCGGAGCCTGTGCTCCGCAACGGGAGAGGCCACAGCAGTGAGAGGTCTGCGTACCGTAAAAAAAAACAAAAAAAACAAAAAAAACAACATGCTATATAAGGACTCATTATCTGCCTTCTGTTAATCTCTCACTCCATCTCTTACGCTCTTATAGTTCCCTCACTCCTATCTCCCAAATTTTTGTTATTCTGTCTCACCTGTAATCTCCAACGTCTTCTAATCTTTGAAACTTTGCATATGCTCCCTCTACTTGGAACTGTCTTTCAACCCTAACATTTTCCCCTCTTCCTAACCCCCCCAAAAAAGATGCTTTAGAGTGGGAAGAAGGCACCCAATAAATATCTAATGAATAATGCCAATAAATACCTATTGAATAATGCCTTTTGAGTATTACTCTTGGGACAAAAGAAGAGTTTACTGAGAGAAAACCACAACAGACCTCAACAGTGTAGCTCAGAACTCAGTAGTATAGTCTTTTCCTCCTTGAGTCTTCTATTTCTTCTGATCACAACACTGCATTTCTACAGCTTTGCTTTTCAGTGTTTAAGGGAAGGAGCAACTAAAATAACATAAGTACTAGTTTTCTCCTCAGCAGACATTTCATGAGCACCATCTTCCAGGCACTGCATCTGAGGTTGTTGATTCAAAGTTTAATAAGCAAGAGTCCCTTCCTTTGGGGTCCACTGTCTTTAAAATGTTCCAATATAATGATTCTTAAACACCTCAAGAATGGCACATTTAAAGAATCTTATTTAGGTACATTTCCCTGAACTCAGAAGTAAAGGGTGCTCAGGAAGCACAGAATTCCTTAGGGAAAAAAAAATTTTTTTAATGACTCTAAAACCAGATTTAACAAGGACACAGATTAATACAACGGGAGGAAAAGTCCTACACGGAGATTAACCAAAGCACAACTATTTCACTGACGCAGGGATTCGAAAAACACATTGGGGGTCAATAAACCAAATACCAAAACTAAAAGGAACCTTACTTGCTACTTATTCCAAGCCCCTCATTTTAAAGAAAAGGAAAATGGAGTCCAGAGAGGTCAAAAAGCCTTCTCCAATGTCATACCGCTAGTTAATGACAGGACTAGAACCCAGGCTTTCTGACTCCCAATTCGGTGTTCTTTCGCCGCTAGTATATTCTTATCATGGAACCTGAAAAAGGATGTTGGAAATAATGTAGTTGCGCTGGTGAAAACGTCTGAATGAAACAGCTAGAAGCCTTGGGAGTTATCTGAAAGGTAAAAAGAAGTCACGGTAGAATGTCGGATCTAGGGTGGCTTCGCCTGGAACCCGAGCCCAAAAATCCTTGGGCACAGGGGAGGTCGGGGTGTGGAGGACACCTGCCGCGGCGCGCGGGGAGAGCAAGCAGCCGGCCGCTTCTGGTTGGATAGCGCTTTCGTTATGCCGAAAGTAACAATCACGTATGGATTAAGTGCACAATGGAAAGCCTCCCGAATGCGCAATGCGCATTGCTTGTCATCTGTGCCGCTAACACTTTAGGCCAAACAATACACGCCAACCGGAACGACACGGCTAAGAGACCCCACTCACTTAGCTCCTACGTAAGGTCCAGGACGCCGGAATTCTGACGCAGGGCAAAGATCACCTTCCGGACCCGGGAGGACTGTCAGTAGGCTAGTCCGTCTCAAAAATGGTCCCCCGCGGGCTTCCGGTGCCGCCGGAAGCGGTTCTACCCGGGACTCAGAAGTCCGATTTCGGAACAGCCCTGTTGCCGCTGGTACAGTCGCGGGGTGTACCCGGGTGACGTGTCAGCAGCGCGTTTCTGCAAAACCCTTCGCTTTCTAGGAAGTAAATTACTGCTACTCTGGGGTTGTGAGCGGCTTCGATGTGTACAACTCAAGGGAAAGTTAAACGGGGAAATGTGGGAGAAATTATAAGTCCTTAAAAGACATACTAACAAAAAGGGAAAAATGCAAGGGAACGTGGCGATAGACCCAGTTAGTACTGGGCGAGGAGCGCTTTCTTTTTCAAAAGTCACCTCGTGTGGGTGGCATTTAAAGTAATAAAGCTAGAGTGGGTTCCAATCCCAGCTCATCCCCACTTGTGTAGACTTGGGGACGTTATGTAAACTCTCTGTGCCTCCCCCCGCCCCCCATAGTCTGGCCGCCTAACTCATGGCCCTCCCCTTTTTTATGTTTGTCTCCCCAGTGCCACCGCAAAGATGTGTAATCAGTGTTGTTGAATGACTAAATGGAAACCTCTGTCCTGAAAATCTTTTTAATGAACCTAAACACTCACACCCTTGAAAACTATTGAAGTGCATTTCAATTGCTATCATTTTACTTACCTTTCACACTCACTGAAATGCCTATTTCTGCAAGAAAGTATTCTTTGCTCTCTCTGCCTTGCCAAGTAGTTGAGAAGCAGAAATTGATTGAACATCAAAGTAAGTCATACCTTTTTTTCCCAATATTAAAGTGAAAATAACCAATATGTTTCTAATCATGAAGAAAATACATACTAATCTGGAAAATTAAAGCAATACACTAAAAGATAGAAAGTGGAGGGAGGGAGGGAGAGCCAAAGCTGGAAACATTTGAGCAACAAAATAACACAGTATTAGATTATAACAAATAAATGGGGGAGAAGGGACAAATCCTCCTTACAGAAAAATTCCACATAATATATGTGTATAACTTCTACTAGGAGGTAAAGCTTCACCACCACCACCACCCCACCCGCCTTGAGTGTGGACTGGACTTAGTGACTTGCTTCCAAAGAATAGAATATGCAAAGGGAAAAATAGTACCTTCATAATGGAGAAAATTGGCAGACACCACCTTAACCAACTGATCACGGTAAACATCACCAGCAATGTCATGTTGATATAATGTACCCTGAGAAATGATGTGATGAGGACATTTCACCTCTAATATTTGTCCCCAAAACCCACAACCCTACTCTAATCATGGGGAAAACATCAGACAAACCCAAATTAAAGAGCATTCTACAAAATATCTGAGCAGAACTCTTCAAAGCTGTCAAGGTCATCTAAAGCAAGAAAAGACCTGGGTGAAAACACAGTACCAAGCGTTACTCATACATTTAAAATGATGCTCCATGTAAGTGACCTTAAAATGCCCCATATGTCTTCATTTAACAGACATCTATTCACTCTTCCACGTCCTTTGACCACATGCTGCCAATATATGGGGTTCCTTTCCTAAATGGTTTCCACTCATCCAGATCACTAGCAACTTGCCGTGCAATGAAACCATACAATGTTTGCTTTCAAAAATTCTTTTCTCTCCCCACCTCCCTCACATACACACACACACACACATAGGGGTAACTATTTTCCTAGACTAAGTTGTTTATTCACCTCCTTTCTGTCCCTTTTTGCTTCTCCCCTTCCACCCTGATATACCATCATAAAAAAAGACAAGAAACAAGAAGCTATCACAGATCAGACAGAAAGAAATGTGATGACTGAATGCAGTGTGGGATCCTGTATAGAATCCGGGAACAGAAAAGCACACTAGTGGAAAAACTGGTGAAATCTGAATAAAATCTGTAGTTACTTGTAATACCCCAGTGTTAATTTTTTAATTTTCACAAACATATCATAGTTAACATAACATGTTAACATTAGAGGAAACTGAGTGAAGGACATTCAGGAACTCTCCACTATCTCTGCAAATTAAAATTTATTTTTTTACTAAAGAAAGTGAGTCAAATCCTATATCCCACCTCTCTGGAAGTAACCACTTTGTGTGTTCGTGTGTGTACACATCATTCCACTTATCTCTGTATAAATACATGTATACATACACTTTTATGTAAATGAGATTCATGTTATAAATGCTGCTTCTTATCTCTGCAACAATATATACCGGAAATCTTCCACACTGATGAACATATATCCATATCATTCTTTTAAATGATTTTGAAAGATTCCATTGTTTACAAGTGCCATACCCACATAGATGGACATATATGCTGTGTCCAGTAACTAACATAATATTGCAGTGAATATTCTTGGGCATACACTTTTGCATGCCAGTCCAGTTCTTTCTCTAGAATAAATTTCTAAAAATGGAAGCCCTATTTCCTTTCAGTGAAGAATGGTATTTATAATCTAGGCTCAAGGTGTCAGGTATGTTCATTGTTACTGGGGTTTTGATGCTCTCAAGCCCTCCCATTGGTCAAAGCTGGGGAATATTATACACATGTGTGCACACATTTCCATCTACATACATTGAAAACCATGCGTTCCTACTGATATTGTGAAGTCCAATCTAACACCATAGGGTTCAAACTAGGCTTTTCCCTTTATATGTATGTAACTTCCTTTTCTGGCCGTGGGAAACCTGACTCGCATCAGCCTTAATATATTTACTTATTTAAGCAATTCCCCTGTGTGAAACCAATCTCCAATCTGGCCACCACCCCATCTCCTGCACTCATGCCCTCCTTACCTCTCTCCAGCTTGGACTCCCAAGGCCAGTTCACCCCTTGAAGTGGACATCTTCACCCTGATTGGATGTAAAATGTTAACATTAGGGGAACCTGGGTAAAGGGCATTCGGGAACTCTCTCCAGTATCTTTGCAACTATTCTGTAATCTAAATTTACAGCAATACAGGGCCACTGGAGCCCCCCACTCCTGCCCTACCTCTGTGGATGGCCTGCCTTGCCCTTGCCCCTGATGGCTTTAGGACTGAAAACTTGCGGAAGGGCAGGGATGAAGAAGGGCTCCTATTCCCACTTCACCTGATGTCCTTTGTTGGTCTTCTAATCTGATCATATTAATTATGGAACATAATAAGTTCAGAGACAGGTAGAGCCAACTTGACCACAAATAATGTTTCATATTGCCATCTGCTTGGTAAGAGCTATGTCTCAGAAGTATTAAATGATAGGTCTAAAACAAAAACTCAATGAGAAAACTTGAAACCAAAGAACAGTGGGAAAAAAAGGAAGGGAAGAAAGAAAGAAAAGAAAAGAAAGAGAAAGAAAGAAGGGAGGGAGGGAGGGAAGGAGGGAAGGAAGGAAGAGAAAAAGGAGCTGTATTGCGGCTATCCCTTTCCTATCTAGAAAATGGTTTGAACTCTTGTTAGTTCTGACTTTCAACTTGTTCCCTCTCCCAACCTTTTTTTTTGCCTTTCAAGATCTTGGCAGAAAGCTCCTTTTTAAGGGGCTAGGTCACTTCAATATCCAGACTAATTATAGTTCTTGGTGATAATTAGGGGTAAACTGCCTTCTTGCAAGAGGGATAGGGTATGAGTTGCAGCCCAGCACACACTGGCCTGACAGTACTAGAAGGAACTACAGTCATGTCTCTGGGCTTATTCTAGGAGGAGGAAATCACAAGGAACAACACAAGAATTAGGTATCTTCCAAAGAGAAGCTGATCAGGGCTGCAGTAAAGCAGAACAAAATTACAAGGTTTAAATCTGTTTTGTTTTCTGTCTCAACTGTCATTTGTTGGCTTCACAAAATAAAGCAAAACACCCTGCAATATAAATTGCTAGAGGAATGGTACCAGGAATTTTAAAACTAGAAGAGACTTGAGAACCTGAATCATGGCAATCTAAAATTATCGGTAATAGTTACGATCATAACTATTATTTTCACTGCCATTTATGTACCATTCACATAAATATTTTGTTATACTTAATATGTTATACAGCAGTTCTTGGCACATTAACAGGTCTGAGGCCAATTGACAATTCAGTTTTCCTTGACTCTGATTTGACAACTTCCCCTAGTGAAAAACTGGTAATCTAGCAGTCAAATTTTAGTAAGGTCAATTTATTTTAAATGTGTGGCTTCGTGGAAGATCACTATACCTTAATAATAGTAATAATAATAGCTATCATTCATTTGACATACTCAGGATGAAGCATTGTTCTTAATGCTTTATCATTATCATCTGATTCAAGCCTACAAGATTCAATGTCTTACTTTTGAACATCAATTTTAACAAACCAGAGAGATTGCACTATCACTGGAGAAGTTAAGTAACTTGTCCCGGTCACACCCTTAGTGATCGGTGAGATGGACCTAAATTCAAGTCTGTTTGATTCCAAGACTGTTTCTCAACTGCTGCCATAACTGAAGAAGTTGAATTAAAGATCTTTAGGGGAAAAAAAAAAAAAGGTCTTTAGGGTCCCATCCATCTTTGAGATTTTACCTTTTGAACATATGAAAATAAGCATTTTTTAACTTAAATTTGATATCAATCTTTACTACATGATATATGGTAAATATTTGTGTTTCTATTAGTATTGAAGCTTCTATTAAAGCAACAATTTTCTTTATGGAAAACAATAAGAGTAACAATTCTGTATATTTCTAGTGGAAAACATGGCATTCATCTCCAGTAATATCAATACTGATTAAAGATCTGTGCATTGGATTTTCATCAGCAATGAGATAGTTATCTCTTTACCACTGGCATTCAAATTATACAAAGCATTTCTTGGGTTTCCTCTTGAGTCGCATCAAATTATGCTTCACTGATTTCTTCATACATGATTACATCTCTTACAAAAATTTTTTTACTATAAAGTCTTTTGTTTCAGTTTTTCCCAGCTTTATTGAGGTATAATTGACAAAATCATAAGATATTTAAAAGTGTACAATGTGAAACAGTGTACAATTTGATATATAAACACATTGTGAAACAACTTCCCCCTGAGTTAATTAACCCAACCATCACCTCACATATTTACCTTTTTGTTGTTGTCATGGTTGAAAATGTTATGTTCTATTCTCTCAGCAAATTTCAATCATACAATATAGCATTATCATCTGTAGTCACCACGTTATACTTTATATCCTCGGACCTTATTCATCTTATAACTGAAAGTTTGTACCCTTTTACTAACCTGTGTTCCTTATTTCTACATTCTTGTCCCATCTCTTCCACTAACTAGTATTACAACTTTGAATAAGACAGCAACCTTTCTGGTGTTCAATATCTTCATCACAAAATTAAAAAGGTTACATTCTTGCAGTATTATTTCTGGAAAGTTTAAAAATATAACTTTTAAATAAATATAAAATGCGTATGTGTCTAAAGATGTATTTAACTCATTAATGGGGGATCCAGAAAAATGGTAAGCCTTGGTCAAAGAGAACTGGGGAGTGCCACATATTTACAGCTGCTGAAAGAATGAATACTTGAATAAGACTGCTAATATAGGTACAAAAGCGGTTAATATCCTGCAGCACAATAAACAGTTACCTGTTCTATGGGACAAAAATCATCTGCACCTCTACTGGACAAAATTCAATTATATTACTATCAGTTTTCTACATGTTAAGATTTACCCTTACAGAGTTGTACAGTCCTCTGTACTAAAAAATGATAAATATCAAGTCAAACAAAAGCGCACATTCCTGGAGAATCAGACAATCTCAGGAGTGCCTGCTAGACAAAACGCAGCAGGACACTGAAAGAACAAATAGTCATCCCTTCGCCTATTTCCAAGTTTCAGATCATTTTTCTTAATAGAACTAAGAATCCTCTGAGTTTTAAAATTCTCTCTTAGGAACCAGCGCCAAAAATGTAACATCACTAAGAATTACAACACTAGCACACCCCAGTAAGCACACACTGATTACATTTATTCTACTTAGGACTGTCATTTGCCATTTTAAACCACCAGCCTAACTGAAAGGCTGACTGTAATTTGCTGATATTTATGGCTTCCAGGAAAGCTTTACAAAGGATGTGTCTCATCTTATGCTGAAATTAAGTAGTTTGTTCAATAATTAATAAATATATATTAAGAACGCATCATGTACCAATCACAGGTTTAGGATAAAACAGAGAAATAAAATAGATGAAGACTCCTGTCTTCAAGAAGATTATATTCTTGTAGTGAGAAATTCCATATGAATTAAACATTTAAAGGTTGAGTAAAAATTAGGAGACAACATAAATGATATCATTTATAAACCTGGGTGGGAAAGACCTTTCTAGTCAAAATTCTAAAATCAGAAACTAGGGAATTCCCTGGTGGTCCAGTGGTTGGGACTCTGCTCTTCCATTGCAGGGGGCCCCTGGTCTGGGAACTAAGATCCCACAAGCTAGGCAGCAGCACGTCCCCACCCCCCAAAATTCAGAAACTATAGGGGAAAGAACCATTAGTTACACGAGTGATTCCCAAACTTGAGCAGGTATCAAGTCACTCGGAGGGCTGAATAAAGCACAGATTGCTGGCCCACCCTCCCAGAGTATCTGATTCTGTAAGCGCAAGGTGGACTAGGAGAATTTATTTCTAACAAATTCTCAGGTGATGACAGTAACGCTGGTCTGAAGACTACATTTTGAGAACCTGGATTAGAATACATAAATATTTTAAATGTTTGTACTGTCAAGACATTATAAATAAATAAATAGCTATAACTGGGAAAACTAGCAATCAATGATCAATTAATGGTGTAAATTGGGAGCATTTCTTCTCTATTCTTGAAGTTCTACTCTTCTCTACTCTTGAACTCTTGAAGTTCTTTTCTGTGAAAGGAGCTCATTTCATGCGATTCTGGGCCTTTTTCTGCCTCTTTACTCATTCTGATTTCGAGGATATGGGTCCAATTTACTAAATTTGAGACTAATTGAGCATACATTCAACTCAACTTCCTTTCCCTCGGGGGAACCAGTCTGCCACTGGCAAAGACAGCAGACAAAAATCACTGTGCTCTCCAGCAATTCTCCTTACATTCTAGTGGAGAAGTTTATATTTTATCTTTATGGTACTAAGTTGATATTTAACAAGTACAGACATACCATCCTACATCAGTAAACATAAAAGTGATATTGATATTTTTCCTAAATCTTAAAAACACAGTGCAAATGTGTGTTTGCTTATTTAATAATTTTGACTCTGGTAATCAAATAATTGCTAATAAAGATGTGGAGAATGGAATGTTCTTGTACTGCAAATTTATAAAACCATTCTGGAAGGCAATCAACAATATTTATCAATTTAAATGTATAAACTGTAACTTTGCAGATTCTAAGATTTATTCTAAGGAATAAATGAAATAATTATGCAAAGATATATAGATATAGAACTATAGATACTTACCGTAGCCTTCTTTATAATACTATGAATAATTTGGAAATTATTAACATATAAGTCATTGGACATTGGACATTCCCAAATTTGGAGCTGGGTGAATAAATGAAATACTATACAGCCATTACAAGTGATAATGTAGTTCTCTGTTGACATGGAAAGATGCCTACTGGGTGAAAAAAGGAAAGATCATAAAATATCATACGTTATATAATCAGATAAAACTAGAAATAAACAGCATATATAGAGTATACATACACATCATACATGTGGTGTGCATATATATGTATATATACCTGTGACATAAATGCTTGTGCATCTTGTTGTGTGGTCTGATTTTTTTTCAATAAACATGTATCTTTTTATCTTCTGTGTTTCTTTTTAAAGTATGATTTTAAAACATTTATTTAAAGAAATAAACATACAACTTGTTAAAAAAACATTGAACAGTATTTTTACACTCAGAAAAAGAAAGCTACTTTATGTTTTGGAGGAATGCTGAATATGAGTTTGTTTCTGATTGACCTGGCTCTTTTTGTTCTTACATTATACCCCATACTTTTCAAAAATATATTTATTAATATTTACTGAAATCAGCACTTATCATAACTAGGTAAATCAAATCAGCAAGGGTAGAGGAATAATATGTGATTAGGAGTAATCTGGTCTCAAACTTATATTTTATTAAAATTTATGCAAATATATTCAATTTACAAGTTAATTTAACGCATTAAAATCACAGGAAATTTCTCTTTTTAGCCAGTAAGACTAGGACAGAAATTCCAAAGTAGTTCCCATAAACCTAATCCAATCAAACTAATTATTCTGAAATGCTAGACCTAAAGAAAATATTCCCCAGTCCACATGCAAAGTAAGAAAAAATAATCTACCCCATAGTACTTTTGTATAGAAGTCAGTTTTCTTGGGTTGCTGTGAGAACCACCTACAGACCATGTAATAACAAGGAGTATAAGTCTCCATTCATTCATTTAGTGGTTCACTAGGTCCAGAAAGGTAAGACTGCTTTGAAGAGCAGCTCAGAGCATGTCTTGCTGGCCTGGCCTCCTTCTGCAGGGGTTCCTGAATCACAGCAATTGCTGTTCCACCTGGTTCAGGGTTAGGAGGTTGGAGCTACTCACCAGGTATTTACAGTACAACCTGGGGCTCACAGCAGTGTCTGGAAATACTTTCTTGTCCAAAGTAAAGCTTCCTTATGACTATTTAATTTTAAATGAGTGTTTAAAGTGAACAAAAGAAAGAAACCTGCTACTTCTCTGCTTACTGCATGTGCTTTTTTCACACTGCACACTGCATGTGCTTTTTTCATTTTGTATGAAACCAGTATTTTCCCAGACAAGAAAACTGAACATCTTTACCCGTTTCATATTTTAATTTGGAGGTAATTAAATTACATCTGCCCACTTATTAAATTTTTTATACCTTAACTTTCTTCTCTTTTGAAGTCGTTTGAAAATACCCTCACGTGATCTTAATTGTGGAGACAGTTTACATTTCCCTTTGTTTGTTTAATAACATTTTTTGATCTTTTTCAGATTTGGTTTACATTTCTTTATTTTTAACTTATTGATTCCCCCCTCCCTGTTATTAGCCGGTGATAACCGCCTCAAGAAGTGTATTTTTAGCAGGTAAGCATTTTAGTTCTGATGAAACAAAAATTCACATTTTAAGGCAAGACAAAAAAAATTTAAACATAAAACTTTTAATCTACTCTCTGGCCTCCTACCTTCCTTCTAGTGTGCATTGTGCATCTGCATTATGTGTTAACCAGAACTCCCCAGTGGCAGAAATACCTGCTCAACCATGAAGATCAATTTTCCTTATTTTGGGGCCAGCCATGTAACTCCTCAGAAGATAATATTCCTTCCTCAATCCTGTAAGGGGTCACAATGAGCCACCACTCACCTGGTATGTGCAGACATCTTTGGTGAACAATGCCAATATACTATTTCCCTTAAAGATAGTGATTGGTGCAGAAGAGACACTTAAAGGACGTTCTTAGCTTGAATACTTACTTGTGACCTTATTAATGTAACTAGCTATATTACTTGTATTCTGCCTATTTAACAAGATCATTGTTTCTTGCATTACCAAATGTGTGACGAGCCTCAGATAAAACTAATGATGATTAGGCTAACTGAAATGATTGCTCAAACATAGTTCCACAAGATCAGTGATTGTAATAGTGTAACTCTAGATGTGAGAAGAAGCAACAAGAGGGAACCACTTCCTGGACCATAACAGACCAGTAAGACAGGCAGTCCAGAGGCTTTTGGTCACGGTTAACAGGGTCTAGTCCAATTACAGTAGCACGTTGAGTGGCCTATCAATGAAATCCTCACCGGGCCTGGGAATCGCCATTAGGCAAACTGGTCATGAAATGCCTTCCAAACATTGTCAAAATTAAGACCAAAAGGGAGGGGACTGTCAAAAAAGAGTATTGCCAACCGTCCAGTTCTACAAGAATCAAGTCATTAGCTACTGCAGTCGCTGACCTACAGTACATCCTGAAAGGAATTCAGGGTGGAAATCAGGATGAGACACTTTGTATACTGGAAAACTGACAGAACTGGCCCTCAGATAGATCTTTTCAGGAGAAAATTTTATGAACCTAGTTTCCTGCATCTTCCCATACTTAGAAAAGCACTAAAACCATTAACTAAGATATCTCTTCCTCTCGAATAGCAGTAACCTTCTACTAAGATGAGTGCTTGATGGCATGTACCACTTTGCCAAAATCATACATACTGGCCTCACCCTTTACCTCTTTGGAACAGTCCCCAGAGCTTTCTGAAAGACTGCCTCCCAGGTTATAATCCTCAGGTTGGCTCGAATAAAAGTTTCCATGTCTGTCTTAGACTGACTAGTGATTAATTTTTTCATTGACAGTTCCCAGCTTCAGTGTGTAGGAAATGAACAATGTCCCCAGTCCTCGTGCTCTTTGCATGCCAACCACACTGACCTCTTTCAGTACCTCTGCCTTGGTTTGCTTCCTCCCACCCTTGCACAAGGTGTCATGCTGTTTCCTTTGCCTGGGACACTCTTCTCTCCTTGCTTTGCCCTCTTAATTCCTACTTATCTTTCAGATCTTAAATTTCACTTCCTTGACCACTCTGCCCTCCCCTAAACTAGATGCGATTCCCCTATTATATCCTTCTTAGCACTTGTCACCCAGGCAACCTAGCATTTGTTTCTGTATTTGACTAAAGCTGTACCCTCCGAGAGACTGTTTGCTTTACAAGGTCAGTGTCTCTGTCTGGTTTTGCTCACCACTGTACCTTGAGCACTTAGCTGATCTTCAATCATATTTTACTGAATTTAATTAAATCTGGCCCAACTCCCCACATGATGGAGCTGGAAGGAAAGTTAACCTGAGGCTATTACTGAGATTTTCTCCCTTCTCCATGGTATCATGCAGGAACCTAGGAGAAGCCAGGGAACTGGACTGTGGGATTATTGTCCTCTTCTTCACGGCTCCTCATTGAGCAGTGGTGCTCAGAGGGTGCTTTGGAAGGGCTGCCCCAGGTGGACTGCCTTCCACTGACAGCAAGTTCCCAACTTGCCACCCACTGGAGGGACAAAGTGCCAAAAAAGGAACTGTCCTCCACCGTCCCATCTTCCCCACCCCAGTCCTCACCCTCTCTTCTGACTCTTAGGAAACCTAAATTTCCTCTTGGATGCAGATGCTTTCCCCTCCGTTGCTCTAGGAACTAACCTCCATCGTCTCCTGTCCTGGGATGAATACTCCTCCACGGCCCTTTAGAAACCAGTTTTCCTGGAATGGGTTAGAGAAAGAGGATGCTAATAACAGTTTTTTTGGTTTGTTTTCATTTTTTTTTAAGTTACTCTCCTCTACAGGTATGTGTATTTTGAAGCAAAATTGGGGGCATATTGTCTATACCCTTCTATAACTCATTTTCCCCATTTACCAAACTGTACTTCCCTATAGCCTTAAATATTGAGAGCATGATTGAGAATATAGAATTCCCTAGGAAGAAGTCACCTAATTTATTTAACACGCCCCTTTATGGTGGGATACTCCTGGTTCCGTAGCCTGACAGTTAGGATCCTTTGTGCCTAGTTCTAGCCTCGTCTCCTGCTGGCAGGCCTCTCATTCTGCTCTATTGTCACACCAAATCATAACGCCCCAGGACACATCATGCTTCTTCTCCATTCTTCCAGAGTTTCTTCAGCTGGATCCCTTTTTTTCTGATCAGCTCTTACTTATCCCTTCAAATTGGTGTCATCTCCTACTGCTTTCCCTGACATACCAACCCTGTCTTCTTAGTGCCCTTCTGGGCTCCCAAAGCATCCTCATTATGCCACTCTCATTGCTCTGGGCATATTTTCTTGGATTTATCCTCTGTGAATGTTTCAGTTCTCTTCACTAGACTTTAAGGTCTCTGAGGGCAGAAAGCATGGCACATATAGATGTGTTATAGTGTACCTGGCACATAGAGTTGTTCCAAAAGATTTGTTGAAGAGACACAGATTGCAAGAAGCATTTTGCTTTTTAATTGCCTCGCTTTCTTTTTGGGTATGCACAGCTTCTTACGATGGCTTTGAACTTACCTGTCCTGGAATTGCCCTTTGTTTTATGCAATTATGGGGGTTTCTAACATTCTTCACCTAATAAACGCAGTGATGCCCAGTCCCCTTGGTGTTGATAAATATTTTCAATTTTGGCCTTTTTATTTCCTTTGCCAGGTAGGCTACAATTGTAGCTGTTCCTTTACTTTGAGCAGACGTAAGATGAGGTTCCCTTGTTTCATGGACCCTGGCACAACTCCATCTTCCAGATCTCCTTTTCAGATTCGTTCCTTGTCTGTCAATTATCCACACTCTTCCTAAGGATAATAAGAGTCTTTCCCTCAGTGTGTTCTTGGAGAAATGCCAGAATACTTCTTTTTGTTTGTTTGTTTTGGCTGTGCCATGCGGATCATGGGATCTTAGTTCCCGGTCCAGGGATCGAACGTGGGCCCTCAGCAGTGAAAGCCCAGAATCCTACCCACTGGACCGCCAGGGAATTCCCCCAGAAGACTTTTTAGTAAGTTTTCCCCTGTTTGTAAAATAATTTGGTAACCCCCATTTATCAGATACTACCCCTTCTCCTAGAATCATGAGATTTCATATTCAAGTTCTGTGACTAGATGTCTAGTTTCTCAAGTTCATGCTGATAATTTTGAATTTAATGTTTCATGTTGTTTTTTCCAATGTAAATTTGAGATTGTATTTGAGGACAAGGGACTATGCGAAAGATAGCATTTCTTTTGTATTTAATACAATGTTGACACGTATGTTTGATAAATAAATATAAATATGCATTAAACTTGGGTTAGGATAGTTTCTAAACAGTGATATAAGGTTCTTTTACCATAGACAGATTTAGCTTCATTTTATAATAAAAATCTTTGGTGGTAAGACTCATTGGGAGCAGGGTACTTGGTCATTCAACCACAGGTAGACTAAAATTAAGAGAACATTAGTGTAGACCAGGGGGAGATGATAGTCATTTGGGCTAGAGTGATGGAGGTGGTTAGAAGAAGAAGGATTTAAGAAACTGAACTGTGATGGATTGGCTATGGGTCGGGGGAGGGATTCACACATTGCATACCTGATGGATGGCAGTTCATCCAAAGAGATTTCCAGATCAGAACACCCTATTTGCCTAGACAATGTGCTGGATGCCACGGTCAATTTTTCCCCTCTGTGTTCCTCCTTCGTAGCTGTCATGTAGACCTTATTCTGGGTTAACTGTTTCCCTAGTTTTGGACATGATTCACATTTCTTAGTCACAATCAGATTCCAATTTTTTCCCGTTTATGCTCAGGTCAATGTGGTTGAATCTGGGTATTCTTGAAAGTCTTCAAATATTTTAAGGACAGTCATTTGCAATATGTCATATCTTCATATAGGTGGTCTTTGGTATTCTAATGCTTTCATTCTTAGACAGAAACCTAGTGAAAAAAATGAGCCTCACCACATCTTATACGCCAAAGTAAAATTTAAATGAATTAATGAATTGAGTATTAAGAAAATAAAAAAGAAAATAGATCGAATAGTCTATTGCTGGAGGTTAGCTTTCTATACTTAGATCAAAATAACTTAAAAAGAATGACATTTGGTTACACAAAAATAAGTAACTTCTGTAGATAAAACCAAACTTTAAAAAAAAATCCCTTCTTGGGGGCTTCCCTGGTGGCGCAGTGGTTGAGAGTCCGCCTGCCGATGCAGGGGACACGGGTTCGTGCCCCGGTCCGGGAGGATCCCACATGCTGCGGAGCGGCTGGGCCCGTGAGCCATGGCTGCTAAGCCTGCATGTCCGGAGCCTGTGCTCCACAACGGGAGAGGCCACAACAGTAAGAGGGCCGCGTACCGCAAAAAAAAAAAAAAAAAAAAAAATCCCTTCTTGGGAATTCCCTGGCGGTCCAGTGGTTAGGATCCTGCGCTTTCACTGCCAGGGCCCATGGTTCGATCCCTGGCTGGGGAACTAGGATCCCGCAAGCTGCGCGGTGCAGGGGAAAAAAAAATCTCTTCTTAAATGGGAAAAATGAAAACCATTTGGAGGATATATGACAAATAAAAGGCACATAACTTGATTATTTAAACAGCTCATGTAAACCAGTGTGAAAGCCATTAACATTCACTCCATAGCTAAATGAGCCAAGACATAAACGAAGCTAATTCACAAACGGAGAAATAAAATAATAAACATGGAGAAAATGTTCTGAGTGATCCGTTCCCCCTTATCTAAGTTTTCTAAATACTCTGTAATGTGGTACATTGCTTTTGCTGTTGACCTGAATTTAGGTGGCCACGGGCAGAGGCCTGTTGTTGGTTCTATAATCAAGGATCAAACAACTGGATGGACTGTTTGAAGGAAAACATGGCTTAATAGTTTTAAGAGGTGGGTTAAGCTTAGAACTTTTAAAATTGTATTATCCAAGGCCAATTCTGGGTGAAATCGTGAAGTTGGCTCTGATTTCCTCGTTCACAGCTTCCTCCAAGGTTGTCATGTGGGTGAGGACTCAGATATTACCCTCCCTCGGTATCCAAGGGGGATTAGTTCCAGGGACCCGCCCAACAGATATGAAAATTTGTGGACACTCAAGTTCCTTACATTAAATGGCATAGCGTTTGCAAATGACCTATGCACATCCTCCTGTATATTTTATTATTTTTTAAAAATAAATTTACTTATTTATTTTTGGCTGCGTTGGATCTTCGTTTCTGCGTGCGGGCTTCCTCTAGTTGCGGTGAGCGGGGGCTAGTCTTCACTGCGGTGCCCACGCTTCTCATTGTGGTGGCTTCTCTTGTTGCGGAGCACAGGCTCTAGGCGTGCAGGCTTCAGTAGTCGTGGCATGCAGGCTCAGTAGTTGTGGCTCGCGGGCTCTACAGCGCAGGCTCAGTAGTTGTGGTGCACATGCACAGGCTTAGTTGCTCTGCAACCTGTGGGATCTTCCCAGACCAGGGCTCAAACCCGTGTCCCCTGCACTGGTCGGCGGATTCTTAACCACTGTGCTACCAGGGAAGTCCCTGCAGTGTCTTCTTAAGAGACTTCCTTACCAGGCCTTCAATTTGCACCCCAGAAATGACCTAAATATTATATATTCCTACTAGAGTTAAACGTCCCTAGGAATATCTACGTTTTATCTGGGATTGTATTCCTGAATTGGTTGATTTGGCCTGCCCTGGGGTCCTAGCCCAGACTGAGACCCCTTGTCTCAGTCAGGGAGGTTCCTTTTCCGATCGGATTCACACAGCCAATTACAAAACCTACGCTGAGACTGGAACAGCACGAGCTTTATTTAATGGCTAAAGAATGGAGAAGCGGAAACCTTGTTTGCAAATCAACTTCTCTACCCAATTCCAGGGGAGACACTATGTTTATAAGAGGGTCGAGGAAGAAGGGAGGGAATTGGAAAGAGTGGGAGGAATATTCATGACTTAACTGAGAACGGGGGTGTGGTTTGGACCTGGAACTGATGCAACTCTCCTTTTCGGTCCTTGTATGGGCTTTTCCAGTTGTTGTCATGGCAACTGTCAGCTGTCATTGCACCGGTCGGTGTGTCATTTAGCAGGCTTAGGTATTACAATGAATGTATCATGAGGCTCTAGGTCTACTGGAAGTTAAATCTTCAGCCATCTAGTGCCTAATTGGTTCTAACCAGTTCTTGTGTTTTTCTTCGCAGCTTCCTCCCAAAACTTAGGTTAAGAGCAACTGGTTTCCATTCAAGCCCGGGACAAGAGTATGATTCTGGGGCAACAGCTTTGGTAACAAGTTGAGGCTTAATATAAACTCATAAGTGAAACTCTAGTGGAATTTCAGGCCTCGTTCAAGGTGGTGAGTGAGGGTTTTGCAGGATAGTGGAAAACACCCCACAAAGAGGTAGGAAAAATGCCTCTGCGAAAGGTAGAGTTGTGGTTGCCACAGCTGATTATTTAAAAGGAGAGGGATTTTGGCTCCTTCTCTCCCTGTTGGTTCACGACCTCAGGTAATTCCCCAGGTGAAACCTCCGCCCCCACACCAACACTCACACACACACACACACACACACACCCCTAGGAGGTAACAGAATGACTGAAGAGGCAGGACATTCCATATTGATAGGTGGCAGTTTTAGTAAGCAAGGGAACTTACATAGGTGGTTTGTCTTGGATATCCACTCACCAGAATCTTAACAGTTTATACAGCGGCCTTAAGTGCGGGAAGGGGAGTTGCACTTACCAAAAAAGTCCAGATGGTTTCAATAACACCTTACTCTCTCAAGGCTGCATCCTTCAAGTAGCACCTAGCTCAGGAACAGCGGGCAGAAAGTACATTCCAAGGACAGAACGGGTAAGGAGCCTCTGACTGCCTCAGTCCACCTCCTGAGTCAAGCCGAGCCCACGTCCAGTTGATTACTCCCCCAACACTCCCTAAGCTGAGTTGCTATGTGGCTCTGATTCTGTTTAAATGGAAGATATGCTGTATCTAGGAAACCTGAGGCGAGGCTAGAGAGGGCTGTGAGAAGGCAGGCGCCTTCCTCTCGCAGGACGCGGGGCAAGGAACTCTGCACGTCTGGTAAGTCTGTCTCTGCGGACGCAAATTTCAAGCTTGCGGGGAGGTAACGAAGCGAACCCAGCGCAACTCCGCCTTCGGAAAGCGCCCACTCTTGGGCTTCCGGCACCGCCCTTGTCCCTCCAGGCACTTCCGTCTGAGCTGGCAGTTCGTGGACTGCGGGAAGCCACGCCCAGTTCTTCCGTTCGGTCTCTCGCCACCGCGTCAGTTAGCGCCACGAGGGTAGCATGGCAGGCGGCGAGTTGCGGGCAGCGCTGGAGCAGCGCCTCGAAGCCCTGGCCATCCGCACGGAGGTCGTGGAGCACCCGGAGGTGAGGCGCTCCCGCCGGGACCACCCCGGGAAGGGGTGGGCTCTGCTGCAGCTTCTATGGGGCGAAGGCGCTAAGCCTAGACGTCCCAGGGGTAATGTGCCGCAGAAACTTCCGTTCTAAGGCATTTCCCGGGATCTAGAGTACGAAGGGGACCTGAAAGTACCATCAAGGACCTCTCCACATAGGACGCTGATGTTATTGTGAAAAAACCTCATGTTTTCTTCTTGGAGTGATTTTTTTTTTTTTTTTTTTGGCCGCGCCACGTGGGGTGCGGAACCTTAGTTCTCCACCAGGGATCCAGCCCGTGACCCCTGAACTGGAAGCGCGGAGGCCTAACCACTGGACCGCCCGGGGATTCGGAGTGATTTTTTATGTTGAGAACTAGTACAACATATTGAGAACTTGCGCATCTCAAACTGGCTAGGGATGTTTGGTCAGTGTGTTAACTTTATGCGTATGTAAGTTGCCAAGCAGTAAACCCGGCTTTGCAGTGGCTGCACGTGCATACAGGATGCCAAGGTTAGAGTTTGGTATTTTTTAACATGATTTATTGATGGGAAGATTTTTTTTTGCACATATCTGACGGAGCCAGTACGTAACCTGAGTGGTGCAAGGACAAAGTTTTTGCCCAACGCTTGAGTAACAGCTAATGATAATTAGCTAGATATGGTGATGATCTTCCAAGTTTAGAGGAAGTCATCAAAAGTATATTCTTTGACCCTTTTGCCTCCCTTATAGTCCACATACTCTCCCCCTTTTTACTGCGTGTATTGCCAGCTTTTCTGATTTTTTCTGTATATTAGTCCAGGGTCTCATTCCCTGCCCTCACTCCCTCTCTGCGGTTATCTTTTTATAGAGTGGAGATCGTCATATGGCCTGGATGTAATGGAATGCCAAGGAATAGGAGTCTGGGCTGCTATAAACTTTTTAAAATTAATTTTTATTGGAGTAGAGTTGATTTACAGTGTTGTGAGGGCTGCTATAAACTTTACCAAAAGTTTAATGGAAAAACAAAAACATTTTAGGAGTGTGAAGGCTTGGCCTGCACACTGGAATGGAGAACTGTTCTAAGAGAAACTATCAATACTTCCTGAGGCCCTGAGATGAGATACATTTGCTAATGGACTGGGGATGGATCTCTACCAGTGAAATCCAGGTCATTGAGTACTCCCTAACCTTACACCCACCAGGCAATATACAGATAACTGTATGTGTGCAGTGTGTGTATACATGCATATTATTTTTAAACTTCTCATGTGATATTTCACAGGTGTTTACAGTTGAAGAAATGATGCCTCATATCCAACATTTGAAAGGAGCACATAGTAAGAACTTATTTCTTAAAGACAAAAAGAAAAAAGACTATTGGCTGGTGACAGTTCTTCATGATAGACAAATTAATTTAAATGATCTTGCCAAGCAGTTAGGTGTTGGAAGTGGAAATCTGCGGTTTGCTGATGAAACAGCCATGCTAGAAAAACTGAAAGTTGGCCAAGGCTGTGCCACACCGTTGGCACTCTTCTGTGATGATGGAGATGTGAAATTTGTTCTGGATTCTGCTTTTTTGGAAGGTGGACATGAAAAGGTGTACTTTCATCCAATGACGAATGCTGCAACCATGGGATTGAGCCCTGAAGACTTTCTCACATTTGTGAAGGAGACAGGACACGATCCCATAAGACTAAATTTTGATAAAAACTAATTGGGCTAATACATTTACTTCTGAAAGCTGTTTTTCTTACTTGTAATTATAAAAAGCATTAAAAGTGGTAAGATATATATAGCACCTTGGTTTGGTGACTACCTAAACTACTTAAGGAGCTATTTAACTATTTCATCTTAAAGGAGCTGTTTTTAAGAAGATATATTGAGGTAGTTTTAGTCAGCTGAGAGATTCCACCCTCCCCTCCCCCCATGACAATTACTTGTTACAGGAATGCCTTCAACAATTAAGGATGAATTAACATAGGGAGTTCCCTGGTGGCCTAGTGGTTGGGATTCCAGGCTTTCACTGCCTTGGCGCGGCGGGGGAGCAATCCCTGGTCAGGGGAACTGAGATCCTGTAAGCTGTGTAGCAGCCTATATTAATTAATTAACATCAAAACTAAGATTAGTTAACTATCTAAGATTAACTATATTACATCTTCTGTAAGGTGTTATACTTGAAAAAAGCAAACTGCAAAAACAGCATATATAAAATTATATATATGACAGTGTACATACAGGGGAAAAAGAGGAATATGGGAATATATTCAACTGTTATCTTTGAGGAATGAGGATTAAGGAATAAGAATTCCCCAGCAATATAATTAAACAAGGGGGCAAGGGCAAAACCTTCCTATTACCGGGTGTTTGTTTTTAAACCAATGCTTTTTTTTTCAGTGAAAAATAAGCTAATTTTTAAATAAAATTCTATAGAAAATTTTAATCTAGAAAAACACTCAAAGTAGGGATGGAAAATGTTATGTCATAATCATTATACTAATGAAATTATATTTTAAAACTCAGGAGCAGAAAATACATAGGCCTTCATGTATACATACATACAAGAAGGATTTGCTTAGTCTTCAGAGGTTACAAAATGTGAACAAGCTTGAACAAGGTTCCTTTGTCCTCTAGGCTATATTAAATTTTACTCATCCCCTTTCAACTGTGGCATCTAAAGCAGTATAAGAACCCAGGATTATGCATTGTCAGTTGTCATATAGAGGCTAGTTCAAAAACAGAGGAAAATTGATGTACTTTTCCACCTCACTTAGATTCAAACAAAACCCCAGTTGAGGGTCTGACTAGACTAGGCTACAAAATAGCCTAGAGGTCTTAGGAAAATTCTCGTTTCCTCTAGAGTACAATCAAGTGGGATATTTGAGAGATAATCATATTTTCCTAAGGTTGAACACTCAAAAAAATATTTGCTTCTGGTAGGGAAATTGTACTTAATTTGTACCAATTTGCATTACTGAAAGGCAAAAGTAAAAACTTGTCATCTTTGGATCTATGTGTAAACTACAAGTCTACTCAAGGCAGAATTTTTATAAAATACAGAATGGATTTAAGAGATGAGTTAGTAAGAAATATTTTCCATAAATGATAACCTTATTTCTGAGGTGCTATGTTAGTTTCTGCCTACTCTGTACTATCTAAGAAAGAGGAAATTTTAGGTTGCTTTGCATATAAAATTAAGGTTTAACGAACAGAATCAAAGACACTGAGGACCTCAGATAACTGGTCTAACTGTCCTCCCCACCTTATGGTGAAAACAGGCCCAGAAAGACTGACCTGCCCAAGGACACAAGGCAGGGTGCCATCTCTAACATTACGCCTCCCAAAGTCTAGATGTGAAAATGAAAGAGACTGATTTGTACAATCTATTATTGTATTTAAACCTATTTTGAGGTTGACAAGACTGATAGACTCTCAGTTCTCTCCCAAAACCTCCAATACTCATCCCAAAGTGATTAGGACAGAATCATCTAAACAAGGTTATATGTTATAAAACACATAAAACAGGTTTTCTAGGGCAAAGGGAAAGGAAAGAATAATATTGGGCTAAATTATATGTTATGATTGCTGACCACTTGTTATAAAAATCACCTCTTTTTATATTAGTTTAAAATTCACCTCTTGTTATATCAGTTTAACAAGTGAATGTTAAACCAACTTAATTTTTTTAGGAGAAATAAAGTTAAAAACTAAAATGAAAAATAATGAATGTTTTTAAAAAAAGACAAATGGGCCAAATGATGGTATCTATTTTGTTATAAACTGGATTTTTTGTTATGAACTGTGGCTTATATTAGGTATAGCCAAGTAATAAACATTTTGCCATTCAACTCCAAATTTCTCAGTAGCATTACTTTTAAAGGAAATGTTACATCTTTTATATTATTGGATTTGATATTTAATAACAGTTACAAGTACAATGGCAAACACTGAAAGAGAGAACCCTTAGTAGAAAAGAAAAAGACAATTTGAAATCACGTTTTGTTAAAGGTGTTGTAAGTGCAACTTTATCCATAAGCATTCCTTTTAAGGCATTTTCTTTGTCCAAATATCTCAACATGTACATCAAGGTTTATATTATAAAATGGGCTCCTTTTGTATTATTCATTCAAGGCTTAAAGAAAAAAATACATCTCAAGACTAAGTGTAGCAGAAAAGAAAACACAAAATTTCACTTTTCTCATAAAAAGTAACTTAAAATACAAGTCATTTAGCATACATTATTACTCCTCATTGTAATTCCAGATTTGGTACAATATCTTTTTCACTTCCTGACATAAAATTTTAAGACAGTGCAGGCTGTAATACTTCATTTGTGAGGTGGCTGCAATTCCGTAATATGCACAGTGATTTTTAAATAGGCTTTTACCATGCCTTGCATGAAAGGTGCTACATACAAACCTGTTTTGTGTACTCTTTGGTAACCACCAGTTCAAAAACTTGGACCGAACATTTCCACATTGCCAGATCTGAAGCACTTTATTGGAGCTCTGGGCCGAAGCTATTACCCTGTATATAAATTCTTTAGTTTCCGAGGGGGTTTGGGTATTGATTTAGAATAGAGCCAGATCATTAAAAGCATGTCAGGCCCCAGTCCGGAAAGTGGCCCCAGTTAGTTTCTAGTTGGCTACACTATTTTGTTTGGCAGAAGTGGTTTATCTAAGGGAAAAGCATGACTTCATACTAAGTTTGCTTCTGATGGTATCTTTTGGAGATGGTAAAATATTCATGGGTTATCTAATCCTTTCTTGAAATGGTATGAAAAAGGTGATTAATATAATTAGAATATTCCACTTTTGCAGTCTCAAGTATTCTCTTGGTTGTCTTGCTGCATTTTCTCAGGGTCAGCCCACTCAGGTTTAGTACTTTATAGGCTACCCTTAAGCATTTTCTAATTGAAGCAGTAATGTGCTGCCTCAGTCAGCATGTTCTCTATTTTAGGATATTAGTGTCCTGTAGAGACCAAGCTGTGATATCATACACCCTCACTGGGCTACCTCCTACTCATTAAATTTCAACTTTCAGTAAATGTCCTGGAATGTGTCCTAGTTGTGCAAATTAGATGCTAGTTAATATAAATCTAAGTTACCCACTCACTGTATTTAGCTAAAACATAATTTCTATATTTACTTTCAATTTATCCACCTAAAGATGAATTTACATTTTTTACATGCAAGTGTCTCTAGACTGCCATGATACCCATTATCAGTCTGATACTTGAATCTAGGGAGTCATGATGGAGACATGTTTCCAAGTCTAGAGAATAGGTTTTAAATATGTCTGTTGTGCAATATTTGTATTTTAGTAAGAATCCTTTGTATTTACATTTACATAGCACCTTTCATCCAAGGGTTTAAAAGTGATTTAACTTTACAGCATTACTTGGTGGCAAAACCTAAGTTAATGGTGGCATTATGAAGTCCAGGTTCTCTAACTTCCATTTCAGTTTCTTTTCAACTATACATGCTGTTTTTCATTAATGGTCTTTCTGAAAGTAGACTATGAACACAGCAGTGTTACTGGCCTACCAGAAAGAGAAAGAAAAAAAAGAAAGGTGTGAGGAAGGAGGGAGAGAGGGAGACATGTATCTCATGGCTACTAGGTTAGTGATGAAACACACAGTTCATAAACCACACACTATGGAATTATTCCAAAAAGATTTTTAGAGCTGGTAGTGAGAGCCTAAGAAGTATATTGTTAAAATTAAAAAGTTAGTATCTTTCTCATTTCAGACCTTTAAGATTATTCTGATATTTGTTAAATAATGAATTTGCATTAGTAAGTATCAATGCAGTTTTTTGACTTCATAAGAAAATAAAACTGTGATATAAAATTGGAACTACAAAAAAATTGATGTTTCCCTGGGTTGACTAAATTTACCTTTTTTTTGTGCTTCTTTCAAATGTTTAAGGTAACAAATGCATACAAATATTTCAAAAGTACCGATAACAGTTACCAACTTTAATGTATTATAAAGGACAAAAACAGAAAGATTTTTATTAATAAGTGATAACCTTAATAATAAATGAGTTCCTGGCAAAATGCAGATCATAGTAAATTATTTACATTATTTTTGCCATAAGAAAACTTCTTAAGCAACAGTCAGCTCTCAAGTTAAAAAAACAAACACATACATAACCCAGTACTAAAGGAGGGAAATGAGTTCAAACACAACAGCTTTATCTTGGGAATGCCATTTTCTAGAAAACCATCTTACTAAAAAAAAAGTTTCAGAAAAACACACTTTAATTACCTTAGATCCATGTGTGAATTGCTTAGTGTTGCTAGTGGGGGATACGGAAAGATTAATATCACTGTAAATTTTTTATAACTCCTATCTTATTATGGATTTTTCAGAATTATCTCATAAACTGAATTTCTTTTGCAGTGCATCAAAATAATAGGCTTAAAAAAAAAAAAGAATACCAACACATGCAGTCTGCTAACCAAATAAGGCTCTGACATGCCAAAACAATGTTCTCTGTATCTTGATATATAGTACATCCCACAACATACTACAGCATTTAATTTAGGTTTACACAACTAAATATAAATGGCTAGATTTAGACTAATACTTAGCAGAAGCATTAAGCAAACATGGATAAATTCATAAACAAATGATGAAAGAAGTATATTGTTCTTGGAGTACTTCTTGAAACCTTAAAACACTTGGTCCTTAGTGAGAGAACATCCTTTATTCAGTAGATCTTAACAGTACAATGTACAGTAAGTCACAAAACCTTCTAAAAATTTTGGCAGTTGACTCCAGTAGTGCTCCTTGATTCAAGGAAGGAATGAAGGTTTGTATTTCTTTCCTGCTCTAGTCACGAAGGATTGTTAAAGTCTTAAAGATTTTAAAAAGTGATTCCTATAGTTGGGTGTCTTGTTACTTCAGAAATAAAGGCTTCACACTGAGAAACTGAAGGACACTTTTCTCTCTGTATTTAGTTGGAAGGTAGAAAGAAGAAAGAAAATATAAGAAAAGCTTGAAGATAAGAGATATAAAATACAGAGCAACCACTAAAAGAACAGCATGCACCAGATAACTTCTATAGGGATGAGAGTGACAGAAAGTCAGAGACAATTTTTTTTTGAGTGGCTCTTCATAGAAAAGGCATTTAGTTTATTCTCCTCAATTATCAAGAATGTTGCACAGAAGTTGTATTCCTACCACAAAGAAAGACTTCAAACTGAAAATAATTTCTAAAACATTACTCATTAGTAAAATCAAATTTAAATTGAGGGGAAAAAAGAAAAATAATTTTTAAAGATTGGTTTCCTGCACTGATGGGCAAAATCTTTTGGGACTCACCTAATCTTGATTTACTAGTAAGACAGAAAGTCATGAATTAAAGCAAGCAATATTTACATCTGTTAATGCAATGTGCACTTGTTCTTATACTTAATGCAGTTAGTTTGTATAAATGAGATTAATCTCATTTACATTTTAAGCAAGAAACTCACCACTTGGCCCACATGTCATGTAGTGGGTAATAGAATTAGGAGCTTTGTTGCTCCCTAGACCTGCTTTTTGAATTTCTGCTTTCTTGTACTTTGTCCACATCTGCAGGAGAAAAGCATTTCATGTTATTTAATGAAAGGCTAAACAGAATACAATTCATGAAGGTAAGAAACTAAAGAGCTCTTGTTGAGTAGGGCAAGGAGAAGGAATCTAACTCTGGAAATGTTATTAATCTGATAGACATCTCTTTACTTAAAGACTGATTTTTATATTTTAAAAGCTATTAAGTAATATACTTATGCCCTCTTAGTGTCAGATAGGTTTACTTACTATGTTTATTTAACTAAATGGTCACATATAGTTTTAAAGTAAAAAATAATCTTGCATGCAGCAGCAGAAACATCCACAATGAAATAATTGTATTATTTACTAAGAAAACCAGGGCTCGAGGCATATTTTATTGGCAAATAACATACCTACTTACACTGTTAGAACTAAAATTGCTTTGATCAAAGGGGACCCAATGCCTAACAATATAAATTTACAATGTCACAAATAATAAGGGTGTAATTTCTAGAAATCTAAGCTAGGAATATGAAAGCTATTCAATTTCATCTAAAACTGGGGTACTAATACAGGCATACCTCGGAGATATTGCAGGTTTGGTTCCAGACCACTGTAATAAAGTGAATATTGCAATAAAGCGAGTCACAAGAATTTTTAGTTCCCAATGTATGTAAAAGTTGTGTTTACACTGTACTGTAGTCTATTAAGTGTGCAATAGCATTATATCTAAAAAACAAAGTACATACCTTAATTTAAAAATACTTTATTGCTAAAAAGTGCTAACCATCATCTGAGCCTTTAGCAAGTCATAATCGTTTTGCAATAGTAACATCAAAGACCACTGATCACAGATCACCATAACAAATATAACAATGAGAAAGTCTGAAATAGTCTGAGAATTACCAAAATGTGACACAGAGACACGAAGTAAGCAAATGCTTTTGGAAAAATGGCACCGATAGGCTTGCTCAACACAGGGTTGCCGCAAACCTTCAATTTGTAAAAAAAATGCAGTATCTGTTAAGTACAATAAAGCAAAGTGCAATAAAACGAGGTATGCCTGTAATCTGTGAAGCCGCTAGAGTATGATGGAGCTGTCTTGGAGGAAAAAAAGTGCAGCTGTTCAACTGAGTCAGAGTTGCTTCACTTTTATCTCAAAAAAAAATTTTTTTTTTTTAAATTGGGGCATCTTTGTAAGACTTCATTCATAGAAAGTATTACGTTGATTTTTTTAAAGTTTGGGAAACACTAACTATATGATTTCTAAGGTTCTTCTCACTGCTAAAAATTTGATTTCAAGTGCTATCAAGAAACACAGGTAAAATAGTGTTTGGGGGGAATTTTATGACTCTACAGCTGGTGACAGTTTCTGGAGGAAGTCTAACCTGTATTCTTTGACATCAAGACACATGGACCTGGTATGTATCTATCTGTCTTACATGCACAGTGTGTATGTTCTTTTGGAAAACATGCTGTATATATAACTATAGCCATTTGGGTTAGAAATACTTCTTTCCTGTAAGTCTAATATTTTAAAATAATCAGTTTTTACTATAATAGCATATGATTTCTCAATATATTTTTATAAATAAATTTAATATTTTAAACAGAGTATAAGGCCAGACTTATCTAAAAAGTTGAAATGGTTGTGAAATAATCTTTGACTAAATGTGGAAATTACACTAATTATTACATTTGTATCATATATGGCCCCATGTAATCTCACCTATATTTACCATTAAGTTTTATTATCAGGTTATGCAAAAAGGGACACCAAAAACATTTGAAATGTTCAGACTGATTATGAAACAAGTGACAACAAAACAGACTGATGTATTCATGTAGATACTAAAAAATATGAAAAATTTCTGATTCTGTTTATTTGATTACCCACATTAAAAGCATTTTTAGTAAGAGCTGGCTATGAGAAAAGAAGAGAATAGCTTAATTTATAAAGGATACAAATGTCTTTCCTTCTTTCTTTTTTTTAAAAAGTTTTGGCCGTGCCACACGGTTTGCGGGATCAGGGATTCCTGGTTTCGCGACCAGGGATAAACCCCGGGCCCTCAGCAGTAAAAGCGTGGAGTCCTAACCACTGGATTGCCAGGGAATTGCCAGGATACACATTTCATTAAGCAAAGATTCTCTATAAATTTTGTTTTCTTTTACCCAATTAATAACAATTTAATACAACATGTAAAATAATAATTTCCTCCCCATTTCTTCTAGATGCCAGGCTGCATGACTGTCAGTAATATTTAGGCTGAATCAAGATGGCAAAAACATTTCAGAGACAGAACTAAGATATACTTCTCTAGAAGTAAGTGATTCAGGGTTATGGGTTTCTTGGGGTTTCTTTTATTCTGGAATAAAACAATTGAAGTTTAGCTGATTCTGCTTTAAAAGTGCTATGACCACAGCAAGATAATTTTAAAGTTTATGACATAAGTCAGAGTTAGCAAGTATTTTCTCTATCTTTTATGATTAATTTTTAGTTAAGAGCTTGCATTTATTCTTAATTCTAAAATTTGTTCTACTAAAAACATACTTGTTTGTTTAAGTGATTACAAATACTAATTTTGCATTTTATTTTAGCACAATGTACTCATTTTAGAAAATTCTGTTTTAAGGACATATATAATTTAGTAATAAATAAATTATAGAATTATATAAGTAACAATTTTCACCACTTTATAAGCTTGCTACCCTTTTTGAACAGAAGTAAAAATGCAAATTTCTCACACACTGAGTATGATTTGCTTTATTTCTCTTTGACTCTATATTAAAAAAAACCTGAAAAAAACTACTGTGTTAACTGATGCCAAGTAAAAAAGTCATCTTGAAGGAAAGATAGTACTTGAGCTCTTATATTTATCAAATGAAGAAAAGTGCAGAGAAGAAATAGAATACAAATACTCCTAGTCCCTGTATGTCACATTTAAATTTGATGTTTTTTTAAAAAAAAGAATTACACTAAATTTATGAGTATTAACAAAGTTTTAAATCTGAACAATTTTATAAATATGAGCAGTAGTTAATAACTATTTCTTTGAAAATAAAACAGCAGGCTAGAAGGCATAATTAAATGGCAAAAGAAAATGACATCTTTTTAACATAGTTTCCTTACTAATACTGTACATGCGCAATATGAAGTGCACATTTTGTAAAAAAAAAAAAAAAAAAAGGAGAGGAAGAGAGGTAGGGAGAGAGGGAAAGGGGAGCAAAGGGAGGGAGAGAGACAATGAGCATTCTTTTTTGGAACCAATGAAGTAAATATGACTTGGAAATGCCTTGTTGGTAATTATAGCATGCAGCCATTTTAACATGCCTCTAGGTATCAAAGTAACAATCTCTTATTAGGTGACAAGAAATGTCAAAGAGGAGCATGTATTGTTAAGGTTCTTAAAGTCATGCAAAAAATGTACAATGCAATTAATAATTCATGCAAGCTCTGTTGTGGTTACATAATCACATTTATATACATGCCACAATGTACACCTGAACACTATCCACAATTTAAAAATAAAAGTATAAACCTAGCCAAATGATACTTTTCAACAGCAGCTCTTCAAATCAGATTAGAGAAGCACAGTGCATATCAAATGACATCAGTATTATATTGTGCAGTTTTGATCATACACAACCATATTCATACCAAACAGTTTGATTATCCTCAGAAACCAACAATGCAGCTTCTGTGTCATCGGGATAGAGGCATGCAGGAGTGATAAGATTATTGCTAACTACAGAAGACTGTGGGTTACTGTTACTGCAGTTCTGATGATCAGAAAACTGCTCAGTATCCTTCTGTGCAGCTTCATCCAAAGAAGCAGAAGCCTGGTCAGTTAGCCTGGTGACTGGTCTGGGAGGTAGCCCACTTATGTTACTAACTAATTCTGTATTCAGGGATAAAAATGGCTGAGATGGATAAGCCACAGTAAATGAGTCTATGCTATCTTTAGCTGATATTCCAAATGCATCATTAGACATATTAACAGTGGCAAAAGTTTGGTTTAGAAAATGTGACCTTTCTGTTCTTGAGTTTCTGGCCTGGGCATATGGAGACGTGGGCTTGTCTGTAGCTAAATCATTTTGTGCTTGAGAACCTACAGCATAAGTTGGACTGTGAAGTGGATGAGAGGACCACTGGTGTAAACGGTACTCACTAGATGCTGCAGTGATGCTGCTATCAGCAGTAGCTGGTGGTGAATCAACTGACATAGGTAGTCTACTGTCCTTGGTCAAAAAATCATGGATGCTCGTCCTTCGAGTAGTTCCTTCGGCAGTAGAGATCACACTGCTTGCACGAGGTAAAGTGGCATAGGGATTACTATCTTTTGATTGTCGTGACAGAGAAGTTTCTTTTACTACTTTTATCTTTCCTTGAGTGCCTAGTGTAGGCTTTCCAGAAGAACTAATGAAATAGGTATCTTCAGTCTTTTGAGGACCAGGTCTCACAAATTGTTCAGGCTTAGTTGTCCATCTATCATAGAAGTCTCCTGGAGTTTTTCCACTTACTGACCTGGCCAGACCACAGCTAACTGGTTTGTTTTTTCCCAAAAAGTCAGAAGAGACAGACAAACTTTTCATTACTTCATCTAAAAGATTCTCTTGACTTGAGGGCTTTATCTGTTTAAAAAAAAAAATCAAAGCAGATTAGTGAATACAGCCATGCTTTTACTTTCCTGATACACTAGACTGTACAATACAAAAATTGCTAATATCTCTAAACCCTCCTTAAAAAAAAGCTCTAAAGTTCAACCACAGAAATTTAACTTGTAGTGTCCATCTAAATTAAGGTCACCATAGATAAAACTAACCTGTATTGAGGTAAGCTTGTTGCTTTCTTCCAAAAACTGTTGTAGAGTAACAACTTCACTTCCAGGGGAACCAGTTTTGACCTTGTGATGTGCTCGACTCTCTAGTGTTTTGTGCTGGAGCACTGGACTTGATTTGGGCTGTCTTTTCAAGTATTGGATTGGACTGCTACCACTGCTGGACCACGCCTCATGCTCATGAAGCAGGCTAAATTCTCCACTGCTGTGGCTTTGTGGCCTGCTTTGGATATTAACTGCACCTGCTTTTGGAGTAAATGGTGTGTTAAGAGTTCAATAATAGAAATGAGATTAAATACTGACATTTGTTGACTGGATTCTTACGAATAGCCAAACTGACTTTCAAAGCTTTATTCAGAAATGCTTAGTAAACCATGTTCATCTCTCATCAGTCTAACAAATGTCTACCATAGTGTGCTTCCTTATTTGTCAAGTTGACAAATGTTATAAGCTCCACAGGGCAAAGACTTGCCATCACCACCATACCCACAGCCTAAACATATAAAGCAGGCACTCAATACATTTGATGAGTAAATGAATGAATAAACAAGGAAATAATACATTTTTTAAAAGTCAGGTTCAAATAATTGTAAAACACCTCACAATTTAAAACAAAACATGATTATACAAATTTTTAATTATTTGAAAATGTTAAAACCAAAAACTCTTCCAAATGCTAAAAATTCTAATTCTTTGACTTTCTATGAGGTCTGTATTCCTTATCTGAAGGTTTATTTGTTGATCCTAAATGAATAATCTTAAAGAAATATTAAAAAAATTTAAACAGCAAGCATCTAAGGAAACTCAGATGGAGACATGTAATTACTTAGAAAATTCCAGTAAAAATATAAAATTAAGTATGTAGTATTTTATTTTTTAATGTCTGAATCATCTGATTCTCCCTGCTTTCCACTGTTGGTATGGTGGCTATACAGCTTTCAAAGACTTGGTTGAGGCTGAACAACTATACAGAATGCAAATTACTAGTTCTGGAAAAAAGCTCCCTAAAGTTTATGCTATTCCTTAACAGTGCTTATTCATTTTGATCCATTGCAAACTGTGTAGATACAGCATCAAGATAGAAAATGCAACTTTCCATGGTTTCCTAATCACAGAGAATAAAATGGGTCAGGAAAGATTTTGGCTCAAGCTATGTAACATTTTACAGGAAAAAGATTTTCTTAAATTTTCAAATCAGAAAAGACTTACTTACATTTCAGACTATATTTTTCTACAGGATATAAAAACATGATTATAAAAATGAAAAAATAATCCCTCCTTGAAATCAGATTTTTCAGATCATTGCAACAAAGTCAAAGCATTAATAATAAAATATAATCACAACTGAGACAAAATGATTTTATAATATGAAAAAGCAACAGAACAAATGCACTCATTATAATTTAACAATTCTGGACTGTAGAGAATAACTACTTTCACAAACCTTTATAATCTATTAAATAATTCCAGAATATGAGTAGGCAGTATACCTTTAAGGAAAAAGGCGTTAGTCAATACTTCCAGACATTTACATAAAAATTTCACCTTGGAATGCATATTAAAAAATTGAGGAAAAAGATATCTTGAACTAATTCTTTATATGAACTATGCACCCATTTGGCTCTTGTTACACTTACACACACACACACACACACACAAAATTGTCTTTTCAAATTAAAAAAATATATTCCTCCTTATTTCATGGGTAAGAAAAGCTAAAACTATTTCTAAAACACCTTCTGTGAGTTCAATGTACATGTATCATGAGAAAGTTAAGGACAACCACTTTCATGACAATGACAAAATGTAAGTAAAATAGGAACCTATAGATATTTTGAAATATAAAGATTACAAGAAAAAGATTTTATCTGTGAGGATGAAAAATGGAAACTAAAATAACTGCTCCTGTTTTTACATTTGTACACATTGAAATACATTTGTATTGCAATGTGAAAAGTATAAAATATTCCAAGGAACTATGTTCCAAACACAGAATGATTTGGATTTCATACTTTACCCCAGAAACTTCATCAATCTCCCACTTTTAAATCTGGAAATGGATGGAGCATATTAATAAATTTACCTACAGCATACCTTTGACTTCATGGAGTGAAGCATTATTATTGCTATTGCTAGTGGATGTTCTGCCACTATCAAGGCTGGCTGGTCTCGAAGCTAAATGAAAAAATCAGGAGACAGTGATAAAACTTCCAGCTGAAGACAATGAACTTTACATTCTGATTACAGAATGCTTTGAGGAAGCAATCATGCATACTTTCACAGGCTGAGCATGCCCACAGAGAGTTGAATCTTACAGATTAGAGAGGAAAGGCATTTCCAGATAGTTCAGTTAAACAGCTGAGAACAGGACACTTCTCAGACAATAGCTGAGATTCAAAGAAAAGAAGATAAAAGTGCATAATTAGATTTGGAAATGGATTTCTAGATGGATACCAGGACTGTTTTAGTTGAACAGAATGACATGCCCCCCCCGGCCAAAAAAAAAACTGGTGATTAGGTCACTTACAACAGATCAGACAAGGAACCCTGCACATTGCAGAGATGCCACGAACAGGAGGAATATGAGCATCTGCACAGTTAATGTCCTGTATTCCTATCCATACAAGGGAAACAATTGCACAGTTAACATGGCCCTATCCTACGTCTTAAAGTCCTGCTTACATATGAAATTCCTTTAACATATTCCTTTACATATGAAATTCCGTTATCCATTATTTGTTAATTTAGTTTGGTAAGATATGACTTTCCAGATAGAAACTAAAAACTCTGAAATGCTCAACATTGCAGAAAATGTGGTTTCTTAGAGTTTGTCCTTTGCCAAAGTGAGTATTTTTAAAATCAAACATAAAATGTATCTCATCACTTTAACCTTATGCCAAAATGGCAACAAAATTACCTTTGAGCATTGTGCAGGCATACTTTATAAATGACCTTGATGAAAACAGAGACAATTTGGATGAAGTAATAACCTTAAAAAAGGCAAAAGGGGGTAGTAGGTTTGAAGAAATAGCAGAGGTAGCTATGAGATGCAGGTTAGAGAAAACATGCTTGCTGGCAGTGCTACATTCAGCAGGTCAATGCAAGAGTCTTAGCATTCTCATTCTGTATGTAATATGTACTCTCTAAATAAAGTTCATATCTTACCATGAACTCTTGATCCCGTACTAGAATCATCACTAATACCTTGTGGACTTACGTCTTCAAAGGATGTAGTATCTACATAAAATAGCAAAATGAATATAAAAATATTTTTAACAAAAAAATTATAAAATTTTATTTATGCAGAATATGGAAATTCTTTTTCAACCATGTATAATACATCTTGATTTAACATATTTCATAGATTCCATCAGAAACGAATAGAAGTAAGAAACAGAATAGCTCTGATGAGAGTTGACTTGCTTAGGGAAAACACCAGAAGCACTGAAACAATCTGCTTGTGACCCTGCAAATCAAAGCAGGAGCCTGGGTTGCTCTATGTGGTTCTCTGTGATGCTATAGTGTTTCTAGGTTTTTTTTTTAAAGCTTCTATCACTCTCTCCTTTTCTCATTCTTTTACTTGGTTTACTTTTCCATTTCTTGTTAGTTCATTATCTGTTTATTATGAAAGGCCTAGGAAAGATTTTAGTTATTTGTACGATGTTTTAAATTTTTGAAATGATTTGAAAATTCCCTCAGATCAAATCCAGATTGTTTTGATCATTATTTCAGGTTGCTGCTGTCAAAAAAGTAAACACGGGAAAGTCAAATTAAAATTCCTGTTGCCAACAGTTACACCACAGTGCAAATAGCAGACGGCCTATACCTTTATTATTAACCAACTGCTTGGATCTGAAGCCTGTAGAAGAGTTGACAGTTGAAAAGTTGATGGCTGTAGTAGAGAAGGCCATAGCTCCCAATTCTTTTCTCCTTTTACCCGTTGCAATATCATCAGGAACCTCCAAATTCTCAGTACTACCTGTCCACTGTCCTCCTGCTAGGACCATGGACTGCACCAGGTCATTCATGGCTGGGATGCAAATGAAAGCAAATGAATCAGCATGGTTAATGTATTTGCTCTTATTTCTATTTTGTATTAAAAATGATCTGACTTTTGTCTATGGATTAATGCAAGTGAAATAAAAAACTAACCACAAGGTCATTTGAATTATGACATGCATTCAGCTGAATGAAATGAGTAGGCCGAAGGCTGATAAACTTCAATAAATGTTTTCATCACCCTCCACCCCCTTTAAAGATAGGAAAAGGAATTTTACTCTGTACAACTGCCATGCTTTTGAGCAGTGATGTACAATATAATTAGAAGCCTTCATAATGTGGTTCTGTGGTGACAAAAATGGAATGAATAAAGGTAATATGGAGAGCAGTTCTTTACAGCATCACTATTGAAAATGATAAACAGTCCTTGGTCAGAGCAGATTACTGAAGAAATTATTCATTTTATGAATCAAATAAGTATACCATTCAATAAAAACCTGAAAGAGAGGATATCCAAAGTGACAGACATTTAATGTGATTATGTAATTACCCATTCCACTTAAAAAAAGAAAAAACCAGAGTATTATTATATAAAGAATGACAAACATTCTCAAGGGTTACAGGCCACTTTATTTATTTAATTATTTAATCCTAGTTCATTAAGAAATTAAATACCTAATGCTAAAGGTTTTGTTATATTTTCTTTAAGTAAATTTCTTTGGGAAGAAATCTCTATGGCATATAAAATTAAAGGTTTTTTTCTGCCAACCTTTAGAAAGTACTGGAAATTTCCAAGTATATTACATGTATGACTAAACATATGCATGTATATGTATAAGTGAACATACATATAATGCAAATTCAGTGCCAGTTATGAAAAAAATATTCTTCCAGCTCCTTGTATTACAGGAAGACTGCACTTTGCAAAATAAGAAAATTGGCACAGTCCAAAGAATGGTTAGTGAAAAATTAGTAATGGAAGCCAGTGTAGTCATTTGAAAGAAGCTGAACTGTCATAAAGTCTTACACATGGAACGACGGTAGCAGGCCTTCATTTTGTCTTTATCCTTCGGTCTGTTCCTCAAAAAGGGCAGTCTTTTCAGTGCAACCACTTTAATGTCAGAGCATGAGGAAAAACAGAAACAGAAAAATGAAAGAAAAAAGGGAGAAGAACAGATGGGAGTTAAATGTTGAAATTAAGGACAGAAATGAATGTCTGAGCTTCAGCTATGTAAACTATACTAAAGCTATTATTCTCGTGCTGCTGAGTGATAATGAAATATGAAATATGTACTTTGATACTTTAAAATACTTGGAAAAGCACTGAAGACAATGATGAGAAACATATACTTTGAAAGCTTGGATTGACTAAAGTCCTAGAAATATAGGAACTGATTAGAACTACTTACAGAAGGAACAATTTTCCTAGTTAAGTTGTAAAGATACACCTTTATTATTAGGGCCATTATTGGTGGATCACAGAGTACACATGATGAAAATGTAGAAGGCTTTCAGGCTTTCTTTGACTTTTTAAATTGTAAGATTTTATTTTGAAAAAAAAGTAATTCAGAAAAATGTACATCCTGTACATTTTTAGTACAGGCATTAGTAAAATGCCTCAACAAAAACTAGGGGATGTTTAAAATAATCTAAAGAAACTTAAAAAAACTTTCGTTATTTCCTTAAACTTTAAAAAAGAAAATAGGGAATTACTTCTTGGTTTAAACTGAATTCTGGTGCATTATTTAGTAGCACCACAGAAATATATACTCTTCTAAGAGAAGTCTTTCAAGAGATGACAATTATATTAATTTCATTTTGCAAAAGGTTGGCTGCGAGAAAGAAAAAACAGTATTTTGATAGTAGCTTTTAAGCTTTGATAAGCCTAAAAGATAAAGAGGTAACCTAAAGCAAGCAAAAATGACAGAAAAATATGTATTTATAACATTTTTAGATATTTTAAAGGGATTTTAGGGTTACTAAAAAAAATCAAAGGTAGCACTATGCAGGAAAATTATATGAAGGAAAATTAGGGTTATACTACAGTAGGAGTTGTTAACATAAAAATTAAAATGTTCACTAGAGTCACTAACATTCTTAAGCTACACTTTAAGAAGATTTTAATACGAAAAACTGTTATACCTTTTTGGAACTGCAATTTAAGAGCTAGGGGAAAAACTCACATCAAGATTTAAAAGCATACTGTACACAGCCTTAATAACTATGCTGTTTCTCAGGGTTTGCTATCATCTTATAAATAATAAAAAGCTCTTCTGACAAACTGACGAGTATCACTCATTAAGGAGAATGCAAGGACATACAGCTTTTTAACTGATTTATTTGATTGCTATTAAGAATAGTCATGATTCATTTAAGCTTTTATTTCATTTCTAGCTTGGTAAACACAGCTGTTTTCAATGATTAAAAAGAAATGAACTGAAAGCAATGTAAAAATGGACACTTAGCTAAAACAAAGCTGAGTGGTTGCAGCATGCACACACTGTCTTGTTTAGATACTTTCTTTTCCTGTTTTCAACTGTTTTCCATAGACTGCTTTACTGACAGGCACTCATCCAAAAGGGACAGGATAAAAGGAGTTTTAAATTTGCCAGTGGTGGAATGTGGTCCTTCTTATGGCAATTAGTTTGCAGATATACAATGTTCTCTTCCCAAACTATATTGAAATTAAGGGAACATTAGAATGGTTGGGTTTTGCGTTTATTTTTAAAATTCTAAAACTGAACAACTGCTGGAAAGGAGACTATTACTTCCTTCTGAGTCTTACTCTGGATGTTTCAGCAGAGAGTATGAAGGAATGACAGATTTATATTTGAAACAAACAAGCTTACCTCAAAAAAGACTGTGCCTTTCTTTTGTATATTTTCATATCAGAATTGAAATATCTTCCTTTAATTAAAAAAATTAAGTATACCCATGACCTTTTCTCATTAAATATGATGTAAGATATTTTATACTCAAAGGTAGCAGATAAAATTGAATCATCTGGCACCTTTTTAAGGAAAACTTGATGATCTCTCTACCATACTCACAGGTTTCATGTAGATTTGGCTGACAAGACTAATCTTATATGGATACACAGAATTAAACCACTTTCTTATACACACACACACACTTGTACATATGTATGTATGTATATATGAATATGTACTCAGGTATGTGTATGATTTTTTTGTTGCTTACTTGTGGATTCTAGTTTATAGGGTGCTATAGTTGCATTCTGAAATATAGCCTATAATGAATGCCTAATCTCCTACACTCTAAAATACTGTTTTTTCAGAGATAATTCCCCTGAGGACAAAACAACATCTATATAGTTTTTTGAGTGTTTTGAGAGCTGCCCATATGGAGAGTCTACCCCTGGGGGAAGTAGTGGCTGTTTTTGCCTATACTATACTTCAGAAGAATAGTACTGAAATTCATATATATATATATATATATATATATATATACACACACATACACATACACACATATATAGTTTACTATATGTATATATGTTTATATATGTGTAAACATATATACATACATATACTTTTAAATTTAGTGATTCTGGTTATAG
The DNA here is from genome assembly GCF_949987515.2 of Delphinus delphis. NCBI lineage: Eukaryota > Metazoa > Chordata > Mammalia > Artiodactyla > Delphinidae > Delphinus > Delphinus delphis. Next base: position 44,048,949 of record NC_082694.2, on the reverse strand, counting down.
TGTGAGTGGCTTCATAGTATCCTGTTTACATATTTTATAAGAACATTGCTAGTAGTCAAATTCTTGTATATCTTCAAAGGGCCTACCACTGGATTCTTTTCTTTCTCTTAAAATACACTTTTTTAGGCTTTTACTTTGCTCTTGATGTTTAGCAAAGTGCACTAATAATGAAATCAAGAGAGTATTAATTGTATAGGCACGTTATGATATTATACTTCTACATTTGTAATTTAAAAAGTTAAATCGCAAGTTTATGCACAAACTTATATCTCTATTTTATTTTCATTGAACCTTTACCAAACAATCCCTCAGTAACTTTTATAACCTTAAACTATTTCTAAATCATTGAATAACATTCTCTTCAAATTCATAGCGACTTTTCTTTGCTTCCCCACAATGTAACTTTTCTCCAATTTGACAGCATCAAAGTATGAGTGAGACATCATTATAAAAAACCTTATTATTAAGTTATAAATAATTTTGAAAATGAGCTCTTATAAATATTTCTCGGTTGCTCCTCAAAATTGCCCTGTGAAGTATGACACAAAGGTAAAAGGCTTGCCCATGTTAACAGGACTAGCAAGTGGCAGAGGTATTCTGGCTCTCATTTCACTGGTCTTTCTGTACTATTTTACCTCCCTGGCCAAATGATGGTATCTCTGTGTATGGTATTTCTCTAAATACACAATATAGAAAATCATGTGGTTATGCAGTATTGCAGTAGGCAATGAATTTTAAAATGATATGGAGTTAAAAAGAAACACATTCATCAGACTATTATCCCAAAGGACTGTGGAAGCTATTTAAAAGAAATCTTCAGTAAGGATTCTAAATCAGTACTAGAGATCACAAATGTTTAAAGAGTTTAAGCACTCACTGCTGCTTTTCTTGGTCCCCAGAGTTTGGCCATCTTCTAAAGAGTTTGAACCTACTGAAGAACTGTCTTGACTATCTTGATGGGGGAGTTGAAGAAATCCTTCACTGGAGTCTGAGCGGGTTGGTGTTAATGTTAGTGATTTCTGACGCTCCCGATTAATGTCTTTCTTAGACTTTATCAGTTTTCTCATTTTTAGAGTAATCCAGTTGCCTCTCCTAAAAAATAATTTAAAAAAATTCTTATCAGTCTAACATTCAACATATGAGTCCCTCTCAAAATCAGAAGCTTCTGTTTTGTTTTGTTTTTTTTTAATAAAAATGAAAATAAACCTGGTTAATAGTACCTTCTAGGAGGAGATGGGTCATAAAATTTGTATTGATCCATAATTTTCTCTTCTAATTTCTCCTTCTGTCGTCTTAATTCATTTAACTTATCACTATAAAAATAAAAGGACATGCATCATATTTTGTACAGTTATGAATGGTATTATTTGGGGACTATGATCTAACTTCTCCCCAGAACATAAAGAAATACAGATACCACGGTTGACAACTAAGAATTTAATAGGTAGTAACAATGGAATTTTTCTAAGTTTCTCATTTTCTTTAAATTTACGACTTACTTAAATAAAAGGACATAGGACTTAAAGTTTCAATTCTTCAATAGGATTTTTGTTTGAAGAAAATCTTCCATATTACAATATCATCATGACAAAAGAATTCTCTCAACATCTTTTTACAGCTATTAAACAACATTATATCAACACTGACTATTCCCCTATTTCTGGATCTTTAGTATATCAAATCATTTTTGGTATGAAGGGTGATTTATCATAATTTATATAGGCAAAAAATTAAAATGTTGGATAGCTTGCTTAACAGTTACAAATACAATAAATAATCCTACAATGACATCTTCATGCAAACAGATTTTTTTCCTTTATGGCAGAATTATTTAGGCTTAATTTACTAGTAGAGAATTATTTCCTGCCTCCAGGAATGCATGAATATACTAGCTTCACCACATCTTAGTTTCATTTTTATGTTCTTCACAGTATATATTATATAGGGAAATGAAAGTAAAATGATCTCTCTAAGAAAACTGTGATGCCAAAGAATACTATTTATTAAACAAATATTTAGCGATCATTCACAGTGAGGAAGGCATGAGCCATGAGGTGTATATAAAGATGAATAGTAAGTTGCCCAGCTCTGCTTATAGTACAGTAGGAGAGAGAAGATACATACACAAATGACTGTTATAATCCAAAATAGTAGTCATGACAAAATAAAAGTACCATGGAAGTACCAAAGGAACTTATAAAAGGGAAAATATTTCCATCTTGGATGACCAAGGAAAGCCTCATGAAGAAAAAGGCCATATCAGATAGACTGACACAAAAAATAAAAATGCTAAATTAAACAGCTGAGCTGAGAATAAGGAGTGAGGGAGTTTCACGTTTAGATTTAGCTTAACAGAAAATCAGAAGTATTGAAGGTTTCACTACAATGTGACATTATAAAATCTATGCTTTACATACCTTAACTCAGTGATGGAAGAGGATATTATCAGAAAGGATGGAGGTAAAGAAAGCATTCAGGATGCTAATGGGAGTAGCCTAACTGAGTGGGAGGGAAGAATTAGGGTAGTGGGAAATAGAAGGAAATGATTTGAGAGTTTATATGGAAGAAGAACTTTGTGAATAGATGTTGCCATTAGTTATACCACAGCTCAAATAGCACACAGCCTATACCTCCCAGTTCTTTTCTCCTTTTACCTGCTGAAATATCATCAGGAACTCCAAATTCTCAATACTACTTATTCACTGTCACTCCTACTAGGACGATGTGACAGAGGCATTCAGGTAGAACTGTCTGACATGTAAGATGATATTTTAAATTTAAATTCAAAAAGTCAGAATAGGTACTAATATTTATAAGTCAACTGTATACATACGATCACTGAAACCTTAGAAATGGATTATTCACCAAAGGTCATAATATTAAGAAGATAAAGTGTTGGATAATACCTCTGCTTAAGGGACAGGAAACTTAAATGCTAAAATTTTAGATACACTCATTGCTTCTTAAGCTAAAATACCCCTTATGGCAGAGAGTAAAGGCATACGTGCTGCCAAAAGGATTAAAGATCCAAAGTGGCCAGCCACAAATGTGAAATTTCTTTGAAATTTACATTTACCTTAAAAATTCACACAAACTGTACCTTTTGCTCCTTGGTGTACCTGTGTATTAATATAAAAATAATGTTCCTTGCCCCAAATTTTGTAATAAAATTGACACTTAAAAAAATGTACGGTGTATCCTGGTTTCAAATGTGCCCTGAAGCTCACCATTATATACGTTAAGTCTGAAAGTCACATATTATTTCATTTACGCCTTAGGATAATGCTGGAAGTAGGTGTTATATCTCTATTTTAGAGAAAAAGAAACCAATGATCAACGAAATGAAGTAACTCGTCTATAGTCACATAACTAGTAATGAGAAGAATTAGGATTTGAATTAGGAGCTGTCTGATTTCAACATCTGTGCTATTTCTATTATACTATGGTGCTTCTCATTTAGGGAACAAGAGGAAGAGAAGAATTTAGTAAAGGTGAATCATGGTGTATTACAAAGACTATCCACTGAGCTAACCTGGCCAAAATCTCTGATTTTACCAGATTTCTACACTCTCAACAGAGAAACAACTTACCAATAATTAAGCTCTGTCAATTCTATCTTTCACATCTCTCTTGTATTGATATTTGATCTCAACTACCACTGCTTATGAATTATTTTTCATTAGATTATTGCAACAGCCTTCTTAAAACTTAGTCCTTGTCTCTATTCTTAGAACCTCCAATCTACACTCTAATGTCATCAGTGGTTTAAACAAACAATCAATCAATCAAACAAACAAAAAGCACAAATCTGATCACATTACTCCCCGATCAATGTACGGCAAAGAAAACCTTTGTCAAGTGGCTCCTGAGTGTTTAGCCACTTCTCTGCTACTCCTCCTTCCTCAATTTTGTTCCAGCAAGAACAGTTAATTTTTAGATCCTATACCACAGTAATAATATACTTTCATCACACCTCCTGTTTCTGCATTTGCTGCTCTCTTGGCTGGTATGCCTCCTTAGGCAAACTCCTACTGAACCTTTAAGTCTCAGCTCAAGCAATCATCTTTAGAAAGTCCACCTTCTCTTGCAGACTAAGGTATTCCTTCCCTTATATTTGCTGTATTTCTATGGTTTCCTATACACACCTCCATTACAGAATTTATTTGTATTTCTTGCTTTACATTAATAGTTCATTAAGAGTAGGATCCATGTGTTTTTATGTTAGTTTTTCTGGTTATTAGCCCAGAACATAAACATTAAAAAAATATATATCGAAATAATAATGTTGAAAATCAAGAAAAATTAGCATTGCATTTCCTCTGCCATCAGGTATGGCAATGATAAAATCATGAGTAATATTTCAGAGTGCAAGATTATTTGGTACCTACATGTACTGTCTTTGTTCAACATGAAAAAGATCCTTGCTTTCCATATTCTGCTCCAATAGTGTTCTGTTCTGTAGCATTAATGTCTGAATTTGATCTAGTAGATGTCGATTTTCCTCTTCTAAATTTCCTTTAAGTTGGCTTAGCAACTGTTTAAACACAAACATTTATTTTTAAAAATACCAACATTTATATTTAACATAAATCCCCCAAAACATCTGAAAAATATAAGTACTTCACAAAGATTTAAGTCTTCTGCTATTTGAACAATCAGATAGCTGTACTCTGATCAGAACATGAGTGATTATTTTAGTAATAATGACAGCTAAAGTACTGGGTTATGTGCTGGACACATATGTTTTCTTAATTCTCACAAACACTGGGTTTAACATATAATAAATTATCTAGTTCCAAAAACAAACACTGCTTTCTTTACAGCTGTTTGACTTAGAGTCCAAAGCTAGATTCCTATCTCTGGCCTTCCATTTAAGTAGCTATAAAATGCTGAACAAATTAGTAACTCTCTGAGCCTCAATGACCCCACCTATAAATTGAGGATAACAACTCCCATCCCCCAAGACTGTTGCAAGGATTAAATAATATATGTAAAGTACGTGGCGTCATGCCTATGGCACACAGTAGGTACTTAATATACCTCATTCTTCCCCCAACCACTGTTTTCAAGAAACCTTAACAGTTTGTGTATAATTTTTATGGCTTGATCCAAGGGAGTCAGCTAATCTAGTATCAATAAATGGGTGGGGGATTCCCTGGTGGCGCAGTGGTTGACAGTCTGCCTGCCGATGCAGGGGACACGGGTTTGTGCCCCGGTCCGGGAAGATCCCACATGCCGCGGAGCGGCTGGGCCCGTGAGCCATGGCCGCTGAGCCTGCGCATCCGGAGCCTGTGCTCCGCAATGGGAGAGGTCACAACAGTGAGAGGCCCGTGTACCGCAAAAATAAGTAAGTAAGTAAGTAAATAAATAAATAAATGGGTGGTATTACTACTGATTATTACTAGTAGTTAGGCTGCCAGCATGATTGAGCTGCTGCTTCTCTGTAGTCAATAGAAATTAGAAATATGCCTTAGTTAGGCCAGAGGTTTCAGTAGAAGTCAGAGAGACCAAAGTAGTGATTGTCAAAATTTAGTGTCACTTGTAGAATGTATTTTTTAAACGTAGGGAAAAAAAGCAAGAAAAAAAAAAAAGAAAAAGCAGAAAGTATACTATGAATACCCATAAATAGCCATCTAGATCTAACAACTGTCAATACTGTGCTATATTTGTTTTATTTATCTATATGTTGTTAAATTGAAATACAACATATGTGGTAGATTCACTGCAAAATTGAATGCAGTGCTCCTCCTTGTACCCTCTTGTGCTGTGACTTCTCACTTTTCCTATCAAGAAGTGGAATCTACTTCCCCTCTTCTTGAATTTGGAATGCCTCTGGCCAAGGGAAGGAGGCAGAAGTGATGGTGTGATAGTTCCAAGCCTAGGCCTCAAGAGGCTTATGTGCTTCCCTTCAGTCTCTTGGAATCCTATTGGAGGATGAGAGACCGCATGGCACAGACAAGTTACACCAGCTGGGGCCACCTCAGACCAGCCAGCTCTCAGGGTACGTGCCAGCTGACTGCAGATACAGGAGCAAGCCCTACCAAGATCAACTGATCTTAGCGCACACATCAATGCAGATTAGCACATCTGCTCAGCTAACCCAGACTCATGAGCAAAAATAAATGTTTACTGTCCCTTACCACTGAGGTTCTATGGTTCTTATACAGCATTACTGCATCAGTAGACAACTGATAAAACATATATACAGAAAAGAGAACAAATTTTAAGTGTATATACAGCTCAATGAATATCACAAAATGAACTCATGTGTGAAGCAGCACCCAGATCAAGAAACAGCACATTAATTGTATTCCAGAAACACTTGTGGTCTCTTCCAATTACCACCCCTTCCCACAAAGATTAACTACTATACGAACCTCCGACACTATGGATTCATTTTTCCACTCCCTCCAAATCATGTTATTATATGACTTAGCCCCTACCCAAGGGTTAGCATTTGACTCAAGTTGGGACACTCAGCCAGGGATAAGGTAGTTAGGGCCCTTTCTGATCTCTCCTGAGCAGTCTTCTAGACCACCAGTGACATGTAGGACCTTATCAAGACAAATTATGGCTAGCTGTCTCATTCCTTGGATCTCCACGTTAAATTTCTCAGTAGTTTCCTGGTCCGTGACTTGCCACATCTAACATTCCAACCTCAGGCTATCTGAGAGTTGACCTTTGACAGCCCTCCTGGGTGTGGAACTCTCCTGTTCTCTGCTCAAATCAAGCCAGTCCCCTCCAGTAGCAAAGTGGTTGGTTTTCAAGGCTTGTCCCTTGCCTGAACTACCAGGTATGGAGAAAAGGGAGGAAGGGACTAAGAACGGGAGAAGTCACATGATAAAATGCCTCAAACAACCTCCTACCCAAAGCTGAGTAGTTTTTCTTTAACAAATTCTTCTCAATTTGTTGTATGTCTTTGCTTGAGTTCCAGAGCCCTAAAATGGTTGTTTTTGATAGTTCTGTCCAATTTTATTGTTTCTGGGGAAGTTGATTTTGTCATGTTCTTCACTGTACGTCATGTTCCTCTGTAAGTGTATTACCCCAATTATATTTTATTTAAACTTTTATAAATCACAGGCAGAATGAATGTTCTATAATTTCTGAACTCTTTTGGGTAATTAAATATGTATGATTTCAAACTAATTTTTCTATTAGTTTGTGATTTTAGACAAAAAGCTTTTAAGTATTACTTTTCTGATGCAGTCTATTACTAATTCCATTTAAGGGTTTGCTTAAGTGCTGGTTTCCTAAAAGTTCCAAGAAATTCAGACGTTAAGCTATATTCAAGCTTTAACAATTTAGGGTCCAATCATAAAATTTAAGAATTATTTAAGGCTTTCAATATCCTTTTTCTATTTCAAAACTTTTATCACTTTATCAAACAATCATGGGAAGAGGCATGGAATTATGTTAAGAGTAGAACTGTATACATAAGGCAGATGTCACTTCTGTTCAAAACTCTCCCATGGCTCCCCTGTTTTACTCAGAAAAGTGTTTTACAATGGCCTATAAAGGCAACATATCTGGCCCAGGCATATCTCTGAGCTCATCTCCTACTACTCTCCCCACTTTGCTCATTCCACTCCAGCCACACTAGCTTCCTTGAGTATTCCTCAAACATACCAGTATTCCCCTGACCTAGGTTCACTGTGTGGGCTGTTTGCCTGGAATGTTCTTTCCCCAGATATCCACATAATAATACACGAATCTTCAAATCTGTGTTCAGGGATGCCTAGTTAAAATTTCAATCTATACTCCCTCATCCACTTTGGGGGTCCTTATCCCCCTTTACCCTACTCCATTTTTACTTGCACATAACTTATCATCTTGTAACATACCATATGTTGCAGACTAATCTTCAAAATGGTTACAGCAGTATTTCCAGTCCATATGCTCTTCCGGAATCTTGCCATTCACCATCAAGAGGCTGAGTCTATTTCTCTTTCCCTTGAACCTGGATGGGACTTTGACTGCCTCGGTGAATAGAATGCAGGGGAAATGATGCTGCCTGACTTCTGAGGCTTGATCATTAACATAAGAGATGGCTTCTGTCTGGTTCTCACCACGTTGTGAGAAAGCCCAAACCAGTCCATGGGGAGAGATCATGTGAAGAGGAAACTGATGCTTCTAGCCGATAGCCAGCATCAACACCAAACATGCACTCAGCCTTTCAATCTTCCAACTGAGGGCCCAGATGCAAGTGGAGCAGAGACAAACTGGCCCTACTGTCCCTGTCCAAATTCTGACCCACAGAATATGTGAGCATATAAAATGGCTGTTTTATACCACCATGTTTTGGGGTAAATTGTTACACAGCCATATGTAATGAAACACTGAAACACTATATATTTCACTTACTTATTACGTTTATTGTCTGCTTCCTTCCAACAGAATATAAGCTCCACAAGGAATGAGATTTTTACCTTTTTGGTTTACTAATACATGCCAGGTGGTCAGTAAACATTTTTTCATTAAACAAGGGTTAATTTTTCAAAGTATCTGAACATATAAGTTTAAACTAATAATAAAAATTGTTGAAATTAATGATAAAGGAAGAAGGAAGTTTTTCTGAATGATTTGTGAATTTCAATTATCCCTGACCAATTCTTTTGGAAATACCCCACTAAACATATACTGCTATTATCATTATTATAATATGATTGTTTACTTTTTAGGCAAGTCTTGATACCTAAAGAGAAGGAAACGGCAATTAAACTTATTAAGCTCACCTCACACTGGTTATTTAGCTTGGTGGATGTGATGTCCAGTTGTTGGTATTGTTCCTTTAACTTTGAAAATTCAGCTTCTAATCTTGTTTGTTCCAGTCTGGAACTATTTAGAAGACTTTTCAAGTTTTTATGGTCAGTTTGTAAAACTTCAGTCTCTTTTAAAAGCTGATTATATGTATGATTCAACCTATAATTAGAAATCATGATATAAATAGAGTTAGATTCTCTTAATAGATTTCATTATAATTTACACAGTGTGAAAATGCTGTAAATCACATTCAGACATACTTAAAGAATATAAAAGGTTCTCTTGCCAGTGATTAAACTTATCAAGAATCAGTTTCTAGTCTGTAAAAACTATACTTTAAAACTTTTAAGTATTAATTGAAAAATATTTAGATTAAAGGACAAAAGAGAAAATAACCAATCCAGTTTTGATTAACCTAGAGAATTCAAAGATTCTACAATTCAACATGAAAAATAAAGAAAAATCAGATCGAGCAAATTAATCAATCCAGTATGAGACATGGTAATCTATCAATCTGTTGCCAGATAACTGAGATATACAAACTTCAATCAAAATTTTAGTTATTGAGGGCTTCCCTGGTGGCGCAGTGGTTGAGAGTCTGCCTGCCGATGCAGGGGACACGGGTTTGTGCCCTGGTCCGGGAAGATCCCACATGCCGTGGAGCGGCTGGGCCCATGAGCCATGGCCGCTGAGCCTGCGCGTCCGGAGCCTGTGCTCCTCAACGCGAGAGGCCACAACAGTGAGAGGTCCGCGTACCGCAAAAAAAAAAAAAAAATTAGTTATTGAGATTTCTGCAGTTGTGGCAAATTGTTCATATTTATGCAGTCCTCAATTATTCATGATAAATTTTGGATTTTTTTGTAAAAATCACAGTATAGCCTTTTCTGTTCCTTTCCACTATTATACCTTTAGAACAAGGTCCACTGACCTCTAGGAGGGAGATCAGCAAATTCTTTCTATAAAGGACCAGAGAGTAATAAATACCTTAGGCTTTGTGGGTCGCATGCAATCTACAGCATGCTCTTCTTTTTTGTCCCCCACCACAACGTTTTAAGATGTAAAAACGGTTCTTTGTTTGGGGTTGTACCAAAACAGGCTGCAGGCTGGATGTGGCTTGCTAAGCTAGCTGTAGTTTACTAACCTTCATCTTATGGAAGGAATTAAGATCAGGAACCCACAAAAGGCGGAGGGAGCCAAACAAAATAAACTTTTGCTCAGGATGATACTTGCTCAGAACATCTAATAATTTAATTCAACTCATTTTCCAAACAATTTGAGTACGCTTATAAGAATTATAAATAATAAAATAATACATTTTAAAAAATCATGACTTGATAAAAAAGTAAAATGGCAAGACCAGAAACATACAATAAACACTCCATTAATAGGTTGAATCCATGTATGAATGCATGCCATGTGTGTAACAGCTGGGCAAACCTCACTGAGGCATATAGACAGCTACATAATGCTTCATGGCAGGAGGGGATATAAAGAGGTAGAATAAACAATGTCCTCAATATCATCTCACTGGCAAATACTAAAATAACCTCTTTAAGAGAGTTTTTTTACATTGTCCCTCAAAGCTGAGAACGTTAACACCAAAATGCAATTCAGTGAACATAATTCTAAAGAGACCAAGACAACCTAGTCCACCAACTTTCTTGGTTTGGCATTATCGAAGATTAAAACTTACGCTATTTAGAGAAATGGATAAACTACTGTTCTTTAGATTAAGTCTTCACAAATATCTTTTATTTGTAAAAGAGCTCTTTCAGGTTTTACTTAAAGCCTTTTCTTCCCTTAGAACACAGGCATGAGTGCATAAAAGCTGGGCAAGAACAGCACTGAGAGACAGAAAATACTCTACTCAGGACCACTCTTCCCTTCCAAGCCTGAATAATCTTCTGGTTCAAGTTTGTCATGCTCAATTTCTTCTTATCATTTAGGCTGAGTTCTTTCTGGAGACTCTTCATTAATGTATGCAAAACAGATTTCTGGAAGGTCTACTCAAGTTCACAAACTGTCCCAGTTTGGTGTGAATCCCAACAAGGAAGAAAGGTTAGGTTGAAGATGGGACTTCCAGACTAAACGCATTCCCCAATGTTATGTATGTAATATGTCCTTGTATCCTATAACTTGTCATAATTTGGTCTTCTGTTGTTTATACTGTACAAATATATGTTCCTTGATTCTAGCTTGGTGTTGAGCTTGTTAAAGTTCAAATCCATCAGTACAGAATTTCTAGTTGTAAAAATTCCTAAATTAAAAACTACTAAGTATGAAAATGAAAATGGCTCTAGAAGCCTAGGGATTTTTTTAATAAAGGAAAAGAAATAGATGTTTAATTCTAAAAATAGATTGCATTAAATCCATAATAGGACAAATACTCAATGAATGATCCCCAATGAATTTTGTGTGCTGTCTTTCAGCACTTCTGCTATGGCAATGTAAAAGCAGTACAAATGTTTAGGCTGTCTAAATTTTTCAAAGGCTTCCAAAAATTTTTTGAAAATGTACTCTTATGAAGTAGGGTGATCACCAGTTGACAAGTTTTGATTTTCCCAAGGCTTCAAATTAAAAAATAATTGCCCCATGGCAATATGAGACCATTAAAACCTAAGACAGTTAAAACTAAAAGTACAAACAATGAGCTAGAAAATGATAAAGCTGCTCACTTTTAGCACCTTCAAAGACAAGAATCAGGATACCAGACTAGCAGAAAGAGAAAGACATAAAGAGTCAGGTTTCATTACATTCTGTCTCAATAAAGTATGTAAATTCTATCGACATACATGGAAATTTTGTTATATAATGTGGCTTAAAAACATAATTAGTTGAATAAATCAAGATAGAAACATCGAGAGAAAGCAGAAGATCCAGGTTTTCGTCTGTCATTCTATAACTAGCTACATGATTTTGGTGGGTAATTTACTTATTGCTCTGGGGTCTTTTTAAAAAATTCTAAGTTATGGATGGTACTACAAAGGGGCAACATACACGTTGGATATAATGAATAATACAAAACTAAAATATATAAATATTTATTACCTATCATTTTCACCACAAAGTTTCTTGTATTCTGCAGCTACAGTTTCATGGTTTTTGTTTTTAAGCAGCATTTTTTCCTGTTCTACCTTCAGTGTTTTTTCCAAATCTTCCAATTGTCCTTTCTGTTTTAGTAACTGATTGTAACTGGAAAAAAAAGTTATGTATTTGGTTTATAATATTTCCTTAGAAAAAAAGAAAACATTTTAGAAATAAAGGAAACAATAGTAATTTATTAATATGTATCACATAAAACATGTAAATTTATATATATGTCCTACATAAATTATCTCAGACCTGTTTAACATATACAATTTATTATACTACCCAGTGAAAATTGGTTTTAAGTTAACAGCACAAGAAAAGATAATAAATTACCGATCTTCAAGGTCTTTATGTTCCACCTCAAGATTTTTGTGGGCAGACTTTAGAGTTCCATGTTTAGCAATGAGAGACTCATACTCTGAAGCCTGTCGTTCATGCAGAAGTTCCAGCTTTTCATGATCTTTGATCAGAGAATCATAGAGAGATTTCAGGTCTTCTCGCTCTTTGATTACAGATTCATTTTCATTTTCTAAGGAAGACTGCTGGATTAGGAGTTGTGCATTCTGGTTCATAAGTGAGGTACTTTGGGAATTAAGAGTGGAATTTTCAACCTACAAGAATGCATACTGTATTAGACACAAGAAAAATAGCTTATAATGTTCTTTTTTTTATAGTAAAAGACAATGTTAACTTTAGGAAGCACTAAATAAATCACTGCGGATATATTCATATTATACTGAGAAAATTTGGATTTTAGCACCCTAAAGAATAAGGTTATCATTTAATTTTGATTTTTGGTAGGTGTTACGATATATATTGTGAGATACATATCATATATATGTTTTGGGTTGAATTATTTAATTTAATTAATTTATTTATTTTTGGCAGAGCCGCACGGCTTACAGAATCTTAGTTCCCCGATCAGGGATTGAACCTGGGCCCCCTGCAGTGGAAGCGTGGAGTCCTAACCACTGGACTGCCAGGGAATTCCCAGGGTTAAATTATCTTGAATGAAGGTGATTAGCAACAATTCCATGAAAAAGAACAAAATTTGAAATGCTAGTTTATCATTTTCTAGAAGTTGAGAGTTGATAGAAGGAAAGAATTACTTGTGAATATTCAATTGGTAATTTTCTCAAGTCTAAATTAAATTAGTATTTGCTGTATCATTTGGAAAAGAGTTAGAGAAAGAAGAATGTTTAGATTCAGAGGGGGAACTTCTTCACTGCTTTTTAAGAGGTTTCAGAGAGTTGCACTTTCCCCCACTTGACTGCTCTATTTGAAAAGACACTGGTAGTGTTAAGTGCAAGATGGATCATTTGAATTAAGGATAAGTCCAAAGACAAAATTCTCATGCTGTGTTGTTTTCCAGTAACTTAACTAATAGATATGCTGCAATCATACTCTAAAACAAGGGTTTCTACCTGATTAATTATTAGCAGCTTGATGAAACGGGTAAAAGGCCATAAAGTCAATAAAAATAAAATTATCTTTATTTGATGAGTAAATTTATTACTTAATTTAGAGGCTCTGACATTTAAAAAACGCTGATATCCGAAAATTTGGCAAAGCACATATAGAAATACTTTATCTTCAACTAATTGTTAAATTCTCTCTCTAGGAAACAATGTTACCATGTCTAGTCATCCTTATTTTAATAGCATAATAGCATAATTCAAGAGTTTTGTTGCATATCCCGATAATTTTACATTACAACCTGAAGCTTGGCATTCTGTGTTTGAAGAGTGGTATTCTGCTCCTGTAATGATACTGTCTGCCTCTGAAGTGCAAGAATCTGAGCCTGCAAATTATTGTTCTGTGTCTCAAGTTGCTTCAGTTGAGTTTTCAATGCTTGCTTCTCTGCTTGTAGTGTAGCATTCTGAATAAAGAAAACACATATTTAGAAAAAAGCAGCATCAAACATACTTCTGTTTAACAAATACTAGAATGTTATACAAGTGTTTATTACCATTATAATCCAAAAAAACTCAACAATCTTAAAAGAGAAAAAGACAAAACACTTCCCCTCTATCCCAAACTGTAAAAAGATATTTAATCTAAGGAAAAGAAAGCAATACTAAAACCTTAATATACTATTGTGTCTGTGCTCTGCCTGCTTTATAATGTCCAACAAATAACATATTCCATTATACATATATTTATTAACACAAAAAACTAGAATGGGATTGTCAGTTCAATGGTTTTTATGCTGTTCAAAAGTGCCCAGAGTGCATGGGGCTGTGTCTAGCCAATGGAGTGTACCTTTTCAAATTGCCCAAAGGCAAATATATATACACACACACACACACACACACACACACACACACACACACGTACGTGGTGGTCCCAGGGGTAGCAGCAAAACTAAGTATTTTATAAACACAAATATTTGGAAGAGAAGCAGGAACAATCTAAGCCATCTGTTTAAAAAATTTAGTCCGTAATAGACCTAACAGATGTTACGTATTTTCTTTAGTGTTTTTTTCATGGCATAAAACACTAACTAAAACTCTATTTCATCTATAGGACTTCTGGAGCAAATCCAAACAAAACATACTATTTTCAATTTTTCCAATACATATGGCCATATTTCAATTTTATAGTTAAACAGCTGAATTACTATGTAAATCATTATATTTAATGTGATAGATAATAAAATGTTTGTTATGGATACTACATTTTCAAGATCATTTCTGAATAAAAATTAGCATCAAAAAGTATAAACAAAGAATCCTTTAGAAAACCAAAACAAAACTTTAATGTACAAGGCCAGAATCTGTATAATTGCAACATGCAAAAAAAGTTACAACTGAATCACAACAGATCACATTTATCATATCTACCTTATGGGACAAAGACAACATTCACTTTCAAGTTATAGGCCTTCAAGTTATATATACTACATATCACTGCATAAAAGGCAAGTCATGATTTGACCCATATATTATACCATAAAATCGAAACTGAGGAAGAAAAATGCTTTAAAAATGGGTGTTGATATTGTACTTGTGTTTTGTTCATTTGATCACATAAAAAGGATGAAAAAAATTTACACTGGAAAATAATATGGAATAATGATGTACTTGTATACCATTTTGATACACCAAAGAGGTGAACCATTTTTCACCTACACATGTTAACTACTATTATAGGTCAGCTCTTTAGAAACCAAAATGTACAAACTCTAATGATAAGTCTGGGTATTCCCTAAGAATAAGAAAAATTCCTACAGTCTATAATGAAGAGAAGAGATAACTGAGAGTAGATAAGATATCTCAGAACAGGAAAAAGTTTACAATGGAAAAGTACAAAGTTAACAATATATGTACTAGCAAATGCACAAAAATTACCAGTCTAATATAGGGTAGACATCTTTATAAACCCATCATCTAAAATAGCTAAACTATGACAACCAGGTAAATTTTTCCCCCAATGGAAATTTATAGAAGAAGTCAATGGAAAAAGAGATTTATCTTATACATTACACACCAAATTTTCTGAAATGTAATTATTAATCCAAGTGATTGATCTATACATATATATCACTGAATAATGAAACACAGGTATTCATATATGGCTGATATATACATAAAAAAGACATAAAATAGCTCGCTAATAATATAAAACACACAAAATATTTTCTCCTATCACTTCAATAAAAATTAAAAGGCTGGTAATATCCAATGTTAATCTGAAAAAATAGGTATTCTGTTAGTGGGATTGAAAATTGATATTTCTGAAAAGCTCATATGATTATATCAATTAAAATTAAAAAGCAGAAACTAACACAGGATTGTAAAGCAATTATACTCCAATAAAGATGTTAAAAAAAAATTAAATACACACACATACACACTGAAATATGTGTGTGTATATATATATATATATATGCTCTTTGTCCTATCAATTCTACTGAAAGGAATTTATTACCCTATGAACATGTTATATATGGATTTTCATTGCAGCAAAATCTGAAAATAAATGTCCACTGATGTGGGATTTATTTAAATTATGGTAACATACACACAGAAAACAGAAGCAAACAGAAAAGCCCTGAGATAGGAACAAATAGAAAAGGCCAATATGACTACAATCAATTTACTTATTATGTGCCAGTCACTGTTCCATGTTTTCCACATATTAACAGATAATAATAATATTATCCCCTGATTAATAAGAATGGTTGGTGGAAGAATAATATGGTATAAGGTCAGAGATACAGGCAGGGCAATATCAAAAAGGATCTTACAGATGCAGTAAAGAATATAGATTTTATTATAAATGAAATGGGAAGCCACTGAAGATTTTTTGTAGGAAAATGACATGACCTGGATTATGTTTTAAAAATAACTCTAGGTTACTACATTAAGAATGGGTTAGGGCTTCCCTGGTGGCGCAGTGGTTGAGAGTCTGCCTGCCGATGCAGGGGACACGGGTTTGTGCCCCGGTCTGGGAAGATCCCACATGCCGCGGAGTGGCTGGGCCCGTGAGCCATGGCCACTGAGCCTGCACGTCCAGAGCCTGTGCTCCGCAACGGGAGAGGCCACAACAGTGAGAGGCCCGTGTACCGCAAAAAAAAAAAAACACAAAAAAGAATGGGTTAGTTTGAGAGTGAAAGGGGCAAGCCAGTTAGGAGGATACTCTAACAGTCCAGATGAGAGATAATGGTACCTTAGACTAGAGTGGTAGCAGCAGAGATGAAGAGAAGTAGATGAGTTTGGGTTATATTTACAAGACAGAGCTGACAAAGCTTGCTGATAGACTTACATGAGGGTGACGAAGAAAAGAATATTAAATTATTAGTTTTTCTGTGTTTTCTTAATATTAAAAAATAAACCAGTCAAGAAAGTATAAAATGAACAAAGCTACAAATTAGATAAATTTTCTGAGTTATATATTCAATGATCCTTTACTTCTAAAAAACCTTATTCATACTAAACTACTTACATTTCTTTCAACTTCAATTAATCTGTCTTTAACTTTCAGAAGCTCTCTGGTTGTTTCTTGACTTTCTCGCTCCCATTTGTTATCTTCACCAGAAACTGGAGGAGAGCTCTGTACCATCTTTTCCTCATCTTGTCTCTGCTTGAGAGCTTCATAATTCTTTTTCACCTAAAATTTTATTTAAAATATTTTTAAAAATTGAAGTATAGTTGATTTATAATATTGTTTTAGTTTATTTAAAATATTTTAATGGGGAAAAAAACATACCACCAAGGTTATAATATTTATCATAGTTTGACTCCACAATGGTCTGGTGAATGTGAGAGACAGTTCATTTAAAAATATGATAAGTAATATATATGATTATTATGATCACAATTTATGCTTTGCAGAATTCAAATCCTTTCCTGTAGAAATATTAAATATACTCTGCTTATATGCCATGTTCCTACAATATATTTTGTAATTTCAGATCCTACTGTTTATGACGAAAATATCACTGAAGGATAGATTAACTGGATATAGACATGTTGCTAGATACTAACAATTGTTTTTAGAGCTATTTATAGCTGATTTAGAGATTTCAGAGATTCCCATATCAGGAACAAATAAAGACTTGACACATATATTAATTCCCCGTAAAAAGATACCTAAAGTTGAAGAAGTATCTATATATGTCTGGCCTTTTAAGAAGGATTTTGTTGCTCAGAATGACCTATGTTAATAAATAAATGACTTCTTTATTCAGATACTGATCCACATAAAATTTCTGTAATTCATTTTGATGAAGAGTGAGCAATCCAAGGATATATCTTATCTAGGGTTTTCTGGTTTTCTGGTATAACCAAATCCTACTTTAAGAGAGCAAAATCAAAACTAAAAACTTGGGGACTTCCCTGGTGATGCAGTGGTTAAGAATCCACCTGCCAATGCAGGGGATACGGGTTTGAGCCCTGATCCAGGAAGATCCCACAAGCCACGGAGCAACTAAACCTGTGTGCCACAACTACTGAAGCCTGCAGACTCTAGGGGCCGCATGCCACAACTACTGAGCCCACGTGCTGCAACTACTGAAGCCCGCGTGCCTCAAGCCCATGCTCCGCAACCAGAAACCACCACAGTGAGAAGCCCATGCACCGCAACGAAGACTAGCCCCCGCTCGCCACAACTAGAGAAAGCCTACGTGCAGCAACGAAGACCCAATGCAGCCAAAAAAAACTAACAACTTGGTAATCAGCCAAAATTAACTATTAACTTATTAACTTAATTGCTCTCTTCAATTTAAATTGATGATTATTATACTTATCCTGAATTACTAGTTTATCCTAGGAAATGATTATCATAAATTTCTAAATTAACCCCAAACTTTCTATTGAGACAAGGATATAAATGTTTAAAATAATTCAATGTCTGATGCAACCTTAAGAAAACTTATGGCTCAAACTTTGCTACTACTACTGAGTTAGAAAATAATGATGTGAGACTAAAGAAAAAAGGATGCCAAGATAGAATGTAATTTAAATCTTGGCAAGTGACCTAACAGGTGTTCTGGGATCCTGATTTTCCACTTTTTTTAATACTTTCAACACCCTAATAACATGGATGGATGACATCATTTCCAGTCTCCTATTTTATATTAATTCCCACAGGATCTTTTTTCTAGGCTTATAAGAGTTAAAGATATATGTCATTATTAAGAAGGTGACCTGAGAATAAAACTCAAAACTTCTCATTTTTAGCCCATTGTTCTTACAACTAAGTTTCATATAGAAAATGACATATTTTCCATCAAGGTTTCTCATAGAAACCTTGTTCATATAGAAACTGACATATTTTCCATCAAGGTTTCTCAAGAGGCAGCATATAGGTGCCTTTTTATCTAATTTATTACTCTCCGCCTTTTAATTGGGGATGTTTAGACTATTTATATTTAATGTGATTACTGACATGGTTTGGTTTAAAACTATCTTGTTACTTGTTTTCCATTTGTCCAACCTGCACCTTGTTCTCCCTTTTTTCTTTTTCTGCCTTCATTTGTATTTTTTGATTCTAATTTTATCTCCTTTGCTGGCATTTTAGTAATACCGCTTTGTCATGCTATTTTAGCAGTTATTTTATGCCTATTATTCATATTTAGCTTTCATAGTCTATGTTCAAGTGATACACCTCTTCACGTATAATATTAAAAATTAGAACAGTATAATTCCAGTTGAATACATGTTTATGGCAGGAAGCTAGTCCAATAATAGTCCAATTATGCCAAAATGGCTGGAACTGGAAGATAATGATGGAATTTTAAATCTCTACCTTTTAGACTTGAAATACATCTTATACTAACCCATCCTCAAACCCATTTATTTTCTGGCGTAGTAGCTTCTTGAAATTGACTTTATTTGCAATGTAGTCGCACTGCTTAACAGGGCAAAAAATTTGGAAAATAAAGCAGATTAATGGCATCCGGCACCAAGTTTTATTTTATTTTTTTGGACAACTCTTTATGTTAACTAAACAAAGTTCCAGAATTTCTTCTGCAACAAAATATGTTTCATGTTAATGTCTGAGACCAACACCAGCAATGATGGTATTGGCAAATGAGGAACAAATCCTTTTCCCCTTCCTGCATGAGAAATTCATCTTTGGGTAACTGTTTCTCTGGAAACCTGATAAAATTGGAATGTTCTATGTTACCAGGCAAGACTGCTTAGGGGAAAAATGATCTCTGATTGCTAAATTATATTTGTAATTAAGAGAACTATAAATACCTAATAGGCAGCTACACCTTTGAACTTCTGAGTGCAGCAACTCTTAAATCTTAAGTCTGTGAAGATCTTAAATCCATGCCTTGGAGTTGTTGCAAGAGATGATGACTGCTATGAAGCATGAAGTCTCAAAGCCAGGGCAGCTCCCACACACAACCAACAGTCATCTGGTGAGAAGATGACTCTCAGACAATTATATGAAGATGGACACCTGATAGTGCCCTACCATCAGCTTATATTTCCTATAGTGTTCTGAATCATATGGCTCTAAATGTGGCCTATAGTAAACTTGCTGGTCTGAATGTTTGGTTGACTGTAAAACCATTCTGGGTATGACTACAGAGCTGATAAAAGGGAGAATAAGGCACAACGCGATTCTACCAATCTACCATACACTAACCCTATGGAAAGCGCAAGCCCCTTCAATTTCAGTTTATTCAGGTGGGGAAAATAGTAGCCCCTGCCTCACATACTTCACTGAATAAGTCCAAATATCACAAGAAAACAAATTTAGAAAAGACCTCAAATTTTTGGATTAAGTGCTTTCTTATACCACACATACTATTTCCCTCTACTTGCTATCCTCACATCCATATCTTTGTCTACCAAATTTTTACCTGGATTCTCAATAGGAAAAGAGTGCCCGTGAAGTGTCAGAATCACACTGAGAGTTCTTCCCAATGAAATAAGCCTGCCTCTTCCCCATCCCACTCTCACAATTCTGATATGTCCCTTACTGCATGAGGGACATTCATAGATGAAATAGGATTGAATAAATTATAGTGTATAGACAAAATAGTTTGTTACAAACTACATGACAAAGATCTGTTTAAGAATATTCTAAAATTTAAGAAAAAGGAAGAATAGACAAAATGTTAATAAAATTGTTTCATTTTTATTTTCTACTTTACACTTTTCTGTCCAAATATTTGACAATTTGGGAGTTCCCTGGTGGTCCAGTGGTTAGGACTCGGTGCTTTCACTGCCAGGGCCTAGGTTCAATCCAGGATCAATCCCTGGTCAGAGAACTAAGATCCTGCAAGCCGTGCAGTGGGGCCAAAAAAGAAAGAAAAAAAAAAAAGACAATTAAAATTCTTTCCAAGGAAGTCACACTTACTGTTTTAAGTTCTTGGCGCAACTGCTGGTTATAATTTGTGGACTCTTCTAATCGAGCTTCTAATGCAGCGATTTTTTCTTCTTTTATTTCAAGGGACTTCTTTAGAGTAGATTCTAATTTTGATTCCAAAAGTTTGTATCTATAATCCAAGTATAAAAATAATATAGTTCATTATTGGAGGTCAGAAAATTATTTTTAAAGATAATTTATGACCACAGATACTGATATTATAAATAGACTTTATAAAATAGTCTTTTTTAAAAAGAAGCAAATTAAATTATCCTGCTCTTACTGCCCACTCCCCCTTTTAAACTATTCCTGGTAATGAAAAAACAAAAAAATCACTGAGTAAATCACAGCTCCAAATTACATTTTAGGCTGTCAAAAGCAAAAATTAGTACTCAAAAAAAAAAAGGCATCTGGAAGATCTGAATCTCAAAATATTCCTTTCAGTTTTATAAGAATAGAATCTATACAAAGAGTAAGTGGATGGATTTATCACATTATTAAGCATTCATCTATGATATTAATATGTAATGTATTTATACAAGTACATACGAATAGTTGACTTAAAGCTCACTGAAGACTTTACATTCAGGGTGTAGAGTACTTGCAGAATATTAAAAAAAAAAGGAATGATATGTTAAGACACAAGATACTGGTGACAGAACAGGAAGAGGAAGATAGATCTGAGTGTCAAAATTTTAGTTATCTTTTTGAATGGTGGGTTAATAAATATTTATATTATTCATAAGAGTTTTATTTTTTTACAAAAAAGGACAGTTCATGAACACACTTTGAGAGTGAACCACAGACTAGGAATTACGGATTAATCTATTTCTACACCTGAGAACCTCAATGACTAAACCAAATAAAAACCTAAAGTACAAATATGAGAAAATTTTATCATACTCTGCCCCTTACTGTAATTAATTTGTGTGTATATATTTTCTGCTCAGCCAGATTTTAAGTTCATTGAGAAAAGAGAACAAATCTCACTCATTTTGGTATTGGCTTGAGTCAACAAACAATTTTAAAGCATGTAATGAGTGTGACTTTGGATATATTAAATTTGTGATGCCTGAGTTCTGGACTGTCCAGATAGAGATGTCCAGTAAGCAGAGAATAATATGGGTATTAGCTGAGATGATGGACAGGAATGCTCATGGAATGGATAAGAGGCTTAACAACATAACCCTAGGAAACCATATTTAAAGAGAAGGCAAAGGAAAAAGAGCTGTTAAAAGAGAAAGACAAGAGTGATCACATTGCACTCTGTTTGAAATTCCACCACTAAATTTACTTTGTTGCACTCTATCTATTTATACATTCAATTCCACAGTTAGACTGTATATTCCTTGATGGCAAGAATAAATATCTTAATAATAAAGGGGGGTCAGAGGAAACAACATCAGTTGAAAGATGAAAAGGTTAGACTAACAAAAGAATTAGGGATACCATCTGAGATTAGAGGTAAAGACAGATGCAGATACACATAATTCTAAGATGGAGGGGATGGAATGTTAAGGGAATTTATGTCTGTGAACTCTAATTTTCTTTGTGATGTTAAGGTTAACTTACTTGCTGAGAAAGAAGCAGGTTAGTGGCTTAAGACACTTTGTTTCCTGATCCCCCCGATTCGATCATAGTTATTAACTGATCTCAATTCCCTTTCCTAAAAGTTTTATTTCAATATACATACCCTTATCTCCATATCTAATGCTTTCATTATAAATGAAAATGTGTGGATTAATGAATACACTTACATCTTGCCTAGACTATTACATAGCTTCCTAAATGGTCTCTGTACCTTCAAATTTGTCCCTTTTTTTTTTTTTTTTTTTTGTCCCTTTTCTAATCCATCTATAATGTCACTCAGGATTGCTCAAAACACCTTTGTGCTTTATTTGCATGGAATGCCCTTCCCCATTTCCACCTTGCAAATTTCTGTCATTCTTCAAGATCCAGCTGAAACATTATTATTTATTTGATGCCTGATAATCAGCAGGTAATAAAAGCTTAATTAACATTGATTAATTGTATGAAGTAAGGTTTGGGAAGAGATACCACAGTGTGAAGGGCCCCTCAAAAGCTGGGTTTGTAAATTTAAAACAGGGTCAGTTAAGGCAGCTGCATGGTTTACTGTACTTTTTGCTCTACATTTAAAATGTCTTACACATGACAGGTAGAAAATCTGTCTGAATAAAGCAGAGATGCATATTCAGTATCTATATTAAAAGATAGTCAACTAAATTGTCCATTAACAATGTGTTTAACTCAAAAAATCTTTTCTCATGAAATATCTATATAGTAATTAATTCAATTAAGATTGCTTGAATTGATTGCTAGAATAAATGCCTCAAATTACCTCTATTTGTTATTATAGAACTAACTTTTAAAAGTATCAATCTATTCTATTAACTTTGAATATTCTCAAAATTACATAAATAAATCTCATATAATCAACATTAATTTTTCCTATATACATTTAATATAAAATATACTTACTAGAACAGTAATAATGGGTAGACAGCAAAAATACAAATTATATAGTTACAAAAATTCCAATGAATTAAAATCTAGTGTACAAAAAACAATATTCTTAACAATACACACTTCTATTCTAGCTGGAATCACGTGGCTAACTAGATGCCAAATAGTAGACTACTTGAAAATCCAATTAACTGATAGACCATATTTACCATGGTAAATTCTCTTTAAACCTGTTGAACATTCTCAAATTAAAATATATAAGTTAATTTTTTATTGTTTGTCAAGCCTTCGTTTTTCACATTATTTTCATACCTTAATTGCTTCTCAGTCTCAAAATTAATGTTTGAAAAACAAAAAAATTATTTCCACTGTTTCTCAGATAGACTTAGTACTCACCTGTCATCAGTACTCTGCTCATCATGTAAGAGTCGTTCTTTATTTAACCCTATCTTCTCAAGCTCATGAGTTAATTTTTCAAGATCATTATTCATTTGTTGAGTCTTCAGTTTTTCACTCACCAAATCCTTATTTTAAAAGTAATGTAAAACTCACATGAGTGTTATGAACATAAACATCCGAGAAATTCAGCCAAGATTCCAACTACCACCATCCAGGAATACATACAATTTAAACCAGGAAAGACAGAAATGCTGTTGCTGAGCTTTTCCTTCACCAATAAAAAAGAGTTAGGCAACAAAATTATCACCTAGTTCAAAGAGTATTGTTTTCCTTCTTTTAGTTTGCTAATAGTTCGTTTTAACTTTTTAGTGTTTAAAAACTAAAAGGAGAAACTTGTACTTGTGATTACACACCTTAGGCTTGAAAACTGTGGGGAAAACAACACATATGCATTAACTTAATAATGAACTAGAACCTTACTGCACATTTCTTCCTATGAATATATGTTGGATATAACACCCTTCTCCCACCACAAGCACCCCTCTCCCAGTGGAAGAGGCCTAAGATATTGAATTGAATAACTAGGGGGAATTCTTAGAGATGGGACCAGGAACCTATTGTTCATGTCTGTAAGACTGTAGAACAACAGAAAGTAAAAAAAAAAAAAAAAAAAAAAAAAAAAGAAAGGATAATAATGGTCTCTTCTCAATGCTTCTTTAGCAGAAAGGCATATTTCCCAATGTGAGCTTCTGCCAGAATGCCAACTAAGATATTTTTCAATTGAACTTAAAGGGTTATCATATATAGTATAGCATAGGGATAGCAAGTAAGAGCCAAGCATGGTATCTCCTGAGCTATACCAACAATTTATTGCCAATCTACTCATAAATTTCAGAATTCTTCTCAACACACAGATCCAACCAACTACCAATTGCTCAACGTTGACCTTTAAATTCAATCTGATTTGCATTCTGTAGCTTAGAAGTCAAAATTCAAGGGGCTTTGAAGTCTGAAAGATCTGGATTTAAATCCAGGAATCCAAATCTACCATTGTGGTCTTAAGTAAGTTACTTAATGTCTCTGAACCTCAATTTTCTAATCTAATGGAGATAACACCTATAAAGGATTGGCTGTAAAAACTGTCCAGTATTTGGCACATTCAATAATTAGTAGCTATCACATTCAGTAACAGTTTTGATCAAAGGTTTTAATATTACTCTGAAATAAAAGTATAAAATTATAATGTAATAAATAAGTCAGATAACACATGGAAACCTTATTATTACAATTTCTTTAAAAATACAATTTATATTTACTCCTTAGTTTAACAAAAGTAGGAAACTTGGAAACTGCTTCTAATTCTAAATTTCTACTTTGAACCATAAATAGATGATGCAAATTACTGCAATAAAAGTTAAAGAGCCCTGAGTTAAAAATATAAAAAAATCTGTCTGAAATTTAAGTAACTATATTTACCTCTCGTAATGTAACTAAAGTTTTTATATCAATAGTTGCTCTTTTCACAAGCTCCTTATTTTCTTTCTCTAATTCTTTCAGACGAATGCAGGATTCTTTATAAATACCAATCTCTTTGAAAAGGGTTTTGTTTTCTTTTTCCAAATTTCCAATTTTCACATTATTTTCTTCTAATGTGGTATCTTTTATTTCTGCTTGTTGTCGGAGTCTCTTATTTTCCTTCTCCAGTTGTTTCTTATCCTTTTCCAGTTGAGAAGTCTCTTGTTCTAATGATCTGTTTTCTTTTTCTAGCTGTTCTAGTCTTTTGCTAGATATTTTTAACTCTTCTAGGTTTTTTTGCAATGTTTGATTTTCCATCTCTAAGTCTTGTAGTTCACTTTCCAACTGCTGAATTTTTTTATTGCTGTTTTCTAGAGCTTTCTGTAGCCTTTGATTTTCTGTATCTAAACCCTGGTAGCTAACCTCTAAGCGTTCTGTTTTCTTGAAAGATGCTTTCATGAGCTCTAAACCTTTCTTAAGTTGTTCTTTTTCACTTTCCAGTTCTTTGTTTTCTAGTTGTAGCTGAGCCATTTTCATGCTTGCACACTTTAAAGATTCTACATTCCTTCGCAGTTCTAAGTTTTCCTCATCAAGCTGGGAATTCTCTTTCTCTAGGGATTCTAACTGAAAAGTAAGGTTTTTAAAGCTATCCAATGTTTTTTTGTATTTCCTATTTTCTCTTTCTAGCTCTGAATTTTCTTGTTCTAAGGCCTCAATTTTTTCACAAGTAATTTTTAAATTGGTTATCTTTTTCTGTAACAATTCATTTTCTTTTTCAAGATGATGTAACTCATTTTCAAGTTCTTCTGCTCGTTCTCCTTTTTCTTTATAATGTTCCAATTCTTTTCTGATTTGCCTTTTTTCAAATTCAATCTTGCTTAGCTTGCTACTTGTTTCCTTGATAGATTCATGGAGAATTTTATTTTCTTTTTCAATGTCTTTCACCCTTGCTTCAGCACTTATCTGGGAGCGCTGCCTTAAGGAGGACACAGTTTGATTCAGATGTTCATTTTCCTGTTCCAATATTTTAATCTAATTAAAAAAAAAAGAAAGGAGAAAATTTAAAACTTAACTGAACATGAATTAAATATTTTAACTTACATAGTTTTCCCCCCTCCAAAAACTAACAGGGAAATCACACCATAAAAAGGTGCTAAGGGCTTCCCTGGTGGCACAGTGGTTGGGAGTCCGTCTGCCGATGAGGGGGACGCGGGTTCATGCCCCAGTCTGGCAAGATGCCGCGGAGTGGCTGGGTCTGTGAGCCATGGCCGCTAGGCCTGCACATCTGGAGCCTGTGCTCCGCAACAGGAGAGGCCACAACAGTGAGAGGCCCGCATACCACACACACACAAAAAAAGGTGCTAAAACCGTCTACCTTAATTTTAATTCCAACAAATATTTACTGAGAGATCACCATGTACATATACTGACAAGTCTTTGAAGTTCACATCTTTAGAGAATCCATAATGTAAAGGAATGGTTAAAAGAAATGTATTGAATATTAATCAAAATGATCTTCAGATCATTTATGGTTACATGATTTAAATTCAAATATGAGTATAGGTGAAATGTACATACATATCTTCTTGAAGATACAAGCTTTTACGTTCATTCAATAGATTTCGCAATGCATATACACAGTGAGTCCTCAGTAAATACACTATTTGCTCTATGTGCATGTATATTGGTGTGTATTTGTGTGTATTTATTCCCTAAAAGAATTCTAATTTTGAAACATCAAAATAACAAAATCTCTGGTACATTTTAAAACTAGTCCATCCAATTTATACCATGGCCTACTGTGATGGCTCTTAAAATCCGGTGTGTAAAACAGTCCCAAGAACCTTGTAAAAGCAGAGATTCATACTTAGCTCTAGAATTTTTCTTCTGTAGCTCTATGGAAATCTGTATTTTTATAGGTGGCCTGAGGACTATACCTAGATAATACAAAACAAATCATTTGACTGCTTATTTTTTTTTTTTTTTTTCCTTTTTGGCCACACCGTGCAGCATGCAGGGTGTGGGATCTCAGTTCCCTGACCAAGGATCAAACCCATGACCCCTGCAGTGTAAGCGCAAAGTCCTAACCACTGGACTGTCAGGTAAGTCCCCATTTTACTTCTAAAAATTAGAAAATTTAAAACAGCCAGTCACTTAATCTATTCAATTCTCAGTTTCCTCAAGCATAAAATGAGAATAACCAATAAACATTTGAAAGCAAGTATGAAAATATCCAAGATATGTGCTGCGACCACTTGTCCCTCCTTAGTGGGATCAGAGTAGAGCTGCATTTCACCCCAACTTCATTCAGGGACTTTAAAATCTGCAGTTCTATTCCACTGACACTTGAAAGCAATTCAAACACAGGTACCACAAAATTTTATACCAGATAATTATTAAGCACACTGGCAATTTAAAAAATTCTAAGCTTTCCCTTCAACTTTCCTAAAATGTATGGGACAGAAAATAAGTTAAAACCATAGTTATGTTAAAATCTAAAAAATTCTAAAATATTTCCATTTAACGTTATTATGAACATTTTGCACAAGCTTTAAAATAACTTGTGTTAATAAATTTTAAAATATGTTGCTTAATAGGAAATTTAAGAACCTGTCTCTCTGAATTTTCTCTAAGTGTTTCAATTGTTTTTTCAAGCTGAGCTTTCTCCTTCATTAGATCCTTGCTTAAAATCTGACAATTCTGAAGACTTTGCTTTTCTTGAATAATCTCATTTTCAAGAATTTCAACCTGGAGAAAAAGAAACCACAAAACAATATATCATTAAATATTTCACAATAGTGGAAACATGTAAAAACAAAAGCTAATCATTGAATAAAGGATAGAACACAGTTTTAATACTCAAATTTAAGAATTTCATAGAAATTTAAGAAATTTAAGAATTTAAGAATTTCATAGAAATTTAAGAAATTTAAGAATTTCATAGAAAAATTCAAGTATTGATAACATTCCAAGCTAATTTTAGCAGCTGTATAAAATGTACAGAACATGACTATCTTTCTTATCCTCTGCATCTTTGAGAGCAAAGTTCTACTTCTAAACACAAACATAACTAAATACATACACACATGCCATATGAAGAATGTACAAATCTTATTGAAAACTCTCTTGGCTTGAATGGATTTGTAAAGTGAAATTTTAATTAGTCAAGGAATTTCAGCGCTCAAGAAGGAAAAGATGAGAAAATGAGGAAACAAGAAGGGACTTGGATTAAAATAAAAAGAAAAGAGAAAGAAAAAAGGAGACTACTAGAGAAAAATAAGGTCTGAACAAAACTCCAGCAAATAAATTATACGTTTAAATTTATTATGAATTACACATTTTAAAGATATAATAAAGTATGAGGTTAATAAATATGAAAAAGCAAATTCAACTTCAAAATATACCAAACTATTGATTTCCCATTATATAACATATTCAAACCAGGTAATAAAAAATATAAAGAAGATTTGGGTATGTAAAATACTCCACTTCAAGTTTAAATATTACTTAAATCCTTATATTAATAGTAAGGAACGCTAAGAAATAATATCTCAAAAGCATCAAGTCACAAATCTAATCCAATAACTCAATTCAACATTAATTTATACAATCAGGAAACTTTAAGCTATTAATAACTAATCTGGTTCTCCCATTATTGACTGAAATATATGGATAGTAGTTATTTAATTAAATGCATCTGTTGTGTTATGGAATTCAAGTGAAACATTCAGCGTACAAAAGATATACAATGAATTGATCTAAAATTCCTGGAATCATAAGAATTTACTAATTAGACTTTAAAGCTAATTTCAAAATCAAATTTCCAGATCCAATTATAGTGACAACAAAAATAAAACTGTTCCAAATTCTAAATGGCCACTCTTACTTTAACACTATATTTATTGTGAAATACTTATTAAGATTATTTGGTTAATGAACTAAAGATGATGCAAAAACGTTTTAAGAGAGTAAAAATCTTGCAAGAAAATCAAGGAGTCTAGTCTACCTGCATTATCAAAGGCAGTAGTTCTCAGGGCATGGCTCCAAAACAGCAGAATGAGCATCCCCTAGGAACTTGTTGGAAATGAGAATTCTTAGCCCCCACCCCAGACCTACCAAATGACAAGCCCTGGGCATAGAGCTCAGCAATCTGTACCTTAACAATTCCTGAAAGTGATTCTGAGGCATACCTGTTCAAAACTACTGGTCTAAAAATTAGAGGGATTTTCATAACCGAGTCTAGAAACCCAGGATCCATTGAAGGAAAAACTAGACATGGCTGACTACAAATAGAAATAAAAATTAATTCATAAGGACACATGTATAAGAATATTTATTACAGTATTGTTCACAGTGACCAAGAACAGGAAACAAAAGTGAAAGCACATTTTAGAGAGTATATGTGATGGGAGGGGTTCATAATAAAAATATCAGGTATGCTTTTATAATATGATTTCTATTTATGTATAGTGTGTGTGTGTGTGTGTGTGTGTGTGTGTGTGTGTGTGTGTGTGTGTGTGTGTGTGTGTGTGTGTGTGTGTGTATGGGCAGAAAGATATGCAAAAATAAATTACTTGGTCTAACTGTCCCACAATTGGAAAACAGAATATCTTAGAGATATTGCAGGTTTGGATCCAGACCACTGCAATAAAGCAAATACCGCAATTAAATGAGTCACATGAGGGCTTCCCTGGTGGCACAGTGGCTGAGAGTCCGCCTGCCGATGCAGAGGACACGGGTTCGTGCCCCGGTCCGGGAAGATCCCACATGCCGCGGAGCGGCTGGGCCTGTGAGCCATGGCCGCTGAGCCTGTGCTCCGCAACGGGAGAGGCCACAACAGTGAGAGGCCCGCGTACCGCAAAAAAAAAAAAAGAGTCACATGAATTTTACGGTTTCCCAGTGCATATAAAAGCTGTGTTTACACTACACTGTAGTTTATTAAGTGTGCAATAACATTATGCCTAAAAAACCAATGTACACACCTTCAAATACTTTACTGCTAAAAATGTTAACCATCATCTGAGCCTTCAGCAAATCATAATCTTTTTGCTGGTGGAGGGTCTTGCCTAGTCGTTGATGGTTGCTGACTGACCAGCGTAGTAGTTGCTGAAGGTTGGGGTGACTGCAATTTCTTATGCGTTGATTGACTCTTCCTTTCATGAATGATTTCTCTGTAGCATGCAATGCCATTTAACAGCATCAGAATATTTTTCAAAATTGGAGTCACTTCTCTTAAACATTGCCACTGCTTTATCAACTTTATGTAATATTCTAAGTCCTTTGTTATCATTTCAACTATCTTCACAGCATCTTCACCAGTAGATTCCATCTCAAGAAACCACTTTCTTTGCTAACACATAAGAAGCAACTCCTAATCTATTAAAGTTCGATCATGAGAGTGCAGCAATTCAGTCACATCTTCAGGCTCCATTTCTGATTCTGGTTCTTTTGCTATTTCCTCCACATCTGCAAAACTTCCTCCACTGAAGTCCTGAACCCCTCCAAGTCATCCATGAGGGTCAAAATCAACTTCTTTCAAACTCCTATTAATGTTGTTACTTTGACCTCTTCCCATGAATCGCAAATGTTCTTAATGGCATCTAGAATGGTGAATCCGTTCCAGAATGTTTTCAATTGACTTTGCCCAGATCCATCAGAGGAATCACCTTCTATGGCACCTATAGCCTTACAAAATATATTTCTTAAAGAATAAGACTTGAAAGTCGAACTTACTCCTTGATCCATGTGTGGCAGAATGGATGTTGTCTTAGTGGGCATGGAAACATGAATCTCATTTTAAGTCTACACCAGAGCTCTTAGGTGAACAGGTGCATTGTCAATGATCGGCAGTATTTTGAAAGAAATTTTTGTTTGAGCAGTAAGGTCTCAAAAGTGGGCTTAGAATAGTCAGTAAATCATATTATAAACAGATGTGCTGTCACCCAGCCTTTGTTGTTCCACTGAGAGAGCACAGGGAAAGTAGATTAAACAGAATTCTTAAGGGCCCTAGGATTTCTGGAATGGTAAATGAGCACTGACTTCAATTTCAAGCCACCAGCTGCATTAGCCCCTTACCAAGAGAGTCAGGCTGTTCTCTGAAGCTTTGAACCTAGGCACTGACTTACCCTATCTAGCTATGGAAGTCTTAGACGGCATCTTCTTCCAATAGAAGGCTGTTGTGACTACGCTGAAAATCTACTGTTTAGTGTAGCCACCTTAATTAATTATATTAACTAGATATTCTGGATAATTAAATACAGCTTCTACATCAGCACTTGCTGCTTCCTGTTGTACTTTTATGTTATGCAGACAGCTTCTTTCCTTCAATCTCACAAACCAACCTCTGCAAGGTTCAAACTTTTCTTCTGAAGCTTCCTCACCTCTCTCAGCCTTCAAAGAATCAAAGAGAGGGCATTGCTCTGGATTAGGCTTTGGCTTAAGGGAATTTTGTGGCTGGCATGTCTTCTATCCAGACTACTAAAACTTTCTCCATATCAGCAATAATGCTCTTTCACTTTCTTATCATTCATATATTCACTGGAGTAGCACTTTTAATTCCCTTCAAGAACTTTTTCTTTGAACGCACAACTTGGCTAACTGGTGCAGGAGGCCTATCTCTCAGCCTGTCTTGGCTTTCAACACGCCTTCTTCACTAAGCTTAATCATTTCTAGCTTTTGATTTAAAGTGAGAGACGTGCAACACTTCCTTTCACTTGAACACAGAGGCCACTGTAGGTTATTAACTGGCCTAATTTCAATATTGTTTGTCTCAGGGAATATGGAGGGCCAAGGAGAAGGAGAGAGACGGGGGACTCACCAGTCAGTGGAGAAGTCAGAACACACACACCATTTATGGGTTAAGTTCACTATCTTACATGGGTGCAGTCTGTGGCGCCCTCAGACAATTACAATACTAACATCAAAGATCACTGATTAGACATCACCATAACAAATACAATAACAATGAAAGAGTTTGAAATATTGTGAAAATTACCAAAATGTGACACAGAGACATGAAGTAATAAGCAAATGCTGTTAGAAAAATGGTTCTGATAGATTTGTCTGATGCAGGGTTGCCTTAAACTTTCAAGCTGTAAAAACCACAATTATCTGTGAAGTGAAGTAAAATGCAATAAAAAAAAAGGTACACTTGTATTTCTTTTCAAAGTCTAGTTAAAATTCAAGTTTCATAATCCCTAAATTGTGGTCTCTAAATACCACTTCCCACTAAAAGGAACAAGCGCTTTTTGGAGAAATGGCTGTTTTCAGGACTGAGGCAGGAAATGTTTAAGAGAACACTTTGTCGTGGTAGAAAGCAAGGAAGCTCTCCAGGAGTGCTAAGGTCATGTCATAAGGATTCAGGAAGCAGCTTAAAGAGTTGGGAGAGTAAGAAAAATAAATACAGTGTATTAAAATGCTTTACATATTTTTAAATCCATGAGTTCATAACAACACTAAAACAAACAACAAACTCACTCATTAACTATCTCAGCAGGATATGAGAGAACTGATTCATTACTAGGAAACTGGTAAATAAAGGTAAAGAATCAAACATTCATCCTACTTTACCCCTAAGAGCTGTTCTCAGAGTAACCAGTGGTGTTTTTTTTTTTTTTAAACCAATAGTTTTTAAAAAGAAAAGCTTTTTCTTATAGAAATACTCCAGCTACCAAATTAAGAAGGGATGATATAATATCAAGATTTTGTAACCTCTGATTAATTCAGGGATCTAAGCAAATGATTTTCTATGACAACTAACATCACAGAAAGAGAGACAACCAGACATGTGCCCCCTGTTTGAGGTTTCTTCAACAGAAAAATTGCTAGGAAAGAAGAGTCAATCTATAGACTAAAAAAGACTTAAGGGACACATCAACTGATTGAATGTACTGATCTTATTTGGATTCATATTCAAATAAAATATTTTTTAAAAATCTTAATAGATTTGGAAAAATTTAAATGCTGGCCCAAAACTATGATATTTTAAGTGTGATAATGTCACTGTTCTTTTTTAAAAAAAATTCCTTACTTTTTAGAGATTTATACTGAGATATTTATTGGTGAAATAGTACGACATCTAGGATTTACTTCAAAATCATCTAGTGGCTGTTAGGAGAGTATCAAGGGTAGAAGTAAGACTGGCTATAAGTTAATAATTATTGAAGCTGAATGAATGAGTCTAGAGCTGAATGAGTTCATTCACTTCACATTTATGTAAGTTTGAAATTTTACATAATAAGTTAAAATAATATTGAGGGTACACTAAAAGTTGGAAAATAAATGTTCTATCTCAGTGCTATTTATTTATACTTTTACATATACTTTTTTACATTACATTAAATATTAATTTTTATTTACCTTCTTACTTAGTCTTTGATTTTCTTTTTCAATTTTCAGGATTTTGGAAGTGGTGCCTTCTGCAGAATCCATAGTACTCCGAAGCTCTTCTACAGTTTTTGTCAAACTCTGATTTTCCATCTCCAACTTCAACAACCTACTTGATGTCAATTCATTTACCTCATGGCCCAAGGATTTCTGTGGTGCTATAATATTGAAAAATACGTCACTGGTAAAACTATGTTTACTCTTCACTATTTAAAATATTTAGTGTAAATACACTAAATCACCTGGTCCTTAACTTTATAAAAAATTTATAAAGTTATGCAAGATAGACACAATAAGAAAAGAGATATAAAATACAGGTAAATATTGAATTTCTAATGCATCCATAAGCATTCTAGTGAAAAAAAAAAGTACAAAATTTAGACTGAAGTGACTAGACTTTCAGTTCCAGTTCCATGAGAAATTAACTTTAACCTCAACGACTCTTAGGTTACTTTGACAAAATATAGTTATTACCCTGTGTATCTAATAGAGTCACTGTGTGACTCAAATAAGAAGTATAAAGCATATCCTACGTCACACTTTCAAAGATAAAGGAAAACAGTTTGAGGGGGAAAAAAATCCTAATCTGATTCTGAGAAAGGCAAGACAGTACTATACACTGGTCACTTCGAAAAAGTCTTTCTCTAAACGAAGAATCCCGGCTAATAACGTATAAACAGCAACATGCAGTCCATTCTGCCAACAGAAATCATCTTTCTAAGTAGCTTTCAGCAATCTATTTTTTAAAATAAGAAAACTGAGTTTCGACTTCTGTAAATGATGCTCTCCAGTAAGCCAAAAATAATTATTTTTAATAACCCTATAACAGACTCATTAAATATTTTGATGATATAAAAATATTAGGATTTACAAATGAAATATGACACTTAGAATTTATTCTGAAATCCTAGACTTCAGGAAGGGAAATAAACAGAAATACAGGAGAGAACTTCTGGGTCTGTCTACTTTTGCGTACATTTGAAATCCTCCATTATAAAAAGCAAAAAAACACACACACACAAACATGTAGCCACACAAGTCACACATTCTTTTAAAAATGAGGTAGAGTAAAATATCTCCTAGATTTTAAGTAAAGAAAGCCTCAATTCTTATTTCAAGCTTTTGTTCTAGTCAGCACATTGTTAATCTTTTATTAAAAGCTAGTATACTAGGTAGTCATTGACTTTTTATAAATTCCATTAGTTGTCCAAGTCTTCTTAAGTACAACTCTAATTGCATGATTTGAGGTCATGCATTTCAATTAAACAAGATCAGGCTACAAAACATATGCCTTAATAAAGCTTTCAATACTACATGCTTTGAGGAAGCTTCCAGTCAGACTACAGAGACTTTAAAAGGATATTTACGACACATTTTTAACATGGAAGATTGTCTACGTTATATTCTTAGCTGAAAAAAGGAATCTTAATTGTATATACACACTGATCTGATGATATAAAAAATAACCCTGTGTAGGAAAATTCTAGAAGCAAATTTTGTGAAATGTAAAAGGCAAGAATTATTAGTGACTTTGATTTCCTTCTTTATCTTTTTCCAGAGTTTGCAAATTTTCTAGAAAGTCCCTTGTGTAGTTAAAAAAAAAACTATGCCACACTAAATGAATTTTATTTTCTATGACCCCTGCAAAACAACTGTGATATAATGATAATAATAAAAAACACTCAAATGCTTACTATTTACTAGGCACAGTTCTTCACAGGGCTTCATTAACAAATTCAACCCTCACAACAACCCTGTAAGATAGTACTTACTATTATTATCCCCACTTAACAGGTGAGAAAACTCCTAACAGTGTAATTTTAACTGTTGTAGTAGAAAACATTTAAGTCTGAATTGTTTTCTTTGTAACTCAATTCACATGGAATACAGTAAAAAAGTTCCACAAATATTTTAAGTAACACATCCCAGCAAATTCATTCTCAGCTGAACATAGTCACTTACTATGAAGTCAATTTACATGGGGTGCCAGAATCCGGAATTAGGTTCTCAAGAGTAAAATTAGGAAAAGCCTAATAGTAATAAATATGATGAGTCATCTGTAGAAGTAACTTCTTTAAGCGCCAGGTTATAAGCTCTTTCAGACCTTATGTCTACCTCACCACTATATCCTCAGGGCCTGGTATAATATTTTACACATGGTAGGTGCTTAATACATATCTGCTGAAGGAAGAAAAACAGGTATAATAATCTAAATACTGGGTAACTAAGGAATTAGGGAACGAGTCTAATTCAAATAAATGTGACCTGGGTATAATTTCAATAAAGTATTATATAGCAGTATTAGCAAACTCAAAGCTTTAACACAAAAAGCTACATCGTATGTGTGTGCCCCAGCTTTAATAAAGAGGACAAGTTAATGTGGAGCCTAGGGAAATAGAGCCAAAAGTTAAAAATTTATCTGGGGTCTTTCATTACCTCCAGGGTATAAATGGTAGGTATAATCCCAAAATCCAACATACTGATGAAAGTAGCCATAAAGATCCTTAACTTGCTTTATTCTGGCTACATATTCACCAAAGAATATTCCCACTGCATTCTGATTTCCTATTTAGGTTTGCCTAAAGTCAAAGAACATGGTGACCAGCTAATGACTTTTCTTTTCTATTTAGTAGATGGCTGTATCTCTCAAAATAAATAAACTGATATCCCAGTTTATTGTGATATGAACATGAAATTGTGCCTAACTGATCGAATCTGCTACTGCACTCAAAGTTGAGTTATAAGACATGCAAAGATAAGGACCAGACCCAGGCATATGGAAATTAACACATTACTCTGTGAAATTCTATCTAGAGAGATATGTGGCCTTTTGCGACATCTCCAACCAGGGAAAATAAAGAACAGCAATGAAATATCCAGAAATGTAAGTATAAATACAATTTCATTTATTCATTCATCCATTTAAATAAAAAAAGAGTATTGGAAATACCTTCAGAAAGTTCACTAGTTCTGGATATTTGTTCTAGCTCCCAGCCAAGATGTAATGATTCGTCCATACTTTGTTTCTGTGCCATTTCCAAAGTCATATTTTCTTCCATTAATTCTTCAATCTTTTTTCTATCCATATCACGCTCCTTTTTTATTGGCAGGGAGTAGAGAGAGAAAAGAAAGCTAAGAAACAGTACAATTTCAAGCTAATATTTTATTACTTATAACTTTCATTTATCAGAAACTGTATAATGAGATAAATTGTGAGTTCCTTAAAATTTTCACAATTTGAAGCTAGTAATCAATATAATTATTACTGCCAGTCACTAAACTGATCAGGTCTTTGACATCTTTTTATACTGATCTTTGGGGACACTGAAAACACCTCTTCATAGTCATTATGTTGTTTTAATGATATAACAAATGATTTCTGACCCAATGATAAATTTTAGCAAATAGTTGTATTTCTATATTCTAAAGGAGTGTCTGCACAACGGCTTATTACGGTTTTCTGAAAAGCAGTAGTCAAAATTAATCAATAATACCCCTCTGTAACAAAAGCAGAAATTTCTACTACTTCTGAATTCATATAAAATTGGAAGCATCTAATTTATTTAGCTATCTCTTCTCTGTTAAGGCCTTAAGGACACTAACCAACCTTGTCACTATAGGGAAATCAGATAAATCTTAGAATTTTTACTTACAGGCCATGTAATAAATCTATCTTATAATACGTACCATTTCCATATCATGCAGTTTAGCCTTCAGTTGTAAATTTTCTTTTTCTAATTCATGTAATTTATCAGAACGAGCTCGAGTTCCTTCTAATTGGTCTTCCAACATGGTTTTTGTTTCTAATAAAACTTGATTGTCTTCTTTTAATTCCTGTAAACGTTTCAGGTAGGCTTTATTTGTCACAAATACATTAATATGTTAATCTTTAAAGCTCTGAAACATAAAAATTCTTTATTATAAAGTAAGACATTAAGCGGTCTTTATCAACAGTTCTATGCAAGAGTAAAGCTACTGAGTAACAGAAACATAGTTGGTTTCATTTTATTTCTCAGAATTTAAGTTATTATATAAACAAAATACTCAGGACTTACATTAGGATGAATACTACTACTATAATTTCACATGAAATTGTCAGGGTATATTTAAATTCCTTAGTCACAAGGATAAGGAACTCAGTGTAAGTAGTCTTCCAGATATTTAAGACACCAATCGCCATAGAATCAGGGCTTAATTAATTTACTGAAATAGATTTAGGTTTCTCTCTACTTGAAAGTGAAGAATTTGGGGTTTTTGAGTAAAATACCAAGACTTGAATTAAGACTCACAGAATCATAAACCAAGGCTTTATCAATAAATATTTTATATAAACATCTTTAAACTCCTACGTATGTTTTGAAGACATGTTCACAAATCTATATTGCTAAGTTTAAGCCTACAGTTTATAAGCTGAAGTCAAGAGAAAGTATATTAAAACAGTGGCATCCATGAGGATCCCTTAATAGTGCCATGCATACGCCTATTTAAACAATTGACAAAGAACAAATATACACCTTATCTTTGCACTCTATTGGGTCTATTTTCTGGTAACATTCAGGCTAAGTTCTAACTTTCTCTTATAATGTTTTCATTTCCTGATTTAGCATACTCCTTCTTTCTTATCCCCATATTAAAACTGACCAAAATCTCCTCTGTTTACAGACAATGAAGAAATCATGGAGAAAGGAAAAAAGAATGCCAAGAAGCAAGGATTTTCAGATTCTTGCTGTCAAACTCAACATCATGTAACACAGAACTGCAACCATTAACTAAGAAAAATTGTTTTTTCTTTGTTCATACATATATATAAAGAGAGAAGACAAATGGGGGTGGGAGGGAAGAGAGAGAGAGAGAGAGAGAGAAAGAGAGAGAGAGAGAGAGAGAGAGAGAGAGAGAGAGAGGTGGGGGGAGGGGCAGAGAGAGAGAGAGAGAGAGAAGGAGACAGATATTGATTTCCCCTTCATTGATCCTAATTTAGTATTCTGAGTTGAGCAGCAATCAGAAATGTGTTTCGCACTCACTTCTAGGGACGAGTTAGAAATTAGTAGAGATATATACTTTATTGTGATTTCAAAAGTGTTCACTACATGTAATACTAAATGAAGGAATGAAAGAAGAGCTCCAAAGAATTCAATAAAATGAATAGAATCCAAAAATCCCTTTTTACAAGTCTAACCAATATGCTAATCTATCATAAAATAAACACCTGATGCTATTTACAGTTTGCTCAATGTTTCCAGAGTTCCTTACATTTATTAAAGTGCATTTTAAATGCATTTTGAAAAATCATAATACTTCTAAAGAAAAGAATTGTGAATGGTTTAAATTACATAACATACCTCAACTCTTGCCTTATAAAATTCAATATCATGTAGCCTCTCTTTGTATCTGCTAACTTCACTTTCCAGCTTATCAACTCTGACAGCCTTCTCCCGAAGCGCATCTAATTCATCTCGATACATTCTTGCAGAACGAGCATCCGAAAGCAAATTCATGTTCTAAATATAAACACATATTAATATTTAAAATATTATTTTCTATTTTCAAATTGATAATCCTTGGGTTGTACAATTTGAAGAATTTACCAAAAAAACACACCAAAAAACAATGACTTGTGTACTTTTTTTTTGGCCGCGCCCTGTGGCATGTAGGATCTTAGCTCCCTGACCAGAGATCAAACCCGTGTCCCCTGCATTGGAAGCCCAGAGTCTTAACCACTGGACTACCAGGGAAGTCCCTGACTTGTGTACTTTATTATTATTTTAAAATTATTTATTTATTTGCACGGGGTCTTCATTGTGGGAGGCGGGCTCCTTAGTTGCATTTCACCAGCTCCTTACTTGCGGCACATGAGGTCCTTAGCTGTGGCATGCAAACTGTTAGTTGCGGCATGCGTGTGGGATCTAGTTCCCTGACCAGGGATTGAACCCAGGCCCCCTGCATTGGGAGCGCAGAGTCTTATCCACTGCGCCACCAGGGAAGTCCCTGACTTGTGTACTTTAAAAGTGTGATTTTTGTGGGACGATGAGGCCAAGTGGTTAAGGCGATGGACTGCGAAAAGTGTAAATTCAATGGTATATAAATTACACCTTAATTATTTTTTTTAAATGGGGAGATAAAAAAGCCTTTTTTAAAACCAAGAATATGCATTTTAAACATATATGTTTCTAGGGACTTCCCTGGTGGTCCAGTGGCTAAGACTCCATGCTCCCAATGCAGGGGGAGTGGGTTTGATCCCTGGTCAGAGAACTAGATCCCACATGCTGCAACTAAGAGTTCACATGCTGCAACTAAAGATCCCAAATGCAGCAATGAAGATCCTGCACATGGCAATGAAGATCCTGCATGCCACAACTAATACTCAGTGCAGCTAAATAAATAAATGAATATTAAAAAAAATAATAAAATTAAAAAAAATATGTTTCTATACAAAAATAAAAGCATATGCTGTATAAAAACTTTTATATATAATGTTCTCCATTAAGAATGTAAAAAATATTCAGGATATTTTAAAGTAAGTAAACCTCTCCTCAACATAACCATTTGCAATGAATTTAAGGTGAAAAGTTAACTTTAAAATGCCAGATAGTAAAAACACAGAAGAGGCAAACTCTTACAAAAGTTTAGAGAAATAATGTTTCTATCCAGACATGTTACCAAAACCCTGCTGAGTTTTTTGTTTCTTTGTTTGTTTGTTTTTCCGGTACGCGGGCCTCTCATTGTTGCGGCCTCTCCCGCTGCGGAGCTCAGGCTCCAGACGCGCAGGCTCAGCGGCCATGGCTCACGGGGTCTAGCCGCTCCGCGGCATGTGGGATCTTCCCGGACCGGGGCACGAATCCGTGTCCTCTGCATCGGCAGGCGGACTCTCAACCACAGCGCCACCAGGGAAGCCCATGCTGAGTTTTTAATACTTTCACATCAATGATTACTTGCATATAATTAGTGCATATCTTTACGCCATTTGAAATAAGTATTAAAATTCAACCTTTTTAAAGCCCTCTTGTAATCCTTTGAGTAGCAGTAATCAAAGTGCGATCCAGGGAAATCTGTGGGTCCCTGAAACCCTTCCAGGGAATTCATGAGGTCAAAACTATTTTCATAATAATACTAAGACAGTACTTGCTGTTTTCACTCTCATTCTCTCATGAAGGGACAGTGGAGTTTTCCAGAGGCTACATACATGGCATGTGATATCTTAACAGATTGAATGCAGAAATATTCAATAGATATGAGAATCTGGTAGTCTTCAATTAATCCAGGCATTTAAAGAAGACTTGCCAAAAATATAAAAGACTACTATTCTTCTAATTTTTTTTTGTTTTGGAAAATAATGGTTAATTACTATATAATTTTTATGTTAACATGGAGTGGATTGAGTATTATTTTTAAATGAATTAATAAATACTTTTAAAATTCTTAGTTTTGATTTCAAATATAGTAAATTCCAGTAAAGAGAATACACATTAAATAATCCTCATTAATCTTCAAGAGTAAAGAAGGGTCTTGAGACCAAAAAGATTGAGAACCACAATTTTAGATGGAACACAAATACAAAAAAACCCTGCTACCAAGAAGTGGAATAGCAGCAACAGCAAACCTAAAACTAAAAATTATGATCCCTAGATTCATTCATCTAGAAAGTTCCCAGTTTATGATTCCACAAGTGAAATGTTTCCTGAATTTAAAATGGCAGGTTAGGTGACGTAAGGAGAAGAAATAATTATCCAGCCTTACCCCAATCCTTACCATTTATGGGTTAAAGAAGACCTCTTGTACTACCTCTAAATGAAAACTAAACATTACAGAGTAATTAAAAGAAGCAAATGCTTAAACAGTCTTGGTTCAAGATGAAAAAACACAAAGCATTAGAAAAATAAAAATAGTATTTAAAAAAGTAAAAGTTTGGATCTTATTTAGTAGAAACAGTGAAAAATTAAAAAGCATTCTGTCATATATAAGGTTAACATAAAGC
Source organism: Delphinus delphis (assembly GCF_949987515.2). Classification (NCBI taxonomy): domain Eukaryota; kingdom Metazoa; phylum Chordata; class Mammalia; order Artiodactyla; family Delphinidae; genus Delphinus; species Delphinus delphis. Next base: position 44,007,515 of record NC_082694.2, on the reverse strand, counting down.
ACCATCAGACAGCAGAGACCTAGAGGTGTTGCAGCTTCCAAGCCCACAGAAGCCAATACATAAAAAAGAGAAACATGGAACTGGGCCAGTCCTAAGAGTCTCCTTGGAATCTTAGCAAAGTTTGAATAGAACTAATAGAGAAAAAAGAAAACTCCAAAGACCTTTCTAGTTTTGATTTCTAGTTTTGGTTGTGGCATTTTTGAAGAGAGAAACACTGAAAAAGTCATTGGATCTCATGAAACCTCAGGAAGCAGTAAGGCAAATGTTATATATTATAAGGAGAAAAATCAATTTCCAATTGATCCTATATAATAAAAGTTCCAGGTACAAACCTCTTGTTGCAGCCTTTTTAGTTCTATTTCCATTTGCTCAAGTTCTTGTTTACAGTCCAACAACTGTTCAGTCTTTTCCTCCCTTAAATGCAAAAAATATTTATTGAATAATAAACTTAATGCTTTGAAAACTATGATCATCATCTGTATCAATACAAATTTATTATCATTACTAAACATCTAGTTTAACATAGTACTGGCCATAATCCCAACCTAGGGAAAAAGATAAAGAAATTGGTATTACGAATTTATATGACTGGATGTCGTAATACTCTCCCAAGGCTAAGAACCTCAGTGACTAATGTCCTCATAGTTCATAAGGTAGCTTCTCTCTCTTCATCTTTTCTGCCATCCCCCAATTCTCACTCTCCTTTAGCTCTTTCTCCCTCTCTGCCTAGTCAAAGACAAATAAGCTGGAAGAGTTTTTATGAAAGGCAATATTATCTGGGTCTGAGACTTCTAACAGTCTCCAAACTATTTTTTTTAATAAATTTATTTATTTATTTTTGGCTGTGTTGGGTCTTAGTTGCTGCGCGCGGGCTTTCTCTAGATGTGGCGAGCGGGGGTTCTCTCTGTTGCGGTGTGTGGGCTTCTCATTGCGGTGGCTTCTCTTGTTGCGGAGCACAGGCTCTATGCGCGCGGGCTTCAGTAGTTGTGGCTCGGGGGGCTCTAGAGCGCAGGCTCAGTAGTTGTGGCTTGCGGGCTTAGTTGCTCCGTGGCATGTGGGATCTTCCCGCACCAGGGCTGGAACCCGTGTCCCCTGAATTGGCAGGCAGATTCTTAACCACTGCGCCACCAGGGAAGCCCCAAACTATTTTCAACATTTACAACAACCTAAAGAAAATGATACACTGCCACAGATACCTAATACATTTTTGACCGGAGACGTATTACAGCTACAGGAGTTAGTTACTGCAAAAATCCCCCTGCTAAAATCTTTATCTCTATTGGTTTCTTCCCTGTAGTCCAGACATCTTTGTATTTCTCCTACTATACACTTTTTTCTTTTTAAATTGCTTTACTTCTAACTCCCATTTTCTATCTCCCCTCCAGAGCCAAGCTTCTCAAAGTTAAGTCTCCACTCACTATCTCTACTTGTCCATCTTCTGTTCTTAAATAATAAAAAGTAATTGTTCATTATGTAAAACAATCTGCTTCTAACATCTTATACCTGCTTAGGTTTAAAATTTTTTTTCACCAGAAAAATTTTTTATTGAAGTATACTTGACACACAATGTTATGTAAGTTATGGATATACACTACAGTGATTCAAAATTTTTAAAAGTTATACTCCATAAAATATTGGCTATATTCCCTGTGCTGTATGTACACAATATATCCTGTAGCTTACTTTATACATAAGTTGTACCTCTTAATCCCCTACTCTTATACTGCCCCTCCCCCTTCCCTCTACCAATTGGTAACCACTGGTTTGTTCCCTGTATCTATGAGTCTGTTTCTTTCTTGTTACATTCACTAGTTTGTTTTATTTTTTAGATTCGACATATAAGTGACATCATACAGTATTTGTCTTTCTCTGTCTGACTTATTTCACTTAGCATAATACCCTCCAAGTCCATCCATGTTGTTTTAAATGGCAACATTTCATTTTTTATGGCTGCGTAGCACTCCATTCTATGTATACATACCACATGTTCTTTTTTTTTTTAACATCTTTATTGGAGCATAACTGCTTTACAATGGTGTTAGTTTCTGCTTTATACCAAAGTGAATCAGTTATACATATACATATATCCCCATATCTCCTCCCTCTTGTGTCTCCCTCCCTCCCACCCCTCTAGGTGCTCACAAAGCACTGAGCTAATCTCCCTGAGCTATGCAGCTGCTTCCCACCAGCTATCTATTTTACATTTGGTAGTGTATATATGTTCATGCCACTCTCTCACTTTGTCCCAGCTTACCCTCCCCCTCCCTGTATCCTCAAGTCCATTCTCTAGTAGGTATGTGTCTTTATTCCAGTCTTGCCCCTAGGTTCATGACCACTTTTTTTTTGTTTTGTAGATTCCATATATATGTATTAGCATACAGTATTTGTTTTTCTCTTTCTGACTTACTTCACTCTGTATGACAGACTAGGTCCATCCACCTCACTACAAATGACTCAATTTCGTTTCTTTATATGGCTGAGTAATATTCCATTGTATATATGTGCCACATCTTCTTTATCCATTCACCTGTTGATGGACACTTAGGTTGCTTCCATGTCCTGGCTATTATAAACAGAGCTACAATGAACATTGTGGTACATGAATCTTCTTTTTGAATTATGGTTTTCTCAGGGTATATGCCCAGTACTGGGATTGCTGGGTCATATGGTAGTTCTATTTTTAGTTTTTTAAGGAACTTCCATACTGTTCTCCACAGTGGCTGTATCAATTTACATTCCCACCAACAGTGCAAGAGGGTTCCCTTTTCTCTACACCCTCTCCAGCATATATTGTGTGTAGATTTTTTGAGGATGGCCATTCTGACCAGTGTGAGATGATATCTCATTGTGGCTTTGATTTGCATTTCTCTAATGATTAATGATGTTCAGCATTCTTTCATGTGTTTGTTGACAATCTGTACATCTTCTTTGGAGAAATGTCTATTTAGGTCTTCTGCCCATTTTTGGACCGGGTTGTTTGTTTTTGTGATATTGAGCTGCATAAACTGCTTGTAAATTTTGGAGATTAATCCTCTGTCAGTTGCTTCATTTGTAAATATTTTCTCCCATTCTGAGGGTTGTCTTTTCGTCTTGTTTATGGTTTCCTTTGCTGTGCAAAAGCTTTTGAGTTTCATTAGGTCCTATTTGTTTATTTTTGTTTTTATTTCCATTTCTCTAGGAGGTGGGTCAGAAGGATCTTGCTGTGATTTATGTCATAGAATGTTCTCCTATGCTTTCCTCTAAGAGTTTGATAGTGTCTGGCCTTACATTTAGGTCTTTAATCCATTTTGAGTTTATTTTTGTGTATGGTGTTAGGGAGTGTTCTAATTACATTCTTTTACATGTAGCTGTCCAGTTTTCCCAGCACCACTTATTGAAGAGGCTGTCTTTTCTCCACTGTATATTCTTGCCTCCTTTATGAAAGATAAGGTGACCATATATGCGTGGGTTTATCTCTGGGATTTCTATCCTGTCCCATTGATCTATATTTCTGTTTTTGTGCCAATACCATACTGTCTTGATTACTGTAGCATTGTAGTATACTCTGAAGTCAGGGGGCCTGATTCCTCCAGCTCCGTTTTTCTTTCTCAAGATTGCTTTGGCTATTCGGGGTCTTTTGTGTTTCCATACAAACTGTAAAATTTTTTGTTCTAGTTCTGTGAAAAATGCCATTGGTTGTTTGATAGGGATTGCACTGAATCTGTAGATTGCTTTGGGTAGTATAGTCATTTTCACAATGTTGATTCTTCCAATCCACGAACATGGTATATCTGTCCCTCTGTTTGTATAATCTTTAATTTCTTGCATCAGTGTCTTATAGTTTTCTGCATACATGTCTTTTGTTTCCTTAGGTAGGTTTATTCCTAGATATTTTATTCTTTTTGTTGCGATGGTAAATGGGAGTGTTTTCTTGATTTCACTTTCAGATTTTTCATCATTAGTGTATAGGAATGCAAGAGATTTCTGTGCATTAATTTTGTATCCTGCTACTTTACCAAATTCATTGATTAGCTCTAGTAGTTTTCTGGTAGCATCTTTAGGATTCTCTATGTGTAGTATCATGTCATCTGCAAACAGTGACAGCCTTACTTCTTCTTTTCCGATTTGTATTCCTTTTATTTCTTTTTCTTCTCTAATTGCTATGGCTAAAACTTCCCAATCTATGTTGAATAAGAGTGGTGAGAGTGGGCAACCGTGTCTTGCTCCTAATCTTAGTGGAAATGGTTTCAGTTTTTCACCATTGAGAACGATGTTGGCTGTGGGTTTGTCACATATGTCCTTTATTATGTTCAGGTAAGTTCCCTCTATGTCTACTTTCTGGAGAGTTTTTATCATAAATGGGTGTTGAATTTATCGAAAGCTTTCTCTGCATCTATTGAGATGACCATATGGTTTTTCTCCTTGAATTTGTTAATATGGTGTATCACATTGATTGATTTGCGTATATTGAAGAATCTTTGCATTCCTGGGATAAACCCCACTTGATCATGGTGTATGATCCTTTTAATGTGCTGTTGGATTCTGTTTGCTAGTATTTTGTTGAGGATTTTTGCATCTATGTTCATCAGTGATATTGGCCTGTAGTTTTCTTTCTTTGTGACATCTTTGTCTGGTTTTGGTATCAGGGTGATGGTGGCCTTGTAGAATGAGTTTGGGAGTGTACCTCCCTCTGCTATATTTTGGAAGAGTTTGAGAAGGATAGGTGTTAGCTCTTCTCTAAATGTTTGATAGAGTATGCCTGTGAAGCCATCGGGTCCTGGGCTTTTGTTTGTTGGAAGATTTTTAATCACAGTTTCAATTTCAGTGCTTGTGATTGGTCTGTTCATATTTTCTATTTCTTCCTGGTTCAGTCTTGGAAGGTTGTGCATTTCTAAGAATTTGTCCATTTCTTCCAGGTTGTCCATTTTACTGGCATATAGTTGCTTGAAGTAATCTCTCATGATCCTTTGTATTTCTGCAGTGTCAGTTGTTACTTCTTTTTGATTTCTAATTCTCTTGATTTGAGTCTTCTCCCTTTTTTTCTTGATGAGTCTGGCTAATGGTTTATCAATTTTGTTTATCTTCTTAAAGAACCAACTTTTAGTTTTATTGATCTTTGCTATCGTTTTCTTCATTTCTTTTTCATTTATTTCGGATCTGATCTTTATGATTTCTTTCCTTCTTCTAACTTTGGGTTTTTTTTTTTCTTCTTTCTCTAATTGCTTTAGGTGTAAGGTTAGGTTGTTTATTTGAGATGTTTCTTGTGTCTTAAGGTAGGACTGTATTGCTATAAACTTCCCTCTTAGAACTGCTTTTACTGCAGCCCATAGGTTTTGTGTCTTCGCATTTTCATCATCATTTGTTTCTAGGTATTTTTTGATTTCCTCTTTGATTTCTTCAGTGATCTCTTCATTATTAAGTAGTGTATTGTTTAGCTTCCATGTGTTTGTATTTTTTACAGACTTTTTCCTGTAATTGATATCTAGTCTCATAGCACTGTGGTCGGACAACATACCTGATACGATTTCAATTTTCTTAAATTTACCAAGGCTTGATTTGTGACCCAAGATATGATCTATCCTGGAGAATGTTCCATGAGCACTTGAGAAGAAAGTGTATTCTGTTGTTTTTGGATGGAATGTCCTGTAAATATCAATTAAGTCCATCTTGTTTAATGTATCATTTAAAGCTTGTGTTTCCTTATTTATTTTTATTTTGGATGATCTGTCCATTGGTGAAACTGGGGTGTTAAAGTCCCTACTATGATTGTGTTACTGTCGATTTCCCCTTTTATGGTCGTTAGTATTTGCCTTATGTACTGACGTGCTCCTACGTTGGGTGCATAAATATTTACAATTGTTATATCTTCTTCTTAGATTGATCCCTTGATCATTATGTAGTGTCCTTCTTTTTCTCTTGTAACAGTCTTTGTTTTAAAGTCTATTTTGTCTGATATGAGAATTGCTACTGCAGCTTTCTTTTGATTTCCATTTGCATGGAATATCTTTTTCCATCCCCTCACTTTCAGTCTGTATGTGTCCCTAGGTCTGAAGTGGGTTTCTTGTAGACAGCATATATATGGGTCTTGTTTTTGTATCCATTCAGCCAGTCTATGTCTTTTGGTTGGAGCATTTAATCCATTTACATTTAAGGTAATTATCGATATGTATGTTCCTATTCCCATTTTCTTAATTGTTTAGGGTTTGTTATTGTAGGTCTTTTCTTTCTCTTGTGTTTATACCACATATTCTTAATCCATTCATCTGCTGATGGACACTTAGGTTGCTACCATATCTTGGCAAGTGTAAATAATGCTACTATGAACACTGGGGTGCATGTATCTTTTTGAACACCACATTAACAAACTGAAAAAGAAAAACCATATGATCATCTTGATAGATGCAGAAAAAGCTTTTCACAAAAGTCAACACCCATTTAGAATAAAAACTCTGCAGAAAGTGGGCATAGAGGGACCATACCGCAACATAATAAAGGGTATATATGACAAACCCACAGCTAAAATCATACTCAACGGTGATAAGCTGAAAGCATTTCCATGAAGATCAATAGTAAGACAAGGATGTCCATTCTCACCACTTTTTTCAACATAGTATTGAAGTCCTAGCCACAGCAATCAGATAAGAAAAAGAAATAAAAGGAATACAAATTGGAAAGGAAGAATGAAAACTGTCACTATTGGGAGATGACATGACACTATGGATGAAAGCGAGCAGGACCCTGTGGGACCCTCCTAGGTGCAAGTCCTTTTCATGTCCCCTGTTTCTTGTTTGTAGGAAATAGGCTTCATTCAGCCTCCTGACACTCCCTGAGTTCCAAAGGGCAGATTCAAACAGTTGCTAATCAGGGAAGGAAGGGAATGTAGAAACAAAGGAGGAATAGTCAAGAAACAGCTGTGCAGCAATAAAGCAGGGTCCTGATGCCTCCTAAAGGAATATACATAAAAATACCTTTGAGTTCTCCTACAGGAACTAAGGCCCCCACCCAGGTGGAGGATGGTCACTTCAGGCTGAGCAGAAGATTCTTGGAATACCACCCTGTTACCTCACCACCAACCAATCAGAAGAGAGTGTGCACACAGGAGAAGATAACAAGACTCTGATCACCTCCAAAATTATTCTCCTTTTAAAAACTTTCATGGTCAAGCAGAATCTTCAGAGTTGGTTTTTGGACACAAGTCTACCTTCTCCCCAGGTTGCTAGCCTCCTGAATAAAGCAACCTTTCTTTTCCAACCAATACTTTTCTCTCAAGTACTGGCCTTCAAACAGTGAGCAGCTGAACCTAAGTTCGGCAACACAGATAGGAAATCCTAAAGATGTAACCAGAAACTACTAGAGCTCACCAACAAATTCAGTAAAGTTGCAGATACTAAATTAATATACAGAAATCTGTTGAATTTCTACACACTAACATTAAACTATTTGAAAGAGAAATTAAGGAAACAATCCCATTTACCATCACATCAAAAAGAATAAGATATCTAGGAATAAACCTACCCAAGGAGGTAAAGGACCCGTACTCAGAAAACTCTAAGACACTGATGAAAGAAACTGAACAACACAAACAGAAGGAAAGATATACTGTGTTCTTGGATTGGAAGAATTCATACTGTTAAAATGGCCATACTAACCAAGGCAATCTACAGATTCAATGCAAACCCTATCAAAATACCAATGGCATTTTTCACAGAACTAGATTAAATAATCTTAAAAATTGTATGGAAACACAAAAAGACCCAAATAGCCAAAAGAGTCGTGAGAAAGAAGAACAGAGATGGAGGAATCACGTGCTCTCACTTCAGGCTACACTACAAAGCTCCTGTAATTAAAACAGTATGACACTGGCACAAAAACAGACAATAGATCAATGGAACAGAATAGGAAGCCCAGAAATAAACCCACACATTTATGGTTAATTAATCTACAACAAAGGAGGCAAGAATATACAGTGGAGAAAGACAGTCTCTTTACTAAGTTATGCTGGGAAAACTGGAGAGCTACATGTAAAATAATGAAATTAGAACATTCTCTAACACCATACACAAAAATAAACTCAAAATGGATTAAGACCTAAATGCAAAACCAGAAACCATAAAACTCCTAGAAGAAAACATAGGCAGAACATTCTTTGAAATAAATCATAGCAATATTTTTTTTGATCAGTCTCCTAAAGCAAAAGAAATAAAAGCAAAAATAAACAAATGGGACCTAATTAAACTTAAAACCTTTTTGCACAGCAAAAACAAAACGACAGGGACTTCCCTCGTGGCAAAGTGGCTAGGAATCCACCTGCCAATGCAGGGTACACGGGTTTGAGCCCTGGTCCAGGAAGATCCCACTTGCCGAGCCCATGCGCCACAACTACTGAGCCTGGGTTCTAGAGCCCACGAGCTGCAACTTCTGAAGCCCACGTGCCTACATCCCGTGCTCTGCCACAAGAGAAGCTACCGCACCACAATGAGGAGTAGCTCCCGCTTGCTACAACTAGAGAAAGCCTGTTTATTAATAAATAAATAAATTAATTAATTAAAAAACAAAACTAAACAAAAAACCCCAAAAAGACAACTTCATTGAATGAATGGGAGAAAATTTTGTAAATGATATGACTGATAAGGGGTTAATATCCGAAATATATAAACAGTTCATACAACTCAACATCAAAAAAGCAAACACCCCAATTAAAAAATGGGCAGAAGACCTGAATAGACATTTTTCCAAAGAGGATATGAAGATGGCCAACAGACACAATAAAGGATGTTCAACATCACTAATAATCAGGGAAATGCAAATCAAAACCACAATGAAATACCGCCATACATCTGTCAGAACAGCTACCATCAAAACGAACACAAATAACAAATGTTGCTGAGGATGTGGAGAAAAGGGTACCCTCATACACTGTTGGTGGGAATGTAAATTGGTGCAGCCACTGTGGAGAACACTACGGGGGGTTCTCAAAAAACTAAAAATAGAACTACCATATGACCCAGCAATTCCACTCCTGGATATATATCTGGAAAAAAAAGCAACAAAAAACTAATTCGAAAAGATACATGCATCTGCTTACATTTTTTAAAAAACCCTAATTTTGAATGGAGAAATATTCCCATTGAGAGAGGAACCATAATTTATTTATTTAAGTGGATTCCAATTTTCACTGTAATGAACAATGTTTTGGCAAATAAAATCATTATACATAAAGCCCTGTATATTTCAGGACAGATTTCTTTTGTTTTGTTTTTTTAAAGTTTTAATTTTTAATTTATTTTTGGCTGTTCGGTCTTCGTTGCTGCGTGAGGGCTTTCTGTAGTTGTGGCGAGCGGGGTCTACTCTTCATTGCAGTGCGCGGGCTTCTCCTTGCGGTGGCTTCTCTTGCTGTGGAGCACGGGCTCTAGGCGCGCGGGTTTCAGTAGTTGTGGAATGTGGTTTCTAGAGCGCAGGCTCAGTAGTTGTGGCACAGGGGCTTACGTGCTCTGCGGCATGTGGGATCTTCCCAGACCAGGGATCAAACCCGTGTCCCCTGCATTGGCAGGTGGATTCTTTTTTTTTTTTTTTTTTTTTTTTTTGCAGTACGCGGGCCTCTCACTGTTGTGGCCTCTCCCGTTGCGGAGCACAGGCTCAGTGGCCATGGCTCACAGGCGCAGCCGCTCCACGGCATGTGGGATCTTCCCGGACCGGGGCACGAACCCGTGTCCCCTGCATCGGCAGGCGGACTCTCAACCCCTGCGCCACCAGGGGAGCCCTGGCAGGTGGATTCTTATCCACTGCGCCACCAGGGAAGTCCCCAGGACAGATTTCTAAAAGTACATTACATGTTTAAAGGTCCTTGGTATATACTGTCAAACTGCCCTGCAGAAAGTTCATTACAAATTTAAAATGCAACTAGCAGAGGATAAAAGAGCCTATATGTGAAACAATTTAACAACTGAAAAATGCCATGTTATTGTTCTAGTTTGAATTTATTTGAATACCAGGAAAGGCTAATTTTATTTTCTTATGACTGTACCATTAAAATTTCTTCTGATGAAAAGCTATTACATTTTGTGCTTTATAAGATATTTCTTACAAATATTTCTTTACAGGTTGTTAAATGCTTTTTTAAAAATTAAAAACAAATTTTTTATTGTGGTAACATATATATAACATAATATTGCAATTTTAAGTGTACAGTTCAGCAGCATTAGTTACATTTACAGTGTTGTTAAACTATCACGACTATGTATCCCCAAAACTTTTTCATCACTCCAAAGAGAAATTCTATACTCATTAAGCAGTAACTCTCTAATCTACTTTCTGTCTCTCCCAATATGCCTATTAAAGATATTTCATTTAAGTGGAATTATTCAATATTTGTCCTTTGTACCTGGCTTATCTCACTTAGCAAGTTGTTTCTATGGCTCATCCATGTTGTAGCAGCTAACAAAATTTCATCTTTTATGGCTGAATAATATTCCATTGTGCCTAAAGCACATTTTGTTTATCCATCTGTTCATGGCCATTTGGATTGTTTCCACCTTTTGTCTACTGGGAGTAATGCTACAATGAACATTGGCATACCAGTATCTGTTTGAGTGTCCGTTTTCAATTTTAGTGGGATATACCTAGGTGTGGAATTGCTGGGTCATATAAAAATTCTATAGTTAACTTTTTGAGGAATATTCCAATCCTTTGGGCTTCCCTGGTGGCACAGCGGTTGAGAATCCGCCTGCCAATGCAGGGGATACGAGTTTGATTCCTGGTCCAGGATGATCCCACATGCCGTGGAGCAACTAAGCCCTTGCACCACAACTACTGAGCCTTTGCTCTAGAGCCAGGGAACCACAACTACTGAGCTCATGTGCTACAACTGAAGCCCATGTGCCTAGAGCCCTTGCTCCACAACAAGAAAAGCCACCACGATGAGAAGCCCGTGCACCGCAACGAAGAGTAGCCCTCGCTCGCCCCAACTAGAGAAAGCCCGCACACAGCAAGGAAGACCCAACACAGCCAAAAATAAATAAATAAAATAAATAAAAATTTTTTAAAAACCCTCAAACTATTAAAAAAATTTCAATGCTTTTAATTTTACTTTTTTTTAAAAGTTTACCTAGGAACTCAATTTAAAAATGGACAAAGGATCTGAATAAACATGTCTCCAAAGAAGATATACAAGTGGCAAATAAGCACATGAAAAGACACTCAACAGGACTTCCCTGGTGGCGCAGGGGTTAAGAATCCACCTGCCGGGCTTCCCTGGTGGCGCAGTGGTTGAGAGTCCGCCTGCCGATGCAGGGGATGTGGGTTCGTGCCCCGGTCCAGGAAGATCCCACATGCCGCGGAGCGGCTGGGACCGTGAGCCATGGCTGCTGAGCCTGCGCGTCCGGAGCCTGTGCTCCGCAACAGGAGAGGCCACAGCAGTAAGAGGCCCGCGTACCGCAAAAAAAAAAAAAAAAAAAAGAATCCACCTGCCAATGCAGGGGACAAGGGTTCGAGCCCTAGCCCAGGAAGAACCGATATGCTGCAGAGCAACTAAACCCGTGCGTCACAACTACTGAGCTTGTGCTCTAGAGCCCGCGATCCACAACTACTGAGCCCACATGCCACAACTACTGAAGTCTGCGCGCCTGGAGCCCATGCTCCGCAACAAAAGAAGCCACCACAATGAGAAGACCCCACACTGTAACAAAGAGTAGCCCCCGCTCACTGCAACTAGAGAAAGCCTGTGGGTCAGCAACAAAGATCCAATGTAGCCAAAAATAAATAAATAAATTTATTAAGAAAAAAGATACTCAACATTATTAGTCATCAGGGAACTGGAAGTCAAACCACAATGAGGTATCACTCCACACCCACTAGGATGGCTATAATCAAAAAGGTGTATAATAACAGGTATTGGTGAGGATATCAAGATGCTGGAGCCCTCATACATTGTGGGTGGGGATGTAAAATGGTGCAGCCAAATAGTTCGACAGTTCCTCAAAAGGTTAAACATAGAGGTACTATATGACCCAGCATTTCCACTTCTCAGTAAATACCCAAGAGAAATGAAAATATATGTATACACAAAAATGTGTACATGAATGTTCATAGGAGCATTATTTAAACAGCCAAAAAGTAGAAACAATCCAAATGTCCATCAACTCATAAATGGGTAACCAAAATGTGGTATATCCATGTGAGAGAATATTATTCAACCATAAAAAGGAATGAAGTACTGCTATATGGTACAACATGGATGAACCCTGACAACATTATGCTAAGTGAAAGAAGTCAGTCACAAAAGGCCACATAATATATGAATCCATTTATATGAAATGTCCAGAATAGGCAGATCTATATAACTAGAAAATGTATTAGTGGTTCTGAGGAGCTGAGGGCAAAGAGGGATGGACAGTGACTGTTGATGGGTATGGAGTTTCCTTTTGGGGTGATGAAAATGTCTTGAAATTAGACAGCATGTGATGGTTGCAGAATTCTAAATAAACTAAAAATCACTGAATCGTACACTTTAAAAGGATAAATTTCCTGATATATGAACTAGATCTCAATAAAACTGTGTTTTTTAAAAAGCATTTGTGTGAGAGAAAAACTCTTTGGAAACATGGGATCCATGGAGACAGAGAGTATTATTAAAGGAAGCCTTTGATAGTGGTAACTGCCGCTTAGAAGTGAAATTTATAAGGAATTACTTCTTGTTCTATCCAAATTGCAAATTATACTTTTACTCTGTATGTTAATAAATCCAAAGCAATTATATTATGATGTACCACCCACAAGTATGGTGTTAGTTAATTTGCATGTTCTCATTACAATTATTTATTTGCATTAGGTATAAGGCAACCTGAACTAAATTTATCCACCATGATTCCATACTTCATCACTTTAGTAAAGATCTATCCCAACAAAAACACTTAAAACAAATGTTAATAGAAGAAATCTATGAAGGGACACATTTTCAAAGGACAACGAAGATATGAGATGGTATTTGATGTAATGCTAGTTACTGGGAATACTTGCTATATCTGGCATATTTATTTACTCATTAAAACTATTCATTTACATTTTCCAATCAGCGTATGAGACCAAATTTTACTAATGTCTCTAAGTTGCTTGGAATTTTAATAATGCTATGCCCAAGTAAATTTTATTTTAAAATCAAATTCTAATATAGTGCAAAATGTTAAATGAATTCACAGCCATCACTGCAGTTCTAATTGCATGCTTTATCTAAAGACTGGAGAAGATTGTGCTAAATTATATGGAACCAACTAGTGCTCACTGTTTAGGCTATCCATTAACTGCCAGTCAAACTAATAACAGCAATCTCTTCCCTAATTTTCATGGTGCAGCTGTTTATAGAATATCCTGGGCGTGTTCACTTCAATAGATACATAATAATGCAGACATTCACAATGAAAGCTGTATTTTTTTGTTTTCAAATTTCCCTATGGACTGTACATTTTTTCTACCTTGCATATTCAACCACTTTCTTAAACTAACCGCTTTAAACAATCAGTAAATAAACTTAATTGCTATATTGTGGTTTTAAATTTAAAATCTACACTCCAAAGCCCAAAATCCAGGAAGACAAACCAAAAAAGAAAAAGGAAAGAAAGAAAGAAAAAAAGCCTAAAATACAAAACTCCTTTGTTCTTTTAAACTGCAATACAGAAAATCTCCAGCAGAGACTGGTTATTTCTTTCCATGTGATTTACCAAGGAATGCCTATGTGACATTTATACTGACTTTCCTGTAATGATCTTTGAAAGTTAAATAGATATTAATTTCATCAGCACTAACCAACCAGAATATTTACCATTTCTAAGTATTGATACATGACTCAGGCATTTCAATTACTCAATGCAGAAGATACACAAAATTATTTTTTTGTAATACTGTATACCAAAAATTCAGTTTTTTAGAACATTAATTTAAAAAAAGCTAAACTTATTGATCTGTATCAGTGGTTGCCAGTGTTTTGGATTTTAAGAAATTAAAAAATTAAGCAGACCTCAATTTGTTAAGGAAAAACATTATGAAAGAAAGGACATCCTAACACTAGAAAAATAGGGCATGCTTTAAACTGATACAGAATAAAGGGCATCCTTTAAATTGATAAGATTTAGCATTAATAAAACCTTATGTCAGTCTACTTATTTTTCTCACTTTGGCAAATACTACCAAAAACTTTGACACAGCCTAGCAACTGGGAACCACGCGTCCATATTCCATAAGCCTAAAAACATTGTTTAGATCACCTTTGCATCTATATAAATTCAACAAGCCTTGAAAAGCAACAACTTACAATTCCTGCCTAAGCCTTCTTATCTTGGCCTTAGCATCTGCCAGTTCCACTGACAGATGTTGTCGACTTTCTGTTCGCTTCATGCCTGGAGAACCACAAGGTGACTGTGCAGATGAAGAGGCATGGGGTGGAAAATGAAGACCATCCCGCTCTTCAGAGAGTTCAACGATAGTCTAAGGAAATAGAGAAATAAATCACAGAATCACTTTTAGTATTTTACGTATCAGAGAACCAAACACATCAAAACTAGTCACTAAGTCTAAGTATTATACTGCAATATCAAAAAAGAATTCTTTGGTCAAAAATAACTTTGTCATATTTAGCTGTCATTTTTTTAAGTTTTATTCAACAGTAGATGGATGAGCTATTTAGTAGATAACACAAGAACAAGACTTAATACTTCTTTCCCTTCCCAGTGTTTTAACAAAAAAAAGTAAATTGTGGTAAAATAAGAACAGATAGCAACTGTTGGAAAGGCATAAAAGACTTGTTGACATAGTAAAGAAATTAACTCAAGAGTGATGTGTCTATAATTGTGCTGTCCAACATGGTAACCAGTAGCACAAGTGGCTAATCTCAAAGTTAAAGAGTTAAAAATACAGTTCCTTAGTCACATTAGCCACACTTCAAGAGCACAACAGCCGCAAGTAGCTAGTGGTTACCGCACTGGACAGTGCAGAATTACAATCTTGCCATTCTTGCAGAATTGGACAACACTCCTCTAGAATTGTAAATAGAAACCTCAGAGGGACCTAAAAAAAACCTCAGAAGTTTAGTTCAACCTCTTAATTCTGCAGCTAAGGTAACTGAGGCACAGAGACTGATTTGCCCATGATCTCACAACTAGTTCATAGCAATGCCAAGACTCCAGACCAGTCTCTTCACTCCATACCCTATGCTCTCTCTTACAATACTAGTTCTAATCTGCTTCCCATCTCAAAGCTTAACTTTATTCCTTTCTCTAGAGACCCACCATGGGACACAAATCTTCTATTTATCCTAAATCTGAACTTTAAGGGCTATTTAACCTACATGTATCTCAATCATATTCCTCCATTACCCTAATTTTCCTCTTATTGGAAAATTCTCTTATTCTAAACCACTTTCTCAGATTTTCTTTCAAACTTCCCAGGCAAACAGAAATTGTCTTTGGTAGACATTTCATCTGTCCTTCTGCTCCAGATGGAATGGGTAGAGTTACACCTCAGGAACATGAAATCACCATCCTCACTTTGTCTCTCATCACCAAGTCTTACAATGCCCTCATTGAATCATTACTTTTCTTCTTCTTTTTTTAAACCACCCATCAGAATTCATTTCTTCATCCTTGCAATACATTTGAGCACAAATCAAGGTCTGTCCAACTACTGCTTTCACAGATTCCAGTATTCCTACTGATAAACCTCAGAATATGACCTCCCAGTTCCCTTTCTCTCTACAACTCCACATCCACTTCCAATCCAATACATACAGGCTTCTCCAGTGAAAGAACCATTCCTCTCTTGCACCATATCACCATTCCTATGCCTGAACCTCTAATCACTCAGTTCCCCCTTTTTGCCCAGTCAAATATATTATTCTTGGTTACCCTAGAGTTTCTACTCAGCCTGGAACTAAAATTAGGCTGTTAAATGTCACCCTTACTTTCTAATTTAACACCACCATGCCATTCTTTTTTTTTTTTTTTTTGCGGTATGCGGGTCTTCTCACCACTGTGGCCTCTCCCGCTGCAGAGCACAGGCTCCGGACACGCAGGCTCAGCGGCCATGGCTCACGGGCCCAGCCACTCCGCGGCATGTGGGATCTTCCCGGACCGGGGCACGAACCCGTGTCCCCTGCATCGGCAGGCGGACTCTCAACCACTGCGCCACCAGGGAAGCCCACCATGCCATTCTTTGACCATGGCTCACTCTTTGAGGAAAAAACAAAAGGGAACTAATATTTATAGAATCCCTAGCTAGGGGATTTTCCAACAAGATCTTAACCAATACTATAATTGGCAATAGAGGCTTTACATCTATTTTAGACATAAGGAAACTGAGGTGCATATAGATTAAATAACTTAATCAAAGTTACACAACTAATGGTTAGGTATAACAGGAGTTCAAATTCAAGTCTGACTCAAACACTATGTCATTTTCCTTACCTACCATCAGTTTTTCTATTTCTGCTCCAAGGTGATAAAGAACTCTAAAAAACAAAACAAACCAAAAAAAATATACAGCCCTACTACAGAAATTGCCATCCACTTTCAATTAAGCTCTTTCCAATGCCCATCAATTCGTTTATTGAAAATCTTGATGATTTCCTGGCAAAATTTTCCCACAATGGCTGTTGTAAATATATTCCCTTTTCTCTACATAAGCCCCCAACTACAAACTGCTATCATCACTTCCAACAAATGACCCCTTCTCCAACTGTCAAAGAAACAAAACCACCTGTGATAAACTCCTCCGTTTTTATGCATCTCTTATTCCCAACATATATTCCTTACTTCTATAACATTTTCAATTTCTCTCTTCCTATTGGTTTTTTCTCCTTGTTCTTCAAAGACATACAAGTTTCTACTATCTAAGGGGGAAAAAACCACATTTTTCCTTTACTATCCTTCTACTATTTCTCTTTCAGTTCTACTTTTTGAAGGGTGGTTTGTTCACTGACATTACTTCATCTTGTCCATCTACCCAGTATGTCCAGCCCAACTTCCCTGTCTCTGTGAAGGGAGAGACAGTAACTCTGTGAACAGTGTTACTAATTTCCATAGTAGCCCAAGCTCAAACTTCACAGAATCAACTTTTATCTGTATATTTTCTTACTGTCTCAATTATCTTTAATCTTGCCTTCTAACATCTCCTGTCTTTAACAATAACACCTGCACACAGTATTAACTAAATATCTCTTTCATGAACAAACTAGAACTTAATTTTATGCCGTCTTACAATTTTTCATTTACAATGTTTTTTTTTTAATAAACCAGATACAATCTTTCTTATGCTTCCTTGGTATCCCTGATGTTATCCACCATAGTAGTGTGCACAAAAAGAGCTGCTCAAAAATATTTAACTGAATGATTCACAAAACAGAAAACTCAAGAAAAGTACTGAAGACACATATTACGTTTGAAATTAGCAGGTGGTGAAATTAAAGTATCAAGAACTTCCAGATGCCAACAAACAGAGCACAAAAGATCTATGGGCTGCAAAATATTTTTTAAAGAGAAAGAAACCTGGTATTGAGAAGTAAGAGTATCCACAGATATTTTCCATTAAAGATTATGTAGACATTTTGACTTTTCTCTAATAGTGGTAGTTTCTTGAGCTCAAGAACTCCAAACATTTTCAAAAAATCTGACAGGAAATGTTATTAAGGCATACCTTTAATTTCTAAAGCCTTCTCTGATTCTTCCGATCCTAGACATTCCACTAATGGTTGCAAGTAATATCTTCCTTCTTTAAATTCCTATAGTATTTTTTTAGATATTTTTTACATATATGTCTTTTTTGGTACTTGTCACTTTCAAATTTTTATTACAGTTAATTCGTTTATTAAAATAATTTCCCTATTAGATTGTAACAATATTTGGTTCTTTTTTGAAAGTTTGTCAGTTTGTTGCTCCCACATACTCTAGCACAAGATCTTGCAAAAAGCAGGTATTTATTAATATATGTTGAAGAATGAACATAAAAAGATACAACAATGCTAAAAAAATTCTGGTGACAATAATTCTACTTATAGAACTCGTCATTAAGGAAAAGAATCAGAGATGTGTTCAGCACAATCACAGATTTAGGCAAAGGTGTTATAAAGGTTAGGGACACAAGCGTTGGAGTTAGAATGGACAAGTTACCTAACTTCTCTGAACTTGAGAATCTTCATCTATAAAATGGGGTTATTGCGCAGACTTACTAAGATAGTATACAATAAACTTATAACACAAAGCTTGGCATAAACAGTGACGATAAATATTTGGTTTTTGGTAAGGGAGAGGACTGAAGAGATTCTTGTTTCATAGCATTAAGAACAAAAAAATGAAGGGTAATTAAAAACAGGGCGACCAAATTATATTTTCTAGATCGAAGTGAAACAATTATTACAAAAGATCAATAAAAACAGAAAAAAGGGCTCTCTGTTCTGACAAGGGGGAGCATCCCCTGTGGATAGCCTGCGGCTCCCAATTCTTGCCATGCCAGCAAGTGGAGGATTTAAGTGCTTTAGATGCCCACTTCAACTCCCAGTGTGAGTACTACTGCTCGCCAGGATACACACTGAAATGGGAGCGGACAACAAAGCCTGGAGCAGCCGACCAGCCTGTGATGATATGGAATCTCCCAGAATCAAGTGCCCAAGTATGAAAGAACACATTTCTGATCCTAATAAGCTGACAGTCCTCAGTGTCCTGGGAGATACCCGAGGGAACAGACACAGCAAACAACATTCTACTGATGTTATTCTAAAAGCCCTCCCCGCCAGACTCAAATTTTCCTGAAGGAGATCACAAGATACAGTACATAGTCTATGACAGAGCTGAGAACAAGGGGATCTGCAAATTTCTAGTTAAAGTCAGAGTCAGATGCTGCGACAAAATTCAACGTCCCAGGGAACAGTTACATGAAATGTCTAGCAGCAATAGTTATGGAGCCACTTGCAAGTTGTCCTGCATTGGTGGCCACAAGCCACAGGGTAGCCCTGCCTGAGTTTGTCAATTCAGTCTGGCTTGGTCTGGCATGGAGCCCACCTGTGTAACCATGAATATCAATGTGGGCATCAGAACAGCAGTCTTATGACTTCTGGATCAGTTTTATGAGAAAAGGAGACTCCTCACTGTGTCCACACCCATAGCCCCAAATCTCTACTGGCTGCCGCAAGAAATGCTACAGCAAGCACAGTGTGACCTGGATCTTCAACACATCATCTTGTGCTGGCAGGCCATGTTCCCGACCCTCACTGGCAGGATAGGAACAAAGATTATGCCTCCAGCACTAGCTCTGCAGTCCAGGCAGAATCCCATTCTATTCCTTCACTATGGTGCTAGCGGATAAGCACAGCACGGACAAGGAGCGCTATGTCTCCCTGGTGACGCCTGTGGCCCTTTTCAGCCTGACTGACACTTTCCCCTTGGGAAAAGAGGAGATGGTCCTGCAAGCTGAAGTGGGCCAGACCTGTAACACCTGATGGGATGGCTCTTCTCTCCACAATTCTCTTTCTACATAGTGCTGTGTACACAGAAAGGCCTTAAAAATATCTTTAATGTACAGATTTTTATTTGTTATTTTTAAAGCCTATTTTATTATAAGCTTTCTCTGCACTTAAAAATTAGCACCAAGCTATCTGTACTTTGAAGTGCTCCAAAAAATATGAATATGATATTTACTCTTTCTCTCTTTACTCCATCATGGCTAGTTAATTTTGTAGAGAAATTAGAAACCACAGCCATAAACATTGCTCTCAATATGCTATTCAGTGTGATACATAACTTTCTCCTATTTTGTTTTTTTATATAAAATTAATTAATAAAATATTTTGGAAGAAAAAAGCAGAAAAAAGTTAAAGGGAAAATGTTTATAAGAACTTGTTTCAATCCAATTGAATGATACCGAATTATTATATTTACATACTGTATTTACATGTGTCTAATATTTTTCACAATTATTTTTAATTATCTTTTCTAACTAGTCCACTGTTTATCCAAATTGAAGTTTTTTTCCCCCAGAGAAGTGAGTTTAAACCAGCTAGAAATTTGTTTTCCAAATACCTGAGGCAGGAGAATGTGACTACATTCTCCTGCCTCAGGTATTTAGAAAACATTTTTTTCCTTGTTAGAAAAACAAATTCAACTAAAATGCTTAATCAGGCAGGATAACAGATTTTTAAACGGTTTTTCAAACAATCATGCTATATAGTGTTTCACATTCCTTTTAGTTTTGACACAAATCATGTAATGACAAGTATTTTGTTTATATTTCTCCAAAATAACATCCTTCTTCACTCCATATTAATTATTTCATGTAAGTGAGATCAAACAACTTTTACATATCCATCAGTCATATGAAACCAAAGTACAGCTTTTTGGAAGTAATTCCTAAGAAGCTGGAAGACACCTTTTCAAAATACCTTTAATATCTTGAAACGCAAATAGAGAAATGTTATAGAAAATGGATAAAACAGTAAAAAGACACTAACATAAAAAATTATATAGCATATGGTTCAAAATATGGTTCAGATTGAAAATAAAGTAATCTAAATATCTCAGGGTAAGGATGATATATATTAGGGATGTTGTGCAACTCACTCTTTTCTTCCTGTGGTCTCACTGTCTTAGATTTTTAAAAAAATTTAGTTGTTGCTCTAAAATATTTACTTCCTATATTTTCTTCTCTTTTAATGCCTTAAGAAAAACTGAAAATTCCCATCAGAAATGAATATATTTTATAGTGATGTGAAAGTTTTTTGTTCCAAAAAAATCTTTAGAAATTTCGCCTATGTAGTCTTTCATTAGTCCCAAGAGTAATCAAATTCTCTATAAATAAGTTCAAATCATCTCTC
This sequence comes from Delphinus delphis, assembly GCF_949987515.2. Classification (NCBI taxonomy): domain Eukaryota; kingdom Metazoa; phylum Chordata; class Mammalia; order Artiodactyla; family Delphinidae; genus Delphinus; species Delphinus delphis. The sequence continues at coordinate 43,986,691 of NC_082694.2, read as the reverse complement.
TCATGTAAATGGAGCAAATAATCAAAGTTTTACATTCTCCAGAATGACAGAGTACTTTGGTCTGCTATTAAGAAAATATTACTCACCATCACATGCAGTAATGTCTAGACTCCTTTAAAAATTATAAGGCTGCTTTCAGAGAGTGCAGGCAAAAAATCTGGTGCAATTTTACTCTTTTTAAAAACCAAAGTACTCTCTTAAAGGAGTTTATAATAATTCTCTTTTCTAAAATCATATCTCATTATACTGACTACAAAAATATGAGACCTTTTGTGGGACATTTTATTCAGAACACCTGTTATTCTCCTTTTATTAACATTTATTTTTCCAATCTCAAAATGTGGCAATAAAACTACAAAATTAACCTTAAGCAAATTCTTCTACCTTGAAAAGGCAATGATTTTTCCACTTACATCAACGATATTTTTAGTTTCATACTTCTGTACTGTTGCCAGAACTATGGGGATGAGTTAAAAAACACAAGAACAAAATCAGAGTAATTTAAAAGGAAGGAGAAAAGAAAACCTAATTGCAATGTGTTTACTAGCAATTTGGGGCTCTTATGCAGCCTTTCTGGCTCCTGTGTTGCACAAAAGACATATAGTACTTTATTACCTGTCCCTAAGAAACAAAGTATCAATTCTGAAAAATCTCTGAAGTTTTTTGGAAAGTAAACTTTCCTAATATACTAAAAGAAATTTACAAACCTCCGAATGCTCATCTCTCTCATCTATAAGTCTTTTTAGATGCAATACCATGTTTTTCAAGAGTGGTTCTATTTCCTCCTGAGACATGTCAGTCACTTCCATCCATTGTAGATCAAACACATTTTCCTGATTATGGGTTACCTTTAGAGAGCAACCAAAGTAAACAATTTTTTAAATGGCTAATACTTAAAAATACATTTAATTTTAGTATAATATTAGCTTAAATACTATATATCCCATATAATAAAAATATGAAAAGCAAATATGATATCTTGAAATTAATGAATGATGAAAAGGCTTCTACTAAAATTATTTTTACTAAATGTAATCTTTAAATGAATTTAGTCAACTAAAAAATAAGATATTTAATTTCTTTATTTTTTATTTTTTGCCACACCGCGCAGCGCGTGGGATCTTAGTTCCCCAACCAGGGATCGAACCTGCACCCCCCCTGCATTGGGAGCACGGAGTCTTAACTACTGGACCACCAGGGAAGTCCCAAAAATAAAATACTTAATTCAAGACATTCTTAAGGGAAGGTAATACTAATAGGTCTGGCAACTGCTTTAACAAACTCAATTAATCTTTTCCTTAGATAAGACTAAGTTTATTGTACTTGAATTCAAAAGCAAAAGTTTTAATCCTGTACGATATAGGTTATTGCACTTTTATACTTGAAAAGCTAAGTCTTTATAGATTCTGAAGAAGACACTGTCATAGAAACTTAGGAGAAAACGACGCCCAGTATAAAGAGTTTTAAAAGAATGGAAAAGTTATATGAGTGAAATACTTATTTCTTGCTTTCCATTTCTCACTGTGATTCTGATATTTTGCTTTAACTTTCACAATAAACAGCAAAAATAACACTTTCAAGAATGGTGGCAAATTTAGTAACTTGCGGTACTCAGCATTTATTCAAAATCAAATACAAATCACAAAGCTAACAGAAACGAACATATATATGTATATATAAAGGGAAACTACCAACAAAACTGTATCTTGTAGAGTACTAATACACTTACTGCTGACAATATTACTGACCAGAAAGCGGGGCTGTTTGAATATTAACTAAGAGAAAAGATGATATATGGAACACAAAGTCATTTAAATAGAGAATATTTAAACACAACAATTCTCACTATTTAAAACTCTCTCCCTTTCCTTAGTTCTCTTTCTAATCAGCATGTAAAATTTAACATGCTGTAGTTCTAAAAACTCTAAAGTACGCAAGATTAAAAGCCCAAGACTAGACAGATGCAGAAATAGCAGCTTTTAAAAACAATCTTAACAAATAAATATTAGCTTCAATTATTTGACATTGTACACTATGTCCTCCATTTAGGTTTTTATATGGATGTTATAAATCACTAATGTGTTTATAATTCAAGTAATATCTTCAGTAGAAATTATGCTGTGCCCATTCACTAAAAAAAAAAAATCACTGGAATCACATAATACTAATAGGTTAGTATTATCATCTTACCTCACTTTAGTTTTGAATTACAGGCAGTGATCCACTTTGTGCTGCTTCCATTTACTATACTATTCATGCTGTGATGTCTAACAAAGAAATATACGTTCCTCAAATAGCACTTTCTGCCTATATCCCTATGGATAAAGGCAACAGTACATCTGTAGTCAGCACTGTGCCACGTAGAAGATAATTCATTTAAGAAACTATGTCTAAAGAAAAGAAGATAATTTTTCTAAAAGCAGAGTTCATCTATAATTGACTTTGATTTATTCTTGCTTAATCCATGACGGTATTTGGGGAGACATACAAATAAAACATACCACAAGCTTCATAAAAATACATAAAAATTGTATACAGATTATTACCTCTTGAATATGTGCGGCAACTGCTGCTTTTGTATCAAAATCTAAACCTTGAATTCTTTCAATAAATTCTTCTTTTTTCTGACACTAAGAGAAACGAATAAACCAATCATTCATACTTTATAGGGTATAGTTGTTAATATGTTGTAAATAACCAAAAATTCATTAAGCTAAAAAGCTTGGCTACATTTTGAACAGCACAATGAGGGTTTTGTTTTGCATTTAAATGATCTCTAATACACCTACCCTAATAGAAAGATAACAATTTAGAAATATTTATTTAAAAAGCAACATATTGAAAATCCATACCATTTTTACGCTGAAAAGTTTTAAGTTCTAAAGCGGGTAACCATTACACAAACCATCTAAGGTCAGTACAATATAATTAGGCTAACTTTACAAACAGAGAAGTAAAGAATCAAGAACTTGTTTCAGAGAGGATAAGTTACTTGCCAAAAAACACAGTGAGTCAGTGGCAGAATTCGGAATACAGCCAAAATGCTCAGTCAGTCTTTGCCTATCATCAAACAACACAGCCCTTTTTCTTGGAAAAAAAATTTTAAGCAATTTTTACTTCAGGCTTACAATTCATTCTCACATCTTCATCCTATCAATCTCAATAAAAGAAACCTACTTTTGTGGCCCAGTTCAACACATATAAGGTAATACAATAAATATTTGATTTGTTTCTAACACAAAGTTACCAGGGGCAAAATTTAAGAATGTATATACAAGTACACATGTATCAAGTGGAATAAAGGCAGCAATTATTTATTGTGTACCTTTTAAAAAACGTTATATAAACTAAAAATATTACAATGCAAACCTCATCTTTTTCTTTCCATTCAGTACTGAATAACAGTTTAACATGCATCTTACTCTCTGCCTCTTGTCTACCTCTCTTATACTGCAATCCAACTGCGTTTAACGGTATTCTTACAGCTACCAAATGAGAAGTGCATACAAAACAGACAGCACTGCCTTGTCTAGCTTAGTTGCATCTCTTGGGCCAATTACTGAACTACTAGTGAAGACACTATACTCAAAAAAGGAAACTTGGCTCTTTGGTCAGTAAGAAACTTAGCAAGGTTCTGATTTACACTCTACACATTTATTATATCATAACATTTTTTAAACAACTTTATTGGAGTATAATTGCTTTACAGTATTGTGTTAGTTTCTGCTGTATAACAAAGTGAATCAGCTATATGCATACGTATATCCCCATATCCCCTCCCTCCTGCATCTCCCTCTCACCCTCCTTATCCCACCTCTCTAGGTGGTCACAAAGCACCAAGCTGATCTCCCTGGGCCATGCGGCTGCTTCCCACTAGCTATCTATTCTACATTTGGTAGTGTATATATGTCAGTGCTACTCTCTCATTTCGTCCCAGCTTACCCTTCCCCCTCCCCGTGTCCTCAAGTCCATTCTCTACATCTGTGTCTTTACTCCTGTCCTGCCCCTAGGTTCATCAGAACCATTTTTTTTTTTTAGATTCCATATATATGTTAGCATACAGTATTTGTTTTTCTCTTTCTGACTTACTTCACACTGTATGACAGACTCTAGGTCCAGGTCCATCCACTTCACTACAAATAACTCAGTTTTGTTTCTTTTTATGGCTGAGTAATATTTCATTGTATATATGTGCCACATCTTCTTTACCCATTCATCTGTCGATGGAAACCTAGGTTGCTTCCATGTCCTGGCCATTGTAAATAGAGCTGCAATGAACATTGTGGTACATGACTCTTTTTGAATTATGGTTTTCTCGGGGTATATGCCCAGCAGTGGGATTGCTCGGTCATATGGTATCTCTATTTTTAGGTTTTTAAGGAACATCCATGCTGTTCTCCATAGTGGCTGTATCAATTTACATTCCCACCAACAGTGCAAGAGGGTTCCCTTTTCTCCACACCCTCTCCAGCATTTATTCTTTGTACATTTTTTGATGATGGCCATTCTGACTGGTGTGAGGTGATACCTCACTGTAGTTTTGATTTGCATTTCTCTAATGATTAGTGTACATCATAATATTTTATTTCTACTTCCATAAAATTTAATTTAATTAAGCACATTTCTATCAGTGCAGAAAGTTCCTTATCCTATAAAAGCAAAATTATTAGGATGATATAGAAATTCAATGAAATTTAAAATTAAATTAAATTAATTTTAAATTAAATTTAAAATTAAATTATGAGAAATGTACAGTTCCCATCTATGACTAGGAAGTCAGAGTTTTGGAGGGATGTGATAAAAACTACCAGGTTTAAAAACAAGAATTTTTTTGGTCTAGTAAATAATATTTGACAGGCATAGTGAGAACAATTAAGAATGACTTTCGGGTAGTACATTTGTGGCATATATAAAATAACTAACTTTTTAGGTATGGTAACCCCAATTTTTAAATGTTATGCTTCCAAAAGTGACTTATGTATAGTTTGAGCCAGTGAACATATATAAAATGGCAGGGTTATAATAAGTATGACTCACTGAAGGGTCCCCCAATTCAACTGCCATATCTTTGTCTGCCTTCAGTTTAAACACATACACTTCCCTTTTCTAAGTCCTAGAGCCACTGTTTATTTATACTACCTTTAAAAGCTCACCCTGTAACACAGTCTCAACACAGATCAATGAGAATTCTTCCTTTACCTTAAAATACCCACAATTTGTACTAAATCTCACCTCTGTTCAAACTCTGAAAGTTTTAAGAATTCTGAAAATGTTTTATAAATAGGTTAGGTTTTCTTAAAGAATATCGAATGAAGTTGATAGGTTCTTGAAGGCTAGAAACGAGAAAGAGTACCAAGACGGAAAAAAGATAGAATGAGAAGATTCACTTTGAAGTTGAATAATCAGAATATCAGTGTTGTCCAATACAAGTACTCACTAGCTAACTGTGGCTACTGACTATTGAAATATAGCTAGTGCAACTGAGAAACTGAAACTGTAATTTTATTCAATTGTAACTAACTTAAACTTAAATAGCAACACGTGGCTAGTGGCTATTCTACTGACAGCCCAGCTCTAGAGCATAAAGAGAGTATGGTGTTAAAAACAGAACTATAAACAGTTTCACTTCCAACTATAAAGACTCTTGTGAAGACTAAATCATCAGCAGCAAACTTTTTTCCACTTAAAATTAAGCTCTCTTTTATCTTTATATACAGTTTTTAAAGTGTTATGGGCACTAAAGTTACTTCTAATTCTATTACATTAATTGATTCCTAAGCCAGCAGATTATCGTGATTTCATAATTTCTGCCTCCTTTTGATCATCAATCCTCTTCCCTTCTGTAACACACACACATGCGTGCATAAATCATAGGATGTTCTGGGAGAGGTTTTTAAGGGTACCTCTAGGGAAACTTGAAAAGCTGGGGCCTTTAAAAGCCTCGAATAAAAAAAAAGAATTAAATGTTTTAAATGATTATGACTACCTGATAATATAACTAAAGTTTGAAATAAAGTAACAGAATGAGTGTTTTTCTTCAAAAACCTTCTCCTTAGGAGGTTATACAGTTATTTAAAATTTTCTGACTGGACTTTGAACACCAGTGGCCCATCCTTAAGTCTTTCAGAAACTAGAGCCTGAAAAATTTATAAAAAGTTATTAAAATAAAAATACGAAGAATTATTTTAACTTACCTGAACTGCGCAACCCAGTAAAAGTAAAAGCAACTTTTTAACTTCTTCTGTGCCTTGTTCTGAAATAAAAACAACTACTAAGTACAACATTTTACTTTAGTTCAACTCTCTTAGAGTGGTAGTATTACTTCTAGAGGTGATATTCACAACAACTTGACCAAGGGATTAAGTTTATAAGTGCAGTGGAGAATTCAGAAAAGCAGCTCTGTGTGTGCACAATATGGTAAGAGGAATTTTGAAGGGCTGCAGTACAGATAAAACAGCTTTCAAAGCTCTGTGTGATAAAGGATGCTAACTCTAAATCCACTACTTCTCCGTACGTCATTATACTACACCAGCATACCAAATTAGGAACCTCTACTATAGAGACATGCCACAGCCAGCCAAAATTGTTCCTAATAGGTCTTAGGCCTATTGGCGTTTTCTTTCTGAAACACTGACCTTATATGATTCATCTACCTATAAAATGTAAATGGCTTTCCCCTGCGTAGATTCATGAAAATCAAAAACTTAAATATCAGTTACGGTGAGGCTGGTAAAATAAATGTATATAACAAGCTGAATAAAGTTTATGGTCTGTAACAGAACTGGACAGTACATTCACTGTCCAACAGCATTCAATTCAAATTTTCTTAAAACATTCAGCTGACAAAAAAAAAGTCACTTCTCTGGCCAGAATTTCACCATCAGGCCAATCTGTCTTCTCAAACATTTCCTCCTACTCTCCATGAAACAACCTACCTTCTTAGCCACACTAATCACGCTTCCCCAAATATACATACATATATACACACACCACTGCCTTAACTTCTGTTACTCCCTCTGCCTGTCTTTCTTCCCTACCCTTCGTCCCTCTAATGAACTACTTACTAATCTAATCACAATCCTAGGCACAGCTCTAACATCTCTGTGTTGTCTTCCCTGACCCAACCACCAATGGTCTCCAACCCTCACTAATCTACCAACTTTAAGAATAATCAATGGCTCCATATTTTATAAGCCTTAACATTCTTACATCTCTCTACTTTGCACTAATTATTACATGATTTCCCAGTAATCTGTGTATCTCTCGCCACAACACAAGACCCTCCAGAGCATAAACCATTTTCTTTATATTCCTGGTCCCTCTAACTTGGTAAGTAATTATTAAATGCATGTGGAATTGAAAACAATTCCATTCTACATACAAAATGTTTTTTACATTTTTTATTTGTATATTAAAATATTCCAGAATATCTCGAAAGAGTATCTAAACTCCTAATTCACCCCATCTAATTTGTAGTTTGCTCAATGAAAACAGCTGCTTGGATTTCGTTTTTATTTTGGTTTTATTTTTGTTTGTTTTGACTGAGGGTGAGACTGGGAATTGGAGAAGATATACTTGATTTGGGTTACATGCCTGTAAGAATAAGTCCTTTGTTGAAACTGTTAGGTAGCTGCTAATTTCCCCAACTGTTCAAAAATTAAAACCCTGAACATGTCGCACTTAAAATCTGGTAAAGGGCAGAAACTTTGAAGAAAATAATTTAAATTATCTAAGAAACTGCTTCTCATCTTTTTTCCACTCAAAAGTAGTTTAATATAAATTACAACATATCAATCAGTAAAACCTCAGATTCAAACAACTTTGGCAATGGTAGATAGTAGCTATAAAACCTAGAAATTATTTCAAAATCACTTCTTTTCTAAGGTTATGTTCTTTTAAGCTTATAACTGCTGTACTTATCTTCTATACTTGTTTATAAGACACTAAAAATCATCACAGAAAAGTATCGACTTGGTAGAGTAAAAAAAAAAACACTAGACTTAATGTAAAATGTATGTCTGATCCCATCTACGACTTACAAACATTCTGTTTACTTTCTCTATATAAAATGGAATATCACCTCCAACTTTCCCTATAGACTCACAAAAAACCTAGTGAGTTAATGGAAATTAGCAAGATCTTGGTAAGCATCATAATATTACACAAAGATAAGACTTTATTATCACATTATGCTAATTTTAATACTTACCAGAAAAGGGATTTTTGCCAATGATTAAGACATTTGGCAAAGACATCATAATCAACTGCTGCAAAGTCTCCTATAAAAAGATACCCAAAGGTTGTTATATGGGTAATGCTGACAGGATAATTACTCAACAAGCTGTAACTTATGATTCGTGCACATCTCTGTAGGCATACTTTACCTACAGAGGTATACTGCAATTAAAAAGCTTAAAAAATGTGAAAAAAAAGATGTCTAAAAAGTCTTAAATCTTTTGTAACTATAAGTTAATGAATTAAATAACTAAAATTATAATTATCAGATAGGCTTAAGTTAATAAACATATCAAATGTCCATCAAATAAGTGTCCAAGTTGAACTGGTCTAATACCTATTATTTGGAAATCTGAATTTTAGGTATTAGATAATTAAACAACTTTCCTCAATTAAAAGATCAAGTGTGTGTATCTTGAGTTTTTTTTGTTACTTCTCTCTGAGAGAACTAAAAAATCAACTGATAGTAAAATTAAGAAAGCTAGTTAGTTCATTAAAAATCCTATCTTACGAGTATTTCATGAAAGTGAGCTCTTCCTCAGTGACTCGTTATTTCTCTCCTATCTACAATTCATGTTTTACTTCCTTTGACTTCTGTCAAACTTTTTGTGACAAGAGTATATACAAATTCTGATGGTACAGGATGATTCAGAAAATTGAATGCCTCCAAATTATTCATTTTAGTTATACACTAAGTATGCATCTTCTGTTTATACTACCTCTTCTTTGAGGAAATGAGAGAACACATCATGTCTATCACTATAACTACTAAAAATGACATGCTACAAAGGGTCTGGGATGAATTAGACTACAGGATTGATTAGTTTAATGTGATAATACTGAATCTTTGCAAGATTATGAAATAACTGTGAGTGTCTTTACAATTTGGCTTTCACTACACATTCAGACATAACTAGTTGCTGAGGAATAATTTTTTGTTAAGTATTCAATTCCTTCTGAATCATTCTTTCCTTAACACTATGATGAGGAAGCAAATAACCATGAAAAGTTAACCTTTATTACTTTTTTAAAGATGTGTGATTCTAGATCCTCAAAAGCGGTTTCCTATAGCCAGAGTGTGACATGACACCAGAGGCTAGGTAGAATTGATCTTTTATCTGTAATTTCTTTCAGATATGTATTAGAAAGTTTCAAAAAATTTCTTCAGTGTTATATTTACTAGTCTTAAAAAAACTAACACCAAAAATATGCACACATTTAGAGAAAACTACATATTCAGTATGTGCATCACATTAGTAAATACAGTTAAGAATAGTAAGTGTCAAAAATTGCTAAAATCACTTATTCCAAGGATTGATACTGAGTTTGGATATTTAATAAATGAGTTTTCCAGTTAAAAGCAAGTTATGCCAAGATAAAATATTCTATAGCCAAGTATGTAACAGCTAAATGGACTTAAAGAAATAAATTTCAAATTAATTGCAATTTTTAGTTTCCTTGCCCTAAAGCAAAATTTTCAGGACTATATTTGTACATACTTAAAAGAAAGCATAAATAAGAGAGATGCATTAAAAAAAGCAATCATTGGGCTTCCCTGGTGGCGCAGTGGTTGAGAGTCCACCTGCTGATGCAGGAGACATGGGTTCGTGCCCCGGTCCGGGAAGATCCCCCATGCCGTGGAGCGGCTGGGCCCGTGAGCCATGGCTGCTGAGCCTGCGCGTCCGGAGCCTGTGCTCCACAATGGGAGAGGCCACAACAGTGAGAGGCCCGCGTACCGCAAAAAAAAAAAAAAAAAAAAAAAAAAGCAATCATTGTTTTGTTTATATCCTTTTTAGTGGAGATAATCTAAGTCAAGACAATCTATTTTATTGATGTACCATGTAACATTCTATGTTGGCAGAGTTATAAGGAAATTGTCCAAATAGGTACTAATCTTTAATATGGTTCACCACCTCTTTCTTACATCCTCTTCCTCAGGTGGCTCCCCACTTCCTGCCTATTCTAATACCTCATTCTCTAATGCTATCTTAGTCTCTCCACAAAGATAAAAGCAATCTCATATATTCTTTCATCATATGGTACCATCAGTGACCTCCTGTGTTAATACAGTTTGCTTAACCTGTACACTATCACGTTTGATTATATTTGGATGAAGCAAATTCAAACGTACCTCTGTGTATCTAAAGATGTACTCTAGTATGGTGGAATGTGAATGCCTAGTATAGAGTACTATGGTAGAGTCAAGTCAGAAAACTTAGGCTTAAATTTCAGCTCCTTGACTTACTATGTGTGTGACTTTTGCTGAGAAGGGTAAGAAGTGAAACAAAAGTGTAAAGTTTTTTTAAATGGTGGTTATTATTTTTTAACAAATTTATTTTTTTATTTTTGGCTGCGCTGGGTCTTCATTGCTACGCGTGGGCTTTCTCTAGTTGCAGCAAGCAGGGGCTACTCTTCATTGCGGTGCACGGGCTTCTCATCGTGGAGGCTTCTCTTGTTGCAGAGCACAGGCTCTAGGCGTGCCAGCTTCAGTAGTTGTGGCATGCGGACTCAGTAGTTGTGGCTCGCAGGCTCTAGAGCACAGGCTCAGTCGTTGTGGCGCATGGGCTTAGCTGCCCCGCAGCATGTGGGATCTTCCCGTACCAGGGATCGAACCCGTGTCCCCTGCATTGGCAGGCAGATTCTTAACCATTGCACCACCAGGGAAGCCCAAATGATGGTTATTAAATATTAGAGTTAATGAAAAAAAAATCTACCTTTTACTTTATCTCCAAGTACTGATTTTGTTATGTCTGAAAGTGCTAATATTAGGTAAGGCAGCTGAAAATTATACAAATTTTAAAAACCCAAATTATTCTAAAACCTCTATTTGGTTCTTTGGGTTCTTCAGAGAATTCTAGCTACATTTTTGTAAAAATTCCTATTTCCCAATTCCAATCTTACAAGTAACATTAAAAAATACACAAGACATAAAAGAAATCAGAGGTTAAAAAAACTGATTGTTATTGTTAAAGCTCTACTCTAACATCCTGAGACTTCCCAGACTTCACCTAGCTCTAAAGATGTTCATTATTAAGGTGCTAAGAAATGGAAAAACAATACATAACTTAGTCCAAGATAAATACTACTTTGTTAAGCAGGAGCAACAATTAATTTGTTGTTAATTAATGGGTTAAGAATGATAACATATGTAAATGAATAAGTGAAGAGACTTCAATTTGTTAGTAAAGTAATGAGAAACCTATTTAAAAATGTATAGGGCTTCCCTGGTGGTGCAGTGGTTGAGAGTCCGCCTGCCGATGCAGGGGACACGGGTTCGTGCCCGGGTCCAGGAAGATCCCACATGCCGCGGAGCGGCTGGGTCCATGAGCCATGGCCACTGAGCCTTTGCGTCCGGAGCCTGTGCTCCACAACCGGAGAGGCCACAACAGTGAGAGGCCCGCGTACCGCAAAAAAAAAAAAAAAAAAAAAAAAAAAGTATAGAAAAAGAAAGAGTTTTAGCAATACAATAGAAAGTGGAGAAAGTTTTGAGAAAATCAGGACAGCCACTCATTCAACAAATATTTATTGCATGTTTATTATCTGTCAGACATTATTCTAGGTACTGGAAATAAAGCAATGAAGAAACAAAAATCCTTGCTCCCATGGAATTTACATTTTTGAAGGGGTAGAAAGAAAATAAGTAAATGTTTTTGGTGATAAGGGCTAACAATAAAATGAAACCAGGGAACAAGAGGTGGAGATAAGGAGAAGGATGCAAGTTTTGAAAGATATGCAAATATTCAAATATAGAGAATTTGAGAATTTTCAAGACCACTAAAGCAAAGCTTCACTGAATTGGTAGAAAATCTATCCTGGTATGAAGACAGTCCAGAAAAATTTGCAGAACATCAATAATTAATAAAAATAAAGACAGAACAAGAAAGAATGGCAGAGATTATCTTAATAGGAAAATAACAGAAGTGCTTTGAAAGATACAAGTCATTTCATTCCTATTATTTTTAATTGGCTTTGTATAACTTTTCTATAAAAATGGTATATTAACTATTTTTTTAGTTTTAGTTTAGAAACTTTTAAAACTGATACACAAGTTTCTGTGAATTGAAATTCATGTTGCTAAAGCACTTAAGAAAGACTATTTCAAGTTTGTGCCAGACAGACCCTAGAGACTATTCAAAGACAACTTAAACCAGGTTTCTCCTTCTTCCTACAAGTTACCCATAATACTTCCTTCACAGTAAGAACTTAAACAATACTTCTGGGAAAGGTCTGGGCTCATTTCCCTTTTTGAATCACATTGAACAAAATACTAAAACTAAAACTATACATTTCTAAGGTACTAAATATGGGCTTCAAAGATTTCTAGAATATACTGGAATGACAGTCTCTCCTTTGGGACTCTAAATCTGTTTTAAAAACTCAAACATAATTACATTTATCATACTATTTGTATTTAGCATTTTATCCGTGTTACTAGTGAAAAGAATTAAGACTATTTTATTATATTTTAGTAGCATGTAGAAAAAAATTAAATGAATGATGTTAAAAGAAAAGAAAATCTGACCAAAGTATCAAAAATACTCCAAATGTTGCTTATTATAACAGATGTTAAAGAAAAACCTTAAAAAGTACCTGCTTTCTCTGGCAACTAAATTAATGGTACTAGACCTAATTTTTACTTTTACTATTAGTGACGTCAAACATGCAAAAACTTCCTAATAAATTTATTAATTGTAAAGTGTTCTTGTCTTTTAGGCCTCAAATGATTCAGTTCATTATTTTAATGGTGGCTGAAGAACCACCTTGCTTCTTTTAGTATTTATTTAAACTGCAGCTTGTGCAGTCATACCAAACAACGGCTGCTGACAGAATTCTAAAAGTGGACTAAGATTTTTACTTGTAGACTGTGTCTCTGATAATCAAATTCACCTTCTTGCCTTCATCCACAGGAATAAAAATAACTTAAAAAAAAAATCAAAGCACCAAGGTAATTTTCCATAACAGCTATAATTTACTTATTTTCTGACTTGAAAATTTTTAAATATTTATTTGCAAGACAAAAAGAGATGCTTGCTATGTATCAAGCCATTATTTGAAAAGGTCTGAATTGCCACTTAAACGTAATGAAGTGTTCAACAATCTTTCTGATAATCTAAAGTTACCAGTTACTGCTCTCAAGACCTCTCACATTCACTGTCCTTATTTATCACAATCAAAATTATTTGATTTAGTTATTTACTTGTCTATTATCCCTCTACTAGAGAACAGGGCTACAGCCTGTCCTGTTTATCACTATAGCTTCAATGCCTTGGCATTCAATGAAAGGCAGCAGAAAAGAAGGGCAATCTGAATATTGTAATTTTTACTGAGCTTTTACATATTCCACATCATTAAAATAAGAAAGGGAAGAATACTAACACTTAAATTAACTTATCATCACTGAAAAGATTCACTGAAATAATTCCCCCCACTAACAATCATCTCAGGGTATTCTGTCAATTTTCTTCCTCCCTAAGAATCATTTTTGCGAGATGATCTTGATGCTTAACAACATATTAAAAAACAAACAAACCTGGAGACATCATACATTTGTGAATTTTAACCTACCCAAACTTACTCCTTCTGCGAGTCAGACAATCAAAATGTACAAAATATTTTACCTCAAATACTTTTTCTGAGGGGCGTACGAGATACAACAAAATACTTTTGATTGTTTGAGAAAGATTTTCAGGGAAATTTTTGGTTTTCCCAACAGTCAGGTAATTTAACAGATGACAATAACTGCACTGATTCGGCCTTTAATTTGAAATCTGTCAATATATTAAACTGGGTCATGTCTATCTTGGTTTTACACATGAAAATAAAAAATCATTTTAGTAAGTCAATTAATCATGTAAATAAGATGGATGACCTATTTCTGAAGATACCCTAGAAGTGCCTTAGAAAGATTTTATGGAAGACTATGAAGCATGAAAGGGAGCGGGTAGAGAGGGTTTGGTAAACTGGTTCAGTGGTACAAGCAGAATTTCAACACTCAGTAATATTTTAAGTATCTGAAACTACGTTGACAAAATGTTAAGATACTCAATCACTTCTAGCTCTAAGTTACAATAGTTCACTGATATTCAAACTTAGATTAATTAAAAGAAAAGGGTGTAAGTGGTCATCCTGCAAATGTTAATGAAATATTTACAGGTGTGTCTAAAAAATGGTGACAGTCAAGACAAATCAAATCATTAATAATAATATCATCTTGGCACTATTAACATTTGGGCTTCTCAATTTTAGCACAACTAACATTTTGGGCTAGATAATTTATTTTTAACATTGATACAATACATTTTAATATATAATCCACATTCATATTTCCACATTTTCCATCAAAATATTCTTTATAGCTTTTGGGGGGAGAGATTCAGAATCCAACCAAAGATACACTGTCTCCACTTGTTACACCTCTTTAGTCTCCCTTCATCTAGAACAGCTCCTTTGCCCTTTTTAAAAAATTGTTGTCAATGACATATACATTTTCTAGAAATCAGACTTATTGAGGTGTAATGTACATGCAATAAAAATCACCAATTTTATGTGTACAATTTAATGAGTTTTGACAAATGTACACAGTTTTGAAACCACCATTTCAGTAATGATGTCAACATTTTCATTATTTCAAAAAGCTTCCCTGTGCCCCTTTGCAATCAATTCCCTCAAGTATGTTTTTGACATTCCCTCTTTTTAGAAGCACTTTATTTTGTAGGCTTTCGTGATACCACGGCTTGTCTAGTTTCCCTCCTGTATCTCCTTCTTGGTCAGCTTAGCCAGTTTCTCCTTCTCTGTGAGGACAGGAATCTTATTTGTTATGTTTGCCACTTACGACCACATCCCCAGCACCTAAAACTGTGTCTGGCTCAGGAAACACTGCAAGACGTTCATCTCTATTAATTTATGTAATGCTCAGCTGCCAGCTAAGTATTATTATCTTTATTTTATAGACGAAGACGTTAAAGCTCAAGGAAGTAATCTGTACCATTTATACAACTGCTACATAACAGAGAGCCAGGATTTAAATACACTATATAAAATACATTTTGATTATTATATCATTAATTAAATTATTAAATATTTCATTATTAAATATTTCATATATGTCATATTAAAGACAAATATGCAAATATTTTAAATATCTGGACTCCAGAATTTAAGATAGATTTTTATACCACTTTGTCCCTGTGACATAGAAGTTAAGCACATCTACTGAGAGAACTATAATTCAATGTGATATAATGTTTTGGATTTGAAAGGCACATGTTTGTTTGGGCTGGATAATTCTTAATCACGGGGAAATGTCCTGTGCATTGCAAGATGCTTAGCCACATTCCTGGCTTCTATCCACTAATGCCAGTAGTACTCTTAGGTACAACAACCAAAAATGTCTCTAGTCATTGCTAAATGTCCCCCAGGTGATAAAATCACCCTCCACTAAGAACCTCTTATCTAAACCATTGAACTGATGGATTTTACAATTCACTCATCGGCAAATATCTCTGCGACTATAACTTCATTAAATTAATATGATCAATACAAAGACAATTTCAATACCTAGCTTGGGCAGGAGGAAGACAAAGAACAAGAAAACAGTAGTTTAATAAAAAAGAATGAAACATTACTACATGCTACAACATTGATGAACCTTGAAATCATTATGCTAAATGAAAGAAGCCAGTAACAAAAGACCACATACTGTACAATTGCACTTTTATGAAATGTCTACAATAAGCAAGTCTATAGAGACAGAAAATAGATTAGCAGATGCCTAAGGTTGGGGTGGTGGTGGTGGTGATGAGTGTGTATGCAGGGTTCGGGGAAATGGGGAGTGACTGCTAACAGATACAGGGTTTCTTTTTGGGGTGGTAAAAATGTTCCAAAATTGGTGGTGTAGATGGTTGTATAACTCTGTATATATACTAAAAACCACTGAATAGGACACTTTAAATGGGCTATACAGTACGTGAATTATATCTGAATAAAGTTGTTAAAAAAAAAGCAATAGTAGACAACACAGAATTAGGTTGCACTGACAAATGATTTAAGATTCTGATAAAGAAATCCCCTTGCCTTTTATGTCTTCTTTCCCAAGGAGTCTCACAAAATTTTCAAGAAAAACTTGCATCTCCCTAAAGATAGTGTGAAACCAAAGATCTAACAACATTCCAATAAGGGCAAGATTGATGAAGATTGTCAAAATGAGTCACTGCACCCCTTTATCTAGTCTTTTGTTTAATGTATCTAGAAATACTGACACAAAATAAGAATAAAAGACAAAACAGATATAACATAGAACCTAACTCACTCAAATCAAAGAGAGGAAAATGAGAGAAGGAATACAGGAAAAAAACTTTTTAAGTTTAAAAAAAACCTAGCACAGACTTTTATTTCTGCAATGAGGGATACTAAATATTAGAAAGAAAGGAAGGAAGGAGTTCAAAAATACTGGATAGCTTTTTAAAAATCTTTTAAAATTTATTGACTTAGCTCAAAAGAAAATAAAAAGGTAACTGTCAAAAGATAAAACAAAATTAAAAACTGAACCCTGCAAATAAGACACAGAAGAAGCAGTTCTTCTTGGCCTTTGCTTGAGATTGAGGAGGGTTGTTTCCCTAAGAATCTGCGATAATGTGGTCCCAGTTAAAAAATACATACGTAAACACATAAATACATAATTTACAAACACACAAATGCAGAAAAAGAGATCCAGAAGTACATATATTCAGGTGCTAATAATGGTAATCTCCAGGCCCTGAAATTATGTTTGTATTTTCTCATTTTTTCTAGTTTTCTATATACAGCATACAAGTATGCTTCTACAATAATATAAAGCTGCTTAAAATAAATTAAATGAAAAGTGTTTCAGGCTTGGCTACACAAAAGGAAACAAATCCTCTCTGAAGCAATGCATCCTTGGCTCAGACCCAGAAGTATTTTCCCACAGATAAACTTCCCCCCACAAAATGAGCTCACAATTAACACACATACACACACACACACACACACACACACACACACACTGCCACAACAGCTACCACCACGAGAAACAGCAAGCAGAAAACAAAGGGCAGATTCAGATCCCCATAGATCTGATTTCAGATTTTGTAATTATCCAACATAAAATAAAAACTAGACATTTTAAAAATTTCTGAAGAGATAAAGGAAGGAAAAAATTTTAAAAGAATGATTAATAAACAAAATGAAAAGGCAGATGAAAAAGAACCAAACAGAACTTCTACAAATGAAAGCCATGATTACTAAGAGGCAAAACTTAATCAGTGGGTTAAACAGAAGATATGAGGGGCAAATTATCAAACTGCAGAGATAGTCTTGAAAAAAAATACTCAGGATGTAGCACAAGACTGTAAACTGTAATGTAAAAGAAAGTTTAATAAGCATGGAGGATAGAGTAGGAAAGTCTAATATACACATAATAAAAATATCTGAGGAATATCAGATTAATACAAAAGAAGCAATATTAGAAGAGACAGTAGTAGCAGCCAGGAGAGAGAAAAGGACAGTTTAACCTAAGAACAAATATTTGACTGATAGCTGGTTTCTCCAAAACAAAAAGGACTCCAGGGAGAGAAGGTAAAAATCTGCAAAACACTGAGAGAAAAGTAATTGTTAACCTAAAACTACATACCCAATAAAATTACCTTTCAAGAACAAGGGTGAAATAAAGGCATTTTCAGACAGACATTGATAAACTTTACTATCAACAAACCTTCTCTAAACAAACAATCAAAAGATGACTTCGGTAAGAAAATAATACCAAAGGCAGGTCTGAGATAACAAAAGAAAACCATGAGGAGGAAAAAAAGGAAAACATGTAGCTTGATCTAAAAGAACACTGATTTGATTTATTTAACAGTACTTTCAATATTTAATTTATGGGGTTTAAAAACAGAACTAAAATACAAAATAAGAACAGCTTAAGGGCTTCCCTGGTGGCGCAGTGGTTGAGAGTCCGCCTGCTGATGCAGGGGACACAGGTTCATGCCCCAGTCCAGGAAGATCCCACATGCCACGGAGCGGCTGGGCCCGTGAGCCATGGCCACTGAGCCTGCGCGTCCAGAGCCTGTGCTCCACAATGGGAGAGGCCACAACACTGAGAGGCCCACGTACCTCAAAAAAAAAAAAAAAAACAAGAATCCACCTGCCAATGCAGGTGACACAGGTTCAAGCCCTGGTCTGGGAACATTCCACACGCCACAGACAACTAAGCCCAGCGCCACAACTACTGAGCCCGTGCGCCACAACTACTGAAGCCTGCACGCCCTAGAGCCCGCACGCCACAACTACTGAGCCTGCGTGCTGCAACTACTGAAGCCCACACGCCTAGAGCCCGTACTCTGCAACAACAGAAGCCACTGCAATGGAAGCCCGTACACCACAATGAAGAGATGCCCCCGCTCCTTGCAACTAGAGAAAGCCTGTGCACAGCAACAAAGACCCAACACAGCCAAAAATAAAATAAAATAAAAAATTAAAAAAAAATGCTCATGTTCAAACTCTGAAATATGCATCCAATTTAAGTTAAAAAAAGGAATAAAAAGTATATTGTTCAAAGGCAAAATTCTAGTAGGCTAACAAAGTGTTGCACTATATAAATTCTCAGGAAATTTAAAAAATTTTAAATTCATAAAATACAAAAATTATCTGTAAATTAGATAATTATGAAGTGCATGCTTGCATCTTTAACATTGCATAAGAAATAAACTGTGTTATTACTGCTCAACCTCCAGCAAACAGACCAGTATCTGATATATAACAAGCATTTAGTATATACTAGGTCATTAATACTAAACAACACAAAAATGTGAATATGCAAGGAGTTATTAAAATACTAGATTAAAAAAAGAACCACTTACCTGGTAATAAAATTTTATCTGTCTCACCAAAATGGATAGATTATGAATTCTAAGTGAGGCATCATTGTTGACTTTTTTATTTACTCTCTGACTCTCCGATTTAGGATTACTGTAAGAAATAAAAAAAGAAATACTTTAAAAGTTATATTGAAATATACCTATCAACTTATAGATGACTAAAAATAATCATATAATACATTTTTTCTTTAAACAAACTGTGTACTCATCTTCATTAACAGATGATCTAAAAGGACATATGATTACTCTGACATGTATTCTGTGCTTTTAATTGATATAAATGCATCTGATATTTCAAAGACAGTGGCAAAATGTAAGTCAGATGTTTCCCTTCATTCTCATTTTGTCTCTCCACCTTCCTGCAATGAATAACATTTTATTCCTTTTGAGTATATATATTTCCACAACCCAAATAAATCTATTTACATCAAGAATGTAAAATATAGGCTGATAACCAATAAATGTTGTATCTTCTCACTGGAAAATGGAGACTATATTTGAGTGGGCAATGTCCCTGAGAAATTAAAGAGTGGAGTGATGACACAAGAGAACACGCTTATCTTGGGTAAACTTTGTAGATTCAATAAAAGCAAAGGGGGGCTTCCCTGGTGGCACAGTGGTTGGGAGTCCGCCTGCCAATGCAGGGGACGTGGGTTTGTACCCCGGTCCGGGAGCAGCCCACATGTCGTGGAGCGGCTAGGCCCGTGAGCCATGGCTGCTGAGCCTGCGTGTCCGGAGCCTGTGCTCTGCAACGGGAGAGGCCACAATAGTGAGAGGCCGTGTACAGCAAAAACAAAAACAAAAACAAAGGGTTGAATGAGTTTGAAGTAGCAGAAACTGAACAAGAATAATAGGTAGGACACCATTAAGAATGAGAAATTCAATGACACCAAAAACAAAGGCAACAAAAGCAAAAATAAACAAGCGTGACTAACATCAAACTAAAAAGCTTCTGGACAGCGATGTATACAATCAACAAAATGAAAAGGTAAACTACTGAGTGGGAGAAAATATTTGCAAATCATATATCTAATAGGGGTTAATGTCCAAAATACACAAAGTATTCATACAACTCAATAGCAAAAAAAAAAAATCTGATTTTAAAATGGGCAGAGGAACTGAATAGGCATTTTTCCAAAAAAGACATACAAATGGCCAACAGGTACATGAAAAGGTGCTCAACATCACTAATAATCAGGAAAATGCAAATCAGAACCACAAAGAGCCTCACACCTGTTGGAATGGCAATCATCAAAAAGACAAGACATAAGTGCTGGTGAGGATGTGGAGAAAATGGACCCCTTGTGCACTGCTGTTGAGAATGTACTGATGCAACCACTGTGGCGGTTCCTCAAAAACTTAAAAATAGAACTAACATATGATCTAGCAATCCCACTTTGGGTATATAAGCCAAAGGAAATAAACAGGATCTCAAAGAGGTACTGGCACTCCCACGTTCACTGCAGCATTATTTGCAATAGCCAAGATATGGAAACAACCCAAATGTCCTTCAACAGATAAACGGATAAAAAACATAGGAAATATATATATTTATATATATATATACACACACACACACACAAACATACACATGTATATATAGAGAGAGACAGAGAGAAGAATATTATTCAGACATGAGAAAGAAGGAAATCCTGCCATTTGTGAAAACATGGATGAAACTTGAGGGCATCATGCTAAGTGAAATAAGCCAGAAAGAGAAAAATACTATATATTCTTACTTATATGTAGAATCTAAAAAAAAAAAGTCAAACTCATAGAAACAGAGAGTAGAAAAGCAGTTGCCTGCGTCTGGGAGCGGGGGAGTTGGGTGGGAATATGGAGAGGTTGAAAAAAGGATACAAACTTTCAGCTACAAGATGAATAAGGCCTAAAGATCTAATGTAAGACATGGTAACTACTGTATTATATAATTGAAATTTATTAAGAGTGTAGAACTTAAATGTTCACACATACACACACAAAGGTAAAAATGTGAGGTGATGGACATGTTAATTAGCTAGATGGTGGGAATCCATTCACATGTATACATACATCAAACCACCACTATATACACTTTAAGTATATTACAATTTTATTTGTCAACTATATGTCAATAAAGCTGAAGAAAATTTAAATTTTTAATTAAAATTTTTGTTTAAAGAATGGGAAATTTAAGTAAAACTGGTGGCACCAGAACAGAAGGGTAAGTTAATGCCAGAACATAAGTAAGGATGATCTAGCTCCTCATTAGGACAAGGAGAGCAAACTAGAAAAAGATATTGCCAGGTGAAATGGCAGACAGTAAATCAGGATTCCCTATGCAAGGGCTGAGTGCATAGTATTATAAAGCAGAAACCTAAGAAGTTGCTGGGACAGAGTACTATCCTACGACTTTAACTGCAGGCACGTCCACGCGAGAATGCAGAGAAGTAAAGAAATTGACACCTATCCAATAGAGAATAGGAACTGAACAGAAACCTCTCATTCCTTAATCCCTTCCTTTTTCTACACTGTCTATTGCACTCCTAATGCCTTCACTTCCTTCCCTAGACAGCACTTTATGGTGCTTTATTTCAGCAATTCTTCTGTTTTTGTGGGCTATATTTATCAATATTTACTGTATTAGAAAATAAAACAGAAAATTTCACAATTATTTGTTTACTTATTAACTTATTAAAAAAATAATAAACCTATTACATGCTTACAAATACCAAACCAAAAAAAATTTTAGTGAGAAGACTGGCATTGTTTCACTATTTTTACAAATCTCTTTAATATCTGGTTTAACTTAAGAGGCTGATGTTCATCTTTGCTTCTGCATTCAATCTACTGTTTGTGTTATTTTGGTTCATGTATATGAAGAAAAAATCAGCTTCACATGGATATTTAGTTGGAAGTAGGAAACTCCTATGGATCCTCTAAAAGGATCCTCAAACCATACTCTGAGAACTATTGCTTTTACTTCAACTATTCTCTTGCCAGCCCTCCCAACAATGATCCTTCTGTCCTTTGATCACATTCATACTGTCAATCCCTGACACTGGATCAGCTCAACCATCTACACTGAGATTGCTCATAGTACTAAGTGAGAAAATAATACAACTAAACTCAGCTAAAACATCAAATAGGAAGGAATAGTTAGTACCAGATTTGCCCTTTTTCCATCAAGAATTAGAAAACTGGACAAAACATACAAAATAACTATTTTCAGACTTCGAACAGCAAGACTGTAATCCCTGGCGAAGCAGTAAGGTACTTTCCAGAATGAGGTATAAGGAGGGGTAGCCCACGTCTCGCTGAACTTGAAGAGACAAAGTTTGGAGTTCAAGGGAATTAAAGAACACCAGACACAAGGGAGCTATACAAACAAAAAGCTCCCAAAATATGCCCTTAAGATTTTGGCTAAATACTAAGTTATACATATGTACCCTGAAACTCCAGGAGGCTGAGCAGAGTACAAGCACAGAAAAGCTGGAAGCTAAACAACACCCAAAGCTCACAAAGTGCAGAGGAATTTAAGCTCCGACCAGCCAGAGTAAACACCTAGAGCATTAGTAGAGACCTCAGAAGAGTCATGTCTTGGAACTAAACTAGCAGTTAAGTAAAAGCTATTCCAGAAGCTCCCTAACAAAGCTGTTAAAACAAGCACTGAAAGGATCAAGCTGGGAATTCCCTGGCTGTCCAGTGGTTGGGACTCTGTGCTTCCGCTGCAGGGGACATGAGTTCAATCCCTGGTCAGGGAACTAAGATCCCGTGTGCCATGCAGCACAGCAAAAAAACAAAACAAAAAGGGATTAAGCTGATTGCAAGTAACTTGACAACCTGCCAAAACAAAATTCAACACTGCTTAAAGAACAAGATCCAGACACCACAATGTAATAATCACAATGTCCAATATAAAATAAAAAATTACTAGACATGCAAAGAAGCAAAAAAAAAAAAAAAAGTGATTTGTAACCAGGAAAGAAAATGGAAACAATTAATAGAAACAGATCCAGAAATGAAAGAGACCATGGAAAGAGTAGGCAAGAATGTCAAAGCAGCTGTTATGAATATACTAAAGGACTTAAAAAAACAAACATTATGTGGAGAAAAATGTAAACTACTTTTTAAAAACCCAAATGGAACTTCTAAAGCTAAAATATACAGTATCTGAAATGAAAAATTCATTGCATATGCTTAACAGAAGATAGGAAACTATAACAAAAGATTAGTGAACTTGAATACACAGGAAAAAAAAAATTCCAGGGCTTCCCTGGTGGCGCAGTGGTTGAGAGTCCGCCTGCCAATGCAGGCGACACAGGTTCGTGCCCCGGTCCAGGAAGATCCCACATGCCGCGGAGCGGCTGGGCCCGTGAGCCATGGCCGCTGAGCCTGCGCGTCCGGAGCCTGTGCTCCGCAACGGGAGAGGCCACAGCAGTAAGAGGGCCGCGTACCACCAAAAAAAAAAAAAAAAAAAAAAAAAAAAAAAAAAAAAAATCCAAAGCACACAGAGGAAAAAAAAACCAAACAAACCTGAAAGACACTAAATGACCTATGGGGCAGTATCAGACTTACAGAAAAGTTGCACGGACAAGTACAGTCTTTTTCCTAAACCACCTGAGAATTGCTGACCTGATACCAAACAGTCCACAAATATTTTGGTATTTATCTTGTACAAACACATATAACTATCAAAATTGGGAGATTAACAATTATACAGTTATTATAATCCAATCTTTAGAATCTATTCAAGTTTGTTGTTCCAAATAGGAATGGATTTATAGGAAAAGGATCTAGCTCAGTACCACACTTTGCATTCAGTAATCTGAATTGCAATCTTTAGTCTCTTTCAGCTGGAACAGTTTCTATCTTTCCTTGAAATTCATGACCTAGACACTTTAAAAGGTTACAGGCCAGTACTTTCATAGAATGTCCTTCAATTGGGTTTGTCTGATTAAATCGTATATTACTCATAATTAAGTTCAGGTTATGTATCTGTGACAGGAAAAATATAGAAGAGATGCTCTGATCTTCTCCAATGCATCCTTAGAGGTGGTACATGATTTCAATTTAGCCCATTACTGATGATATTAACTTTTATCATTTG
Organism: Delphinus delphis; assembly: GCF_949987515.2. NCBI lineage: Eukaryota > Metazoa > Chordata > Mammalia > Artiodactyla > Delphinidae > Delphinus > Delphinus delphis. The sequence goes on along the minus strand of NC_082694.2, from coordinate 43,962,472 downwards.
ACTAAACTGGTATCTGCCACTTTTCTCCATTATAGTTACTATTTTCCTCTTGTAATTATTATTTTGTGAAGACATACTTTGAAACTATGTCAATAATCTGATATTCACCTATCTTCAATTTACTTATGCGTGTGTTTGTTTGTTTACATCAGTATACACTCATCGTTCTCCATAATTATCGGTCGATCAAAATCTATTACTATAATTACATTTATAACTACCATAGATTGCCTTTTCATTTTGTTGACTGTTTCCTTTATTGCACATAGGTTTTTTAGCTTAATGCAATCCTATTTGTCTATTTTTGCTTTTGGTGCTGTGCTTTTGGGATCATATCCATTGAGTCCTTTTTCAAAACCACTTTATAATTTTCTCTAGGAAGGCCTTTTATTAGCTATAGTCTTAAATACCTTCTAGTTTTTGCTGTTAGTGTGAATGTAATATTTTTAAAATATATTTGCTAGTAGGTTACTACTGATATGTAAATGCAATCAATTTTTGTGTATTGCTCTTATCTTTAGAAACCCTGCTAAACTCTAACAGGTTGTTTGTTGGTACTCTTGCAGGTTCTCTTGAATAAAATTTGTAGTTTTTCCATATTGATAATCAATTATCCCAACATCAATTACTGAAGAGCTTATTGTTTCCCACTGATCTCTATGATCACACTAGATTCCCATGTAAGTGTGGATACACTTTTGGAGTCTATTCTGTTCCTTTAACCCATTTGTCTATTCCTATGTCATTAAAACCTTCTAAATATTACTATACCTTTATTAGCATCTTGATTCTATTAGAGCAATTCCCGCTCTTTTGTTTTTGCTTTCTAAACTGTCCTGCTTAAAATAAATAAATAACAAGTAAATTGTCCTGCTTAGTCATACATGCTGCTCTTTTCTATGAATGTTAGGATATTTATAAGATTCTATGAAAAAGCTTGTTGAGATTTATTAGGATTTTATTTAAAATATTAATTTGATAAAGACTGACATTTGCATTAGTAAAATTTTAAAATTTCCCAAATGTCTTTACATTTAAGTAGGATTTTTTTTCCTCCTTGGGTTTTTGTTTGTGAAATAGATTTTTTTTCTATCACATTGGCTACCTGATCATTGCTAGTGTATAATAGGAAAACTGTAGTTTTTGTATACTGCACTTCTGATTGACCACCTTTCAAAATTTAGTTTATTCAGTTCATTTTCTTGGATTTTCTCAGTAAAAAAAATACTGTCAGCAAATGACAGTTTTATCTCCTCCTTTCCAATCATACATCTCATTTCTGTTTCTTTACTTACTGTATTAACAAATAATAATGGAGATAAGAGCTACCCTTTATCTTGTTCACAAATTTCATGCTTTTAATGCTTTCCCATGAATGCATAATGTTCACTGTAATTTTCTGATGAATACCTTTCTTCAAATTAAGTTCCCTCCTATTCCTATCCAATATCTTAACTGGTGCTGAATTTTTCCTACATCTACTCCCATATGATTCTTCTCATTTAATATGTTAATGTAGTGAATTACATTGTTGCCTTTTTAACACTGAATCATCCTTACAATCCTAGACTATTTACTCCATCAGCCCCACCCCACAGTATAACAACTAATCCCCGTTTTTGGTACATCATTCTATCATGGGTCTTCCAATAATTGCCTTTATGCCTCTCACTTTCTCACTAGAATGTAAGCTCCCTGACAGCAGGGACCTTATCTTATTCTCTAAAAATTAGCATATATCCTAACCAAATGTTTGAATAAATAAAAAGAATAAATGATCTGAGACCAAGCACAGTGTTTTAAAAATTGTTGCTTACTATTAAGAGTTATGGGGGCTTCCGTGGTGGCGCTGTGGTTGAAAATCTGTCTGCTAATGCAGGGGACACGGGTTCGAGCCCTGGTCTGGGAGGATCCCACATGCTGCGGAGCAACTGGGCCCGTGAGCCACAACTACTGAGCCTGCGCGTCTGGAGCCTGTGCTCCATAACAAGAGAGGCCGCGATAGTGAGAGGCCCGCACACCACGATGAAGAGTGGCCCCCACTTGCCACAACTAGAGAAAGTCCTCGCACAGAAACGAAGACCCAGCACAGCAAAAATAAATAAATGAACTAATAAACTCCTACCCCCAACATCTAAAAAAAAAAAAGAAAAAGAGTTATGAAATGACATTCTCCAAGCTAAAAACTCATTTGGCAGTCTGGACTAGACACTCCCTACTAAGTTTGTGTCCCAAAGATCAGTTGAGTAACAAGAGTCCTAAACCACAATTTGAGATGTACAGAACAAGCAAGAATAATAGTAAAGTGAGTTAAATCCAACTTGTGACTGATTTATACTTAAAGCAAATAATGAGTAATGAATTGCCCAAAGCAAATGGCAGTATAAGTGGAAAAGTGGGTCTCTTAGGTAAAGGTATCACCCAGAACTAGTAACTTACAAAAACAAGGACACTACACTGCAGCAGTCAGATCACGTGTCATGGCAGAGAAAAGACAACAGCGTGGTCAGGAGGTCATGGTTAAAAATTCAGAGAGCTGAAGGGAAAATCCTGTTTTATGTAATCAACCTGGTACATGTTCTGTCAGTAAGTTAAATCCTCATTGAGTACATACTGTGGCTATATTACTTAATGTACAAGAGCTTAGTTTAGTCACTCTATCATTGTGGAGAAAAGTATGTTTGTAACTGGGAAAAGAGAGTAGGAATAACCCTAGTAAAAACGTTACGTATACTATGGTTATGTAAATTTCATTTGGAATCACAGACATTCAGTAAATATCTTTTCTCTCTAGTCTTCTTCCATCTTTTTATTTCTATTTTCCTTACTCTATATTTGAATTCCTTTAAATTACCTCTCACCCATGACTATCTCCTAAATGATAACATTTAGATCTAAAAAATACTTTAGAGATTATCTAGTTTCACTGTAAATCAGAAAATTGAAGTCCAAAGTAGTAATTTGCCTAGGCTCTTACAACTTTTTCCCTTTACTCTCTCTCTTTCAACCTTTTCTCTTATCATTCAGGACAACAAAGAAAAGACAGAAAGAAAAAGGTTTCGGTAATGATATCTATAAAATGCACGTATACAATAAATCATTTTTTTATTATATTGTGTGAGCATATTCCTAATTGTTTTCATAGTGATTAATCAAACTAAAGAATATTCATTTCCTTCCCCCCTCCAGTTCATTACAGTAATATTTTATTAAGAAACCTAGGTATTGGGCTTCCCTGGTGGCGCAGTGGTTGAGAGTCCGCCAGCCGATGCAGGGGACACGGGTTCGTGCCCCGGTCCGGGAAGATCTCACATGCTGCGGAGCGGCTAGGCCCGTGAGCCATGGCTGCTGAGCCGGCGCGTCCGGAGTCTGTGCTCCGCAACAGGACAGGCCACAACAGTGAGAGGCCCGCGTACCGCAAAAAAAAACCAAAAAAAAAACCTAGGTATTTAATCCTGATGACAAAGATTTTAGTTTTGATATTACTACTGAAGAGGTATGCAAACTAAAAAAACTGTACAAGTTTACAGTGCAAGCCCATTGTTACATGACAATATATAATTTGGATTATACTTTGGAATGGATATGTAACATCCCAATAAACACATGTGATTTCATTCCCACTTTAATAAATTTTATAATGTAAATATTATCTTTGCCCTGATAGAATTGTTACCAAGCTTCTCTGTGCTCTTAAAGTGATTTTTTAAATTAAGTCCTAAAGTTTCTTTTAAAATTTTATGTCCAACATTCCTCAAATGACATTTCAAAATTTATTCAGTTGCCAGAAAGGCCTATAGTCTCCTTTGCATAAAGCTCTTCTAAGAATTAGCAAGTTTTAAGAATTTAGAATTTTGGTTTGTTCAAAATCTTCTACGAATGTTTTTTTACCAAAAAAAAATCTGTAAGTTTTATGTTAAGTTTCTTCAGCCTCTGAGAAAGTTTGTTTATAACAATTAAAACAACTCTGAATATAAAAAGAGGGAACAGTTCAGCTTTTATATACTAAGGATATCAGATGAAATTACTTTAGAAATCTGGGAAAAAAGTAACTGCTAAGCACTCTAGGTATGGACCTAGAGAGCAACAAACTTTCGATTACTAGGCTTGGGTTTCCCATTTGATTCACGCTTAACTTGGGTTAGGGTCATACTGACATATGTTAGGATCATGAAAACATGCCCTTTGACCCCAAGAACATGATCTCTTTCTGTGAGAAGGACTTCCCTCAGGTGAAACTGCCTGAAAAGTCTTAATCTCAACTCCCATGAAAAACAGTTGAACATTTAAGGATGGATTTACTGAAAATTATGCAAATCAAGAAAATTAGTAACTTTATGGGACTTCCCTGGTGGCACAGTGGTTAAGAATCCGCCTGTCAATGCAGGGGTCATGGGTTCGATCCCTGGTCTGGGAAGATCCCACATGTCGCAGAACAACTAAGCCCGTGCGCCAAAACTACAGAGCCTGCGCTCTAGAGCCCACGAGCCACAACTACTGAGCCCTCGTGCCACAACTACTAAAGCCCGAATGCCTAGAGCCCATTCTCTGCAACAAGAGAAGCCACTGCAATGAGAAGCCCGCGCACGGCAACGAAGAGTAGCCCCCACTCACCACAACTAGAGAAAGCCTGCATGCAGCAACAAAGACCCAAAGCAGCCAAAAAAAAAAAAAAAAAAAAAATCCAAGATAAAGAAAATTAGTAACTTTAGGAAAGCACTATTTTTTTAAAAAAGAAAAATGTAATAATGATACACTACCTGCCTCTGAAGGAAACATTATATGTGAATACTGATTACTGATTTAACTAAACTTATAATAAAGAAACAAATTAGAAGGACAGGGTAAGAAAATAAAGAGATGGGACATAAAAAAGGCTAAAATCTCACCTACCATTATCAGGAAGTCAGTAGATAATGCCTAAAAGGGATAAACCAAGAAACACAAGGGTAAAAAAATAAAATAAAAACTAGGGTAGGCATTTTTTCACTATATTTGGGGCTAAGTGACAGAAGAAACTGCTAAAAAAAAAGTTAAAAGTTTTTACTCTGGGGAACAGAACTGAGATGTAATAAGTTAGGGCAGGGATTGCTGTTTTTCATTATGAACGTTTTGGTATTAACTAATTCTTTTAACCATGTAAAACATTTTTTTAAAGAGGGAAAAGACACCCACAAAAAATTCTATTCCATGAAACCTATTTCATTTACTTCTAGGGAAAAATATGAGGCTATATATGCGAGATTCAATGCTAGAGACTGAGGGTCGTAAGATGTGTGAGACTATGCCTAAGAAAATAAAACAATATAAAACATTTCTTCTGTAAAAAGTATGCATTTTATGTAAATACAGAAAGCACTCCATTCCTGCATGTATTTTAAGGTTTATTTCTTTACACAGTAAAAGTTACAGTACAGAAATTGAAACACACTTGGTATGAGTCCAGAGTTCTCTAAAAAGAAATTGTAGTCTACTCAGTATTCTAAATATCCTGTCTTTTCTTCATGTTTAATATTTAAAATGCTAAACAAAGATTAATTCAGAATAGACAATCACAATTAAGGATGTTTTGTTTAAGCTCTTTTTGAAAGCATACTTTTTTTTTAAAAAAAGACTTTATCTTTGGAAAGAACTTTTTTTAAAATAAAAGATGAGCTATTGAATGATACACATGTGATAGGTGAGCAAGTACCTTTCTAATTATATACAACTATTTCTAAGCCAACATAATCTCAAATTGACCATTTCCTCTTATAAGATGAAAACTGAAAAATGCTTTAGAGGCAAATAGCCTAGCAATATAGCTCAAATCTGTCCAACCAGAAGTTAAATGCAACATGGCAGTAAAAGACAGCCTCAAGCAATTTCACATTTATAAATGACCTACTTATGACAAGATACATTAATTTCAATAAACAGGCTATAGTATTATCTACCACTGTATACAGTAATTTTAAATTAGAGTAAAAGAGGAAGGAAAAGACAGTAATTCTGCAACACTAATATTCTGAGATTTGGTCCTTATATAACCAAGGATTATGTCTTTACTTATTTATTGACTAATATCTATGAGAAACAGAAATCTGATAGTTTTAATGGCTTTATGCTCTTCTACCCAGACTTCAAACCTCTTATGTATCCTCTTGAACCATCTGTTTAGTGTTGGTGCTTAACAACTACATGTGCTCATGTTTTTGATAATGCCATTCTAATTTAAAGCTAGTTGTATACACGGCTTTTAAAACATTTTTTGAGATATTTTATATTATGAAACATATAACTGCATAGTATTTACATGTCCCCTCAAAACATTTTGAACTAAGTAGTTATTTGCATATCTGACTTCAAATGTACATATACCAATATGATAGCTTTATGAAAAATTATTAACTGGGTAAATATCATCACATTTAGGGTTATCCAAGTAGTAACATATCAGGGGAATAAGTGGTTTTAAAAAAAGTATCCCTTCACCTTAGTAGTATCTCCCCCTTCTCACAAGCTCAATCATTGTGCATGATGGCCAACAGGCCAACAATAAAACCTAATATTAATATATAATCTTTTAAATATCTACAAAATATTTTCATATATGTTAACTAATTTGATCTTCATAATGACTGAATAGTCATTCTTGGAGAGGTATGTGCTACATAATTACCACATAGACATTATGGACACAGCCCAACCCCCTTCTGTACATTCTCATAATTTAAGATACATAATTTAAGATTCGAAAGTTGAAGAAATATCTGACATTTTCTAGTTAGCCCAAGATTGAGCTAGCAGTACAGCATGATATTCACTGATTTAACAGTGAATAAACAGAACTAATGATTTGATTTAAAAATTGCAAATGGGGGCTTCCCTGGTGGCGCAGTGGTTGAGAGTCCGCCTGCCGTTGCAGGGGACACGGGGTTCGTGCCCCGGTCCAGGAAGATCCCACATGCTGCGGAGCGGCTGGGCCCGTGAGCCATGGCCGCTGAGCCTGCACGTCCGGAGCCTGTGCTCTGCAACGGGAGAGGCCACAACACTGAGAGGCCCGCGTACCGCAAAAAAAAAAAAAAAAAAAAAAATGCAAATGGACACAAATAGAGTAAAAATCCAATACACTTAACTCTGGTTTTATCTGAATTGGATAAAATGACTAAAGATCTACCCTTTACTTCTTAGAATGAGCCAACATGAGCCCTTCAAAAATTACTCTAGCAGTTTTCTAACTTTTCGGTCTGAAGACCTCTTTCACTCGTTTTTTAAAAAGATTTTTTTGATGTGGACCATTTTTAAAGTCTTTATTGAATTTGTTACAATACTGCTTCTGTTTTATGTTTTGTTTTTATTTGGCCGCGAGCATATGGGATCTTTACCCCCTGACCAGGGATCAAACCCGCACCCCCTGCATTGGAAGGCAAAGTCTTAACCACTGGACCGCCAGGCAAGTCCCCTGAAGACCTCTTTTTCACTCTTAGAAATTACTGATAACTCTAAGGAGCTTTTATTTATGTGAGTTACATCTATCTATATTTACTATATTAGAAATTACAATTAAGCAGTAAAAAATAATTTATTAGTCCATATAAAAATAACAAACTCATATGCTAACATAAAGAGCATTTTTATGGTAAGTAGCTATCTTTTTCAAAAACAGTAAAAATTTTAGAGGGGAGTGTCATTCTTTCATAACTTAGTAAATCTCAAATCTCTTTAATGTTTGGCTTAATAAAAGACATCTGAATTCTTAAATCTGTTTCTACATTCAATGTGTTGTGATACATTATTTTGTCTAAGTATATGAAAAAAGTTGACTTTACATAAACATGCAATCAGAAAAAGGAAGAGTATTTTAATAGCTTTTTCAGATAATTATTGATATTCTTCTTTGATACTACCAAAATTCAGTGAAGTGGTATTTTTTTAAAGGTTGGACGAAATCTGTAATCCGAAGCCCTTATCAATGAACTTTTCTTCCTGTTATACATTAAAATCCATTGGTTTAGCTGGCATGTTGAATGGATCTTTTACATACGCATGATTTCTTATCAAGCATTGGTCATTTTAAAAATTGGTTCATTGAGGGGCTTCCCTGGTGGCGCAGTGGTTGAGAGTCCGCCTGCCGATGCAGGGGACACGGGTTCGTGCCCCGGTCCTGGCGATGCAGGGGACACGGGTTTGTGCCCCGGTCCGGGAAGATCCCACATACCGCGGAGCGGCTGGGCCCGTGAGCCATGGCTGCTGAGCCTGCGCGTCCAGAGCCTGTGCTCCGCCACGGGAGACGCCACAACAGTGAGAGGCCCGCGTACCGCAAAAAAAAAAAAAAAAAAAAAAAATTTGTTCATTGAGTTATACGATCTTCCAAATGCTGCACATTTTATTATTCAATATTTTAAAATTACATTGATTTTTATCACCTCCAGTCTCATTAGAAAAGTCTTTAAATATTGAGAAGCTACCAAGCTCATGGTTTCTATAATTCAATTTTATCACTGACAAACATAGTATCAGTTATTTTCCTTGAAGTGATAGGCTCACTTTATTCATTTTTGAAAAGGTGCCGAATACTCAAGCCTGAATAACTATGGTTTGTCTGTTAGTCATTCTTTCGAGTAAAAACAGTGTTCCAGGGCTTCGCTGGTGGCGCAGTGGTTAAGAATCCGCCTGCCAGTGCAGGGGACATGGGTTTAGGGCACACGGGTTTGAGCCCTGGTCCAGGAAGATCCCACATGCTGCAGAGCAGCTAAGCCCGTGCGCCACAACTACTGAGCCTGTGCTCTAGACGTGCTCCGCAACAAGAGAAGACACCGCAATGAGAAGCCCGCACACTGCAATGAAGAGTAGCACCTGCTTGCCACAACTAGAGAAAGCCCACGCACAGCAACTACTGAAGCCCACGCGCCTAGAGCCCGTGCTCCGCAACAAGAGAAGCCACCGCAGTGAGAAGCCCTCACACCGCAATGAAGAGTAGCTCCCGCTTGCCACAACTAGAGAAAGCCCACGCACAGCAACAAAGACCCAACACAGCAAAATAAATAAAAATAAAATAATTTAAAAAAAAAAACAGTGCTCCACAAAACAGAGACTTGTTCGGCCTTGCAACTCAAAAAATCATGAGTACTTTTTCTTGAGATAATCATTATATTCCATTAGTCAACAGAAGTGTTTTATGCATACTTCCCATTTTTTCCTACAGAATGTAAAAAAGACACGTATAGGGGGGCTTCCCTGGCGGTCCAGTGGTTAAGACTCTGCGCTCCCAATGCAGGGGGTGCGCGTTTGATCCCTGGTTGGGAAACTAGGATCCTGCATGCCACGTGGAGCCGCCTTAAAAAAAAAAAAAAAAAAAAAGACACGTACAGTACTCAAGGGTCAAGATTCAATAACTTTTACTGCTTCATCAAGGGCACTTTAAAGTGAAGCTGGATTTCTTTTTAACCACAACTGTGAAGAATACAATGACTACCAGCACAACTTCGTACTACTCCTTGATTCATGCTAAGATGTCAGCAGTTTTACCCACCTTTGCTTTCATACCATCATTGCTTTTGCAACACAGGCAAGAAAGGCAAATGACATCTTAATATTATTATAAAAATAATTTTGACTTGACAGAGAACCAGATAGACCCCCAGGTGTCTGCTGATCCCACTTTGAGAACCACTGTATTAGGCAAATCAACTCCTGTTCTTGATTACAGAAACCAGAGGACTTAGTATTATGCTTATCAGTGCCTTCATAAAATAACAGAATCTTCATTTATTCAGTGGTCAACTACATGGCCAGACACTGAAACAAAAATTGTTTATACAGCACCAACGAGCATCACTGATTGGTGACGGAACCTTCACCCACTGTCCTTAAGCCTTAAGAAAGGGTCACAGAGGCCTTCCCTGGTGGCGCAGTGGTTGAGAGTCCGCCTGCCGATGCAGGGGACATGGGTTCGTGCCCCGGTCCGGGAAGATCCCACATGCCGCGGAGGGGCTGAACCCGTGAGCCATGGCCGCTGGGCCTGCGCGTCCGGAGCCTGTGCTCCGCAATGGGAGAGGCCACAATAGTGAGAGGCCCGCGTACCGCAAAAATAAATAAATAAATAAATAAAGGGTCACAGAAGTTTGTTTAAATCAGTATCCTAGGGCAGTATATGCTCCAGATCCAGTCAGTCCTAGAGACTCAAGAAATCTCAAACTCAGCTGATATGTAGTTAGGTATTTTCCTTGATCAGTGACAGACTTATTAACCAGTATGGCTTTCACTCCCACACTATTGATTCACTAAAGATACTTAACCTTAACCCTCCTAGGGTAATTTAAATAGTTCACTTGATTAATTATCAGTGACAGGTATCATTGTCATTTTTGAGAAGCAATAAAGCCCTCTAAAATGAGGGAAAACTTTAAAAAGTATTTTCCAACGTACAATCTCTTCTAATTAATGAACTAAAATACATAATCATAGAATCTTACCTGAAGTAAAAAGTTTTAAAATTTGATAAGAAAATACTTTTTCATCATCAGTTCTTCTAATATTTAAAAAAAAAAACCCCATTACTCTAAGGGTAACTCTAAGAATATGAATTCTATAAAGAGCAGAATTCTATTCAACAATATTGGTTTAATATGCCTTTTTCAGGACACCATAAAAGTGATCCAAAAGGATCACAAGCTAACTTCATTATAAGCCCACCAATTAAAAGCAAAATAATAGATGCCTATTTAAAAGGCACTGGCAATGACAGACAGAAATGAAAGAAAAAATACAGTAAAAAGAAGTAAAAAAAAAATACAGTAAAAAGAAGTAAAACAGAAGAGAAAAAATAGCCACATGTAAAACATGTGTAGTATTGAAAAAGATGTGATCAACTGAAAACCAGGTTAGAAGAAACACACACAAATAGGGAGGTAAGGAATGATTAATAGGCAAGATGGTCTACAAATGGCCCAGGAGGAATAAACTGGTTTGAGGACATCCAATATAATAAAATGGGTCACTAGTTTTTAATAGAGGAACAGATGACCTAAGATTTTAGAATAGGTTAAAAGTGACTGGGAACAGCAAAGTTCATGAATAATGGGATGTTCAAAAGAAAAATGTGCAATACTCAATAAATAATGAGCTTAATTTCTCTATAAATTTAAGAATTTAATTTTTTAAATAGAATTAAAAACAAACAAACAAAAAAAACTCTGGAGAACTACGCAAAGAAGACCAGAGTAGATAACTCTGCAACAGCCTATGTCTTCAGAATAATGTGCAAAACAGAGTAATTATATGAATATTCTCAGATAACAGAAAAATTTGAAGACAGCACTATCTAAACTCTGAAACACTGTTTTAACCTCTATTAGCACAGACAAAACTTTAAATCCTCACAATTAACAGAAGTATGCCATAATGAGCGCTAAATTCTAAACAGTTAAAATGCAATATGGGAGTTCCCTGGCAGTCCAGTGGTTAGGACTCAGCGCTTTCACTGCCAAGGTCCTAGGTTCAATCCCTGGGGGAGGAACTAAGATCCTGCAAGCCGTGCAGCACGGCCAAAAAGAAAAAGCAACTTAATTTTCAGAGAATTGTTAAATCTCCTACATAAGCTATATCCCATAAATGTAGACTTTAAAGCATTCCAAAAGCCCAAAAGAACTGTAATAACACATCCTAAAACTATTTTACTAAATAAATTCATAGATGAAATATGCATTAACTAATAGTAATGAGAATTTAAACAAGAGCACAAACACACAGCAATTGAAATGTTTCTCATACAAAATTAGGCATCACTGTCAAAACACATGACTATCTTATACATTTAAATGTTTTAGTTGCAAGTTATGGAAAAAAAAAGAAATTAAATATCCTTATTTCTTCATGCAAAATAGTATCCAAACTTCACATCACTTTTCCTATAAGTATATAATTTTAAGTATAGCCTGTCTACTCAGCTTTAACCTTGGCATCATCTTTCATTCTTCCTTTTCACACACTATACCTAGAATTCCATCAATTCTTTTGCAGTAGTTCTTGAATTTGCTCCTCCAATCATACAGCTCACCCTGATCTAGGATCTCAACACCAAAAGCATAAATGACATCCATTACTAACCATCTATCTTCCTTACCACCTGTTCATCAAGCACTGATAGAATGATTCCATTGATTCACTGGTATAATTCTCAGTACTTAAAATACTGCAAATATTGGGTTGGCCAAAAAGTTTGTTCGGGTTTTTCCATAACATTTTATGAAAACCCAAACGAACTTTTTGGCCAACCCAATAGTATATTCTCAATAAATAGAATAAACAATACTCATACTCCATACTCAACCTATTCTGCAAACTAATGCCAAAGTTACTTTCCTAAAATAAAACCTTTAATCCTCTAATAAGGAATTTTAAATGGCTCTCCAATGCCTGCCATATGCAGCCTAATTTATACTACCTGTAGTTAATTTTCAGGTTTCCCATAAGCTAGCCTACTCTGGTTCTCCAACGTGGATCCTCTACTAAGGCTAGTCCCCTCACCATCTCCCAAATAATAAATATACCTAATATGCTTTTTCCTCAAGCTGCTTCCCTAGCTTAAAACACCCTCCTCTCATCTATGGCAACCAAGTCCAATCATTCTACAAGGTTTGAATCAAATCTAGCTTCCTCCCTATTTAGGCTTCCCTGATTATCCATAACCCTCGAAGCTAAACCAAACTTCTAACTAACTTATAAACAGTAGGGTTCCCTAATCTACACCTGCTAATACACACACACACATACACACTCACTGAAAAGAAACATGTAAAAACTCACACAAATTAAAGAAAGAAAGAAAAAAGCTAATAACCAGAGATTTATTTTCAAATACATGCTTGGGCTCATTCACCATTCACTATAGATTCATCTTGGTCAGTTATATACATTCAATACCTAACACAAATACTTAAGTTTAAAACAACAAAATGAGATACTGAAGATTATGAATCATAACATGTATATTCTATTCACAGAGGTAGAAATATATCAATAGCTTAATTCATTTACAAAGATTTTAAACAAACAGTTGGAGAAAATTAAATTAGCCTTCAATTATGAGTAAACCACACTCCATTTTCACTGAACATTCAAATTAACTAGGATTTTATTGTGGTTTACCCTTTCTTAACCAGTCTCGGCAAAAATGGATTGGAGTATTACGTCCACTGGTCTTTCTCCACTTCTCATCCTCCACAACTTTGTAATAATCCAGGTCTTAATCAAGGACTAAGACTCAACACCTAAAACTAAACCATCATCCTTGGTCCTTTATCACCCAAGGGAAAGGAAACAGTCATGTTGTCAATGGTAATGTGAAGTTCAAAAATTTTTTTCTAGCTGTCACTAGGAAAGTATGTTACATTAAGAATACATCATTTTAAAAAATTTCCTGAAAAACTATTGAGATATTTCACAAAGTTTCATTTTTAATACACAGATTATACTAATAAAAGTTCCAATTACTGGTCTTCTTTCCCTACTATTATTTTTTTCTTTAATTATAACATTGTTAAAATGAGCTATTTATTGCTCAGCTTTCTATTTTAATTCAAAGTACTTATGTCTATCTCTAGTGGTAATCAAGAGATCATAGCTTGGGACTTCCCTGGTGGCGCAGTGGATAAGAATCTGCCTGCCAATGCAGGGGACATGGCTTCGATCCCTGGTCCAGAAAGATCCCACATGCCGTGGAGCAACTAAGCCCATGCACCAAAACTACTGAGCCTATGGTCTAGAGACTGCAAGCCACAACTACTGAGCCTGCATGCCACAACTACTGAAGCCCGGACACCTAGAGCCCATGCTCCACAACAAGAGAAGCCACCACAAGGAGAAGCCCACACACCGCAATGAAGAGTAGCCCCCCACTCGCCACAACTAGAGAAAGTCCGCGTGCAGCAATAAAGACCCAACACAGCCAAAAATAAAAAAATAAATAAAATTAAACCTTTACAAAAGGAGAGATCATAGCTTCATAAAGAATAAGGAAATAAGTTCCTTCTCAACCTTAGTTATCTTCACTCTATTCCATTTTATCCACCCATTACCATGGTCTAACTGTGGCCCTAAATCACCATTCAGAATTGCAACCTCCAAAATCTCAAATTCTGAAAGTGCCCTCTGACCTCAACATCCCATACCACTCTGTCTCACTTCTTCACTCCTTCTAAACCTACTCTTCCTTCATTATTGCAAACTCTACTCTATCAGCCTCCCCCAGTGACATTCGCTTTCCTCCTCACTTTAATGCTCACACTCTATTCGTTTCAACTATCCCACCTGAAAATGTTCCCATCCCACATTTATAATACATATCAATCCCCAATTTTGAATAAACGTCACAGATCTTTTTGTCAGTTTCTGAGTGCTAAGCATCCCTGGTAAGTTATTCAACCATGCTGACTGAATGTGTGGTTTCCAAACCTCAACCCTCAACCATCAACCCTCATGATAATACTTGTGCTCATCTTTTTTTTTTTTTTTGCGGTATGTGGGCCTCTCACTGTTGCGGCCTCTCCCATTGCAGAGCACAGGCTCCGGATGCGCAGGCTCAGCGGCCATGGCTCACGGGACCAGCCGCTCCGCGGCATGTGGGATCCTCCCAGACCGGGGCACGAACCCGTGTCCCCTGCATTGGCAGGCGGACTCTCAACCACTGCACCACCAGGGAAGCCCTTGTGCTCATCTTTTAACTGACTCCCTTTGTGATTTCCTCCCAGCAGCCTTGTGAAACTGTTTACTTTCCTCAAACCTCCAGCCTTTTAATGTTGCGGTTTCCTAGGATATGTCATTGGCCCTCTTGTGTATTTTTTTTGACATCTATATCATTAGTTTCTATTACAAACTTAAAAGCTAATTCCCATATCTCTAAACCTTTCTCCTCTAAGCACCAGACCTATGTATATCCACCTGCCCAAAAGATATTTCTCACTGCTCACCAGACATTCCAAAATAAACTCAAAATTATTTTCTACATTTCCCCTCCCCTCAACTTTTCATAATGCCTTACTTAAAAAGGCACTACCATCCATTCTTCACCCAAGTAAAAAACTTGATAATCATCTTAGATACACCACTCTCTTGTGCTCCATACCAAACTTGGTAACCAAGTCCCACCACGTCAGCATTATCTCTCTTCCACATCCTTTCTACATCAGTATGGTCTCTATCTCTGTTCTGGACCTCATCAGCACCAACATCAGTCCTTCTAAAATGCAAATGCTATCTGTTTCAATTCCTCCAATGTTCTGTAGCCTATATTACTGTTTTTCAAGCTGAAGTAAAGTAGTGAGTGACACCTTTTAAAGAAACGAATTATCAAGAATCTCTGAGGATCTGTCCATAGACATCCTAAGAGTCAAAGACCCCTGTTTGAAAAAATGGCTTAAGAAACTAATCTTAGTCTATGAAAAAAAAATCTTTCAATTGTGAATTATCACTGCAAAAGAAATTTATTTTTTTTAACATCTTTATTGGGGTATAATTGTTTTACAATGGTGCGTTAGTTTCTGCTTTATAACAAAGTGAATCAGTTATACATATACATATGTTCCCATATGTCTTCCCTCTTGCGTCTCCCTCCCTCCCACCCTTCCTATCCCACCCCTCCAGGCTGTCACAAAGCACCGAGCCAATATCCCTGTGCCATGCGGCTGCTTCCCACTAGCTATCTACCTTACTACGTCTGTTAGTGTGTATATGTCCATGACTCTCTCTCGCCCTGTCACAGCTCACCCTTCCCCCTCCCCATAACCTCAAGTCCGTTCTCTAGGAGGTCTGCATCTTTATTCCTGCCTTACCCCTAGGTTCTTCATGACATTTTTTTTTCTTAAATTCCATATATATGTGTTAGCATACGGTATTTGTCTTTCTCTTTCTGACTTACTTCACTCTGTATGACAGACTCTAGGTCTATCCACCTCATTACAAATAGTTCAATTTCGTTTCTTTTTATGGCTGAGTAATATTCCATTGTATATATGTGCCACATCTTCTTTATCCATTCATCCGATGATGGGCACTTAGGTTGTTTCCATCTCCAGGCTATTGTAAATAGAGCTGCAATGAACATTTTGGTACATGACTCTTTTTGAATTTTGGTTTTCTCAGGGTATATGCCCAGTAGTGGGATTGCTGGGTCATATGGTAGTTCTATTTGTAGTTTTTTAAGGAACCTCCATACTGTTCTCCATAGTGGCTGAACCAATTCACATTCCCACCAGCAGTGCAAGAGTGTTCCCTTTTCTCCACACCCTCTCCAGCATTTATTGTTTCTAGATTTTTTGATGATGGCCATTCTGACTGGTGTGAGATGATATCTCATTGTAGTTTTGATTTTCATTTCTCTAATGATTAATGATGTTGAGCATTCTTTCATGTGTTTGTTGGCAGTCTGTATATCTTCTTTGGAGAAATGTCTATTATTACCCCTTGAAGAAGAATTTAAATTACTGACATGAAAACACAAACATTAAAATTCCTGGGGACTTCCCTGGTGGGAGGGACTTCCCTGGTGGCGCAGTGGTTAAGAATCCGCCTGCCAATGCAAGGGACGTGGGTTTGATCCCTGGTCCGGGAAGATCCCACATGCTGTGGAGTAACTAAGCCTGTGCGCCACAACTACTGAGGCTGCGCTCTAGAGCCCGCCAGCCACAACTATTGAAGCCCGTGCACCTAGAGCCCGTGCTCTGTAACAAGAGGAGTCACTGCAAAGAGAAGCCCGTGCACCACAACAAAGAGTAGCCCCCGCTTGCCACAACTAGAGAAAGCCTGTGTGCAGCAACAAAGACCCAACACAGCCAAAAATAAAAAATATTTTTAAAATAAAAATTCCTAAAGACTCCCAAGAACACCTGTGGATCCAATTAAAGAAACACTAGTTAAGATGGTTAATTTTATATGTTAACTTGGCTGGACCACAGTGCCCAGATATTTGGTCAAATGTTATTCTGGATGTTCTGTGAAGGTGTTTTCTGGACAAGATTAACATTTAAATCAACGAATTTTAAGTAAACTGGATTACCCTCCATAATGTGGATGGGCCTTATCCAACCATTTGAAGGCCTTAATGGAACAAAGACTGACCTTCTGCTAGAAAATTGCCTTTGAACTCAGTGCATTTTTTCCGAGTTCACGCAGGCCCACTCCATTAGATTTTGGACTAAGCCTCCACAATCTCATGAGCCAATTCTTTAAAATAAATCTAACTCTCTCTGTCTCTCCCTCTCTACACACACACACACACACACATCTTGTTGGTTCTGTTTCCCTGGAGAGGACCTGAATGAATGTACATCTCCACAGGGAAAAACTCAATCTTCCAACATGGTATCTTAAGGACAGCTTCCCGCTCTCCACCTCCTCAAATTCATTTCCCATGTGCAAAAAGCATATAATCTCTGCTTTGGCCATATAAAATATCCTACAGTTCCCCGATTCCTCCATTTTTATTCACATTTTCATGCTTCTTTTCATGCTATTTTCTTTACTTAAAATGCCCTTCCTCCTACTCCCACTATATGTGACTCCTATTCACCTGATTACTCCTACTCAACTTTCATGTCCCAATTCAAATGTTTTCTCCTCCAAGAAGCCTTTCCACCATGTAAATAATCACCTCTCTCTTTGTGCCAACACTGTACCAAGAACATAATTCCACTACATAGCACATATGTCACACTGCAATTTGTTTACAAGCTTGTCTCCCTTACTAGTGGGCAAAGACCATGTCTTACTCGGCATCACATCCCCAGCACCTAGCAGACAGTTTGTCATATAGACTTTGTTGTGTAGTAAGCACTCAGAAACTATTAAATGAATGAACTGATCTTTGAATGAGCCATCCCTTCATCCTTCTCACTAAGTACTGTATCTATAGGTCCTGGCAAAAGAGATCTCTGCCCTGAGCCCCACTGTGGCCTTCCTCAGGATATGCCCCTCACTACTGGGCAAGAAGTCCATGGAAACAAGAGGACATACCCATACACTCCCCCTTCTTGATGACACTCCATTTACTGGAACTATGGAATTTCTTGTTTAAATATCTCTAACCCAATTTCAGGACCTGCGCAGGCCTCTTTCCCAGATCTGTCCTTGGGATGGACTATGCTACAGATGTGTACATCCTTGGGCTAAGGAGCAGCTGTTTGGAGTAGGGAGTACAAGAGCCTGGACCTCAGGCATGCATGCAAGATGTCCACAGGCATGCACAGAGGACCTCTTTGTGGTGCCAGACAGAGCCAGGGATGGGGACAGGAGGTTGGGATCCACTTCTTCTGATACAAAACTGTGACTTTATGAATTCTAAATTCCACAAATTCTTTATTTGAATTTTAACTGTAAGGCTGTGGACAAAAATCTCAATATGTTGAACATCATCAAGAAAGTTACAGGAAACCAAACTGAAGGCTCTGTATATTCTAATACCATACAAAACCACGGACTATGACGTTGTTCTTACCACCTCACCTCAGCAAGACATAACATAGGTGGGGAAAAGATCCAATGAAGGTAATTAAAATAAATAAGGGGACAGAGGGAAAACAAAAGAAAGAAGGAGAAATAGAAGACAAACTAAAATGGAAAACAAACTAAATTCTACAATACTAAAACTAGAGAGTATCCTCAGAATTTTGAAAATTAATAAAATTATAAAACATCTTCATTCATTCCTTTGACATTTACTGAAAACTTATGACGTACCAAATCTATGCTAGGTACTGGTGATACATGCCAGACACTATTCTAAGTGCTGGTGATCCATAACATAAAATCTCTAGCCTCCAAATGTTAACGCTCTAGTAATAATACCACTTTAACAATTTAGTAAAGGTAGATAAGGGATCACAGGGGAGAGAGCAATTAACTCTGCCAAGGGACTTCACAGGGTATTAAAGGATGAGGAAGAATTTGCTAGGCAAAAAAAGGGGAAAGGGCAGTCTAAGGGAAAATAATTATTTTAATAGAAGTAAAAGATATCAACAGCTAACATTTATTGAGCACTTGCTATATGCTAAGCATTGTGCACAAATCATTCTATTTGATTCTTATAATAACCCTGTGATTCTCTTTTTATCCTATTTATAAATGAGAAAATTGAGAAGTGAGATGATACCAATAGGGATCATACAAAACCAAGCTGTGAAAGATCATGACTTGTTTGAGGAAACATAAATATCAATAGGTAGGTATGGTATAGCACAGGATAATAATAATGACAAAAACCAGCACTGGGGATACAGTGGTCAACAAAACAGAAAACAGATACTTTTCCTGCCTTAGTAGAGATTATGTCTACTCCAGGAAGGAAACATTATCTCCCATCTTAGAGAGGTAGGAACTGAGATTTAGAGATGACAAGTCAATTGTTTAAGGTCACACACCGTGTGTGTGTGTGTGTGTGTGTGTGTGTGTGTGTGTGTGAGAGAGAGAGAGAGAGAGAGAGAGAGAGAGAGAGAGAGAGAGAGAATGAAACCAACTCCATCTAATTCAAAGGCCAAATTCACTCCACTTTACCACACAGCCTCTCTATTATTCATTCATTCAAGGTAAGTGTATCAAGAACCTACTGTGTGTCAAGCACTGTGTTTGGAACAGAGAGATAAAACATAAAGTCCTTGGCTTCAAGAAATTCACAGGTTAGTCAGTAGAGTCTAGCTAACCAAGAACTGCTATTACCAAGGTATATATAGGGTCCTATAGAAGCACAAGGAGGAGTACTATGCCTAGGATGAGCCAGGGAACGGCAACGAAGTTAAAGAAAGCAATAGTAAGAAGGTGAAAGACTGTTCTAAGGAAGGGAAGAGGGTCTAGAAAGGCACTGAGACATATGAGAACACAGCTTGTCTTTGGGAACTCTAAGTTTGCTCAATATTAGGCTATGCACTGAGGATTGGTACCATGCAAAGATGAAAATAGAGAATTAGGGAGAAGCCAGACCTCAAAGGAGTCTAGACACTCAAGTAATGAGTTTACTCTGAGGGCAGAAGAAAGCTACTGAGCCATCTTAAAGGTAGGAGTGACATGATAAAATCTGTGTTTTAAAAAATTTCACGTGATCACAGATGAGGAGACAACCTGAAGGGGGGCAAGCCAAAGGTAAGAAAATCAGTCAGGGGCTACTGCATTAATCTCAAAGTCAGGGACACATCTGAGAAATATTTGGGAGATAAATCACAAAACCTGGTAGTAAGACAGCAACTCTGATTACATCATGAGTATGTTATTAAAGAAGCAAAACGGACTTTCCTGGCAGTCCAGTGATTAAGACTCTGGGCTTGCAATGCAGAGGGCGCAGATTCGATCCCTGGCTGGGGATCTAAGGTCCCACATAACGTGTGGCATGGCAAAAAAAAAAAGCGAAACAAAACTAAACAAAAATTGTATGAGAGCGCTTCCCTGGTAGTGCAGTGGTTGAGAGTCCGCCTGCCGATGCAGGGGACACGGGTTCCTGCCCCGGTCTGGGAGGATCCCACATGCCGCGGAGCGGCTGGTCCCGTGAGCCATGGCCGCTGAGCCTGCGTGTCCGGAGCCTGTGCTCCGCAACGGAAGAGGCCACGACGGTGAGAGGCCCGCGTACCGCAAAAAAAAAAAAAAAAAAAAAAAAATTGTATGAGAGAGACCATACCAAAATTCAGAGTTAATGCCATACCTGGTAAGACAACTTATATATTTTATAAGTCACTTTGGGGTTATTATAGTCATAAAGTTAGCACAATCTATTTTTGAATCTTAAGTACTGATAGAATGAAGGAAGATTTCTCAGTCAACTTCCTCTATTAAATGGCTCCTTTGGGTACACTTTATGAAGCTGTTTCTCAGGAAACACTTAAGCAGAAGTTGGATGACCATGTGTCATATAAGAATGATTTTCATAGATGATTTCTAAAGTACCTTCAAATTCAAGATTCTAAAAGAAGAAATGCCATAACAAGTATATCACAATTACTACATTATTCAAGTAGAGATTTCTGTAGCTATCTAATGGGGTTGAATCATAGAAAGTAATTCCAAATATTGTTCTGATACTATTAACAATTTTTCCGTACTTAAAACTATAACATATCCATATTTTCAACTGCTTAGGTAATATGACTAGGATTATGAAATCAACTACAATGTCACAAATTCCTTAAAAATTCATAGCAAGTAATATTCTACATTGGTTGCAAAACTGCATGACATCTCAAACAGGAAAATGATTATTTCCACTTCACTGTCACCAAGCCCTATGTCTGATAGCTAGCACTGCGGAAAAAAGATTTCGTTTGGTTGAAGTAGGAAAATGCCCTGCAGCATGCAGAAGAGCTGGCCCATCTCTAAATAGCTTCCTCTTCCCATTAGTTAAAGAGAACTGATGCCATGTCACAAGCTCTTACAGAGATTCTTTGATTCAGGAGCTACTCAATGAAATCCAGGATTCATCTCTGAATACACTGAATCCCAAATCAGTGAACAGACTCTGAAATTATAAGGCAGAGTCATAAACTGGCACGAAGAAGTCAGCTCTTTACTTTCAAATTCTAGGTCAAAAATACCAAATCCAGAGTCACTGAACTAACCAATATTCTTACTCTTAAAAAACTCTTTAGACGAAAAAAAAATTCTATCATAAGGCTCCTAAACAAAAGTCTAAATCTATATCTATATCTGAAAGCAGGAACACAAGGCTGGCAGGGCAAAAATGTAATTATAAGTATATAAACAGATTTCCACTTCTGGTCAACATGAAATAAAAGGAACCAAATTTACCCTCCTGCCTGAAACGACTGGGAAAAAAAAAAAGACAAAACATATGAAGCGTTTTTCAAAACAGTGGTCATCAGGCAGCAAAGGACAGTAGATCCCTGATAAGGGGTAAACATACAAGATAAGTCCTACAATTGCCCCAGTTTATTGCCTTGAAAGAGTTTTCTAGGCCACAGAACAGGAATGGGGAACCTATGCAGAGCACACATAGTGGTCTCCCTGAGTTGAGGAGACAGAAAGTAGTATGGAGACAGCAAGGTGACTGTCATATACAAAGCAGAGTACCTAAGAGAGAGCTGCTCAGAAAGATCCAGAGATCTACACAGGGTATCCCTCAAGTCTTCAGCTGAGTACTTATAAGTATATACGTGTGAGGAAACTACACACGGACAGTGAAAGAACCACCAAAAAGGATTACAGGGACACCACCCAGAGTTCACACAGGTCCAGTAATCGTTCCTGTTCCCACCAGCCAGAGTACTCAGAAGGGTTCTGCCTCAGCAGTGCAACAAAGCAAAGTGGTACTGCCTAACACAACTTAAAAGCAAGATCTGAAAAGATCACTGTTTCCAAGTAACAACTGCATTCCAGAACAAAGCTCAAGAATATTTTTAATGGGAAACAAAAATATCCTGCACCCAACAGCACAGTAAATTTTCAAATGTCTGGCATCTAATCAAAAATTACCAGGTATGAAAAAGCAAGAAAACACAATCCATAATGAGGAAAAATATCAATCAAAACCAATCAAGAAATGGCACAGACAGTATTAGTAAACATGAACTTTAAGCCAGTTATTATTGTATTCTACATGTTCAAGAAGCTACAGAAAAGACAAAGCATGAAATCTATACACAGGGAAGATATAAAAAAGACTGAATTTTTAGAGATGAAACTACAGTACCTGAAATGAAAAATACACTGGATGGGATTAACAGCAGATTAAACATTACAGAAAAAAAGATTAATGAATTTAGCAAGATTATCCAAAGTGAAACAGAGAAAAAAAGACTGAAAAAAAAAATTGAATGGTATATCAGTGAACATCGAGCAGCCTGATATACATATAATTGGACTTCCAAAAGGAGGAAAGGAGGCAAAGAAAGGATATATATTTAAAGAAATAATGGCCAAAATTTTTCCAAATTTGATAAAAACTACAAAACCACAGATCCAAGAAGCTCAATGAACTCCAAGCACAAGAAACATGAAGGAAAATACACATGCTGCATTTACAAACGGTTCTCGCTCACAAATTCTATAACCAAATGTAATCTAGAAATTACTCAGACTGAAGCTAACTTTTAGGTTAACTTACTGGGTACCATTTCAACTGACAATTTAATAGAGTATATTAAATCAAACATTAATTTGAGCAAAGTGCTTAATAGAAATCTTAATGATTTCAAAATTAGTAAAATGTAGCTTTTAAAACAATGTATTTTGTTGCCCTATTTGGTAAATAATTAGGTAATTTGTGTTGATCTTATTTTAGAAAGATAGTTTTTAAAAAGCTAAAACATACGTCTTCCTTTTTAAAATTTTCTTTTCTTTTAATTTATATAGGTCATTCAGAACAGAATTAGGACACTGAAAAAACTTTTAAAGAAACTGAGAGGTGGAATTGAAAACAGAAGCAGATTTGAGGTTTGGAATGGAGCTACTCCTCCCAAAAAAACAACCTGGCAACCACTATTTTGGGACACCATTACTTTCAAAATATAGACACATATATATTTTAAGTATAAAGCTGTACCCAAAGTGGAAACAAGCTGAAGTGTCTGTTTTTAGCACCTTGGCTAACAATTTAGGATTCAAAAAATCTAAGTGTTTTTTGGAAAAAGAATCATTCAAATAAAAACCATTAAAGGGGAAAACTAAAGTAATGTATTTTCCTATTTTTGTGAGCACACTGTTTTTTTAGGGTTCAGCATACAAACTCACAATCTTCTGTCCAAAAACAAACAAGAAAAGAGACATAGGGGGAACAAGTTCTGAGTATCTACTGTAATGGCTACCCTTCCTGTCATTTGTGTTCCCTAAAATAGAAGTCAGTTTAATTATTCTACCATTTTGCTTGGGAAATAGTGGGATATTTCAAAGATTAAAGATAGTTCCATGGGAGAGCAGCCCAAAATATATTTATTATTCCTGGAAATAATTAATGTCTACATTCCCTTTTCCTTCTTTAAGAAAAAAAATATACATACACATTCAGATAACATATATTTCTTTGGGTGCCTACACAAAACACTTCTGGAAAACATGTAGTAGTATAATACTTCCCTGTAGGATCAACACATACATGAAAAACAGCACAAAAATCTCTTTGAGCATATAAACTATGAGTCTCTTTGAGTACACAGACTGTTAAGTTTACCAGTGGAACAGTTATTTATGGATTTGACTTATACCTTCTTTTAAGTAGAAAAATCTAAAAAGAAAACTAATACCAAAAAAAATACTGAACTGATCATTTACATGTTAGGTTATTAGTCTATTAACAGTAGATTTATTCTCTGGTAACAATTATTTATTAATAATGTACTAAATTCCCAAACATATAAAACATAAGAATGTCTTAAAATTGAAAGTTCCAAACTACTCTTGTAATCAGTTTGTATTCAAGACAAATAAGGCTAAACACACATTATTTTAAGCACAACTGTAATATTCACTACACTGATGTGCTGAGAATGCACATATACTACAATAACTATGATAAAAATGGAGCTTTGATTTCACTGATCCAGCTACCAATGATTTCGATATTCAATTGCCACCTCAAAATCACTTTCCTACTTAATTTAAACCCAATATCATGAACATAAAAGACAAAGATTTGCCTACTAAATCATTAGCCAGTTGTCACCAAGATTTCAACCACCTGCATTTCAAAACTAGCTCTAAGAATACCTTAAAATGATTCCCCAAATATTAATCTACTAATTCACACAATAAATCACCTAATCAGACTTTAGTTATTATATGCATTTAAAGTACTTCCTACAGCAACAGTCCTCACCAATCAGAACTGTTGTTTGAAATTCTTTCCTCTGAAATCTGTTATTACTTCACCAGTTTCAAATTTTGAGCCATTTATTTTTAGACACAAAGGTTAATAAGAAACATTTCTGCACCAAATGCACATAACTTCACAGTAAAGCCTTTTTCTCCCTTAGGAAACTATTGTAATTTCCCTCTTCATTTTACAAAATTATCAGAGGATACAATGTGGTTTGGATTTCAGCATTGAAGAAAATAAGTGACAATACATGATTTGCAGAATGAAAAATTAAAGTTTCACAATTTTAACACGTATAATTACTGGCTTGTGATAAATGGGCTGATAAATGTAAGATTATCACTCCTTTCAAGGTCCAATTCTTAAACCACCTGAATTTTTCTCGCCAAAAAACTAAATTAGGATCTTAAAACATAAAGCCTCTAAGTTCACAGTATGCAAGTTTAAAAAAAAAAAAAAAGTTGCCTAGAAAGAAAAAAAAAAGAACACTTACATTTGGAGCATGACTTGGTTCAAGAACACCCCATCCACCAAAGCCACATATTCATCCAGGTTGGTCCCATTTCCTGCAGCCAGAGGTCCAAACGTTTTAACCTAGAACAGAATGATGATCATCACGACACGAACGCCCACCTCCATCTCTGCAGCCACAAATAATGCAGCAAAATATACAATAAATAACACCCCACTTACCCAAGTGACCAAGGGGCTGGTCATGAACTGCTCCAGAAGGGGAGTAAAAATCTCGTTCTCCATTTTACAGAGAATGTACTTGAAAAAAGGAACTACCACAAAAATAACCCTAGGGAATTGGTCACTAAACGTTGAAGAAGTAAGTAGAAATCAATGAAAGTCCATTTTGGCACGGGAAGAAAATCCCATCGTGGAGGGGAGAAAAACTCTCCCTCCTCAAAAAACACCCCAGAGGGAAACGAGCCGAAATCCCGAGAAGTGGCTTCGACAGCAGCCACGAGCAGCAGCCTGCCCTGGAAATGTCTGTACCGGGCGAGGAGGGGCAGAGAAAAGGCATCTGGAGGAGGAGGAGGAAGGGAGAAGGGGTTGGAGCAGCAAGACAAAAAGCCCGTCAAGGTTGCCCAGCTCCTGGAGGAGCCAGACCAGCGAGGCTGCCCCCAATGAATTAATCCCCCCGTGGGCTAAATGAAATCCCACGTTAGATACCACGTTAAGGGTTGCGAGCGGCCGTCAGGCTTTACCTCCGCGTTCCGCTCCACACGTTCCACCCACCAAAGTGGGCATGGAGCCGCTTTGACCCGCGGAGCCTCCCCTGCCCGCAGCCCCTCACCAACGACAGGCAGGGCTCGCCCCTTCCCACCGACCGCACACCATCCCTCCGTCGACCCCAAGCCTCGCCGCCTGCCCCCTTCCCCTCCCAGGGGGTGGGGGCTTGAATGTGTGTCCCTAACCCCCCAGTTTCCCGAGCCCCGCCAGCCTTTTCAGTGCGCCTCAGGGAAGCCCTGGCACAAAATCACCGCCGCGTTACAGCCTCCTTCTCCGCCCTCTCTGGAGGAGCCAGAGTAACGGCCTCAGAACCGCATTGCCGCATCACACCCCGCTCCCCGCCGCCCAACCAGCGCCTCCAGCCCGCCGTCAAAGGGGCGCGCTGCTCCCTCCGCGCCCATATCCTTCCGCCGACTCCCCGCCCCTCCCGCGCCGCAGCCTCTGGATTGTGGGAGAAGAAAACCGCTGCATGAGCGCGCTCCCCAGCGCGCGCGCCCCCGGGCCGGCCCCGCCGCCGCCCAGATCTTGGCGGTGGGCGAGGCGTGGACGCGCGCTCCCTGCGGCTGCTTCGGTGGCCCGCGACTCGCTCGCGCCCCGGACTATTGCCAGGGCCTGGGGGGCGGGGATAGGGAAAGGAGAGGAAGGGGTCTGTTGCTCCCTTGCTCATGCCTAATTATGGTTTACTTCCTCCCCGAGTGCCTTCTTTGATGTGTGAAGGAAAGGGAACGAAATCCCTCTCCTTTAAACATGAGGGATGCAGACAGCCTTTTTCGGACAGTTTGATTTGATCTGTTGAGCGTGCTTTCGCCAGCAAAACGGAGTAGGAAAACTCACTGCAGTAAATAGCAAAGGAGGGACTTGGGCCGCAAACTCGCTTGTTTGTTTGTTTTCCTTTTTGTCTTCCTCTCCTTTAAAAAATCCAGTCCATGAAAGCATGCATGTTCTGCAAAGTTGCAAGTGAATGTAGTAGGATTTTAAATAACCAAAGCCGTCTTTCAACTTGTTGGTGTTCCCTAACTGGAGCAAACGTGATTCAGACATTGTTGTTTGACTATTTGGTGATTGAAAAAAATCCAAACAAAATCAAGAGCTACTAAGAGGAAACATTTGGAAGTCATCCAAGTTGGGTGACAAATAAACAGATTACATATTTGTTATAAATCTCAATGCTGTGCACGACTAGAACCATCAAAGTAATTTTAACAGTTCCCCAGCAAAATCAAATGTTACTCCTCCTCATTTTGAAGGAAAATAAAAACCTTTTCCCTGGGACAGAATGACATGCAAAACAAATTTTTTTTGAGAAAGTATAGTATTATAGTTTTACAATGTGTGCTTACATTTACATCTACTTTGAGTACTTATATTTTAAATTGGCAGTAGAACTGTTTTTGTCAGACTTACTTGGTGGCACAGTGGTTAAGAATCCACCCGCCAGTGCGGGGGACACAGGTTCGAGCTCTGGTCCGGGAAGATCCCACATGCCGCAGAGCAACTAAGCCCGTGTGCCATAACTACTGAGCCTGCGCTCTAGAGCCTGTGAGCCACAACTTCTGAGCCTGCTTGTCACGACTACTGAAGCCCACACGCCTAGAGCCCATGCTCCGCAACAAGAGAAGCCACGGCAATGAGAACCCCATGCACTGCAGTGAAGAGTAACCCCCGCTCGCCACATTTAGAGATAGTCCTCATGCAGCAACAAAGACCCAAAGCAGCCAAAAATAACAAAAAAATGTTTTTATCATAGCACTGAATTAAGAACAGCACAATTTCTTAATTAGGTTAAGAGCCTGGGTTCTAGAATCTTCTGCGGGATTCAAATCCAGGCTCTGATACTTACCAGCTGTGTGAGCCTAGGCAAGTCTGTCAACCTCTCTGCACTTCACTTTCTTCATGTGTAAAGCAGAGTTAAATTAATAGAGTTAAATTAAATGGCAACCTATAGTAAGTGCTTTATAAATGTTATCGGTGTTGTTTTCATCATTATTCCCCTCAAATTAAGAATCTTGAGGAAAAAACTTGAAATGTAACCTCTCTTACTTTGGTTGCAGCAGAAGGACTCTTGCTTTGGAGAACAGAGAAATCATCTTAATTAAAATTAGGATGCATTCATGTGGCACTTTGCTAGGTGGGTGGTATACAGAGTAGAATCTTGTATTGCCCTGGCCAGTACACAAGCCTTGGGTCATCTTGGTTGCTAGCAATTTTTTCCTTCTGCTCTTGATGGCTCTTTCTTAATCACAATTCTTTATTTGGAAACATGGACAAAGAGTGAACAGGCACCAAGAAGGAAGCATTGCTTTCAGGAACAGCCCAATGCCTGACATGTCCACTTTTCTTTGTAATCCCTCAGAAGCTTCGCTAAACAACATGGACGTGTTCATTGCCTATAACGTGATTTATCTTAAGACAGACCAACCTGCTTCATTCATAAATGAAAAACCCATAAAGTTTAACACCAACTATAAGTTAAGGGCATTTTGGACAGTAATGGCTGAGGGGTTAGCACAGGAGTTGTATAAAATACATTGTTTATCCTCTTTACATTTAGTAGCTAGACCTCACAGAAATCTGGATTCCCCTTTAGAACCAGATGGCCCCAGATGCTTCCTGGTCTATCTTTAGGTTTTACATGTGCACGCGCACGCGCGCACACACACACACACACACACACACACACACACATACTCAACAAAGAAACATGAGGAGTTAATTGTAAAAACAGGAAGCTTTAGACCAGACTGAGGTCTGGAGTAACTTATTTGAAAAACTACCAATTCACAATTCTCTAGTTTAATAGCAGCCTTAGAAATGCTTCATAATATCTCAAGAGTACAATCAGGAAACTTCTCTGTCTGGCAAAAGAGGATTGTACATTATGCACAATTTAATGGTCTTTGAATTGCAACATCCTGTAAGATTAAATCCAAAAGTTTCTTCCTATCCTCCTTTCACTTAGGAAGAGATTTCTCAAGATTTCTTCAAGGTACTTTTGTTTTGTGCTTTGTAATTATTTGTCCTGAATTCATCCCTTCTTAGAATGTTAAATTCCCCAGGAAGGGACTTTGGAAAAATCATACCCAACTGGTAAGGGTCTAAATTATTACCTCTACTCTCTTCTATTCAGAAATTAAATGGTTGAAATGGACCATGATCCCACTTAGGAATCACTAGAGAAAAATTCTCTCTGTGTATTATAATTGAGGCTTCCCCTGCAGGTTACACATACATAACACTACCCATATACCAAAAGCACCCATGTTTACCTCCATCTTGATTTACACTATAGGAAGTGGTAAACTCACCCTGAACCAGGCTCCTTGGTGACAAATATTTGCAAAGCTAATCACATCCATAAGCTAGTATAATAAAAATAACATAAATACAGCCGCAGAATGGCACTGTTGTTTATAATAGCCAAAAATAGAAACAACCTAAATGTTCATCAACTGATAATTTAATAAATTAAATGTGGTGTATCTATACAATGGAATATTATTTGGCAATAAAAAAATGAAGTGCTGACACATGCTACAACATGGATGAACCTTGAAAAACATGCTAAGTTAAAGAAGCCTATCACAAAGGACCACATATTGTATGATTCCATTTATATGAAATGTCCAGAAGAAACAAACCTATAGAGACAGAAAGTAAATTAGTTTTAGTCTAGGTCTGGGGAGGTTGGGAGGAAATGAGATCCATGGTTTAGGGGTGTGGGTTTCTTTTTCTTTTCCATTTTATTTCTTTTGGGTTTCTTTTTGAGAAAATGAAAATATTCTAAATTTGATTGTGGTGATGGATGCACAATTCTGTGAATGTACTAAAAATCATTGAACTGGGCATCGAAAATGGCTGAATTGTCAATTATTTTTCAAAAAAAGAATGGCATCTTTGCTTTATGAATATTTACAAAGAAATGCTGCACCATCAAGAAATCCAATCTCTCACAGACTTTTTTCTTTCTACAAATTTATTTATTTTACTTATTCACTCTTGGCTGCGTTGGGTCTTCATTGCTGCATGCAGGCTTTCTCTAGTTGCAGTGAGTGGGGGCCACTCTTCATTGCGGTGCACCTGTTTCTCATTGAGGTGCACGTGCTTCTCAATGAGGTGGCTTCTCTTGTTGAGGAGCAGGGCTCTAGGCGTGCCGGCTTCAGTAGTTGTGGCACGTGGGCTCAGTAGTTGTGGCTCACGGGCTCTAGAGCGCAGGCTTAGTTGCTCCGCGGCATGTGGGATCTTCCCGAACCAGGGATTGAACCTGTGTCCCCTGCATTGGCAGGTGGACTCTTAACTGCTGCGCCACCGGGGAAGTCCCTCTTGTAGACTTTTCAAAAGGGTCTCTTCCGGGAACTGTTCTAGTTAACTAATGACCTAGAGGAAGCATTAGCTGGAGATTACCACTTGCCAGTGAATTTGAAGAACCAGAAAGACACTGAGGTCATAAAATACATGGCTTTAAAGACAGATTTTCCCAAGTCCATACGATTTTTTTCTCAGGGAAAAGCACAGAGGAATACATAAATATCATGTAATCTTTTGTTTCTCAGACAGCATATGATGATATGTCTTCAATACCCAAAATGTTTTTCATTTGTTATTATTTTTATGGAAATCTTGCAGAAAGGTGTCATAATTGTCTAAGCTTTATTGAACAGAAATTGATGTTTTATTAAAGAAATATGTCATTACAACGGATATAAAAGATTGTCTTATGCTTTTAACATAATGATATATTCAGAGGCTCTTGAGAAGTGTAAGGGTGTTTGACCTATACTCACAGGTCCACTATGTTTTGAGTTTTTACTTTATTTTGAATAGTTTTCTTATCTTCTCTCCTGGCTCTTGGTTTTTGTTGCTGAAAATACCTCTATCAAGAGTCCCCGGGCTTCCCTGGTGGCGCAGTGGTTGAGAGTCCGCCTACCGATGCAGGGGACACGGGTTCGTGCCCCGGTCTGGGAAGATCCCACATGCCGTGGAGCGGCTGGGCCCATGAGCCATGGCCGCTGAGCCTGCACGGCTGGAGCCTGTTGCTCTGCAACGGGAGAGGCCACAACAGTACCGCAAAAAAAAAAAAAAAAAGGGTCCCCATTCAGGTATTCCCTGGTGGCGCAGTGGTTAAGAATCCGCCTGCCAATGCAGGAGACACAGGTTCGAGCCCTGGTCCGGGAAGATCCCACATGCTGCGGGGCAACTAAGCCCGTGCGCCACAACTACTGAAGCCTGCGCTCTAGAGCCCGCGAGCCACAACTACTGAGCCCGTGTGTCACAACTACTGAAACCCACGCACCTAGAGTCCGTGCTCCACAACAAGAGAAGCCACCGCAATGAGCACCACAACGATGAGTAGCCCCTGCTCACCGCAACTAGAGAAAGCCCATGTGCAGTAACGAAGACCCAACGCAGCCAAAAATTAATACATAAATAAATAAATAGAGTTCCCATTCAAATCTGCTGTTTCTGATTTTCTATGTGCAGGAAATTCACAGATTGTTAAAACAGTCTGAAAGAATTAATGATTTTTGAGTGAGGACCTGATGGGCTCTCCTACGAGTAAAGTTCATGAATTTGTGATGTGCCTAAAAGTGTCTCTTGATGTAATGTTTTGGCTGTGGTATGACATAAAAATATCTTGTAAGTTAATGGTCACTTATCAGGTATTTCCAGGGTATGACTGTTGTATCATGTGTTCAGTTCCTTGTATTTGTATGGTTCTTATGCTGCTGATGGAAAGATACTAAACAAATGGAAGCTTGATAAATAGAGGAGAAATAAAAACATGTATAGAAAAGGACAAATATTATAAAATGGACTTTTAAAAGGTGGAAAAGAATCACTCTTCTATTCTGATTGTAAGCCTCTATGATCTACTCACATCCTAGAGACCTTCATTAGCAATACCTATTTAAAACAGAACTTAGTCTATGTCAGAACAAATGATGGAGCATTAATAAAATAGACAAAAATTCCATGTGGCAGGCACTACCCTCACAGTGAAGGAATACAACAGAAATATAACTGATAAATTATATACCATGACACAAAAGCTTAAGACCTTCTAATAAAAGAAACACAAACTGGCTATTCTTGGGTATAATAATACCATTTTTAGGACATCATCTGACTTTGTCACACAGCAGTCCCTTTTGGGTAAACCAACAAGTAAGTTTCCACATAAGGTACCACTGGTGCTCTTAGGCTACTGAAAATAAAAGAGGGTTAAAACAAACACTTCTAATAATAGAAAAAAATGTAGATCTGCTTTCATATCATTAAATACAAATTACAAATGATGAACATTACAAATGAGGAAATATGAAGGCATTTTATTTCCTTTTGTCGAATGGCAGTAGGAAGATGTATAAAAAATGCATATACAAATATGAGATTATCTATTTGATATTCTGCTATTTAAAGTTAAAATTCATGCAAAACTTTAAAAAATTTTTAATGTGAATGTTTTTATTTCCTAGTTTTCAATCAATATATGCCAGTTGAATATTTTCTTAAAATAGTAGCTTGAGAAGGGTTCTCAGACTTAATTTTATGCCGTGAATTTTGTAATCTAAAGATCTGTCTTTTGTTTCTCAAACTAAAATAGCAATATGAAATATTCAGTTACATGAAGCTAAACATATTCCATATTTTAAAAATTACCTTATTTTCTCATTATAAAAATAATACTTATTGTCATATTTGGAAAAATCAACAACACAAAAAGAAGAAACAAAAAAAATCAAGCCTATAATTCTACCACTCAGAAGTTAATACATTGCCACGTGTATTTCATATTATTTTAAAAAACTGTACCACTCTCAAAACACTACTAGGAAATATAACAATGATGAAAGTTTGAACATGTGCCCCCATTTAAATTATTCAATAAATGGAATTCAAACGAATTTTTAATAATAATAGTCATCATATGTTAAGTGTATAGAACTACCAGGTTACCAATTTTTAAAACATCAAACCCCAAATTTCCATAACCATATTTAAAACTTGGCTAATAGATCTTGCAAAAGAATGAAAATGTATTCTCTGAATTTAAAGTAAAACTGAGGTTATGAGTTCTATATTTGTCAGTGCATTCTCCCTTCCTTCATTAATCAACATTGATTGAGCTACTGTATGTGTGAGAGAGCATATGGGGTATACAAAATGCAGAGAAGTATCCAAATGAGGCCAAAATAAATAAAATGACAAATACATCTTTCAATCAATTAGTTCAAAGGTCAGCGAAGCTTTCTGTAAAAAGCCAGATAGTAAATATTTTAGGCTTTGTGAGCCATAAGGTCTCTGTTGCAAGTGTTCACCTCCGCCATGGTAGTCTAAGGCAGCCATAGACTATGCGTAAAGAGGTAGGTGTTGCTGCATGGTAAAACTTTACCTGCAAAAAATAAAGGTTTGGTTTGTTAGGCCACAGTTTGTCACCTCTAAACTAGCAGTCACTGCATTTAGACTGGATGCAAGCAAAGCAAAAAACAGGATTGAATTTTTTCCAGTCAATTCATTAACTTTATAAATAACCAACTATATTCACATATATTCTGGAAGTGCAGAAGAGTTTGTCTACAAGTTTCTTGGAAACTGAATTCTATTTTTCTAGTGCATCCGATATAGTTCAAATGGCTTTGCATCTCTTATCGTGTTACCACTGGAAACTTTTCCCCAGATATAAAACTATTCTCTTGAGTACCAGCAGGAAAGAGGCGGCACCCTTGAAGTGTTTAAGAAAGGAGAATTTAATGAAGGGATGAATGAGGGAGGTGTGGGGAGTTAAGTGAACCAACAGAGGGTGGCAAAGTACCCAAGGAGGAGCAACAGAGGAGAGGGCTTCTACCTCTAGGTCTGAAGGGGCAAGAGGAGGAAACTGTGTTTCTGGAACCCTGGAAGACCATCCTCTTGGAATAGGAACCACTGGACAGGAGCTGTGTCCATAGAGAATGGAGCTACTGCCATCATCATGCTGCAGAAGAAAAAATTAGGAAAGAATATCCCAACCTCTCTGTCTTTCTCACTTACATTGCCGGCCAGTGCTCCCCAATGCTGAACCCCATGAGAAGCAGAGAGCAAGAGAACCCAGGTGATGAGACTCTCCGGCACAGAGCTGCATGCGGAAAGCATGGATAACACCTAGAACCATGTCTATATGTTCTCCGATAGTCATACAAGTTGGCAATTCTTATCAAATTAACAGAAGCTTGAATCTTTGGTGAAATGCCATGATGAAACAGAGGGAGTAGATAAATACGTTAAGAATGAAATGCCATAAAATTTGTGGCATGTAATTTGATATATAAGATCTGTTAATGCAAAGTGTAAACCAAATCTATTTTTTTAAACTAAGTATATAGTATCAGTGTCCTGCAGTGCCTTGCACATAGTATGTGCTGTATATTAGTTGAGTGAATAAATACGTTAAGATAATTAAATTTTCATAACTTTCATTTAAAGAACTTGATTTTTACATAGAAGGAAATGTAATTTAGTAAGAGACATTGTTTTAAAAGAAAACAACAAAATTAGTTTAATGTGAATATGGGGCACTGGTGATTCTCTTATCTGTGCCCCTCACTCACAGTAAAAACTGGAAGTACTACACATAAACCAACTTCACTAAAACCCATTCATTCAACATTTAGAATGAATCCTCATTTGAAATCATTTAGTCATCATTTTTTAAAAATAGGTCTTCATTGGAGTATAATTGTTTCACAATACTGTGTTAGTTTCTGTTAATTTCATCAAAGTGAATCCGCCATATGCATACATATGTCCCCATATCCCCTCCCTCTTGAGCCTCCCTCCCATCCTCCCTATCCCACCCCTCTAGGTCATCGCAAAGACCGAGCTGATCTCCCGGCGCTATGCTGTTGCTTCACACTAGCTAACTATTGTACACTCGGTAGTGTATATATGTTGATGCTACTCTCACTTTGTCCCAGCTTCCCCCTCCCACCCGGTGTCCTCAAATCCATTCTCTATGTCTACATCTTTATTCCTGCCTTGCAACTAGGTTTATCAATACCATTTTTTTTAGATTCCATATATATGTGTTACCATACAGTATTTGTTTTTCCCTTTCTGACTTACTTCAGTCTGTATGACAGACTGTAGGTCCATCCACCTCACTACAAATAACTCAATCTCATTTCTTTTTATGGCTGAGTAATATTCCATTGTATATATGTGCCACATCTTCTTTATCCATTCAACTGTCGATGGCCCTTATTAAAAAATCTAGAAACAATAAATGCTGGAAAGTGTGTGGTGAAAAGGGAACACTCCTGCACTGTTGGTGGGAATGTAAATTGATACAGCCACTACGGAAAACAGCATGGAGATTCATCAAAACACTAAAAATAGAACTACCATATGACCCAGCAATCCCACTACTGGGCATTTGCCCTCAGGAAACCATGATTCAAAAAGAGACATGTACCACAATGTTCATTGCAGTACTATTTACAATAGCCAGGACATGGAACCAACCTAAATGTCCATCATTTTGTTTAATAAAAGCAAAATGGATAAGAAATCAGAGTTATGCCCTTTACTTATATTTGACAAAGTTCAATTAGCCTCTTCCAAAATCATTGTGAAATCGACATGGTAATGACTGAAATAATGTTAGTAGGTAATATCAACTAGATCTCCTATATTTCATTAATCATGTGGAGAATTTGACTATAAATTAGGAAGAATTTGTTTGTATGTAATTGTTACCTTTCACAAATTCATACACATGTTCTGCAGAAATTTACTAGCATAAGTTTAAAAGACAAGTTTTCAAGTCCTGAATTGAGCATATTTTGATCCCGGAGGGCTTTCGATTTCATTCCCCTTCTTTTTAGTTTGAGACATGGCAATAATATATGAATTATATTACAGCTACAAACAATTTTTGAGTTTTGGTCATTCTGAATTAGTTACCCAGCTGTCTCCATCTCCTTTATTTTATCTTTTATTTACCATGTCCCTGTCTTACTCATACTTGAATTTTTTTAAACTAAGGTCATAAGAACAATGGCCATATTTTTCCTGTAGCTCAATGTGAAAGCACTTTTCTCTTACTCATTTTGCAAGAGCATATCAAATTACATAGAATTGGCAAAAATCAGCATGATTTTGTGAAGAGCAAATCCTGCCAAACTAATTTCTTTTCTTCTTTTTTTTAACCAACTGCAGGACCTGGCAGATGGTATAGCAATGACCACCTCTACAAAACATCATCTGTGTCTACTTACTGGTATATATATCATGTGTTTTCCAACATACTATGGTGCTCAAGTCTGAGGTAGAATCATGAAAGGAATGCTTCCTCTTCCCTCATTGCACTCCTGAATGCTGATATCAGCATAAAGGCATAAATGAGACTGGAATCGGTTACTGAGTATGCCGAGTACACACAGATTGTAGATCACCCTCGTCTCATGAGAAGCAAGAAAGCGGAATTCCACCTGGCCTAGAAATCAAGTGACCTGATGCTTCCAAGATTTCTCCAAAATGTAAATAACATAATATCCCTGTACTTCTGCACTAAAAGACCCCCACCTTGACAAATACTACAAACAAAACAAAACAACAAAACAAAAAACTGGCCACTAAGAAGCGGTGAAGAAATTAAAATTCACCAAGAAATTCCTATATATTTCAAAAATAATCTTTTAGTAACATCAGGTGCTTCCCGAACTTGTGAAAAGCACCATTCACATGCCTTAGCTGTAATATCAGTCTAAAGTTTTGCCCACCAGGTTTTGTCCACTATGAGAACTTCCTGTTCAGTTCCTTCTCTTTTGTCCACTCAGTGAATGTGCATTTTGAGTAATTATTACGAGCCAGGCACTGAGGATACAAAGATGAATAAGATGTTTCCTTATGACACATGAACCCTCAGGGACCTTACAGTCAGCTAGGAAATATAGACAAACTGATTATTCTAAAACAGTGCAATGTGTGATGGGTACTACTTGAGGAAGAAACAAGGTTAAGTTTTAGTGGAAAGTCAAGAAAATCTTCACAAAGAGGTGACCTTTTAGGCAGGCCTCAAATGAAAAGCAGATGTTCAGTGGAGAGGGAAAGTCAGGGCATTTCAGGTGGAAGAGTAACAGAAGTAACACATCAAAGTACAGAAGAGCATGGTATGTTTGGGCGTCATGAATAGCTTTCCATGGAGAAAGATCATGGTTTCCCAGGGGTGGAGAACAGTGGGAAACGAAAGCTGAGGTCGTACTGTGAAGAAACCGAAATATCATACTAAAGAACTGGTCTTTATCCTATAGGCAATAGGTTCAATTAAAGCTTAAAAAAAAAAATCAAGAGAATGGTATCAGATTTCTCTTTTAAAAAGAAAATTCTAGCAGCACTGTAGTGGGGGGATTGGAAAGAGGTGAGGCTGCAGGCAGAGGAACCAGACAGGAGTTCCTCCCACTAAAGTTTTATAGATTCAACACACACTGCTTTTGTTTTTTCCAAGTTTAACACTGACTTTCTTGAACATTGTTGACAGACAAGAGGTTATAAACACTACCACCCATCCAGCAACTTGTTCATGTTGCCCTCTATGGGCAGGAAGGTAAAGAAATTACTGTCTGGGGCATTATTTCATATTCACTTGCTGGCGGAATTTAGATTTCCCTGAAATAATGTTAGTTCTGTTTGGTGATATAAAAACACATGCCACTCCTGGGTATATATCTGAAGAAAATGAAAACACTAATTCGAAAACATGCACGCACTTTAATGTTCATTGCAGCAATATTTACAATAGCCAAGATATGGAAGCAACCTAAGTGTCCATCAACTGTTGAATGGATAAAGAGGATGTGATACACATACACACATACGCGTGCACACACAATGGAATATACTCAGCCATAAAAAAATGAATTGTTTCCATTTGCAACAACATGGATGGACCTGGAGAGTATTACACTTAGTGAAGTAAGTCAGACCAAGGAAGACAAATACTGTATGTTACCACTTATATGTGGAATCTAAAAAATAAAACAAACTAGTGAATATAACAAAAAAGAAACAGACTCACAGATATAATGAACAAACTAGTGGTTACCATGGGGAGAAGGAAGCATGAAGGAGCAAGATAGGAGTGGAGATTAAGAGGAACAAACTATGTATAAAATAAATAAGCTACAAGGATATATTGTACAGTACAGGGAATATAGCCAATATTTTATAATAACTATAAATGGAGCATAATCTTTAAAAATTGTGAATTACTGGGCTTCCCTGGTGGCGCAGTGGTTGAGAGTCCACCTGCCGATGCAGGGGACAGGGGTTCGAGCCCTGGTTCAGGAAGATCCCACATGCTGCAGAGCAACTAACCCTGTGTGCCACAACTACTGAGCCTGCGCTCTAGAGCCTGCGAGCCACAACTACTGAAGCCTGCGTGCCACAACTACTGAAGCCCGTGTGCCTAGAGCCTGTGCTCTGCAACAAGAGAAGCCACTGCAGTGAGAAGCCCGTGCACCACATTGAAGAGTAGCCCCCGCTCACCGCAACTAGAGAAAGCCCGCGCGCAGCAACGAAGACCCAGTGCAGCCAAAAATTAATTAATTAATTATTTAAAAAAAGTATTTTCTATAAAAAAAGTATTTGTATGCTACCATTGAAGTTTTGAATCATCCTCCCCACATTATTAAACACAACTACATACAAAGATTTCTCCTTCCTTGAAATTCAAGTTATTCATAAATTTCATTGCAACTGAGTGCCAGTAACTATGCTAAGAGTAGAGGATACAAAAAAGAATCTCAAGACATTCATAATGTAATAGAAATAAAATTAAAATATCATTAATGTGGTGATCTAAATGCATAAATAAGATGAATATGTGTTATGCAAAATGCTCTATGATAAATACAGGTAATTCATATCTGTGTCTTGAATACTTATTATACATCTTAATATATTCAGTATTAATCACACTAACAAAAACTGAGGAATCTCCATACTTTTTTCCACAGTGGCTGCACCAATTTACATTCGCACCAACAGTGCACAAGGGGTCCCTTTTCTCCACAGCCCCACTAACACTTGTTATAGCTTGTCTTTTTAATAATAGGCATCCTAACAGGTGTGAAGTGATACATCATTGTGGCTTTGATTTGCATTTCCCTGGTAATTAGTCATGTTGAGCATTCTTTCATGTACCTGTTGACCATTTGTGTGTCTTCTCTGGAAAAATTTCTATTCAATCCTCTGCCAATATTTTAATCAGATTGCTTTTTTTTTTTTTTGATGTTGAGTTGTATGAGTTCTTTATATAGTTTAGCTATTAACTCCTTATCAGATATAGGTTTGCAAATGTTTTCTCCTATTCCAGAGGCTGCCTTTTCATTTTGCTGTGCGGAAGTTTTTTAGTTTAATGTAATCTCACTTCTTTATTTTTGCTTTTGTTGCTTTTGCTTTTAGTGTCATAACCAAAAAATAATTGCCAAGACGAAAGTCAAGGAGATTCTCCCCTATGTTTTCTCCTCGTAGTTTTATAGTTTTGGGTCTTACATTTAAATCTTTAATCAATTTCAAGTTGATTTTTGCGAGTAGTGTAAGATAGAGGTCTAATTTCATTTGTTTCTTATGACTATCCAGTTTTCCCAACACCATTTATTGAAGAGATTATCCTTTCCCCATTGAATAGTCTTGCCTCCTTTATCAAATATTAGTTGACTGCATATGTGTGAATTTATTTCTGGACTCTCCATTTTGTTCCATTGGTCTATGTGTCTGTTTTTATGCCAGTACCATACTTTTTTGATTACTATAGCTTTGTAATAGGTTTAAAATTAGATATTGTGATGTCTTCAGCTTTGTTCTTTTTTCTTGAGATGCTTTGGCTATTTGGGGTCTTTTGTAGTTCCATATGCATTTTAAGATTATTTTTTCTATTTCTGTGAAAAATGGCAATGGAATTTTTATAGGGATTGCACTGAATCTGTAGATCACTTTGTGTAGTACGGACATTTTAGCAATATTAATTCTTCTAATCCATGGACACAGGATGCCTTCCATTTAGTTGTATCCTCTTCAGTTTCTTTCATTGATGTCTTATAGTTTTCAGTACACAGATCTTTCACCTTCTTGGTTAAATTTATTCCTAAATATTTTATTGTTTTGATGTTATCATAAATGGGATTGTTTTCTTAATTTCTG
The DNA here is from genome assembly GCF_949987515.2 of Delphinus delphis. Lineage (NCBI taxonomy): Eukaryota > Metazoa > Chordata > Mammalia > Artiodactyla > Delphinidae > Delphinus > Delphinus delphis. Next base: position 43,922,274 of record NC_082694.2, on the reverse strand, counting down.
TTTCAGATAGTCTTTTTTAGTGCATAAAACAACTAAATTTTATGTTTATTTTGTATCCTACAGCTTTACTGAATTTGCTTGTTAGTTCTGAAGGGTTTTTGGTGGAGTCTTTAGGGTTTTCAAATGGAGACAATTTCATTTCTTCCTTTCTGGTTTGGATGCTTTTTATTTGTTTTTCTTGCCTAATTGCTCTGGCTAGGACTTCCAGTACTATGCTGAATAAAAGTGATGAGAGTGGGCACCCCTGTCTTCCTGAAAGATCTTTCAACATTTCACCATTGAGTATGATGTTAGCTATGGTCTCTCATACATGGCCTTTATTATACTGAGGGTGTTCCTTCTATACCTCATTTGTTGAGAGTTTTATCACTAATGGATGTTGAATTTTGTGAAATGCATTTTCTGCATTTATTGAGATGATCATATGATTTTAAAAATATTTTATTCTATTAATGTGGTGAATCATACCCATTATTTGCATAAACTAAAACATCCTTGCAGCCCAGGGGTAAATCCCACTTGATAATGGTGTATATGAGTCTTTTATTTCTTTATTGTGGTAAAATATAAATAACATAAAATTTACCACTTTAACCATTTTTAAGTGTTCAGTTCAGTGGCATTAAGCATATTCACGTTGTCATACAATCATTACCATCATCTATCTCCAGAACTTTTTCATCATCCCAAACTGAAACTCTGTACTCATTATATAATAACTCTCCATTCCCTCATCCCCCCGGCCATGGGTAACCACTATTCTACTTTCTGTCTCTGTGAAGTTGACTAATCCAGGTACTTCATATAAATGGAATCATACATTTGTCCTTTTGTTCTCACTTGCTTCACTGAGCATAATGTCTTTGAAGTTTATCCATGTTGTAGTATCTATCAGAATTACGTACCAGGAATATGAAAATCCAGCTTCCTTTTCTCAATCTGGGACAAAGCCTAAGATATAAAGAATATCCCAGAGTTCCCCTGAGGCATCAGGCTGAAGCTACCCTCAGCAGGACTTTGCCTGAAGCCACACCTTTGCTTGGCTTCTTCCTCTTCCTTATCCTGATTCTCACACTCCCATATTGTTTTTTCCAGGGAGCACTTTCTCAATAAATCTCTTGCACTAGAATCCTCATCTCAGGGCTTCCTTCTGGGAAACCCAACCTAAGATATCAAGAAACAACTTGTATCCAGAATATTAAAAAAAAAAAAAAACTCCTTCAAAAAATAAGGAAATGTAGGCTATCTAATAGGAAAAGGGGCAAAAGACTTGAACAGCTATTCCATAAAAGAGCATATACAAATTATCAATAAACATATGGAAAGGTAACTTACTTCATTAGTCATCAGGGACATGTAAAATGAAATCCCAGTGGTATACCACTACACAGCCACCTGAAAGGCTGAAATGAAACTACCAAGTGTTGGTGAGGATGTGGAACAAACAGAGTTCTCATATTGCTGGTGGGAGTAAAAACTGGTATTTTGGAAAACTGTTTGGTAGCATATACTTAACCCTAATGTGTACATCCTATAAAACAGTAATTCCACTCCTAAGTAAATATCCAACAGAAATGTATGTCTGTGTATAACAAAGACATGTGCTGGGCTGTTCATGCAGCACTATTTGTAATAGTCCCAAACTGGGAACTACCCAAATGCCCATCAAGAGTAAAATGTATAAATAAATAAATAGAATACCATATAAGCATGGTATACACAGAACAATATAGCTGATTCTCACAATATAATGTTGAGTGAAGAGAGGTAGACACAACTGAGTGCATATTGTATAATTCCATTGATTTATTCCATAGGTGAAACTAATCTTTACTCTTAGAACTAGGGTAGTGGTTAGTTACCTTGGGGGTGGGGTAGGGATGGACAGTAGCAGGAAGTAAGCACGGGGCGGTTTTGGGGTACTAACAAAGTTTTGTTTCTTGACCTGTATACTGGTTACTCTTGTGTGTTCAGTTTGTGAAAAATCACTGAGCTGTGTGTATTTCTATTAAAAGTTTTTTTAATACTTTTTTATAATCAAAATAACTCCTGCTAGAATAACTGAATAAATTATTGGACAGCAACACAAAGGCATATTATACAGTTGTATAAAAGCTTGAGGAAGATCTCTATGAACGAGTATGGACTGATTTCAGGATACATTTTTAAGTGTAAAAAGCAAAGTGCAAAAGAGTATTTATCTTTATGTAAGAAAAAAGGGAAAATAAAATAGATCTGTGTCTGCTTATTTGTAGAAGAAAAAAGAGGAGGAGGAGGAAGAGGAGAGGAGGGGGAGGGGAAGGGGGAGGAGGGGGAGAGGAGGAGGAGGGCAAAGGAGGGGGGGAGGGAAGGAGGAGGAGGAGGAAGAGGAGAAGGGAAAGAAAAGAAAAGGAAGAGAAGGCGAGGATAGAGGGGAAGGGAAGGGAGGGCACGGGAGGGGAGGGTCAGGGAGGAAGAATAAACCAGAAACTAATGATATCGTCACCTACAAGGGGTGAATGGCAGCAAAGTGGAAAAAATGGAGAAGTGGGATCAGGGTAGAAGGATTGAAAGGGTACTGATACTTTTGGGAGTAAACTTTTTTGTATAGTTCTGACTTTTAGAACAATGTCAGTGTTTCACAGACTCAAAAAATAAGTAATTTAATTCAACCAGTTTGCAAGAGGCACCCCAAATGGAATACAAATAGTAACAAATGAACCTAAGTACTATATTATCAATACAAATGAACAACATAATCACACTGAAGGAGTTAGGAAAGACAAAAACTAACCCAGGTAACTTTGAACAACAGTATTTGGACTATACAGTTCTTCCTTGAACAACACAGATTTGAACTGCACAGGTCCACTTGTATGGGGATGTTTTTCAATAAATACAATGGAAATTTTTTTGAGATTTGCGACAATTTGAAAAACCTCTCAGATGAACTGCATAGCCTAGAAATATTGAAAAAATTAAGAAAAAGGTATGTCGTGAATGCATAAAATATATGTAGATATACAAGTAACATATAACATATGTGTTAATCCACTGTTTATGCTATCGGTAAGGCTTTGTGGAATCTGAGGGCAGTAGTACCTCAGAAAGAGCACGGGATAATAAAATGGTTAGCAACCAAGAACCCGGGAAATACCTTCTAGGATCCTGCTCTGCTTCTCTGTTTAATTCTCATTGCTCTGCTTAGCAACTCTCTCTGCTACTCAGTTCACACATCAGGTTACTGCTGTACTACAGCTTTGAAGTTTTAAAATTTCCTTCACTCAAAACAGTAGCTCAGTCTGAATAAAAATATTATGGTCCCAGTTTCAAATTCCTGGTAGAAAGAATCTGATGATCTCAGTTTAAGTCAGATCTCTACCCATGGTCTCACCATCCGTGACCAAGAATGAAGTAGTATAACAGAGATATGGTTGTCTGGGGCTCATCTTATGGAGAAGGAAGTTAAGCTAGGTCATTGTGAGTTGAGCCAACACACCAAAAGAACTTAATACAATTGCTAAGTGGAAACAAAAAAGAGCCTTGTGTAATGCAATCCCATTTCTGTAAAACAGAACAAAACTATCTATATACAAATATATGTTTACTGCTAACACGTATGTTAGAAGAGTCTAGAAAGACTTAAGTGACCAGGAAAAATACTTTATTTCTAAAGTTTCATTTTGATATAATTTCAGATCTGCAAAAGTTGCAAAAATAGTACAAAGAACTCCTGTATGCCCTTAACTCAACTTCCCCAAATGTTAAATGTTACATAACCATATTAAAATGATCAAAACTGAGAAAATAACAATAAATACCACTAACTAATCTACAGGCCATATTCAAATTTTACCAACTGATGCACTAATGTCATACTTTTCCTGGACCAGGATGCAACGATCCAGATCACACAATGCATTTAGTTGTCTCCTTAGTCTCTTTAATCTGCGCCAGTTTCTCAATCTTCCTTTGTCTTTTGTGACATTGACACTTTTTCTCCTTGCCATTAATAAGTATCTTTTGGGGAGTTACTTTGACATTATGTAAAAATTCCCGTTTCTCCATAGTTTGGCCCACCAATTTTAGCATTTATTAATGATTCTTGCCTGAAACAATTCTTACATACTGTTTGGCAAATGGTGATTTTCTGTTTCCGTCACTTCTTCAACATTTATTACTTGGAATTCTACTGTAACGAAGAGCTTTCCCTACCCCACCAATTATTTGTTTAGTTGATTTTTTATCATACGGTCTTACGGACATTGGTTTTATTCATGGATTATATTACTATCATTTATCATTATTTTGTTGCTTAAATTGTCCCAAATTTGGCTATTTGGACGCCCTTCATATAGGTTCCTATGTTCTTCCAACATGCCCCCAGCATTTTTTGATCATTTGGCATTGCAAAATGTTCAGATTCCTCTTGTTCTCTCCCTGTTCCAGCCCTGGAGTCAGCCATTTCTCTAAGGAGCTTTGGTTTCTTTCTATTTTTTGGAAAATTATATTTATAGAACAAAATCTGGGCACTTGGTGAGATTGTTGCTACGAAGGTGTCATTGCTTCTAGGCCCTCTCATCAAACAGAGCTGGGGAATATATGTATATATACATACGTTAATATCTATATCCATCTATCTATATGTATATATACACATGCACACACTTCTATTCTTAAAAAACTTTTCCACTGATGGTGATTCACTTTTATTTTAATTTTTAAAATATTTATTTATTTATTTATGGCTGTGTTGGATCTTCATTGCTGCGCGCGGGCTTTCTCTAGTTGCGGTGAGCAGGGGCCACTCTTCATTGTGGTGTGAGGGCTTCTCATTGCAGTGACTTCTCCTGTTGAAGAGCATGAGCTCTAAGTGCGTGGGCTTCAGTAGTTGTGGTTCGCGGGCTCTAGAGAGCAGGCTCAGTAGTTGTGGCACACGGGCTTAGTTGCTCCGTGGCAATGTGGGATCTTCCTGGACCAGGGCTCGAACCGGTGTCCCCTGCACTGGCAGGCAGATTCTTAACCACTGCACCGCCAGGGAAGTCCCCACCTCTATTTCTATATTTATCCAAAACCATTAGTTCATACTGCTACTTTTTTCCCAGTTTTACTGAGGTGTAACTGACAGAAAAAATTGTGTATATTTAAAGCATACAACATGAATTGATATATGTGTACATTGTGAAATGATTACCACAATTAAGTCCGTTAACACATACAGTACCTCTTGTTTGTATGTGTCGTGAGAATGCTTACTTCACAAATTTCAAGTATACAATACAGTATTATTAATTATAGTCACTATGCTGTACATTAGATCCCCAGAACTTAGGCAAGTAAAGGGAAACTGTTTTTATTATGCTCTTCATTGTGTCTGTTCTCAGATTTTTTGCCCCAACAATGTGCTGGAACTTCTCCCCTAGACTCCCGGACTCCCACAAAGGTAGTCTCATCTATGGGTGATTGCCAAAGTTGATGTTCTGTGGTAAAATGATGGTAGAAAACTCCTTTTCTGCCGTCTTTCTCCTGATATTTTTATTCCAATCCAACATCATCGAGGTCATTCTAGCATTCCTCCTTTTCTTATTTGTAATTCCTTGTTTGATGCTGCCAATGCTAATAAAATGTTAGAAATGTATTGAGTACCTCTCTCCATCAGAACAGTGCTATTTTCTTTACATACATACCTAATTTCATCTTCATGACAATCCTATGGTAGGTAATATTTTTCCTGAATTTTATAGAAGAAGAGAGTGCAATATGAAGAAATTAAGTAATATTGCTAATTATTTATTAGGTGTTAGAGTGAAGATTTAGACCCAAGGAGTCTGACTCCAGAATTCATGTTCTTGAGCGTTGTGTATATCTTATTTATAAAACCTGAGGAAGCTAGCACAATATAAACCAATCTCACCCATATATATGGATGCAATAGTCTAAGCAGAGAGATTTTAAAATTACATGTAAAATCTCAAGTAATAAAAAATAGAAGAAAATGGAAATGAATATTTATTCAATCTCAGGATGAGAGGGAACTCTGTGACCTTACAAGTGTCCAATCCCCAGCTGCATTGGTCACTTCAGGATATATACCCTCTTTTGGCTGTGACAGGAACCAGGTTAAAAAAGAATTTGTAGCTGTATTATTTTCTCAGGGATCATTCTTGGCTTGTCTGCCTTCCTCCCTGTTTGAACTCTCTTTGCACTGCCTTCTCTGTCAGATGGATCAGCTTTGAATGAGAGCTTCCTCTTCTCATTGTCCTGTCTGAATTTGGCATCCTGACCCTAGACTATTGGTCTTGGCACTACTAACCCAGTAACTCCATAGGAAACTGACCTGGTAATTATCCTCTTGGCTCCACTTACCACAGCCTCATGCCCACTTCCAGCCCAGGAACTCAGGGCTCTCCCATGCCTCTCAGGCCCCCATCTGTCTAAGACAGGAGATTGGGCAAAAAGTAATAGAAAATACACACGCAAACAAGCAAGCAAAGATGAATAGACTTGACTAAATAGTGACGTGTAAAACTTCTATTCTTCAAGACAATATACAATGCTATGATTCTATATACACATATACAATAATTGATTTTTTCTTTTCTTTTTCATTTATTTATTTTTAGCTGTGTTGGGTCTTCGTTGCTGCTTGCGGGCTTTCTCCAGTTGCGGCGAGCAGGGGCTACTCTTCGTTGCAGTGCGCGGGCTTCTTATCGCGGTGGCTTCTCTTGTTGCAGAGCATGGGCTCTAGGTGCGTGGGCTTCAGTAGTTGTGGCTCGCGGGCTCTAGAGGGCAAGCTCAGTAGTTGTGGTGCACGGGCTTAGTGGCTCCACAGCATGTGGGATCTTCCCCGACCAGGGCACGAACCCATGTCCCCTGCATTGGCACGCAGGTTCTTAACCACTGTGCCACCAGGGAAGCCCAATAATTGACTTTTTTTTTTTTTTCCTGCGGTACGCGGGCCTCTCACTGTTGTGGCCTCTCCCATTGCGGAGCACAGGCTCCGGACTTGCAGGCTCAGCGGCCATGGCTCACGGGCCCAAGCCGCTCTGCGGCATGTGGGATCTTCCCGGACTGGGGCATGAACCCGTGTCCCCTGCATCGGCAGGCGGACTGTCAACCACTGCACCACCAGGGAAGCCCCCAATAATTGACTTTTTAATTGCTTAAATTTCTTAGTACTAGTATTTGCCCAGTACTATTCTTTTTTTTTTTACAATTTTATATTTTGAAATATTTCAAACCTATAGGAAACTTTAAAGAATAGTACAGTGAAAACCCACATACCTTTTGCTTATATTCAGCAATCAATAGTTGAATTTTCCCACCAAACCTAAATATTTATTGTCTCTATCCAAAGAAATTTCTGTGCATTTTGAATCTTGTCGCATGCCTTGTTTTTCAGGGGTACCATGACTGTTCCATGTTTGGTGATTTGCTAGATGATTTATAAGACTCAAATCAGGTTATATTCATGGCTAAGGTTTATTACAGCAAAGGGTGCAGAGCAAAAGGAGCCAGTAAAAAGATATGCATTGGACAGAATCCAGAGAGATCAGATGCAGGCTTTCAAGTCCTTCCCCATCAAGGGCCATATAAAATGTGCTTTTTCTCTAGCAGAGTACATGTGCAGAATGTCTCTACTCAGGGGAGTTGATTCAAGTCTCAGGGTGCAAGGCATTAATGGAGGTCTGGTTGCATAGGCACATTCTAGTACATGACCATTCATGGCAACTGAAACTCAGGACCCTAACAATTCCTTGTGGGATCTTACTTTCCTGACCAGGGATCAAACCCAGGCCCCCGGCAGTGGAAGCAAGGAGTCCTAACCACTGGACTGCCAGGGAATTCCCTCAACAGTCATAATGTTTGTGCAAAGCAATTCTGACAAGCTGATAAAGCATGGCCCATTGTTCCAGGTGAATACACAGAATAATCAAAATTAGCATAATCTTCCAAGAACCACATGCCCAGGGGTTGGCAATGGTCAGTCATGGTCCAGGCTTCCTTGGAGATATGCAAGGAGAGGGCCACCAGACCTACTATATTAACTGCTCACACCATACCTTTGGTGTGCTGTTCCTGTCATTTGAATTTCTTTTCCCAGGAGCCTAGCTCAAATTCCACATTCTCTCTAGCACCTGCACAAGGCCCTTTCTGGAGCAGGTTCTTCCTAAACAGGGGCTCAGTGAAGGAAACTTGAGTGAAGCTTTCTCAGATCTATTCAACCCAGTGATCTCTTCCTTTCCACTGAATTTTCCATCTATTTTACTGTTAATCATATAATGCCTAGGGATATCTCTTATATTATTACATGATATTGTCATTAAAATTTTCGAGTTTATTTTTTTTCTTAACCGGATGTTAAATGATGATGGTGTCTTAGGCCAACTATATATCATATGTATATATGATATATATATATATATACTGCTGTACTTGGAACAGAGTATTGGTTGTAAAATACACTTAAATGTTTGTTGATACTGACTGATCACTGGTTCCAAAAGTACCTTTTTACAATTTAATTTGTAATTAATATATGAATAGTAAGGATTGAATTATGCAGCTTTGGCTAGTACACATGCATGAAAGGAATTTATCTTAGTACTAAGTGACATAAGAAAATTCAAGCCTTCCAGTCTTGTGAAAAAATAGTTAAAAGGAAAAATAAATGTTTAAAGAATATGTGTTATAGAGAAGAAATGCCTTAGTTGTATTAACTGTTAGAGACAGTATTTGTATATTATATGGCATTGATTAAAGACAACAGAGTATAGAACTCTAGAAATAAAAGTAACCTGATAAGTTCCTGTTGATGACCTAAAAAAATTGGTGAGGAAAATGAGACTTTCAATCTATCTAATAGGCTGGCTTTAGGTTTAGGTGAAAGAAGTCATTGCAACACTGGAGGTCTACTAAATTGGTTTAACTGCTGCAAGTAGTGACACCGGACAAGAGAGAACTGTGAATCACATCCATCTACATTGTCAAGTCCTATTGCTGGGCAGTTGCACAAGCCACCAAGAGAGCACTCGTAACTAATTAGGATGGTGCTTCTCAAACCTTAGGGTGTACCAGAAGCATGTGGAGGGCTTGTAAAACACAGATTGCTGGCCCAGCTCCCAGAACCTCTTCTGAATCAGTAGGTCTAGGGTAGGGCCAAATAATTTACATTTTAAAGAAGCTCCCAGGTGATGCTAATGCTGCAGGTCCACATACCACACTGAGTATCAAAGTACTGTATCAGTCATGTACATGCAACAATATGTATTTTCAGTAGCCTCAGTGCAGTTCTCAGCAACCAACTAGGTCCTAAGTAGCAGAGCTTAGACTTTATCATTCAACCTTTTACCTTTATTTTGGTCTTATTCATCTACATGAGGGCACTGTCTTCCATATATAAATAGTAATATGGTTTTTGCTACAATGGCACTCCTCTTCACACTATATTCAACAACCGAATTTCATGCCAGAAAGTTGCTAATCATTACATCAAAGTGCTTCTGTTAACACTTAAAGTCACAACTGATACAATTTGTTCATTTTTAATCAACACTGCTATAAATCAATCATAATGGTCAGATATCATACCACAATTTATTGTTGTCTGGAGAGTGTTCTCATAATTCGTTCTCTTTGTTCCTCTTTGAAGTTTCTTAGTGACTGAGAGAAATGGAAAAATAATGGTGTCCACATTGCATGCGGTCAGTTTTTGACCTGGCACTTTATGTCTGACAGACAGTATGTGGAGTGAACTATTATCAGCAATCTGTTCATTCTACCCTCCAGTAGGCA